>NC_065578.1:141746566-143010733 GCF_024542745.1 Macaca thibetana thibetana | reverse complement strand
CTCTACAATGAAATGGTAACAATTGTGAACTACTATGAATTGGACAACCAAATAGAGCAGAATCTGTCAGAAACAGGAGCAGAAGTTGCTATACATACCAAACTATTCTATGAGTGGGATATAACAGGGATTTAGGGAATCTTAAACAAAGGTTAAATTGTTTTATAATATTGTTAAAATTTATGGGAAGTCATTGATTTGGACTGAGCTCCTGCACTAGTCTATTTGCTTGTAAGGTCTGCGTTCCAGGAAATCAGGAGAGATGATAGCCAAATCCATTAAGCCAAATGGCGTCTGCTTTTCCTTCCCTGTTTCTGCTTTCTTCAACCTTTTCTGCGTATAAACCTCACCCTGCCCCCTCATCAGAGATCCTTTCTATTTTGTAGAAAGGTTTAGGAATATCTAATGATAGCCAATTAGATCTTTAAAACTCGATTTCCTGAAATTTTATTATTTTACAATATTTTCATTGAACTTTGTGCTGCCCACAAGGGTAGTCATTACCCAAGTGTGCCTGTTGAGGCCTTGCCATGAGTTTAGTCCAGATTGAGATGTGCAGTATGTGCAAAGTACACGTCAAATTTCAAAGGCTTCGTATAAGAGAATATGTAAAATATCTTACTTTTTATTGGCTACATGTTAAAGTGATACAATCACAGCTCTGTTGTGTTAAATTTAAAAAATATATATTTTAAAAAAGCAGGGCACAGTGATTGGACTATGAGCCCCACCTTTCCCCGCCCCCGTGAATCTGAGCCCGCCCCTCGGCGGCTGCAAGGAGGACCCGGAGGTGGCTCAGTCTCCGCGGACTCCGGGAAGGCGGTGTCCGCCGCCCCGCCCCTCCCCGCCGCTCCCCCCCTCCCCGCCGCTCCCTTCCCGCCCCTTCCGTTCCCCGGGCGCGTGCGCCCTCTTATTCGGCTCTCCTAGGTTTCCTGGGGTCCTGCCCCTTTGAGCTGGGGCGGGAGCAGAGGACCCCGCGCTCAGGGGTTGCCAGACAATGCGTTGGGGGCTGCGCCCTCGCGGGCCGGAGGCGGCCGCCCTGGCCACTGCCCGAAGTTTGTGGGGGACGCCCCGCCTTCCCTGCAGCCCTGGATGGCAAGGGGCGACGAAGAGACTTCTGGTGCGGTCGGTCTCCGGGGCCAGTAACCACCAGCCGAACTCGAATACTGGCAGATACCGGGACACGGTGCTGCTGCCGCAGACCAGCTTCCCCATGAAGCTGCTGGGCCGCCAGCAGCCGGACAAGGAGCTGGAGATCCAGCAGGTACGGGCCCCGTCTCGGCGGAGGGCCTCCGGAGAGACCCGATCCGGCCGTGGGCACAGGGCGCTCGGCAGGAGCCACACCTCTGTGCTCCACGCGGGTGCGGGTGGGCGGGGGTGTGACCAGATCGGCGGCATTCATCTGCTTCGCACAGATTTTGTGGGCTGAAAACCTAAGTGAAGAAATCTCTAGATGAATCCCTCCTTTGTAGCAGGTTCCGGAGCGGGAAATTAAGGGGTCACTAGTGATGCCCAGATACCAGCATGTATCGCACGTACGTCCCATTTCTGTCGTAAGCAAAAAAGATCGACTTAGGGCACTTTTCCAGTGCCTTGTAAAAAGCAAATTCACGTGTCCACATGTAAATAAAAACCCAGGCTGGGCGCGGTAGCTCACGCCTGTAATCCCAGCACTTTGAAAGGCCAAGGCAGGAGAATCTCTTGAGCCAAGAGTTCGAGACCATATTGGCTGGACAGCCTCACCGCCCCCATCCTTAAAAAAAAACCTTAAAAACCTCAATTATGATGAATGAAGGGGAAGTTGAAGCCCACTTTTTGGATCTTTTAGATCTCTAGTTGGAATTATGACTCGTTTGAAATATATAGTAGCAGTACTTCCTCTGCTGAGTCCCCTTTATAGACTATGTGTCTGTATGTGTCTGTCTCCTGTTTTAGATTGAGCTTTTTTTTTTCCGGAGACAGAGTCTTGCTCTCTCGCCCAGGCCAGAGTGCAATGGCGCGATCTCGGCTCACTACAACCCCCGCCTCCCGGGTTCAAGCGATTCTCCTGCCTTAGCCTCCCGAGTCACTGGGATTACAGGTGCGCACCACCACTCCCGGCTAATTTTTATATTTTTAGTAGAGATGGGGTTTCACCATGTTGGCCAGAGTGGTCTCGAATTCCTGACCTCAAGTGATCCTCCCGCCTCGGCCTCCCAAAGTGCTGGGATTACAGGCGTGAGCCACTGTGCCCAGCCTAGACTGAACTTTCTAAGGGCAGAGATTCCTCTTGTTAGTTTCTGTAATTCTAGTCTTTAAAAATCCCTGATATTCTTGGAATATTGGTTAGGTAAATATACTTAGCCTAAATATTCTGACAGTTATAAGAGTTCATCTAATTTTTTAAAGGCTTTTTAGTACCTTCTGTATGCCAGAAAGAGTGACAGTTTCAAATGTTTTCTCGTTTAATTTTCACACCAGCCCTGTACGATAGATATTAACACTTTTTTTTTTTTCAGATGAGAAAGCAGACCCATAAGTGCACAGTAACTTGGCCAAGATCACAGCAAGTGAGGGAAGGGAACTGAGACTGCCATGCACGTTGTTCCCAGATTTGGGGAATGGCAAGCATTGCAGCCAAAGAATAGCAAGAATATGTGTGTCGGGAATCTGCAGGTCCTTCAACATGGCGGGGATGAGGAGTGAAGCCTGGGAAGTGATGAGAGAATGCACGAGAACTTAGTGGAACTAAACCTTTGTGGGGTCCTGCATATCATATAGAGTTTAGACTTCAATCTGAGGTGTATGGGGAAACTACTGAAAGATTTTAAGAGATGTGTACTTAGACACGCATTTCAGAAACCTCACCTTGTGTTTCAGAGTTCAGTAGATTGAAATGGAATGGATTGGAATGGAAATAAGCAAGTGTTGGCTGTTATTTATGGTTAGACTCAGGAGTATGTATTTATATGATGTTTAGATATCGTTGTTCTATTTAAACAGAAATGTGGATTTTCAGAACTTTATTCATGGCAAAGAGAAAGAAAAGTAAAGACAGAATTTTGCCTTCATGATGGACCTCCTTATGCAAATGGTGACCCTCATGTTGGACATGCTTTAAATAAGGTAACTGTAATTTAGGTTATGACACTTAAAAGAAAGTGTTTATGTAAATACTCTTTATAAAAGTGTATTCTAATTATATGATAATTATGTAAATTTACATTTGCACATAAAACTAAAACATTTTCATAGAAAGCAGTATACAATTTTAGTACTGCATGAAAAAAGCATTGGTGGTATTTGCTTTGAGCTTGATGTTATATTAGTAAACATCATCTTATTCAGTACATAATTATTGTGCGAGACACTGTTCTAGATTCCAGGAATTTGGTCACTGAATGGGTCAATAGTGCTATTAGAGACCAGGCGCAGTGGCTTACGCCTGTAATCCCAGCACTTTGGAAAGCTGAGGTGGGTGGATCACTTGAGGTCAGGAGTTCGAGACCAGCCTGGCCAACATGACAAAACCCTGTCTCTACTAAAAATACAAAAATTAGCTGGGTTTGGTTGTGCATGCCTGTAATCCTAGCTACTTAGGAGGCTAAGGCAGGAGAATCATTTGAACCCCGGAGCGGGGGAATGGAAATTGTAGTGAGCTGAGTTCATGCTGCTGCACTCCATCCTGGGTGACAGAGTGAGCCTGTCTCAAAGTAAAAACAAAAAAAAAAACACAAACTGCTATTAGAGTAGTATACATTGCATGTTATGCCGTAAATTATATTGAAAACTTCTGAAACATTTGAGACGTGTTATACATCTTGCATATTTCTCAGTATTAGTGACCTCCACAGAAGCCAAACTATGCTCTACTGCTTTATAGTTCACTTTCGAATTTTTAGACATATTATATCAGATGGTAAAAATAAGCATTTACTTCTTTCAGTGGACAAAACTGATGTGCTTGATTTTATTTTGGTACATGCTATTTGATATCAATTTCATTAAAATTTTATTTTTGTTAAACTTGATATTTGAGCTGTAGATTTAAATGAAATTTTAAGAATACAGCTATCTTGTACATCTTACTCAGTTTTCCCCAATGATGACATCTTGCAAAACTATAGTATATTACAACTAGGGTATTAACATTGATACAGTTAAGATGCTGAACTTTACTATATGAATCCCTCATGTTGCCCTTTTATAACCAAGTCATCTTCCTTTTGTTGCACCCGCCCTTGAATTCCTTTCAACTACGAATATATTCTCCATTTCTATGTTTTTGTTATTTCAAGAATACTATGCAAATGAAAACATAGTTTATAACCTTTTGGGATTGACTTTTTTTCACTCAGCATGAATCCCTTGAGAGTCATCCAAGCTTTTTAGTAGTTTTATTTTTTCATTGCTGAGTGGTATTCTATGGTGTGGATGTATCACAGTTTGTTTACCCATGAACCTGTTGAAGTACAACTGGGTTGTTTACAGTTTCTGGCTATTATGAATAAAGGTGCTAAAAACATTCATGTACAGGTTTTATGTGAATGTAATTTTTTTTTTTTTTTTTAAACAGGCTCTTTCTCTCACCCAGGCTGGAATGCAGTGGTGCAGTCACAGCTCACTGCAGCCTCAACCACCTGGGCTCAAGCAATCCTCTCATCTCAGCCTCCCAAGTAGCTGAGATCACAGGTGTAGGCCAGCATGCCTGGCTAATTTTTATATTTTTTGTAGAGATAGCATTTTGCCATGTTGCTCAGGTGGGTCTTGAACTCCTGGACTCAAGCAGTTCACCTGCTTCAGCCTCCCAAAGTGCTGGGATTACAAGTGTGAGCCATTGTGCCTGGCTGTGAATTTTCATTTCTCTGGGATAAATGCCCAAGATTGCAGTTCCTGGGTTGTATGGTAGTTGCATGTTTAGTTTTTTAAGAAAATGCCAGACTGGTTTCCAGAATGGCTGTACTGTTTTACATTTTTCTTTTCTTTTCTTTTTTGAAATGGAGTCTTCCTCTTTTGCCCAGGCTGGAGCGCAGGGGTACAATCTTGGTTCACTGCAACCTTCGGCTCCCAGGTTCAAGTGATTCTTCTGCTTCCGTCTCCCAAGTAGCTGGGATTACAGGTGTCTGCCACTATGCCTGGCTAATTTTTGTATTTTTAGTAGAGATGGGTTTTGCCATGTTGGCCAGGCCGGTGTTGAACTCTTGACCTCGAGTGAGTCACCTGCTTCTGCCTCCCAAAGTGCTGGGGTTACAGGTGTGAGCCACCATGCTCAGCCCCATCTCACATGCTTATTTAGCAGTGTATGAATGATCTGGTTTCTCTGCATTCCTGCTAGCATTTGGGTGTTGTGACTATTTTAAATTTTAGCCATTCTAACAGGTATGTAGTGATGTCTCATTTTGCTTTTAATTTGCATTTTCATATTGGCTAATGATGTTGTAAGCCTTTCCATATATTCATTTGCCATGGGTTGAATCTCTTTGGTGAAATGTCCCTTTATGTCTTTTGTCCATTTCTTAATTGGATTTTTTTTCTTTTTACTGTTAAGTTTTGAGAGTTCTTTATATATTCTAGGTAATAAACGTTTTTTCAGATATGTGATTTGCAACTATTTTCTCTCAATCTGTAGTTTTTCTTTTCAATCTTTTATCAGGGTCTGTTGCATAGTAAAATTTTTTAATTTTGATGAAGTTCAATTTGTCATTTTATTCTTTTATGAATCATACTTTTAGTGTCATATCGAAGATAATTCTTTGCCTAACCCTAGAACCTGAAGATTTTCTCATACATTTTTTTATTGTGTATATAGATATTTTTTTTTGTTTTTTAGACGGAGTCTTGCTCTGTCACCCAGGCTGGAGAGCAGGGGCACTATCTCGCTCACTGCAAGCTCTGCCTCCCAGGTTCACACCATTCTCCTGCCTCAGCCTCCCCAGCAGCTGGGACTACAGGTGCACGCCGCTATGCCCAGCTAATTTTTTGTATTTTTAGTAGAGACGAGATTTCACTGTGTTAGCCAGGATGGTCTTGATCTCCTGACCTCGTGATCCACCCGCCTCGGCCTCTCAAAGTGTTAGGATTACAGGTGAACCACTGCGCCTGGCCTTTCTCATATATTTTTTCTAAACGTTTTACATTTTATATTTAAGTTTGTGATCCATTTTGAGTTAATTGTTTTATAATGTGTAAGACTTAGGTCATGGTTTATTTTTTTCCCATATGGATGTCTAGTTGGTTTGGTATCATTTGTTGAAAAGGCTGTCTTTCCACAATGAATTGCTTTTGTACCACGTCAGAAATTAGTTGGGCATATTTGTGTGGATTTATTTCTGGATGCTCTGTTCTGTTCCATTGATCTATGTGTCCATTTCTTTGTGAATACCACGGTTTTGATTATTGTAGCTACAGAATAAGTATTGAAATTGGGTAGACTGATTCCTCTTATATTATTCCTTTTCAAAATTGCTTTAGCTGTTTTAGTTCCTTTGCTTTTCTATATAAATTTTGAAATAATCTTTTCTGTTGCCACACACACAAAAACTTTTGCTGGGATTTTTATAGGGATACATTAAAACCCATATGTTAGTTTGCGGGGAGTTGACATCTTTATTATGTTGACTCTTCCAATCTATGAACATGGTATATCTTTCTGTTTATTTAGGTCTTTGATTCTTTCATCAGTGTTTTGTAATTTCAGCATATAATCTGGTAACATGTTTTCTGTTTCTTTTTTTTAAGTGATTGTAAATGATATTATACAGGTTGAACATTCCTAATCTGAAAATTTGAAATCTGAAGTACTACAAAATTAGAAACTTTTTGAGCACTGACATGATGCCACAAGTGGAAAATTTTATACCTGACCTCACATGACAGATGCAGTGAATACTGTTTCATGCACAGAATTGTTTAAAATATTATATAAAATTACCTTTAGGCTATGTGCATAAGGTATTTATGACACATAAGTGAATTTCATGTGTAGAGTTGGGTCCCGTGCCCAAGATATCGTATTATGTATGTGCAAATATTCTAAAGTCTGAAAAACTCCCAAATCTGGAACATTCTAGTCCCAAGCATTTTGGAGAAGGGTACTCAACCTGTATTTTAAATTTTTATGTCTATATGTTCATGGCTAGTATATAAAATATAATTTTAAATGTTTATTTTGTATCCTGTGACCTTCTTGAATATCTTTTTTGTTTCTCTATTTCTTCTTTACTGCTTTCTTTTACATTGAGTGAATATTTTGTAACGAAGCATATAAGTTTATTTTTTATTTTTTTTAGAGACACTGTCTTATTTTGTCTCCTAGACTGGAGTCTGGTCATGTGATTATAGCTCACTGCAGCCTTGAACTCTTGGACTCAGGCATTCCTCCTGCCTCAATCTCCTAAGTAGCTGGGACAACAGGCACACACCTCCACACTTGGCTAGTTTCTTTTATTTATTGTAGAGATAGGGTTTTGTTACATCGCACAGGCTGGTATCAAACTCCTAGCCTCAAGTGATCCTCCTGCTTCAGCCTCCCAAAGTATCATGATTATAGGTGTGAGCCACTATGCCCAGCTGCATTTACATTTCTTTAATGAATTTTTTAGATGTCTTTAATGACATTTTTAGTGTGTTTTTTGAGATAGTTTATTAGTGGTTGCCCTAGAGCTTACCATGTACATTTTAACAGAATCAGCTTCAGGTTTATGCTGGCTTAGTTTAAGTAAAATATAGAAATATTACTCATATTCTCTTTTCTCCCTTCTTGTGGTTTTGTTGTTATGCATATTACATCTATTTATGTTACAAACCTTGCATTACGTTGTTATAATTATTACTTTGCCTTTTTTTTTGAGATGGAGTCTCGCTGTGTCGCACAGGCTGGAGTGTAGTGGCGCGGTCTTGGTTCACTGCAACCTCTGCCTTCCAGGCTCGAGCGATTCTCCTGCCTCTGCCTCCCGAGTAGTTGGGATTACAGGCGCCCACCACCACACCTGCCTAATTTTTTTGTGTATATATATTTTTTAATGGATATGGGGTTTTGCCATGTTGGTCAGGCTGGTCTCAAACTCCTGACCTCAGTTGATCACCCGCCTTGGCTTCCCAAAGTGCTGGGATTACAGGTGTGAGCCACTAGGCCCAGCCTCCTTTGACTTTTACATCAGTTAAAAAAGTAGAAAAAATGCACTTATTACTGTTATTTATAATTACTTAATTACCTTTACTGATCCTTTTTGTTTGTTTCTGTGGATTTGAATTACCACCTGTCGTCCTTTCCTTTTAGCCTAGAGAACTTCCTTTTATATTTCTTGTGAAGTGGGCCTGCTAGCAACAAATTCTCTCTCTTTTATTTTTTAAATATAGGAATGGCTTTATTTTTCTTTCATTTTCGAAAGATAACTTTGGTAGATATCAAATTCTTGGTTGATAGGTTTTTTTTTTCCTTTGAGCACATTGAATGTGTTATCCCATTACTTTCTGCCCTCCCTTGTTTTTCCTGAGAAGTCAGCTGCTAGTTTTATTAGGCTTCCCTTGTAGGTAATGATAACTTTTTCTCTTGTGGCTTTCAAGATTTTCTCTTTGTCTCTAACTTCTACCTTTTTACTGTGATGTCTTTTTTTGATCTCTTTGTGTTTTTTTCCTTCTTGGAGTTCATTGAACTTTCTGGATGTATGGGTTGGTATTGGTGTTCTTCAATATATTTGAGACATTTCCTTTTTTTTTTTTTTGAGACGGAGTCTCGCTCTGTCGCCAGGGCTGGGGTGCAGTGGCTGGATCTCAGCTCACTGCAAGCTCCGCCTCCCGGGTTTACGCCGTTCTCCTGCCTCAGCCTCCCGAGTAGCTGGGACTACAAGCGCCCACCACCTCTCCTGGCTAGTTTTTTGTATTTTTTAGTAGAGACGGGGTTTCACCATGTTAGCCAGGATGGTCTCGATCTCCTGACCTCATGATCCGCCCATCTCGGCCTCCCAAAGTGCTGGGATTACAGGTTTGAGCCACCGCGCCCAGCCGAGAAATTTTCAGTTATTGTTTCTTTGGATATTTTTCTGCCTGTGCTTCTCTCCTTTCCTCTGAAACTCTCATTATGCATTTGTTGGTATGCTGAATGGTGTGTGTAATGATGGCTCTGAGGCTCTGTTTAGTTTTGTTATTTTTCTTTGGATTATACAATCTTTATTGATCTATCTTTAAGTTTATTTTTTCTTCTGCTAGTTTATATCTACTGTTGAACCGCTCTACTGAATTTTTAATTTTGGGTCTTCTTTTAAAAAACATCTATTTCTTTCTTTCTTTCTTTCTTTTTTTTTTTGAGATGGAGTTTTGCCCTTGTTGCCCAGGCTGGAGTGCAGTGGCACAATCTCGGCTCACTCCAACCTCCGCCTCCCACGTTCAAGCAGTTCTCCTGCCTCAACCTCCCAAGTAGCTGGGATTACAAGCGCCCGCCACCATGCCTGGCTAATTTATGTATTTAGTAGAGACAGGGTTTCACCATGTTAGTCAGGCTGGTCTCGAACTCCTGACCTCAGGTGGTCCACCCACCTCAGCCTCCCAAAATGCTGAGATCACAGGTATGCACCACTGCCTGGCAAAATATCTATTTCTTTAGTGATATTCTCTGTTAGATGTGACATTATCATCATACCTTCCTTTACCTCTTTAATCATGGATTCTGTTAGTTCTTTGAACATTTATGTCACTTTTGCAGTCTTTTTCTGTCACATTTGACATCTGATTACTTTTATAGGTAGTTTCTATTTTCTGCTTTCTTTCCCAGTGTGTGCATCATACTTTGTATTTCTTTGTATGTCTTGTAATTTTTTTTGTTGGAAACTGGGCATTTTTGATGTAGTAAATGAATAATGGCCTCTAGCACCTCTGAGAGCTTGTAATTGTTATTTACTTGTGACCGACTGGATTATTTTCTTGAAGTTTGTTTTTGCCGCCTCCCATTCTTCCCTTGTGTTAAGCCTCTGATTCTTAGGGAGGCATAGCTTTGGGTATGTCCACAGTCACCCTGGGATGACAGTGATTTTGGCAGAGCTCCTATCCTGTCTTTCCCTGACAACACCGATTTATGTAGCTGTGAGATTTTCCGGCTCTTGACTCTATTGTTTTCAATAATTCCCTGGGGCATAAATTGCTCTGTAGACTAATCTAATCAAAGTGGAGGTCTTTTGAAGGATTTGTTCTTAATGTCAGTGTCTGATATTTGTTCTGATCGCAAGAGGACTTGTCTCAGCTGTTTCTCCCCCTGGTTCTCTCCTCCAAGCTGTGTGGCCTATAGTTTAGCCTGTATCATCTTGAACCTGTGGATCTTCTAAACTGCCTTTTCCTATAGCCTTTACTGTTTCCGAGAGCCCCATTAGGCCTGAACTTCTCAATGCTCTATTAATGGGAAGAGTTTGGGAACTATCCATTTTACTGCCTGCTTCTCTTCCAGCCCGGCAACATCTTCCAGTCAGGTCTCTGGAGTAGGAACCACTGTACATGTCTGTGAGGGATACTCCCACTTTAGGAGTCAGATGTTCATGGGGTGGGCAGTACCATAAGGTCCTCTTAAGCAGCCTCTCCTGGTATGGAACCACCATCTTATGAGTGAGGACAAGGGTAATCAGACTCCCAGTATTCCCAGCAGACCTACACTCTTCTGTGAGTGGGGGCTGAGTGAAGAAAGGGAGCTTCTGCCTCTTGACTACACTTGCCCAGAACTTAGCCTCAGCAATAGGTAGCTGGGAAAGGATGAGACATTTTGATGTCCTGCCCTTCCTGGGAAAGGTAGCCCTTGACTGGGAGCTGGGAAAATAGGGATCCTCGTGTTCTAGGCTGCAGCAGTATTGGGGGGAGTAGTCTTGGCCTCCTTGAACTAACTGGTAGTGAGGAGAGAGGGAGTGGTCTTAGGTCAAATACCATAGACGCTCACTTTTCTTACCTAGTTTTGAAGATTTGTCTTATATAGATGTTTCTGCGTTTGGTATATATCTTTAGGATCAATTCCAGGGGCTTCAAATGGTTGTTTTTAAAGATAATTTTTACCAATTTTACTAGGAAACAGATGCACATAACTCCTCATGCTATCATTCCTGAAGTCAGACTTTGTTTCATTGTTTTTTTTTTCTTCTGTTTTTAATTTCACTGATTTCTGCTTCTTTATTTTTATTTTATTTATTTATTTATTTTTGAGACAGAGTCTTGCTCTGTCGCCTGGGCTGGAGTGCAGTGGCGCAATCTTGGCTCACTGCAACTTCTGCCTCCTGGGTTCAAGTGATTCTCATGCCTCAGCCTCACGAATAGCTGGGACTACAGCCGTTTTTAAAATTTTCCTTGAGGACAGGTGCAGTGGCTCATGCCTGTATTCTCAGCACTTTGTGAGGCCGAGGCAGGCAGATCATTTGAGGCCAGGAGTTCGAGACCAGCCTGGGCAACATGGTGAAGCCCTGTATCTACTGAAAATACAAAAATTAGCTGGGCATGGTGGCACGCACCTGTAGTGTCAGCCACTTGGGAAGCTGAGGTGGGAGAATCACCTGAGCCTGGGCAGTCAAAAGCTGCAATGAGCCACGATCGCATTACTGCACTCCAGACTGGCGACAGAGCGAGACCCTGTTTCAACAACTAAAACAAAAATTTTCCTTGAGAATTCCTCTCTGATTCGTGATTTTTTCACATGTGTGCTGTTTATAGGTTTTTATTTATTTATTTATTTTTAATTTTTTGCAGAGACAAGTTCTTGCTATATTAACCAGGCTGGTCTCAAACTCCCAGCCTCAAGTGATCCTCTTGCCCTTGACCTCACAAATTTTGGGATTACAGGTGTGAGCCGCTGTGTCTGGCCTCACATGTGAGTTGTTTAGTTTTTAGGTGTTTAAAGATCTTTCTGTTATATTTCGTTTATTCATTTATATTTGAATCCATTATGGATGAAGAGCATATTCTATGATTTCAGTTCATTTTTTTTTTTTTTGAGACGGAGTCTTGCACTGTGGCCTGGGCTGGAGTGCAGTGGTGTGATCTCGGCTCACCACAACCTCTGCGTCCTGGATCCTGCCTCAGCCTCTGGAATAGCTGGGATTACAGGTGTGCGCCACCACGCCTGGCTAATTTTGTATTTTTAGTAGAGACAGGGTTTCTCCATGTTGGTCAGGCTGGTCTTGAACTCCCGACCTCAGATGATTTGCCCACCTCGTCCTCTCAAAGTGGTGAGATTACAGGCATGAGCCACTGCACCTGGCCTGATTTAAAAATTTTTTTAATTTGTTGAGTTTTATTTTTAGGGCCCAAGATATGGTTTATTGTAGTTTTTGCTTTGTTGACACATAATAGAAATGTACATTTTCTTTTGTTGGGTGTAGTCGTTTGTAATGCTCTTTACATCCTGTTGGTTAATGTATTGTTGAGTTCATATATAACCTTGCTGATTTTTGGTTTAGGTCTATCAGTTGTTGAGAGAATTAAAGTCTCTACTTATAATTGTGCATTGTCTGTTTCTTCTTTAAGTTCTGTAAGTTTTTGCTTTACGTATTTTACACCTCTGGTTTTTGGTGCATACATATTTAGGATTGCTATGTTTTCTTTGTGGATTGAACCTTTTATCATTATGTAGTTCTCTGTCTCTGGTAATTTTCTTTGTTCTCAAGTCTTTCACGGCTCATGACAGTCTTGACTTCCCGAGCACAAACAATCTTCCTGAGTCAACCCCCCAAGTAGTTGGGACTACAAGTGCATGCCACCACACCTGGCTAATATTTGTATTTTTTTTGTAGAGACAGGGTTTTGCCACGTTACCCAGGCTGGTCTTGAACTCCTAAGCTCAAGTGATCTGCTCGCCTTGGCCTCCCAAAATGCTGGTCTTACAGGAGTGAGCCACGGCGCCTGGCCTGAAGTCTGTTGTGTCTGATACTAGTAGAGCACATGCTTTTTGTTTTAAAATTGTTTGCATGATTTGTCTTTCTGTATCCTTTTTCTTTCAACTTGCCTGTATTGTTATATTAAAAGTGTTTTTTTTTTTTTTTTTTTGGTGGATAGCATATAATAGGGTCATATTTTTAAAGTTGATGCTACCAGTTTCTATATACATATATATTTTTTTCTTTTTTTTTTTTTTTTGAGACGGAGTCTCACTCTGTCGCCCAGGCTGGAGTGCAGTGGCGCCGTCTCACTCACTGCAACCTTTGCCTCCCAGGTTCAAGTGATTCTTCTGCCTCAGCCTCCTGAGTAGCTGGGATGACAGGCACCCGCCACCACACCCGGCTAATTTTTTTTGTATTTTTAGTAGAGACGGGGTTTCACCATGTTAGCCAGGATGGTCTTGATCTCCTGACCTCGTGATCTGCCCACCTCAGCCTTCCAAAGTGCTAGGATTACAGGCATGAGCCACCGTGCCTGGCCACCAGTTTCTATATTTTAATTGGCTTGTTTAGGCTGCTTACACTTAACGTAATTATTGATAATATTAAGGCTTAAGGCTACCATTTAATTTTTTTGTTTTTTGTTTTTTCTGTTTTTTTGTTTTTCCATCTGCTTTTTCTTGTCTTTCTATGGGTTACTTGAACTTTTTTTTAATATTACATTTTGATTTACCTATATTGTTTATGAGCGTATTTTTTTTAGCTCTTTTAGTGGTTGATATATTTCATATGTGTGTGTATATATGTGTATTATAGATACCTGTGTATGTTATCACACATGCATATGTATACACATATACATATATACATATACATATATGTCATGTGTATCATGTTTATGTGTATATATCATATATTTGAATACATTTATCACAGTCTACTGGTATTACTATTTCACCATTTCAAGTGAAGTATAGAAGAATGTGTCCTTTTATATCCCTTTACCCATCCCTGTTTGTGATTTGGTTTACATATTTCCTCTACATGCATTTCTGTCCACATAAGACAGTGTTTGACAGTTATTTTTTCAACTGTGAAACATAATTTGTGATACGACTAAACAAAGTTTTTATATTTACCCATATTTTTGCTTACTGTTTTTTAGTCCTTCCTGATGTTCCAGGTCCTGCTTTATTTTTTTTTTCTTGTTTTTCCCCTTTAGGAAATTTGCTTTAGCTATTCTTTTAGTGTAAATCTGCTGATCACAAATCTATTTCCTTTATCTGAGAATGTCTTGATTTCTCTTTCATTCTTGAAGTATGTTTTTGTTGTCTGTAGCATTCGGGATTGATGATTCTTCTTTTTCAGCACTTGAAAAGTACTGTGCCACTTCCTTCTGGCCTCCGTGTTTTCTGATAAGAAATCTACTGTCATTTGAATTACTTTCCCCTTATAGGTAAGAGGCCATTTTTCTGTGACCGCTTTCAAGATACTTTGTCTTTCATTTCCAGAAGTTTAATTATGATATACTTTGGCATGGATTTCTTTGAATTTAGCCTGTTTGGAGTTTGTTCAGCTTTTTGAATTTATAGGTTTATATCTCCTGTTAAATCTGGGATTTTTGGGCTGTTATTTATTCTGTATTTTCTCAACTCTGAAAAAGTCTTCTTTCAGAACACCCATAATATGAATGTTAGATCTTTTGCTATAGGACCACAGGTTCCTGATTTGTTTTGTTTTGTTTTTGTTTTTGTTTTTTCCAGTCTGTTTTATCTCCGCCTTTTTTTTTTTTCTTTGAGACAGTGTCTTACCCTGTCACCCAGGCTGGAGTGCGGTGGTGCGATCTAGGCTCACTTCAATATCCGCCTTCTGGGTTCAAGTGATTTTCCTGCCTTAGCCGCCTCCTGAGTTGCTGGGATTACCAGCGTGTGCCACCACCCCTGGCTAATTTTTTGTAACTTTAGTAGAGATGGGGTTTCACCATGTTGGCCAAGCTGTCCTCAAACTCCTGACCTCATGATCCACCCGCCTCGGCCTCCCAAAGTGCTGAGATTACAGGCATGAGCCACCGTGGCTGGCCTTTTCCCTGCTTTTTAGACTGGGTAATTTCTATTCATCTATCTTAAATTTCAGTGGTTCTTTCCATTGTCCCCTCCATTTCATATTTGAGCCTACTCACTGAGCTTTTTATTTTCACTATTTTTCATTTATAAAAATTTTCATTTAATTTTTCTTGGTATCTTCTATTTCTTTGCTGAAACTTTGTTTCTTTGCTTAGGCTTTCTACTCTTTCATGTTTTTCAAGTGTGTTTTTATCATGGCTGCTTTACAGTGTTTGTCAGCTAAAGCTAACTTGCCTGTCATCTCAATGTTGGTTATCCATTGGTTGTCTTTTTTCACGTAGTTTCAAATCCTCCTGGTTCTTAGTATGATGAGTGGTTCTTTTAGTTGAAACATTTTGTGTATTGTGAGATTCTGAAGCTTATTTAAATGTTCTGTGTTAGCTGGCTTCTCTGACCCCACTCTGACAGTAGACAGGGATCACTGCCTGGCTACAGCTGGTGGATACAGAAGTCTGGACTCTCCACTCAGCCTTTCTTGACACTGAAGAAGGGGGCTTCTCATTGCTACAGGGGTTCCGCCTCCCCCTAGGCTTTCCCTGATACCATCCTGGCTAGAAGGTTTTAGTTAGTGTGCCTTGTTGCTGCATTCTGCCCGACCTCTGCTGACACCTTGGCAGGAGTAGACTGGTATTCTCTCCACTGGGCAGTGGTGAAAGTCCTGACTCTGCATTCATCCTCCTCTGACACCACCCATTGGAAACAGGGAGGGATGCCTCCTCATTGCTCTGTGGGAGTGGAAGTCCAGGCTCCCCGCCGGGTCTTCACTGACACTGCAGAGGTGTTCTCATTACTACCCTGTGGGAATGAAATCTTCACTCCCTACTTGGCTTTCTTGTACCACCCTGGTGGAGGAGAAGGGGTTAGGGTGCCTTGTGATACATTGCTGAGGATAGATGTCTAGGCTTCCCTCTCCGCTTTTGTTCAAAGGGGTGTGGGTGAGGCTGCATTTCTTCTGTGGTAGTTGGTTAGAGCAGAGTGAGAGCTGTCGTTTTAGTTTCCTGTCTTGCTAGGTTCCCCTCTCCTGTTTTTTGTTTTGTTTTGTTTTGGGGTTGTTGTTGTTCTTTTGGCCCAGAGAGAACAGGCTTTTGTTTTGGCTTCTTTTGATCTGTACCTGTTGTTGTTTCCAGGTGGCTGGCTTCTTTAGCCTGTCTAGGGCATATGAGGCAAAAAGAAAACCCAGGAAGCTCGCCACTGTGTTGTTCCTGGGTCCTAAGGTCCTGAGACAGTCTTCTGCTTTTAGAGTCTTTTCTTTTTTTTTTTTTTTTCTCAACCTCCGCCTCCCAGGTTCAAGCGCTTCTCCTGTCTTGGCCTCCCAAGTAGCTGGGACTATAGTTGTGTGCCCCCATGCCCAGCTAATTTTTGTATTTTTAGTAGAGACGGGGTTTCATCATGTTGACCAGGAGGGTCTCAATCTCTTGACCTCATGATCCGCCCGCCTTGGCCTCCCAAAGTGCTGGGATTACAGGCATGAGCCACCGTGCCCGGCCTCTTTTAGAGTCTTTTCGTGCTATTTAAATATATAACATCCATGATTTTTAAAAATTATATTTAATTTTTTAGTCAATATATGATTCAGAATTTTTTTATAAAGAAAAAAATGATAAAATTATATTTAATTGAAGGAGTAGGGGAATGTATTTCTATTCCATCTTCCCAGAAGCAGAAAGTCTGTTTTGAACCTTTTTTTTTTTTTTTCCTGAGACAGAATTTCACTCTGTCACCCAGGCTGGAGTGCAGTGGGACCATATTGGCTCGCTGCAACCTCTGTCTCCTGGGTTCAGGCAATTCTCCTGCCTCAACCTCCTGAGTAGCTGGGATTACAGGCGCCCACTACCACTCCCAGCTGATTTTTTTATATTTTTAGTAGAGATGGGGTTTCACCATGTTGGCCAGGCTGGTCTCGAACTCTGTACCTCAGGTGATCCACCCACCTTGGCCTCCCAAAGTGCTGGGATTACAGGCGTGAGCTGCCGCACCCGGCCTATTTTGAAACTTCTAAAAAAGTTAACTTTTTTTTTTTTCTGATTATAAAGGTAGATTTGGAAAACACAAGAAAATTGAAAGAAGAAAATTAAAATTGGTCAGCACAGTGGCTTACACGTGTAATCCCAGCACTTTGGGAGACTGGGGTGGGTGGATTGCTTGAGCCCAGGAGTTTGAGACCAGCCTGGGCAACATGGTGAAACCCTGTTTCTACTAAACACATAAAAAATAGCGTACTAGCGTGCACCTGTAATCCCAGCTACTCGGCAGGCATGAGAATCGCCAAGATTGCGCCACTGCACTCCAGCCTGGGTGACAGAGCGAGACCCTGAGACCCTGTCTCAAAGAAAAAAACAAAAAGAAAATTAAAATTACTCTAATCCTACCAGCCAGACATAAGCACTATTAATAATTTAGGCTAGTTTCTTAGTATTTTTTAGAGACTGGGTCTCACTATATTGCTGAGGCTGGCACATTGAACTTGTGGGCTCAAGTGATTCTCTGGCCTCATCCTCCCGAGTGATTGGGACTCTTTAGTATTTTTATTTTTTATTTTTTATATACATATATTTTTTGAGACGGAGTCTCGCTGTGTCGCCCAGGCTGGAGTGCAGTGGTGTGATCCCAGCTCACTACAAGCACCACCTCCCAGGTTCACGCCGTTCTCCTGCCTCAGCCTCCTAAGTAGCTGGGACTACATGTGCCCGCCACTATGCCCGGCTAATTTTTTGTATTTTTAGTAGAGATGGGGTTTCACTGTGTTAGCCAGGATGGTCTTGATCTCCTGACCTTGTGATCTGCCTGCCTCGGCCTCCCAAAGTGCTGGGATTGCAGGTATGAGCCACCGCACCCAGTCGGGACTCCTTAGTATTTTTAATGTTAGAAAAAGTTGTGGGCCAGCCACAGTGGCTCATACCTGTAATACCAGCACTTTGGGAGGCCAAGGCGGGAGGATTGCCTGAGCCTAGGAGTTCGAGACCAGCCTGGGCAACATCGGGAGACCCTGTCCCTACAAAAAAATAAAAAAATATTAAACCAGATGTGGTGGCATGAGCCTGTGGTTCCAGCTACTTGGGAGGCTGAGGTGGAAGGATCACTTGGGGCTGGGAAGTGGAGGCTGTAGTGAGTTGTGATCGTATCACTGCACTGTAGCTTGGTTGACAGAACAAGACCCTATCTCAAGAAAAAAAAAAAGTTTATGTTGTTTTTGTGTCTTCCCTTTTCTCCTAAAGTTTTTATTTATTTTATTTTATTTTTATTTTTTGAGATGGAGTCTCGCTCTGTCACCTAGGCTGGAGTGCAGTGGCGTGATCTCGGCTCACTGCAACCCCTGCCTCCTGGGTTTAAGCGATTCTCGTGCCTGAGCTTCCCGAGTAGCTGGGATTACAGGCCTACGCCACCACACTCAGCTAATTTTTGTATTTTTAGTAGAGACAGGGTTTCGCCACGTTGACCAGGCTGGTTTTGAACTCCTGACCTCAGGTGATCCACCTGCCTTGGCCTCCCAAAGTGCTGGGATTACAGGAGTGAGCCACTGTGCCCGGCCCTCCTAATGTTTTTAATATAAATAATTTCCCACATTGTTATACCTTACTTAGGTGTTTTAATGACTGTATAACAGTATGATATAATGAATATTTTACTACCTATAACTTTTTGAAAAATTCAGATTATTTCTTTGAGGTATATTACTACACAGAAATTACCGGATACTTAGTGCTAAACTGCTTTTCAATAGGTTATATCACTTTTTCTTTTTTTTTTTGAGATGGAGTCTTATTCTGTCGCCAGGCCGGAGTGCAGTGGCATGATCTCTGCTCACGGCAACCTCCTCCTCTCAGGCTCAAGCGATTCTCCTGCCTCAGCCTCCCAAGGAGCTGGGACTACAGGCGCAAGCCATCACGCCCGGCTAATTTTTGTATTGTTAATAGAGATGGGGTTTCACCATGTTGGCCAGGATGATCTCAATCTCTTGACCTTGTGATCCACCCACCTCGGCCTTCCAAAGTGCTGGAATTACAGGCATGAGTCACTGTGCCTGGCTGGTTATATCACTTTTAATACTACAACCAAACTTGAGAGACTTACCTTATTATATACAACTAACATTGAACATTATTGCTAACTTGAGTATATATTGCTAATTTGACAGGCCAAATGTAATATTTAAATGTTTTAATTTGCCTATCTGTGATTTCTGTGTGCTTTGATTTTCGCATTGATTTATGATGATAAATGTCTAATTCTTTATTTGGACTTTTTTGGGGTTGATGTCATAAGTTGAGTATCTAAATTGATTTTTTTTTCCAAACAGCAAATGTGTTCTTTCAGCACTATTCCATTGCTATGGTTCTCTGAGCCTTTTGTAGTCATACATATTAGATACATTTTAGGGCTATCTTTGTTCTGATAATTGAACTCTATTCTTTTAATGCTTTGGCTAGTTGAAATTTTGGAAATTTTGTTAGAAAAAGTGGCTGCGCTTTAGGTAAAAGAAATGTTAACTAACCTGTTTTAATCTTGAATTACAGTAGTAGCTCATTTTGGATGGCTACAGTGGGGCTTAAATACAGCTTGGTAATGAAGTACTATATAATCTTAAAAGGAATGAGGTAGATCTACATGCACTGACATAAAACATGTATTAAATGAGAGTAGAAAAATACGTTTTAAAACTGTATTATATTAGCATCTACTTTTATAAAAATTTTAAAAACTTAATTATTATTATTATTTTTTTGGAGACAGAGTCTCACTCTATCCCCCAAGCTGGAGTGCAGTGGCGTGATCTTGGCTCACTGCAACCTCCGGCTTCTGGGTTCAAGCGATTCTCATGCCTCAGCCTCCTGAGTAGCTGGGATTACAGGTGCCCACCACCACACCCAGCTAATTTTTATATTTTCAGTAGAGATGGGGTTTCACCTTGTTGGCCAGGCTGGTCTCGAACTCCTGACCTCAGGTGATCCACCCACCTCGACCTCCCAAAGTGCTGTGATTACAGGCATGAGCCACTGCACCCAGTCAATATTTATTATTGTTATTATTTTATTTTATTTATTTATTTTTGGGATGGAGTCTTACACTGTTGCCTGGACTGGAGTGCAATGGTACAATCTTGGCGTACTGCAACCTCCGCTTCCCGGATTCAAGCGATTCTTCTGCCTCAGCCTCCCAAGTAGCTGCAATTACAGGTGCCCGCCACCACGCCCAGCTAATTTTTTTGTATTTTTAGTAGAGATAGGGTTGCACCATGTTGGCCAGGCTGGTCTTGAACTCCCTACCTTGTGATCCGCATACCTTGGCCTCCCAAAGTGCTGGGATTACAGGCATGAGCCACTGTGCCCAGCCAATATTGATTATTTTTATAACACTTGAATTTTTTTTTTCTTTTTTCTTTTTTTTTTCACAGAATCTCACTATCTTGCCCAGGCTAGCCTCAAACCCTGGGCTCAACAGTCTTTCTGCCCCAGCCTCCTGAGTAGCTGGGACTACAGGTGCATGCTCCTGTGCCAGGCTTGACATTTTTTGAAACAAGGAAGCTGTATTACTCTTGTAATCACAAACAACAAATATAAATACAAACAAAAAATGAGCTTAATAGCTAAAACGTACATCTGGAAAGTAAATGGGTTTGAATATTTAAGAAAATTTAGAGAAAGATGAAGAATGACTTGCTGTACCAGAGAGGAATATACTACAGTATTGAAGCAGTCTAGTTCTGGTGCCGATGAATAAAACTAAATAGATTAGTCTGGCTTACTCTTGTCTAGTCCAATATACTCTTACTATTTACCACTTAGAAGCTTCAGCAGATACTATCTTTGCTTTAAAATTATTGCTGTTGTGTCTTTACCTCTATTTAAATTATGTAAGGCTCCTCATTTCTCTTATCCATTTTGCTTCTGGAACTTTCTGCTGCATGTATTCAAAGAGTAAAGACATTAATTTGAGAAAAATAATTATCTTTTCTTTTTTTTTTTTGAGATGGAGTTTCGCTCTGTCGCCCAGACTGGAGTGTGGTGGTGGTACAATCTCAGCTTACTGCAACCTCCACCTCCTGGGTTCAAGCGATTCTCCTGCCTCACCCTCCTGAGAAGCTGGGATTACAGGTGCGCACTACCACGCCTGGCTAATTTTTGTGTTTTTAGTAGAGACAGGGTTTCATCATGTTAGCCAGGCTGGTCTCGAACTCCTGACCTCATGATCTGCCCGCCTCGACCTCCCACAGTGCTGGCATTACAGGTATGAGCCACCGCGCCTGGTCAGCTATTGTTTTAAATATACACAGTAAGATCATGTTTTGTGATATAAATACAGAATAAAACTCTTTAGTATTTCAAACCTTTTTGCAAGGAGTAGAAGAGCCAACTCTAACTGGATTAAGCAAAAAGAGAGAGAGAATTTACTGGCTATTTTAACTGTAGAGTCCAGATAGTTTTAGCCACCTGAATGACTGGATCTGGAACTCACATGAAATTAAGAATTGGTTTCTCTCTGTCTTTCACTCTTTGGTAGGCTTTCTACTTTTGGTGACCGCCCTGCCCCAGACCCCCAGCACATTTCCCAGCAGTTTCAGGCTTACATTATTCTACCTTCTCTTTCCCAACAGTTTTTTTTGGTTTGTTTTTTGTTTTTTGTTTTGAGACAGAGTCTCGCTTAGTCGCCCAGGCTGGAGTGCAGTGGCGCAATCTTGACGCACTGCAAGCTCCGCCTCCCAGATTCATGCCATTCTCCTGCCTCAGCCTCCCAAGTAGCTGGGACTACAGGTGCCCGCCACCATGCCCGGCTAATTTTTTGTATTTTTAGTAGAGATGGGTTTTCACCGTGTTAGCTGGGATGGTCTCCAGCTCCTGACCTCGTGATCCACCCGCCTTGACCTCCCAAAGTGCTGGGATTACAGTCGTGCACCCGGCCCCCAACAATTCTTATAAAAGTCCTGGAATTGAATCTCATTGGCCTGATTTGGGTCACACATCTATCTCTGAATCAGTCATTGCAGACTTGGGGATAGAATATGTTAATGGCTACAATGAATCACGTGTTTTACTCTTGGAGCTGGAGCAGAGGGAGCCAGCTCCATGTGGATTGAGGGCAAAGGAATAATTGGCATCTTCTTTTTTTTTTTTTCCTTTGAGACAGAGTCTCGCTCTGTCGCCCAGGCATGAGTGCAGTGGGGCGATCTCAGCTCACTGCAAGCTCCGCCTCCCGGGTTACGCCATTCTCCTGCCTCAGCCTCCTGAGTAGCTGGTACTACAGGCGCCCGCCACCACACCCGGCTAATTTTTTGTATTTTTAGTGGAGATGGGGATTTACCGTGTTAGCCAGGATGGTCTCAATCTCCTGACTTCGTGATCCGCCTGCCTGAGCCTCCCAAAGTGCTGGGATTACAGGCGTGAGCCACCGCGCCCGGCCAAAACAGTGGCGTCTTACAAAACTATCTCTCATGTAAAGAGATGGCTTCTTGAAGCCTTAACGAAGAGCATGGACACTTTGGAACTAGGAGGGGACCAATTCTTGTCCTTCCTCACACATGCTAATTATAGTCTTGCTTGCTTTTTCCTCTTCCTAGAATGCATCACCAGAATATTCACATGGATCACCTTCTCATTTCTTTCAGGTTCTGTTCTAATGTCATCTCATCAGACTTTCCTGACTTCCCTCTAAAATGGTACCACCCTCAGCCACTAAATGTCATTTTCTAACCCTGTAATTTGCTTTTTTCTCCATAGCGTGTGATATGTTGGTATATATTCTGTGTTCCTCCATGAGAACACAGAATATATATATATTTTTGTTTACTACCATATTCTAGGTACCATATTCTTGACATATAGTAGGCATTCAGATATTTATCTGTCAAACAAAGCAATATATGAATATTAGAAAAATGAAAGGAACAGAGATAAGTGACTCTTAAGTATGGAGGAACTTTTTCTGGGGAGAAGGAGGATGGTGGTGATACTGAGGAGTTAGTAAAATATTCCTATTATATTGCTACTATTCTTTTCACTAGAGGCTTCATATATTATATTTTATTATTACATTTTAGAATCCTTATTAGGTACACTATTAATTATTAGTTCAAGTGATTGATTTCATCCTGTTCATATGACTGAGAGCAACACTATTCAGTAGAAATACGATGCAAGCGGCTGGGTGCGGTGGGTCACACCTGTAATCCCAGCACTTTGGGAGGCTGAGGCGGGCGGATCATCAGGTCAGGAGTTCGAGACCAGCCTGGCCAACATGGTGAAACCTCCCTCTCTACTAAAAATACAAAAAAATTAGCTGGGCTTGGTGGTGCGCACCTGTAATCCAGCTACTCAGGAAGCTGAGGCAGGAGAATCACTTGAACCTGGGAGGCAGAGGTTGCAGTGAGCTGAGATTGCACCACCGTACTCCAGCCTGGGTGACAGAGCGAGACTCTGTTTCAAAAAAGAAAAAAGAAAGAAATATAATGCAAGCTACAAATTTGTGCCACATAGGTAAGTTAAAATTTTTCTAGTGGCCCCAGAAAATAATGAAAAGAAACAAGCAAAATTAATTTTAATATTATATTTAACTCAAGATATCTAAAGTATCATTTCAACATACAGTCAATGTAGAAAATTTTTGAGATATATCACATTTTTGTAACACATGTTTGAAATCAGGTATATATTTCATAATTTACATCACATCTGAGTTCGGACTAGCACCAAAAATCACATGTGGCCAGTGGCTACTGTATAAGATACCCTCGTTTAGAGCATATATGCATCCATATATTCATGTATTTGATAAATATAGACTAGTGCCAGAAACCATTCAAAAGGCTGGAATTCACAGGTGAAGAAGACAGATGGGCTCTCTGATTTCATGGAGTTTATGTTTTACAGGGAATAGACAAAAAAATAAGTAAACCATTTCCAAAGAGGTAAGTAGAAAGGAGGTTATTTATATGATGATTGATTTAAATAATATACCCAGAGTAAAGTGTACCAATCTTAAGTATGTATAGCTAGATGAAATTTTTTTTTTTTTTTAATATGACAACCACTCAGATGACAAGTCTCCTTCCTGTTCATTAGTAAACAGTTTGAAATTAGAGTTTTTAAAGGGGGGAAGGGATGGGAGGAGAATGTAATATCTTTTCTACTTTTGATAGATATGGACAGGAGGAAATTGTTTTCTGGACTACTGGGCTAGTGGTCAGAGCACTATTTCCTTTTGGGAAGAAGGAAATTGAGCTTGGAGGCAAATCTATCCTTTGCTTTTGATTCCCCCATTCTACTATGGTAATACATTTTTTAAAAGGCTCTGCTGCCCTCTAGTATCTAAAATGAACTTAAAAAGGTAAATTAGTTCTAGAACTATACCTAATGAAGAGGTCTACTATTTTAGTAAGGGTTTTGTCAGTGACAGAGTTAACCACAATATTCCATTCTCTGAGTACACTGTAAGTTCTGCGATGGTCTGATGATATTTATTTGCTCAATATAAATAATATTAGACTATTTGTGTTAATAGTTTTTTTATGAGTTAATTTGTACATTTCCTTTCTCATTGCAGTTTTAAAAATGGTATTAAGTGTAAAAAAAGAACATAAATTGTAGGCCAAATGTTTTATGTATGAATGATAATTATCATTTTATCTTTGCAGATTTTGAAAGACATAGCCAATCGATTCCATATGATGAGTGGCTCCAAAGTACATTTTGTGCCCGGCTGGGATTGTCATGGGTTGCCCATTGAAATAAAAGTATTATCAGAACTTGGTAGAGAAGCTCAGAATCTTTCAGCTATGGAAATTAGAGAGAAAGGTAAATAATCTCTGTTTCTGTTTTAAACTGGTATTTGTAAACACTTAGGGTCCTTGGAAAAGTCAGAGTTTTACCAAAGGAACCTTTTGTTTTTGTTTGGTTTGGTTATAATGAGATCTATTGGAAATGCCTTTCTGTCACAGAAAATTCAGAATTTATTTCATGGATTTTTGTAAGAACTTATGTTTGGATATTGAAGGAAAGACTTTGTGAGCATTTCTAATTGCATTCTCAGTTTCTTAATGTTCATATTTTATAAAATTATTTTTTGGTATATTCTTTTTTTTACTTTCCTCAAAGGGGCTTGTTGACTTATTTCAGGTGTTAAGCCACAATTAAGTTCTAAAATACATATATTTTACATTAATCTCTTATTTGATCCTTTTTCTTCAGTCGACTGGGCCAGGTATGACTCTCCTTTTCTTATATGTTGTACTATTGTACATTTGGATATAACTGTGAAGATTTTTTTACTTCCTTGTGAAACCTATTATCATTGGCTTACATTTGATATTCTGATTAATTTTTTGTGTATAATGAAATGAAAATTATTATCTGACCTTTTCTTAAGAAACAATAAGGAATAATTTTTCCAGTTTATTTTTTCCAGTGAAGTGATTGTATAAAGTCTGGAAAATACAGAAGACAGTAATAAAATTTTAACTTTTGCAGTTTCAGTTAATTTTAGAATTTGTTGTAGGTATCTTCTGAACACTGTTGACCTTCAAATTATTTTTCTATTAAAAAATTTTATAGGCTAGGTGCAGTGGCTCATGCCTGTAATCCTAGCACTTTGGGAGGCTGAAGCAGGTGGATCACCTGAGGTCAGGAGTTTGAGACCATCCTGGCCAACATGGCAAACCCGTCTCGGGTGGATCACGAGGTCAGGAGATCGAGACTATCCTGGCTAACACGGTGAAACCCCGACTCTACTAAAAAATACAAAAAAAACTAGCCGGGCGAGGTGGCGGGCGCCTGTAGTCCCAGCTACTCGGGAGGCTGAGGCAGGAGAATGGCGTGAACCCGGGAGGCGGAGCTTGCAGTGAGCTGAGATCCGGCCACTGCACTCCAGCCTGGGCGACAGAGCAAGACTCCGTCTCAAAAAAAAAAAAAAAAAAAAAAAAAAAAAAAAAAAAAAAAAAAAAAAAAACCCCGTCTCTACTAAAAATACCAAATAATTAGCCAGGCGTGGTGATGCATGCCTGTAGTCCCAGCTACTAGGGAGGCTGAGGCATGAGAATTGCTTGAACCTGGGTGGCAGAGGTTGCAGTAAGCTGAGATCGCACCACTGCACTCCAGCCTGGGCAACAGAGTGAGACTCCATCTCAAAAAAAATTTTTTTATATTCTAAACTGTCTACAGCATTTGCATTTAGAGAGATACATGCTAAACCATGTTTAAGAATTCAAATTCGTTGGTTTTTAAAAGCTTTTTTTCTGTGTGTGTGTGTGTTTTTTTTTTTTTTAGCTAGATCATTTGCTAAAGCAGCCATTGAGAAACAGAAATCAGCATTTATTCGTTGGGGAATAATGGCAGATTGGAATAATTGCTACTATACATTTGATGGAAAGTATGAAGCCAAACAGTTGAGAACTTTTTACCAAATGTATGATAAGGTAAAGAAGTATTTTTTCTCTTTGAGTAGGTTGAAGTATGTGTTACAAAATTCTACCTTTAACTTCATATTTTTGTCGTTTATAGGGCTTGGTTTATCGATCTTACAAACCTGTGTTTTGGTCTCCCTCATCTAGGTATATATGCATTTTTTGGTAATTGAAAGGGAGAAATTTGTGAGGCTTCGAAATATTTATGTTTAATGTTTTTAAACCTTAGGACTGCATTGGCTGAAGCAGAACTTGAGTATAATCCTGAGCATGTCAGTCGTTCAATATATGTA
Organism: Macaca thibetana thibetana; assembly: GCF_024542745.1. Classification (NCBI taxonomy): domain Eukaryota; kingdom Metazoa; phylum Chordata; class Mammalia; order Primates; family Cercopithecidae; genus Macaca; species Macaca thibetana. Next base: position 142,984,110 of record NC_065578.1, on the reverse strand, counting down.
AAATTTCCTCTCTTGAAACCTTCTCCTAAATTGGCATCTCTTATAGGTAAGATTTATTCATAGCTTGAGTGTACTAAAGTTATAGAATTATCCCATTTGCTAACATATTTACAATTTTATCTTCACAGATGGTTCATCTCCTGTTAGTTTTTTGGTCTGGACCACACAACCTTGGACGATTCCAGCCAATGAAGCTGTTTGCTATATGCCTGAATCAAAGTGGGTATATTATTGCATTTTTTTAATACACAGATAGAATCTATTCCATCATTAACATTATTTTGAATTTATTTTATCCTCTTTATTATTTTAAAATTTAATGAATTATAACTTAGTTATTAGGTTCATATAGATTTTAACCTTTAGGTGATCCTTTTGAAGACCTTATCTGGCTTTTTGGGAAAATGAAGTAGAAGTATAAGTTACGAAGTGTTTTGAAAATAGTACAGTTTGATCTTGAAGTCAGTTTTTTCTTTTTCCTTTTTTGTTTTTTGAGACCGGGTTTCGCCTTTTGTTGCCCAAACTGGAGTGCAATGGCGTGATCTTGGCTTACCACAACCTCTGCTTCCCGGGTTCAAGCAATTCTCCTGCCTCAGCCTCCCGAGTACCTGGGATTATGGGATTACAGGCATGCACCACCACGCCCCGCTAATTTTGTATTTTTAGTAGAGACGAGGTTTCTCTATGTTGGTGAGGCTGGTCGCAAACTCCCAGCCTCAGGTGATCTGCCCGCCTCAGCCTCCCAAAGTGCTGGGATTATAGGCGTGAGCCACTGTGCCCAGCCTGAAGTTAGTTTTTTCTAAAATGATATTTAAAAATTAAAATGATATCTGTGGCTTTTCTTGTTTCATTAGTATTAATTCTCTCCTAAAATTTTATGTTAGGTATGCTGTTGTGAAATGTTCTAAGTCTGGAGACCTCTACGTACTGGCTGCAGATAAAGTAGAAACTGTTGCTTCTACTTTGGAAACAGCATTTGAGACTATTTCAACATTTTCAGGTGAAGATTTTTAGATATCTGACAACATAGTCATCAAAGTATTGGGCTGACTTGAATTTACTACTTTGCTGAACTGCCTGTTGTGAATTGAAACAGATAAGGCCTCTACCTTTCTAGAATACGTTTTACATTGATTACACTAAAGGAGAATATACATTATGCATGATAGGAGTACAGAAAAATATGAATATTGATAAATGTACAACAGATAAAACAAGTTTCTGGCAGTATCCAATAGTTGCTTTGTAAAATTTTATGCAAAATTAATTTTAAAAATTGTTTTTATCTGTTTTAATAAAAGTAGCAAGAAAGGAAATGAATGTGCTTATTTTTTGATATGTAATTTTAATAAAGAATTGAATAAATTCTGAAAATTATTCGGAAAGCAGTTCTTCTGTCAAAGGAATTTTATTTTATTTTTTAAAGAGACAGGGTCTCAGGCTGTTGCCCAAGGTGGAATGCAGTGGCCCAGTCATCTCATTGCAGCCTCAAACTCCCGGGCTCAAGGAATCTTCCTGCCCTGACCATCCAAGTAGCTGGGACTATAGGCCCATGCCACCACACTTGGCTAATTTTGAAAAAATATTTTACAGAGATGAATTCTTGTTGTGTAGCCCAGGCTGGCCTGAAATTCCTGGACTCTGGTGATCTGCCTGCCTTGGCCTGCCAAAGTGCTGGGATTAAAGGCGTGAGCCACTCTGCCTAGCCCAAAATAATTCTTGGTGAGCTATAATTTAGGACTTTTGAGGTAGTGACTGCTTTTGAAATATAATTATGGAAGTCTAGGGAAGTTTAAAATTATCTTTTTGTTGTTGTTTTTGTTTTGTTTTGTTTTGTTTTGAGATGTGGTGTTGCTCTGTTGCCCAGGCTGGAGTGCAGTGGTGCCATCTTGGCTCACTACAGCCTCTGGGTCCTAGGCTCAAGTGATCTTCCCTCCTCAGCCTCTTGAGTAGCTGGGACTACAAGTGCATGCCACCATGCTGGGCTAATTTTTAATTTTTTTTTTGGTAGAGATGAGGTCTTGCTACATTGCCCAGGCTGGTCTTGAACTCCTGGCCTCAAGTGATCCTCCTGCCTTGGTCTTCGAAAGTGCTGGGATTATGGGCATGAGCCACTGTGCCTGGACTAAAATTTTATTTTATTTTATTTTTTTAAAGAGATGAGGTCTCACTATGTTGCCCAGGCAGGTCTTGAACTCCTGAGCTCAAGTGTTCCTCCTGCCTCTGCCTCCCAAAGTGCTAGGATTATGGACGTGAGCCACCGTGCCTAGCCTAAAATTATCTTTGATCCTTAGGTATGACATATCTTTTAATTTCTTGCTCAAAAAATCAATCACATTAATAATACAAAAGCTGCCTAGAAAGACCCCCCAGCTAAATAGGAAAGCCCTCTAAATTAATCAGTTCAGATACAAGCCAATGTGAAGTTTAAAAACAGCCTTAAAAAAAATAAAAAGATTTTTATGTCAGAGGCAGGAAAGGAGCTTAAGAATTTTTAAGACCATTTGGTCCTCTTTGGTGCAATAGGATAATAAAAATACAAACCAAAATAATAATTTAGTTCACACCCTCTCTCACTGTGTTGCCCAGCCTTGTTTCAAACTGCTGGCCTCAAGCAATCTTCCCACCTCAGCCTCCCGAAGTGTTGCAATTACAGACATGAGCTACTGCACCCAGCCCCCTGCCCTTTTATAAATGCAGAGGATATTAAAGACTTCATTGTCAAGTTATACGTTATCATAGAAACTAAAAATCACAAGATTTTTGAAAATGTTCAAGTCAAATTTAAAGATCTTTTGTCTAGATAGCATAATTGTTTCAAATTCTTATTATCAGATAATTATTGAGTTGCTCTTTGAGTAACCATATTGTGGAGGAGTATGTATATTTCTTATCCTTGTCAAAATAAGCTGGTGTCACGTAGCTTACTACTTATTAAAGTAATAGCAATGTTGAAGAGCTAAAAATGAAGTGATTTGTATGGGGTAGGTTTTCTTTCCAGAAAAAAATGAATTATTTCTTATTAATTACTTAGAGATCTTTTTGGGAGGGTGGTGAGGGAGAGTATTAAGTGGTAGATAGAGTAAGTATCAAAACACTTAAACTACATTAACTCTGTTTATTCTCACAGCAACCCTCTGAGGTGGGAACCATAATTATCTCAATTTTGTAGATTCCAGAAGGTCACAGAACAAGTTAAAAGGGAAGCTGGACTTTAAGCCTAGCCAGTATTGTTCTAGATTCGGTACATTTAACCTGATATTCTATTGCTAAGCTTAAGGACATAGACTTGCCGTATAAAATGATTCTTAATAATGGTTTTCTTTCCCTACAGGTGTAGATTTGGAAAATGGTACTTGTAGTCATCCGTTAATTCCTGATAAAGCCTCTCCTCTTTTACCTGCAAATCATGTGACCATGGCAAAAGGAACAGGATTGGTTCACACAGCCCCAGCTCATGGTATGGAAGATTACGGTGTAGCGTCTCAGCACAACCTGCCCATGGTACTGTTCCTCTTTTTTCATTTTTAATTATTCATCTTAATAAAAGGAAATGATAACTTCTAACCAACATCTTTATTTTTTTTAAATGATGACTTTTTTCATCATAATTGTGAAATGCTTAGCTTTGTGTAGTACTCTAAAGTTTCATTAATTCATACTAATTGAAAAAGATTTCCCAGAATTAGGAGAAAATTATCACATTAGAATTGAAGAATATATATCATGGGGCACTTTTAAAATACTTTCATTCTAGTATTAAGTCACATAGACAGATTACTTTTACTCCCTGAAAAAGCCTGTTTGTTTGTTTTAGATAAACAGTCCTCTCTCCATTTACTTTACATACTTCAGTTACTTAGCAAGTATTTCCATTTAGTTAAAAGGTGAGTCTGAACGGGAGCAACTGTGTACATAGGCATAGATTTGGAAACAATAGAGACCACTCAAAGATGTTTTAATATATTTCATTACTTTTATTATTAAAGTTTTATGTATATGCTTCAATAACACATTATGGCTTTGGTGATTTAAATGTATAAAATTCACAAATTCCTATTTCTTTTTCTTTTTTGGTTTTTTTTTTTTGAGATGGAGTCTTGCTCTGTCGCCCAAGCTGGAGTGCAGTGGTATGATCTTGGCTCACTGCAACTTCTACCTCCAGGGTTCAAGCGATTCTCCTGCCTCAGCCTCCCGAGTAGCTGGGACTACAGGTGCACACCACCACGCCTGGCTAATTTTTGTATTTTTAGTGGAAATGGGGTTTCACCATGTTGGTCAGGATTGTCTCGATCTCTTGACCTCAAGCAATCCACCCACCTCGACCTTCCAAAGTGCTGGGATTACAGGCCTGAGCACCACGCCTGGCCAAGTACCTAGAGTTTCAATGTAGAAAAAGACTAGGCTATACTGAGATGTTTTATATCTATTGTTTTGCCAGATATTGTCATAAGAGAAAATGTCTTGATATTTTAATTGTTCAAAATGATACTTTATAGGATTGCTTAGTGGATGAAGATGGAGTTTTCACAGATGTTGCAGGTCCTGAACTTCAAAACAAGGCTGTCCTTGAAGAGGGAACTGATGTGGGTGAGCATTATATCTGTTGATATCATACATATTTTCTGAAGAGTAGCTAGCAGTAACCTTTACTACCTGTTTTCCCTTCTTATACTTTAACAGAAACAAAAGAATAAATTATGTCTTGTTTTGCCACATGTTTTAAAATGGAGTTTGCGACTTTTTCATCTTTTGCTTTGAAGCGGCTTTATTTAAGCAAGTCAGGGCAGTCAACAGGGAGTGAAGTTATTTTAGGGCTATGGAGATAATAATCAGTAGTATTACTTTTGTGGAAGGATAAAATCAAGATCAGGGCTGGATGTTGACTGTAAATTACACATTCCCCACTCACTTTTTAACCCTTCTAAATAACTGACCTATATGGCATGGTTTATGTGTTAGAATCTTAGGAATCCTCCAGCCTTGAATTGTCTTTCTGTCTTTCTTTACAGATTCAGAGACCAGGTGCTATGAAAACCTTTCTTTGCCCACCCTAAGACTAAGACTAATTAGACCTGATATATTACTTTTCTAGGGCTACTGTAAAAAGTCACTGTAAACTTGGTGGTTTAAAACAACAGAAATTTATTCTCTCAAGTGCTGGGAGCTAGAAGTCTAAACTCATGGTATTGGCAGGACCATGTTTTCCTGAAGGTTCTATGGGAGAATCCTTACTTGCCTCTTTCTAACTTTTGGTGGCTCCTGGAAATCCTTGGCATTCCTTGGTTTATAACTGCATTACTCCACTCTCTGCCTCTCTTGTCACATGACCTTCTTTAGATCTTACTTGTTTTTTCAAGACAGAGTCTCACTTCCTCACCCAAGGTGGCGTGCTCTCAGCTCACTGCCACCTCTGTGTCCTGGGTTCAAGTGATTCTCGTGCCTTAGCCTCCCGAGCAGATGGGATTACAGGCACACGCCACCACACCCAGTTAATTTTTTTTTTTTGAGACACAGTCTCATTCTGTTGCCCAGGCTGTAGTGCAGTGGTGCAATCTCAGCTCACTGCAACCTCTGCCACCTGGGTTCAAGCAATTCTCTTGCCTCACCCGCCCAAGTAGCTGGGATTACTGACACACACCACCACTTCTGGCTAATTTTTGTATTTTTGGTAGAGATGGGGTTTCACCATGTTGGCCAAGCTGGTCTTGGACTCCTGACCTCAGGTGATCTGCCCGCCTTGGCCTCCCAGAGTGCTGGGATTACAGGCGTGAGCCCCCACCATGTCAGGCCATAATTTTATTTTATTTTATTTTTTTGAGACTGAGTCTTGCTCTGTCGCCCAGGCTGGAGTGCAGTGGCATGATTTTGGCTCACTGCAAGCTCCGCCTCCTGGGTTCATGCCATTCTCCTGCCTCAGCCTCCCGAGTAGCTGGGACTACAGGTGCCCGCCACCACGCCTGGCTAATTTTTTGTGTTTTTAGTAGAGAGGGGGTTTCACCGTGTTAGCCAGGATGGTCTCGATCTCCTGACCTCGTGAGCCACCTGCCTCAGCCTCCCAAAGTGCTGGGATTACAGGCGTGAGCCACTGCGCCCAGCCTATTTTTTATTTTTAATAGAGACAGAGTTTCACCATGTTGGCCAGGCTGGTCTTGAACTCCTGGCCTCAAGTGATCCACCTGCCTAGGCCTCCCAAAGTGTTGGGATTACAGGTGCGAGCCACCACACCCGGCCACCTTCTTTAGGTCTTATATGTCTCTCTGTGAATCCTCTCTCTTCTCCCTTTTTTGTTTTATTGGAGGGACTGGTTCTTTATTTCAAAAAGACACTTGTCAATATTCATTATCAAAACAGGTGGACTATTGATTTCTGTTTCTCCCAATGGGCCCCAAAGAGACTACATCAAAGGACAGTACGTTTTAAGCTAGTAAGCTGCAGGATGTACACCTGACAGACTTTACAGAAACCTTACCAGAAAGTGGGGATTGGGTAGAGAAAGAAACTTTAAAAGATCAGCATACTGCTAGCCCGGCCGGGAGTGGTGGCTCAGGCCTGTAATCCCAGCGCTTTGGGAGGCTGAAGCGGACAGATCATGAGGTCAGGAGAGGAGTTCGAGACCAGCCTTGCCAACATGGTGAAACACTGTCTCTACTAAAAATACAAAAAATTAGCCAGGTGTGGTGGTAGGTGCCTGTAATCCCAGCTACTCGGGAGGGTGAGGCAGGAGAATCACTTGACCCCGGGAGGCAGAGGTTGCAGTGAGCCAAGACCGCACCATTGTACTCCAACCTGGGCAATAGAGCGAGACTCCATCTCAAAAAACAAAAAAACAAAAAACAAAACTGCCAGCCCACAGACTGTAAATGGCTGTCACAGTTAAATTGGGTGGCCAGGGTGCCACAAACCCAAAGAAGCAAAGTTTCAAAATAATACAAAAATTTTAAAAAGTTTTGTACATAAGCTGTTCAGAATTTCTCTAGCATTGACTGATACTAAGCACAATGAGATGGCACTTTTAGAGACAGCAGCTTCATACCCGGAAAAGGGTAATTAGATGAGTTTCACATGGCTGAATCAGTGGCAAAAACATAATCTTCTTTCTGTCCTCTTCTAAGAACACCAGTGCTCCCTAATGCAGTGTGACCTCATCTAAACTTGATTACATCTGCAGAGGCCTAATTTCCAAGTAAGGTCACATTCACTAGTGCTGGGGGTTAGATCTTGGGGACACAGTTCAACCCACTGCACCTGGTTTCTTCCAGATTATTGGAGACCATTTTAAGGTTCATGGTATGAAAGATTATGGCTCTAAACTTCAAATCTAGAATTCTAGATATAATCTGTTCATCTTCTCTTTGACGTGAAAAGAGGTGAAAGTGGCATAATTTGGAGTCTGATTAATATTTTATAGTCCCTGCTTTTTTTTCCAGGAGAATCCCAGAGCATGCCTTTGATACCTGGAAGTTGACTACTCTTTTTTATTTTTTATTTTTTTTTCGTGAGACAGGGTCTTGCTTTGTTGCCCAGACTGGAGTGCAGTGGCGCAGTCTTGGTTCACTGCAGCCTCTGCCTCGTAGGTTCAAATGATTCTCCAACCTCAGCCTCCCAAGTAGCTGGAATTACAGGCGTGCACCATAACACCCTGCTAATTTTTTTGTATTTTTAATAGAGATGGGGTTTCACCATGCAGGCCAGGCTGGTCTTCAACTCCTGACCTCAAGTGATCCTCTTGTCTCTGCCTCCCAAATTGTTGGGATTACAGGTGTGAGCCACCACACCCAACCAAGGTGACTACTCTTTTCTTTTTTTGAGATGGAGTCTTGCTCTGTCACCCAGGCTGGAGTGCCGTGGCGCGATCTCGGCTCACTGCAACCTCCGCCTCCCAGGTTCAGGCGATTCTCCTGTCTTAGTCTCCTGAGTAGCTGGGATTACAAGCACACGCCACCACGCCTGGCTAATTTTTGTATTTTTAGTAGAGACGAGATTTCACCATGTTGGTCAGGCAGGTCTTGAACTCCTGACCTCGTGATCTGCCTGCCTCGGCCTCCGAAAGTGCTGGGATTACAGATGTGAGCCACTGCGGCCGGCAGGTTGACTACTCTATTGCCACCTGTTGCTGCAGATTTAGTACTTGCTGGAAGTTTAGAGCTTTTTTAGCATTTTCACAGTACTTTTTATGTCTAATATAATTTGTTTTTTTTTTTTTTTTTTTTTTTAAGTTATAAAGATGCTTCAGACTGCAAAGAATTTGTTGAAAGAAGAAAAATTGGTGCACAGCTATCCCTATGACTGGAGGACCAAGAAACCCGTGGTTATTCGTGCCAGCAAGCAGTGGTTTATAAACATTGCAGATATTAAGATTGCAGCCAAGGTATAAAAAACATCCTGTTATAAGGGGTTGGGCATATCATTCCCTCAGTATAAAGGGTATGCATGTGAGGTTGACGTGGGGTTTCAGGAGTTATAGGGATTGCTGCTATTATGGTTTAGTTTCATAAAATTGTAGAATTTTAGATCTGGAAGGACCTCGGACTTCCATGTTTTTATTATACATGTGTGGGAAATGAGGCATAAAGAGGTTAAGTGATTTGTCCAAATCACACAGTTACTAGATAGACTTTCTTGCCCAGTGTAGTCAAAGTTGCATAGAATTTGGCAGAACTGTGTTACCTAGTTTAACCTGCGATAGCCTCTGTTTCCTCATCTATATAAAGTGATAATAATGCTTATCTCATGGAGTAAGGAAATACAAGTTTCCAGAATATGGTCTGATGTATAATAAGCAGTCAGTAAAACTTTTTTAAATGCTTTGCTTCCTTAAGATTGAAATTGCAATGAATTAAAACAGTTATTATTCTAGTTACAAAGAAAGCATATTAAAAAGAAAAACTAACAATATGAAAAATATACAAAGTTATTGCTTTGAGGTTACAAATACTTATAACTGGTATTCTAAATAATATATATTTGAGCCCTTTCATTTAATATGTATCTTTCTATGTGGGCGTATGTATATATATGTGTGTGTGTGTGTGTGTGTGTGTAAACATCTCTCACAACTTGAGTCTATTTAATGAAAGAGCTTAAATATATATGTGTTAACCAGGTTCAATATATAGGTGTTTTGCTTTACAGTTGAAAGATACTACTGTATTTAGCTGGTTCATTTATTGACCTGGCAATCTGGGGTCCTTGCCAAAGCTTTTTATAGCAGTTTGTACTTTCTATACTTGTGTAATGTGGACAACTGTAACATATAGTGCGTTTTGTTTTTTTCTTCCTTATTTGCCAATGTTAAAATTTGTAAATTGCAGCTCTGCACCGATTTTTGGTTGTAGAACGTCTAAGTCTGACACAATATATTTAAGCCAAGTTTATTTATTTTTTTTTTACTTTTTGTAAAGTTAAAAATTGTTCTTTGCAGAAGTAGTGAGAATAGGATAATGTATTGTCATATTCCCATCACTCAGTGTCAACAATAATCAACTTTTGTTAATTTTGTTTTTATCTACACCCCTCCGACCACCCACTTTTTACCCTTTAACAATTGGATTTTTTTGAAGCAAACTCCAGGCATTATTTCTTCCATATTATATGTTGTCCCGGCAATATTTTAGCACATATATTTGAAAGATAAACTCTTTTTTTTTTTTTTTTTTCTTTTGAAACAGGGTCTTGCTCTGTCACATAGGCTGGAGTGCAGTGGTGTGATCTCAGCTCACTGCAACCTCTACCTCCTGAACTCAATCGATCCTCCCACCTCAGCCACCTCAGCCTCCTGAGTAGCTGGGACTACAGGCCTGTGCCACCATGCCTGGGTAATTTTTGTATTTTTGTATTTTTTCTTTTTTTTTTTTTTTGTGAGACGGAGTCTCACTCTGTTGCCTCAGCTGGAGTGCAGTGGCATGATCTTGGCTCACTGCAAGCTCTGCCTCCTGGGTTCACACCATTCTCCAGCCTCAGCCTCCTGAGTAGCTGGGACTACAGGTGCACGCCACCACGCCCGGCTAATTTTTTGTATTTTTAGTAGAGAGGGGGTTTCACCGTGTTAGACAGGATGGTCTCGATCTCCTGACCTCGTGAACCACCTGCCTCGGCCTCCCAAAGTACTGGGATTACAGGCATGAACCACCGTGCCCGGCCATTTTTGTATTTTTTCTAGAGATAGGATTTTGTCAAGTTGCCCAGGTTGTTCTCGAACTCCTAAGCTCAAGCAGTCCACCTGCTTCGGCCTCCCAGAGTGCTGGGATTACAGGCATGAGCCAAAGATAAACTCTGTATTTATTTATTTTTTTGAGATGGAGTTTCACTCTTGTTGCCCAGGCTGGAATGCAATGGCGCCATCTTGGCTCACAGCAACCCCCACTTCCTGGGTTCAAGTTATTCTCCTGCGTCAACCTCCTGAGTAGCTGGGATTATAGGCATGCACAACTACACCCGCCTAGTTTTATATTTTTATTAGAGATAGGGTTTCTCCATGTTGGTCGGGCTGGTCTCGAATTCCTGACCTCAGGTGATATGCCCACCTCGGCATCCCAAAGTGCTGGAATTACAGGTGTGAGCCACCATGCCCAGCCAGACTCTTTAAAGCATAATTCCCATGCCAGTATCACTACCTTTAAAAAGTAATATTTATTCCTTAGCAAAATCAAATATCTAGTCAATATTCACATTTCTTAGACTTTTAAACCAAGTATAGCATTAATCAAATTGATTTGTAGAGATTTTGTCATTCTGCCAATAGGTGGTGCTACAGAGAGCTTTGGGGGAGGGAACTTCTGGTAGTTATGGTGAGTGAGGAAACCATTTAAACCTTCTCCGAAAATGTAAAAATGGTTTTATTAATGGATAGAAAGATTTTTTAAAATGAAGTTAGCATTTTGACCTTTTTGGAGCCTGTTAAACATTTTTGCTGTACAATTAATCTTTTGCTAATTGACAAATAAATGGTAGTAGTTTTCAACCTTATTGTGGAAGTGGAGGAAGGGAGCTTTCTTGAGAGGAAATAACTGTTATCCATTTGTTGATAGAGAGAGAGATATATACTTATTTATTTTAGAGACAGGCTCTTGCTCTGTTGCCCAGGCTGGAGTGTAGTGCCATGCTCCTTGCTCACTGCAACTTTGAACTCTTGGGCTCAAGTGATCCTCCCACCTCAGCCTCCCAAAATGCTGGGATTACAGGTTTGAGCCACATGCTTGGGCTTATTTTGAGAAAGTGTTTTCTATAGTGTAAACTACATTATGTAAAATTAGGTATATTACAATCTTTTTTTGGCAGCCTAAGATAGTAATTTATTTCTTAAGCGTTCTAAAAAATGGTGGAAATCAAGTTTGAATTGATTTTAACTATAGTTTAGTGAAGAATAATAGTTCTGTGAAAGCTTTTATTACCAGTTTTGATCTAGGGTTGGTGTAAATTAGAAATTGGTATGAAATCTTTTGTAACATTGTTAAAAAATACAACAATGCTCCTGATATTATCACTGCTCCTGATATTATTTACTAAGTTCTTTGTGGCTCCATTTTTACTTTGGCTTATTTGCTCTGAAATCTTTTAGTTTTTTTAGTTGTTTTTTTGAGGGGAGGGTAAGGGAGGCATGTGAATGGCTACAAACATCCAAAAGAAAGAAATGCATTTGGAAAATTGACTGTTCTAGAATACTTGTTCTGCTTTCTCTCACAAGACTTGATTTATGAATTAATTGCAGGAATTGTTAAAAAAGGTGAAATTTATTCCTGGATCAGCACTGAATGGCATGGTTGAAATGATGGACAGGCGGCCATATTGGTGTATATCAAGGCAAAGAGTTTGGGGTGTTCCAATTCCTGTGTTTCATCATAAGACAAAGGATGAATACTTGATCAACAGGTAGAATGCTTTCTAAAATTTTTTAGTGTTTTAAAGCGAATTATTTTTTCTTCAAAAATCGAAAAATAATGTGGACGATTGAGAACTGTTTATATATGTTAAATAAAATATGCTAAAATAGTCTTTTGGGGAACTAAAATATAAACTTAAAAAGATTCTATCATACAGTTAAAATATTAAAAACTAGATTTTCTTAAATATTGATACCTAGAAGTAAAGGCTCTGATTTTTTTTTTTCTGTGAGAATTTATTGGGCTGTATTAAGGTATCATGGATCCAAAGATGGACAATGTTTAGCAGGGGAGCCTGAAATGTAATTTTTCTTCAGGAAAAATATTCAGTCTCATATTCTGAATCTACTTTCCTTTTAAGTGCAAATAGGACTATGTAATTATATAGATACTTAAAATTTAAGAAATTATAATATAGTTAAATGCACATGATTACACTGATCATTATATTCCCAGTTCTTCTTTCTTTTCTTTTTTTTTTTTTGAATTTGGAAAGATAATAGAGGGACATAATGAACAATTCATAGTAGAAAAGCTTGTACACTGAAAAGTAGGCTTTTTCCTACTCCAGGTACCCAGAACCTTTTCTTGAGGCAGTCATTGTTTACAGTTATTTCTGAATCTTTCCAGAAAAAAATGAATTCTTCTGTCAGCATATACATATGTTTATACAAAAGGGAGTATCTCTATCTACTGCTCTGTGCCTAGATTTTTTTCACTTTATGTGTTATAGTTTATTCCAAATCACTACACATAGATCTGCCTCATTCTTAAACTTTATTAAGGCATACTTTACATACTGTAAAATTCATGACTGGGCACGGTGGCTCTTGCCTGTAATCCCAGCACTTTGGGAGGCCAAGGCGGGTAGGTCATGAGGTCAGGAGTTCAAGACCAGCCTGGCCAAGATGGTGAAACCCCGTCTCTACTGAAAATAAAAAATTAGCCAGGCGTGGTGGCGGGCACTTGTAATCTCAGGTACTCGGGAGGGTCAGGCAGAGAATTGCTTGAACCTGGGGGGCGGAGGCTGCAGTGAACCAAGATCACGTCACTGGACTCCAGCCTGGGCGACAGAGCGAGACTCTGTCTCAAAGAAATTAAAAAAGAAAAAAATTTATTAAAGTGATTTATACTAAATTTATTCAGTTAACAGCCACTATCACAATTGTGTCTTAGAATAATTCTTTTATCCTGAAGAGTTCCCTTTTGTGCTTTTTGAAAGAGAAGTTGCTTGGAAATCTATGAGCTTTGGAGAATGGCAACTGAATTTGAACTCAGGCTTTGCCATTCACTGTGTGTGAGACTGAGGAATTTACTTAACCTCTGGCTCCTCTATAAAATAGGAAAAGCAATGGTTGCAGGTAGACTGTTATGAATACTAAATAATAAATGCAAACTACTTCGTGTAAAGCACAGTATGCCATAGATGATGCGCCGTTCATGTATTCACTCGAGAAACATTGTTATGTGGGCGTGGTGGCTCACGCCTGTAATCCCAGCACTTTGGGAGGCCAAGGCGGCAGGATTGCTTGAAGCTAGCAGTTCACAGTTGGGCAACAGTGAGACCCCATCTCTACAGAAAAATTTAAAAATTAGCTGGTGTAGTGGTGTGGGCCTGTAGTCCCAGCTCCTTGGGAGGCTCAGGCCAGAGGATCGCTCAAGTGCAGGAGTTTGAGGTTATAGTGAGCTATGATCATGCCACTGCACTCCAGCCTGGCTGACAGAGCAAGACACTGTCTCTTCAGAACGAAACAAAACAGAACACATTGTTAAGCACTTAGTATGTGTCCGTGCTAGGAACTGCTAGTAGCTACAGTGAACAAGACTGACGTGGCCCCTGTTTTTAATGAGATAATAGTCTAGCTAGTTTATCTTCTAGTACTATTACGGAGGCTTTGAGTGTTGTTACTGTTTTTCACAGATGTGGAGAGGGGGATGTTAATTATTCCTTTTAGGAACACATTCTCGATTTTCATTTTCTTTGAGCAATTTCTTTTAATTTGGTGAATGGAATTTTTTCTAAGTTATGCTGTTAAGGAGTTTAAACTTTTAAGTAGACTTGAGGAGTAAGAGTATGTTTTAGGAAAAGAAAGTAGTGGCTAGAGACCGGAAAATAATTGGAAAGCTATTTCAATATTATTATAAGTTGGAGCTGAGGTAAGACTCTATGAATAATCTAAATATTGTTGCTGTGTTGATCTTATAGAGCTTGGTCAGATGTAAACTACTAATATCTTAATACCCATATTAAGAATTAATGTAAATTCTGTCCAGTTCAGATTATTTTATTTTATTTTTGATACAGTCTCACTTTGTCACCCAAGCTGGAGTGCAGTGGTGCGATCTTGGCTCACTACGACCTCCGCCTCCCAGGTTCAAGTGATTCTCCCTCCTCAGCCTCCTGAGTAGCTGGGACTACAGGCGCCCGCCACTGACCTGGCTAATTCTTGTATTTTTAGTAGAGATGGGCTCTTGCCATGTTGACGAAGCTGGTCTTGAACTCCTAGCCACAAAGGATCCATCTGCCTCTGCCTCCCAGAGTGCTGAGATTACAGGCATGAGCCACCATGCCCAGCCTCAAACTCAGTTTAAAAGAAAAAGAATTAAAGTGATTATAGCTGAGATGAATTTCCACAAGAATTTGTTTAAAATTTCACACTGGAAAGTTGGTTTTGTTTTGCAAAGTTTTATAAGCCATGTCATTGTCTCCTCTTTTTTTTTTTTTTTTGAGACAGAGTTTTACTCTTATTGCCTAGGCTGGAATGCAATGGCGTGATCTCGGCTCACTGCAACCTCCACCTCCCAGGTTCAAGTAATTCTCCTGCCTCAGCCTCCGAGTAGCTGGGATTAGAGGCATGTGCCACCACGCCCGGCTAATTTATATATATATATATATATATATATATTTTTTTTTTTTTTTTTTTTTTCTTTTTTAGTAGAGACGGGGTTTCTCCATGTTGGTCAGGCTGGTCTCAAACTCCCGACCTCAAGTGATCCGCCTGCCTCAGCCTCCCAAAGTGCTGGGATTACAGGCGGGAGCCACTGTACCTGGCTACTCTTCTTTTTATTATTTGGAGAGCAAGATGTCTAGGGAATTTCACTGAAGTGATTGAGGTGGGTGGAAATTCCTTGGTGAAACAGCCCTCTGGACTCTGAGGTGGATCATATGTATGTATTAGTAAATATAGCAAACTGGTTTAATTGATACATCCTGATAAATAAATGGTACATAGGTTGACTGTTAGATTAAATAAATATGAGGTTTGTCAGAAAAACACAAACAAGTTTTCATTAGGTATATTTATGTTTTAATTCTTCAAGACATCTACATGATAGTGTTACAGATTATCTTCTGCATACCTGTCATTGCGTTGGTTGCATGGTGTTCGTCGATTTCTGATATTGAAGTAGCACAGTCATACAGAATATTGGCCTAAAGAAATGACAGACAAACTCAGCTATAGTGTCTGTCAATTCATAGGTCATTTTCCTGTATACCATTTCTTAATGATGACTTTAATCCTCTTCCATTATTGGATCTTTTTGGTGTTGCAAAACTTGAATTTAAGAAAATTGATATTAATTCTTATTACTTGTTAATTTTGTAAAACAGGCTGAAAGTTTATCTTTTTTTCCACCTGAATCAAATGAGAGTCCAAGTGACCACAATTTTCTGTCTTTCTTTATTATACCTTTATATTGTGTCAAGTTGGTAACCATCAAAAGTAACAGCATCTCCACTGGAAATTGGTACACAGTCCACATGGAGTTGCTGTTACACTTGATAACACCATTAAACATATAAGGAGAATCCTTTTGCTCATCATGGGATCTGTACATTATCTCTAAGTATACTTGTTTCACAGAAGAAAGTCAACATTCATGTTCTGAATCAGTTTAGGGACTGGTAGATTTGAAATGCTGATGTTTTATTTTGATTTGAATTAATAGTGTCATTTGCATTTTAGATCATATTTGTATTTTCTCAAGAAATAATTCAATTTCTGACTTTACTGAAATAGGTCATTTTTTGAATCTGTGATATAATGCCATTAGAATTTAGGTTGAAATCTGTTACTAGTCAATAAAAACAGAAGAAATAATTTTTAGCATAAATCAGATAAAATTTAGAAACACTGGCTACCTGGGAAGGAAAAGAAGTTGGTTAAATTTCTTTCATCATTTCAGACAGTTATAATCACTTTCATGCTATTAATGCTATGATTAACATAGGGAAACTTAGCCCCTAACTTCTGGAAATCATGAGAAATTTAGTAAAAATAGCCAAGGAATTTCCAATATAATTTGAGTGTTAACTTTAGCTACCTCAATTTTTTTCTCAATTAACAATAATAAACCTTTTGTTCAAAAAATTTATGTTCATTAAAGAAAAATTTCTCCAAAATGATTTTCTGTCACCTTTAAAACATAAATCTAGGATTAAATTAAAAATAGAATTTCCCCTCCCAAATTTAACTTTGTTCTAGAATTAAATTTAGTAAACAAATGTGAAACATTTAGCCTCTTACCTCATTCTTCTTCCAGTAAGTTACAGAAGAAAAGTTGTCTTAATAATCCTTAATATTTTTGCTTATAAAGACAAAACACAGAAGACAGTGGGATGACAGCCGTAGTTTCTTTGTTGCTTAGTAATCTTAATGCTGCTTAATGTCCGTAACACGCTAATAAGCCTCATTCCAGTTGATATCGAAGTTCAGAGTGATTGGCTGGTATCATAGTTGCTCATGCTACCTAGTGGATTTTCTCAGTTTGAAACCTAAGAAGGGACACATAATGCTTGTGCTGAGATAAGGCCTTTGAGTAAAGTACAAGGTTTTATGATAGATTTATTACTTTATGAAATAAAGCACTAAGGTGGAAGCATATAGATTACATACTGATAAGTGGTTTCACCCACTTTTATCAGCAGTCATTTATACTGATCTTTGGGTTACAGGTTAACTATGAGTTTGTGTTAAGTATAGGATATTAAAGAAATAAAGGGAGAATTCTTAAACTTCAGATAAATTAGAATTTTTATTGTATTTTTTTCTGAAGAATATTAAATATCACAAAGAAATAGAAAATTGTTTAAAAATTTTTTTAGGAAACAGAAAATTGTTTAAAAAAATCTTTTAAGTATTATCTTGGTTTCATTATAAAAAAATTCCACCTGTAAGTATTTACCCAAAGGAAGTAGGACTAATACCTCTTGTGTGAAGTGTATTAAGATGTCCAATACAGTTGTTTATAAAGGAACATAATGATATACAAAAGAAGATGTAATTTAATTAGTTTTAGAAGAATGAATATGCACCTGTTAAAAATGTCAGCTTAGCTCTTAACGGTTGCCTAGTTCCTTGTGTATGAAAAGCAAATGCACATAACATATCCAACGTTCGGATTTTGTTAGATGTTTGTCACATCTCTATAATGAGTATCTTTTCAGCACTTGTTTGCAGTTAACTTTATATACTTTTTTCAAATTATCTTTTTTTTTTTTTTTTTTTTTTTTTGAGACGGAGTCTTGTTGTCGCCCAGGCTGGAGTGCAGTGGCGCGATCTCGGCTCACTGCAAGCTCCGCCTCCCGGGTTAAATTTATCCCGGGTAGCTTACAGGCGCCCGCCACCACGCCCGGCTGTTTTTTGTATTTTTAGTAGAGACATCATTATCTCCTGACCTAGATCTCAAGTGCTTTACAGGCTGAGCCACCGCGCCCGCAAATATCTTTTTATGTCATGTTTTTTATCATTTTTATTTTGCAATTTTTTATTTTTATTGCAATTTTTGTTTTCAAAACTCTTTGTCACACTTTTTTTTTTTTTTGAGACGGAGTCTTGCTCTTGTTCCCCAGGCTGGAGTGCAATGGCGGGATCTTGGCTCACTGCAACCTCTGCTTCCCGGGTTCAAGTGATTCTCCTGTTTCATTCTTTCAAGTAGCTGGGATTACAGGCATGCGCCACCATGCCTGGCTAATTTTTGTATTTTTAGTAGAGATGGGGTTTCTCCATGTAGGTCAGGCTGGTCTCGAACTCCCCACCTCAGGTGATCTGCCCTCCTCGGCCTCCCAAAGTGCTGAGATTACAGGAGTGAGCCACCGCGCCTGGCCTCAAAACTCTCTGTCACACTTTCTTTGTTTTGTTTTGTTTGTTTTGAGATGGAATCTCTGTGGCCCAGGCTGGAGTGCAGTGGCACGATCTCGGCTCACTGTAAGCTCCACCTCCCGGGTTCAGGCCATTCTCCTGCCTCAGCCTCCCGAGTAGCTGGGACTACAGGTGCCCGCCACCTCACCCGGCTGATTTTTTGTATTTTTAGTAGAGAGGGAGTTTCACCGTGTTAGCCAGGATGGTCTCGAGCTCCTGACCTCGTGATCCGGCGGCTTCGGCCTCCGAAAGTGCTGGGATTACAGGCGTGAGTCACCGCGCCTGGCCTTTTTTTTTTTTTTTTTTTTTTTTTTTTTTTTTTTGAGACAGAGTCTCGCTCTATTGCCAGGCGCGATCTCAGCTCACTGCAACCTCTACCTCCCGGGTTCAAGTGATCCTCCCCCCAAGTAGCTGAGACTACAGTCACGCACCACCATACCTGGCTAATTTTTGTATTTTTGTAGAGACTGGATTTTGCCTTGTTGCCCAGGCTGGTCTTGAAGTCCTTAGCTCAAGTGATTCACCTACCTCAGCCTTCCAAAGTGCTAGGATTGCAGGTGTGAACCACCGTGCCCACCCAAAATTAATTTATTCAATTGACAAAAATTGCATATATTATGTACAACATGTTTTGAAATATGTATGCATTGTGGAATGGCTAAATCTAGCTAATTAACATATATTTGTTGGGTTTTTCTTTACTCTCTCATTTTAAAATTAACTTTATTGTTTTTTTTTTTTTTTTTTTTTCTTTTGAGACGGAGTCTCGCTCTGTCGCCCAGGCTGGAGTGCAGTGGCCGGATCTCAGCTCACTGCAAGCTCCGCCTCCCGGGTCTACGCCATTCTCCTGCCTCAGCCTCCCGAGTAGCTGGGACTACAGGCGCCCGCCACCTCGCCCGGCTAGTTTTTTGTATTTTTTAGTAGAGACGGGGTTTCACTGTGTTAGCCAGGATGGTCTCGATCTCCTGACCTCGTGATCCGCCCGTCTCGGCCTCCCAAAGTGCTGGGATTACAGGCTTGAGCCACCGCACCCGGCCAACTTTATTGTTTTAAAAATATAAATAATTTATCTAGAATCTCAAAATAGAACCTAATTATAGAACATAATGCTTACTAAAGTACATTTAGTAGACTTTATTTAGAACATGATGTTTTCATAATTCACAATATAAAGGAAGGAAGGAAGTCTTGCTCTCTAAATATTAGTGAGACTTGCTATCTTAATGAGATAAAGCTTCTTCCCTTAAAAATGTTTCATGTTTCTTTTGGATACATTGAACAAATTTTTCTTTTGTTCTGATTCCTATACATATGTAACAAGGAAAAAAAGTCTGAAGTATGTTGTTTTATTTACAATAGCCTTTCTGAAATTGGATTTTTAAAAATGATTGCAGGATTGCTTTTCATTGGTGTAGCTAATGTGTAGTTACGTTGTTTCTCGTAAGTGTAATTAGGTAAGCTAAAGGAAAAACTTTTCTTCCTCACTAAGAGACTTTTGTTAGTTTTTAAAAAAGTTTTTTAAATTTGCAAATAAAAGCCGGGCGCGGTGGCTCAAGCCTGTAATCCCAGCACTTTGGGAGGCTGAGACGGGCGGATCACAAGGTCAGGAGATCGAGACCATCCTGGCTAACATGGTGAAACCCCGTCTCTACTAAAAAATACAAAAAGCTAGCCGGGCGAGGTGGCGGGCGCCTGTAGTCCCAGCTACTCGGGAGGCTGAGGCAGGAGAATGGCGTGAACCCAGGAGGCGGAGCTTGCAGTGAGCTGAGATCCGGCCACTGCACTCCAGCCCCCGGGGACAGAGGGAGACTCCGTCTCAAAAAAAAAAAAAAAAAAAAATTTGCAAATAAAGTATATATAAAACACAAAATTACATTTCTTATATTAAAATATGTTCTATAACTAAATTACTAATATCGTTATAAAAAATGTAGCAATTAAAATGAATTTTAGATTAGAGGTATCTGACTAAACTTGGTAGGATTTTATGGTTGCTTTAATAACGTGCCAACAGCAAAATTGGAATATTTCTTTCTTAATGCTTTTAGTTATATACTTAGTAGGTTACTTGAATATAGTTAAATAACATTTAAAATGTCACTGAATTTTCTGATATTTAGGAATATGAAAAAGAACTCATTTTTATTTTTTTAAAATAGATGTGGGGTCTTTACTGTGTTACCCAGGCTGGTCTTGAACTCCTGGGCTCAAGTGATCCTCTTGCCTTGGCCTCCCAAAGTGCTAGGATTATAGTCATGAGCCACCGTGCCAGGCCAAGAATATGAAAAAGAGCTTAGTTTTATTAAAGTTGAATTTAGGTTTCTCAAATATGGATGTGGAGCTGGGTGTGGTGGCTCACAACCCATAATCCCAGCATTTTGGGAGGCTAAGACTGGAGGATTGCATGAGGCCAGGCGTTCGAGACCAGCCTGAGCAACAAAGCGAGATTCCCATCTCTAGAGGGGCGAAGAAAAAAAAAAAAAAAAAGCAGGGCATCTTGGCGTGGGCCTGTAGTCCCGGCTACTCGGGAGGCTGAGGCGGGAGAATTACATGACACAGGAGTTCAAGGCTTCAAGTGAGCTATGATCATGCCACTGTAATCCAACTTGGGCCACCGAGTGACACCTTGTCTCAAAAAAATTTACGTAATTAATTAAAATAAAATGTGTATGTTTCATCTATAGTCATAAAGTTACTCACTTTTCTTTAGTTATTAGGACTTTTTCTTTTAAGAATAAAAATTTTCACCTAGTCTTCTTCTTCACAACTTTTTCCAATGTTTATAGAAACTGAAACTCAAAAAATAATATGATTTATTCCTGTCATTTTCCAGTAAATCACAGGTAGAGTCTGGTTTTTGGACTTAGTACTTGCTGTGTCAACATACTAATCTCCTGGGACTGCCTAGTTTCTCACTTCATCTCTGATACGCAGTCGTCACTCTATACCTGGGTAAAAGAGCCTTTCTGCCATTGCTTAGCAAACTCCAGAGAGTACGAGTGTGAATTCAGTTACAGTGTTGTCTTTATAGATGAGTTAGAGAGGCAGAATAAAGAAGTAAAAACAGCACACCAAACTATATATGATTTTGGAAACACAAATCAAGCCCTGATTTTAACTGTTACTTGCTTAGCCTCGTAATTTAAGGAACCCTAAGGTGCAGAACAAATCATCTGTCAAGACCCACTGTGTATTTCTGTGAATCCAGTTAGCAAGTGCTTGTAAAGTGCTTTGAAAAAGATACGTGGTATATGTATACATGCTTCTGGTTAATATTCTTTATCCTAACATTTCTACTGTATTTGCTAAATTAATATGAAATTTGAGACATTTACTTTTACTTTGATATTATTTTTATGTGTTTTTCCAATACATTTACTGTTTTATTTTACTCTTTACCTAAACTTGGCAGTCTAATGATAACATTTTAAAAAAGAAAGGCAAATGACACCCATTTTTAGAATTATTATTTTTTAATGAGAATTTCATTAGTATGAAGTATTATGTACTGTAATTGTGCATATATTTGCGTGTAAATGTACTTTACTAGTATCTCTCTTTTGTGGTTGTAATCTTTTGTTTTTTTTTTTTTTTTTTGGTCTTTAGATTTATTCAGGTTTTTCTGTTATACTATGTTCATATTTTCTTAACTGAAAATGTTCTGGACAAACTCTGTAAGATAGTAATATGTAACTAAATACTATTGTCATATAACTAGGTAGTTATTACATAAGGTTTTTATGGTCTGATAACATAAAAGTTTATCTTTACTGTTAAAGTCCATCTGAAATGATTCAGTGTCTTAGAAACATGCATTTATGCCCATTTTCCTTTCTCATTGTAAGTTCTTCAAAGTACATGATGGTAGCGTTATACTTTTAAAATCTATCCTTCATAGAATACCAACTTAGTGATATCCAGCTTTTATAAGGTATTTCAAATTTAAATTTGTAGAGCATATTTATTTATTTATTGTTTTTTTTGAGACGGAGTCTCGCTCTGTTGCCCAGGCTAGAGTGCAGTGGCGTGATCTCGGCTCACTGCAAGCTCTGCCTCCTGGGTTCACGCCATTCTCCTGCCTCAGCTTCCCCAGTAGCTGGGACTACAGGCACCTGCCACCATGCTCGGCTAATTTTTTTGTATTTAATAGAGATGGGGTTTCACCATGTTAGCCGGAATGGTCTCAATCTCCTGACCTCGTGATCCACCCGCCTTGGCCTCCCAAAGTGCTGGGATTACAGGCGTAAGCCACTGTGCCCGGCCTGTAGAGCATATTTAATTTATACTCATTTGATTTTGCCTTCCACAACAATTTTTGGTAAACACTTCATTTATCTGTGAATTATCAGGCCCAGACCTGACGTCAAATAATCAGTCTGAATAATGCGTACATAATATTTATTCAAATGTGCCAGATATTGTTCTATGTGTTTTATATTTATTAACTCAGTTAATATTCATAGGAAGTCTCTTAATGATGCTTTTACTATTTGTGTTTTACAAATGAGGAAACTGAGGCACAGAAATGTTAAGTGCCTTGCCCAGGTTCAAGTCGTGGAGCCAGAAATTAAGCCAAAGCCCCCTGCTGGCAGGATCCATGCTCTTGGCCATTATACTGTGACTAAATGAAAAGCAACTAGAGGAAGCTGTAATAGCAACAAAGCTGCAATAATAAAGTCAATATTCTAATAAATTAAAAATGTTATTTTTGTGAGAAACTATAGTATGCTTTTATTTCCTTGAGTTTAATTTTCAAATAATTTATTACTGTCTATCTTCCCAAAGATATGACCAGTTCTGTTGTTTATTTGATAGGGGTTGATTGGCTTTCTGTCATGTGTTAGGTACTGTACTAAGTTTTACATGTATAGTCTCATTTAGTTTGTAGTTGTTCGAGGGAAGTGTCTAGGATTACTACAATGTTAAGTTTCATCAGGGGAGGGTCTTGCGTATTTTGCCAACTGCTGTCTCTCTAGTGCCCGTACCCAAGACGCTGGAGGTGTTCAGTAGTTTCTGAGCAATGAATTAGATTGTTCTTAACAGAAGGGAAAGCTAGGTCTTAAAGAAGTTCTAGTACTTGTGCATGATCATAAATACAAAGTGACAGTCAGAATATAAGCCTGGATATCTGTCGTCACAGTCTCTGCTCTAGTATGGCATTGCATCTTATGCAGATGTCTGTAAGCAGGGAGGGAGTCCTGGAAAGTTTTCAAGCAGAGAATTAGTGTGATAAAAGCAGTTTAGGAATGCATCTATTTCAAGGTCTGTTTTGTAAAGTAAAGGGATGAGGGTAGGGGGAAGTGCTTTCAGACCATTGATTGCATCAGTTTAGTTTTCAGGGAATGAGGTTGGACTGATAGAGTGTGAGTGGGAACCACTGTAAACTTTCAAAGGTAGAACTGAGAGAATGTGTTGGTTTAATTAAGGCAGAAATCAGAAGAGGAAAGATAATTAGGAGGTTTCGAGTATAAGTACCTGTATAGAAAATAGATTAGTAAGAAATAGGTAAATCAGTAATGGAAACAGGGTGGTCAGAAGAAGTTCTTTTTTTTTTTTTCTTTTTAAGGATATGTATAATCAATTTTTTACTTATATTGAATTTAAAATGATAGCAGCTTTTCAAACTAAGGTTTGAGGAAAAAGATAGGAAAAGAAATCACTATTTGTTAATTTTAAATTGTTTGTTATTCATCACAATAGTTAATTGAATAATTCTGCCATGTCCCCCCTGAAATAGCCAAACCATTGAGCATATTGTTAAACTAGTGGAACAGCACGGCAGTGATGTCTGGTGGACTCTTCCCCCTGAGCAACTTCTTCCAAAAGAAGTCTTATCTGAGGTAAATTTCTGTTTGTATTTAACAGCTTTTGTGTGTATTACAGGACTTGATGACAACAAGGGAAATTCTTGAGAGTTAAAAAAGCATCTTATGTAAAGTTAACAAATTTATTTACTGTAAATTAGAAGCTAATGCAGTTTGAAAGTAGACATTTTGTTTAACTATAGAACTGTAGTATTTAAGGCTGGGTGTGATGTGTAGTATTTAAGTGCTGTAATCCCAGCACTTTGAAAGGCTGAGGCAAGCAGATAGCTTGAGTCCATGAGTTTGAGACCAGCCTGGGCTGTTAACATGGCAAAACCCTGTCTCTACAAAAAAAAAAAATATATATAAAAATTAGCTAGGCATTGTGGCATGCGCCTGTAGTCCCAACTACTCGGGAGGTTGAGGTGGGAGGATGGCTTGAGCCTGGAAGACAGGTTGCAGCGAGCTGAGATTGCACCACTGCACTGCAGCCTGGGTTACAGAGTGAGAGCCCGTCCCCCCAAAACAAAGTGTAGTATTAGGTCGGGCGCAGTGGTGCACACCTGTAATCCCAGCACTTTGGGAAGCCAAGACGGGCGGATCACCTGAGGTCAGGAATTCAAAACCAGCCTGGCCAACATGGTGAAACCTCATCGCTGCTAAAAAAAAAAAAAAAAAAAAGGCAGGGCTCAGTGGCTCACGTCTGTAATCCCAGCGCTTTGGGAGGCCGAGGTGGGTGGATCACGAGGTCAGGAGATCAAGACTATCCTGGCTAACACGGTGAAACCCCATTTCTACTAAAAATACAAAAAATTAGCTGGGCACGATGGTGAGCCCCTGTAGTCCCAGCTACTCGGGAGGCTGAGGTGGGAGAATGGCGTGAACCCGGGAGGCAGAGCTTGCAGTGAGCAGAGATTGCACCACTGCACTGTAGCCTGGGCAACAGAGTGAAACTCTGTCTCAAAAAAAAAAAGAAAAGATAAAACAAAAAATCAGCCAGGCATGGTGGCGCAACATGTCTTGAGTCCCAGCTACTCAGGAGGCTGAGGCAGAAGAATTGCTTGAATCCAGGAGACGGAGATTGCAGTGAGCCAAGATTGTGCCATTGCACTCCAAGCTGGGTGACAGAGTGAGACTCTGTCTCAAAAAAAAAAAAAAAAAAAAAAAAGTGTAGTATTTAATAAAGTAGTGGAATGTGAGGGTCAATTGTTACCTCATTGAGGGCCAGGATTGATTAATGTTAACTAAGCTCATGTAATTTACTGTGAGAGAACAGTGCCTAATGTTACATCAGGCCTTTGTAGGATCTGTAGTAGAGTTAGCTGATTGTATCACACATTAAAATATCCAAATTTAAAGTTAATTTCAAGAAAACAGAAACCAATTCATATTACATTGGTAAATGTGTAATTCAGTGGCCACAGATACTTTTAAATGTGAATGGAGGGAGTTGTACTTAACTGTGAAATGCTTAAAAATACTGTAAATTTCATCTAAAAATGTGAACTTAATGGTTGCATTTCATTTCTGAAGACTTTTGGGGTACAGTATTTGTTGTCTGTATTGTGATCTTTGTGTACCTAACATGCTTTTACATTATCTTACTAGGTTGGTGGCCCTGATGCCTTGGAATATGTTCCAGGTCAGGATATTTTGGACATCTGGTTTGATAGTGGAACTTCATGGTCTCATGTTCTTCCAGGTAATTTTAAAAAATAGATATATGCTGATCAAGACGTTTTGAAAATATGGAATTGGTATTTAGAAGGGATCTATGATCAAAACCTTTTTTTGTGTGTGTGCTTTATTTAGAGATCTGCTATATTTTAGACCTGGAAGGACCCTTAGAGTTTACTCAATCCAATGATTTCTAAACCTTTTTCTGTTTTTCTAGATGAAATTTCATTTAGAATTTACAATACAGAAAATAGTTAAAAATGGGAATATTTTTCCTCCTTTCAACCAGTTCATTCTCCTTGGCCACTTGGCAACCCCAAGGCACCCAGTTTTGTAAAACGAAGTTTGGAAGTCACTGAAATAGTCTGACCTCATCATTTTTCAGAAGAGAAAATGAAATTGACTTAGAGCCAAGTTAGTTGATGGTCACATAGCTTAATAGTGTCAAACTGGAACTCAAGTACCCTGATTTTCAGTTCTCATCTTCTATACTACATTGCTTTTTGTGGCTTTTTCTCCTCTCTGTACAAACAGCCGACTAACTTTTATACTTACTGATAATTAGGGAATGTTTTTGACTGATTGGATAAAGAGAAAGGAGAGACACTGGGCAGGAATTAGAAAGGAGTAGTAGGAGAAGGCACGTATCAGAGGATATGTTTAGATGCTTGAGAAGAAATATTTTTAAGGCAACTAAGTGAAGTTGGAGACAGGGATGAGATGTCACGGAAGCAGTGATGGATCACACAGTTCCTCACACTCTTACTAAGGGCCAGCTTTGGCCCGAGAGACCCTGTTTGCTTTCTGGAGTAAGGGTATGTGGGAAAAGTAGCTTGTCTACGAATCGCACAATGGGATTCCTAGTAGGTGGATCTATTTCCTTCATTTAAGCCTTTCTTTCAGCTTAGGAAATTTTAAAAACAAAATGCATGTAAATTCATGTTTTCTCTCTATTACAGATAAAACGTGCATAATAATAATGGCCAAATATAAGTTACATATTTTTATAATTTTTTTGTAGTGATTTTTAGAATTATTATTTCATAATTTTCTCCCAGCATATTTGAGGGAAAATACTGCAAGTTTTGGTACTTTGCTTCCCTAAATTACAGTTACGTGTTACATAATGACATTGCAGTCAGTAGCAGACTGCATACATGATGATGGCCCCACAAGATGATAATAAATTCGACTGCTGAACAACAGGGTTCTGACTGCACAGGTCTACTTATATGCAATTTTTTTCAATGAAATGCAGATGGAAAATATAGTATTCTCAGGATTTTGAAACTCACATATAGAAAGGGAGGGCTGACTTTTCATATATGCAGATTCAGCAGGGCCAACTTTGGGACTGCTGTATTTGAGTATTCACAGATTTTGGTACATGTAGGGGTGGGGGGCTGAGGGGTTGCTGGGTCCTAGAACCAATCCTTTGCATATATCAAGGGATGACTACTGTATTTTTACTGTACCTTTTCTGTGTTTAGATATGTTTAGATACACAAATACGTACCATGTGCTGACGTTGCCTGCAGTATTAGTACAGTAACATGCTGTGCAGGTTTGTAGCCTAGGAGCAATACACTGTGCCATGTTGGCTAGATGTAGAGTCGGCTATCCCATTGAGGTTTGTGTAAGTACACTCTATGATGTTCACACAATGATGAAATCACCTAAGGGCACAGTTCTCAGAGTATATCTCTATTGTTAAGCAATGCATGACTCTGTATTGAAAATGCAGGTCAATACCACTACTTAAGGTAGTAGGAAGAAGAGTTTCCTGCTGGCACATGTTGGGCAGCATTCTGAATTTCAGAAAAGAGTATGCCAATTGTGAAACCGTGAGGTATAGTGTATTTCAAAGTTTATTCACTGCTTTAGGCTTTGTGAGAATTAATGGTACTACCATTGTTGCTTTTCAGTTTCTGAAATCATTTTTACATTACCAAGTGCAGTGAGTGCATGTTATATTTGGCGCCGTCGAGTGGTTTAAAATCCATGAAAACGGTCATAAAAACCTATCTGATAGAGTTTAGTCATAATACTTCTAGAGTGTGATTTTTTTTTTTTTGAGACAGTGTCTCACTCTGTTGCCCAGGATGGAGTGCAGTGGTACGATCTCAGCTCACTGCAGCCTTCACCTCCTGAGTTCAAGTGACTCTCCTGCCTCTGCCTCCTGAGCAGCTGGGATTACAGGCATGTGCCACCATGCCCAGCTAATTTTTGTATTTTTAGTAGAGAAGGGGTTTCACCGTGTTGGCCAGGCTGGTCTCAAACTCCTGGCCTCAAATGATTCACCTGCCTCAACCTCCCAAAGTGCTGGGATTACAAATGTGAGCCACCGCACCCGGCCAGAGTGTAATATTCTTAACCAAATAATTTTCACTGCAACAGAAAAATTTTAAATTAATTCATAATAATTGTACATATTATTGAGTACTTGTAGTGTTTTGATAGGTGCATTCAATATGTAATGATCAAATGAGGGTATTTAAACATTTACCCAAACATTTACCATTTCTTTGTGGTGGGAACATTTTATATCTTCTCTTCTAGTTATTTTGAAATATGCAATAAATTGTTACTATATTTGCCTTACTGTATTAAACACTAGAATTTATCCCATATAAGTAACTCCTTTTCTATCCCCATTAACCATATCCCCATTAACCAAACGCTCTTCATCCCTCCCTCTCACCCTTCCCAGCCTCTGGTAACTATCATTCTACTTTCTACCTCCATAAGATCAACTTTTTAAACTCCCACATATGAGTGAGATTATGGAGTATTTGTCTTTCTATGCTTGGCTTATTTCATTTAACATCATGACCTCCAGTTCCATCCATGTTGCTGCTAATGACAGGATATGGCTGAATAGTATTCCATTGTGTGTATTTATCACATTTTCTTTATCCATTCATCTTTGATGGATACTTAGACCGATTCCGTATCTTGGCTATTGTGAGTAGTGTTGTAATAAACATGGAGATGCAGGTATCCGGTTGATATGCTGATTTTATTTCCTTTGCATAAATACCTAGTAGTGGGATTGCTGGATCATATGATAGTTCTGTTTTTAGTTTTTTGAAAAGAAACCTCTGTAATGTTTTTTATAATGGCTGTACTAATTTACATTCCCACCAACAGTGTATAATAGTTCTGTTCTCTCCACATCCTTGCCATCATTTGTTACTTTCTTTTTGATAATAGCCATTCTGGGCTAACTGGGGTAAGATGATATGTCACTGTTTTTGATTTGCACTTCCCTGATGATTAGTGATGTTGAACATTTTTTCATATACCTGTTGTCCATTTATATGACATCCTTTGAGAAGTGTCTGTTCAGACCCTTTACCCGCTTTGTAATGAGATTTTTTTTGTTGTTTCTTGTTTTTGCTGTTTCTTTACTTGAATCCGAATATTAGTCCCTTGTCAGACAAATAGTTTGCAAATATTTTCTTCCATTCTACAGGTTGTCTCTTTACTGTGTTGATTGTTTCCTTCGTTGTGCTGCAACTTTTTCTTAATATAGTCCCATTTGTCTGTTTTTGTTCCTTTACTTGTGCTTTTGAAGTCTTAGCCATAACAGTTTTGCCTAGACCGATGTCCTAGAGGATTTCTCCTATGTTTTCCTCTAGTAGTTTCATAGTTGGGGACCTTAGATATAAGTCTCTCTTTTGAGTTGATTTTTGTATATGATGAGAGGTAAGGGTCTATTTTCTTTCCTTCCTTCCTTCCTTCCTTCCTTCCTTCCTTCCTTCCTTCGCTCTTTCTTTCGCTCTTTCCTTCCCTCCCTCCCTCCCTCCCTCCGTCCCTCCCTCCCTCCCTCCCTCCCTCCCTCCCTCCCTCCCCTCCCTTCCTTCCTTCCTTCCTTCCTTCCTTCCTTCCTCCTCCTTCCTCCCTTCCTCCCTTCCTCCCTTCCTCCCTTTCTTCCTTCCTTTCTTCAATGCATGGAATTGCATTGAATATTTATTTATTTATTTATTTAAGATGGAGTCTCACTCTGTCGCCCAGGTTGGAATGCAGTGGCACAATCTCGGCTCACTGCGACCTCCGCCTCCCGAGTTCTAGTGATTCTTCTGCCTGAGCCTCCTGAGTAGCTGGGATTATAGGCATGTGCCACCACACCTGGTTAATTTTTATTTATTTATTTATTTATTTGAGATGGAGTCTCACTCTTGTTGCCCAGACTGGAGTGCAATGGCACAACCTGGGCTCACTGCAACCTCCACCTCCCGGGTTCAAGCGATTCTCCTGCCTCAGCTTCTCAAGTAGCTGAGACTACAGGCATGTGCCACCACGCCCGGCTAATTTTGTATTTTTAGTTGAAATGGGGTTTCTCCATGTTTGTCAGGCTGGAATCGAACTCCCCACCTCAGGTGATCCACCCGCCTCAGCCTCCCAAAGTGCTGGGATTACAGGCATGAGCCACCGTGCCCAGCAATTTTATATTTTTAATAGAGATGGGGTTTCACCATGTTGGCCAGGCTGGTCTCAAACTCCTGACCTCAAATGATCAGCCCCCCTCAGCCTCCCAAAGTGCTGGGATTACAGGCATGAGCCACGATGCCTGGCCACGTTGAATTTTTTTTTTTTTTTTTTGAGACGGAATCTTGCTCTGTTGCCCAGGCTGGAGTGCAGTGACACGATCTCAGCTCACTGCGACCACTGCCTCCCAGGTTCAAGCAATTTTTCTGCCTCAGCCTCCCCAGTAGCTGGGACTACAGGCACCCACCACCACGCCCGGCTAATTTTTTGTATTTTTAGTGGCGATGGGTTTCACCATGTTAGCCAGGATGGTCTTGACCTCCTGACTGCATGATCCGCCTGCCTCGGTCTCCCAAAGTGTTGGGATTACAGGTGTGAGTCACCGCCCCCAACCTGTTGAGGATTTTTGTGTCTTTGTTCAACAGAGATATTGGCCTGTAGTTTTCTTTTTTGTTGTGTCTTTGCCTGGTTTTGCTATCAGGGTAATGCTGGCTTTGTACAGTGATTTAAGAAGAGTTTCCTCTTCTTGGATTCTTTGGAGTAGTTTGAGCAGAATTGTTGTTGTTCTTTATATATTTGGTAGAATTCAGCAGTAAAGCCATCTTGTCCTAGACTTTTCTTTGTTGGAAGACTTTGTGTTACTTATTCAGTCCAGTTACTCCTTACTGTTCTATTTCTTCCCGGTTTAATCTTGGTAGGTTGTATGTGTCCAGGGGTTTATCCATTTCCTCCAGGTTTTCCTATGTGTTAGTGTACATTTGTTTATAGTAGTCTCTGATGATCCTTTGTATTTCTCTGTTGTCTGTTGTATGTCTTCTTTATCTTTTTTTTTTTTTTTTTGAGATGGAGTCTTGCTCTGTCGCCTAGACTGGAGTGCAGTGGCCTGATCTCGTCGCACTGCAGACTCCACCTCCTAGGTTCAAGCAGTTCTCTGCCTCATTCCTCCCAAGTAACTGGGGTTACAGGTGCCTGTCACCATGCCTGGCTAATGTTTGCATTTTTAGTAGAGATGGGGTTTCACCATCTTGACCAGGCTGGTCTTGAACTCCTGACCTTGTGATCCACCCGCCTCTGCCTTCCAAAGTTCTGGGATTATAGGTGTGCACCACCGCGTCCGGCCCCATGTCTCCTTTTTTACTTCTGGTTTTGTTTATTTGGATCTTCTTTTCTATTTTCTCAATCTAGCTAAAGATTTTTTTTCACTGCATATGCATTTACTTTCTTACATTATCTCAGACTTTCCTGGCTGCACAGACTAGGTTAAACCCTTTATTTTCTCCTTGGTAACACCCATCA
This sequence comes from Macaca thibetana thibetana, assembly GCF_024542745.1. Taxonomy (NCBI): domain Eukaryota; kingdom Metazoa; phylum Chordata; class Mammalia; order Primates; family Cercopithecidae; genus Macaca; species Macaca thibetana. The sequence goes on along the minus strand of NC_065578.1, from coordinate 142,952,817 downwards.
CAGTTATTTCTTTTCTTTTTTTTTTTGAGACAGAGTCTCACTCTGTCGCCCAGGCTGGAGTGGAGTGGCACAATCTCTGCTCACTGCATCCTCTGCCTCCTGGGTTCAAGTGATTCTCCTGCCTCAGCCTCCCAAGTAGCTGGGATTACAGGCGTCCGTCACCATGCCCAGGTAATTTTTGAATTTTTAGAGATGGGGTTTCGCCATGTTGGTCAAGCTGGTCTTGAACTCCTGACCTCAGGATTTGCCAGCCTCCACCTCCCAAAGTGCTGGGATTACAAGCGTGAGACACCACACCCGGCCCCATCACAGTTACTTCTTGTTTAACATAAAATCTACCCTACTAGATGTCAGCTCCAAGAAGCAGAGTCCAGATTTCCCCAGGATCTAACACAATGCCTGCTATGTAACAAGTGCTCAGTAATATTGGTGTAATTGAGTTGGTTTGATTCAGTTATTTAAATTTTGTTTCCCCACCTCCACTCAGGTAATCTTTCTTAAATAAAGTTTGCAACACTAAATCTTCAATCTTAGGATATAAGGACAAATCATAATTTTATAAATAAAAGGGATTATGGGGGCTTTGAGAGTTGTGAGTTTAGATTTAAAATATGGATGTAATCTTCATCAAAGACCTCATGTTACTTTTTTTGAAAACCCTTTTATTTTGAAAAGTCAAAGTATTATAAAGAATTACAGCATGCTCTTCTTCATCTAGATTTTCCAATGTTAATGTTAACATTCTACTACATTTGCTTTATGTGTCCTCTCTATGTATATATATGTAGAGGAAAAGATGCATCTTTTATCTCAATACTTTAATATATATTTCCCCAAAACACGATGATCTCTTAACGTAACCAACACAGACATCAAAATTAGGGAATTAACATTGATTCCATACTGTTAACTGTCTGTAGAACTTATTAATTTTACCACACTCCTATGTGGAAAGAGGAAAAAAAAGGACCCAAGATCTAATCTGAGATCACATGTCACATTTAATTGTCATGTCTCTCTAGTTCTTGTTCTGTGTCTTTCATGACCTTGACATTCATGTAGTACAGGTTTATTTTGTAGATGGTCTCTCTGGGTTTGTGGGATGCATTGTCATGATTAGATTCATGTTATGCATTTTAGGTAGGAATATCGCAGAAAGGATACTGTGTTTATTTCTATAGATCATTTCAGAAGTCACATGATATATCTCTGTCCTGTTATTACTGGTGATATGTAACTTTGGTCACTTTCTTGGTTAAGGTGGCGTCTACCAGTTTCCTCTATTGTAAAGTTGCTTCCCTTCCTCCCCACTAATTGTTATTAATTAATAAGTGTCTTCTTTTTCTATTTTAATTTACTTAAATTTCTGGGTGTCTTTTTCTTTTAATATTTAATTTTGAGGTCCTGACCAAAGAGCAGATTTGTACTTGGAAGGAAAAGACCAGCTCGGGGGTTGGTTTCAGTCATCCTTATTAACAAGTGTGGCCACAAGGAAGAAAGCACCTTATAAGTAAGTATTTATACCTGAGCCAACCTGCTGAGTACCTGCCAGTGTGTGAAGCACTATGCTGAGTACTATAGAGATGGTAAGGCACCACCCTTGATTGCTTACAGTGTCCTGTAAGAATTTGAAGTAAAAAAAAAGAGAAAGGACAAGGGAGACAACACCAACGTGTCTTGTGAGTGTGATGCAGATCATAACTCCTTGAAGAAAATGTCAGCATTGACTGGAGTAGTTGGGGGAACTTATGTAGTTCTGTTTTGTTTGTTTGTTTTGTTTTGTTTTTTGAGAAAGGACCTCATTCAGTCACCCAGGCTGGAGTGCAATGGTGTGGTCAGAGCTCGCTGCAGCCTCCATCTCCTAGGCTCAAGCAATCCTCCTGCCTCAGCCTCCTGAGTAGCTGGAATTACAGACATGCACCACCACACCTGGCTAATTTTTACTTTTTTTTTAGAGATGCATTCTCCTCCCATTGCCCATGCTGGTCCCAAACTCCTGGCCTGAAGCAGTCCTCCTGCCTTGGCCTCCCAAAGTGGTAGGATTATAGGCGTAAGCCACCATGCCGGGCCTAGAACTAGATCTTGATCTATGGTAAAACATGACCAGGAGGAATGTAGGGAAGGATATTCGAGGTTGAGAGAAGACAGACTGAGTGCAGATGTCCTTTATATTTGTAATATCCACAGTGGCTAGTGAGCTGAAACATTGCTTTCGTGAATTTTATTAAATTAGGTATTCTCATTTAGTACACATAATTACTTTTTCAAACGTGTGGGTAAAAATACTAATCAGAAAGATTCCTAAATAGCTTAGCTTAAGATTGTGGCTCTCTTAGGATAAAAATCCATCCCAGAACGTTTTGCATGTTTCTTTTTTTTTGAGATGCAGTCTTGCTCTGTCGCCTAGGCTGGAGTGCAGTGGCGCGATCTTGGCTCACTGCAACTTTTGCCTCCCGGGTTCAAGCGATTCTCCTGCCTCAGCCTCTCGAGTAGCTGGAATTACAGGCACATGCCACCATGCCTGGCTAATTTTTGTATTTTTAGTAGAGACGGGGTTTCACCATGTTGGCCAGACTGGTCTCAAACTCCAGATCTCAAGTGATCCATGCTCCTGAGCCTCCCAAAGTGCTGAGATTACAGGTGTGAGCCACCATGCCTGGCCCTTTTACATGTTTTTGTTTCTTAACATGTGTTTTAAAGACCATTAGAAGGGCGGATCCTATTTTTTTCAAATTGTCTTTTGAAAATAATTTTGAGACGATAATCTGCTCTTTTAAGACATACTTTTTCCTGTTTTTTTTTTTTTTGAGACCGAATCTCGCTCTTTAGCCCAACCTGGAGTGCAGTGGCGCGATCTCAGCTCACTGCAACCTCTGCCTCCCGGATTCATGCCATTCTCCTGCCTCAGCCTCCCAAGTAGCTGGGACTACAGGCGCCCAACACCGCACCTGGCTAATTGTTTTGTATTTTTAGTAGAGACGGGGTTTTATCATCTTAGCGAGGATGGTCTTGATCTCCTGACCTCGTGATCCACCCGTCTCGGCTTCCCAAAGTGCTGGGATTACAGGCGTGAACCACTGCGCCCAGCCCTTTTTCTTGGTTTTATTTTTTCATTAAATTTTTTTTTTTTATTTTTAGTGAATTATATAGTTTTTCCGCTATCACCACAAGAGGTTTTATAACATTTCCAACACACTAAAAAGTTTTCTCATGCCCATTTGTGGCTAATCTCCACTCCCATCCTAGGGCCCCTGGCAACCACTGATCTTGCTATCTCTGTAGTTTGCTATTTCTAAACTGGTTAGCTTTAATGATAAAATCAGTACACAGCAGAAGCTCAGAAAATAATCTGTTTAGTGATGAAAATGTCTAAAGTTTTCCTTTGTGTAAGTCGAGAGTTCACTAACCATTGTGATACATGAGCTAAGAATGATTTTTTTTTTTGAGATGGAGTCTTACTCTGTCTCCCAGGCTGGAGTGCAGTGGGACGATCTCAGCTCACTGCAGTCTCCGCCTCCTGGGTTCAAGTGATTCTCATGCCTCAGCCTCCCGAGTATCTGGGACTACGGGCACACGCCACCATACCCGGCTAATTTTTGTATTTGTAGTGGAGACGGGGTTTCACCATGTTGGCCAGGCTGGCCTCAAACTCCTGGCCTCAATTGATCTGCCTGCCTTGGCCTCCCAGAGTGTTGGGATTACAGGCGTGAGCCACAGCACCCAGCTGAATTTGACTTTTAAGGAAAGGTTTCGACCGGGTGGGTTGGCTCATACCTGTAATCCCAGCACTTTGGGAGGCCGAGTTAAGTGGATCCCCTGAGGTCAGGAGTAGGTAGGAGAATCTCTTGAACCTGGGAGGTGGAGGTTGCAGTGAGCTGAGATCATGCCACTGTACTCCAGCCTGGGTGACAAGAGTGAGACTCCATCTCAAAAAAAAAAAAAAAAAAAAAAAGAAAGAAAAAGAAAAGTTTTCATTCATAATCAGTCAAGAAAAATCATATTTTTGTGTCAAACTTAGATACTCTTTTTAGCTATACGTAATCTTCAAAAAGATAATATAATTGTGTTTATCATTAACATAGCTGGTTTGTCCCTTTAGGACAGTGATTGTTCATGGATTTACCCTTGGAGAAAAGGGAGAAAAGATGTCTAAGTCTCTTGGGAATGTCATTCATCCTGATGTTGTCGTTAATGGAGGACAAGTAGGTGATTCTCTAAAATGTATTTTATTTTCGTTTTAAGGATCTTAAATTGGCAGCCAAAGCCCTTAAGATAGTTACTTCAATGTAAAAATAAAAACTATCTTTTATATTCTCAAATAACACATGATTTTAATGAAAAAGGCAGAGGCTAGGATTGTGGTCCTTTTACCTCATTTCAGGCCTGACTCTCCAGTTAGGTCCCAAACCATGCTGTTCCTTCTTCTTCTTTTTTTTCTTTTTTTTTTTTGAGACAGAGTCTCGCTCTGTCGCCCAGGCTGGAGTGCAGTGGTGCGACTTCAGCTCACTGCAAGCTCTGCCTCCCGGGTGCACGCCATTCTCCTGCCTCAGTCTCCCGAATAGCTGGGACTGCAGGCTCCCGCCACCACGCCCGGCTAATTTTTTGTATTTTTAGTAGAGACGGGGTTTCACCGTGTTAGCCAGGATGGTCTTGATCTCCTGACCTCGTGATCCGCCCGCCTCGGCCTCCCAAAGTGCTGGGATTACAGGTGTGAACCACTGTGCCTGGCCTTTTTTAATTGTCTAAGAGCCTTTAAAATGTATAGATCCTTTTTTGATTCGTAAGTGTGATGATTGGGTTTTCACACTATTGTGTGAGGTATGCCTCCCTCAAACCTTGTTACAGTGTTGGCACATTACTGTCTGAAGTGGAAAAAAAAATGTGCAAAGTGTAATTGTATAGTTAAATGGAAATGATAAAAGAAAAAATGAGATTACAACTTCTAAGTGCACATTTCATTATTATGTTGTTGAAAATTATACATTTTAAAGCAGGTCCTAAATGTACATCAAATCTGAGGTTGCTGATAATTTGGGGGGGTTTTGGAGCTGCTTTTGTGAAATAAATCATTTGTCTTTTTTTTTAATTTTTAATTTTTTAATTCCTGTGGCTTTTTACTGCCCTCCTAACATCCTGTAACCATTCATTGTTTTGTATACAGAGTTGCTAGGAAATAGTGAAAGGAAAAGCAGGCCTTCCTCTTCCCCGCCCTTACTATAGAGACCTCCCTGGCACTGCTGTGTGTCTAGCTACCAGCTGTAATAGATGGAAACAGATATGACCAGGGAAGAGATTAGGTATGAGCATTTGTGCGTTGAACAAAATTGCAGAGCACCCTCTTTCTTTTTTCAGTTTTTTTTTTTGTAGATACAGCCTAATTTGAGATTGTTAGCCTGCATTTCATTACAATGCTAGTATAGTTTATATTTGTATTGTGCTCAAAAATTTCTGAATAGGAGCTTTACCTAAAACATCTGTTCAGCTAATTGGAATTGAAAGCCATTGTGTTTATATATTTTTTCTAAATGAAAAGGATCAAAGCAAAGAGCCTCCCTATGGCGCTGATGTCCTTCGCTGGTGGGTAGCTGATTCCAATGTCTTCACCGAAGTTGCAATCGGCCCATCCGTGCTCAATGCTGCCAGAGATGATATTAGCAAGGTTAGAACCATTATTCTTCCTATTTCTAAAGGACAGGTTTGCCAAATCAGTGTTTTAAAAAATGAGACACATTTTGTTCGGCACTGAAAAAACTGAATGAAAATGAGTTCTCCATATATTGTGAGCTTTTAAAAATCTCCTGTGTTGGCCGGGCATGGTGGCTCATACCTGTAATCCCAGCACTTTGGGAGGCCGAGGTGGGTGGATCACGAGGTCAGGAGTTCGAGACCAGCCTGGCCAACATAGTGAAACCCCGCCTCTACTAAAAATAAAAAATTAACTGGGCGTGGTGGTGCATGCCTGTAGTCCCAGCTACTTGGGAGGCTGAGGCAGGAGAATCGCTTGAACCCAGGAGGTGGAGGTTGCAGTGACCTAAGATCCCACCACTGAACTCCAGCCTGGTGACAGCGTGAGACCTCGTCTCAAAAAAAAAAAAAAGTCTTGTGTTAATTTATTTGTTTCAAAACAATGGTAGTAATACCAGTAACTTTATATAATTTGTATATAATATCCTTTATATTTTATTAATATAATATATAAAATGTAGTATAGCATAGTATAGATATTAATTTTGTATATTTATGTACTCAATAACCTTTCACATTTTTCCATGTATCTTTATATTCACCTGTGAAGCAAGTGAAATAACATTCTGACCCACACACATTAATAAACTGGGCTACTGAAAGGTGATTCGTCCTAACGTAATAAAGAAATGTAATGAAAATTCAGTCATTAGGCATAAAAATCCTGTGGTTGTTTCTATAACTGGGCTATTGGAATAAGAGTTTGTTGTGTACTTTTTGTCTTTTTTTTTTTTTTACATTTGTAGTGTTATTTGGAATGATAATAAAAATACCCCATTAAGAAAATGACAAGAGTTGGATGAATCCAACTTAATTACAGAGTAAAAGCATAACTTTTCAGTGAAAATTGAAGGCATCATTAAATTTTTTTAACTGCATATATTTTCCTCCTATGAATAGCTTAGGAATACACTCCGCTTTCTTTTGGGAAATGTGGCTGATTTCAACCCAGAAACAGATTCCATCCCTGTTAACGATATGTATGTCATAGACCAGTATATGCTACATTTACTGCAGGATTTGGCAAACAAGGTAAATGTAAATTAATAAACTTCTGGAAACTAGAAATATCAGCACTATTTGAGGTTAAAATTGTAGTTTTATCTCAGTGGAACAGACCTTGCTGGAAATAGTAACTATAGCACTCTTGAAAAGGTTATGCTTGCTGAATTCCACACATTCCCAGGTTGGCCTTAGGTATAAAGTGTTATCATATCTTTCGAGTTTCTTAAAAGATTAGAGAAATATGTCCAGACCAGATTTTTCTCTTACAATTAGCTCTATTTCTCCAACAAGAAGGAATAAAGTGGAGTTATACTTTATTTATCTGCAGATGTGCTACTCGTAATAAAGTACAGAAATAACCAAAATGACTATTCCTGTTTGTCTCATAAGATATTTGCTCATTTTTATATAGACTTAAGTAATTTGTGTTTTCTGGCTGGGCGCAGAAGCTTACACCTATAAATCCTACCACTTTGGGTGGCCAAGGTGGGAGGATTCCTTAAAACCAGGAGTTCAAGACCAGCCTGGGCAACAGAGCGGGAACCCATCTCTACAAAAGTTTTAAAAATTAGCCAGGCGTGTTAGCGAGTGCATGTAGTCCCAGCTCCTTGGGAGGCTGAGGCAGGAGGATCACTTGAGCTCAGGGTTTTGAGGCTGCATTGAGCTGTGATTGTGCCATTGCACTCCAGCCTGATTGACAGAGTGAGACCCTGTCTTTAAAAAAAAAAAACAAAATGGTGTTTTCTCACAATTGGAAATGTATTTGCATTAGTGCATCCTTAAGTCAGAGTGTACATACCACTTTTGCCCAATCAAAAATAAATGAGGCATCAGTGAAGGAACACTAATGAATTGTTGGTAACTTCCACTGTTTGCTGTTGTAAAACTGGTGTGATTTTATTATTTACAATCTCATTCTTTCCTTGATTAATGTTCTTTCGTAGTTCTCAGAGTAAAATAGTATTTTCTGAGTGTAGTCAAATGTGTTTTCCAGAAATGACATTTTGAAGATTCCCAGGAGTTCTTGCATATTGCCTGTTTTGTATTTGTCTCTTTGAAATATATTTTTGAAATGAGCATATTTTGCTTGTGATGACTTAACATTTTCATTTGCCTGTCTCAGCTTCCGAATTTATTTTGACTTTGTTCCCTAGATTACCGAATTATACAAACAATATGATTTTGGAAAAGTTGTTCGGCTGTTACGGACATTTTATACCAGAGAGCTCTCTCACTTTTATTTCAGTATAATCAAAGATAGGTATGTATGGCTAAATATTAAAATGCTTAACAATGGCTAGGCGTGGTGACTCATGCCTGTAATCCCAGCACTTTGGGAGGCCAAGGCGGGTGGATCACATGAGGCCAGGAGTTCGAGACCAGCCTGGCAAACATGGCAAAACCCTGTGTCTACTAAAAATACAAAAAATAACTGGGCATGGTGGTACATGCCTGTAATCCAAGCTACTCAGGAGACTGAGGCACGGGAATCGCTTGAACCTGGGAGGCGGAGGTTGCAATGAGCGGAGATTGTGCCGCTGCACTCCAGCCTGGGCGACAGAGCAAGACCTCGTCTCAGAAAACAACAACAACAAAACCTTGGCAACTATTTTTTGAGTGTCTACTTGTGTTTGGCAACCGTCGGGGATTCAGTGATGAGCACGACGGGCAATGTTGTGCAGTTATTAAGACTGAGTCCAGAGTCAAGCCTGAGTATAAAGGTTTGCCCTCCCGCTTACTAGCTTTCTGATTTGGGGCAACTTATTCTGTAATCTGTTTCTTCATCTGTAAAATGAGTATAATAATACTTACCTCGTGATTGAGAAGGAAAAGCAATAATGTGCTTTACGCTGTGCTTGATAAAGTGTTCAAAAAATCATCACTGCTAGTATCAGATGATGAACATAATACTTGTTCTCAGGAGTTCTCAGATCCTGAGGGGAAGAGAGAGAGATGTATGTGCAATTATATGGTAACAGTGTATAATATTAGCAGTATCCTTGTAGAAGAGGGCTGGATGCCAAGTCTTCATCTGTTGCTCCAGTGGGCAGGTGATGGTCCTATCTTTATGATAATGAGTCCAGTCTGAGGTGTTAGCCTCAGCCTGTCAGCACCTCAAGGACCTTGCACATAGGGATTCTAACTCCTACTCCTTCCCTTAAAACACTAATAGCATTGTAGTGGGTAGGAGCCACATGTGAAATACCGTCAACTAACTTATTCATAGTCCTTTAATACGGTAGTCTAGACTCTGGTTGTCATCCACCTGACAAACAGAATGAGATAGCTAGCCATGAGTGCTTTCGAGGAGGTGGGTACACCTGGATGGAGTGAAATTGTAGGAGAGTGTATTGTATTCTTTAAGTAGAAGATGATTAGAACCATAAGATTAGCCACTAGAAATAAACTCAACCTGAGGCAGGTCCTATTTTGGTGACCATAATGTGTAAAGTATTGTCAACTGCTGAATAAGTTGTTCTTGTTCAGGCTCTATTGTGAAAAGGAAAATGACCCCAGACGACGCTCTTGTCAGACTGCATTAGTTGAAATTTTGGATGTAATAGTTCGTTCTTTTGCTCCCATTCTTCCTCACCTGGCTGAAGAGGTGTTCCAGCACATACCTTATATTAAAGGTAAGGAATACTTTGTTTATTCTCTTAATGAGAAAGAGCCCTGATAAAGGTGCAACTTCTAATTTTATCTGCTTCATAAAAGGGGCACTTATCCATTTACAGTGACTGCTCTGTGACAGTATATCTTGGTCATGTATTTGTTTCTGCACCTATTTGTAGAGGAGTAGGGTAAATTTCAGAATTCTGTGTTTTCTGAAATGTATTAGCAACTTGACTGTGTTGAGAAATCACTTTTTTTCTTAAATACCTTTATAAATGTTCTGAAATGGCCAGGTGTGGTGGCTGACGCCTGTAATCCCCACACTTTTGGAGGCTGAGGTGGGTAGATCGCTTGAGGTCAGGAGTTCAAAACTAGCCAGGCCAACATGGCGAAACCCCATCTCTACTGAAATGAGCCGGGCATAGTGATGGCGGGCGCCTATAGTCCCAGCTACTTGGGAGGCTGAGGTAGGAGAATTGCTTGAACTCAGGAGATGGAAGTTGCTGTGAGCCAAGATCATGCCACTGTACTTCAGCCTGGGTGACAGCGCAAGACTCCTTCTGAAAGAAAAAAAAAAAGTTCTGAAATATATTTTAGGTTATATTAAAACAAAATATAGTGCTTTTAGTGAGTATTATATGATAGTTGTAGAAAGAGGGGGAAGTCACTTATAATGTTACTACTGATAGCTGTTAATATTGGGATATTTCTATATTATTTTTTTCTAAGCATCCTTTTTTTTCTTTGAGCTCTTATTATATATTTTCTCTTTTGTTTAAAGGTAGCAAATATTTTCCAATGCTGATAGAAATGTTTTGTAAATAATTAGGATGCCTCCATAATATTTCATCACTTGATTACCGTAAATAACAATTCTTATTTCCCATTAATGGTAAATATTTAATGGTTAGAGCTTCATATACAGCTTAGGATGTTTGTAAAGCAGTTTACTGTTTTTGTTCTTCTGAAGAGCCCAAGAGTGTTTTCCGTACTGGGTGGATTAGTACTAGTTCTATCTGGAAGAAGCCCGGGTTGGAAGAAGCTGTGGAGAGTGCGTGTGCAATGCGAGATTCATTTCTCGGAAGCATCCCTGGCAAAAATGCAGCTGAGTACAAGGTTATCATAGTGATAGAACCTGGACTGCTTTTCGAGATAATAGAGGTATGCAGCAATATGTCCCTTTTGAAATGGTGTTAGTATCATAGTGCTTTGCCTGAAATTTGCTTTTAAAATGTGTCTAAATTAAAAAAAAATTAATTTAGAAATTAGGGTTTGTCTTCTAATCCTGATATTATCACTGATTCTTTGTTTCCTACTTCACCATGTTCTTTTCCATGTCTTGTAAAACATGTTCTATGCATGTAACACGCATATGTCACTGTGTAGGGACAAGGAAGGAATAAATAAAGTTCTGTTTCAAATCAAAGGCCTCAGGACTATTTAGAAGACAGGTGACATATAAATTCATCATGATCATCTTCGAATGTATAAAAATTGGGAGTTTTGTATTAAGGGTCAGGTTTCCTGAGAATTTCATCCATCTGGACCAGATTCAAAACAAACCCAAAAAGAGTTTCCATTTTTATTTTGTGAAATCTGGAGAAAATTCATTTTATCCAGCAAGTTACCACATATATTTCAAAGCATTTATCCTGTTTTTATTTCCAGTAGGGCCATCAGAATTTTCTTCTTGGGATTTTTATGGTTGATTGGCCAGATTGGTTTATAGCTTCACATAATGATGTGATTTTTCTCCAGTCTAAATGCTTAAGAAGAGAATTGTCAGTGAATATAATTTTTTTCTCCGTGAGGCATTTTATTTGTAAATATATGTATTACATCCCTAGAAAAAGAATCCCAGGATTTTCCCTCCTGTGCGTTTTCATCTTGCTTCTTCATGGTCCATGATGCCAGCTGATGTTGTCAGTACAATGAAACCAAACTGGCGGGATGGAAGCAGAATTATTTTGCCATTTTTCTAGATCTTTGAGTTGCATATCAAATCTGGGGCTGATCACTCCATACTTGTTTAGCCTGCCTGTGAGGTTCACAACAGTTTTCCCAGCTCTGTGATCATCAGTGATTTTAGATTTGCCAATGTAACCATGCTTCATCATCACAGTGAGAAACCGGATGATGACTTCGGAGCGTGGCCTAAAGCCTGGCTTTTGCCTCTCTTTCGGCACTGTTGGTGCTCTCGAGAGCATCAGCCAGGACATTCATGTGCACCATTGTGGCGGTGCAGAAAGATGGTGGAAAGAGCTATTTTTAAAAAGTTTTATTAGTGTCAGTTTTCTAAAAAATACCCATCTCATTTTGTATGGTAAGCTCAATTTAAATTTTTAATGATGTGATTAGCGTGATTAAGATTTGAGCTTGAAATAGCTAGTAGGTATAATAGATGAGATGTTCACATTTTAAAATTTGAAACTTGGGAAGCTGTTCATTTTACAAGCGAGGAAGTGAGGACTGCTGAAGCTATGACCTAGCCAGGGTAACACAGCCTAGTCCTGGCCTTTTTTCCTGCATACTATGTTTCCTTTGACTTCAGTCTTTCTAAGTAATAAACTGAAAAGAACAGCTTGTTTGGATCAATCTTTATTGGAAAAAATACTTTGGGATTTTCAAAAACATGAATGTATTTTCCTTAGGAATCATACCAAGTAGCTGTCAGATGGAGTCCTGGTTCCATCCGTTACTAATTGTATAAACTTGTTAAAACCAAATTCATCTCTTTGAGTCTCCTGTTTCTCATGGACTCTCATTTTTAAAGGAATGTCTGTGTTGGTTAGCTTAAAAACTCACTTTGAAGATCAAAATTACAGAGTAAAGTGTGTTCATCAGACAAATTCAGTCTACTTCAGAAGCGTTCTGTGTATTGTTCAGATTGCCACGATCAGTGTGCATTACTAAAAGCAGGTACCGGTTGAGATAGTATTTTAGCTCCTCACCCAATGATACATGAAAAAAAAAAAAAGGCTTTGAGGCTGGCAGACCTGGGCTTGACCTGCAGTTCCACCACTTACTGGTTGAGAATCTTGGGCAAGTTAACCTCTCTTTGCTTGTTTCTTCATTTGTAAAGTGAGGATAATAAACACCATATAGGTTTTTTGTGTGTGTATGCGACAATTAGAAATAAGAGAAATTATAGGATCTAGCAAAGTGAAGTGCCTGGCATTCTCAATAAATACTGTTGATGGACATTTTTAGTTAAAACCTTTTATACTAATTAGTATTGATGCATTTAATGGTATTTGCTCAGGATGCAATGGTATACCAAAAGGTTCCTCTCTAAACATGAGAATTTATAGTGTCTCTTTTTATATCCTCAGTTTATGGTAAAAATTTAACATAAACTGTAACTTTCACATGCTTTCTTACAGATGCTGCAGTCTGAAGAGACTTCCAGCACCTCTCAGTTGAATGAATTAATGATGGCTTCTGAGTCAACTTTACTGGCTCAGGAACCACGAGAGATGACTGCAGATGTAATTGAGCTTAAAGGGAAATTCCTCATCAACTTAGAAGGTAAGAAGGAGGTGAAAGTAACAAGTAACATCTGGAGAATTGAATAACTCTGGGTCATCTCCAACTTCCCATGGACTAGATTTATTCTAAAGGTAGATGTGTACTTAGAATATGTCTTTCTGTGGAAATAATATAAACAATTGCCAAGTTTCTAAGCCCGCTGTTAAAAGTATCTTGCCTGATGATCTTGGGAACTGAGGGCTAGGGACTGAAGAGCGAGAGAGATTTTCTTTCTGTCCTTTAAATAAATAATGGTCATTTTATATGAAGTTTATGTTAGTCTGACTTGCTCCCAAGTGTCCCCCTGCTTTGATACTTAGTACCCCAGTACTGGCCCAGTCCTGCCCACTGTTCCCCAGTGTTGATTCTAAAATTTCCTATTATGTGTACCCCAGATTAAAATATTTAGCCATTCTTGTGAGGGATTAAGGAGGAAGTTTTATTGAGCTCATTCTAATGATGGTATCTCATAAGCAAGCATTTTGTCAATATTTGTTTTATAGAAGATTTTAAAAGTCAACCTGGTTCATCTTCATTGGTGGAGGTAGAGTTGCATTAATAAAGAAATATAGGCCGGGTGCGGTGGCTCACTCCTGTAATTCCAGCACTTTGGGAGGCCGAGGCAAGGTGGATTGTGAGGTCAGGAGATCGAGACCATCCTGGCTAACATGGTGAAACCCCATCTCTACTAAAAATACAAAAAATTAGCTGTGCGTGGCGGCATGCGCCAGTACTCCCAGCGAGGCTGAGGTAGGAGAATGGCGTGAACCTGGAGGCGGAGCTTGCAGTGAGCCAAGATCACACCACTGCACTCCAGCCTGGGCAACAGAGCGAAACTCCGTCTCAAAAAAAAAAAAAAAAAAAAAGAAAAATAAGCAGGTATCTTGGCAAAGGTTATGCTGCTTGTGTTTTTCATAGCTTTTGGGTACCAGGAGATGGGAAGCTAACTTACAGGCAGCAGTTCAAATTTGGGCTTGGCAGCATAGACCATGTAGTAAAAGTTCTGGCTAAATTTGCTTTGTATAATTTTTTCTTTCCTTTTTTTTGAGACAGAGTTTTACTCTTGTCACCCAGGCTGGAGTACAATGGCGCAATCTTGGCTCACTGCAACCTCCGCCTCCCAGGTTCAAGCGATTCTTCTGCCTCAGCCTCCCAAGTAGCTGAGATTACAGGCGCCCACCACCACACCCGGCCAATTTTTGTATTTTTAGTAGAGACAGGGTTTCACCATGTTGGTCAGGCTGGTCTCGAACTCCTGACCTCAGGTGATCCACCTGCCTCAGCCCCCCAAAGTGCTGGGATTACAGGCGTGAGCTACCGTGCCCAGCCATGTAATGTTAATATACTCTTTGTACAATGACTAGATTACTTTTATATTTTTATCAGTCCGAAGTCTAAGAGTATTAATTGTGGAGATATTTTTGGTTCCTTCTGTCCCATGAGAAATTTTGAGTGAGGACACCGTAGTTGTCACTGTAATTTGGCTTTTAAAAATTCTTAGTCATGTATGTAGCTGGAGAGGCAGTGTCATTCATCAGAACTATATCCAGATTTAACAGCTAGAAAGTCTGCTCTGCCTGAGTAGATGTAGAACTTGGTGACTTGGGAGATGTCAGTTAATCTCAGTCACCGGGTCTCTAATTCCTCAGCTCTCTTCAGTTGTCGAGTTGTATGATCCCATTATCTTGGCTATATATGTAATGGGGCAAATGGGGAAGTGTCTAACAAGCTTTACCAAGGCAGGACAGAAGACTGAAAAAGAAGCCTCTGCTAAACCAATTAAGAAACAGTGTTACAAGTTGAATGCCTATCAGAAATTCTCTTCATGTATTTTTTTATAGGTGGTGATATTCGTGAAGAGTCTTCCTATAAAGTAATTGTCATGCCGACTACGAAAGAAAAATGCCCTCGTTGTTGGAAGTATACAGCGGAGTCTTCAGATACACTCTGTCCTCGATGTGCAGAAGTTGTCAGTGGAAAATAGTATTAACAGCTCACTTGAGCAAGAACCCTCCTGACAGTACTGGCTAGAAGTTTAGATGGATTATTTACAATATTGGAAAGAAAGCCAAGATTTAGGTAATGAGTGGATGAGTAAATGGTGGAGGATGGTCAAAATCAGAATTATAAAAGAAGTATTTCCTGTAACTATAGAAAGAATTATGTATATATATATGCAGAAATATATATATGTGTGTGTGTATCTGTGGATGGATATATATATATCTTCCTATATATATCCATAATGGACTTATTCAGAACATAGATATGTATTCAGCTTGTCTTCAAATATGGCCGAGCAGAAAATGTTTTATATTTTATAAATCTTTTGACTCAGTATTTAAATTCTATCACACTGAAAATAAAGGCATTCTGGAAAAGTACTGACTGATGTTGGTGCAGAAGTTGTCAATGGCAAGTAAAAGAAGTAGAGTTTTGAAAGGGAATGGCGAAGGCGTGTTTCCCTTAAGAGATGAAGGGTCATATCATTCTTCCTGTTAGTGAACATCACCCTTTTCAGAATAGCTAGTTTTTGGGGTTGGATTAGAAAGAAAATAATCACCACATATGTTACTCAAGAGAGGAAGAAATCTCTTAATACTTATGAATGTTTAGGAAACAACATGAAAGCTGAAAATTTATTTCACTAATATACATAAGTTCACAACAATGGACAGAAAATAGCAATATATACAGAATTTCACTACTTACAGTACATTACAATAGAGAAAGCATTTTATAAACAATTCAGTATTGGATTAAAATCTTTTAAGGATGCCTAATTCTATTCAGCAGGAATCTAACTTGGTAGACACCCAGCAAACCCACTCCTATCAGGGTGAGAGGGCTTTCGCTGTTGCTATAGTGTACTGTAAAAATATTTGTCCCTTATAAATGAAATGGACCACAGCAACTTCTGAATGAACATTACATTCAGTGTAAGTCTCATATTATTAAATTTCAGATTTTTTACTTTAGATCGCAATTGTTTTTAAAAAGCAATTTAAATGTAACAGTGTTTACTTTGACCCACAGACGAATTTTTATAATAAAGTTAAAACTTTTTTTCTGTTTGCAAAAGTATGACGCATTTAGAAGCATGGTGCTATATATCTCTTTATCTACATTTACCCTGGCCCCTCTAGTTCTACATCTAAACAGAACCTGTAATGTAGAAGTTATGATTATTTGAACACTTTGTTTTCCTTCAGCTTTATATAATTAATAAGATAAAAATGCATATTTAACATTAATGGAGAAAGTTGTGTGAGGGTGGGCATATATCTAGGGAAACACTACTGGTTATTGGCGTCTCATCAATAACTACAATAAGTGCCACACACCTTTGTTTCAGAAACCACCTGTTCTACATTAAAATCTAATTCCTTTATCATCTATGGCTCTTTGTTATTATAGAATGTCTACATAGGTATTTATTTGCTTTCTTCCTATCAGATTTATTTATTTTAAAAGCCCTTGATAAGTAATAAAATATTTAACTGCTTTTGTTAACCATACAAGTCAGAATTCAATTTTAAAATTCTGTGAAAAATTTTAGGATAACAAATCTAACTAGAGACTTAATGGTTTGTATCAGGATTCTGTGAGCCATACTTCAGCTTATTATTGTTCTCAGCAATCCCCAAATTTGATTGTCTGTTCTACTAGAGTAAGCTTAACCAGTTTTATTATCTAAAATGCTTAACAAGTGCCCCCTCCCCTCCAAGTGATGATGGAATTGAGGATTTAGTCTTTAAAAATACCTGTAACTCCAAATTTCTTTGACTAGCCTCCTGAAGTTCATACTACTTTCAGTGTACTTGGAGAAATCACAGGAAGACCTAATCTCTTAGAACACATATAACAAGGGACTGTTAATACAGAGCCGGATATGTTTACAAGAATTCTAGGATGTGTCTGGCTGGGACAGTGGAGACCCAAGCAGAGGCTGGGAGGTTGGACTAGCCCTTTCCAATGCTGCTACTCTATAAAATGTATGTCTCAGTCAGACTCACAGGCCCCCATCCCAAATACTCAAGACATCTTAACCATTTATCTTGTAAGATTTTAAGTTTGATAGTTACTTAACAGTAATTACTAAATTTTAGCCAGTTAAATTCTTGTTTGGATGTGCTCTTTTAGCTCAAAAGACAAGATTTGTTTTTCTTTATATCCCTGAAGGACATACTCCTCAACTTTGCATGATTACTATAGTTGGCTTCTTAAGGGGAAGTGAAGAAACAAACTTCTGTATCACAATGACTTACTATGAATAATAATTGTGATCCATGACACATACCCATAATTACACTGTAGGGCTACATTCTAAAAATATACCATAATAAATACTTGGTATTTGTAGAGCTCAAAGCACTCTTTTACAGAGTTTTGGTTAGTTTGGTTTTTTCTTTTTCTTTTTTTTTTTTTTTTTTTCGAGACAGGGTCTGGCTATATTGCCCAGGATGGCCTCAAACTCCTGGGCTCAAGCGATTGTCCTGCAGCCTCCCGAGTAGCTATAGTTTGGTTTCAGTCAGTAAATATTTAGCACTTGGACTGCTCTAGGCACTATAGGGTACAAAATTAGTTGTATTTTATCCTCTCATCCCAGCTGTGAGGTAGGTTTGCTAAAGCTGTAATATCACTAAGCAGTTTTTTCAATACTGTTCCCAAGATAACAATTAGCAAATCCCAGAAGCATTTCTAAACACTTGTAGGAAAAATAAAAGTTGGACTTAAAATTTTTAGTATCTTTGCCTTTTTTTTTTTTTTTACATAAGTTTTACAAGATAATACATTTTTACAGTGACCTGATGTGGATACAACTTTGCAACTTGCAAAAAGCAAATCTTAACTTACATTATAATTAATTTGCTGCATTGTACACACCTCTTATTCTCAATTTTGGCAAGTACAACAGGTTAAGGGTTCTGTTTAGTGTCCCCTTCTGATGAATATGATGATCTTGAACCCATTCTTCCTCCTCAAGCATGGTCATTCTTCTCTGATGGCAACAGCAGAACCTCTGGGAAAGGAAGCTTTCAGTATCCAGAGCTCCCAGGTGGCAGCCCATGTGGGATTTGGAGCATGACAACAAAGGCATTTTCTCAACATGTACTAAAGGAGAGTGGGGTGTTTCTATACTCTACTGATGGGGACCGTACATGAACACATTTAAATTGAATTACAACAACATTTTCGATAGGAAATATAGAATCTTATAAGAACATAATCTAAATTATAATCAATTTTAAATAGCAAAGGTTAACAATAAAGCTATTTAAGTGTTTGAATTAGAAATAAACAGTAAAACATCTGTATTAATTATAACAGAGTTGATATTTGTTTATATTTTGTCTTCAATATTAACCAAAGGAGTGGAATTTAGCCAGGGTTGTACTTTTTAAAAAGTTGTATATACTTTTATTTATTTTACAAAAGGAAAAAAAAAAGACATACTTTCCCCATAAAATTCCAGGTCTTACTATGTAAAATAACCATGCACTACTTCATGTTATAATCATAATTTTAGACTATTTCCAGTAGGTAAGTGTCATAAAGAAGGAAGAGATACGGCTTCCACAGCTTCAACGAGGTGTAAGGCTAGACCATACTGCCCATGTTTTTCTGGTAAAAGCTCGATTACTTTATTTACTAGTTTAGCTGTTGTTGCAATTGGCACTTCAGTGTTTTGAAGGTCCTGGGGGTCCTGCAAATGGGACACAAAAATAACCTATTATAGACAACTAAATAATTGTTACTGACTTAAGAGTTATTACATAAAAATGCTTTTCTTTGTAAGTAGGTGAATTACATTTGTCAAATTTTCTTCATAACTTATTAACTAGGCACTCAAGAAAATGACCTTTTGCCTGATCTCGATCTATTGTACTGACCAT
This sequence comes from Macaca thibetana thibetana, assembly GCF_024542745.1. NCBI lineage: Eukaryota > Metazoa > Chordata > Mammalia > Primates > Cercopithecidae > Macaca > Macaca thibetana. Next base: position 142,934,029 of record NC_065578.1, on the reverse strand, counting down.
TGCTTTCAGCCAAGTACACAGTGTGGGTGGAAGTCTGGCAAGCAGCTCCATTCCTTCTTTTGTCTGGGTGTGGAGAAGCGCATGAGCCAGCCTTTGCCCCGTCAGCACCAGCAGCTGAGAGGCAAGGACCTCTTTGTCATGAACCTGTAGAATGGCCTGAAGATAGGAACATGGAGAAATAATACAGTCAGAGTGAGCAGATGTGTTTCTTCTATAGGAATGAGGTTGCCAGTGAAGACATTCTAGTTGATTTTTGAACTGTGGCCATTTATCTTTTGATTATATATAACCAAAGATAAATCCAAATCAAACTTAGCATTTAAACCCAAATTTCTGCTCCTTGGTTAATTTTTTTTTTTCTCATCACTTAATCTTTCAATTCAATATGGCTACTCAGTGTGTTGTTTTCAAACTTTTGGCAAATAAAGGGAGTTTCATGTCATGTCTATTTGAAGCCCTCTAATGGCTTTTTTTTTTTTTTTTTTTTTTTTTTTTTTTTTTTTTTTTTTGAGATGGAGTCTCACTCTGCCACCCAAGCTGGAGTGCAGTGGTACAATCTCAGCTCACTGCAGTCTCCACCTCCTGGGTTCAAGCAATTCTCCTGCTTCAGCCTCCCAAGTAGCTCGGATTACAGGCGTGTGCCACCATGCCCGGCTAATTTTTTGTATTTTTAGTAGAGACAGGGTTTCACCATGTTGCCCAGGCTGGTCTTGAACTCCTGACCTCAAGTGATCCACCCAACTCGGCCTCCCTAAGTGCTGAGATTACAGGTGTGAGCCACCACGCCCAGCCCCTCTAATGGCTTCTGAATACACTTAGAATAACCATGGGCTCCGAGACCTAGGATACAGCCATGGCCTGGGCCAGCCTCCCTACCTCATGCCACACTTCTTTATTCCTTGCTTACTATGTTTCGTCAACCGTACTGGCCTTTCTAGTCCTGGACCTAGTCATTCTAGTCCCCACCTCAGGGCCTTTGTAATTCTTGTCTCAAGCACTGTTCCCCCAGTTTCTGAGTAGCTGGCTGCTGCTTCTCCTTAGGGGCTCGGTTCAAATGTCACATTCTCTGCCCACTCTACTGTAGTGGCTCCTGTTTATTCATATGATCCTGTTTCTTTTTCCTTTTTAGAGATGGGGTCTCGCTATATTGCCCAGACTGGTCTCGAGCTTCTGGGCTCAAGTGATCTGCCGCCTGAGCCTTCCAAAGTGCTGGGATTACAGGTGTGAGCCACAACACCCGGCCCTCTTTATTTTCTTCATAGCACCTACCAATCAATGCAAAATTTAGCCTGCTTTTCTGCTCCTACCAGCAGACTATCAAGTTCATGAGGAAGGAACCTTGTCTGTTTTGTTTACTGCTATATCCCTGTGCATAGGGGCAGGCCTGGCACACTGTAGGAATTATTTGATTATAATTTTATGTTTTAAAAAATAGTATATTGTTCTATTTTTGTACCTAGATGTTCCAACAAAAGGAAGAGCAAAAGGCTTCATTGGAGAGTCTTTATTCCAACTATCAATTTTATAACTTGAGCCCAATTAACATTCAAAGGGTCATGTTACCTCTTCTCCTAAGTGGTCAACTCCATAGTTGTATAGCTCCCCAACATAATGCCTTCTAACAACATCTTCACTAACTTGAAGGTGATGGGCTAAATCCAAAGCTAGAGCTGGCCAATCTTGGTCTTTCCCAAAAGGAGTGGGTGTGGCCTCTTCTGTGGGATCTTTGACCTTTGTGGCTGAATGTTGGGCCTGGACAGCTGCACTGACAACTTTCAATAAGAACTTGAAAATGGAAAAAGAGATACAGCAATATATTGTTACTGTTTCATTTTAAAATACCTAAATCAAAGTATTGTTAGCTTTTTTGTCACTTACAGTGGCTTTTCCATGAAATTGTTTAATTATCAAAAAAGGAACACATCATTTAAAGGTAAACAACTAGCTTTCAAGAATACTTTGAAAGTGGTCATTTTTAAAAATATTATTTTATTTATTTATTTATTTATACTTTAAGTTCTAGGGTACATGTGCACAACATGCAGGTTTGTTACATATGTATACATGTGCCATGTTGGTGTGCTGCACCCATTAACTCATCATTTACATTAGGTATATCTCCTAATACTATCCCTTCCCCCTCCCCCCACCTCACGATAGGCCCCGGTGTGTGATGCTCCCCTTCCTGTGTCCAAGTGACCTCATTGTTCAATTCCCACCTATGAGTGAGAACATGTGGTGTTTGGTTTTCTGTCCTTGCGATAGAAAGTGGTCATTCTTTTCAAAAGCAAGCTAGATTTTTCCTTTACTGTTTTTTTTCCAAGAAACAAAAAATCCAATAGCTGTAATTTACCTGTTGTCGTACAGAAATGAAATTTGGATCCATTTCCCCACTAGGTAATAACTGAATTGAAGTTAGGTCTTTGAAAAATGCATTTTTTCCCTAAAGAGAAAGACAGCAAGAAAACTGATGAGTGTGGATTATGAAGGGGGGAGCGGGGAAAGGGAGAAAGATCTGTTTAAAACTTAAGTCACTTAATGGTTGATTTTCATTTCTCCTTGAACAGTAAGATTTTAGAATTCTTCCTTTAATTTTTATAACAAGTATCTAGTATGGAGTAGACAGCCTTTAAGATGATCCCCAGTGATCCCCTCCTCCTGGTATTCATGTTTCCTATAGTCTCCTTTCCTTGCATGTAGGCTGGTGACTTGCTGCTAGCAAACAGAAGTAGGTAGAGGTGATAGCATGTTACTTCCAAGACCACGTTCCAAAGGCTGCTTCTGCCTTGAGGCACTCATATTCACTCTCACTTGTTCTGCAGGAAGCCAGGTTCCATGTTGTGAGCTGCTGTATGGACAGGCACATGTGGCATAAATGAATCTTGCCAACAATTGTGCTTGGAAGTGAATCACCCTTTCCCCATCCCAGCTGAGCTCTCAGATGCAGCATCTTAACTACAGCTTCATGAGAGACTAAGCCAGAGGCACCTAGATAAGGAGAACACAGATTACTGACCCACAGCAACTGTGAGATAATAAATGTTTGGTATTTTCAGCCAAGCTTTGGGATGATTTGCTCTGCAGTAATAGCTAAGTAATACATATATGTACCCTGAATCTTTTTTTTTTTTTTTTTGAGACAGGGTCTCACTCTGTTGCCTAGGCTGGAATGCTCACTGCAGCCTTCACCTTCTTGGTTCAAGCGATTCTGACCTCAGCCTCCCAAGTAGCTGGGACTACAGGCATGTACTATCAAGCCCAGGCTAATTTTTTTGTATTTTTAGTAGAGACAGGTTTCAGCATGTTGGCGAGGCAGGTCTCAAACTCCTGACCTCAGGTGATCTGCCCGCCTTGGCCTCCCAAAGTGCTGGGATGACAGGCATGAGCCACTGCGCCCAACCTCTGAGTCCTTTTAAAAACACATGTTGAATTGTTTAAAAACACCTTATTTAAAAGAACAGATGTGTGTCTAAAGAGTAAAAACGGAATATCAGGAAACAGGATTTCAGAAGTTCCTTGGAAGGAAATGTAATACAGAGCAAAGAGCACTGGCCTTTGAGTTGAAAGACCTGGGTCTAGTCTGAGGCTCACCACTTCCAACCAGGTTGTCTTGGGTAACTGACCCCCAATCTTGGGTTACTGTTTCTTCTTCTGCATGCAGGTCATCCTAGCAAGGATACATCCTGCAAGCACATCTTCCAATGTGCCTTCCATACCTGATCATCTGTGATTCTAGGTCATCTATTGTGACTGCCAAGCAGATTAAAGCTACTCATCCTTTAGTGATAAGAAAAACCAGACTTACAGGGCAACCCATGGCATTTTGGGCATCACTGATAGAAGTATTTAAAGATTTAGCACACATTCACAATCTGTTACTCGATAGTTCCCACCTGGTGGTCCTAGCTATAAGCATCTATAATAGTACCAGTATTTACTACATTCCAGACACTACGTACTTCATGTTGAATACAAGGAACCCTCACAACAACCATGAGGTTGGCGCTGGAGTCACTGCTACTTTCTGAATGAGAAAACTGAGAGTAAGAAAATCTAAATAATTCTAGTTAGCAAATGGTAGCACTGGCATTGTTTCACTAGCCACTCAACCGTACTAGCTCTCTGCAGATGAGTGTCACCCAGCTGTCTCAGGTAGTCTTGGCATGACATGGGTGGAAACTAAACATTACTGTGCTCGTCCAATTGTGGGTATGTTCTGGTTTCACAAAGACCTTTTCTGAGGGGAATACTGAGCTGGGCACTTTATTTTGGTATTTCTTTCTCTGTTTTAACCTTTAAGTACTCTTATCCTTTATAATCTCAAAGATATACTAACTTTTTTTTTTTTTCAAAATCTATACTTTTTTTTTTTTTTTGAGACAGAGTCTCACTCTGTGGCCCAGGCTGAAGTGCAGTGGTGTGATCTCGGCTCACTGCAACCTCTGCCTCCCAGGTTCAAGTGATTATCCTGCCTCAGCCTCCCAAGTAGCTGGGATTACAGGCTTGCACCACCATGCCTGGCTAGTTTTTGTATTTTTACTAGTGACAGGGTTTCACCATGTAGGCCAGGCTGGTCTCAAACTCCTGACCTTAAGTGATCCGCCCACCTTGGCCTCCCAAAGTGCTGGGATTACAGGCATGAGCCACCGCGCCTGTCTGGGAGTCTCTTATTTAAGGGTGAAATAATAAACCCATTTTCCCACAAGCGTAAGCTGTGTTCTCTAACCCAGCTTCTATCAGTAAAAAGCTAAGTAATAAAGTTGACATTTTTATCTCCAACAGTTTGTGTCCTGTCTCTCAAAATTTGACAGCTGCATGGGGAAGGAAAGGATTTTACTATCTACTGCAGCTAAACTGTGCAAGTTACAATATAATATGTAAAAACATATTCTGCTCACAAGTTTGGACTCAATCCTGCAGAGGAGCCAATAAAATCTTAGGTATAGAACTAACACAATTAAACCTGTCTCCTAGGAAGACAGCTCTTGCAGCATGGGACTGGAGAGAGAGAAACTGGAGGCAGGTGATTAGGAAAGGGCTGTTTTAATAGCCAAGGCAAAGATGATTGTGCCTGAACTAGGGGTATAGTCATAGAGAGAAATGGACAGGTATGATCTATGGAAGAATTTGTAAGAATGAATTTACAATGAAGAAAATTGGCTTGAAGTAAGGAATTGGTGAGATAACTTCAAAGTTTCTAGTTTTTGCCAGGGCAAAAATGATGACATCATTAATAAAATAACCAAGCCAGGGAATTCAGAAGGAACAGCAAATTTAAGTTAGGGGCAGGATGGGGGTATAGGTTTGCAGGTATATTTTAGATATGAGGTGTTTGAAGCCCTCTAAGACACTCAAAGACAGAAGTTCAATTGAAATGCATGCCTCCAACTCTAGGGATTGGTCAGGCCTAGAGATATACAAGAGGGAGAAAATGAGTCTGTCCAGGAATAATATGGAGAACGAGAAGAGCAGACAGCTGAGAGGGCAAAACTCCCCAAGGGGAGCAGTACAGAAGGTAAATAAAAAGAACGGAATCAAGCAGGGAATGAGGGAGTTGGAACCTCACACCAAATGACACAAGTCACAAAAGTACTGGACAGCTTCTATTAAATATGAAAATCCATGTGTCTGCTAAGCCTGCAACTCCAAAATAGCTCTGAAATCCTTTGAGGTACTTACCTTACTGTCAAAAAGTGACAGTGGCTTCACGGTCTTCAGAGAAAACCTCATGACTGCATACAAGATGGAGCACAGGATGGAGTGGTGCTCCACCAGTGGGTAGTGGATGTGCTTCTGTTCAAGGGCCAGTTCCACTATGGAGATGGGTCCTTCCACGGAAAGCCACGCATCCTCAGTATCCAGCACAGGCACCTGTATTTCATCCCTGCTAACATCTGCCTAAGGGTTTTAAGAATGGAGGACTGTGTTTAGTAATGGAAAAATAATAGCTTACAAATATCCTAATGAGTTTATTAGCAGCAAAGTGCAAACTCATATTGCACAGTGTCCCAAATTGTAATAAACACAAAGTCTAATTTCAAGAAGGATTTAATAAGAAAATATCTCTACCTTTTAGGCTTAAGTCAAAATTTAGAAATGAGGGAATGAAAAACAACCTCATTAAAATAGTCATTTATTAAATGCAATGGTTTGCAGAATATTTAATATCTTAGGAGCAGTTCAGAATGAAAATACACCTCTTTTACCTCCATTAAGATCTGAAGAAGATCCAAACAGGAGCCAAGGAAAGATGTCATTGCTGTGTCACTCATTCCCACATCCTGTTTTTAAAAAAGGAACATAATTAGGCCCTGCAGGAAAACTGCTGTAGTTACTATCAGCAAAACAAGAACGAGGATACAATACGCCCGTTCGGCTGACTTTCCACACTGAATAGACAGCAAGAATTTGAAAGTCAAGGCATCAGCATATTTAAGTTCCTTCTTTTATTTACTGTCAACCAATTTTAAAGTCAAGCTTTACAAAGTGGTACAAATACTGACTTTTAAAACAAGTAGTGTTCTTTGTGTACTGTAAAGACACAGTCTCATCAGTTACTATAGATGGTGGCACTTCTGAGCTCACTGTTCAGCTTGCTAAGGCATCTGGTAGCCAAATAATTGTGGTAGACGGAAGATGCACAAATGAGAATCTAACCTGAAGAGTTCCAAGAAAACAGCCTGATCTGCTTTCAGAGTGTCTTTTAGAGACTAAACCCAACCCTCTGAGCAAAACTAGAATCCTCAAGCTTGAGAACTAAATAACAGATTCATGCTGTGAGCAACAGATGACTCTCAATGACTCCTTTAAAGGGCCTGTCCAAGGGACCACTGCATTTGTGTATAATCTCTTTTTCTGAGACGGAGTTTCACTTCTGTTGCCCAGACTGGAGTACGGTGGCACGATCTCGGCTCACTGCAACCTCCACCTCCTGGTTCAAGCAATTATCCTGCCTCAGCCTCCCGAGTAGCTGGGATTACAGGCGTCCACCACCACACCTGGCTAGTTTTTGTATTTTCAGTAGAGATGGGGTTTCACCTTGTTGGTCAGGCTGGTCTCAAACTCCTGACCTCAGGTGATCCACCAGCCTCGCCTTTCCAAAATGCTAGGATTACAGGCGTGAGCCACCGCGCCTGGCCGTATACTCTTTTTAAAAGCAGCAATCTATAATTTCCTCACATCCCCAAAGCAAATAATTCAGTATTTCTGGTATATGCACACGCGCGCGTGCACGCACGCACGCGCACACACACACACACACACAAACTCTAGTCATACAACCATTCTCAACAACACACCAGAAAAAGTCTTCAACAATGGAAGCTAGTACTATTAATTTCTCAGGTCAAATACAAGTCCCGCATCCATGGATTAGAGTAGTAGTTAAGACTAATGTTGTATTTGTATACTTATGTTATTTTATATATATATATATATATATATATGTAGATCAAATTAACTACTTCATATGAACTTGCTTCAATTTGATGTTGGATGCCTCCATTATAAATGTTGAATCGGAATTACAGCAAAAATATGCAGCAATGGTAGCATGTTATCCTGTTCGCAGTCCAAACCTGAACACATCTTATAAAAACCTAGTTTAATATGCTATCTAACAATCTGGAAAAGTAAATTAAAATTGGCCATAGTTCATGACCAGTTTCCTTAATGCAGTATCCTCTTTTCATTTTTCTTATCTCCTCCTGATACGTCATCACAATGGTAAAAGGCAAAGTTCACCCCTACAGTTAATAAAGTACTATCATAAATCACGTGGAGATGGAATTAACAACTATAATTCTAGTTATGGGAGATTCACTTACCCTTCGGCATAACCTATCCTTTGGTGATTTTCCAACCTAAAATAAAATGACAAAATGTTGTAACATTTAATAATTTACAAAGACATCACTATGGCACAAATAATAAAAAGTAACCAAAATTAAAAACTATAAATGCAGCTATAAATATATGTGGCAGCTTCATTAATTAGCTGTTGATTCTACCAACAGGAGATGCAATTAAATTTGTGGTGAAACTTAATCTCACACTGGGTTCAAGAATAATCCTTTTCAAATACAAATTACATATTTCTGAACTATTAAATAAGTAAAAACTTTAAAAATCTGGCCCTCACTTTGCATAGTCAAATAACTGTGTTGCCTAAAAACCCAGAGCCTAGGCCGGGTGTGGTGGCTCACGCCTGTAATCCCAGCACTTGGGAGGCCAAGGTGAACTGATCATCTGAGGTCAGGAGTTTGAGACTAGCCTGGCCAACATGGTGAAACCCCATCTCTATTAAAAATATAAAAATTAGCTGGGCGTAGTGGCGTACACCTGTAGTCCTAGCTACTCGGGAGGCTGAGGCAGGGGAATCACTTGAACCCAGGAGGTGGAGGTTGTAGTGAGCCAAGATCATGCCACTGCACTCCAGCCTGGGCATCAGAGTGAGACTCCATCCCACTCCCACCAAAGAAAAACTGGAAAAAATCCAAAACAAACGAACAAACAAACAAAAAAACAACCCAGAGCCTAATTCAAGGCTACTAATCAAGAACACCTAAGAATTCAGCTTGTTGATAAAGACACAATTGTTCGAAATAGAAAGAAAGGAAAAACACTCTACAGCAGATGGGAGTTATATTCCCAGCTCAGAAAAATTTCCTTAAGCAATAAGTACTTATTACGATTCTACTGTATTTCTTTACAGTGTAATAAGTGGGAGGTAAAAGTTCTGCCCTCAGAAATACTACTTGGTAAGAGAGGAAACTCACAGGAGACAGTGGAAAAAAACATCGCCTCACTACCACTTGCTGGGATTACTACGACAGCCTCGGAACAACCAAGCTCAGCCAACCCCAACCCCAAGATATTTTGTCCGTTGCCAGAATCATCTTTTTAAACACAAATTTGAATATATAATTATTCTGCTTAAAACTGCCTCAGTGTCTTCAGTATAAAATAATAGCTACCGTCTAGTGAGCCCTTACCACATGTGCCAGACGCTGTGCTAAGCTTACACATACTACTAGAAAATCCAAATCCACAGCCTGCACAGGAAATTCTTCAATCTTAGCTTTTCTTTTCTTCTAATATAGCCTATGTTCCAGCCATACTAAGCTACTTACAGTTCTCTGAATCCAACAAGTTGCCTTGTATCTCCAGGACTGCTGGGATACACTTTCTTCTCACCTACTTTTTACTGGTTCATATATAGCCATCCACCAAAATTTAAGTCAGAAGTCTTCCCCTTGTTTTGCTATTTATTTCCTCCTCTTCTGAGCTCCTATTGTCTGTTTACCTGGTGTTCAAACTGTGAGCTCTTTGAGGGCCAGGACCGTAACTTCCATTGGTTCAACCACAGAACCTAGCATAGTCTTGGCACATGAGAGATAACACATTATAATAAAGACTTATCCAATCACAAATTTCCTATTTCCTGGTTTAGGACTATTTTCACCCCAATCAAAGTAGTGAAGATCAAATGTGATTGTGGATGTGAGAATGCTGTGAAACTACAAATTGTAACACACACATAAATTACATTTTATTGTTATTCTCTCAAAAGACGAGGGGGTAAGAGGTGAAGCTGAACAGGTGAACAACATCATAAAGGCCAAAAGATGCAAGTTCCAAGAAAGAAGTTAAGCAGTCAAGGAAGATGAGCACAGAGGAAAGAAGGGTTAGATTTAACTAGAAAAATGTTAGCAATAACATCAAAGAGAGCAATTTCAAGGGGAGCAGTGGTCTAAAGTTGGGTCTTGGCTGTGGTGCTATTCATGATGCAGGAATGACTGTGACTATACATTTAAAAGAATATGTTATCTTTACAGTGGTAATTCTCTTAGCATCCACTCATCTGATGCCACACTAATCTACATTGTTGAGTGGCCTGTAAAACATACGAACTAGTGCCCCTGGCCACTCAGCTGGAGACTAGGCTGGTATTCTCGGCATGCTAGCAGCTTCTGCTCCCACTAGTTGAGTTCTATGCTTACTTGTTATGCTTGTTCCCAAAGCTACTCATGCTAGTTGTACATGTCACTGTAATTATGTAATTTAATTTAATAACTGATGAAATATGAATGAGAAAAAAGGGGCAGCTATTTACATGAATGCTATGTTGAATGCTTTGCAAAGATTTATGGAGGAGAATAACTCCTAGGCCTTTCGGATTTGATACAGAGGGAGCAACTACAAAAATTATAGAAATCTAAAAGTTTGGACTCAGATTACATAGCAACTTTAAAAAAATAAGATCTAGCCATGATAGGCAATACATTATGGGTGAGGTTTATGCAAGAAAACCAAAGGAGAATTGCAATCAACTCCATTCAAAGAAAATATCTTGGCCTTATATCAAAGATTGGCAAGTGTAAATTTGTACATTTTAATTTAAAATAAAATGCAAATCCTTGCTTGAATCAACTACCAGTCCTAATCTCTTTAGTTAAGAGGCTTTTATGTTAGTCTCTTTATGAGGATTTAGAGCTCTTCTTCCTGTCATTAAAATGCCAGTACTGGGCATTACATTTAACTGAGTATGAGTAAAATCTAATTATCAAATTAAAAAATAGTCTAACAAAGCTTAATGTGAGCAATCTTTCTAATATTAGTCAATTAAGAGAACCAAATAAATAAGAAGTCAATACATGAAACTACCTTACCTTATCCATTAAGTATGTAGCAGCAGAAAATCTTTTAACTAAGAACGTATTCCACATCATCAGTGCAATGCCTAGATAGCAAGCAGAAGTAGTAAACAGAATGCTTATATATTCTCACTTTTATTACACATAACAAATTACTGTCTTTCTTAAGCTTATTAAACTATATGGACTACTTTTATTCCATTTTTTATATCTTATGTAATATTTATAAAGTTCTTGAAATCTTTAACTTCATTTAAAATCTGATTTAATAAGAATCAGAACGGGGCTGTGTAAGAGTATGTCTAAATTGCCACTAAGCATGAAGAAAAGAGTTACATCATTAGTTATGAGAGAAATACAATGTCACAGTGAGACAGCATTGCCTAACCACCAAAAAGGCTAAAAACAATGTTGAAATTATAATAACAAGTATTAGGATATGGAACCAATGGAACACTCATGCATTACTGCTGGTACAATAACTTAGTAAAACCACAGGGAAAACTGCTGGGGGCTAGCTACTGAAGCTAAACATGTGTCTACTCTATCACCCAACAATTCTGCTGGGTATATACACTAGAGGAATGAATACAGAACGTGTATGTATGAGATTGTTGGGAACAGTTTTATTCCCAACAGCCAAACACTAGAAACAATCCCAATGTCTGCCAATTGATTTTTTTCATCTATAACTACAAACTAAAGTAATATATAAAAAAGTATTAAAAGCAAAATAATAATAATAATAATAAAACAGTCTGGGCAACATGGTCAGAACCCATCTCTATGAAAAAATGTTTAACAAATTCGGCATGGTGGCACATGGCTATAGTCCCACTCGGAGGCTGAGGTGATAGGACAGCTTGAGCTCAGGAGTTCAAGACTATTGTGAGCTATGACTGCGCCACTATACTCCAGCTGGGGTAACAAAGCAAGACCCTGTCACTACTCACTGAGCTGTGGCATTAAAATTAAATTTCTGAAACAGTTGTCAATTAGGCAGTGTAAACATGGCATTTCTCATGCTGTTATTACTATCCTTGTAGCTGAGTCCATCTATGAGTAGGGCCCCTCACAGGCTTTGAGAAGCCAGGAACCTTACTCAGTGGGTAAAGATACAAATAGGTAAAGGCCTGACTTGAAGAAATACTAGTCTGAAGTCAGTAACTTAATTTTATCAGTAAGGATAGAATAATCTAAACATGATATTTTCCAAATCAGTCAAGGTAAATATATATATATATATATTGGATGAAGGTAAGATCTAAGAGAAGAATAAGTAATTTTCAAGTTCTCTTCAAGTAAAATGGGACATTTTACAATTTCTGCAACTGGATTTCATATCACCTGCAAGAATGTGATAGAGGTGAAAAATACATAGCTTCTCCAGAATTTATCACAGAGACATAAGTTGATATCTCCTCTTACTCAGCCTAACACCAAGTCTCATCACTTACTAAGGTTACTAACTAGCTTAGTGCTGATATCCTCAATTCCCTTAATGAAACCCATCTATCTATTAAATGGAATCTGTTTATAAGTTCAATATTTTTTCAAGGAGACATCAGTAGTTGCCAAGGTCTGGCAGCTAATGGAGAATTTTCACATCCATTATAAGAAGCAAAAGATAGTTGCTACAGTCTAATCTTATTAGGCTTTTGGCTATCAAGATTTTTTATTAAGAATTACAGTCCTGAGAAATCCATCCCTCTTTCCTTCACGATCTGTGAAGGGTGTAATGAAGGCAGCTGTTCTGCCTCTATCATTGATTTCCTCTTTCCTTGGAAGGCTAGATGCAGAACAGCTGTCTTAATTACACCCAGGAATAGTAGTCAGCTTGGGGAACAGAAGTGGTGATTACTACCAGTTGTTTTGCCCTTTTATAAATAGCACTTTTCCAAGTAGTTAAAATGGCCAGTACTATTTATTTTATTTTATTTTTTAAGAGACAGGGTCTTACTCTGTCACCCAGGCTGGATGCAGTGGTGTGATCACAGCTCACTGCAGCCTTGAACTACTGGGCTCAAGAGACCCTTGCACCTCAGCCAATACACAGTAATACGTTAGGTTGCAGGATAATCAAATAAAAATTTAACAGGTTGTGAATCTTTAAATTCACATCCTGTTAAATCAGGAAGCCTCTTTTAGATCAACCAGTGATGTTTCTAACATCTGTTTACTTACCATTTTGAACATGTGCATTAAAAATGTGCTTCAAGTGTTCTATTGACCTAACAAAAAAACGTGCTTCCTTACATACAGGGAGAAAAAAAAGAGAAAGAAAAAGAGGTATCATTTAATAGGTTTTACCATTATCAATGGAGACTTCTTACATACATTTCTGCATAAAGCTACCTAAGAATGTTGCAATAATAACATGAAATTATTGGGTAAGAAATAACTTTTGATAACTTAAACTGTCCCTCTTCAACTCACATTACCTATTACAGTGATTAATTCCTAGAAGCTCCTTGGTCATATGGGCTAACATCTGGATTCAAATTTGCTGTGGTTTGAATATCATAGCAATATTCTCTCCAATAAACACTTGAATTTCATATAGATGTAAAAACAATAAGCTTACTTTTGTAGATACAATTCATTCATTCATCATTCAACACATATTTATTGAGTATCTAGTATGCACCAAGCCCTATTTGAAGCATGATGGATTCCATAATGAACAAAACAGACCCAAAGTCTTGCCTTCATTGAGTTTAAATTCTAGTGAGGAACCTACATAATAAACATAAGTAAATATATTATATTTAGTATGTTAATGGTAAGTGCCAAAGAGAAAACAATTAAAGCAGGAAGGAAATATGAAATATCAGATGGGATGTTTGAAATTCAACTCTTTCTAATCAAAGAAGTTTACATATTAAAACTTAAATACAGAATGCAACACTGATTAAATCATTCAGATCTCTGCTAAATAATTTTGTAGCTTGTACATCATCATCAAACATATCATCATTGCCAATACATATTGTGTTGAAATTTCTCCGAAGGTAATATTATTGTTTTGAGCCTTATAAAATTATGTGTGTCAAATGGTGGAGCTGAGACTGTGGTTGGATGGGACAAGATGAATATTTAATGGTAAAAACAAACTAGTAAAACAACAACTTCTTTTAAATGTAAGCAACACTAATGATACTGATAACACTAGTCAAAATGTTAGGCACTATGCATTCATTTTCTCAAAATATGCAATAACCTTTTGAGATAACTACTATTACAGCCTTCATTTTAGGAGAACGTTGAAACAAAGAGTTCAGAAACTGTGTGCTATGATGATTATAAGCTCTATGTAGCAGCCATGGGGCTTGACATCAGCTTTGTCTATGCCCCCTCTGCAAGCTGCTTTTGGTTTATAAACAAATACTACAAAGCAGAATTTTCTTCTTAAATGCCACTTTTTTAGACTTGAATTTGAAATTCATTCAGATTTTAGAAATTATTATGTTCTCATCCTAGACATAACATTCCTTTTTAATAAAATGGAAAAGTAACACAGTTAAGTAGAGAGCCTATATATGATCGCCATTCAGGTTGTAGTCAACTGAAGAGGGTGATTTGAAGGGCATTAAGAGGATCCTCTGTCCTAAAATCATTTTTTGGTCAAGGTTTAATTGATCAAAGACTATTCCTTTATTTAAATCACTTACTTCCATAATGTCTTCCTTTAATATATGTGATTACAGTTTTTTGGAGGAAGGAAGAGTATCGTTTCCATTAATCTATTAGCATGAATTAGTTCATCTGTGAGAGTTCTCTACAATAGTACAACCTCACATAAGGATGATAAAGGTAAGAATTTTGATTTGAGAGGAATAATTTACCAGGGCACTGACTAGGGAAGTCTAAGTGAAGGACTGATTGGCAAAGAGGAATATTTACAATATGTTTTTAGATCTTATTTGATCATGGCACCTTCATTTTAAAAAGGAGGGAGAAGGAGGTAGAAAATAACAGGCCAGAGATTCAGTGGCTCTCTTGAGCCAGAAGCTTGTCAGCAATTCAGCTGGGATCCAAATCTCTGCCTTCTGCCTCCAGGCTTGGGGCCTCCCCCCATGCTGCTTCTAGACTGTGAATGCCCTGGTAGAAACAGTGGCTACCAAAAGCAATAGAAAATGACGCCTGAGCAGAGAGCTGAGAGGGCAGCAAGGCTAACCCTGGACTAGAGTCAACCCTGGGCACAATCTGCCTCTTTGTTCTTCTGATGCAAACGGAAGTAACAGATAAATACATATTTGAACAATCAGACACTAGGTTAATCTCAGGACCTTCACTCTTGACTTTTATCATGATGACTATAATATTAAGAATATTCTGTTAGGTTGATGCCATTTCATGCAGGAATTCAGAAGGAAATAAACAATATACTTGTCACAACCTAACTAGGGAGTAGGGCAAAGGACACTGGTTTTAGATAAAGAGAACCCTACGTTTAAATCCTGACACTTACTTAGCTGTGTGTCTGCAGGGAAGAAACTTAACTTCTCTGAGCCCTAGTATTTTCTTCTTTAGAGCGGGGATAATGACAGTATCTATACTTCACAGGTTTACTGGGAGGATTATAAGAGGAAATATGTGAAAAAGGTCTACTCTAGTTAGCACAGAGGCATTACAATGGGGAAAAAGCCAGTGTTTATCATAAGCTATTTAATTAGACAGTCCCCACATATGAATAGCATGAACACAGAAGCAGAAATAACATGAAAGAGGCAACGAGAATCTCACCTCTGGATCTTTATTCCACTGAACAACATACTCCCAGCAGCAATGTGCGTGCAACACATCGAGCTCAAGGCTACAAGGAAATTGCTCATAGGCTAAATGCAGTAAGTCTGGAAGTCAGAAGAAAGCAGTGATATTATTTTTTTCCTTAATGAACACTCGGCCACATCTTTCCTCTCTGGATTTCATGTTTCTCATTATTGGTGTATCACCTGGTATGGCTCCTAAGTCCATCTCCACCTCTGATACCTCAAGGAAACCTCTGTTAACACCTTCTTTGGGTTCATCTGGGTTTTCTGCATCTCTTTCTTCATTAGCCAGTTTTAATACTTCAGGGCTGAAGTCCTGTTTAAATATCCACTTGGCTACACTGTCTGCAATGCCACCTATAGTTTGGAGACAAGGAAGAAAATAAAAATTTACAACACACACGGCAGTGTTTGCCAATGGGAGCCAATTTCCTTACAAAGAAATCTAAGCAACACATTTATTTCTGAGCCTGAAGGTGACCCGAAAAAGCCCTGAGATTTACAGCAGTGTTCCTACCTACCACGCAACTTGTGAGGGCAACAAGCGGGATATTTACGATGTCAGGGCATCCTTATACTCTCAGAAAATGTTACATAAATATAAATGCACAAGCATATGTCTGTATACCATTTGCTTTCTATGTTCAAAAATTTAAAATACACTTTACAGGAGACAAAAAAATTAATATATCCTTAAAACACTTTTACTTCAATTATAAGTGAAAACAGATTGGTTAGAATGACACTTGTCTAGGCTCCTAAGACCAATATAATATTACTTTTTTTTTTTTTTTTTTGAGATGGAGTCATGCTTTGTTGCCTAGGCTATAGTGTAGTGGTTCGATCTCGGCTCACTGCAACCTCCGCTTCCCAGGTTCAAGCGTTTCTCCTGCCTCAGCCTCCCAAGCAGCTGGGATTACAGGCACATGCCACCACGCCCAGGTAATTTTTTTGTACTTTTAGTAGAGATGGGGTTTTGCCATGTTGGCCTGGCTGGTCTCGAGCTTCTGACCTCAGGTGATCCGCCTGCCTCAGACTCCCAAAGTGCTAGGATTATAGGCATGAGCCACCGCAGCCGATAAATATTACTTTTTTTTTTTTTTTGGAGACAGAGTTTTGCTCTTGTTGTCCAGGCTGGGATGCAATGGCGCAATCTCAGCTCACTGCATCCTCCACCTCCCAGGTACAAGGGATTCTCCTGTCTCGGCCTCCCAAGTAGCTTGGATTACAGGCATGTGCCACCATACCTGGCTAAATTTTTTGTATTTAGTAGAGACAGGGTTTCACCATGTTAGTCAAGCTGGTCATGAACTCTTGACATCAGGTGATCCACCTGCCTCAGCCTCCCAAAGTGCTGGGATTACAGGCATGTGCCACCGTGCCCAGCCCTATTACTTTTAATAATCAACTAATTTGCCTATATGCAATATTTATGGGCCTAATTTAGCCATAGCTAATCAACAGCATTATACTATATCATGTTTCAGTCATCAATATAGTACAAAAAATTGTAAACACATGCTGAAAAATGTTCCAGATGTTTAAAGAGCACTGTTTATTATTGAAAACAAATTATACTTCTATTGTTTACCAAAACTTTCTCAGTCTTTCCTCATCTTTTGATTCAGATAAAAACCTTTCCACAAAAAGAATGCCTCACAGTAAATTCACAATTGTCAGTGAAAATAAATGTGAGCAATATGCTGGGTGATCTAATTTCTTATGTTTGGCTTCTAAATCATTGGAAAATTCTCATTCCAGAATTAAGCCCCTGATTCCATTGCTTAGGTTAATATTCAAACGGCATCCTTACCCCTTCACTAGGTGGCAACATGAAGTGTGGTGAGTTTGCAATAAAAAAAAGGTCATGAGTTTTATAAAGAATGAGAAAACAAGTAAACTAAAAATCTATAAATATGTGGGTATTTATAAACCTCACATACAGTCCTTCCAGTATCAAATGCCTAAAAGAGCTGCTGATACAAGTGTGAGCCCTCAAAGACAACTAAAAATGTAAGATGTTTATGTTCCTGCAAGATATCAGCACAGGAACCCAAATGACTCCAGGACAGCAGAAAGTGATGCTTCACAACAGAGGAATAACATTTTGTGGATATTAGGAGGAAGAAGAGAAAATCTGCAGTTAGTGAATCGTGAAAGGTTTCCTGGAGGAGAAGCATTTGAGCTGGACCTTGAAAGATGAGTAAGATTTCGATATCCATGAGTGAGAGAGGCAGGGAAAGGGAAGAGGATAGGCCCAGATCTAAGACAGGAAGCACATGGATGCTTCATTTTAACTAAAGTCTAGGAAGCAAATGAGAAAGAAATAGAAAAATCAGTCGGATTCAAAGTCAAAAGTTATTGGAGAGTAAGTTTAAGAGTTTATGCTTTGTTCAGGCAATTCTTGAACTTACTATCTCATGATCCCCTTAAAATTACTGGCAATCCCAAAGAACTTTGGTTTATGAGTTACAGCTGTCAGTCTTTATGGTACTAAAAATTAAAACTGATAAATAAAAAATATTTTATTAGTCCATTTTGAAATGAAAATAATAAACTGATTACATGCTAATATTTTATGAAAATAATTACATTTGACCAGTAATCCCATTACTGGGTATATACCCAAAGGATTATAAATCATTTTACTATAAAGACACATGCACACGTATGTTTATTGCAGCATTATTCACAATAGCAAAGACTTGGAACCAACCCTAATGTCTATCAATGATAGACTGGATAAAGAAAATGTGGCACATACACGCCATGGAATACTATGCAACCACAAAAAAGGATGAGTTCATGTCCTTTGCAGAGACATGGATGAAGCTGGAAACCATCATTCTCAGCAAACTAACATAGGAACAGGAAACCAAACGCTGCATGTTCTCACTCATAAGTGGGAGTGGAACAATGAGAACACATGGACACAGGGAGGGGAACATCACACACCAGGGCCTGTGGTGGGGTGGGGGGCTAGGGAAGGGACAGCATTAGGAGAAATACCTAATGTAGATGACAGGTTGATGGGTGCAGCAAACCACCATGGCACATGTATACCTATGTAACAAACCTGCATGTTCTGCACGTATATCCCAGAACTTAAAGTATAATTAATAAATAAATAAATAAATAAATAAATAAAATCTGGCCTCATACAGACATGTAAGTGAAAAAAGGAGGACTCCTGAGGTCCTCTGACCACTCTTTGAGAATCACTGCCAATTTTCTTAGGCCGAGGGAAGCACCTAGCAGTTCCTGAGCATGGAACTGACCAAATGAGACTTTAGAGAAAATTAATTTAGAGGAATTATACAGAAGGTTATTGTTATTTTTTAAATCTGAGTGTATTTTTCTTTCTCTATTCTTTCCGTCGTTTCTATTAAAAGAAACCCTCGTAACATAACAATATGGATGTAAATGCTCAAATAAACTTCAGCTTACCTTTTCCTCCTTCTAATAACTTTTTAACAGAAAGCCTTGGAAGTGGCTCAGCCTGCAGTGATGATACTTTGGAGGTCTGAGTGTTCCCTTTGCTGTGAAGCAGAGTCTGAAGTATGAGACAATCCTCCAGCTGTTTCAGAAGGAGTTTCCAGTACTCAGTGTCAAGAGAAAGTGCCTCCCAGGAATCAGTGAGGGCCTCTGAATCAGCACCCAAAACTGTTTGAGAAAACTAATAAAAAATGCACTGGTGATTCTCTGCCAAAGATTCTGAATCAATATTAACTTGAATGAGCTTTTAACTTGAAAGCTGATGGATACTGAGGATACATCACAAAGCAACACATAAATGCTATTTCCCAAATATTACTACTTGGCTGGATGAAACATGAGGGTCAGGAGTAGACTGGAAACTCATAGGCAAGGATGGTGAGTTCAGATATTTATAAGGAGTCCTGCACTAATGGCCCTGATTCAACCAGTGTACATTTCAAAGTTTTCTGGGCCATCTTTGGCAAGGGCCACAGTTTTGTCTAGCACTACCATCAAAAAACTTCTATCTCTTCAGAATGCACTCTTCAACCTAAAAAAAAAATCTGAAATCTCATCTCTCTCCATCATAATGAACATTGCAAGCAGGCAATATTAAATTTAGCCTATAAACAACAATGATGTGAATCTCCACAGATCTATTTGGTGTCTCATCCAAATTAACATAACACCCCCTGGGAAAAATTATTTGATCTACCATGAGCTGTAAAGGAAATGTGAGTCCTCAAGAGATGAGAAAAAAACACAGTAGGATACTGTCATGTGGCAACTGCTAAATTCAAGTATCCATGGCGTCAACCATGGCGTCAAATTAAGGGGAGCACCTCTCATCCCTCTCCCCGCTCCAAAAAACCCCTTAAAAAACCCCAGAAAAGGAAAGCATCCCCTTAGCCTACTGGATGTGTACAGATGAAAACCATACCTTTACCCACTTACTTTTTTCTCTGTCATGTTGTTTGATATCTGTGCAGCAACAGAATGCCCAACATGTGCAGACAACAGAGCAGCTCCATTGTTCTCAGACTGAATACAGGCTGTGCGCATCTGCTGCCACCATGGGGACACAGACTGAGAATCCCAGGTCTCATCGATGGCCACTATAGGGATAGGGAGATAGGAGAAAACTGAAAAATAAACTCTTACCCTGTCAATTTTTTGGGACTAACCATTTATGTTAAACATAATGTTAAAACTAAGTTCCCTACTGATATATTTTTATATTTCTCAGTGAAGTGGAAGTCTAACACTCTATTTTATTCAGAACATTTCTATTCCATTTATTTATGCGCTTTTAGTCATCTTTGTTCTCAATCAATATTAAATCTTTATTTGGAATATTTCATCATTATTTAAAACTATTGAGTATTTTAATAGATTAATATTCTGATAATCATACAAAAAATAACAAGAAAAACATTACCTCCCCTAAGACCATTCCATTTGCCTTACTGAGTTAACATGTATTGTTCAAATCATGTTTTTTTATGATGATACAAAATATAAAATTTCATAAATTAAAGCATAAGTCAAATGCATTAAAAGTATTCTATTAATACATAAAGGAATCTCTATGGTGAAATGTTTTGTATACTATAGACTCCTTCTGTTAAGGGATCCTATCTACTCTCCCATCTTTTTGTGACATTTCAAACATGAAACTTTGTTTACAGGAGCAACAAACTTTGTTTACCTTTCATCTTGCTCAGGAGGGACAGCATGGTATGAAGACAGCAGACTGACTGTGGTTTATCCAAAATATCCTTTTCCTTCGAAAGCCAAACACTCAGGAGCAGAGACTGAAATCAAATTTAAATCTTTTTCAGTCTAAAAAAAAAATTTAACATAGAAAAATCTTACACTTTCCTAGACAGCAGATGCATGCATATGGATGATGCAGCTTCTTGAGGTGAAAAAATAAGCAGTTGCTTGCTGTATCATGTAATGTGAGAGGGAGAATGAGGTCCCTTGTCTATCTAGGAGATTCTCTATAACCTGTTGTATATTTAAACTTCACTGTTTCCAGCTCTTCTTTGGGTTAAGCATTGCCTTCCAATCCAAATCTCTATTAAGGAGCACATTACCAGATAGGAGTTACTACTACGTGAGCATAGATTTGCTGCTGATTAACGAGGTATCACTTGGCTGTAGGTTTTGACAGGAGAGAGGTAGGATCTGGAGCTGTGGATCTTAGCCTTGCCTTGGCCGTACAAAGGTATTGCAGATGTGGCAGTGAGGAACAATATATAAATGTATCAAACTCCAATTTTTAAATCACTAATAAGTTATGAAAAAACAGACTTTAAACAAAAAACTTAAGTCAACATAAGTGACTTTTAAAATGGCTGTAAACCAGCATAGCATACCTACTTGAAGCTGAAATTTTTTTAAGATTTATAAAATTGGTTCACAGACAATTCTGGGATAATGAAGTTTAATGAAATAGTGTTACATCTGTTAGTACTGGTACCTCTGAAAGGCCTTGATTAATTATAATACTGCAATACTTTTATGTGAAAATAGCTCTAAATTAAAAGACTGTTAGTTTAAACGAATTATTTCAAATAGTTTTCAAAAATTAAGGAGGGTAAAGAGTTGAAGGAGAAGAAGCTCATGAAGGAAGTGAATTTATGAGGACAACTCAGGGCCAGGAGCTGTGATAAGTACGTGACATGCACATCACCTCATTTTATCCTAACAACTTCTGTGGCAGGGATGATGATCCAGATTTCAGAAATGATGAAATAAGCTCATATGGGAAAACTAACTTGTCCAGCACTACAGTTAATGAGTTAGAACTAAAATTGACACGCCTGTAATCCTTGCACTTTGGGAGGCCGAGGCGGCAGATCATGAGGTCAGGAGATCGAGACCATCCTGGCTAACATGGTGAAACCCCATCTCTACTAAAAATACAAAAAATTAGCTGGGCGTGGTAACAGGTGCCTGTAGTCCCAGCTACTTGGGAGGCTAAGGCAGGAGAATCACCTGAACCCAGGAGGCAGAGGTTGCAGTGAGATGAGATTGTGCCACTGCACTCCAGTCTTTCTTTTCAAAAAGAAAAAAAGAAAAGAACTAAAATTGGATCCATGTTTATCAGATCTCAGGTAAATTTACAGAAAAAAAAAAAAAAAAAAAAAGAACTAAAATTTGAAAATAAACCTGCCTGATTCTATTAATAACATGCATATTTTCTTTTCTCCCCCTTTAAAAATGTTCATGTGTATAAGGATATATACATGTATATATAAATTTATACATACATTTAATTTTTACACATATGAAACCACACATATATATATACACACACACACTCTTCAATGCCTTCTATTTTTTTTCCTTTTTTGGTCTAATTTTCCTTCCAAGGGCCTCTTCATACCAGCTCCCTTTTAACCTCATCCCACACAGACAACCTTTAAAAAACTTTTTGTAGGTACATAGTAGGTGGGTGTATATTTGTATGGGGTACATGATATGTTTTGATACAAGTAATGCAACATGAAATAAGCATATCATGAACAATGGGGTATCCATCCCCTCAAGCATTTACCCACTGAGTTGCACACAATCCAATTACATTCTTTAAGCTATTTTAAGATGTACAGTTATTACTGTCTACAGTCACCCTGTTGTGCTATCAAATAGGTCTTACTCATTCTATTTTTTGTACCCATTAGAAACCTTTTTTAAA
Organism: Macaca thibetana thibetana; assembly: GCF_024542745.1. NCBI lineage: Eukaryota > Metazoa > Chordata > Mammalia > Primates > Cercopithecidae > Macaca > Macaca thibetana. The sequence continues at coordinate 142,911,419 of NC_065578.1, read as the reverse complement.
AAAATATATCTTCCATGCTCATAAATAATGACAATGTTAACAATAAATGCTAATGGTTATATAAAGGTTACTATGCTCCAAGTCATTAACAGCTTTATATGTACAGATACATACAGAGTATGTTCGAGGGAGGATAACGGGGATTTACTGTCACAACAATGGGATCATATTACACCATGTTCCTTCCACTTGCAACCCAATATCCTGTTTAACTAACAAAATTCAGCATGACCTTAGTTTATTTATCGGGGGAATCTCCTCTCTGCTAGACTTCCCCTTAACCTCCATAACCTGATGCTTTTCACAACTAGGTAGGCTAAAAAATGGTTGCCTATATAGTTAACAAAGACACTCTATACTCAATCAAAAATAACTCTGTCTCGCTGTTTTATGTGCATGTATACTGGGAAGCAGATGGAAAAGAAACGTGGGGGGAGGGCAGAATTTATTTTACATTTTAGGCTCACCATTAAGTTGCCACTAGATTCACTTTGATAAATTTTACGTACAAAATGTATGATCTGGGTCTATTATTAAAGGGCATCAGATTTCTTTTCTTTTCTTTTTTTTGAGATGGAGTCTCCCTCTGTGATCCAGGCTGGAGTGCAGTGGCACGATCTTGGCTCACGACAACCTCCGCCTCCGAGATTCAAGTGGTTCTCCTGCCTCAGCCTTCCGAGTAGCTTGGATTACAGGCACGAGCCACCATGCCCAGCTAATTTTTGTATTTTTAGTAGAGAAGGGTTTCACCATGTTGGCCAGGCTGGTCTAGAACTCCTGACCTGATTCGCCCACCTTGGCCTCCCAAAGTGCTGGAATTACAGGTGTGAGCCACCGCGCCCAGCCAGTATACCAGATTTCTAAACATACCTATAGATTTAATGCCTCTTAAAGCTTTGTTCATTTCCCCATCAACAACAAAGTTTCAAAATGCTCATCAAAATTGGCAGTCAGAAGGTTATTTTAGATTAAGGCAGCCAAAAAACCTAAATGCCATGCCTTGGACTTCTCTTCACACTATGAATTCTGCTTTTCTCTCCAACCAACCTCTTCTCTACCCAACATCACTTGTAATAAAATTCTGAAACAAACAAAAAACCTGTTCTGCTTAAATTTCCTTCTTATTTCTCCCTAGGTTACCTCCTTCTATTTCTCACCCTCCAGGTAATCTCTGTTTATCACCGAGAGTGTGTTTTTCCTGTTTTCTGTAAACATTAAACATTCCAAACAGTCAAGCTTTTGTTTGTATATAGGATATCAGTATAAAATAGAGGATGCCAAAGAAACTATCAGAATATAATGATACAATTTTAGAATCACTTATAAGCAATATAAAGATATTTTAAACTGTAGGAAACATTAAGATGAAAGAAGAAAAATAAAGAAGTGAATACAGAGATAAATTAAGTTACCACATAGAAACACATATATGGACACATAAAACAGGAGAAGACAGTCCAGTGTATAAAGTAACTACCTCCATAATTAGTAAATGCAAAAGAAGATATTCCAACAGTCACAACAAAGAATGCCACATTACATTATTCATAATATATTTATGAATTCACATATTAAAATGTTACCATTATCTCATACATAAAAATGTTGTATATTGACATATAACCAGATGATGTCTAAATGATAGATTTTGAGTAACAGAAACCTTGAGGCCACCAAGATGGTAATAGAAGGTAACCTACTTACATTCTCTCACAATAAGGTGTTTGATCTGTACCCCTGAACTGACTTCCAGACTGAAGCCCAGAAACAGCTCAATCCCCACAAGGGGACTGGCTACTTCCCTGTTTGCCCATGATCCTGCCACCAAAACCATTTGCCATGGGGTCCAGAAGGAACTGCTTACACTAGTGTTTTGGCAGAAAGGCTAGTCTGCCCGCTAGCTCTGGTCTCAGCAGTGGGCTGGAAAGTAGCCTTGCAGTGCTGCCCTCACCTTCCTTAGCTGAGGTCCCAGCTCAGAGTTGCTTGCATAAGGACCCAGAGGGAGACTCACCCATATCTCTCAGCCCAGGAATCAGAGCCTCCCTGACAGGCTCACCAGCCTCTGTCTCAGCAGATCCCCCTCAGGGCCCCCTCACTGCAGCTGGAGAACTATCCTATCTGCACAGGAACTTGCTGAAGACACATGCCTCTCTGAGCCAACATGAGACACTTCAGCCTCCATTCCCACAGCTGATCCCGAGAGGGCCCAGTCTCAGCTCAAGCCCCTCCTGTTGCAGTTGAGGAATTATCTCACTTGTGCAGGAACCTGCTGGGCAACACATAACCATCTGGGCCAACAAAACAGGCCTGCCAACCTCCTTTTCACACATCCTAAAGAGGTCCAGTCTCACTTCTACTCCCTCTCACTGCAGCTGGAGACCCATCCACCTGTGCAGAGACCTGCTGGGATGCACACCTGTCTGGGCCACCAGGACAGTCTTCTGGACCCAGGTCCCTGGCCAGCATTCCCACATAGCCTCAGCACCCTCCTTAGGTCTTTCCCCAGTCCATGAAGGCTGGAAAGCCACATAAACCTCAGAGCTCTTCAGAGACCTGCAGCAAGCCTGGGCTTAGAGTGTTGTCTAGTGCTGCAAGGGTCACAAGCTCAGGGAACAAAACAGTCAGTCAGCTTAGAATCCCTGGAAGGCCCTCTGAGGAAGGTCAAGTACAAACAAAGCCAGACTGTGAAGACTAAAGTAGATACCTAATATATCAATGTACAATACCATTGTACTTCCACAAGCATCAAGAACATTCAGGGAAACATGACGTCACCAAATGGACAAAATAAGGCACCAGAGACAGAACCTAAAGTGAGGGAGATGCGTGATATCTCTAACAAAGAATTCAAAATAGCTGTTTAAGGAAGCTCAACAAATTCTAAGAAAACACACACAATCTATTCAAAAATTTATCAGAGAAATTTTTAAAAGACTGAAATACAAATGAAAAAAATCAAATAGAAACGTTGGAGCTGAAAATAAATAAAATGAAAAATGCAATAGAGAACATCAATAGCAGAATTGATCAAACAGAAGAAAGAATCAGTGAATTCGTTGATAGACTATTTGAAAATACATAGCTAGAGGAGAAGAAAGAAATGAAATGAATAAAAAGGAATGAACAAGACCTATAGGATCTATAAAACAACCTCAAAAGAGCAAATATCGGGGTTATTGGAGTTAAAGAGAGAACTGAGAAAGACAAAGGAGTAGAAAGTTCACTCAAATAAGTAATAACAGAAAAGTTTCCAAACCAGAATATACAGGTACAGGAAGGTCAAGGGTCACCGATCCGAGTTAACTCAAACAAGAACACTCTAATTTACAAACTCATAAAGGTCAAAGACAGAGAGAATTTAGAAAACAGCAAGAGAATAGAAGCAAATAATGTATAAGACAGATCCAATATGCTTGGTAGCAGATTTCTCAACAGAAACCTCACAGGCCAAGAGGGAGTGGGACAATATGTTCAGAATGTTGAAGGAAAAAAATGCCACCTAAAAATACTGTGTGTGGTGAAGTTATTCCTCAAAAATGAAAAAGGGAAATAAAAGATTTCCCGAGACAAACGAAAGCTAAGGGAATGTATTGCTATCAGACCTATCCTGTAAGAAATGTGTGATTTCTTAGACACTAAAGGGAGTTCTCCAAACTGAAAGAAAATTATGCTAATGTGGTTGTTGTACTAATATTGTAATCGTGGTGTTTAAACCACGTGTATCTTTAGTAAGAAGACTAAAAGAAAAAACTATCAAAAAAAGGACAATTTGTTAAGAGACAACATAAATAACATAAAATGATGACATCAAAAATGCTAAAATGGGGGGAGAAGAGAGTTAATGTGTATAGGTTTTCTTTTTATGGTTTGTTGGTTTTGCTGTTTTGCAATCAAAGTTAAGTTGGTATCAAATTCTTGTTGTAACTAGATTTTTTTTTGTAAGCCTCATTGTAATCACAGTGCAAAGCCTACAATAGATACACTAAAATCAAAAGCAATGAATTGAAACATACTATAAGAGGAAATCACTTAACCATAAAAGACAGAAAAAAGAGAGGAGTTACACAGCAACTAATAAACAAGTAACAAATGGCAGTAGTAAGACCTTACCAATCAATAACAACACTGAATGTAAGTGGTCTGAATTCTCCAATTAAAAGACACAGAGTGAGCTGGGCACAGTGGTATGCACCTATAGTCCTGGCTGACTGGAAGGCTGAGATGAGAGAATAGCTTAGGCCCAGGAATAATAATTAAAAAAAGACACAGAGGGACTGAATGGATTAAAAAACAACATACAAATGTATACCGCATACAAGAAGCTCACTTCACCTATAAAGCCAAACAGACTGAAAGTGAAGGAATGGAAAAAGATATTCCATAAAAATTAAAACCAAAAAAGAGCAGGAGACGCTGCACATATATCAGATAGAATACATTTTAAGTTGAAAACTATAAAAAGAGATGAAGGGGAGGCTGAGGCAAGATAATAACTTGAACCTGGGAGGTAGATGTTGCAGTGAGCCGAGATCATGACACTACACTCCCACCTGGGCAACAGTGAGACTCTGTCTCAAAAAAAAAAAAAAAAAAAAGAGACAAAGATGGTAATTATACAGTGATAAAAGAATCAAGAGTCAAATCAGCCAGATCTAACAATAGTAAGTACATATGCACCCAACAATGGAGCACTCAAATATATAAAGCAAATATTAATAGATCTAAAGGGAGAGACAGACTTCAATACAGTAATAACAGAGGTCTTTGACCTCACTTTCAGGAATGGACAGATCTTCCAGGTAGAACATCAACAAAGAAAGATCAGAGTTAAACTATATACTAGACCATATAGACCTAATAGACATTTATAGAACATTTCGTTTGCTGCTGCAGAACACACATTCTTTTCATCAGCACATAAAACATTCTCCGGGACAGACCATATGTTAGCCACAAAACAATTCTCAACAAATTTTAAAAAGTCAAAATCATATGAAGTATTTATCTGACAATAGAATAAAACTAGAAATCAGTAACAAGAGGGACTTTGGAAACTGCACAAATACAGATATTAAACAACATGCTCCTGAACAGTCAATGAGGCAAGGAAGCAACTAAAAATAAAATTTAAAAATTTCTTGAAAAAAATAAAAATGGGATGCAGCAAAAGGAGTGCTAAGAGGGAAGTTGGTCAGGTGTGGTGGCTCACGCCTGTAATCCCAGCACTTTGGGAGGCCAAGGCAGGCAGATCACGAGGTCAAGAGATTGAGACCATCCTGGCCAACACTGTGAAACCCTATCTCTACTAAAAATACAAAAATTAGCTAGGGGTGGCGCATGCCTGTAGTCCCAGCTACTCAGGAGGCTGAGGTAGGAGAATTACTTGAACCCAGGAGGCGGAAGTTGCAGTGAGCCAAGATCACATCACTGCACTCCAGCCTGGTGACAGAGCGAGCCTGGTGACAGAGTCTCAAAAAAAAAAAAAAAAAAAGGGAAGTCTATAGACAATAAACACCTCAACAAAAGACTCCAAATAAACAATCTAACAAGGCACCTCAAGAAACTAGAAAAGAACCGACCTAAAAATTAGTAAAAGAAGTAAAAAGATCAAGCAGAAATAAATGAAATTGAGACTAAAAAAATTACAAAAGATCAACAAAAAAGTGTTTTATTAAAAAAGATGAACAAAATCAATAAACCTTTAGTTAGACTAAGAAAAAAAGAGAAAAGACTCAAATAAATAAAATCAGAGAAAAAAAGAAAACATTACAATTGATACCACAGAAACACATCATTAGAAACACAGATCATTAGAGACTATTATGAACAGCTTTATGCCAACCAGCCGTAGAGAAACAGAAAACCTCAACAAACCAGTAATAAGTAATGAGATGGAAGCAGTCATAAAAGTCTCCCATAACAGAAAAGCCCAGATCTAATGAATTTCCTGCTGAATTCTTTCAAACATTCAAAGAAGAACTAATATCAATTATACTCAAACTATTTCACAACACTGAAGAGGAGGGAATACTTCCAAACTCATTCTATGAGGCCAGCATTACCCAGATACCAAAATCAGACACATACAAAATAAAAACAACACATTAAACCGTCAACAAGCTCACAGAGGTAGGATGCCCAAATCCTGGCCAAAATATAACATGTGAATGGGGGTGTGTGAAAGAGTATGCAGTTGGCGCTCTGTATCCATGCATTCCACATCTGTGGATTTAATCAACTGTAAGTCAAAAGTATTCAGAAAAAAAAAGATGGACAGTTCCATCTATACTGAACACATACAGACTTTTTCTTGTCATTATTCCCTCAGTAGGTTTAACAATAATTTACACAGCATTTACATTGCATAAGGTATTAAAACTTATCTAGATATGATTTAAGGTATACGGGAGATGTGCACAGGTTACATGCAATTACCACTTTTTTGTTTTTTTAGAGCTAGGGTCTCACTCTGTCACCTAGGCTGGAGTGCAGAGGTGCAATCAGCGCATCCTTGACCTCCCTGATTCAAGGGATCCTCATGCCTCAGCCTCTTGAGTAGCTGGGAATACAGGGACATGCCACCATGCTTGGCTAATTTTTTATTACACCATTTTATATCAGGACCTTCTGTATCCATGGATTTTGGTATTGGAGGGGGAGGTTCCTGGAACCAATCTTTCATGGGTGCTGAGGGACAGCTGTGTTGGCATGCATGTATAGGAGATAGGTAAGAGCAAAGAAGAACAAGGAGGATGGGGTAACTTTCCTTGATTTTTTCAGAAAGGGCAAAAATCTAGTGTTGTATCTTCTCCTTGGATGATTCTTTTGTTTTATATTTATTATAATTGAGATTACATTATAATATATATTCAAAGTTTGAAAATGTTTGATAACAATTCCACATTGCTTTAAGGGAAGTTTATTTTGTTTTTAAGATCTTTTCCATCGTAACATGACAGTTTTTTACTGATGATCCAATTCTATTGTAAATGCATGCATATAGATGTGTGCATACAGATTCTAAACTTATCTTAGGCCAACTATAGAATATGCTTGTTAACATTTATAGAAAATTGGCCAGGCACGGTGGTTCTTGTCTGTAATCCAAAAGCTTTGAGTGGTCAAGCAGGGAGGATTGCTTCAGCCAGGAGTTTCAGACAGCCTGGGCAACATAGCGAGACCCCCATCTCTACAAAAGTAAAAAAAAAAAAAATTGGCCAGCACAATGGCATGCGCCTGTAGCCTCAGCTACTCAGAAGGCTGAGATGGGAGGATGGCTTGAGCCCAGGAGGTTGGGGCCGCAGTGAGCTACGATCACACCACTGTACTCCAGCCTGGGTGACAGAGCAAGACACTTTCTCTCTCAAAGTAAAAGAAAAAAAATTTACAGGGTATAAGAAAAATAAAATAATATTACTCTATTAAATATGGTGATTAAAAATTTCTTTGATCATTTTTAGAAAGTTTTCATGGACATTCTATGATAACCTAAAAGACAACAGTTAAAAAAAAAAAAAAAAAGAAGATTGACACTTCTGGGTGACATTCACAAGGAAGAACAGCAACCAGCAACCAAAAACACCTTACCAACAACAGCTGAGGGCTAAGTCCAGCCGACTCCAAAGTGTGACACATATCCTCAGTGGAGCTTTCTCCATGCAAACACTTCCAAAAAAAGAAACTACCTGGTAGAACAAAAACAAAGCACATTAATCAATGACTACTTACCATTTGGACTAACAATCTTATTGAATCACAATCTGGAATTCCAGAGAAACAAAACATTATGAAGGAAGAGAAATTAATGGTTCAATTTGCTTGATTTATTAAAGCAGAAAGCAAATCATGATCTGATATTGTCTCTTTAATATACTTATTAAAACAACCTATCGACCAGAGTGTCTTTTGTTGGCCAAAAAATACAGTACATTAAATACTTTCATTATTTAAATTTCAAAACAAACAGAATCTCCTGAGATGCTATATGTTCCCACCACGTTTTCTTCTAAAAGAAGACGGATACAAAGACCAGTGTATAATTTTACCTACCTAAAGCCACATACTCCTCTTCACTTATCTTCTTTACATTGAGCACATCCTTTTCATATTCTAAATATTCCAAGAATGTTTTTACAGGCAACACACCATCTTTATCATCAGAAAATCGAACATTTGTCCTGGTGTTCTCTTGCTTATACTTCTCTAGTAATGCCTGGAGCTTAAGTAGTTCTTTTTCATCAAGCCTTAGTAACACAGCCAAGTCCTTTAAAATAGAAAACAAAAACAACATTCCACATCTATTAACCACATTATCTGAACTGAAATTCAAGATTGTAAGCAAAAGTTGACTTTTTAATTAATATAATAGCTATCATGAATTCTGCTTAAAACTTTGCTTACAAGTCACATTTCATGAGTAGGAGTTTATTTAAATAAACTATAATCTTGAACACTACATACTACTAAAAGTACCATTTTAGCATATTTCTTGAGGGTACTTTATTATCTTCTAGAATGTTAGCATTTTTTTTTTTTTTTCGAGACAGGGTCTCGCTTTGTTACCCAGGTTAGAGTACCTTGGCACGATCATGGTTCACAGCAGCCTTGACTTCTTGGGTTCAAGCAATCCTCCTGCCTCAGCCACCTGAGTAGCTGGGACCACAAGTGTGCACCACCACCTCCAGCTAATTTAAAAAGTTTTTTTTGTAGACACAGGGCCCCACTATGTTGCCCAGGCTGGTCTCGAACTCCTGGGCTCAAGTGATCCTCACACCTCAGCTTCCCAAAGTGTTGGGATTACAGGTGCAAGCCACTATGCCCTGGCAAATGCTAGAATTTTAATAAACATGTTTCACTGTATAATCAGAAAAAAATTTAAAAGGGTGTCAAATGCAACTCTTACCATTCTGAGGAAACTAAATATTTGAATTTAAATGCTTAATTATTAACCAGCGTAAACACTATAAAATAAAACATAGAAAAACAATTCTCATTGTATCCACATATAAGTCCTGTATGTGGCTCTCAGGGATACAACCTGTTAGGCTTTCAAACTATTTTTGTATACCTTATGTACAAAAACATATTGTGGCTGGGCATAGTGGTTTATGCCTATAATCTCAGCACTTGTATAAATAATATAAATTTAGCAGCAAGGCACAGAGAGCTAGCAGGGGGCTTGGTAAACAAAATATACCTTTAAAGCTTTAAAAAAATTCTTAATTTTCTACTTTGTTACTACTGATTGTAAAAAGTAAAAGCAACCAGATAGATTATTTTATATAATATAAAATGTGGGATTACTCACATTATCAGAGAATGGTGTGTCTAAATGAAAATCAAGGGAATTTAGTTGACTGACCGACTCATAGAGTTGCAGCAATTTTAGTCTATTGGCACAAAACTGTAGCAATCCTTCATCAACCGACTCAAGTTCTAAAGGCAGAAGGAAAAGTATATATAAGAGATATATTTAACAAACTCATAAACAGGCTTTTCTTTCATTAAATCTCTCAACATTACATAATTCCCTGATGCTCTGATGTATTAAATATTGAGATGCTTAAGCTATATCAGATTTTGAAAGCAAAAATAATTTTTCCGTTATGACAAAATGTCTAATTTTTTTTTTTTTTTTTTTGAGACGGAGTCTCGCTCTGCTGCCCGGGCTGGAGTGCAGTGGCCGGATCTCAGCTCACTGCAAGCTCCGCCTCCCGGGTTCCCGCCATTCTCCTGCCTCAGCCTCCCGAGTAGCTGGGACTACAGGCGCCGCCACCTCGCCCGGCTAGTTTTTTGTATTTTTAGTAGAGACGGGGTTTCACCGTGTTAGCCAGGATGGTCTCGATCTCCTGACCTCGTGATCCGCCCGTCTCGGCCTCCCAAAGTGCTGGGATTACAGGCTTGAGCCACCGCGCCCGGCCAAAATGTCTAATTTTTAAATAAAATAAGATGCTCTAAAAGTAGGGCGATAAAAAAGAAAGTGGAAATATCTTCATCTAATACTTAAAATTTAAAGAAATTATCTGGAATACTGTATGAATATTTATATCTAATATAAAACAAATATTTATTCTTTAAAAAGGGAAACAATGATAATCCCCCAAAAATCTTATTTGAAATACAGTATCATGGAATATTGTTCAAGTTCTTATAGCCTTAATAAAACTGACCATACAAAATAATTAGATTTTAGGAATCTTATTTTTATGTAGAACTTGAAACTGATGATTTTATAGAACTCCAACAATGGTGTTTGGTTTACTACCAGGTCAGTGAAAGATAACTTTTCATTTAATAAATTTTGGGATTTTGTTAATGCCTTGAGGGGTGGGAGGGCTTTATAAGTATACCATGCTTTTTAAAAGAGGTATTTATTTCTGACAAGTGGTATACACTAAAGGAGTTCACTATTTGCCAATGTCAGTTTCATGTATCTGTTAAAAAAAAAAAGGTTGAAAAAGAGTCTCAAAATTAGCATGTTTGAAGCCCTGAAAGAACAAATTATAATTTGTTTATTAAGCCACTTTAAGCTGGCTTACACATAATTAAAACACAAAGTTGGTTTTACATAATTAATATGACAAACAAAAGTCACAACTAGATGACACCAGTCCACTGCACACTACAATTTAACTGATGTTAGGAATTCAGAATAAAGTGAATTTTTACTAGTTCAGTTGGATGGAATATGGTGTTACAACCCCACAGTTTCAAGTGTAATCCTTTTTCAGACAAATACATTTTGACGGGCTGACTGATTTTAAAGAACAATGTGATAGTACAAATTTTGAACATCAAAAAATGACCAGAAAAAATAATCTGATTGTCGTCTGTGATTTTGGACGTCCTTAACTATGTTCATGAGGGAAACTGATGGGAAACTGATACACTAATAAAACATTAATACAAAGTACAAATATGTTTTATTATTATCTTGGTCAAAATGACATTATGTGCCCCCCTAGAGAAATTTGTCTCTTCTTGTGAAGCTAAAGAAAAGACAATGGCAGCGAGAGAGCTTGGTTGTTTTCCCATACCACCAGATAACTTCTTCATTCCAATGCTTTCCTTAATGTTCTACAGCTATATCAGAATAACCACTTATCATTCTATCCTGACCTCTTTCCTCACAATTAAAAACAACTTCCCAATAACAAACACTCAATACATTCAAAGACAGTTTAGATGAAGATCAACTACATATATTAAATAGGGAATAAATAAGATTCTTAATTTCTTATATATATATATATTATTTCCACATTAAAGTAACATGATGGTATCACAAAGTCAATAACTTTCTATAATCAGTTACAAAATTTGAGTTAAGAACGTAACCTCCAATCAGTACAAACCCTATTACCTTGATTTTTCAAAGTGTCCATTAAAGTCTGAGTGATGTTTCTAAGGCAAGAAAATGGTAAACGTTCACTTGCCAAAATGCTTTCCAAAGCCTAGAAAAAAGATATTGAACAGTTCTAGCAATTATAAGGCAATGATTTTATTTTTTAAATCTTATATTTATGCCCAAACTTTTACTACCCCAAATTTCAAAGAGAAGCTCTATATTTAAGATGTTTTAGTGTACGTATCTTAAATCTCAAGTTGCACTGTTAAGTAATATTCAATCAACTTTATGTCATGCCAAATATGATATAAATGACAAAAATCCAGGCTGAGAATAAAACAACTAGAAGGCAACTGCTACTTAACAGAATAGCCCAATCAAAACAGAAACAAAGATAAAGCTATTTACCAATAAGAAGTGTTTGAATATGCCTATGCTATCTAGGAATAAATGAAAAGCAGTGGTTATTGTCATGTCAATAACAAAAGCTGCTAATAACTTAGTTATAGCTTAATAACTGCATTTGTGCATGGCAGGCAGAATCTATAGGCCCTGCTAGATAGATATAGTAACCACCCTTCCCTACCTCCCTCTCCCTACCCCCATAGATATTTAAGATTCTTTATAATCAATCCCAAAATATCTCTTCATGCCTAAAGTAGCAACTATCGGAAACATCAATGAGTCAGACATAGCAGTTAAAAGTCATATTTATCCTTTCATATTAGCACATTAAATTGGGTTTCAATTAATAAGATTACATAGTTTAAAAAGTAGGCTGAGAATGTAGGGTAAGACAAATATCCAATCAACACAAAACTTCTGTGTGTTTGTGGAGGAGAAATGGGCTTAGAGGGTGGCTCAAGATGTTGCTCAGGCCTATAATGAAGCAACTACCAGGAAGCAATAAAGAAAGTGACTATAAGAGGCAAGAACCCAGGACAAGTGTAACCTGCTCCTGTTCTGCCTGTGATTACACAGGCTAGCAGCTAGCTTACTTTCTTTCCCATTATTCAGTCTCCCAAAGCCTAAACTGGTTTCTTCCCTCCCTTTAGTCAGTCCTCCAAGATATAACTTTTGTTATTGGGTTTTCTAGTATTTTTTATAAAATTCACAGCTTCACACGTGATTCAGAAGTATTATTAAAAAAAAAGAAAATCAAGAAGACATTTTGCATTATGCTAGTTTCCCAATTTTGTTGTTCTATGATTTAAGATAAGAAGAAAGATGGCATCAAAATGAGAAGAACTGTGTGGGTTATGACCCTTTCTACTACAGATTTCTCAAACTGCCTCTCTAGATGCCCACTTTGTCATCATTATGTCATCTCTAATAATGGAGACTTTGCTCTAAGGAAAATGAGAGCCAATTAGCATTGTCAGTAGAATGGAAAACACAATTAAAAGTCACAAAGGTTTTTCTGTTCTACAATAACACAATAAAAAGTGTTTTAAAAGTGGACTGCAGCAAAATCACTCTGCACTAAGTTCTCCCACGTATCACTATTCACTAAATTCTCCCATGTATGTAGCTATAAAATAATAAGAAATATACACATTGGTCTATGGCCCCAGTACCTGACACAGAGTTCCTATAATTTCCTGAACAATGGGGGTGCTAGGAGTTTCTTTTGTTCCAATGTTTAGTCTCTGCCCTAGTTCATCAGTCAGCGCTCTTGATCCCTTTGTAGACAGAGGTGTTAGGAGAACATGTTGTTCTAACATTTGGTCTTTGACCCCCAGTTTCTGATGAGGAGATTCTAAGACCTCTGTAATTTCCTGGGTGATAGGAGCATCTTTTCTTCTAATGAGGCCGCTCATGGCAGGCTCCTGCAAAGCTTCATAATAAGGGGTTGGTTACCAGTGGAACCAAGCATGTATTTGAGGATTGGAACTTTTAGCCCAACCCCTGACCTCTGGGGAGCCAAGAGGGGCTGAAGACTGAGTTGATCATCAATGGCCAATGATGTAATCAATCATGCTTATATAATGAAGCTTCCAACAACACCCAAAAGGATAAGGGTTGGAAGAGCTTCTGGAAAGCTGAACACGTAGAGGTTCCTGAATGGTGGCTTGCCAGGAGAGGGAATGGAAGCTCTGCAACCCTTCCCATATGATTTACTCTATGCATCTCTTCCACCTGGCTGTTCATCTCTACCCTCTGTAATATCCTCTATAATAAATGGGTAAACGTTCAAGTAAAATGTTTCCCTGAGTTCTGTGAGCTGGTCTAGCAAATTTATCACCTGCAAAGAGGGGGTCATAGTAACCCTAATTTATAGCCAGTCAGTCAGAAATATAGCTGATGACCAACTACTTGTGACTGGTATCTGAAGCAGGTAGAAGTCTTGCGGGACAGAGCTCTTAACCTGTGGTGATGATCTCATGCTATCTCCAGGTAGATGGTGTCAGAATTGAACTGAATTAGAGAATAACCAGCTGGTGTTAGCTGGAGAGTCTGCCAAAGAAATTCATTGGTGTGTGGGGGAAAAAAAAACCCTACATCTAGTGGCAGAAGTGTTGAGTGACTGTGTAAGAGAAAAGAAAAAACCTGTGATATGGTTTTTTTTACATTTTCACAGTAGCATTATTTTAGATGCTGTGAATTATAAAAATCAAGTATTTGGTAAGGTTCCTACTTGAAGGAGCTTATAAGACCTAAAAAAAAAAGTTGGGGGAGCTATGATTAACATACACGAAATAATCAGAAAATAAGTAGTCATTAACTATCCAGTTTTGATTGAAAGTAGAGTAGGAGTTCAGAGTTATCCATAAGAATTTATGGAGCTAGGACTTGAATAGCATTATGAGGGGTTTGGATAGGAAGAGTGGGAGTAAAAGAAATCACCAATGGTGGCCGTATTATAACCACGAGCCTGGCAAAAAGTAAAGGTCTGGCAATACCATGGAATGCTGAGGCTGTGGGGTAACAGGGACTCATACAGAACAAGTGGGAATATAAATTAGTACAACTATTTTGAGAAACAATTTGCCATCAACTAGTACAGCTGAAGAAGTTCACACCCTAGCAATTCCACTCTTAGGTATAAATGCCAGAAAAACTCTTGCATATGTGAATGAGGAAATATGTACATGGATAAGCACAGCATCATTGTTTGTAATGTCAAAAATCTGGAAACAACCTAACCATTCACTGACAAGAGTGTAAATAAATTCTAGTCAGTGAGCAGAATTTGTATGGCATAGTAAATGAATCAATTATAACTACAGCTACATACACCAATATGAATGACACAGAAACATAATCCTGAAGGAAAAACTAAAGTCACTGAAGACATAGGGCACGACTCCATTTATGTAAAGTTTGAAAAGACAGGAAATGCATCAACAGGTTTCAAAGGAGTCACGCAGGAATGATGTAACTATAAAGCAAAGAAAAAGAAAGAACCACAAAATTCTAAATTATGGTTACCTTAAGGATGGGAGGAGGGAATGGGACTGAGGGGGGACACTCAGGGCTCTTTAGAGTTCCTGGTAAGATTGTATTTCCTAAGGTAGGTGGTCATACACACATATTTACTATTACATATATATTATATACGTAATATATATAATGTAGGGATGTTTACGTGTGTATATAAAACACACTCAGATGTATGGTAATACTAATTTTTTTTTTTTTTTTTTGAGACGGAGTCTTGCCCTGTTGCCCAGGCTGGAGTACAACAGTGCGATCTCAGCTCACTGCAACCTTGGCCTTCCAGATTCAAACGATTCTCCTGCCTCAGCCTCCTGAGTAGCTGGGATTACAGGCACCCGCCAACACACCCAGCTAATTTTTTTGTATTTTTAGTAGAGACGGGGTTTCACCATGTTGACCAGCTGGTTTCGAACTACTGACCTCGTGATCCACCCGCCTCAGCCTCCCAAAGTGCTGGGATTACGGGCATGAATATTAATTTTTTTTTTTTTTTTTTTTAAAGAGACAGCAGGAACTTCCACATGAAAATACAGAAAGGGATAAACAATAAAAACGTGAAAAGAAGACTTCAGCCTGTCATGTTTGGGGGAAATAGGAAAACAAAGATTTTCTTAACAAGGATGTATTATAGCTACTAGCAGAAAACTTCGTGTATTATATATACTTACTTGTTTTTTGGTTGCAGGGTATTTAATATCAAGAATTAATTCCTTTATTTCTGTTTCAACCAAATCTATAAAGAAAAAATTAAAGTAAAATTTTAATTTTTATAACAGTGAAACATTATTCTGAAAGAAAATGAACATATCTGTACTACCAGTTGAGTCTAAAGGATTTTTGGGTTCTCTCACATTAATGTTTTCTTGTTATGAATTATAACACCCTCTAGATGGCACACTTCAGCCTTACAGAGCAATTCCAATAAGCTCATCCATGCATCATTTTGATTGCTCCATTCAGAATAGTTTATTGATTTAAAAGATGATAGAACAATATGCTTTATTATTTGTAATGACAGAATACCTACCAAGATTGGGAGATTTTGTTTTCAGTAAAGCTGCTAGTTTCTTCACTAGGTGCATATCCTTGGCTCGTTCACTCTTCTTATCACTAAATCAATAAATATAACAAATTATTACAGAATGTGAAATTATTTTCTTTCTAATTCTGACACACTCCAACTTTTTTTTCCTTTAAATTTTTTCTATTTAAAGATATCAGTCTAAAGACAAAGGAAACAACAAAACAGCAACAACAAAAGAGAGTACAACAAACCTAGGAACTAGGAAAAGTTAGCAGAGGAGTGTCAGTCAGCAACACCGGATACACCTTACCTCAGTGCTAAATGGAAGGGAACGTTCACTGTTTTCACACTTCCGGACACTGGATCAACAAGACAGATCTGATAAGTCTGTGGCTGCCAACTCTGACTGGTAACATTATTTAAGCCCATTATTTTATAGCCAGGATACAGCAGCCTAAAGAAATCACATCCCAATATGGTAAAAACATTAGAACAAGGAGAAATGCCAAAAGGTGCTTTTATTATAGCTAGGAAACCCAACATTATTATCAATTTAGGGGCATTAATAAGGCAACTAAATACTGATAGCAAATACATAAGTAAAGCTAGCAGAGTTCTGCCTCGTTGAACACAATCAGGCCCATGTTTCAATGGCAAAAAAAGCATTCACCTCACTTATGACTAGGGCAAGCTGAAGGAACCTTTCCTTTTGAGTCTTCACAGCATACGTAAGGGACAAACATCAGCAACAAGCTAACTTTAATTCAGCAGTGTATCATGGCATTTTCAATTTTTTTTGGTTATTAAATACTTAAGTATATATCAGACACTCACAGGAAAAACCACAATAAAGAATACTGTAATTCTCAAACTTGTAATCTAATAAGCAGCTTTAGTAAAAGCTTTATTTTAATAAAAGCATTCCTATATTTCATTTTGTAACCAGCACAATGCCAGCATTTGCAGCTTACCTGCAGTGCTTCCCCACATTGAAAGCTCCTACTCTAGGTCCCTGCTGTGTGCTCCACACTTCTAAAATTCCCCTTCTTGGTGCATAGATCACAAGGAATTGAGCTACTCGACTTGGACCCTGAGAATTTCCAAAGGGGGAAAAATCCGCCTTTTCTGGTACTCTTTCATGAAGATCCTCTACAATTTGAATCCATCCAATTTGTGCATCGCGGTACCCTTAGAGACAGAGGGAAAGGGAAGTTAATTACTTAGTCTAGGTTCCATAGTAGCCACCTGAAGTACTCTGGAATAGTGGGGGTGGGGGTGGGGTAAGAAAAGCTATGAAAGTATATTTTTATTATGGAATATCTTAAATAAAAAATGATAATAAATAATAACCAGTTTATCACCAAGCCTTATCAAATCTTAGTATTTTGCTATATTTACTTCTGATCACTTTTTCTCTTTAAAATGAAAATATTGGCTGGACACAGTGGCTCACGCCTGTAATTCCAGCACTTTGGGAAGCTGAGGCGGGTGGATAACCTGAGGTCAGGAGTTCGAGACCAGCCTGACCAACATGGTGAAACCCTGTCTCTACTAAGTACAAAAAATTAGGTGGATGTGGTGGCACATGCCTGTAATCCCAGCTACTTGGGAGGCTGAGGCAGGAGAATCACTTGAACCCGGGAGATGGAGGTTGCAGTGAGCCGAGATCGTGCCACTGAACTCTAGCCTGGACAACAAGAGCGAAACTCCCTCAAAAAATAAGAAAAAAGATTATAGATATAATTGAAGTCACCTGATTACCCTTCCTGCTGTCATTCCCTTCCCTTCCCATCCAAGCCTTTTGGCGACATGCAGATAGAAAATATGGGTTACAGGGTGATGGGAGGAAGCTCTTGCATGGGAGAAGTAGCTGACGCTGTTTTCTATTTTAGGGTGGTCCCTCACATAGGCAATTAATCCTTCTTTCCAAGGATACAATGGAAAGGAAAACTGGCTGTACCAGCTGCAGAAAGGCAGGCAACGATGCAAGGAATAAGATTGCTATAGTGGATTTGGAGCAGTCAGTACAGCTTTGTCTTCTGTATTTTAGAAGTCTTGCTGAGAACATACCTTTGATATTGTTTCAGGAGACAAACACCAAGGAGAAATGATGTATCTGCAGTACTAAAACTATTTCTACAGATAGTTAGACATGTAGTAGGTAAAGACTGCCTCTGTCTGTCACTGCAGGAGTTCTTTGGCAAGAAGGTGATAGTGGCTTCAGTCTGGTCCAGAGTAATTTAATGACCTCAATCCATTATTCCTCACATTTTAAAGGACAGACAAGATGGCGCCATAAATTGTGGTCTATGCTGACATGTTACTATTCCAGATGATTCTAAATAATGTAATCATGCCTTCTTTGTCAGGGAGATATTATTCACAATGTGCCTAGTTAAAAGATATTTTCAAGTCTCCCTTATAGTTAGATGAGGCCATGTCACTAAGTTCTGACTAATGTAGATAATGGTTGAAGGGACTTTGGGGGAATATCTTCAAAGTAGATTGACTCAGTTGCCAGGAGAAGCCTTCTTCCTTTCTGCTTCCTTCCCAGAATGCAGGTAAGAGGGCTGTCTATGAGAACCTTGAGTGGGGAAGCTACAAGGAAGAAGACTGGGTTCCTGAAGATACTGTGGTCTGTTACTCGGGTCTGTTACTAATAGCTGAATGAAACTCCTAAGTGACATACTTATTGACACATCAGGTGGATTGACCCAAGCATATGCATATAAAAGTCAAGTCAGTGAAGATGGGTTTTGCTATCTTAAATCTGAAAGACTTGGCATTACAGATTTGGAGAGAACATTTGGCTCAAGAATGGCTTTGTGAAGGGGAATAGATGTAGCAGGGGCAAGAAACTGAACTCAGAAATTTACACTAACAGTGAGAATTGAAAGAAAGTACATAAGATAAAGGTTAAACATGATCAAACCTAAAAGATGTATCAGCTGACTACTGGATCAAGTGGTTGCTGATCTGAGTTCATGTCAAAAAAAGAAAATATAAACATAAAGAATTAAACAATTATCAACCAGAAGCTGAAGCATGACAACATTGCTCAACTATTGGGGTAAAAAGTGAATTAATTGTTTTTCTGGATTTTTGTAAGAAGTACCTTTCCACATGCGTATTGCAATTCCTCTAGCTACATCCAATAAAATAACTCTGCCGAAATCATCTGTTACTGCTGCCAGTGTGTTACACGGAGACAGACATATGCTTTCACCATGGCGTCTAGAATCTGGAAGTCCAAATCTGATATTTAAAAGAAAATAAAAAGCTCAAATCACATTCCAATTCAGAAACATATAACAGAATAATGAAATGCACAAATGAAATAGGCTGAATCTGTTTTTATATAAAGAAATATGAATTTTGCCTGGATTAATAATTTATTATTCACAACTGACATTTGTAATATAAAATACATAAAAGAAATAAAACCACAGTCTTATGTAGGTTTTCAATAGATACTCACAATCCTATTCCTTTAGAGAATATAAAGTATAACTATATTTGATTAAAAGGCATGTCACAGAAAACAAAGTCCTCACCGTCAACTAAATTTTAGAATTTGCTCCCACACAGGCATCTTTTGTCTATTTTAAGTTCTTCTTCTTAATCTTTCTCTTTTTTGGAAGATATCACATCCTGCTGATACCAATCTGCCCGAAGCAAAAACCTTCCTTTTTCTAAATAGTTATCTCTAAACTGCTGTTGGTCTATAATCAACCTCATTAGAATTGTGAGTAAAATAAAAGTAAAGAGGTACTAAAAGAGAGCTAGGAAAGCTCACTTAGAGAAAAGTCCCTGAAACAAAGGTGCTCAGTCTTTGTTACATCTATTTGAGATGCACAGGACCATTTGGTTAATTTCTTGACTCTTGATATTAGGAAACGTGGTATGTTACAATGTATTTTTTAAAAAGATGAAAAAAAAAAAACTTAGAAGATATACTTTGATAAATGTTAATAATTAGTTGGCTCTCTTTAGGTGAAGAACATCTATAAAGAGGAGGTGTTCTATTTCCCTTCATGGTGGTACTTTATATTAGGTAATAAAAAATGATTTTTAAACAAAACCAAACATTAGAAAAAATGCTTCTGTCTAAAAAATAATAATGAAAAAAAAAAATCATGCTCCCTCCAGCAAAAAAAAATCTCACAAATACACTAACACATTCTAAAGCACAACTGAAGTAAACAAGGAAGCACAGGCCAGGAGTCTGTCTAAAGCGTGCCTGAATACAGGACTCCTGCTTTTACTTTTTTTTTTTTTTTGAGATGGAGTTTTTCGCTCTTGTCTCCCAGGCTGGAGTGCAATGGTGTAATCTCGGCTCACTGCAACCTCTGCCTCCCGGGTTTGAGCGATTCTCCTGCCTCGGCCTCCTGGGTAGCTGGGATTACAGGCACGTGCCATCATGCCTAACTAATTTTTGTATTTTTAGTAGAGACAAGGTTTCACCATGTTGAGCAGGCTGGTGTCAAACTCCTGACCTCAAGAGATCCGCCCGCCTGGGCCTCCCAAAGTGCTAGGATCACAGACGTGAGCCACCGTAATCCACTAGGATTACATTTTTTAAAAAGTTTACACAACTTAGTAACAAACTATCTAAACTTTAAAAGAAATGCAACAGTTATCACTAAACTAATTCTCCTACATTAGACCAAGCTAAGTTTATTTGTTAAAAAGCACACTCAAGAAATACATCTTGAATACCTAGTATATAACAAGGATAGAGCTGTGAATCAAACAGGTAAGAATCACTCTTTACATGGAGTTTTACATTCTAGTGGGGAAAAAAATTCCACTGCAATGGCTTTCAGAAGTTCCAAAGACTTACGAGATCAGCAAATCAACCAAGCACACAGAAAAACCACACACTTAACAGTACCTTTCTAAAAGGACTAAAATTTGGGAAGCATGACAGACTTGCCTTACAGCTAATGGGGTAGCTGGCTCAACCTTCGGCTTTTGCTTTTGGACAGCTTCTTCTTCATGCTTACTCTTCCAACCAAGCCAACCACTGAAAAGAAAGAAAACTTAGAATAAAATTGAGCTTTCAGGGTTTTAAAGTGCAGAGTATCAAAATATAAGTTAAAAGCAAGCTAGATACAAATGAAATATTTTTT
Source organism: Macaca thibetana thibetana (assembly GCF_024542745.1). Taxonomy (NCBI): domain Eukaryota; kingdom Metazoa; phylum Chordata; class Mammalia; order Primates; family Cercopithecidae; genus Macaca; species Macaca thibetana. The sequence goes on along the minus strand of NC_065578.1, from coordinate 142,890,475 downwards.
ATTTAATTGTTAAGTAATTACCTGGCAGCATTAAATAAAGCAGAAGTGAGTTTACTTGCAACTGCTAGTGCAACATGGGATAATAATGGTTGTGTGCTTCCCTGAAAAACAGAACATTTAAAAGAGAAAACTTAGCAGCTTACAAAGAACAAACATACTTTCCAAATAAAGCTTACTTTAAAATGCTTCCAAAAGTTGTAAAGGCTGGACTAGCAACTCAGCTTCTTTCAGAGTACAGTAAAAAGTTTATTTTAGGAGCAATATAAAAAATAGTTTTAACTCTATAGTTTAAAAATAAAATCACAATTAGTGTATTTTACCATTAAAATTTCCCTCTTTAAATTGTAATTTCATTAAACTACATTTTAAACTAGGATATTAAGATTACATTATTCTAGCTGGACTATGGATTTCACATCTACACATAACTGGCTCTTTTCTCTCTTTTTACATATAAATGCACACACATATACACACACATTTTTATAAAAGTAAAAAGATATTTTGGACAATTCTGAGAAGCATGCTTTTTAAGTGAGAAACAAGAGCTGCCAAATCTAACACTCAACTCTCCCCTATTTTAGGAAGCAATTTTCACCACTTATAACAAGTATAGTTGGCAGCTTGTTCTGTCTTTACAATTCCTCATTTACTGAAATCCCTGGTGGGCTGACATTATTAACAAGTCTGAGCATCTGACTATTGCACCAATATTTAAAGACATCTCAGCTATCAAATAATTCAGGGCTTCAGAAACAAAGAATTTTCTTTTACACTGATGGTAGTACCTTTTCAGTTAATGTAAAAGTTAATGTAAAGAATTTAGAAGAAAGCTAGTTGAGATTAATTTTAATTTCAATTGAAATTTAGAAATGTAAACTGCTTAATCTTCTAAGGCTAAGCAAGTTACCACATCCAATTTGTAGACAAATTGTAAAATCAAGAGCAGCCTTACTCATGATCATTGATAAAACTCATACCTCTAAAGCATAGAAGAAGCCAGTAAATGGATTGGACCCTACAGTGATATACTGAGACATGGCAGGTGGACTATTTTTAATTGCTGCATTAAATCCACCTATATTGGAGGCAGTCTTCATTTGATCAAAGGGGGACAGAGTCATAATACCTAATGATAAAAACAAACAAACAAACACGTGACTTGAATGTACAATGTTATTTTGGTCATTACATTTTTACTTCAGTTCCATTCTAAGATGCTAAATGTTTCGTTTTATTTAATAAACAAAAGTCATTTTAAAAGCTACAAAATCAACATCAGAAAATATTCTGCTGGGTACAGTGGCTCACTCCTGTAATCCCAGCACTCGGGAGGCCAAGGCAGGTGGATCACTTGAGGTCAAGAGTTTGAAATCAGCCTGGTCAACATGGTGAAACCCCACCTCTACTAAACATACAAAAATTAGCCAGGCGTGGTGGTGGGTGCCTGTAATCTTAGCTACTTGGGAGGCTGGGGCAGGAGAATTGCTTGAACCTGGGAGGTGGAGGTTGCAGTGAGCCGCGATTGCTCCAACTGCACTCCAGCCTGGGCAACAGAGACCCCATCTCAAAAAAATTAAATATTAAAATTTCCATCTACAATTTCTATAACGTATAGAATATCATAAAAACAAAATTTAATTTTTTGAACAGATACGAAACTCAGAGGTACCAGAAGTACACAGTCCACTTTTATCCCCAAATATCAATTCACCTTTTTTTTCTCTCTCTTTTTGAGATTCTCTTACCTCAGCCTCCCCGAATAGCTGGGATTACAGACATGCACCACCATGCCCAGCTAATTTTTGTATTTTTAGTTGGTACGAAGTTTCACCATACTGGCCAGGCTGGTCTCAAACTCTTGACCTCAGGTGATCCTCCAGCCTCAGCCTCCCAAAGTGTTGGGATTACTAGTGTGAGCCACTGTGCCCCGCCAATATAGGCATGTGCTGCTGTGCCTGACCTTACTAATTTTCATATACATGTATTGCCTCCCCTTTGCCTGAAAACTGTCAAAAAATGCATTTGTCCTTAAAATGTGTCCTAGGAAAGGAAATTCTTTGAGTGAGTTCATAAGGAAACCATTCACTGGATTTATAGGAATTAAAGTGATCAAACAAATCCTTGGACTATTTTTTAAATTCCCCTCCCACCTCCTGGACTATTATAAAATATCAGAACACCTGTCTCATAGTCATGAATGAATCCATGATTCAGTATACAAAATGTTTTCACTATATTACAAAATTTTCATAAGTTTTGCCTGACTCCACCAGAACACGATCAAAGGGCAAATTGTATGGCATATAAATTGAAATTTAAGTTTTAAAATAGCTTCTTTTCAAACTCCCATGCAATATACACAGGAGTATAAATTGCTACAAGATAATCCAGAGGACAATTTTGCAATAGATATGCAATTTTTTTAAAGGATTCTAATTTATGGTAAGGAAATGGTTGATCAGTCCTTTCCATCCTTGCTACCAATGATGTTTTCCTTCCTATAACTTAAATAATCCATTTTCGATGTCACACTTTAGATCTGGTCATCAGCAACTGTAGATTCTTTGTAACTATGATTTCAAGCGTACCGCACTTAGACCACCATCTCCTAGCTTTCCATCTCAATTACTCCAGAAACTCCCTGCAGTAATTTCATAATTTTGAGTTTAAATTAATTAATCCTACTATTTTTTCCACTATTTATCAAGTACCTCTTGGGATCACTTCCCTTTTTATCCAGCTTAGATTTGAGTTCCATCATCATCACTTTCTTGCAAATATCCACAACCTCTCTACACTCGTCTCCCCCTACACACATACTCCCCCGGCTAAATCTTAACCTTAATTGACCTAAATTTTCTGCATTCTCTGCTCTTGAAGCAAAATAGCTAATCATTGCTAAGAAAAACAATACCTCTGGGTTTCAAAGTAAGGACCACAAACAAATGGACATAGAGTTTGGTCCAAAATCCTTCTGACCTCCTCAACCCCTCCTTCCCATCTTCAATCTTTGAAATCTATTTGTTGAAGAAACAAGCCTGTTTGAGACTAATTTCCCACAGTCTACATTTTGCTGACCACATTCCTATAGTATTATTTAAAGTGTTTTTCTGCCCTCTATATTGCTACACATTGGTACTGAATTTAGGGGGCTGTTATCTTTCGAGTCACCGATTTTAGCACTATTTTTCATTAATTTAAGGTGGTATGGCTTATTTACATCTCTCTTTCTCTCCCTATATCCTTCCAAAATATTTGTATCTCAATTTTTTATTAAATTCACTGTTTTTATTATTAGGAATGATATAAGTATTACTCACTGCTGAGATACAGTACTTACTGTAATTACATTTCCTTGGCTGTGCATTCTTTTTTTTCTGGAGTTATTATTACCTTGTCATTAAGAGTTTTTCCTGAGCATCTGAGGTCTTTCCACACTTTGAAAGACATCAAAGTCCCTCTCAATATAAATTTCCATAAAGTCAAACTCATTGCATAATTTTCTAGGCCTAGTAGAGTGACTAAAGAAGGCCTCTTTGACAACGTGATATATTAAGAGACCTGAGTGAAGAGAGGGAGAAAGCCATGTGACTAGCTAAAGTTTTCTAGGCAGAGGGAGCAGTAAATCTAAATGCTCTAGAGTAGGGATATGCTTGCTGTGTCTGAGGAACACAGAGGAGATCTGCGTGATGAAACACAATGAATGGGGAGGGGTACCCTACAGGAGACAGTGTCAGAGGTACCATAAGCCAGATAAAGTTGGGCCTTGTATGTCACAGTAAGGAGCAACCAGAAGAAACATGATGTAGAAAAAAAAAAGGAGGAGCAAGTTTGGCAGGAGGAAATTAAGAATTCGATTTTGGATACGTTAAGTTTGATATCTAGGTAGAAATTATTCAGTAGGGAGCTGGAGAAATGAGTATGAGGCTTCAGGAAGAGGTCAGGACTCCATAAAAATGGACATACTGAGAATCTACTTCTTATGCTCCTTGTTTGTGATTTTAGAGAGCAGGGGGTGAAAATATTTATTCTTAAGCCTATATTAATTTGGCTTTCATCCTCACCATTCTACTGTAACTGTTCATATCAAAAGTCACTAAATAACTCCATGTTGTCAAATCCAATGGACCACCTTCTTTTCTTGAATTCTACGAAACATTCCACAGTAAACCACTCCCTCTCAAATTTATATCTACAATCCCAGCTTCCTCCCTGAACTTCAGACTCTCATGTCCAATTCATACACCTGATACCTCTACTTGAATGTTTAACTGTGTCAGAAGTTAACCTGTAAAAACATAACTCTTTATGTGCCTCTCCTTCTCCTTATTCTCATTTCAGTAAACAGTCTCATCATCCACCCTGTTGCTCAAACTTAAAAATTAAGAAACCCTTAATGCTTTCCTTTCTCTTGTTTCTCAAAACCATCCCTGAGCAAGTACAAAGTGTATCTCAAACCTGTCTACTTCCTTCCAACTCGACTGCCTCCACCATAAATCCATCATTCTCTCTTGCATGAATTATTGCAATATACTCCTAACTGGTCTCCTTGCTTTCTTCTACAAGCACCTCTCTATCCAGCAAACAGAGATATGTTAAAATGTAACCCCCTACTTAGAATCCATCAATGACATCCATTGCATTTAGAATAAAATCGGATCTCCTTATCCCTACGTGATCTAACCCTAGTCTGCATCTAACCTTGTCCTGTTTTCCCCTCACTCTTTATGGTCAAGTCACACCAACCCCCTTTCTGTTTCTTGAACACTCAGGTCTTCAAGGCTCCCAGGCCTATATCCCTGATGCTCCTCTGCCTAGAATGCTCTTCCTACACCTCTTTCCATAGCTGGCTCCTTCTCATCCTTCAAGTCTCAGTCTGAATGTCATGTCCCTGGAGAGGCTTTTCCTCACTAGTCTACCTAAAGCACCCTCTTCCTTTATTCTCTATCATAACCTTCTACTTATTTTCTTCATGATGCTCACTAACAGTCTGATATTATCATATTTATTTATTTAGTTTATTGTTTGTCTCCCCATCACCAAAATGTAAGCTTTATCAGGGTGGAGTCCTATCTTGTATTTCTAGCACAAATATTAATAGCTACTCATTTATTTGTTGAATAAATTAACCAGACCTTTACATAAAGATATACATACAATGAAGTTTACTGTACCTTTTTTCATTTTGTAGGCTGGGGATAAATGAATAGAATAACATTTTCTATCCAATCATTTTCCCTAGCCAGTTTCAATGTTCCAAAGTTTAATTAACAGAGCAGGGAAGCCACCCTGAACTGAACTCAACACTTTGGAATTTTGTAGCATTTTTATGCTAGCAAAAAAGTAGACACACTGAAATGTTTACCAATAGGTTTTTATTACAGAGTATACCATATAAGAGCTACGCAGTAAATAGAAAGACAGCCTGTGTGTCAGATATCTTGTTAGCCTCTCTAGAGTCACACTCCTTCCTTTTCTCCTTGCTCTTTCTCTCCCAATGTCCAGTTTTCATAGAATGAGTAGAACTTGACCAAGTGAACAAACACAGAGGAGGCATTCTAGCCAACATGCACATAGATCTAGGGGTAAAAGTATATAGTGTGCTGGAGAAACAATGAGTGTTTCCTCCTCTGCTCCCACTACAGCTGGTCCCCTTGTCTGCTACAATTATTATGTTGTAGTACTGCAGCCATTCTCATGTGTTTCTTCTAACTAGACTCCTAGACTCACACTTTAAGACAGCAGGGAAGCATGTCTTTACATCTCTATACCCTCAATACCTAACACAGTAAGCTCTCTTATAGTGGCTGCAAGAAGAAATCTGCTTTTATCTACATTTTACTAGTTTAAAGGTTACTTTTTTTTTTAAGTGATGGGGTCTCGCTATGTTGCCCAGGTTGGTCTTGAACTCTTGGGCTCAAGAGATCCTCCTACCTCAGCCTTCTGAGTAGCTGGGATTACAGATGCAAGCCACCACACCTGACCAAGGTTACATTTTTAAAAGACTGATTTATATGGTCATTATCTAGACCAAATTTGTCTGTAGAAAAGTTAGTCAAATAGTGAGTGATTTAAAACTGTACAATACTGTGGCTGAGGGCATAATTAAATCTTTATTAAAACTGCTACCATTTATTTTTCTTTTGTTTTGTTTTCTTGAGAGAGTCTGTCACCCAGGCTGGAGTGCAGTGGTGTGATCTTGGCTTATTGCAACCTCCACCTCCCGGGTTCAGGCAATTCTCCTGCCTCAGCCTCCTAAGTCGCTGGGAATACAGGTATGTACCACCACATCTGGCTAATTTTTGTATTTTTAGTAGAGACGGGGTTTCGCTATGTGGGTCGGGGTAATCTTGAACTTCTGGCTTCATGTGATCCACCCACCTTAGCCTCCCAAAGTGCTGGGATTATAGGTGTTTGCTATCATGCCCGGCTTTAAAGATATATGCCTATGATAATCTGAATCTGAACTACCTTCCAGATGTCTCACTAAAGGCAATGCATTTTTCACATAAGAATAAATGTTGGCCAGGTGCAGTGATTCATGCCTGTAATCTCAGCACTTTGGGAGGCTGAGGCAGGTGCACCTCTTGAGGTCAGGAGTTCAAGATCAACCCAGCCAATATGATGAAATCCCATCTCTATGAAAAATACAAAAATTAGCTAGGCGTGGTGGCGCACGCTTGTAATCTCAGCTACTTGGGAGGCTGAGGTGGGAGGATCACTTGACCCCGGGAGGCAGAGGTTGCAGTGAGCTGAGATCATGCCACTGCACTCCTGCCTGGGTGATAGAGCAAAGCTCCATCTTAAAAAATAATAATAATAAATAAAGAATAATGTCCATCTCTAATAAGTGAGATACTTTAATAAAAAAGTTTAAGAAGTAAATTCCAAAAGAATTTGAATTAGTAATACTTACCAACACTAGCATGATCAATAATAGTGTCAATATCCTGTAGACCCCATTTCTTATAAGCTAATGGTGGTGGTTGTATGTTCTCATTGCCTGATGCTGCAGCTACAAAATATAAAATAGACAATCCAAACTTAATTATTATGGATAAAATGAAGTTTTACAAAAAAATCATTAAAATCATACTAATTTGTTATTCTAAAATTTCAGCTAATAATGAGTCAAAGTAATGAAAACAAGGCATAAAGTGAGATTTATTCATGCCAAGACAATGCACATAAAATGCAAACATTTAAAAGACTAAGTTGGCCGTCACAAAAGATTCTGGAACACTCAAGTCATTAAAGAAGACTACTAAAAATTCTAGAATACTACTAAAAATCAAAGTGAATTCAGGCTGGGCACGGTGGCTCATGCCTGTAATCCCAACACTTTTGGAGGCTGAGGCAGGCGGATCGCTTGAGATCAGGAGTTTGAGATCAGCCTCGCCAACATGGTGAAACACCGTCTCTAGTAAAAATACAAAAGTGAGCCAGGCATGGTAGTGCACGCCTGCAGTACTAGTTACTCGGGAGGCTGAGGCAGGAAAATCACTTGAACCTGGGAGGTGGAGGTTGCAGTAAGCTGAGATCACGCCACTGCAATCCAGCCTGGGTGAGAGAGGGAGACTGTCTCGAAAACAACAAAACAAAACGAAACAAAACAGAACCAAAACAAAGTGAATTCAAACTGCAAATGATGCCAACTAAGCAACTTCTCCCTCTTGACAAAGGGGATAAAATCCTAGGGATAGGAATCAGTGCTTTACTGAGTGAAAAACTAAAAACCTGATACACCTGGCAGAGCACACATACAAGGTCTCTAATCTAGGTAACTGAGGCCAGACTTGATAGAAAGATATATTAAAAGCAACAGCACTGTGAAAAAAATGAATGAAATGTCAATCTTTAACCTCAGTCCCTTCGCTTAGTGACTAAGAAAAGGAAAAGCAACAGTTATACCTCTTGCCATAGATTCAGGCACATCCCATCAATCAGTAAACACCCATGTTACATATCAGAATACTGCTGAGTTCTGGCTGTTTATTCAGGAAAGTGAAAAAATAATAATAAACAGAAAATACAATCCTCTAAATATTGCAGATTGATAGTAAGGCCAAGAAAAGATAATTTTCTTATATGCTGAAATAAACGTCACAATTTATGGCTAAGTAACCAGAACTCTTTTTATAGCAACTTACAACCCAAGGGCACTAAGTGGCTTAATTCCTTACTTCCTAGGAGACAAATGGCTTTATGGTCTCATACACAACAAGCAAACAGAAATTCAAAAATGGTGAAAAATTAAATGGCTGATAATACCAATCATAAAATAATTGTCTATTTCTAGTTTATTAATAAACTTCTTACCCACAGGAAACTGCCTTTTGGCATATATATTAATGGTGAGTATTTTAAATGTCCTTAAGATAATGAAGCTTATGGTGGGTTAGATTTAAATAATTTAAAAGATATGAAAATAGGTATAAAAATTTAAACCAATTGTAAAAAAAGAACCATATAGCCGAGACTTCAGAATTCTACCAATCATACCAACCTAAAATTAGAAATAATTTCAGATCTCAATTTTACAGTTGTTAAAATATGGAAAAGAAAAGTCTTAAAATCAGTGAAAATATGAGTAGCGGTGCTGACTTCCTCTTTTCTTCTGGGATTGAGTAGAGGAGACTTAGTGGCCCCAAAACAAAGTTTAACTCCTGAATGGCTTCCTGAAAACATAGGCTAATTAGGATATATTTACTGCTTCATAAAATTGTTTCTAAACCTAGTCTAAATCCAGCATCTCATATTGCAATCAAAAATTTTTCTCTGTCTTTTTTAGCAGGTTGATATGATTGGTAAAACTTCTGATGTCTTGGCTATGTGGTTCTTTTCTAGTATAAGCTTTTTTACTAGGTCAGAATTTGTTTAAATTTTTATACCTATTTTCAGAATCTTTTAAATTATTTAAATTTAGCCCACCATAAGCTTCATTATCTTGAGAACATTTAAAATACTCACCATTAACCTATATATCAAAAGGCAATTTTCTGTAGGTAAGAAGTTCATTAATTTAATAAACTAGAAATTGACAATTATTTTATAATCAGTATTATCAGCTATTTAATTTTTCACTAAATAATGTGAAATTTCACGAATAATGTAAAATGAAAAATACTGGGACTAAACCATCAACCACCCAACACCCAAAGCAATATCAGGCAGAAGAATAGTAAAAATAGATTAAAAAATTAATTTCAGAGTGCCTTTTTGCCAAAGACCTAAAATTCTTTTCAAAATATAACCTTTTGTGTATGGTAAATAATTGTCTCAAAGATGCTGAGAGTAACACAAAGAATTACAATTTCATAAAAAGTAAATAAACTTTGTTTTGGGGCCATTAAGACTCCTCTACTCAATCCCAGAAGAAAAGGGGAAGTTAGTGCTACTACTCATATTTTCACTGATTTTGAGACTCTTCCATATTTTCACAACCCTGAAATTGAGATCTGAAAATTGATGGTGTATCTTTCACTGGCAATAGTTTTTTCTTCTTAGTGGTACATAAAATAATAGTGTTTCTTACAATCAATGGCATGTTGAATTTGATGAAATATCTCTTCCAAAAGATGTAACAGCATCAGAATGTAAACGATAGGTAGTAAAAGTAAGAATTCTTGATTATTTGGGCAGTTTTCATCCCTAAGTCACAAAATAATGTTGTTGCCCACATATACATTAAGTTTAGGCCTCTAGCTTTTCTCCATTCTGAGTGTTCTGAGTTAGCAAAAAGCAGCTCATGCTGACTCCCGGCTGGGTCCTGCTGACAGTGATATCGGTAGGATCTCGCATTTCCCCTGCACACGGTGGACAGCTTTATCCTCAGGGAGGACAGAAGCAATGTGGAGTCACCAGATTTTAGGATGTTGGACTTGATCAGCTGCTGATCTAGTGAAAATCTGGTACCTCAGCCACATGCAACTAAATTCTTTACCCCAATGTTGGTTGTCAATACAGTTGCAAATCTAGCTAGTCAAGACATACTGCTGAATTCGTAAAGAAAGCCCAGTGTTCCTGTGCTGACCACACTCTCCAAAGGCAACATGTGAAGTGTTTATGTTTTAGCGCTTGTCTCTACCTTACTAAGCAATCTACTCAACATGCTGCCCTGTCTCTATAGGAGGCAGGTTTTTCCCATAAATCTAGTTCAGAAGGCCTTTCTTTATTTAGAAGACATACCTAATTCCATAAGCAGGTGAAACTAAATAAAACAAACATGAACAGAGGTTAAATATTTCTTGCCAAAATATTACCTTTTGCTACCTGATTTCGACAAGCACGAAGTGATTGAAAAAGGCTAAATCCATCAATAGTCACAATGGCAGCTGGATATAAGATACTCAACTCTTCATTCTATTTAAGAAATAAAAAAAAAAAGTTCTTGAATAGATACATCAAATAAGCTTATCTACTTTTTATTATACTAAATTTCACGAATAATGTAAAATGAAAAATACTGGGACTAAACCATCAACCACCCAACACCCAAAGCAGATTCAGGCAGAACAGTAAAAATAGATTAAAAAATTAATTTCAGAGTGCCTTTTTGCCAAAGACCTAAAATTCTTTTCAAAATATAACCTTTTGTGTATGGTAAATAATTGTCTCAAAGATGCTGAGAGTAACACAAAGAATTACAATTTCATAAAAAGTAAATATACTCATTGCACAGATAAAACAGTATGTAAAAACAGAAGAAAGAAAACTCACCTGAAATTCCAGACATGTCTCAATATACATCCCCAAATATATTCAAAAACATTTGCATAAGGTTATACCAAATATAGTATCCTAACATGGTTTTTACTATTCAATAATATGTCAATGATATTTTTCCATTTCAATAAGTGAACAAATCATTTTTTGTTGTGGCTACACAGTCTTTCATTATATGTACCCTATTTTACTTAACCAGTTCATATTGACAGACATTCAGTATGGCCTCCTGCTTCCACTCTTGCTCTCTACAATCCACGCTCCACACAGCCAGTGTGCTCTTCGTAAGATATAACAGATCAAACCAATCTCCTGATTAAAACTCTCCAACGACTCCCTTCTGCATTTAGAATAAAACCTGAACTCATTAACCATGGCTGCAAGATCTGGCAAATATGAGAGGTCATCATTACCCTCAGACCTTTGCATGTGCTTGGACCTTCTCTCCAATCTTCACCTGCCTAACTGTTCCTCTCATTCAGGTTTCAGTTCAAATGTTAGTTATCCAGAGAGGCTGCTCCTGAACCTCCATCTCAAACAACATACCTATTCTCTTGGCACATTACTATCTCATCAACATGACTTCCTTTACAGCACCTATCAGAGACTGGAATCACCTTGATATCTCTAGCTGCTTACTGTTGGTTTCCCTCCACCATGCCCAAACTGTAAACTCCATGAAAGCAGGAACCTTGCATGTCTGTTACACCAATGAATCCTCAGGGATTAGAAGTGAACTGGGCAAATAATAGGCAGTAAAGAATATTTATGAATTAATATATTTTCATCATTATAAACATCACTGCAATAAACATTCTTCAGTCTATATCTTTTCATGTTACTAGGATATTACTTTAGTGTAAATTCCTTCAAGTGGGTCAGTTGGGTCATACAGTATTCACAGTTTTCATTCTTATATTAATTTTCTCAAAAAGTGCCTATCAACTTATATTTCCACCAATAATACATGAGAGTGACTGTTTCTCTATATTGTCATCAAAAGTTTGTTAATCTTTATCTTTGCCAATCCAAAAGGTGAAAAGTTATCTCACTGTATTTTCTTATAGTTCTTAGATTATTATTAAGGTTCAAAATTTTCTTATATGTTTTTGGGCCAATTTCTTCTCTTGAGATCTGCCTTGCTCCTTTTTCTACTGGACTGTCAGGCTGTTTCTCTGTTTAAAAAAGACTTCTGGGCCACAGGAGCATAAGCCAGTGGGGAAGGGACATGGCATATATTCTCACATGACAAGTTCACAAGGCTAAGCACGCATGGCCCAGTGAGCACAGTAGCAGGGAGAGAGCCTCCTCACTGACTTTGGGGAGCTAGAAAACAGAAAAGACCTAATCACTAGCAAGTCAATTTCTCCAAAACCAGGTAGTCTTCCTGAAGAAAACACTAACACAAATACCAATGGCCCCAGATCTGTAGATACTGTGCTAGATGACAGAGAAGATCTTTTTACAGAAGCTATTATGCAAAAGAAATGTCTTTGAAATTCCAGGAGATTTTCCCTCTCTTTCGAATCCTCTCCTGCAACAAATGACCTGCTGTCACCCGTACTACACTCATTGCTCCTAGAACTGAATTAGAGGAAATATGCTTCTGTGATCTCTGACAAATCTGGGAGTATATTAAAAAGAAGCAAATAGGAGATATTTTTGATATATAAATGGACGTGTCAGATCCACAGCTGTTTAATAAAGCATACAGAGTAACAACAAAGACTTCCTTCTTGATAAAAATGTTGAAATGATTTTCTTGGTTTGTATAGCAAATAGCAAGCAAATATTTAAATGTTAGTTATATTTTTCCACTAGTTCTAAAAAAAGAGTATTATAGACACCAAATTTAATGTATTTTAAAAAGCTTTGTCATCCAGTGAATTTTTAGAAAAATGAAAAACATCTCTGGAAAGTTATCTTCAGTTCACAGATTATCTTCTTTGATTTCCAGCTGTTCCTTGTTTCCTTTAATAGTTCCATTTCTCCCATCTCCTTATGATAAGTATTATTAGTTACTAAGACTTAAGTCTTCAGCCTGCAGTTTTATTTTCCTACACTCTTTACTTGAAAGAATTCATTCATTATCTATGACCTCAGCCATCATGTCCAATCTAGTCTCTGTGCCTATACAGCAATTTTGTATCATTACATGATACCAGTAACTTGATTTTATTTCCTACCATCGCCTCAAACTCAACATGTGCAAAACCTCATTTAATAACATTTACTGCCAATGTAGTCCCTTATTCCAACGTTGACAATGGCACTCCTCAGGATAAGTATCTTAGAGACATCTTTAGCTCATTTTTAAAAAACTGTACATCTCTACACAATAACCAGGTCCTATTAAGCTTCTTCAAAACAATTTTTTTTTTTTTTTTGAGACGGAGTCTCACTCCGTCATGCAGGCTGGAGTGTAGTGGCGAGATCTCAGCTCACTGCAACCTCTGCCTCCCGGGTTCAAGCAATTCTCCTGCCTCAGCCTTCCAAGCTGCTGGGACTACAGGCGCATGCCACCACGCCCGGCTAATTTTTTGTATTTTAGTAGAGACGGGGTTTCACGGTGTTGCCCAGGCTGGTCTCAAACTCCTGAGCTCAGGCAATCCGCCCACCTCGGGCTCCCAAAGTGCTGGCATTACAGGTGTGAGCCACCATGCCCGGCCCCAAAACAATTTTTGTACTGGTCCTTTCTCTCTTCCCATAGCCATTTTAGTCCTGGCTCCCAGCACTCCACATCTGTTACAGATAACTTAAAAAAACCAGATAACTAGCCTCCCTAATTCCAGTTTATCTTGAAGAAAGAAATCTTCAATATTCCTTTGATTACATCACTTCCTTCTTCTAAATCTTTAGGAGTTTCTCTCATTTCCTAAATCAATTCTAATTTTTCACTTGGCCTTTGAATTTATGCAAAATTTGGCCACTCTGCTTGACAGTCTCTCATTATTTTATAACATAAGTTTCTTTGTTGTTGCATATACAGTTCTACATTTGAATCTTCTATCAAATTTTCTCCTGATTACCTGAAACACTTTCCCCTCTTTTCTCCTAATTAAATTCTATACCCATTGTTCAAGGCTTAATGCAAATCTCACCTCATCAATGAAATTTTCTTATTTTCCTGGTCCAAATTGAACTCCTCTTTCTCTAAGCTTGTACAGAATGTATTCTGTCCAAATAAATTACCAATAAATTAGGTATTGCTTTATATTACTGATTAATTCATCCACAGATATTATTAGATTTTAATCCTAGTCTCTCTTACTAGATAAGATTCTTTTGCAGCTCCAGTCCATCTCCCATGCAAATTCAATTAACAAATGCATACAGTATATACACCTGCTTACTTGAAATCTTTTGGAGGCTAAGTAGTACAACAAAGGGAAGGCATATTACATAGGTTTGACTATGCACTCTGCAAAACAAATAAAAGCATATTGGTTTAAATGGCCCTATAATTATTTTTTGACTAAGACAACAAAAATGTTACAAGGCACCTAAGAGGTTAGAGCCTTAGATACTAAGCAGTATTATCTTCTCAGTTGAAATCTTCAATGAATATATGTATTTTCCACTATGAACAAAAGCTTAGTAACCCCTTTTCTGAGAAACAGTTAAGTACAAGGTAGTATCACTAGTAACAAGAAGGCCAATTTTTTTTTCTTTTACTCTAGGTAATTTTGGCACCTAAATCCAAATAAAAAAAGATATACAGTTATAGAATATCATATTTTTGCCTTAAGTCACTATTAAATTCTAAAAATAAGGAATTTTCTTGGCTTCTAACTAAAGGGTTTTACTTTGTTGTAGAATGAAACATAGAATATTTCATTAAATAAGTAAAAGCAAGACTGGTATTCTTTACTCCACTACAAATAGATTATATTTCTAGACTATGATAGCAGAGTTAACTGTGCCACAAGACAAAGATATCTTTTAAGTTTCCACCCAAAAAAGAGGAGAGAAACTGCTTCAAAGTAATGCCACTATTACTGTTGGAACACAATTTTTTACACTACCTGCTCAGTCACCCCGGGATGTCGTGGTATTTCATAGGTTCTGCATTTAAGTTGAAGTACTGGGTCCTCATTCAAAAGCTGTGCAAGCAAGAGCACACCATTCTAGGAGGAAGCACAGAGAAGGTCCCTGCTTGTTTTCTTACCAATATACCTGAGCAGGTATGGCCAGGCAAAGAGTACCATTTCCCCAACAGTTTTCCAGAGATACCAGGTACACTCTTTTCAGAATACAGCTCCTCTTCTCTGTATCTTCTACCAGAACTTACCATGGCCTATCCCGGCCTCTACCCCAATAAAGCATCAACTACACATTTTCAGGCAGCAGGTAATAAAGTCACAAACTAGTATAAAGGGGATGCACAACCAGATATTGCAGTCAACTAGTGTTTCCTAGCTGTTGAAAACTCAACTCACCTCAGTGTAGAAGCGTACATAACCTGAAGTAAAACCCACCACAATGCAGGTCCAGTCAGGACGCCCAGTGGAACTCCTGTTACAAACAAAATGTATTGTCTAATTAACAACTCATAAATCAAAGCAAAGGAAACAGATAACTCTTATTTATCCTTACCTCTTTTGGCTTGCTAGTGGGATACATAGAGCACTGGTTACACATTCCCTAAAAACAAAAACAAAATCATATGCTTACCCACCGAACTTACTAATTACTTTTATTTCTTTATAATTGGATGTTAAAGGACAATAACTGGAAGATGACTTCTGTGAACCAGTTTTATTTGATGCATAAGTAAAAATACAGTAAAACTCTACTACCAGTAAGGTCCATAAAATTCATTCACACAAAATATAATGCCACATGCATTTGAGGTTAATAAAAAACAGAATTTTTCACTCTTCTTGTCATGAAAAACATGAAAGTACAGAAAGCAAAACTTTACTTACACAACTGACTGTGCACAGAACTGAGCAAAGCTCAAACCATCCCCATGCAGCCATTTCCTACTATGTCCCTGCCTCTCCTCTGCTTCAGCTAAGAACTTCAGCCTGCCTCGTTGTTTGAGATCAGGAGCTGGGAAAATGGTTGAGGAACTGCCAGTCACGTTATATGCAAACCGTATTTCTGCAGGGTACATTATTTTAGGAACTTACGTATTACAACTTGCTGGCTTTTCTATTTTGCAGAAACTGCTCTCATCATCCATTTCTAAGCACATGTTAGGTGTGATGTTCCATAAAAAAGATACATACATTTTTTTCTGACACGTAGACTTGAAATATTTGTCAGGAGCTCAGAAACTAAGTCTCAAAATCAAAACAACTCCTACCCACTGACTTTTATTAAATCTGTCAAACATGAGGATCATCACCAGCTTATCCAAGAAACTACAAACACTTCTACGCCATACATCATACTAGGTAATCCATGAACAAAATTCATCTTCATGTTTGTTCGCTGTTTTTAAAGCATTATGCTTGCTTTGCATTTCTGACACTTAGGCTAAATGGTGTAAGGAGAAATATTACCATTTATTTTGATAATAGTAGAGAATATTTCAAATATCTACAATGTGCCAGGCTATGTTCTAGGCACTTCTACTTGGTTGTCTTTTATCTGAATTCAAAGTCTGGAGGATTTTTTTACTCATTCTGATCAGACAGTTTTCAGTCATAAAAATTTAATTGAAAACCAGTTTTGGGTTCAAGGTTCTAGGCTAGCAGCTCCATCATGTAGTCACACTGGTCATAGTTATAAAAGTTTTACTGGGTCAGCAGGAAACTGATGTACCAACTTGCATTTCTGAAGTATTTATGAGTTTTAAGAATTAATGTAGTACTGTACCCTTCAAGTATAAGCCCAATATCAGCAAAGCAGAGAAGACAATGATTGCCCTTGACTTTTTGGATGAATAAAATTAGTAATGGAGAACAGAGGGAAAAGACAAAATTAAAAAGGATTTTATGAGATTCTTTTTGAATTCTTCCTTAAATCTTCCAACAGAATTAAAAAAAAATTTACTTGATACATAAAATTTGCTGATCAAATCATTCTCTACAACCTATAAAGTTAGGATACATATACATTCACTAAACATTTCAAATAATGAAATTTCTTTCTTATTTTAAAAAATTGTTTTCTTTTAAGAGACAGGGTGTCACTCTGTTGCACTGGCTAGAATACAGGGCATGATCATAGCTCACTGCAGCCTCAAACTCCTGGGTTCAAGCAATCCTCCTGCCTCAGCCTCTCGAGTAGCTGGGACTACAGGTGTGCATACCATGTCCAGCTAATTTTTAAATTTTTTGTAGAGACAGGGTCTTACTATGTTGCCCAGGGTGATCTTGAACTCCTGGGCTCAAATGACCTTCCTGCCTTGGCCTCCCAAAGTGCTAGGATTACAGATGTGAAAGACTGAGCCCAACCAAATAATGAAACTTTTTAATAGATTCACTTACAAGTCAAACAATTTCATATATACATGTAACACACAGAGAAACAAAAATTAATTGGCACCTACCCTTCTTCAACATTTAAAGAACCACTCCAGCCAACAGCAAATTGCATTTCTTCCTTTCCTTTATCACTATATTTCCACTTTGCTGAAAGAATGAAGATATCTTATAAAATAATTTTAGCTATAATATACTAAAAAGGTAATTTATAAATTTTGCTCTTTCTCCTTAAAATATGATTACGAAATTTAACAGTTGTATGTTAACTGACTTGGGTCTTTTTATAGGTAAATATAAGATAAAAATATCTATAATAGATTCTTATAATACACCTAGTCTCCTGGCCTTCAGCCTCTCCTTCCCCCAATTCAACCTGTATAATGTTGTCATAGTTCTTATAGAATAAAGTTACTAATTCCTGTGCCCACCCTGCCTAGTTTAAGACTACTTTTATCTTCAGATGACAGAGAAAATTTTTCTACTAGACCTTTGCTACTTGAGGGTAAATTTGCTTTGTAAGACCATTCTATACACATTTTACACATAATCTTACTTTGATCAGTAAGGTTTGGAAATCTACAAGGTATGAAAAAAACCTCAATTTTTAATCTGCAAAAAAAAATTATGAGTTAAAATGCTATGCCCAAAACAGAAATCAATAATATTATGAGTTTTCAAATTAAGAGTTGAAAATCACCTCACTCACACTGTTACTAAGAAAAGGTCAATGACCTTTTTAGCTCTGACTGTCCCTTGCAAGAATTGAGCAATGCACAGTACTGCCCCTGCAGTATCATAAGCTAAGGTAGCTACAGCCAAGACAGAAAAAAGGGAGAAAACAAACAGAATGCAAGGGGGAAAAAGAGGGAAATGGGGGTGGGGGGGAGATAAAGTGTTATATTCTTTTCACCTAATCCATTTTCTCTTCTATCCAATGCATCAAAATAAAGGTCGCTGAAAAGAATAGGATACTCACGCACTAGAAATACAGCTTTTTGCTCTCGAGCTATTACCATAAGATCATTGGTTGGAGATAAGGATAAAACACAATCTTGGAGCCAGGAAGTTTTTTGTGTTTTGCAAGTATTTCCTTCTTCTTCCTGTGGGTAAAACTACAATTACTGCATATGCAAAAATACCAAGAGTATTCAAACTCAGCTTGCCTGCCTCAAGGGGTGAGGGGGAAGAAAAAAAAGAAAAGGAAGTATTTCCAATTCTCATACACTTTCATAATATTCCTTATCAAAGATCGTGAACCCAGGAGGTGGAGCTTGCAGTGAGCTGAGATCGCGCCACTGCACTCCAGCCTGGGCGACAGGTGTTTTCTTTTCTCATTAGACATTTACGTATTGTATAGGTAAATTCCCATGGTTAAAAATTCAACAGCTATAAAAAGGTGTTCTTTGAAAAGTCTCTTATACTCTTGTACTCTAGCCATCTAGTTGTTAACTCTAGAGACAATGCAATCAGTTCTTATGTATATTTCCAGAGATACTTCATGCACATTTACTACCCTTTTCCTCACTTTTTCTTACAAGAATAGTAGCATAATATATACATATTTCTATACTTCGCTTTTTTCTCTTAACATATTCCTTAGACTTCATTCCACTTCCATATGAAGTTTCTTTATTCTTTTTAATGTCTGCATAATATGCCATTTTATGGATGCACTATAATTTATTTAACCAGTTCCCTATATGCGTGGACATTTGTATTGCTTACCATCTTTTGCTGTTACCAACTATGCTGCAATAAATACGCTTATAAATTTGTCAGTTTGTGTGGAAGTGTATCAGTAAGCTAAATTCCCAGAAGTAAAATTGCTGGGTCAAAGGGAATGTGTATTAGTAAATTTGCTGGATATTCCCAAACTGTGCCCCCCACATGTTGTATTAATTTGTAATTCCATCAGCAATTTTTGAAAGTGCTTGCTTTTTCACATGCATTTCGAAAAATATTTTAATGGTGGATCTCTGTCAATTTAATAGGTAAAATGTAGTATCTCAAAATACTTTTAAATTACATTTTTCTTATGAATGAGAATTTAGGCATTTTCTCATATACTTAAGAAAATTTCTCATTTTTATATAAAGGAAAGGAACAAACTGCATAATTTTCTACGAACAGTTTGTTCCCTTCCTTTGTAGATTTCCCATTGGGTTGTTGCTCTTTTTCTAATTGCTTTGTATATGCTCTTTACATACAAAAAAACCCAAAATTGGC
The DNA here is from genome assembly GCF_024542745.1 of Macaca thibetana thibetana. Classification (NCBI taxonomy): domain Eukaryota; kingdom Metazoa; phylum Chordata; class Mammalia; order Primates; family Cercopithecidae; genus Macaca; species Macaca thibetana. The sequence goes on along the minus strand of NC_065578.1, from coordinate 142,871,084 downwards.
CCTTTGAAAATAAGTGATGCAAATAGTTTTTCCTATTTGTGATGGCTTAATTTTTTCCATGTAGAAATTTTCTATTATCATATAACTAAATTATCCATCTATTCTCTTATGGCTTCTAGGTTTGATGTCATGTAGACTCCTACCTTACTCAGCCCTACTTAATGTCTTTTAGATTCAATTATTCAAAAGGGGAGGGAAAGGCAGGGGAAAGCTATGCAGGTTAATTTCATTTTATAAAAAAATTATAATTTCATGCTTTTTAAAAACTTATACTAAGCATGCATTACAAGCATTATAAAATTTAAAGATTTTAGAAACAGAAAATCATCCTAGTCAGAAATGTTATAGTAGTATTATATTTCTAGGAATAATAAATTATTTCTTGCTGGGATACCATCAAAGAAATGTTTAAAACACAAATAAAATATGGGCTGTAGGGAATCTTTAGAAATACCCCAAAATGAGCCTGAAACCTCTGGGACAGTCATGCAATTATTTCTCTTTTGCAATGGGATATTAGGAAACAAACACATTTGGAACTTTTTTCTCAAGCAAAATAAGCTAAGGAGGCTGCACCATCTCCCGAAAGATAGGGAGAGCATAACATTGGCAAAATCTCATTTTATTAAAGCTCTACTTTTCTCAAGGAATTCTGTATCTAGCTTGTTGTTTTTAATGTTTGTTTTCCTACAGATAAATTAGAAAATTATCCCCCAAAGATAAAAGTCATAAGGTAAAACTTAGTTGTAATTAAATTTTTCCCTGGTTCCACAGCTTCTGCTGTAGGATAGTCTTTGTTTATCCAACACATCCCTCCTCATGATGGCTTGCCTGTAAGGTGAGGACAACATTACCTTATGGTTTCCTCCAATAAAGGAGACTCCAATTATACCAACTGTGAGGTACAGGACCTTCTAAGTGATTAGAGTTCCACTTTCAGGTAGGAGCTTAGAAGAGGACAGTTTATATAGGAATATTATTTAGGCATTGCATTTGATAAGAAATTGGGAAGGTCCAAAACTCTTTGATTGGTCTCTGACTCTTATCCTAAAATCTCCCTCTCAATGCAATAAAAAAGAATCAACATAATGCTTCAGGAAAGGAATACAGCCCTTATTTGGGCATGTTCTCAAAAAAATTTGTTTTAATAATTAAGCATCTATACAAATAGATTCCTTCCTCTTATCACACTTCCAAAACTATGTTTAATCAGTAAATCCTAAAAATATTATAAAAGTCGCTTTTCTTTTTTTTCAATAAAGAATATTGTTCCTATGTTTCTGTCCCATGTTTTCAAAATAATGCCACTAACAAGGATTAGATCTGATGTTTATGTGCACAGAAAAGACAAAGAGTCAAAGATGGAAGACATTTAGAGGCCAACTGGTCCAAAATCTAATTTTATAATAAAGGAAGTGGAGTCTCGGTGAGGTTAACGGATGTGCTCCAGCCATGGAATTAGTGTCAGAGCCCAAACTAAAATCTAGGCTTCCTGATTCTTAATTCAGGTGGTCTTTCCATTCTATCGCCCTGCTCATCTCTGTGGGTAGCTGTACTAGCTCTTTGGGAAGCTTGTCTTTACTTGAGATTTGACTCTAGTCTCATATTCAGTGAAAACCCTTTTCTCCAAAAGAACTACTGTACTATAAGTTTATTCCAGCCTAATCTTTCTGTAGTTCTTTGAGTCGATTTAGAGCTAAAAGATGACCACTGTATTTGAATATGTGAGCCAGAGTATTCTTGAGGTTTTTCTTCAAGAACTCCTTTAAAAATACTTTCCCTCTCCTTTCTGTCTTTCCATCAGAAGTTCCAATTCCTCTGGCAAACCTATCCTACCCTAACTCCTAACCTTCTTTCAAACTTACTGCAATTAAAAGTCTTACCACTTGCTGCTACCTGTATATTCTGTGACTACATTTCTCCCACACTAGACAAGAGGCCCTCTGGCTGGCAAAACCTATGGTTTATATTTTTCAACTCCACATGTAGCACACTCCACTAATAGAATATATGAGTGAGTAACAGCATTCCCTATCTCTTGAATAACATATTATCTATTCATATACCTGAAACTGTATGACAATGAGCAATCAATGTAAAGCTAGCATATTCAGTCCTTAGTAATGTTTTTTCTTCATACTAAGATTTAATAGTTCAAGATTCTGGCTGACATATCCATGGTAAGTATGAGTCAAAGAGATATAAGAACAGAATACCACTGTATCATAGTCCTCTTATGTATCATAGTCTTCTTAGTTGGGCCTAAAACTCAGTGTCAGATTATGATCAAGCTGTCTGCTGCTACTCCAACAAATGGACTCTAAGTGATCCCAGAAGCAAACATGAATTTTGTCCCAAAAGGACTAACCATGACAAAAGCATTGGAAATAGACGTCACTTGCTTAGAAGCAAATTCAGAAAAATGATTCCATAATCGATTATTATATCCCTAACCCTGCTTTGCCATCTTATACATGTACATTTTTAGTTACATGAAACCTGAAAATAAAACTTGATGTGGATTAGCACTCTAGTTTCATCTACCGAAGACAGGGGAATAAAGAAGCAAAAAGCCAAAATCTTCCATCATTCTTTATTGCACTTTCTTTTCTATGTCCTTTCTACTTCTCCAACTTTCTCTGTTACTGTGGTACCAAAAATATATCCTCCTGGTTTGCCATGGTAAAGTTGGATATGTACAACTGAGCATTGTATATTATAAAAATAGGTTAGAAAATACAATAATATTATTATATAATCATTAGAGTTTGATGTGCCATAAAATTCTAGATCTAAACTTTTAGTCGTGCTTCTCAAGAATGATGCTAACTTGTCACATCATTCTGAGCAAACTATCACAAGGACAGAAAACCAAACACCGCATGTTCTCACTCATAGGTGCGAATTGAACAATGAGAACACTTGGACACAGGGTGGGGAACATCACACACCGGGGACCTGTGGTGATGTGGGGGGAGGAGGGAGGGATAGCATTAGGTGATATACCTAATATAAATGACCAGTTAATGGGTGCAGCACACCAACACGGCACATGTATACATATGTAACAAACCTGCATGTTGTGCACACGTACTCTAGAACTTAAAGTGTATATATATAGAATGATGCTAATTTGTCACAAAATGCAACGGTGTTGTGTTCTTAATACAAGCTCCACAAGCTCTTTGGATCCACAACCACATGGGGGAGCAGCTGTATACCTATTGCAACTGGAAGTTCCTGGTCACACGTAATTCTAAAGTAACTTCTTTGTGACTAAGGCACAGTATTCAACATATCAGATTCAATACAAGGATAAAAAGCCTCTAATGACAATAACCCAAACCAAATAATATCCTTAAAATTATAAAGAGGTAAAAATGTATTGTTTCCCCATAAGCTTAGCTATAATATTTTGCCACCAGCCAGAGTAAATTTTACCATATTATGAAGCAAATTCAAAACAGAAAACCACTGGAGGTGTGGATGAGAGAAATCACAGGTAAATCAAATTTCTTTTAATAAATCAACAAATTAAGAAACTAAGTGTAAGACAATGTAATCAAAGATCCTAGAACTGCTTGTCTGTATAGATCAACAATCTCCCTCTTACACATGTCATAATCCTCTTGAAGCCAACTGACAGGATGATACAATCTTAAACAGAAACAGAAGGAACTACAGGGATCATCTGAGTGAAATTCCTCACTTTCCAGAAAAGAAACTAAGTTCTAGAAAGAATAAGTGGATTTTCACTAACCATACCAATACTATAGATAATACATTTAAAGCAACACACATTGATTCACACAGTCCCTGGACAATTTACAGAAGAACTCTGGTCCTTCACTTCTAAAATTAGAGGTCGGAGGAAGAATGAGGAAATGGCCTGTGGGTCAGAATCCATGAGAATGACTAGACCCTCGATGTTCTCACATCTCTCTCTCTCTCTCTGCTTTAATGTATCCTGTACAACATTGCCACAGTATTGCTCCAGAAGGGCTGCAGAAATACAAACCAAGAATAAAGAATGTGAGTCCGTCTGAAGTGACCCCTGTGCCAGATTTTTCAGGGAAGTCTCAAGTCTAAGTACAAATAACTTGATGAAAATATTGGTATAGTGGAGATTAGGAAATCCCCTCTCAAGGCTGGATCACAATGAACTAGTATTAGGTTTTACAACAAAATAGGATTTCCAGTGCCAGTTCCAGAAAGCTCAGGCAAGAAATAGGGCATAGCGCTGTAAACAACAATGCTCTGGGAAGCCACTGAATCTCTGCTGAGCATCAGCACACATTCAGTGACTGACAAGATGCAAGCTCATCATTTTGTTTTGTGTCATAAAGGCATTTGCCTACTAATTAGGGTTTTGGAAAACTTCCCAACAATAATGGGGCCCATAGTCTTTAACGCTGCTCCCTTGAAGCCAGTGATTCAAAAACAAATCTTTTGACAAGGTAATTTCCCAAGCCATGCCTGAAATGTAAAACAAAAAAAGCACTTCACTGCTTAAAGGTGCTCCACCAGGGACCACCTTCCACCTTGGGTTTTCCACAAAAACTTGCCTCCCCAACCCTGTTACTAAAGTTGGCACTGAATCTGCATGCAGTCTCCCCCATTGACATCATTGTGGTGGCTGCACTAAGCTCCACAGCTATGAAAGCCAGCCCATCCCCTCCCTACCACTGTGAAGTGGGTGTTCAGAGAGGACTGCTCCTGGAACACAGGTGAGTGGAGTCCCCAAAGATCCATGCAAAACAGCCCGGCCGGTTCCAGCAATTATGAAAAAGTCCAGGCTCTCAGACCACTGACCCTGATAAGTAGATGTCCTTGGTGCCACCTGGTATTGTAGTGACTCAGTCCATGTGCATCATCACCAGTAGGATCCAGCTTCCTGCTGAAAAGCCCTCTGTCCCGTTTGTGGATAAGACAGTGCAGCCCAACCATGGGACAGCTTGAGGAGGAGGCAAAAGCTGAAGATGGATTTTTGTACCTGGTTGATATGGTTTGGCTGTGTCCCCACCCAAATCTCATTTTGAATTGTAACTCCCACAATTCCCATGTGTCATGGGAAGAAGCCGGTGGGAGGTGACTGAATTATGGGGGTGGGTCTTTACTGCCCTGTTCTGATAGTGAATGAGTCTAACAAGATCTGATGGTTTTAAAAAGGGGAGCTTCCCTGTACAAGTTCTCTTCTCTTGTCTGCTGCCATGTAAGACATGCCTTTCATCTGCCATGATTGTGAGGCTTCTCCAGCCACGTGGAAGTGTGAGTTCAATAAACCTCTTTCTTTTGTAAATTGCCTAGTCTCGGGTATGTCTATATCAGCAGCATGAAAATGGACAAATACACTGGCCTACATGGAGACAGCACTCTGGCTTTTTCTGAGGGCTGTTGCCGGGTTAGGTGCACAATTACCACTTGAGTATCTTGAAAATAGCTGGCAGTTTTCAGTTATTATACCACAACCTCTTCTCACAGACCTATTAGTGCATCTGAGACTGGGTTTATTTCTTCATATACTGGAAACTTTTGTTCCTTAGAATAGAAAATTATCATACAGAGTTTGAGTTTTTCTTTTTATGCACTGTCCTCGTGGCTATATTCTCCAGGGAGCTTCTTCTTTTAGAAATCATATTTAATGAAGATATTTCCATATTGAAGTGAGGTGGGTGTGGTATTAAAGTAAAAAGGAAGGAGATGAAATATTTATTCTGCATTATGTTTGAAGTGTTAGATGGCTAAGCATTAAAAGCAACCAAATTAAATCCCCCCAAATTAAAGTAATCAGAACACCTGCTTCACTAGATTTTGCCAGCTGCCAATCTTGTTGGACTGAGCTAATCTGCTCCTCTTTCTGAAACTACTATGGTAAATAACAATAAAACTTGCTTTAATAAAGGCAAAAATGAATGAATGAATAAATGCACCTATAAAACATAATCCTAGTTGTTGAGGGGGGGGGAATCTATAATTGTATTTTAGTGTGGCCTAAACTTCAAGAATTTTTTTTGAATTAAGTCCAGTAAAAAAGTTTTCTTAATCTACAAAAATACAGAAACTACTAATGTGCATTATGAAAAGGAATTCTTTCTAAACAACTCTATATGGGATAAAGCATATACTTTTAAATTTTTCTTTCTTTCGATTTTAAGCACACAACGCAGGCAGACAGTAACACTGTAGTAATTAAATCAGCCTTTCAACTATAGCTGGCATTATAGGGACTGTAATTACTGGGTAAACACAGTGGCCAGTGTTTTTTGGTTTATCAGCTATTGTAGTATTTACACAGTCACTGAAGTAGCCAGGAGTAGTTTTTCAAAGCTTTCAACTTTTGTATGATACGTCCATCATTAGCAATTTATGTTGTTACTGTCATCATGCTAACTTTCACAGATATTTATACATTTTAGGGGTACCAGAAAGATCCAGTGTAATCCAAGGGCTGTCAGCACATTCTCTGTAATTCTCAGTAGTTTACTGACTAAGCCATAGAAATAAAACACTCATCTATACTTTTAAAGCAAGAGACAGTGCTTCAGCAATTCTGAAACACAAAAAGAAAGTAAACATCACTATATTACTGGTTACTAAGGATTTTTTCGTTTTTCTCTATTCTGCTACTAACTATAAAATGCTCAATATTTTTCAAACTTTCTTGTTTTAGATAGCAGAACTTTTTATTCCCAAACAAAATTTTATACAAAATTTCAATATATGTACTAGATAAAAGCATGAATGAGGAAACTACACAGCACCTCTGTGGAACCCTAGAGCTCTCTCACACATAGCATGAAAAGTACTAGTCCAGGCCACATTTCAGATCAGAGACAAAAATTCTCAAAGGAAAGATCCTGAGATCTTTTCAACATAAGGAAAGGCATGAACTCTTTCTAAATTTTATTTGAAGGGGCCCAAAGGAAAATTCTCACAAATAAATTAATCACAAAAAACTGTAACTTCAATCTCAATTTTAAAAATTACCTTTCTTTCTAGTATTAGAGGAACTTAACTAATTCGGTGACTCTTATTTACTTCGTCAATTCAAGTAAGATTAATTCTGCCATTTATTCTTAAATTGTATATATAATATGACCTCCTTTTCATAAAATGTTCTTTGCGCCCATTCATCTGCCTACTCAACCTTCTATTCATATAGTGCCAAAGAAAAACTCCTAAAGACCCCTACGCAGAACCCCTTAAAGTTAATAATGATGATCATTTTTAGATGTTAGGGATGGATTATTTTATTCTTTGTATTTTTCTGTAATACCTGAATTTTCTATAATAAACATGTGTCAAATATATTTTATTACTCATACAAAGTTCATTTCATAAACAATTACAATGGAACACCAAAAACTAAAAAGCATACTTCTCTATTGCCTGAACAACTGTTTATTTGTTTTGTTTTGTTTTTGTTTGAGTCAGGGTCTTGCTCTGACGGCCAGGCTGGAGTGCAGTGCAATGGCACAATCACAGCTCACTGCAGCCGCTACCTCCTGGGCTCAAGTGATCCTCCCACCTCAGCCCCTGAGTAGGTGGGACTATAGACAGGCACATGTCACTTTGTCTGACCACAGCTGTTTAATACTACATACTAAATCTAGGTGCCATGGAGTAAAAGAAAGTGACAAAAAAATTGCTGCTCAGAAACTATCATCTAGTTGGATAAACAATACTAGTAAATAATACATAATTCTCTCTCAATATAAATCAGAATAGATTTAATAGCTAAAGTAAGTGCAATGAACCTTAAATTGCTATTGGAATTGAGAAAAAAAAATAAGATAATGGTATGCATTCCCAAAAGAATAAGTGAAAAACATGTGAAAGGACGACAAACCTTACCCATAAATTTAAAACACAGATTGAAACACTGAAATGGCATTTTACATTGATCTAATTTAGCAAAGACTAAAGTATGATAACATACTAGGAGTCAACAATTTCAAATAATTAAGAATAGCAAGAGAAAAGCACATTCATCTTTCACAGTCTTGGATGGAGAGAAATATTTCACTTAAAAAAATAAACAACAGCACACAGCCAATGATAATAAACAAGTGGCTCAAAGCTGTTTTTATTTCTTTCTTTCTTTCTTTCTTTTTTTTTTTTTTTGAGACGGAGTCTTGCTCTGTCGCCCAGGCTGGAGTGCAGTGGCACGATCTCAGCTCACTGCAAGCTCCGCCTCCTGGGTTCACGCCATTCTCTTGCCTCAGCCTCCGGAGTAGCTGGGACTACAGGCGCCTGCCACCTCGCCCGGCTAGTTTTTTGTATTTTTTAGTAGAGACGGGGTTTCACCGTGTTAGCCAGGATGGTCTCGATCTCGTGACCTCGTGATCCGCCCGTCTCGGCCTCCCAAAGTGCTGGGATTGCAGGCTTGAGCCACCGCGCCCGGCCGTGTTTTTATTTCTCTAAACAAGTAGAGAAAGGTACTCTCATACACTGCTATTTGGAACACAAATTGGGTAGCCCTTTAGAAGCACCATGCAACAATTTCTGTCAAAATGTAAAATGCAGCCTGGGCAATGTGGTATGACCCCATCTGTAAAACAACTAAAAAATTAGAGGGTGACGCTGCAGTGAGCCATGATCGTGCCACTGCACTCCAGCCTGGGTGATAGAGCAAGAACCTATCTCAAAAAAAAAAAAAAGAAAAAAAAAAGAGGAAAATGTATATATTTTTTGAATTTATTCTGATGGACTAAGGCTACCTAACATTTATTGAGCACTTACTATGCTCCAGGTACTATTCTAAGCATATATCATTTAATCCTCATGGCAATCCTATGAGTTTGATATTGTTATCAATACCACTTCAGAAACGAGGTCACTGAGCTTAGAAAAGTTAAATAACTTGCCCAAGGTTTCATAAGTAGTAAGTGGCAGAGTTGGGACAGAAATTCAGGCAGTCAGACTCTCAATTATGACACTATGTGCCCACATGTAACCAAAGATGAATGGCAGATATAAAGGTGCTTATTGTAGCATTGCTCATAATAGGAAAAAAGAAAAGAAAAAGAGCAAAGGAAAAACTAGATGTCCTTCAACAGAAGGGTGATTAAATAAATCACAGTACAGCTATACAATAATTGAAAAGAACGAAATAATTTACATATATGGAAAAACCTCCAAATTACGTTAAATAGAAAAAGCAAGAAGTAGAATAATGTGTAAAATTAAAGTCTATTTGGCCTTAAAGAAAAGAGGGTAAATTAAACACACGAATTTTACTCTCAGTCTCCCCAGCACCACTAAAAACAATAGTAAACGAATTGTTTTAAAAAGGCAAAACCAGTAAAGACAAAAAAACTTTCCTCCAAAAAACAAATGAACAAAAATGAGAGGAGAAAAGGTACAAAATATGAGAGCTAGAAAGCAAAGGAACAGGTGGTAACTGAGTTTACAGTTCCTAGAAAGCTAACTCCTAAACTGATGGAGAAGAAAGCTGAGAAGCTGCCCTAGTTGCATTGCAAAATCACCAGCAGCCTTAGGAATTGGCACCAGGGGCCCCTAGAAGTAAAGGTATGGATGGGGCTAAAATCAGGAGGCTTGGTAGAGAGTGTGTTTAACCAGCAGTCAGGTCCCAGGCTCCCTTTCCCCACTCCACCCAGCCAGATCCCTGGTAGAAGACCAGAGGCCCCAATCACCAAACCAAAACTCACTTAACAGAAGCTACTCTGTGGGAATGCCTGAGGAGTGCAGATCTGAATTAAAATTAACAGTTATAAACAAGAGGAAGGAAAAGCTGCAGCTGACTACATGGAGCTTAAGCATTTAGGCGTAAATAATGCCACAGAGACCCAGCCTGGATAACTTGTTGCTCTGTGGCCAAAGATCCAAGAAGAACTTAAATTAAGTTTTGTCTCCTGGCAATTATTTAGCTGCACTTTTCACAACAGCAAATCACTTCACCAAACTCTACTAAAATTAAATTAATGATCTTATAGATCAAATGCTCTGAAGGTCAAGAAGTTTTGGAGAACAAAATGGGGAAAAGGCAAAAAGACAGACTGGGAGGGTTACGTTAAAAGCCACGGGCTAAATAAACCAAGGTTTCTCAACCTCAGCGCTGTTGACATTTGGGGCCAGAAAATCCTTTGTTCTGTGCACTGAAAGATGCTTAGCAGAATTATTGGCCTCTACTCACCAGATGCACCTCCCTCAAGCTGTGAAAGCCAAAAATGTCTCCAGATGATGCCAAATCATTGCTAAATATTCACTGAGGAGGCAAAAATCGCCCATGGTTGAGAATTACTAGGCTAGACCAAGCTTGTATTAACATAGAGAGGAAGATCTTTGGCAAAATGCGTGTTTCTGACAATCCAAAGTCCAAAGTCCTAATAAGAAATGGCCTAATGAGAAGGAGACCCTTGCCCAGCCTCAGAGGATAACCTGGGGCATATCCTTACTGTGCAAGTGTTCTCCTTCCACCTCTGGCCAATCTGGTGCTCATGTCGCCTGTGTGGCAGGTGGCATGAGAGTCTAACGAAAATAACGAAATAAGGCAAAACATTTTCCAACATCATCCCAGATTACTAATATTCTAGGAATCTCTAATCAGGTCGTGCTATATCCACTTCTCAGCCTGTAAACAAACATTTCTCTGGGGCCTCTATCTGACCAGCATGCTTTTATTCTCTGTTAATCTGCTAAATCATAATTGCCTCTCTAAACTGTTATAACAGTTTCTGTAAAACAGATGGAGCACATTTCAAAGACTCCTTTGAATGGAAATTTTCCATGCTGCCTACCTTAACTGAAGACATTGACCCAGAACCTTCCTGTGCTTCCTGATCCAGTAACCACTACCCGTTTACCACCTATTAACCACTACCTATTTACAATTGCACAAATTCCCAAGTCTATACTTCCTACCGTTGGCCTTAATACACCAATGAAGGAAAGTCCATTAAATCAGTCTTGCTATGAAATTAAATTAAGCCTTTCAAGCTTCTTCCCAAACTGCCTCAATTCCCTTTACAGCATAAGGCTGAACAAAATATTCTCCTCTAATTACTTCTTTCTCATAGCAAAACAATTATAATACCAACTAAAAGCCTTTATAATACTGTGTTAAAAAAAAAAAAAGCAACAGCAAAGCTATTTACTATTTGTTATAGGATCATCAGTCAGTAGACGGCATAGTACATCTACCTTCTTTTCCAATGTCCCCAAGCCAGCCACTATCTTGTGATCATATCACTTAAAATCAAGTTAGTATAGAGGAAGATCTTTGTTTTACCTTGTCTTTTATCCCAATCCATCTTTCTTCTATTCCAATCCATCTTTCTTCTATCCCAATCCATTTTAAAAGCTTGTTCTACTTGCCTTTTCAGTCTCTTACTGTATTTATTTACAGGCAAGTAGTAATTCCTTAACCTTACTTTTGTCACTTGCCTAATTCAGTACACTTGCCAATGAACTTGACTTGTGTCCCCTTGCCCCCACCCCAATTCAAATGTTGATGCCTTAACCCTAAAGTGACTGTACTTGGTTAGACATAGGGCCTTTAAGGAGGTAATTTAGGTTAAATGCAAATGAGCTCATAAGAGTTGGTTAGGACTGGTGTCCTCATAAGAGAAAGGGACACCAGAACTTGCTCTTTCCCTCCCAGCATGTGTACACAGAAGAAAGGCCAAATGAGGACACGGCAAGAAAGCAGTTGTCTGCAAGCCAGGAAGAAAGGCCTCATCAGAAATCAGCCCCAATGGCACCTTGATCTTAGACTTCTAGTCTCCAGAACTGGGAAAAAATCAGTTTTTGTTGTTTAAGTCACCGAGTCTGTGGTACTCTGTTACGGCAGCCTGAGCAGATGAATACAGACATGAAATAGCTATAGCAGAAAGATGTTTGTCTTCTATCACAGAAACCATTAAAGCTCCTAAGCCTACCAGTGTCATACATGCACACTTCCTTGGACATAGCTGGCTACGCTGATAGTGCATATTAAAATATGCTTTCTTCACTAAGCCATTATTATAGCTAACACCTAAAAATAGAATCAGAATCAACCTAGAGTCAGAAAAAAAAGAGGCTTTCTCCTTTCCTAAAAAAGCCTTGTCCAGATCCCAGTACTGTCACTCTGAACATAAAAGTCATTTTCTGCCATAAAAATAAGAAACTACTCTCAAAGAGCTAACAGACTTGTGGAGATAAAAAGCACTGTGGAGTTTTTAGTCTTTTGCTGAATTCAGTAGCAGCGAGTTGGCCTCCCTGTCAGCATTCAGTGGCAGTGGCTGCTGCTCCTTTCCTCTTTGCTTCCCCTCCTGTGGCTTAACTACGCAGTACCACAGCACTCCTGAAGAGCAAAACACACCATCTCCGTAATGCCAGACTAACGCAGAAGAAAAATTTACCTTCTTCTGGTTAGAATAACCTCAACCCAATGGCAACTGGTGAAGAATCCTATAATTGTTTTTTGTTTGTTTGTTTGTTTGTTTGTTTGGAGACAAGAGTCTTACTCTGTTGCTCAGGCTGGAGTGCAGTGGTGCAATCTCGGCTCATTGCAACATCCGCCTCCCAGGTTCAAGCAGTTCTCCTGCCTTAGCCTCCAAAGTAGCTGGGATTACAGGCATGTGCCAACACGGCTGGCGAATTTTTATATTTTTAGTTAGAGACAGGGTTTTGCCATTTGGGCCAGGCTGGTCTCATACTCCTGACCTCAAGTGATCCGCCTGCCTCAGCCTTCCAAAGTGCTGAGATTACAAGCGTGAGCCACTGAGCCTGGCCTCTATAATTGTTTTTATAATTATAATGCCTTGACACAACTGTAAGTTGACTTCAAGACATTCCACTTCTTCCAATCCTGGTTCCTTCTTTAATGTGGATAAGACTCAGACTCTCAGAGGAGGTAGGTTTTGAGCCTGCTATCTGTTCCTAATAAGAGAGAATAAAAGTTTCTCTTTCCACTCCTTTACATTCTAACTAGGCAACTAGAACGTATACTTTTACATTTCACACATCTGCCAACATTTATTCTAATTCTTGCCTCTGGAGCTGGTTATAGTTCTGGAGTTGTTCATAATCACAGATGGTAGTAGAAATAACAGGAGTCTCTTACCTCAGCTGAGTAGATTCCTAATAGGCCTGGTATAAAACATTCTGCTCAGCAAAACTTCGTAATAGTGCTACATACAGAAAGCGGCTGTTCGAGGGAGAGGTCATAGTCCTTACTCTGGCCATAGTGCCATTTTGTTCCCACCCACCAGTCTCCTTTAACAAAGATGTCTTAAGGAAAGGATCCAAATTCAAAGAAGCTCTCTCGAACAAACAGGATAACTTAAACAACTAGATAACCTCTGAACTTCATTGTACCTGCCTACTTTTACTGTCACTCAAATGTATTCTCCCTCACCATGTACATATGACCCATGACAAGGTACAGGGGTTCAAAGGTGGATAATAGGAACAGCTAGGAATAATTGGTACACCCAAAATTGTTGTGAATGAGGTCTAGCAATACTGTTTCACTTGCTTTGTTTGTTAAGTCACAGCATGAGCAAATCTATCAAGAAAAAGAACACCAAGCTACTCTCATCTATTAGGGCCATTTGTAAATATTCCGATTTTATCCAGATGAAGAAATGTTCTACATGTCAGTATTTTTATGTGTTTTTAGAATGAGTAGAAGCATCTTTCAGCTTTTAACTACATCAGTTAAAAGATCCTTAGATTTATCCCTAGAGACCCCTTGATTTAGGTTATCTCTAGATTTAGTATATCCTTGCGGAAAAAAGAAGCCATGCTTTACAGGTCAGATTTAAAGGAACTGTGTTAACGCTTATGCATTCTAACTATGCTATCATTGTCGACGTCACTCAGAATCAGCCGCAACACTGGCACATCAAAATGAAATACTGCAAAATAAAGAGGCCCATGACCCTCATGAGTATGAGAAATACAGCTAATTAAGAAGAAATTAAAAGAATAATATAGCTAATTAAGAAAAAAAAAAAAAAAGAAAAACTACACCTATTCCACAGAGCAGCCAAGGTGAGCTTGAAAAACCAGAAATCAGATAATGTGGTTTCCGATCATATTTAGAATAAATTTCAAATTTACAAAGCCTCACATCAGACCTACTTGCTTCTCTGACCCCATTGCGTAGCACCTTTTCCTTCTTTTCTACTCATTAGGTTATAATGCCATAAAACAGCACACACTTAGGAAGGCACGTTTTAGATGAGCCAAAAGGCAAGTCTGTGGCACATTATGACTAAACTAACCCACTTAATACTATCGGGGAAGAATTAGTAGATACCTTTAAAGACAGCTTGCCTCACACACAAATGCCTAACTATGTCATTCACAAATATTAACAAATACCCATTACAGAAAAAGCCAAGTATGTATCAGTGGGTTCTTTTAACATGTGGCCACCTGGGTCTGAAATAAATATTATACTGTAGCTCAGCACCGGCACTATTTTACATATGTAATAATAACTGTCACACTGGAACCTCTTCTGAAATTATAAACGCATGTGTCCACTTTAATATGCAGTGCCTGTGAGGTTTATTCCAGAAAACCTCAAACTTACTTGGAAGTCTCTTACATTATTCACAATGGTAACTTAGCTACATGATTTCAGAAAGCAAATACTAAAAGTAAGTGTACCAAATACCACATGTAAGGTAACTGCCATTTACACTATCCCTTTCTGGGAAATTCTCAAAGCACATCCTTTTCTGAAAGGTCACTTTCATAGGGTCATGAAGAATCTTCAAGCTTGTTTACACAAACCCCCTCCTTTCCTTCCCTCCCCTCCTCATTCTTGCCATAGCGAACTAAACTGCTGATGAATGCCTGACTAGGAGGCAGCAAAAATAGAGCTGCTGATGTCCCATGAAGTGGCCTGGTATAAACAGTATGTCCCCCTCCCCAAATATCCTATATTAGGATATTAGGTTGTAATCAACAGACTCAGTAAAATCTTCATATGAGCTCTGAATGTGAAACAAAGAAGGAGAAATAATCTAAGACAACCACAAGCAAGAGACATAGCAAAAGCCATGCAACAGTTTAAATCCTGAGTAAGCAGAAACCAGTCAGTCTTAGGAAAAGCAGAGTAGCTGAGGCTCCATTTTGACATAGCATTAGAAGAGGACCAGGTGTTGTTCATGGAGGTGCTGTGGTAACCAACTTCCCTGAGCTGCATTTTATCCTATTCGACACATCCTAATTCTCCTAGAGGTCTTCTGAAATGGTTTCCTGTTCTTAATCTCCTCATGGAGTTTTTCCATAAATCTCTATTACATGAGCATATCTCTACTTCTTAGCACATGATGCTCTCTGATTTCTCTGCTAAAGCTCTTCTTTTCCTCATCTTCCCCAACTCAGTATGACACAACATCCCTCCAGTTACGCAAGCCAAATATCTGGCAAGGTTTTTAAAAAACTTCTTATTATGGATATTTTCAAATATTAACAAAAGTAAAGAGAATGGCATCTATTACTCACCTTTTGAGAATGTCAACCTTTCAACAATCATGTTTTATCTATTTCATACCACACCCCAGATCAAATAAGTTATTATTGGTTTTTCACTTTCCTCTCATCCTTCATAACCAGCTCACGGGAAAGTCTTATCATTACCTCTGAAAATTATCCAGAATCCATCAATTTCTCATTTTCACTAATACCACCTTAATCAAAGCCACAATCATCTCTCAACTAAGCTACTGCAACAGCCTTGAAATTGGTCTCCCTGCTTCTACTTTTGCTCCCTACTTCAACCTATTCCAAAGAGCAGCCAAGGTGAGCTGTCAAAGCCAGAAATCAGGTAAGTGTGGTTTTCCATTGCATTTAGAATAAACACCAAATTCACAAAGTTTGACATCTGGCCTGCTTTCTTCTCTGCCCCATCTTGTAACAGTGTCAGTCCTGCTACATCACACTGGCCTTCTTTATGTTCCTTCAAACTCTCAAGCCCATTCCTGCCTTGAGATTTTGCATGAGCTGTTGCCCTGGCCTAGGATCCTCTCTGTCAGATTTTCACATTGTTGACTCCATGTTGCCTTTTAGATCTCAGCTGAACTGTCACATCCTCTGAAAAGACTTCCTTAACCACCCAATCTACAGCAGTCACTTGATAACTTGCTATCACATTACCATTTGAATTCTTTTTCATCCATCTTTCTTTTTCATGTCTCCCTCTCATAGAGTATAAGCTCCTAGAAATAGGACTGTAAGAAGACCTATCTAATATTCATTCTTCTTTCTTAAAACAAAGTCCTGATTTTGTTCAGGTATCAACATCCATATTGCCATGGGCCTCAGGAGAAGCTGACCCTCTTACCCTCTAACTCCAATATGATTCAACAATGAATATCTCGTATCCCTTGCCAGTGATTAGTTCAGAAATGAGCATGTGGCCCAATCCTGGCCAAGAAGATATAAGGAAAAGTTTGCTAGAGACATCTAAGAAAGTAGTTCCCTAATTCCTGAAAGAGTCATGAAAAGCCTGAGTCGTCTTCTCCCTCTAACCATTAATGAAGAAACATGTCCACACTACATCTGTGAGTGAAACAGGCATTAGGATGAAGCCAACACTGCATATACAAAGTAGACAGAAGGAAAGAACTTGACATATTTGAATTGCCTGATCAGCCAACCCAGGAGTCCATTCTATCTTTGGACTTCCTTCTATGTAAGCAAATAAGTTTTCTTCATATTTAAGCCAATTAAAGTTAGATTTTTTTTTTATTATTACTCATATGTGAAAATATACTAACATATATAGGAACTTTGTCTACCTTGTTCCTTGCTATACTCCCGGCACCTACAAAAATGCCTAGAATATGGTAGGTACAGCAAATATTTGAGTGAATAGTAAAAGAATGTAAAAGAATAATTTATGAAAGATAAAGAATCCTAAAACAATTATTCTCTATTTAGCCCACTGCTATGGTTTGAATGTGCCCCCAAAAAGCATGTGTTGAAAGTTTAATCCCCAATGCAACAGTGTTGGGAAGTGGGGCCTAATGAGAGGTAATTAGGTCATGAGAGCAGAGTGAATAGATTAAGGCCATTAATAAGGGAGCAGGTTCATTATTCTGGGAGCGAACTGGTTATAAAAAGAGGAGTTTGGCCCATGTTTTCTTCCCTCCCACCCTCCCCACCACCCTCTGGTCCTATCACCTTCACCGTATTATGATGCAGCAAGAAGGCTCTTGCCAGATACTGGCTGCTGATCCTGGAC
This sequence comes from Macaca thibetana thibetana, assembly GCF_024542745.1. Classification (NCBI taxonomy): domain Eukaryota; kingdom Metazoa; phylum Chordata; class Mammalia; order Primates; family Cercopithecidae; genus Macaca; species Macaca thibetana. Next base: position 142,853,875 of record NC_065578.1, on the reverse strand, counting down.
TTCCCAACGTCCAGAACTGTGAGCCAATTTCTGTTCATTATGAACTACCCAGTCTCAGGTATTTTGTTATAGCAACACAAAATGAACGAAGACACCTGCTTTAGCTACAATGTCATTAAGTTCCTTAAGAAGAAGTATCTAGTTAAGTACTATTAGGTAAGCACAAAAATGTTCTTGACATAGATTTTAAAATGTCAACCTGACACTGAAATACGTCACCATCATTACAAAAGGAAAATGCCACTATCAAAAAACATGCATACATTTATAAAGACTTACAGGTTCTTGGGGTTCGGTTTCTTCCCATGCTCCCCAACCATCATCTTCCCAGTCTGTTGATTTACCTGTTTTTAAAAAGATGAACAATGCCTGCATGAAATATAGGGCTTTAAGTATCTTTAAAGCATTTTTTCTAAACATCATAGAACCAACCTCTGTATAATGCTGATGTTCAGAAAGAAAATAATGGTAAACTGTGTTATACCAGGATTTTGCTATATGTAATAGTAACAATCAGAAAATATTTGACCTACTGAATTTCTAAATTTATATATTAGTCAAATTGTGTGCAAGTTATTATTAAAATTGTGTGTGAGTTATCTGGATCTTAAGATATTGGACATCAAGTTAATCCACATTCAAATCAAACTGCAAAGATGACTTTTTAAAAATCTAAAAATGACAAATGTTTATTACTCAAGATATTAGACAAATATACACAGTGATGAAAAAAACCACACCTAAAATTTCACACAGATGCCTTAAAAAAGTAACTTGTTTTTTGATAAGACAAATCTTTAGTGAAAAAGAAAACTGAATTTTGAAACAAGACAAACCTACTATTCTGCACCCTTTTCTGATATTCTTGATTTCTTATATGTTGGAACATCCTCTCAGAGGAAAATAAGATGGTCAACAACGATGCAACAAGGAACGTAAAAGCCCAGATAGGTTTGGACAGTTATGTTCCCTTACAAGGCCCAGGTGACTGGTTTTTACATAATCATCTTTTAATTTATCAGAAGAGAAAAAACTATCATTTTTGAACAACTACTCTGAGACAAGCATGAGATACTTTATATGCATTAATAAAGTACAAATAAAACTTTAGGCCCCAGAATCACACTGCCTAAGTTTTATTTGAACTTTATCATCTTTAAAAATTTAATTTGAGGCAATAAATATAAAGTTTGTTTTTTTGTGGTTTTTTTTGAGATGGAGTCTCACTCTGTCGCCCAGGCTGGAGTGCAGTGGCATGATCTTGGCTCACTGTAACCTCCACCTCCTGCGTTCAAGCCATTCTCCTGCCTTAGCCTCTGGAGTAGCTGGGACTATAGGTGCATGCCACCACACTCGGCTAATTTTTGTATTTTTTGTAGAGAAAGGGTTTCACCATGTTGGCCAGGCTGGTCTCGAACTCCTGACCTCAAGTGATCTGCCCACCTTGGTCTCCCAAAGTGCTAGGATTACAGGCGTGGACCACCATGCCTGGCCTTGAGGTAATACATATAAAGTATTGAACGCTTGTTCAAATCCTGGATCTAGCACTTACTATCTCTGTGACATAGTGCAAATTACCCATCCAAACTTTAGTTTCTAATCATAAAGGCATGGAAGACAAGAGTACCTATATCTAGTAGGGTTGTTGTAAGGACTTACACCAGATAGCATACTAAAGTCCTCAGTACCTGACACATACCACGTTCTCAATGCTGGTCAAGGTTTAGCTAAATCAAATATTATATTTAAGTAATCAGCTTTAAAATTCTGGGAGGAAATCAATTTAAAAGATGGGACTGGTTGGTAGGCTATTAATTATTGCCTCAATTTCAGAGCCTGCTATTGGTCTATTCAGGGATTCAACTTCTTCCTGGTTTAGTCTTGGAAGAGTGTAAGTGTCCAGGAAATTATCCATTTCTTCTAGATTTTCCAGTTTATTTGCGTAGAGGTGTTTACAGTATTCTCTGATGGTAGTTTGTATTTCTGTGGGGTCGGTGGTGATATCCCCTTTATCATTTTTAATTGCGTCGATTTGATTCTTCTCTCTTTTCTTCTTTATTAGTCTTGCTAGTAGTGGTCTGTCAATTTTGTTGATCTTTTCAAAAAACCAACTCCTGGATTCATTGATTTTTTGGAGAGTTTTTTGTGTCTCTACCTCCTTCAGTTCTGCTCTGATCTTAGTTATTTCTTGCCTTCTGCTAGCTTTCGAATGTGTTTGCTCTTGCTTCTCTAGTTCTTTTAATTGTGATGTTAGAGTGTCAATTTTAGATCTTTCCTGCTTTCTCTTGTGGGCATTTAGGGCTATAAATTTCCCTCTACACACTGCTTTAAATGTGTCCCAGAGATTCTGGTATGTTGTATCTTTGTTCTCATTGGTTTCAAAGAACATCTTTATTTCTGCCTTCATTTCGTTATGTACCCAGTAGTCATTCAGGAGCAGGTTGTTCAGTTTCCATGTAGTTGAGCGGTTTTGATTGAGTTTCTTAGTTCTGAGTTCTAGTTTGATTGCACTGTGGTCTGAGAGACAGTTTGTTATAATTTCTGTTCTTGTACATTTGCTGAGGAGTGCTTTACTTCCAATTACGTGGTCGATTTTGGAGTAAGTACGATGTGGTGCTGAGAAGAATGTATATTCTGTTGATTTGGGTGGAGAGTTCTATAGATGTCTATTAGGTCTGCTTGCTGCAGAGATGAGTTCAATTCCTGGATATCCTTGTTAACTTTCTGTCTCGTTGATCTGTCTAATGTTGACAGTGGAGTGTTGAAGTCTCCCATTATTATTGTATGGGAGTCTAAGTCTCTTTGTAAGTCTCTAAGGACTTGCTTTATGAATCTGGGTGCTCCTGTATTGGGTGCATATATATTTAGGATAGTTAGCTCTTCCTGTTGAATTGATCCCTTTACCATTATGTAATGGCCTTCTTTGTGTCTTTTGATCTTTGATGGTTTAAAGTCTGTTTTATCAGAGACTAGGATTGCAACCCCCGCTTTTTTTTGTTCTCCATTTGCTTGGTAAATCTTCCTCCATCCCTTTATTTTGAGCCTATGTATGTCTCTGCGTGTGAGATGGGTCTCCTGAATACAGCAGACTGATAGGTCTTGACTCTTGATCCAGTTTGCCAGTCTGTGTCTTTTAATTGGAGCATTTAGTCCATTTACATTTAAGGTTAAGATTGTTATGTGTGAACTTGATCCTGCCATTATGATATTAACTGGTTATTTTGCTCGTTAGTTGATGCAGTTTCTTCCTAGCCTCGATGGTCTTTACATTTTGGCATGTTTTTGCAATGGCTGGTACCGGTTGTTCCTTTCCATGTTTAGTGCTTCCTTCAGGGTCTCTTGTAAGGCAGGCCTAGTGGTGACAAAATCTCTAAGCATTTGCTTATCTGTAAAGTATTTTATTTCTCCTTCACTTATGAAACTTAGTTTGGCTGGATATGAAATTCTGGGTTTAAAAGAGAAATGTAAATCAAAACCACAATGAGATACCATCTCACACCAGCTAGAATGGCAATCATTAAAAAGTCAGGAAACAACAGGTGCTGGAGAGGATGTGGAGAAATAGGAACACTTTTACACTGTTGGTGGGATTGTAAACTAGTTCAACCATTATGGAAAACAGTATGGCGATTCCTCAAGGATCTAGAACTAGATGTACCATATGACCCAGCCATCCCATTACTGGGTATATACCCAAAGGATTATAAATTATGCTGCTATAAAGACACATGCACATGTATGTTTATTGCAGCACTATTCACAATAGCAAAGACTTGGAATCAACCCAAATGTCCATCAGTGACAGATTGGATTAAGAAAATGTGGCACATATACACCATGGAATACTATGCAGCCATCAAAAAGGATGAGTTTGTGTCCTTTGTAGGGACATGGATGCAGCTGGAAACCATCATTCTTAGCAAACTATCACAAGAACAGAAAACCAAACACGGCATGTTCTCACTCATAGGTGGGAACTGAACAATGAGATCACTTGGACTCAGGAAGGGGAACATCACACACCGGGGCCTATCATGGGGAGGGGGCCGGGGGGAGGGATTGCATTGGGAGTTATACCTGATGTAAATGACGAGTTGATGGGTGCAGCACAGCAACATGGCACAAGTATACATATGTAACAAACCTGCACGTTATGCACATGTACCCTACAACTTAAAGTATAATAATAATAAATAAATTAAAAAATAAAAAAAATAAAAAAGAATAGAAAAAAACTTTCCACTCAAAAAAAAAAAAAAAAAAAAAAAATGGGACTGATTCTGATGGCTTTCAGTAGGAAGGAAGCAAATAGATTCACTTATATACAAGGTTTTAAAAGTTGCTGGAATCAATTACATACAGATGATTAAAGAATTTGTTATAGTCTACTACTTAGAGTCATCGTTCAATTAGCTTTGTAGTAACAGTCTAATCTTCTGTACTTAAATGCCAAATAATTACTTCCTAATAGGCATATATTAAGTCCTAAAATAGCACTATCATTTGATTAACATTGCGGAATTTATAGAAGAGTTCCGTATACAAGTCAATTAGCAATTTAACAAATACTCTATTAAACACTATGTGGCAAATCCTGTAGTAGGAGCTGAGAAAAATACAAGCGTACTCCTTGCCCTTGAAGAATTCATGATCTATTGCAGAAGGCAGACAAACATGGAATCATAATATATGGTGACTACAGTAATGGACCACTATGGGAACTTGGATGAGAGAGTAAGTCCTTAAAAAGTAGCTAGAAAGGCTGGGAGGAAAAGTCAGCATGAATGAAAGAGGCAGAAAGATGCAATGTATATGACAACTAACATGTATTAAACATTTCTGTATATCTAAATGCTTTATAGACATTGTTAGTTCACTTAAACTTCACAGGATCCTTTACTGTCCCCATTTTACAAGGGGAAAACAGATTTCTTGGAGAGTTTAAGTAGTTTGACCAAAATCACACAGGAGTAAGTGGCAGAGTAAAGCTTGAGTTCAGGTCTATCTGAGTTCTAAAACCCATGCTTGTAAGTATTAGACTATATGTACTCCTACTATGGCTCATGAAGGGTAAGATTAGGGAAAAGTGGTGTTTATAGTTAAGGCCAAAAGTAAGAAGGTTCTTATTTTAAAATAGACACATTCCCTTGATATTGCGATTTAGAGATTTTTTTTTAAACTTGGAAAATTACAGTTTGTCTTTTGGCAATTAAATTCAATTAAGCCAAATCTTTATTTTGCTAATTTTTCCACTGTACCAAAAACAATTGTCTTCTTGTGGGTTTAAGGCAGCCAACAAGGCTATCCCATTTAAAGTTTCAGAATATGTATTGTCTCATATGAGAAAGCAAAGTATCTAAAAGAGCTTATTACTATAAAGTTCATGATTCAATTTTTAAATTGCTATAAAAATAATGTATATATCAAATTACCACAATCTTGAAAAGACCACACAGAATTTAGACTCTTCAGGAAGGCTGCAATCACTCATGCATTCAACAAACCCAACATCTTTTATGTTTTGGGCACCGTGCTAAATGCTGGAAATATAAAAGCAAACAAACCTTCAAGGAGCTTAGTTTGTGCACATAACCTCTGCTGAATGTGTATAAAATAAAACTATAAAAAGCGTGTTATTTCTCCTCCATATTGGTATAAAAAGCACCTGACTCAATTCACAAATGACTCATATAAGCAAATAGAAGACAGCAGTAATTTGGATTTCCTACCCCTGCAGAGATCCAATATCTCCCTATGCCACAATTCAGAACCTCCAAGAAAAGAAAGACCTTGAGAAATACTTTATACAAGATATTTAGGTTTATGAAGGTTTACCCATTCTCAATGCCCCTGACTGGAAAGCTTCTTTCAACAAAAAGGAAGGAGAATTTAATTGGGCATCTTCTATTATCATAGGAATGCATTTTTCCCAACCAAGTCAAGGTAAAGGAAGGTGAAACAGCACTATTATTCAGGTAAGTTAAAAGATATTTTTGGTAGGTTGCTCTAGAAGACTAAGTCTATTTATAATACTATGAGAGAATGCATTCCAAATTATAGTCAACTTAAAAAATGGGAAACGTTTTGCCAGTGAGGCAATACCCTTGTGGCTATTTCTTTTTATTTTTTATTTATTTATTTATCTATTTTGAGGCGGAGTCTCACTATATCACCAGGCTGGAGTGCAGTGGTGCCATCTCGGTTCACTGCAACCTCCAACTCCCTGGTTCAAGCGATTCTCCTGCCTCAGCCTCCCAAATAGCGGGGATTACAGACATGTGCCACCACACCCAGCAATTTTTGTATTTGTGGTAGAGACGGGGGTTTCACCATGTTGGCCAGGATGGTCTCGATCTCCTGACCTTGTAATCCGCCTGCCTTGGCCTCCCAAAGTGCTAGGATTACAGGCATGAGCCACCGTGCTCGGCCCCTTGTGGCTATTTCTACTCAGTGACAGTGATTTAATTTTTGTAGCCTCCTATGTCCTACTGAAAATCATTTGAGACTGTTTTGCAAGGAGCTAGTTGACAGCTATTTTCAGCTATTAAAAAGTGTTATAATCCCAGCACTTTACCAAAGTTATTTCTTATGCCTTCAGGTTATGCAAGCAGGTCAAGCACATTCTTTAGAAAAAAAAAAGGTATATATTGAGAAAATAGCTGATGAATGTCTAATAAAATTGCCATTCATGGAAAAAATTCTGTTCAGGCACAGTACTTCCTTCTGGTAACCTTTCTAAGGAGGATGGTATTCTTTAATCAATATCATTAGTATTCTTTAATTGATCATTGGTCAAGAATGTAGGTAGCCAAAGCAATGGTCAACATAAATTTGAGAACTATGCACTGTTTTAGGTTAATATGGAATATTACTGTAAGGCCTTGAGGTTCATAAACTCTATGTCATCATGAAGAAATAAGACTGATTTGCCTTATTATCAATTACTTCCAAAAAAGGCTAAAAATGGCTCACCATGATTGTCTCTTAGAAGAATAAATAGATCAATATCTTTTGTAGGACAGAGTAATTTGAAAGCCCTAAGCTCTGGTATAACTTAAAAAGGCAAATCAGTTTAACAAAATGTACCATGGAATTAAGGACACCAGGACAGCCAGCTTCTTTAGGACAGTCTAGATCCAGTGTAAAGATTCTAAACATTCCACCAATCACCAAATCCCATAGCCAGAGCTATGTGGCCCTCATTTCTGTGAAAGGCTAGACTACAAATTATATGGCAACAATTTTTCAATTGTTACTTTCCCTATTTATTAAATAAGTAGCAACCACCCAGTCTCCAAAAAGCAATTCTTTAAACGACACTATTATCAACTGCCTATGTCTTTCATTTTACTGTAGTCCAATCCAACAAAATTGGTCAGAAAATTAAGAAAATAGCATTCACATTAATTGTCTTCATAAAACCAGCATTATAGTCTCTCTCGCAGATCCCTCTTGATAGGTAGGCCTTAAAACCTTTACAATGAAGAAATTAAAATAATGACTTAGGGGGTGACTAAAGTTTTAGAGATTGCCCTACTCTCAGAGATTCTGTTTCAGAAGGTCTGCAATGGATCCAGAAATCTCTATTTTAACAACTTTCCCCACCCTGAAAATTTGAGGCAGATGGTGATGCATGGATCACCTCAAGGATAAACCTAAGTGCTGGTCTAATTTAATCCTAAATATTGTTTTCCTTTGCCTGTCATCACTCTTCTATTCTTTCACTCCAGTTGGACTGTTCATTCACTGGTATGCAATCTTGAACAGCGCTGTCTAATAGAAATATATCACAAGCTACCTATGTAATTTTAAATTAACTAATAGCCATATTAAAAAGTAAAAAAAAAAAGGTGAAATTAACCTTAATAATATAGTTGATCATAATACAACCAGAATATTGTTTCAATGCATAATCAATATAAAATTATTGGTGAGATATTTTACATTCATTTTTCATATACACTCTTCAAAATCTGATGAGTGTTTTTTTAGTTTAGTTTAGTTTTGAAAAGGGGTCTGTCACCCAGATTGGAGTGCAGTGGTGCAATTACAGCTCACTGCAGCCTCGATCTCCTAGGTTCAACTGATCCTCCCATCCTGGCCTCCCAAGTAGCTAGGACTACAGGTGTGTGTCACCAAGCCTGGCTATTTTTTTTTTTTCTTTTTTTTTTTGTAGCGATGAAGTCTTGCCATTTTGCCCAGGCTGGTGATGTGTGTTTTACATGTAGAGCACATCTCAGTTTTTCCTAGTCACATTCCAAGTGCTCAAAACTACACGTAGCTAGTGGCTACAATATCAGACAGCTCAAGTCTAGAACACCAATTAAATCTCAGGTTTAATTGAGTTGTCAGGTTGCACTGGATTGGTTGCCCAGTTTTACCTTCTAGAGAGTTACATGGCCTTGGGCAATTTAATTTCTTACTGCGTTGGCTTCCACTTTAGCAAAAATGGAGTTAAAAACTGCACCTTACAGTGCTTGGCACATAGACACCCTTAATAGCTGTTATAATTACCACTATCCAAATACAACATTCTCTCTTACTCTTTGCCTTTGCCTATCCTACACCCATTAACTAAATGCTCCCCATGTGACTCTACCTCTCCAAATCCAACTTCTCCAAACTAAGGTTAATCCTTTATGAAGTTTTCTTGTATCCGCCAATGATCTTTCTCTCTTGTGAAACGACAGCATTTGACTGTGTTTCTTATTCAGAACTTAATTATATACTGTTTTGAGTCATTTGCTGCATTGTTAGTTAAGAGGTACTTATCTGATTTAACATAAATGTACACCCTGTCTACACAACTATTAGGCTTTCAGAGGGCAGAGAACATGTATCCTGTGTATGTGCACGCACATACACATACATAAAAGTACCATAAGTACTTAATAAATATTTGCTAAATGAATAGTAATTGAAAATGACATTCTTACTCAAATACTTTCCCATATACCCCCATAAAAGCAGCTGTATTTAAATTAATATTTTATAATATAACGAACAAATCAGCGGTTGTTTCTAAATCTTTTGCATTTCAAAAGAAATACAAGAAATACAAAAGATTATGTTTTATAAACTTTACATATAAAGATTTTATATTTAGGATCCAAATCATCTTTTTCAAACAACTTTTTTTTGTGGGGCTTGGGGGAGGGACAAGGTCTAGCTCTATTACCCAGGGTGGAGTGCAATGATGTGATCCTGGCCCACTGCAGGCTCAATCTCCCAGGCGCAAGCAATCCTCTTACCTCAGCCTCCCAAGTAGCTGGGACTACAGGCATGCGCCACCATGTCCAGCAAATTTTTGTATTTTTTGCAGAGACAGGGTTTCACCATGTTGCCCAGGTTGGTCTTGAACTTGTAGGCTCAAGCGAGCTGCCCGTCTCTGCCTCCCAAAGTGCTGGGATTACAGACATGAGCCACTGCATCTGGCCTTCAAATAACTTTTGTATGTAACATTGTAATATTAATAATTTTCTTCTATTGCATTCCATTTTAATTAGTGAGAAAAAATAATTAAAAAGTACCATTTCTTAGCTTTAGTTTTGATCATGAAATAATAGGAATAGTATAGTATTTTGTTTGAATTCAAGTCTAAGAGGCAGAATTTGATTAAATCTGAAGATCTTCTAAAAATCTAGTTCAGAGTAGATGGCTTGCTATGCATTAAATGATTTTTATATTTCACACACACACGCATGTGCACACATAATGTATTTTTCAACATTTCAGAACAAAATGTGTATCATTACTAACAAAACATCCTACATCAGTAATGGAAAACCAATTTGCTCAATTACATGGGACTTTCAACAACCTGATTTCATGGTAGGGCTAGAAGAAATAATTACAAAAGCCATCGAGTTCCCAGATAAACACTATACCATTTTGAAGATTAAAAAAAAAGAACACCACATCATTCTTGGGAATGTAGTCTACTATGCAAATATTCTTTTTGCCAACAGTGAATAAAACGGGTTACATTAAAAACAGTTCAAGAATAGCAAATATTGCTTTCTGGAGAAATCTAAAAATAGACGATGAGAATGCTTCTCAGGTCTTGTTACTTTCATGCTACAATTCACATCCATAGGAGACATTTAGGAGACGTTGCTCCTAAAGTGGCCATGTTACAATTGTATTATATCAGGACAGCGTTCCAGCAATAAGAAAAATATTTCAGATTCATGTTTTTAACTGAGCTTTCTCAGCTCATTTGTTGTACAATCTACTGATAAAATAGCATTTCTGGGAATATAAGATATTTCTACTTTGTTTTAAATCGTTTTTTTTTTTTTTTCGAGACGGAGTCTTGCACTGTCACCCAGGCTGGAGTGCAGTGGTCGGATCTTGGCTCACTGCAAGCTCCGCCTCCCGGGTTTACGCCATTATCCTGCCTCAGCCTCCCGAGTAGCTAGGACTACAGGTGCCCGCCACCACTCCCGGCTAGTTTTTTTTTTGTATTTTTTAGTAGAGACAGGGTTTCACCGTGTTAGCCAGGATGGTCTCGATTTCCTGACCTTGTGATCCGCCCGTCTCGGCCTCCCAAAGTGCTGGGATTGTACAGGCTTGAGCCACCGCGCCCGGCCTGTTTTAAATCTTTAATCTTTTTTTCCCTCAATCCTTTCTTAAGGGGTGAACTTCCTTTAAAATTTATTCTGTTTACATTCTTATCCATTTTTTTTTTCCTTAAAATTCACAGAAAATCAAAGATTGCATTAAAGATTTCATTTAGGTCTTTCAAGAAATTTGTCATCTTAAAATATTTTGTTTGTCCACCTCAGTTGCTGAAATTTTCTTTCACTCTGGTTTATACCACATCTTGAATCATACCCTCTCTCTAAATAAGATTAATAAGCTGATCTCCAACCAACTTACATGATATGAAGAGAAATAAAGAGGAGCGAGATAAAGTTATAAATAATAGTAACAAAAAAGCAACTGCATCCTCATTGATTAGCAACCTGACTTTTCAATCTTTAACTTTTTTTTTTATACCTATCACTGAACAGGACTATTTGAACTATTAATATCTAGAATAATCGGTAACATAACCATAAACTCCTGTTCTTACCCTCACCAAGTTAAATGTTTTGACTGCATAAATAAAACCAATGACTTCAAAATGTAAAATGTAACCACAATTCCCTTCTGAAGAGAATTTTTTTCCTTGAAGAGATTAGATTATACTAGTATGAAAAACCTGTTATGTCTCTCATTTGATAAATGAAACCTTCATACAGAAAACATTTTAATTAATCATCAAAAAAATTACAGATGTCTTATTTAGGGGTATTTCCAATCAATGAATTATTCTAACAACAGAAGTTTAAATAAGAAATTCAACTTCTGCTTTCCACAGCTCTATTTAATTCCCAAAATACATTATCCTAATTTGCTTCTGAACAGTCTGTCCTCATAAACTGAGTGTATGTTTTTTTCATTTAACAAGAACCTGAAGCTAGAAAGGAAATTGAATTCTAGAAGTGGGCAATTAATTTGACAATATTTGCTTTTTCCAATATGAGTATGTCAAGTTCAAATACTAAATGAGAAACTGAAACCATTAAATGTTAGGAAAAGGAAAATTTAATTTAGTTTCCGTGGTCTAATAAAAGATCTTAGCACAGAAGTAAATTCATTTCCGTTCTTCTGAGATGAGAAAAAACAGAGATAATGTACTTGCTTCTATAAAAAGTAAGAACCTCTACAACCTGTGACTTGTAAATAATTCAGGGGATCCAACGAATTTTATTTGGCTCTACTTGGCCAAGGCAAGAAAAGCATCACCCAGCAGTACAAAGCTAAAAGAAAAAAGAAAAGTCTAAAGAACAGAGAATCTGCCTCTTATATTCCTATACATCAGAATTATTAATTTTTTCCATTTCTAGGGAAATGGAAAATAGGAAAATAAATTTCATATTAGCATGAAATTTCGTGTTAGCAAGAAATACTAATTTGAAAATAAATTTCATATTAGTCAGTCACTGACTAAAGGGTTAAATTACATACATTAAAAATGTACATGTCTATTACAATTTTGTTTTTTTAACAACTTCATATTTATATATATTTTTTTAATATCCAAAGCAACAGAAAAAGATAAGCATGTCTAAAAAGGCGAAGAAGTGTACAACATTATGAAATGTAGGTAAAGGTGTGTAAAAATTGCTAACTAAAGCTAACTTCTGCATGTCCTAGAGAAACCAATTCTATATTTTCTTCCTTAACCGACTCTACTATTCAACTACTGTCCCTGAAAAATCTCCTTATATTTAAATTAAATCCTTCCTAAACCAGCCTAATTTTGCTGTTACTGTTTTTCTTCAAAGTACACACAGGAACGTCTGATACTAATTTTAACAATATCACATGATAACATGGAATATTTTGGTTCCATAGTAAAGAAAAAAATGTAGATAACATATTTATCATTGTTTTATTTCATAGTTAGCATTCCTAAAACAAGGACAAACATCCAACTCAGACACAATCCAACACACAGTAGACATTTGTTCATTATTAAGTTCCTACTACAAAGCATTTGTGTACCAATGCTGGGGATATAACAAATACATTACCATTCCCTGGCCTAAAGTGGTTTATAATTTAGTGCAGAATATAGAGACATCAACAGACAAATGCAACAGAAGGCTGATATTACCAAAAAAACAGGAAACTAGGGAAAAAAGTAGCCACATACTCTGAAATGAAGGTATTCCATGCAATTAATATAGATAATAAGTCATTATTCTTTCACAGCTCCATATTATACCACTGTGTCAATGTAGCATAATTTAATCAACCTTCTACTATCAGGTATTGTTTTCAACATTTTTGCAGTTATAAACACTTCCTTGTAACATGAAACTGTATACTGATTTTTTGACTTTATAAACTGTTTCCAAGCTTGCTAAATAACTTTACCAACCATTATTTTTTAAATGAGTAAAGAAAAACTGACTTCAAATATAAGGTAATCATCTATTTTTCCAAACAGAAGACCCAAAAATACAAAGTTTTTGGGCAATCTGAATACTAAACATTGTAAATGCAGGCACTTAGATGACATAATCAAATGCCTACATGTGACATTTAATTATGTCACATATAACATTAATTTACAGATAAAACTGTTCAAAATCCCAATGACAGAAAATACACTGACTTAGAACTCTTGCTTTTATTCATTTTCATTTTTCAGGAAACAAAACCCTTCCACATGCACCTTCAACATCAGCCTTTAAGGAAAAAAAAAAAAAAAAAAAAAAAGACGTAATAGGCCGGGCGTGGTGGCTCACTCCTTTAATTCCAGCACTTTGGGAGGCCGAGGCGGGCGGATCACGAGGTCATAAGATCGAGGCCATCCTGGCTAACACGGTGAAACTCCGTCTCCACTAAAAATACAAAAAATTAGCTGGGCGTGGTTGTGGGCGCCGGTATCCCAGCTACTCAGGAGGTGGAGGCAGGAGAATGGCGTGAACCTGGGAGGCGGAGCTTGCAATGAGCCGAGATCGCGCCACTGCACTCCAGGCTGGGCGACAGAGCAAGACTCCCTCTCAAAAAAAAAAAAAAAAAAGAAAAAAAAAGACATAATAATAAACACATGTATTTACTACACGCAAAGCATTGCTCTAAGCACAACAGCTTTCCCTCTGAGGTATGTACTACTGTTACTTCCATTTCAAAGATGAAGTTTCTGAGGCAAATGGAGATTACATAACTCGCTCAAGGTCACACAACTGACAAGTGGCAGAACCGGGATTCAGACCCACGCAGGCTAGCTCAGAGGTCATTTCCATCTACTTTTTGAGTCAACTAACAGTTTTCCAGAGTACATCATCTTCAGTGCCATCTGTTATTTGAGATAGTCTTTTGAATCTGGTATGATGCTGTCACTGGTCGTTTTAAGCCCACTCACACTCTCTATCAGCATAACACGTTAAAAAGCAATACAACGAGGGGCTGCTACGGAGATCAAAGCTAGAGAGCTATACAGAAAATACCTTTGTCCCCTAGAGAAAATAGTTTTTTCTTATGCCCAAAGTCTATTTACAAAAATTAATTAGGTTACTGCCCAGAAAGCGAACTTTGACACAACATCCAAAAAGCAGAAAACACAGGCACAGAAGGCACTACCTTAAAGTAATAAAAGCCATATATGACAAACCCATAGCCAACATCATACTGAATGGGAAAAGTTGAAAGCATTTCCCCTGAGAACTAGAACAAGGAAACTTTTACCACTTCTATTCAACATAGTACTGGAAGTCCTCACCAGACCCATCAGACAAGAGAAAGAAATAAAGGCCATCCAAGTTGGAAAAGAGGAAGTAAAAGTGTTGCTGTTCACCGATGATATGACCGTATAAAAAATCCTAAAGATTCATCCAAAAGGCTCCTAGATCTGATAAGTGAATTCAGTAAAGTCTACAGTTACCAAATCAATTTACAGAAATCAGTAGCACTGCTATACACCAACAGTGACCAAGATGAGAACCAAATCAGCAACTCAATCACTTTTACAACAGCTGCAAAAAAATAAAACACCTAAGAATATACTTAACCAACGAGGCAGAAGATCTCTACAAGGAAAACTACAAAACGCTGCTGAAAGAAATCACAGATGACACAAACAAATGGAAACACATCCCATGCTCATCGATGGGAAGAATCAATATTGTGAAAATGACCATACTGCCCAAAGCAATCTACAGATTCAATGCAATTTCCATCAAAATACCATCATCATTTTTTCACAAAACTAGAAAAAAAATTCTAAAATTCATATGGAACAAAAAAAGAGCCCGCATAGCCAAAGCAAGACTAAGCAAAAAGAACAAATCTGGAGGTATCATATTACAGGACTTCAAATTATACTACAGGGCTATAGTTACCAAAACAGCATGGTACTGATATAAAAATAGGCACTTAGACCACTGGAACAGAATAGAGAACCCAGAAGTGAAGCCAAATATTTACTGCCAACTGATCTTTGGCAAAACAGAATGACAATGGATCCCCATATCTCATAAAAAATCAACTCAAGATAGATCAAAGACTTAAATCTAAAACCTGAAACCATAAAAATCCTGGAAGATAACATTGGAAAAACTCTTCTGGATATTGGCTTAGGCAAAGAATTCCTAAGACCCCAAAAGCAAATGCAACAAAAACAAAAATAAATAAATGGGACCTATTTAAACTAAAAAGCTTCTGTACAGCAAAAGAAATAATCAGCAGAGTAAACAGAAAACCCACAGAGTGGGAGAAAATATTCAAAAACCATGCATCTGACAAAGGACTAGCATCCAGAATCTACAAGGAACTCAAACAAATCAGCAAGAAAAAAAAAAAAACTCATTAAAAAGTGGGCAAAGAACATGAATAGACATATCTCCAAAGAAGATATACAAACAGCCAACAAACACATAAAAATTGCTCAACATCACTAATAATGAGGGAAATGCAAATTAAAACCACAAAGAAATACCACCTCACTACTGCAAGAATGACCATAATTAAAAAGTCAAAAAACAATAGGTGTTGGCATGGATGTATTGAAAAAGGGACACTCTTACACTGCTGGTGGGAATGTAAATTAGTACAACCTCTATGGAAAACAGTTGAAAAGAGTCCTCAAAGAACTAAAAGTAGATCCACCATGTGATCCGGCAGTCCCACTACTGGGTATCTCCCAAAGGAAAAGAAGTCATCATATGAAAAAGACATATGCATACGCATGTTTATAGCAGCACAATTCACAACTACAAAGATATGGAACCAACCTAAGTGTCCATCAAAAAGACATACAGAGTGATATAATGAACTTTGAGGACTCGAGGAGGGGAGGTTGGGAGGGAGGTGAGGGATAAAAGACTACATGTTGGGCACAGTGTACACTGCTCAGGTGATGGGTGCACTAAAAATCTCAGAATTCACCACTGAAGAACTCCTCCATGTAATAAAAAAATCACCTGTACCCCCAAACTGTTGAAATTTTAAGAAGCAGAAAACATACAGACTATACTCTCCAATCACAATACAGCAAAACAGCAATCAGCAATAAAAAGGTAACTAAATGAAAAAATGTTTAAAAGAACCACTTGGAAATTTTAGTATCACTTTTCTACAGATCTTAGACAAATGAAAAAAATGAATAAAGATGAAAATAGAAATTAATTAGAAACTTTCAAAAATTAGACTTGATAAAGAGAACTAAACGTAAACAAAAACCAATAAAATAATAAATTTTAAATAAAAATTTTATGAGATCCAGGTCATAAGCATAAATTTAATAAAGTAACTAGACACTTAGACATATATTAAAGTGTAAGATTTATATGAGAAGCAAAAAACTTTGCTAAAAGATGCAAAAACATGAATAAAACTATCTAGACAAATACTGTATGATCTCACAAGTGGAATCTAAAAAAGTCAAACTAATAGAAGCAGAGAGTAGAAATAAGATGTCAGTCAAAGGGTAAAAGTTTTCAGTTACAAGATGAAGTTATGAGGACTTAATGTACAGCATGGTAAATATGGCTGATAATACTGTACTGTGTACTTGAAATTAGATAAGGGAGTAGACCTTAAGTGTTCTCCCAACCAAAAGAAAAAAAAATTAACTATGTAAGGTGATTGTAACAATCATTTCATAATGTATATCAAATCATCATGTTGCACATCTTAAATATGTACCACTTTTATTTGTCAATTACACCTCAATAAAGCTAGGGGTAGGGGTAGGGGTTTGGGAAATAGACCTAGAGTTTGGGAAAATGTCAATCCTTCCCAAATAATATATAAACTTAAAACAATTCTCATTAAAATCCCAGTATAAATTTGGTTTTGTTTTGTTTTGGAACTTAAATTAATTCTAAAGCTCAATGGGAAGAAAAATGTATAAGAATAACCCTAAGACTTTTTTTGAAAGAAGAGTAGTGATATGGCTTGTGTCCCCACCCAAATCTCATCTTGAATTGTAGTTCCCATAATCCCCACATGCCATGGGAGAGACCCAGTGGGAGGTAATTGAATCATGGGGGTTACCTCCATGCTGTTCTCATCATAGTGAGTTCTCATGAGATCTGATGGTTTTGTAAGGGGCTTCCCCCCACTTTGCTCTCACTCATTCTCCTTCCTGATGCCATGTGAAGAAGCATGTTTACTTCCCCTTCTGCCATGATTGTAATTTCCTGAGGCCTCCCCAGCCATGCTGAACTGAGTCAATAAAACTTCTTTCCTTTATAAATTATCCAGTCTCAGATATGTCCTGATGGTAGCATGAGATCAAACTAATACAGTAAATTGGTACTGGAAGTGGGTGCTGCCATAAGAATACCTGAAAATGTGGAAGCAACTTTGGAACTGGTTAACAGGCAATGGTTAGAACAGTTTAGAGGGCTCAGAAGAAAACAGGAAAATGTAGGAAAGTTTGGAACTTTCTAGAGACTTGGGGGGCTCAGAAGACAGGAAGATGTGGGAAAGTTTGGAACTCCCTAGAGACTTGTTGAATGGCGTTTACCAAAATGGTGACAGTGATATGGACAATGAAGTCCAAGCTGAGGTGTTCTCAGAAGAAGACGACAAACTTCTTGGGAACTGGAGAAAAGGTCACTCTTGTTATACTTTAGCAAGAAGAATGGCAGCATTTTGCCCCTGCCCTAGAGGTCAGTGGAATTTTGAACTTGAGAAAGACATTTTGGAATGGGAACTTATGTTTAAAAGGGAAGCAGAGCATAAAAGTTTGAAAAATTTGTAGCCTGACAATACAATAGAAAAGAAAAACCCATTTCCTGAGGAGAAATTCAAGCAGACTGCAGAAATTTGCATAAGTAATGAGGATCCAAATGTTAATCACCAAGACAATGGGGAAAATGTCACCAGGGCATGTCAGAGATCTTCATGGTAGCCTCTCCCATCACAGGCCCAGAGGCCTAGGAGGAAATAATGGTTTTGTGGGCCCAGGGCCTTGCTGTTTTGTGCAGTCTTGAGACTTGATGCTCTGTGTCCCAGCCATGGCTAAAAGGGGCCAACATATAGCTCAGGCCATTGCTTCAGATGGTGCAAACCCCAAGTCTCGGTGGCTTACACGTGATGTTGGGCCTGTGGGTGCATAGAAATCAAGAACTGAGGTTAAGGAACCTCTGCCTAGATTTCTGAGGATGTATGGAGATGCCCGGATGTCCAAGCAGAAGTTTGTGGCAGGGGCAGAACCCTATGGAGAACCTCTGCTAGGGCAGTGTGGAAGGGAAATGTGGGGTGCGAGCCCCCACAAAGAGTCCCCACTAGGGTACTGTGGAGCTGTGAGAAGAGGGTCATCGTTCTCCAGACCCCAGAATAGTACATCCACCGACAGCTTGCACCATGAGCCTGGAAAAGCCACAGACACTCAACACCAGCCATGAAGGAAGCCTGGAGGAAGGTTGTGCCCTGCAAAGCCATAGGGGCAGAGCCGCTCAAGGCTGTGGGAGCCCACCTCTTGCATCAGTATGACCTGGATGTGAGACATGGAGTCAAAGGAGATCATTTTGGAACTTTAAGATTTAATGACTGCCCCATTGCATTTTGGACTTACCTGGGGCCTGTAGCCCCTTTGTTGTGGTCAATTTCTCCCATTTGTAAAAGGTGTATTTACCCCTTGCCTGTACTCACATTGTACATAGGAAGTGACTAATTTGCTTTTGATTCTACAGGCTCATAGGTGGAAGGGACTTGCCTTGTCTGAGGTAATACTTTGGACTTGAACATTTGAGTTAATGCTAAAATAAGTTAAGACTTTGGGGGACTGTTGGAAGGACATGATTGTATTTTGAAATGTGAGGACATGAGATTTGGGAGGAGACAGGTAAAATGATTTGGTTTGTCCATGTCCCCACCCAAATCTCATCTTGAATTGTAGTTCCCACAATCCCCATGTGTTGTGGGAGGGATCTGGTGGGAGGTAACTGAATCATGGGGGTGGCTACCTTCATGCTGTTCTCATGATAGTGAGTTCTCACAAGAACTGATGGTTTTATAAGGGGCTCTCCCCCAACTTTGCTCTCACTCATTCTCCTTCTTGCCACTATGTGAAGAAGAATGTGTTTGCTTTCCCTTCCTCCATGACTGTTCTTCCTGAGGCCTCCCCAGCCATGCCGAACTGTGAGTCAATTAAACCTCTTTCCTTTATAAACTACCAGTCTCAGGTTATGTCCTTATAGCAGCGTAAGAATGGAGTAATACAAGTACTTTGGCAGAAACTGTCTCTACTACGCATTAAAATGGACAGGAATTGACAAATAAATCAGTGAAACAGAAGAGAAGTCAAAAAAGCAGGCAAGTATTTCTGACTAGTTAACAGGGTAAAAATAGCATCTCGAATTAGTAGGAAGTTGATGAATTAGTTAATTGTGTTAAAACAATTGCATATATATTTGCAATAAAATAAGGATACAGTTCCACCTCAGATTTCACACTTAAACACACATGCACATAAATGTGTTATTTAGATTAAAGATATTTAGATTTAGATTAAAATCTAGTAGAATGTTTTACAAGGTTCAGATTGGAAAGATCTTTCAAAGGAGAATATGAAACAGAAGCTAAAAAGGCAAAGGTTAAGAGATATGATTATATAAATATTTGCAAAATATACACAGGATATGATAAACTTTCATAAAACAATAGAAAAAGTTTAAAGATACAATTAAAAAGTCAGCAAAAGCTGTGAACAGTTAATTTACAAAGCAAGTTCTACTTGACTGATACACATTGAAAATGCTCAGCTTTTCTCAATTTTAAGAAGTATGAATTAAAGCCATGATATACCATTTTTCATTTATGAGAAGATCAAAAGTCAAAGACACTGATCATATTATGATAACAAGTGTATGTGTAGATAGGCACTGATTATCATAGATAGGACTGAACCTGAAAGCCAATTTTTAGAGTAATTTGGCAATTGTGACCCACATGTATAAGGATGCTTAGTGGAGCACTGTTCTTACAGCAAAAATATCAGAAATAACCTTAAAAATGTTCACCGATCAGGCAATTATTAAATAGAGCCTAGTGGAGTCTTCAGTGGAACATTATGTAACCATTAAAAACATGCTATAGGCTGGGCACAGTGGCTCACGCCTGTAATTCCAGCACTTTGGGATGTCGAGGTGGGCGGATCACGAGGTCAGGAGATCGAGAACATCATGACTAACACAGTGAAACCCCACCTGTACTAAAAATACAAAAAATTAGCCAGGCGTGGTGGTGGGCGCCTGTAGTCCCAGCTACTCGGGAGGCTGAGGCAGGAGAATGGTGTGAAACCAGGAGGCGAGCTTGCAGTGAGCTGAGATCGCGCCACTGCACTCCAGCCTGGGCGACAGGGCAAGACTCCGTCTCAAAAAAAAAAAAAAAAAAAAAAAAAAAAAAAAACCTGCTATAGACCGGGTACAGCGGCTCATGCCTGTAATCCCAGCATGGAAAGCTGAGGTGGTGGGATTGCTTGAGCCCACAAGTTTGAGAGCAGCCTAGGTAACACAGTGAGACCCCCATCTCTACAAAGAAACAGAAAAAATAGCTGGGCATGGTGGCATATGTCTGTAGTCCCAGTTACTGGGGAGGCTGAGGCAGCAGCAGGATCAATTGAGCCCAGATGGTGGAGGCAGTAGTGAGCCATGATGGCACAACCTGGGTGATAGGCTGAGACCCTCTCTCAAAAAAAGAAAAAAAAAAAAAGAGAAAATGAAGAAAAAAACATGCTAGAGCTATATATACCTGAAAACTATAAATGACTCGGAAAGATATAGATATTATATAATATATAATTAAACTCCAAAGGTTGCAGATATGCATTTTATAAAAATGATCATAACATAAAATTACAAATAAATAAAATTCCCAATTAGCTTGTGTGTATGTGTTGATTGAGCACAGAAAGTCTGAAAGAAGTCTCAGACCCAAAATGCCCGATTAGAAGCAGCTGTGGTCTACCGCAATTCTGGAGAGGAATGAAAAAGGGCAAGTGAATTCAGAACCTTCAACTGAGATACCCAGGTTCTTGCATTGGGACTGACTGGACGAACAGCTTGACCCAACGAGAACGAAGAAAAGCGTGAGGGAGTGGAAGGGGTGACGGCCCACCCGGAAGTGGCAGGGAGCCAAAGAAACCGTCACCTCCAGCCAAGAGCAGCAGTGAGTAATTGTGCTACCCCGCCTGGGAAACCACACTTCTCCCATGGATCTCTGCATGGATCTTTCCACGGATCAGGAGATCCTCTCATGAGGCCACGCCACCAGGGCCTTGGGTCTGATACACAGAGCTGTGTAGAGTCTCGGCAGAGCAGTCACTCAGGCACACACAGACAACCGTGAGTTTTACATACTACAGCTGGGATCCCTGGCAAGGTGGGAAATCTGTCTGTATATATCCCTAGGAAGGGGGCTGATTCCAGGGAGCCAAGCAGCATCGTTGTGTGTGGGCCCCGCTTCCACGGCACCTCACAAGTTAAGACCCACTAGCTTGGAATCCCAACCAGCCAATGGTGGCAGATTAGAATACACCTGAGATGGGTCCAAGTTCCCAGAGGCGGAGGGGAGGCTACCGTCTGTGGTTCAGTACATTCAGGCACTCCAGCCTGCTGGCTATGGAGAATAAACAGTTTGTGAGGAAGGGTCCCCAACAATGCAGAACAGCTGCCTGGTCATACTGTGACCAGACTGCCTCTTTGGGTGGGACCCTGATCCCATTCCTCCTCACTGGGTGGGACCTCCCAACAGGGGTCTCCAGCCACCTCCCACAGGTACATGCAGGCCAGCAACAGGTCAGTACTCCACCAGAATGCAGCTTCCAGAGGAAGGAGTTGGCTGCCATCTTTGCTGTTTTGTGGCCTTCACTGGTGATACCTCCAGTACAGCAGAAACTGAGGCAGCTGGGGTCTGGAGCAGATTCCCAGTAAACCGCAGCAGCCCTATGGTGGAGTGGCTAGACTGTTAAAAGAAAAACAAACAAACAACAACAACAACAACATGAACAAAAAAGACCCCACAAAAACCTCATTCAGAGGTCAGCAACCTCAAAGACTGAAGACAGATAACTCATAAAGATGAGAAAGAATCAATACAAAAGCACTGAAAACTCGAAAAGTCAGAGTTCTTCTTCTCCAGATGACTGCAACACCCCTCCAGCAAGGGCACAGATCCGGGTTGAGGCTGAGATGGCTGAATTGACAGAAGTCAGCTTCAGAAGGTGGATAATAACAAACTTTGCTGAGCTAAAGGAGCATGTTGTAACCCAATGCAAAGAAGCTAAGAATCATGATCAAACAATACAGGAGCTGATAGCCAGAACAGCCAATTTAGAGAGGAAGATAACTGACCTGATGGAGCTGAAAAATACAACATGAGAACATCACAATGCAATCATAAGTATCGACAGCAGAACAGACCAAGCGGAGGAAAGAATCTCACAGCTTCGAGACTATCTTTCTGAAATAAGACAGTCAGACAAGAATAGAGGGAAAGAAAATGAAAAGGAATGAACAAAACCTCTGGAAAATATAGGATCACGTAAAGAGACCAAATCTACGACTGATTGGGGTACCTGAAAGAGATAGAGAGAATAGAACCAAGTTAGAAAACATAGTTCAGGATATCATCCAGGAGAACTTCCCCAATCTAGCAAGACAGGCCAACATTCAAACTCCGGAAATGCAAAGAGCCTCAGTAAGAGCCTCAGTAAGATACTCCACAAGAAGATCAACCTCAAGACCCATAATCATCAGATTCTCCAAGGTCAAAATGAAAGAAAAAATGTTAAGGACAGCCAGAGAGAAAGGCCAGGTCATTTACAAAGGGAAGTCCATTAGACTAACAGCAAATCTCTCAACTGGGGGCCAACATTCAACATTCTTAAAGAAAAGAATTTCCAGGCCAGAATTTCATATCTGGCTAAGCTTCATAAGTGAAGGAGAAATAAGATCCTTTTCAGATAGGCAAATGCTAAAGAAATTCATCACCACCAGGCCTGCCTTGCAAGAGCTCCTGAAGGAAGTACTAAATATGAAAATAAGAAGCCATTACTGACCACTACAAAAACACACTGAAGTACACAGACCAGTAACACTATGAAGCAACCATATAAACAAGTCTGCAAAATAAGCAGCTAGCATCGTGATGACAGGATCAAATTCACACATAACAATACTAACCTTAAATGTAAATGGACTAAATCCCCCCAATTAAAAGACATAGAATGGCAAACTAGATAAAGAGCCAAAACCTTCAAGAGACCCACCTCATATGCAAAGACACATAGGCTCAAAAAAAAGGATGGAGGAAAATTTACCAAGCAAATGGAAAACAGAAAAAAGCAGGGGTTGCAATCCTAGTTTTTCACAAAACAGACTTTATGCCAACAAAGATAAAAAAAGACAAAGAAGGGCATTACATAATGGTAAAGGGTTCAATTCAAAAAGAAGAGTTAACTATCTTAAATATATATGCACCCAATACAGGAGCATTGAGATTCACAAAGCAAGTGCTTAGAGACCTACAAAGAAACTTAGACTCCCACACAATAATAGTGGGAGACTTTAACACCAATTGACAACATTAGATCATGAAGACAGAAAATTAACAAAGATATTCAGGACCTGAACTCAGCTCTAAAACAAGTGGACCTGATAGATACCTACAGAAATCTCCACCCAAATTCAACAGAATATACATTCTTCTCACCACCACATGACACTTACTTTAAAACTGATCACATAATCGTAAGTAAAACACTCCTCAGCAAATGCAAAAGAACTGAAATAACAGTCTCTCAGACCACAGAACAATCAAATTAGAATTCAAGATTAAGAAATTCACTCAAAAGGCTGGGCGTGGTGGCTCATGCCTGTAATCCCAACATTTTGGGAAGCCAAGGTGGGCGGATCATGAGGTCAGGAGATCAAGACCATCCTGCCTAACATGGTGAAACCCTGTCTCTACTAAAAATACAAAAAATTAGCCAGGCGTGGTGGCACCTGCCTGTAGTCTCAGCTACTTGGGAGGCTGGGGCAGAATTGCTTGAACCCAGGAGGCGGAGGTTGCAGTGAGCCGAGATTGCAGCACTACACTCCAGCCTGCGTGAAAGAGCAAGAGTCCATCTAAAAAAAAAAAGAAAAAAGAAAAGAAAAGAGAAAGAAAGAAATCCACTCAAAACCACACACCCAGATGGAAATTGAGCAACCTGCTCCTGAATGACTTTTAGGTAAACAATGAAATTAAGGCAGAAATCAAAAAGATATTTGAATCTAATGAGAACAAAGAGACAATGTACCAGAATCTCTGAGATGCAGCTAAAGAGTGTTAAGAGGGAAACTTACAGCACTAAATGCTCACCTCAAAAAGCTAGAAGAATATTAAGTTAACAACCTAACATCTCAACTAAAAAGAACTAGAGAACCAAAAATACATAAACCCCAAAGCTTGCAGAAGACAAGAAATAACCAAGATCAGAGCTGAACTGAAGGAGATAGAGGCACAAAAAGCCATTCAAAAAAAATCAATGCGTTCAGGAGCTGGTTTTTTGAAAAAATTAATAAAACAGAACTCTAGCTAGACTAATAAAGAAGAAAAGAAAGAAGAATCAAATAAACACAATATGAAATAAGGGGAATATCACCACCGACCCCATAGAAATACAACCAACCATCAGAGAATACTATAAACACCTCTGTGTTTATAAGCACAGAGAAATAAGGTAGACAATCTAGAAAAAATGGATAAATTGCTAGACACATACATCCTCCCAAGACTCAACCAGGAAGAAACTGAATCTCTGAACAGACCAATAATGAGTTCTGAAATTGTAATAAATACCCTACCAACCAAAAAAAAAAAAAAAAAAAAAAGCCCAGGACAAGATGGATTCACAGTGGAATTCTTCCAGAGGTACAAAGAAGAGCTGGTACCATTTCTACTGAAACTATTCCAAAAAACTGAAAAGGAGGGACTCCTCCCTCATTCTGTGAGACTAGCATTATCCTGATACCAAAACCTGGCAGAGATACAGCAAAAAAAGAAAACTTCAGGCCAATGTTCCTGATGAACATCAATGCAAAAATCCTCAATAAAATACTGGCAAATAGAATCCAGCATCACATCAAAATGCTTATCTACCATAATCAAGGTGGCTTCATCCCCAGAATGCAAGGTTGGTTCAACATATTCAAATCAATAAATGTGATTCATCACATAAACAGAACTAAAGAAAAAAACCACATGAATATCTCAATAGATGCAGAAAAGGCCTTTGATAAAATTCAACATCCCTTCATGTTAAAAACTCTCAAAAAACTAGGTATTGAAGGAACATACCTCAGAATAATAAGAGCCTGGTATGACAAACCCACAGCCAATATCATACTGAATGGGCAAAAGCTGGAAGCATTTCCCTTGAAAACCAGCACAAGACAAGGATGCCCTCTCTCACCACTCTTATTCAACATAGTATTGGAAGTTCTGGCTAGGGCAATCAGGCAAGATAAAAAAATAAAGGTTCTCAAATAGGAAGAGAGGGAGTCAAATTATCTCTGTCTGTAGAGGATATGATCCTATATCTAGAAAACCCCATCATCTCAGCCCAAAAGCTTCTTAAGCTAATAAGCAACTTCAGCAAAGTCTCAGGATACAAACTCAATGTGCAAAAATCACAAGCATTACTATACACCAACGACAGACAGGCAGAGAGCCAAATTATGAATGAACTCCCATTCATGACTGCTACAAAAAGAATAAAATACCTAGGAACACAGCTAACAAGGGAAGTGAAGGACCTCTTTAAGGAGAACTACAAACCATTGCTCAAAATTAGAGAGGACACAAATAAATGGGAAAACATTCCGTGCTCATGGATAGGAAGAATCAATATTGTGAAAATGGTCATACTGCCCAAAGTAATTTACAGATTCAATGCTATTCCCATTAAACTACCATTGACATTCTTCACAGAATTAGAAAAAAAAAAAAAAACTATTTTAAAATTCACATGAAACCAAAAAAGAGCCTGCATTGCCAAGACAATCCTAAGCAAAAAGAACAAAGCTGGAGGCATCATGCTACCTGACTTCAAACTATACTACAAGGCTACAGTAACCAAAACAGCATGGTACCGGTATAAGAACAGATACATACACCAATGGAACAGAACAGAGAACTCAGAAATAAGGCCCTTACCTACAATCCTGTGATCTTCGACAAATTTGACAAAAACAAGTAATGGGGGAAGGACTCCCTATTTAATAAATGGTGGTGGGAGTACTGGCTAGCCATATGCAGAAAATTGAAACTGGACCCCTTCCTTACAACATATACAAAATTTAACTCAAGATGGATTAAATACTTCAAGGTAAAACCCAAAACTTAGAAGAAAATCTAGCAATACCATTCAGGACATAGGCATAGGCAAAGATTTCATGATGAAAATGCCAAAAGCAATTACAACAAAAGCAAAAATTGACAAATGGGATCTAATTAAACTAAAGAGCTTCTGCACAGCAAAAGAAACTATCATCAGAGTGAACTGATAACATACAGGAGAAAATTTTTTCTATCTATCCATCTGACAAAAGTCTAATATCCAGAGTCTACAAGGAACTTAAACAAATTTACAAAAAAAAAAAAAAAAACAAGCAACGACATTATAAACTGGGCAAAGGACATGAACAGGCACTTCTCAAAAGAAGACATACATGCGGCCAAAAAACATATTGAAAAAAAGCTCAATATCACTAATCATTGCAGAAATGCAAATCAAAACCACATTGAGATATCATCTTGTGCCAGTTAGAATGACTACTGTTAAAAAGTCAAAAAACAACAGATGCTTGCGAGGTTGCAGAGAAAAAGGAATGCTTTTATACTGTTGGTGGGAGTGTAAATTAGTTCAACCATTTGGGAAGACAGTGTGGTGATTCCTCAAAGACATAGAGGCAGAAATACCTTTTGGTCCAGCAATCCCATTACTGGATATACACCCAAAGTAATATAAATAATTCTTTTATAAAGATACATGCCCACGTATGTTGACTGCAGCACATTCACAATAGTAAAGACATAGAATCAACTTAAATGCCCATCAATGATAGACTGGATAAAGAAAAATGTGGTACATATACACCCTGGAATACTATGCATCCACAAAAAGGAACAAGATTATGTCCTTTGCAGGGACATGGATGGAGTTGGAGGTCATTATCCTCAGCAAACTAATGCGGGAACAGAAAAACAGACACCACATGTTCTCACTTATAAGTAGGAGCTGAATGATGAGAACACACGGACACATGGGGGAGAACAAAGAACAAAACACACTGGGGCCTGTTGGAATGGAGTGGGGAGAGAGAACATTAGGAAGAATAGCTAATGGATGCTAGGATTAATACCTGGGTGATGGGGTGATCTGTGCCGCAAACCACCATGGCACACAGTTACATATATAACAAACCTGCCTATCCTTCACATGCATCCCTGAATTTAAAAGTTGAAGAAGAAAGTCTCACTAAGGCAATACTTCCAAGAGAGCTTTCTGTAATAATGGAAGTATTCTATATCTGTGCTGCTCAATATGGTAGCCACTAGTAACATGTGGCTTGAGCACTTCAAATGTAGCCACTGTGACTGAGGGACTGAATTTTTTAAAATTTAATTACTATTGATTTAAACGTAAATGTAAATAGCCATATGTGGCCAGTGGCTACCATGTTAGATAGCACAGTACTGAGGTTTTAACATCTGAAAGGTAGAGTATAAGTAGTCAGGTGGTGGCTTTTATGTCTGATTTCACAGACCTTAAAAAAAGTAGGGGGCAATGTGATAATAAGTAATGTCTACTCTCTTGACCTGATGAGATTCTGTCTTCTGGGGAACTTATATGTGAGACTTAGACTCACTTTGTACAAAGAAAAGCAATCTATGTTCAAGGGACCATTTCTGCTCTCCTTTTTAAAGGCAAGATATGGTCACAGCAGATACTTAGGAGTTTCAAGAATTCTCTATGAGGAAGGTTCAACAACTTACTCACTCTTCATTTAAGGTCTCAATAGTCCCAAATTGTATTAAGCATAGTACTCATTCAAAACTACTTGTCATACTTCCAGGATTGTCACTGCGTATACTCTAAAATAACCTCTTAGGAAAACCATGCTAAGGAAAAGATAATCTCCTCCTTTGGAATACTGCAATAGCCTCCTAACTGGTCACTCTACTTCCACTTTACCCATCACTCCCATCCATTCTTCTCTTTGCTGACAAAGAAATGTCTCTAAAATATTTGTCTGGCTATCCTATTTCTCAGCTCAAATTCTAATAGTCTCAAACTCCATTGCCATTGCTATTACCTTAGTTCTGCCTTTATGGGCTCTAACTTGGACTTCTACAACTATCTATCTAATGGTCACCTGCCTCTAGCTTTGAACTGCCCAATCTATTCTCTTCACAGCTACCAAATATATCTGTTTAAAACTCAAATCTTAAAATACTTTTGCTATACTTTTACTTAAAACCATCAATGGCTACCCTCTGCCCATAGCAGAGATTCTTAGTATGCTGTAAATGGGTTACAGGTGAGCCAAGATATTGATCATTTTAGCAGTAAAAGCAGTCAGGTAGGGCCTGGAGCTATTGGAACTATGTCACTTTCCATCATAAGCAGCTTTGTCACATTTTTAAATAATCTATTATCAATCTAATTGACTGACATTTTGTATTTTGGTTAAAAAAAACACACACACACACACATAGGCCAGATGCAGTGGCTCACGCCTGTAGTCCCAGCACTTTGGGAGGCCAAGGCAGGCAGATCACAAGGTCAGGAGATCGAGACCATCCTGGCTAAAATGGTGAAACCCTGTCTCTACTAAAAGTACAAAAAAAAAAAAAAATTGGCCAGGCGTGGTGGCAGGCACCTGTAGTCCCAGCTACACGGGAGGCTGAGGGAGGAGAATGGCGTGGACCCAGGAGGTAGAGCTTGCAGTGAGCCGAGATCACGCCACTGCATTCCAGCCTCGGCGACAGAGCAAGACTCCGTCTCAAGAAAAAAAAAAAAAAATGTATCATCTTAACCATTTTAAGTGGACAGTTCAGTAGTGTTAAGTGTACTCACAATGTTGTAAAAAAATAAAAAATAAATAAATAAATAAATAAATAAAAGATCTCCAGAACTTCATCTTGCAAATCTGAAACTCTGTATCATGAAACAATTCCCGTTCTCCCTTCCCTCAGCCTCTGGTAACCACCATTTTATTTTTTGTTTCTATAAATTACTACTTTAGCTTTCTCACGTAAGTGGAATCATACAGAAGCTGTCTTTTTGTGACTGGCATATTTCACTTAGCATAATTTAACAAGATTCATTAATGTTATAGCATGTGATATTTCCTTGATTTTAATGGCTAAACAGTATTCCACTGTGTGTATAATACCACATTTTGTTTATCCATTCCTCCATCGATGGGCATTTGGGTTGCTTCCAACCTCTTGGCTACTGTGAACTGTCTATGAACACAGGTGTGCAAACATCTCTTCAAGACCCTGCTTTTAATTCTTTTGTATATATACCCTGAAGTGAGATTACTGGATCATATAATTTTTTAAAAATTTTTGAGGAACTCTATATTTTTTCCATAGTGGTTGTACCATCTTATTATCCCACCAACAGTGCACAAAAGTTTCTAATTCTCCACATCCTCACCATATCCTGTTACTTTGGTTTTTTTGATAGTAGCCATTTCTAATAAGTGTAACATTTCATTATGTTTTGGTTTGCATCACTCTGATGATTAGCGATGTTGAGCATCTTTTCATATTCTTTTTGGTCATCTGTATACCATCCTTGAAGAAATGTATACTTAAGTCCTTTGCTCATTTTAAATAGGGTTGATTTTTTGTTGTTGTTATTGAGCTGCAGGAATTCTTTATATATTCTAGATATTAATCCTATATCAGATACATGATTTGCAAATATTTTCTCCAATTTTGAAAGCTGCCTTTTCACCCTGTTGTGTCCTTTGATGCACAAAGTTTTTAAGCTTAGTGTAGCCCCATTTGTCCACTTTTGCTTCTGCTGCCTATGCTTTTGGTGTCATAGCCAAAAGCATGCAAGTCCAATGTCATGAAGCTTTTCTCCTATGTTTTCTTCTAGAAGTTTTAGTGTTACGTGCTGCATTTAGGTCTTTATTTAATTATTGTATATGGTATAAGGATTCAATTTCATTCTTTTGCATATGGATAGTCATTTCCTCTAACATCACATGTTGAAGAAGCTGTCTTTTCCCCCAAAGAATGCTCCTCGTACACTTGCTGAAGATCATCTTGACCATATTAGCTATCTATTCCATTCCATTGGTTTGTTTGTCTTTATGCCAGTATCATACAGTTTGAGTTTTGTTGTTGTTATTGAGCATATTTGCAATATGCTTTGAAATCAGAAAGTGTGAATCTTCTAACTTTTTCCTTCTTTTCCAAAATTGTTTTAGCTGTTTGGGGTCCATATGTCTTTTTTTTTTTTTTTTTTTTTTTTTTTTAATGTACGCTATTATGCCAACAAAAAAAAAAGAAAAAAAAAAAGATTGGGAATCACTGAGCCTTACAGGAGAATGGCTTTCAAATTTTTTGTTCATATATGCCCCAAAACAATTTTTTAGTATGTATCCCTTGCAAAAAATATGTAGTTTCAGTTATACTATAAACATGCACATTTTAAAATAAAACTATTATTTTTTAAAACTTAGTGGATTCTAAACACTATAGGGAAATGATACCCACCAACATCCATTAAAAAAAAAATGCTGATCTTCTCAACAGTTTTTACAAGTCCTTCATTCTCCTTAAATACTTATTTCTATTCTATTTCCTCCACAGAATGCTATTCTAATAAACATAGATTTTTATTATTATCAGTACAAAACTTTCTCTGCAAAAAAGGATATGAATTGAGAAAACATTTTCCTGTAATCATAAGACTCTTAAGTATGAACAATTTTCTTCTTGCTTGAGTTATTGCAATTATTATAAGTAAATAAATGAGGAAAACAACATAAATGTACTATATATCTTGATAATTAAACAAAAAGTAAAATTGGAAAACCCGTAATAAAATGAATGGAGGAATTCACAACACTTTGATTAAATGGGAAGGTTTTTTTACACCTTGAAGCAACTTACTATAATAAGACTACAAACGTGTCAGAGGTAAAGTGGTAGAAGGTGGGGTGGGACAGTAGGCACTTTCACAGGTACATGTGGAAAATGATTTACTTAAAATCATCTGTTCCCAAGCAACCTTTAAAAATTTCCACGATCCTAAGGTACTCTTACTTCAATCTAAAGACCCTGCTACTGAATAGAATCTAAACTCCTTCACCAACCTCTTCTATTTTATCTCTTATCATATCCCACCCTCCCACCACAATTTACTATTTGCAGCTTTCTGAATCCCATACTGTTTCACATCTGTTGTCTATCTTCTCTCCATCTGATGGACACCTTTAAACTATTAATGTGAAAATATCACCTCCTATATGAAGACTTTCTGGGTTTCCTGGATAGACTAGACCAACACTCCTTCTCCCCCATCGTGTGCCATATCATAGCATAACACCCCTGACAATTGTTTCACATATGTATCTTCTTTTATTAGCTGAAAATTGCTTGAGGGACATATTTTATTTACCTTTTAACTAATTTTGTGCTTAGAACATAGTGGATGCTCAATAAATATTAGCTGAATGAAGAAATTGAAGAACACTCAAATCTCAATTTCCTCACTGGTAAAATTGTATCTGTATGATCCTCTTCCAATTTTAAAGAAACCCAATAACTCTATATATTTTCTTAAATTTCTACAAATGTTCTATTTTCAGATTATTTTCTCTCCTAGTATGATCTCAAACTAGAGAAAATATTTTTACTACATATAAAATATAGAGTATTTCATATCCTTTGTGATATTCCATTATGTAAAGTGATTCTATGATTTTAGGTTATCCTAAATAAAGCACATTTTTCTCAGAGATTGCTTAAAAACATGAATTGATTATTTCAACATAATTCCCTACTTGCTTTATATTCTGGTTGGTAAAAGAGGCAAGAAGGAGAGCTGTTCTACATTTTTAGTATGTCAACAAGAAATTATTTTACTCTTAGGTAAATCAAGAAATCTACAATATTATAATACCCAAATTATCTCCAACTATTCTGGCTCTCCCTCTCTGTTCATGTATTTATTTATTTATTTATTTATATGTTTGCCCAACTCAACTGTAAATTTCAGAAAGTTCTGGTCTAGTCATTGGAAATTACGTCACTGTAGGTTAACTGGCGACCCATAAAGTGGGTACCTATACTCTACCCATCCCTGCAATTTCAAAGTAATAAACCAGGGAGAGTGGCTCATGCCTATAATTCCAGCACTTTGGGAGTCCAGGTGGGAGGATCACTTAAGCCCAGGAGTTCAAGACCAGCTTGGGCAACACAGTAAGACCTCATCTCAATAAAAACTGAAAAAATTATCTGGGCATGGTGGTGCGTACTTGCAGTCCTAGTAACACAGGAGACTGAGGTGGGAGGATCCCTTGAATCCAGGAGTTTGAGGCTGCAGTGAACTATGATCACGCCACTGCACTCTGGCCTAGGCAACAGAGTGAGGCCCTGTCTCCAAAAAACAAAAACAAAACAAACAAAAAAGCCACAAAGCAGTAAGACCAGACTTCATGTCTTAAGTAGATAGTATTTACTTTATAAAAACAATTCTTTTTTGTTTTCTGTTTTTTGTTTTTGTTTTGTTTTGTTTTGTTTGAGATGGAGTCTCGCTCTGTCGCCCAGGCTGGAGTGCAGTGGTGCGTTCTTGGCTCACTGCAAGCTCTGCCTCCTGGGTTCATGCCATTCTCCAGCTTCATCCTCCCGAGTAGCTGGGACTACATGCACCCACCACCGTATAAAAACAATTATTAACAGTTGTCATTAATGCAAACATTGGGAAAGGGTAGGGCTCAGCATCTTTTAAAGCTATAGAGGACAGTCTTCTTTTGTAATTAAATATACAAAGTAACTCTAAAGTCATACCTTGATAATTCAAATATAGAAGAGAGTAGTAGCACTGTATCTCTAGCAGCTGTCCACATTAAAATAAAAGTAATTTTTTTTTCTGTACAAACATCTTTATTTTCATACTTAAAAAGAATCACATACTCATTCCAACAGTTTTACTAGGTTTGGTAAACCCAATAAGTTACACACTCAGGTACTTGGAAGGTTATTGGACAGCTCCTTAGCCGATTGAGTCAGGGCAAAGTGGTCACTTTCCCCACAGCCAGACTCTGGATTTGCCTCCTGGGAGGACACCATGCCTGGCACAGGCTGATGGGGTGGCTGCAGTCGAACCTTTCCTCCAGGTTATGAACCAGTTAACACAATTCTCGTGGCTACTTTCACTTCAGAGTGTCATGTTTATTGATGTGGAGTTTTCTGAGTAGGGAGGTCAAGGCACACCTGCTCAGTAAAACAAATATTTCTTGTAGTGTTCTAGATTGAGGGCAGCAGTCAATGGTAAAATAAATCTCGGTAGCATGTTCCTGACAGGTTATACGGCAGCACTGGCTCAAGGATTTCTCCCCCCACACGATTCCTAAGAATGTTTGCTAGTTGATTCTTTGTTTTGGCAATTTGATGGTTTTGATGAATTTGCTGTGATCCAGGGGTATTCAAGTACTTCTCTGAGCACTAGCCTCTGGCTGGGATTATACTTCAACAGTCTTGAAATGAGGTCCCTGGCTCCCTCTGTTACAAAGTCAGGGAATGTGAATTCTCAACTGATGATATTCTTTTGTAGGTCTCTTGGTATGTGTCTGCCTTAAAAGGAGGCTTCCCAACTAAAAATTCATAGCAAAGAACTCCAAGGCTCCAGAGATCCACCTTCTCATCATGCATCCGACCTTCAATCATTTCGGGGGGCAGGTAGTCCAGGGTGCCACAGAGAGTGGTCCTCCCGGAAGATGGAGCATGTACTGACCACCCAAAATTTGCAATGTTAAGCTATCCAGCTGATCCAAGAAGTAAGTTCCCTGGCTTAATGTCTCTATGAATAACTGTCTTTGAATGACAGTAAGACAGGGCATTGGCCAATTCTGTGATATAAGTAGCAGTTCTCTGCTCATCAAACTTCGAAAGTTTCTGAAGTTCTCTATTGACTGTTTCAAGTGGTGTATATTCCAGAATTAGGTAGACTCTGGTGGCATCATGGAAATAACCATACAGTCTGATTATATCAGGATGTTGAAGGTAGGACTGTATTTCTACTTCTCTTCTGAGTTGATGCTCCAATCCTGCTTTCTCCAGCTGAACTTTAAATAACACTTTAAGAGCCAGAATAAACTTGCTTTGTTTTTCTCTTGCCAAATAAACATTACCAAACTTTCCTTTACCCAGAAGGTGACCAATTTCAAAGTCTTCCAAAGCCCATTGCCTCTTTTTTGATTCTTCATTTTTCTGTTTTGATGCCAGTTCCTCCTCAGGATTATTTTCAGGTGCCGACAGCGGGGGCTGCTTGCTCTTTTGGGTGTTATTCAGTGGCCTGGAGACAGGATGAGGTACACTGGTTGCCTGCAATTGCTTCTGTTTCTGATTCTGAACTGGCTTGTGACTGGAGACAAGCTTTTGTGCTTGCAAAGGAACACGCTGGGAAGAATTTGAAGGACACAAGACCCACTGAGCCTGGCCACTATTTGCAGGTAATGGATTCTGACAAGGAAATTGCTGAGTCACGAGAACATGTTTTGGACCTCCAACTGGAGATGTAGCCTTAACAGGCCCTGAAATGTAGTTTTCTTTAGATTGGTCCATGATGCCTGTGACCCTAGGCATCTTCCAAGAGCTCAGCCCAATAAAAGTACTTTTAAACCAACTGACACACCTCTATAATTCACAAGTAATTGGGGTGTTTTATGTTTTTACATATCCTCTAGAGATGAGCTGGGTTAAGAAATTAAAACTATATCAGCTGAAAAATTTTAAGATGATCTCATGATTTCTGCTTCCCAATAAACATTTATAACATTAATAAATAAAGTGAAGAAAAGCAAAGGCAAATACCATCAGCAGTTTAAGTCAGGTCCCATTTACCTGCTCTGCTAATTTCATTTTTTATCTGTAAAATTTCACTGTACAAAAGTTTACGTTCAAAACTCTTTATATTACGGCTTGGCCTAGCCTATCTTAAAAGTGCTCAGAACACTTACATTAGCCTATAGTTGGGCAAAATCTTCTAACACAAAGTCTATTTTATAAGGAAGCGTTGAAAATATCTCATGTAATTTCTTGAATACTGTACACTGTAGAGTACAGTCTCTCATATTTGCTGCTGCTACCCAGCATCACAAAAGAGTATCTTACCCATTGTATCACTAGCTCTGGAAAAGATCGAGGTGCAAAACTTGAAGTATGGTTTCTACAAAGTACACATTGCTTTCACATTACTGTAAAGCTAAAAAATTGGAAGCCAAACCATCATAAGTCTGAGATCATCTGTACAGGTTTTGCAAAGGGCCTCACTGGTGAAGAGGTCCATTCTGTTCATTTTCTACATGAATTGATCATAGCCACAATAATATCAACATACACAAACTCAAGAATTTGATTTAGAAGAGTAGTACATTAAACCGTATTTGTAAATCTATAGGTATAGTGCAAATTAATCTAGATGTTTGGGGTATATTTATATCCCCAACTGCCTGTGTAAGTTGGACACATATTCAATCTGTATATACCTGAGTTTTAGCACCTATAATTGTGCCATACTATATTATAGCCATTAGCCACATTTGGCTACTTAAATATAAATTAATTAAAATTAACTTGAATTTTAAAAATTCAGTTCCTCAGTTGCACTGGCCACATTTCAAAGGCTCAATAAACACATATGCCTACAGGTTACCATACTGGACAGTATAGATATAATGATGAAAATAAACAGGATGATATGACGGACAATAACAAGTGGGAACAAGGGGGTTGTATTGACTACTTTAGATCAGGTGGTCAGAAAAGGCTGCCCTGAGTTGACATTTGAGCTGAGACTTGAATGACAAGATGCAACTAGCATGCAAAGATCTGCAAAAAGCATCCAAGGCATAGACAACAGTGAGGGCAAAAACCTCAGCCACAAATGTGGTTGGCTGGTTTAACAACAAAAAAGAGTGTCTGAAGCATAAGAAATAAGAGGAGAGGTGTATAATGTCCAAGAAATGGCAGGAAGCAGAGTCTCAAGGGCCTTATACACCATTTAAGAACTTTGGATTTTATGTTAAGTGAAATCAAAAACCATACAGGGTTATAAACAGGGCAATGTTAAGCTGGGTGCGGTGGCTCATGACTGTAATCCCAGCACTTTGGGAGGCTGAGGCAGGTTGATCACAAGGTCAGGAGTTCAAGATCAGCCTGGCCAACATAGTGAAACCCCATCTCTACTAAAAATACAAATATTAGCCAGGCATGGTGGCGCATGCCTGTAGTCCCAGCTACTTGGGAGGCTGAGACGGAAGAATTGCTTGAACCCGGGAGGTGGAGGTTGCAGTGAGCCAAGATCATGCCACCGCACTCCAGCTTGGGCAACAGAGTGAGACCTCATATCAAAAAAAAAAGAAAAAAGGCAATGTTGTGATCTAAATTATGTCTTAAAAGCTCACTCTACCTACTGTTGAGAATTATTATGGGAAACCAAGAGTGGAAGCAGGAAGATCTGCTAGAAGAAGACATATCATATCATAGCCCAGGTTGAGAAAAGATCATGGCCTGGACCAGGAGAGTGGTAGAGGGATAAAGAAAATTTGTTCCTTTTTTCTACATTCCCTATCTACAATCCTGCATCTGCTATCCTTCACAGCCAAGCTCCTTGAAATAGTATACTTCACTTTTTAACCCCTTATCCTATAAATATGCTTTCTGCCTCCACTATCCTACTGAAACTGTCCTAAGGTCCAAGTTACTTCCACCTTCCCAAAACCAATGAGCACTTTTCTATCCTTTTCTTACCTGACCTCTGCTGCATTTGCAAAACTGCTGACTATTCCTCACCTTCATCAAGTTCTCACCTTCCTCAGCTCCAAGGGCCTTACTCTCACCTGATTTTCCTCTTTCTTTTACTCCTTCTCAGTCTTCTTCCCAGTAACCTCTACTTGACTTTTAAACACCAGTGCTCCTCTAAGTTTACAGCTTTAGTACTCAGTGCATTTCACAACATACATAATCTTTGAGACTGAATTTACAGTTTTTGCTGTTAGCTCCCCAATTAACGTCTCTGGCCCAGTACTCCCTACTGTTTAGACTATCTATATCTGGTGTTCAACCAGATGTCGTTACTTGGACATACTGTAAACATTTAAAATGCGAAAGGTTGAAAATCTGTATCCTTTATTCTCTTATTATATACACTTGTCCAAACCACAAGCCAAAGACTTCCTAAACTCCCCCTCACTTACTAGTTACAATGCCCATCACCAGACCTTCAGAAGGTCCTGCAGATTCTAACTCCTTTATGTCTTTCTAATCTAGTCCTTCATCTTCATCCTGCTAAGGTTCTTAATTCAAGCTCACATCATTTCTTGCTTGGATTACTGGAAGAGCTTCCCAATCCATTTCCCTTCTTCCAATCTCTCCTCCACTTTGCTACCAGAGCACAATACGGGTCTTCAACAAACGTTGTTGATTACATTAAGTACAAATCTGACAATGTCATTTCTCTACTTAAACTTTCAGAGAAACGCCACAACTTTCACAGGGCTTCTCATGGTCTAGCTCCTTATCACTATTACTGCCTCATTGCCCCAATTCTTCCTCTCCCATCCTCGTCTCTAGCCACTCAGCTTTTCTTAGTTCACTAAATGCCATGCCATTTCAGTCCTTCCTCTGCACATGCTATTACCGCTCCTTTACTCCTCTAACTAGTACTTCAAAGGTAGGCTTAAGTATCACCACTTGAAGAAAATGCCTCACATCTATCTCAATCACATTGAATGGAAGTTAGTGATTTGTCTGTAAACCATAAGTTCCTAGAGGCAGGGTCCACCAACCTTATTTGGTTTGTAGCACCAATGACTGGCACAGAGTATGTAATCATTCACAGATGGGTTTGATTTGATATCTTCTAAATTTTTTTTTAAAGGGAGAAGAGCTTAGTGGGCCTTATATCACCGTTCCGGCATAGCACAGAGTGAGAACACTGTCCTACAAAGCCAAACGTGCTTCATGTTGGAAATGCAAAAATAAAATAAAATAAAACACAAGGCACACCCTTTCAAAAGATGAAATGTAGGAAATTCTGAGAGCCTATGTAGTATCTAAGAAACCAGCCTTGGAACTTTATACTACGTGGGGAAAGGCTTATTTAACACTTTGATGATAAAAATAGGTGGAAGGCTTCTCATCCCAATAAAGCAAATTAACCTTTCTTGGCTATGTCACTGTAATTTTAGTTCCTAATGTAGGAACTCTTACCACCTTAAGAGTCACTCATTTGTCAGTCAGCCATTTGTTCTCAAAATCTGAATGGGGGAAACGCGGATGAAAGAAGGGAGAGTGTGGGGGGATGATCAACACTTTCGGAACGGGAGGTGGCAGAAGGCCACAGTCCCCGGGATGGAAGAGTGGGCGCTGGGGCAATACCAGAGTGGAGCGCTGACATGTGGCAAGGAACGGGGAGGATGCGATCACGGAGCAGGCAACATGAAACAAGGGACGACCCCAGGCTGAAGATGGGAGACGGAGAAGATACTTAGAGAGAAAGCTAGGAATGTGGGGGTAGGGGGGAGGGAGGAAGTGGTGATAGGCAGAGGCGAGAGGAAACGAGACGCAGTTTTGGGCCAGGGATCAGAGGGGCTGAGGAGAATAGCTGGGTCGAGAGGAAGACAACACAAATGGGGCTTCAGGACGAGGTGGGCAGGGGTTCATCCCGGAACAGAGGGGAGGCACGGGAAGAACTGGGGGTCCAGAGGGCAGAGGCAGGAGGCGCAGAGCGAGTAGGAGACCCGAACCCGCCGAGCAGAGGCCGCGGGTGACGGGGGAAGGAACGGAGAGGTGAGAGGCACTTACTGGGGTCCCTCCGCAAGGCGCCGCTGGGGATCTCCTCCCGCAGGTGAGGAAAGAGGAAGTCCCGGGCGGCCTGGAGGTCCTGGAAGTAGCAGAACTGGACAATGGAGCAGGCCATGGCTCCGGGGAACCCCACTACGGCACTCACCTTACCTCACCACGCCCTGCCCCCTCCACCCCACTGCGGCCGCCGCCGAGCCCCAATAGCTCTAGCCAAGCAGAAGGCGGAGAAACCAAACCGGAAGCTGTCACTGACACGGGTCCGCTGTCTCGGAGTACTGCGCAGGCGCAGGCTGGCCCAGGCGCCTAGGGAGGGCTGGCCCGGGTCACGTGACTAGGGCGCCGCTGCTGCAGGTGGAGCCAAAGTCTACGTGGAGGCTTGGGGCAGATTTTCAGTCCCAGTTCTGCGTCTACACCAAGGAATGAACCCTTTCATTCATTCTGGCTTTTAGCCAGAGGTGTTCTAATTGGACTTGTCCGCGCAGGCCTTTGACTCATTCAACCAATCTTATTGATGCCCTAATATTGGCACGATCTTGATGTTTCACAGAAAATAATTCGTTTTAAACTAGTGGCAGGCCAGTGGGGGACTGTATCCTGCAAGAGTCGGATTTTGAAAAGATTAATTGCTCTTCCGGAGATTAGCCCCGTCAAGGCTGGCTTTAAATGCTCCTGCTATAAATTTCCATAGTACTATGCAAGCCCAATATAGTACGTGTTAAAGTGTATTATACTCTTATGTTTTCATTATTCATTTGGTTTTTCATTCATGCATTCATCCATCCATTCGACAAATATTTGTTAGCCTTTTAAATGCCAGCCACGCAGGGTGCTGAGCATTAGAGAACAAAAGAGAAGAAATACCTTTTCCCAGAAAGTTAGAATTCTAGTGACTGATACAGGCAGTAAGAAATTAATTACAGTAGTTCACTTTAATCCAAGGGGATATGTTCTAAGACCCCCAGTGGATGACTGAAACCATGGATAGTACTGAAACCTGTGTATGCGTGTTTTATTTTTACCTGTACATACATATGATAAAGTTCAATTTATAAATTAGGCACAGTGAAATATTAACAATAACTAATACTTAAAATGAATAATGTGGAAAATGAACCCATGGATAAAAGGGGGGACTACTGTACTCAACTATTTAACTGAAATTGTGATCATGCTAGTAAGTGCTTCATAAATATTTGCTGAAGAAATAAATGGAATGTGTACATAAAGTAAATAGAATAACCTGTTTCTTTTACAAAGCACTGTTTTTGAAAGTACTTTACATTGTCCATTTGGAAAGTCACAAATACCATCTAAAAATAGTGTGTCTTATCTCATTTTTTAAATGAAGAAATTGAGTCGTCTCTGAGCAGACTTTATTTTTCCAAAAAGTAAAAACAAAAAAATATATTTTAATGTGAACACAAAGATCTGTAGGCACTTACACATTCCCCAAAGGAAACTTAAGGGGCCATCCACTTTTTATGAGAAAATGGCACAGGAATAAATAGAAAGCAAGTGGATGGGGTCCAGAGCATCCATTTCTGTCTGTCCTGTGGACATACACACTTTGTCCTAATAATATAACAACTATAATTTAGTGCCTAGGTTCCTACTCCATTATTTCCTACTTCTAGAGTAGGATGCTTTTCACAAAATAGGGCAGGCAATTTCTATGTTATCAGGTTAACAGCAATCAGTTCTTCACCTATAAAAGGCAGTTGAATCAGACA
Organism: Macaca thibetana thibetana; assembly: GCF_024542745.1. NCBI lineage: Eukaryota > Metazoa > Chordata > Mammalia > Primates > Cercopithecidae > Macaca > Macaca thibetana. The sequence goes on along the minus strand of NC_065578.1, from coordinate 142,813,034 downwards.
TGCTGTAAGGTCCCTTTAAGCATCAGGGACCTATACTTCTGTAATCAAAGCTTTCAGAAAAGGCAAGCTGCCGGTGCTCCCTTCTTCCATCTGAAGAAATGCAATGTTTCCTCAGATCATCACTAACTAGGATAATCCAGCCCTGATATGATTATTCCCTAAAGTCCAGCACCAATCCCAAACTAAACTAAAATTTAAATTTAGATTCTTAGTGTTACTGGATGAATAACGAACACATGACTCTTTCTGGAAGGGGACTGTCATTCCTTGAAAACCATTCAAGTTCCTATTCAAGTAAATGCATTTTATGGAAGTAACTGCTGTTGGCTGATTCTGCTGGCCTTTGTTCTGCCCTGAGGCATTCATATGTCTCCTGTGGTGGTCATTGAATTTCATTACTGTGTTGGCTCAGTTTTAATGGTGAAGTCCCTGACTTCCTTCCAAGTACTGTTGAAAGGATTCATTCATGGATGTTTTTAAGGACTTTAGATACCCTTCACAGAAATTACAACACATTCATGAACTGAACTCTTCCCCCAGGAAGTTGTAACGCTGCAGGGGAGATGCCTCTGGAGTTCTGCTACCATGGTTTCTGTAGCATGTGGGAGGATTGCATCAGACAGTGAATATCACTTATTCCACAGTCATAAGAAAGCACATTGCGAAAATGTGCAGGCCTTACATATCCCAGCATTGACAGTGTCTTTCTGAGGTCTGGGTTCAGGAGGTAGGAAAAGCACTGTGACCAAAATAACAGCAGGATGAGTCCAGGTACTAATGTGAACTTCCTCCATTATCCATTAGTGTGAGTCAGAGCACTGATGACTGCTGTGAAGAGAGAGATGTGTGCTCATTTTCTCTTGCCACCACCATGTAAGAAGAGCCTTTCATCTCCTGCCATGATTCCGAGGCCTCCCCAGATATGTGGAACTAGTGATACAGAGATGTGACCCAACATGTCTACCTACAGGGAGGAGATGTGGTTTTTACTGGAATATACTGGCAAGCAAAAGTTCTCTCCTTTTGGCTTTCTCCCTGCTTCTGAAGTAGACAAAAGAAGAGTTGTTCAAGTTAATAAAAAGGTCGACGGGTGGCGCCAAGATGGCCAAATAGGAACAGCTCCAGTCTGCAGCAACCAGCGTGAACAACACAGAAGGCAGGTGATTTCTACATTTCCAACTGAGGCACCGGGTTCATCTCACTGGGGCTTGCCAGACAAGTGGGTGCAGCCCACGGAGCAGGGCAGGGCATCACCTTACCTGGGAAGCCAAGGGGTCAGGGAATTCCCTTTCCTAGCAAAGGGAAGCCGTGACAGACAGCCCCTGGAAAATCGGGACACTCCCACCCTAATACATCGCTTTTCCAACAGGCTAAAGAAGAATTGTTCAAGTTAATAAAAAGGTCGAGAGGTGGCGCCAAGACGGCCGAATAGGAACAGCTCCAGTCTGCAGCTCCCAGCATTAACAACGCAGAAGACAGGTGATTTCTACATTTCCAACTGAGGTACCAGGATCATCTCACTGGGGCTTGCCAGCCAAGTGGGTGCAGCCCACGGAGCAGAGCAGGGCATGGCCTCACCCACCTAATTGGGGAATTCCCTTTCCTAGTAAAGGGAAGCCATGACAGCACCTGAAAAATTGGGACACTCCCACCCTAATACATCACTCTTCCAATGACCTTAGCAAAAGGCACACCAAGTGATTATATCCCGCGCCTGGTTCGGAGGGTCCCACACCCATGGAGCCTCGCTCACTGCTAGCACAGCAGTCTGAGATTGAAGAGGGAGGCTGGGGAAGGGGCATCCACCATTCCACCATTGCTGAGGCTTGAGTAGGTAAACAAAGCAGCTGGGAAGCTCGGACTGGGTGGAGCCCACCTCAGCGCAAGGAGGCCTGCCTGCCTCTGTAGACGCCACCTCTAGGGGCAGGGCACAGCTGAACAAAAGGCAGCAGAAACTTCTGCAGATTTAAATGTCCCTGTCTGACAGCTTTGAAGAGAGTAGTGGTTCTCCCAGCACGGAGTGTGAGATCTGAGAATGGACAGACTGCCTCCTCAAGTGGGTCCCTAACCCCCGAGTAGCCTAACTTGGAGGCATCTCCCAGTAGGGGGGTGACTGACACCTCATAAGGCCAGGTGCCCCTCTGAGATGAAGCTTCCAGAGGAAGGAACAGACAGCAACATTTGCTCTTCTGCAGCCTCCAATGGTGATACCCACGCAGACAGGGTCTGGAGTTGACCTCCAGCAAACTCTGACAGACCTGCAGCTGAGGGTCCTGACTGTTAAAAGGAAAACTAACAAACAGAAAGGACATCCACACCAAAACCCCGTCTGTATGTCACCATCATCAAAGACCAAAGGTAGATAAAACCACAAAGATGGGGAGAAACCAGAGTGGAAAAGCTGAAAATTCTGAAAATCAGAGTGCCCTTTTCCTCCAAAGGAACTCAGCTCCTCACCAGCAATGGAACAAAACTGGATGGAGAAATACTTTGACAGTCGAGAGAAGAAGGCTTCAGATGATCGGTAATAACAAACTTCTCTGAGCTAAAGGAGGATGTTTGAACCCATCGCAAAGAAGTGAAAAACCTTGAAAAAAGAGTAGACAAATGGTTAAATAGAATAAACAGTGTAGAGAAGTCCTTAAATGACCTGATGGAGCTGAAAACCATAGCACGAGAAGTATGTGACGCATGCACAAGCTTCAGTAGCAGATTTGATCAAATGGAAGAAAGGGTATCAGTGATTGAAGATCAAATGAATGAAATGAAGTGAGAAGACAAGTTTAGTGAAAAAAGAGTAAAAAAAAAAAAATGAACAAAGCCTCCAAGAAATATGGGACTATGTGAAAAGACCAAATCTGCGTCTGATTTGTGTACCTGAAAGTGAAGGAGAGAATGGAACCAAGTTGGAAAACACTCTTCAGGACATTATCCAGGAGAACTTCCCCAACCTAGCAAGGCAGGCCAATATTCAAATTCTGGAAATGCAGAGAATACAACAAAGATACTCCTCGAGAAGAGCAACTCCAAGACACGTAATTGTCAGATTCACCAAAGTTGAAACAAAGGAAAAAATGTTAAGGGCAGCCAGAGAAAAAGGTCGGGTTACCCACAAAGGGAAGCCCATCAGACTAACAGTGGATCTCTCGGCAGGAACTCTACAAGGCGGGAAAGAGTGGGGGCCAATATTCAACATTCTTAAAGAAAATAATTTTCAACCCAGAATTTCATATCCAGCCAAACTAAGCTTCATAAGTGATGGAGAAATAAAATACTTTATGGACAAACAAATGCTGAGAGATTTTGTTACCACCAGGCCTGCCCAACAAGAGCTCCTGAAGGAAGCATTAAACATGAAAAGGGACAACCAGTACCAGCCACTGCAAAAACATGCCAAATAAGACCATCGATACTAAGAAGAAACCGCATCAAATATTGAGCAAAATAACCAGCTAACATCATAATGACAGGATCAAATTCACACATAACAATATTAACCTTAAATGTAAATGGACTAAATTCTCCAAATAAAAGACATAAAATGGCAAATTGGATAAAGAGTCAAGACCCATCAGTGTGCTGTATTCAGGAGACCCATCTCATGTGCAGAGACACACATAGGCTCAATATAAAGGCATAGAGGAAGATCTACCAAGCAAATGGAAAACCAAAAAAAGCAGGGGTTGCAATCCTAGTCTCTGATAAAACAGACTTTAAACCAACAAAGATGAAAAGAGACAAAGCAGGTCATTACATAATGGTAAAGGGATCAATTCAACAAGAAGAGCTAACTATCCTAAATATATATGCACCCAATACAGGAGCACCTAGATTCATAAAGCAAGTCCTGAGAGACCTAAAAAGAGATTTAGACTCTCACACAATAATAATGGGAGACTTTAATACCCCACTGTCAACATTAGATGGATCAATGAGACAGAAAGTTAATAAGGATATCCAGGAATTGAACTCAGCCCTGCACCAAGCAGACCTAATAGACATCTACAGAACTCTCCACCCCAAAACAACAGAATATACATTCTTCTCAGCACCACATCACACTTATTCCAAAATTGACCATATAGTTGGAAGTAAAGCACTCCTCAGCAAATGAAAAAGAACAGAAATGATAACAAACTGTCTCTCAGACCACAGGGCAATCAAACTAGAACTCAGGAGTAAGAAATTCACCCAAAACCGCTAAAGTACATGGAAACTGAACAACCTGCTCCTGAATGACTACTGGGTACATAACAAAATGAAGGCAGAAATAAAGATGTTCTTTGAAACCAATGAGAACAAAGACACAACATACCAGAATCTCTGGGACACATTTGAAGCAATGTGTAGAGGGAAATTTATAGCACTAAATGCCCACAAGAGAAAGCAGGAGAGATCTAAAATTGACACCCTAACATCACAATTAAAAGAACTAGAGAAGCAAGAGCAAACATATTCAAAAGCTAGCAGAAGGCAAGAAATATCTAAGATCAGAGCAGAGCTGAAGGAGATAGAGACACAAAAAACCCTTCAAAAAAATCAATGAATTCAGGAGCTGGTTTTTTGAAGACATCAACAAAATTGATAGACTGCTAGCAAGACTAATAAAGAAGAAAAGAGAGAATAATCAAATAGATGCAATAAAAATGATAAAGGGGATATCACTACCAACCCCACAGAAATACAAACTACCATTAGAGAATACTATAAACACCTCTACACAAATAAACTAGAAAATCTAGAAGAAATTGACAGAATAGAGGACACATACACCCTCTCAAGACTAAACCAGGAAGAAGTTGAATCCCTGAATAGACCAACAACAGGTTCTGAAATTGAGGCAATAATTAATAGCCTACCAACCAAAAAGAGTCCAGGACCAGATGGATTCACAGCCGAATTCTACCAGAAGTACAAAGAGGAGCTGGTTCCATTCCTTCTAAAACTATTCCAATCAATAGAAAAGGAGGGAATCCTCCCTAATTCATTTTATGAGGCCAACATCATCCTGAAACCAAAGCCTGGCAGAGACACGACGAATAAAAAAGAGAGAATTTTAGGTCAATATCCCTGATGAACATCGATGCGAAAATCCTCAATAAAATACTGGCAAACTGAATCCAGCAGCACATCAAAAAACTTATCCACCACGATCAAGTGGGTTTCATCCTTGGGTTGCAAGGGTCATTCAACATATGCAAATCAATAAATATGATCCATCATATAAACAGAACCAAGACAAAAACCAGATGATTATCTCAATAGATGCCAAAAAGGCCTTTGACAAAATTCAACAGCCCTTCATGCTAAAAACTCTCAATAAACTAGGTATTGATGGGATGTATCTCAAAGTAATAAGAGCTATTTATGACAAACCCACAGCCAATATCATACTGAAAGGGCAAAAATTGGAAACATTCCCTTTGAAAACTGGCACAAGACAGGGATGCCCTCTCTCACCACTCCTATTCAACATAGTGTTGGAAGCTCTGGCCAGCGCAATCAGGCAAGAGAAAGAAAGAAAGGGTATTCAATCAGGAAAAGAGGAAGTCAAATTGTCCCTGTTTGCAGATGACATGATTGTATATTTAGAAAACCCCATCGTCTCAGCCCAAAATCTCCTTAAGCTGATAAGCAACTTAAGCGAAGTCTCAGGATAGAAAATCAATGTGCAAAAATCACAAACATTCCTATACACCAATAACAGACAAACAGAGCCAAATCATGAACGAACTCCCATTCATAATTGCTTCAAAGAGAATAAAATACCTAGGAATCCAACTTATAAAGGATGTGAAGGACTTCTTCAAGGAGAACTACAAACCACTGCTTAGCGAAATAAAAGAGGACACAAACAAATGGAAGAACATTCCATGCTCATGGATAGGAAGAATCAATATTGTGAAAATAGCCATACTGCCCAAGATAATTTATAGATTCAATGCCATCCTCATCAAGTTACCAATGACTTTCTTCACAGAATTGGGAAAAACTAAAGTTCATATGGAACCAAAAAAGAGCCTGCATTGCCAAGACAATCCTAAGCAAAAAGAACAAAGCTGGAGGCATCACACTACCTGACTTCAAACTATACTACAAGGCTACAGCAACCAAAACAGGTACTGGTACCAAAACAGATATATAGACCAATGGAACAGCATAGAGCCCTCGGAAATAATACCACACATCTACAGCCATCTGATCTTTGACAAACCTGACAAAAACAAGAAATGGGGAAAGGATTCCCTATCTAATAAATGGTGCTGGGAAAACTGGCTAGCCATATGTAGAAAACTGAAACTGGATCCCTTCCTTACACCTTATACAAAAATCAATTCAAGATGGATTAAAGACTTAAATGTTAGACCTAAAACCATAAAAACCCTAGAAGAAAACCTAGGCAATATCATTCAGGACATAGGCATAGGCAAGGACTTCATGATTAAAACACCAAAAGCAATGGCAACAAAAGCCAAAATTGACAAATTGGATCTAATGAAACTAAAGAGCTTCTTCACAGCAAAAGAAACTACCATCAGAGTGAACAGGCAACCTACAGAATGGGAGAAAATTTTTACAATCTACCCATCTGACAAAGGGCTAATATCCAGAATCTACAAAGTACTTAAATAAATTAACAAGAAAAAATCAAACAACCCCATCAAAAAGTGGGTGAATGATATGAACAGACACTTCTCAAAAGAAGACATTTATGCAGTTAACAGACATATGAAAAAATGCTCATCATCACTGGCCATCAGAGAAATGCAAATCAAAACCACAATGAGATAGCATCTCACACCAGTTAGAACGGTGATCATTAAAAAGTCAGGAAACAACAGGAGAGGATATGGAGAATTAGGAACGCTTTTACACTGTTGGTGGGACTGTAAACTAGTTCAACCATTGTGGACGACAGTGTGGTGATTCCTCAAGGATCTAGAACTAGAAATACCATTTGACCCAGCCATCCCATTACTGGACATATACTCAAAGGATTACAAATCATGCTACTATAAAGACACATGTACACATATGTTTATTGCGGCACTATTCACAATAGCAAAGACTTGGAACCAACCCAAATGTCCATCAATGATAGACTGGATTAAGAAAATGTGGCACGTATACACCATGGAATACTATGCAGCCATAAAAAGGATGAGTTCCTGTCCTTTATAAGGACATGGATGAAGCTGGAAACCATCATTCTGAGCAAACTATCTCAAGGACAGAAAATCAAACACTGCGTGTTCTCACTCATAGGTGGGAACTGAACAGTAAGAACACATGGACACAGGGTGCGGAACATCACACACCAGAGCCTGCTGGGGGGTCGCAGGGGGAGGGATAGCATTAGGAGATATGCCTAATGTAAATGATGCGTTAACGGCTGCAGCACACAAACATGGCACATGTATACATATGTAACAAACCTGCACATTGTGCACATGTACCCTAGAACTTAAAGTAAAATTATAAAATTTAAAAAGAGAGAGAGAGAGAGAGAGATGTGCTACTAAGGAAGATAAGCAGCAGCCCCTTGCCAATCCTTAGCAGCAGCCTGAAGCAAAGGGGTTGAGTTGCAAGATGGGCACTAAACGAAGGTGTGAGAGAAAGAACAATGGACTTGGAGTCATGACCTTAGGAAATTCATATCACGTTTCTGGGACTTAGTTTCTTGATTTATAAAATGAAGAGCCTGGCCTCTAAAGTTCATCCCAAGGATAGGTAGGTTTTGGTAAGAGACTGGGAACGGCAAGTTCCGGGAGTTGGAATTGCTTAAAAGGAGTGGTCTGCGTAAGCACCCTAGTGAGAAGCTTGGGTCCGCAGGAAAAAAGGTGAGGGTACTGGACATCTCTAAGAGAAAGTAAGGGGAGCATAGCAAGGGGATGGAGGGTCCTTGAAGCCTTACTTCATAGCTGTGCTAAGGGTCATCCTTGAATTGAAGATTGAATGAGCAGAAGCAAGGGCTATTTATAATTATTATTCAACAAACAGTTATGGAGTGCTTTTTACATTAAAGGTACTGTAGTAAGCACAGTAAGGCAATAAGGACAAGCCATCCAGAGATTCACTACCTAAAAACAGACAAACATAAATACTCTAAGAGCAGAGTGTGATGAGTACCACGGGTGGCTTTTGGATAAAGGGCAGTGGGAGAAATAAGGGAGAGATTAATTTAGATTCCTAGGCATGTCCCTTGGAAAAGAAGTAGTATGGAGGAGGTAGGAAAGGCACTAAACAAATTGGTTATTGATTATAGAAAACTTCAAAATCCAAATAGTGAAAACACCTTTGCAAAATTATGACTGCGACAGTGAAAGAGATGTAACTTAACTGACTTCATCTTGCTTCTAACCTCCAAACTGTCCTTGTTCATTCCTGGGCAGAAGGTGAACTAACTTTGAGAAAAAGTTAGTTTATAGTTTAAACAAAGACGATAACAGCCTTATCCCAAAGCAGACCTCCTTCTTGCCTGGGGACTAGATTGCCTTTGTAGGATTAACATTGGCCACAAGATTAAAAATTATGGTTTAGGAGTCATGCAGCTGGAGAGTCTGACCCTCCCTAAACTGCTCCTAAGACCAGTGCTTGAACTATTTTGCAGACCCTGCACTTGATGGATCAGCTGGCACCACCCAGATCAATAAACTGGCTCATCTGAACTTGTAGCCCCCATGCAGGAACTGACTCAGCAGAAGAAGATAGCTTCGACTCCCTATGATTTCATCCCTGACCAACCAGCACTCCTGGCTCACTGGCTTCCCCCACCCACCAAGCTATCCTTAGAGAGTCTGCCCCCCAAATGCTCAGGGAGACTGATTTAAGTAATAATAAATCTCCAGTCTCCCTCACAACCAGCTCTGCGTGAATTACTCTTTCTCTTGCAATTCCCCTGACTTGGTGAATTGACTCTGTCTAGGCAGCGGGTAAGGTGAACCCCTTGGGCAGTTACAATAGTATGGTCTAGTCTTTTTCTGTGTGCAAGGTGTAGCCAATTGAAGATATTTTAAAGAAGATGTAGAAGTATGTGGGATGACTGAAGGCAGATAGACCCCTCTAGATGTCACAGCAATATTCTAAACGAGAAGTAATAACAGTGGGAAGGCAGTGCCTCTCTGGTGGCTGAATCAACAGAATTTTGCTATACAGTTAGATACAGGTGTGGGAAGGGAAAATATGACCCAAGGTGATGTTCAAGTGTTCAGTCCAAAGTATTGGAAAGGTGGCAATGTCATGTCAGCAACCAAGATAGAGAATGTAAGAGGAGGAATGGCTTTGGGGCAAAAAAGAATAGGATGAGGCTGGGCATGGTGGCTCATGCCTGTAATCCCTGTGCTTTGGAAGGAAGAGGTGGGAGGAATTCATGAGGTCAAGAGTTCGAGATCAGTCTGGGCAGCATAGAGAGACCCTATTTCTACACAAAATTAAAATTAAAATTAAATTGTCTGGGCCTGGTGGTGCATGCCCATAATCCTAGCTACTTGAGAGGCTGAGTCACGAAGCTTGCTTGAGCCCAGGTTTGAGGTTACAGAGAGCTATGTTTGTGCCACTGCCTTCCAGTCTGGGTGACAGAGCAAGTGAGACTCTGTCTCCAAAAAAAAAAAAAAAAAAAAAGATAAATGGGTAAATTCAGTGTTGGATTTGTTAAAATTGAAGTGCCCATGGAAGAGCTAGAGTTTGTTTTTTTTTGTTTTTGTTTTTTTTTAAAGTTATTTTCATAAGCTGAAGTTAGAAATTGGGATTGGAGAGGCCAGAGTTAGAACCTACCTATGGAAGTCTTCCACACAGAAATTATATTGAAGGGAGGAGATGAAAGTGCCAGTGGATTCTAGATGGCGTGAGAGCAGGATTGGATGAGGAAAACAGACTGGGAAGACTATCTTTTTTTTTTTTTTTTTTTTTTTTTTTTGGTACAGAGTCTTGCTCTGTCACCTGGGCTGGGGTGCAGTGGCACAATCTTGGCTCACTGCAACCTTTGCCTGCCAGGCTCAAGTGATCCTCCAGCCTCAGCCTCCTGAATAGCTGGGACTATAGGTGCATGCCACCATGCCTGGCTAATTTTTGTGTTTTTTGAAGAGACAGCATCTCACTATGTTGCTCGCGCTGGTCTTGAACTGCTAAGCTCAAGGAACCTACCCTCTTTGGCCTCCCAAAGTGTTGGGATTACAGGCATGAGCCACTATGCCTGACCAACTGTCTATTTTTTTAGAGGTGGATGGAAAAAGAAGCTCTAACAAAAGAGATAAAAAAGACATAGTCAAAGAAGAAAACTGTACATGGTAGGACCATGCTACAAAAGCCAAGTGAGAAAGAAGACATTTTCACAAATTGGTAAACCTATTGTATTGAATTCAATAAAGAATTTAAGAAAGGAAAAGCCGAGAAGAGATGATTCCATTTGGTGAATAGATAGTCACAAGTGATTGTCCGGTGTATAGAACAGCCAAACTCTGTTTCTTTTGCAGAAAATTTGTAACCTTTCTTCAGAAGTTGATTATTTTTCTGATAGCCAGAGAAGAAAAGGTCATCTTTTTCTTTATGACTAAAATAGAGACAGAAAGACTTTTCTTTTTGCTGGCATTGATCAGTTAGGAAAAGAAGAACTAGCTTCACTAAACTTTTATTGCTTTTTTGAATGCAAGAAAATATATTTATATTTTCAGTATTTTCCAATATTTATATCTTTATGGGGCCAAAAACCTACTTTATTATTTATTTATTTATTTATTTTTGAGACGGAGTCTCGCTCTGTCACCCAGGCTGGAGTGCAGTGGCACAATCTTGGCTCATTGCAAGCTCCACCTCCCAGATTCACACCATTCTCCTGCCTCAGCCTCCAAGGAAAGAAGATATTAACATAGTTGGCTAACAAATGTAAGTGCCATAGTGCTTTTAAGTCTCCATCTTCTTAATTTTAATGTGTTTAGGACTTGTCAGTTTAAGTAAGCCACCAAATGTCAATGAGATTTGACATTTGTGGAAGAAATTACTAGTTGTTCATTATCCATTTCCCCTTTTGCTTTAGCAGGAGAACCCATATATTACTGGGACACTTATGTGCCCAGATTTGAAGACAAACCACATTTTCCAACCTCTCTTGACTCAACGTATCCATACACTATGTTCAGGCCAATGAAATAGAGCACAAATTGCTGGAATCATTGGGAGGGGTTTTCAGGAAGTTTACTTACAACAGAGACTGCTAAGAAAAGCTCTTTTGGCTCCTCCTTCCCCTTTCCTGTTTCCTACTTAAAATTTACCATGGATGTAACTCCAGCATCCTTTTTAGACAATGAATTGACCTAAACTGTGGTGGAGCATGAAGACAGGAGCCTAAGCCTCCTCTGCTTTGTGGAGCTGCCATGCCAAGCTTGGACTGCCACATCTGCACTTCTTTCGCGTGACAAAATGAATCTGCATGTGTTCTAGCCACTGCTATTTTGGGTTTTCTGTTATTGTAGGTGAACCTAATCCTGACACAATATGACCTAAGTAACGAGAGAAACTTTTGATCAAGGAAATTTGGTCTATTCCATGTATCTTCTTTAAATAAAAGCATTTTTATTTCTCTGATAGTCTTTTTCTCTAGCATAATTCAGAAGAGATTAGACCAATTACCTGGATATTTTTAATTGTTTAAATATTTTTGGCTTCAGTTGAACATAAAAATATGCCCCAAGGTGACCAAGTATTTCTTGTTTTCTTATTTTTAGCACAACTGAAATAGACTCTTAAAAGATTCTTTGAAGTAAAATAATGCCCCCCGTGTTGTTTAGCAGCTGAATGATGAGTTCCAATCAACAATTTCATAATGGAAAATCGAGGGAAGATTAGGAGAAGGGGAAACTGCTGGTTGGAGTTGTACATAAACTAAGACCACAGGTCTGAGAAGCCATTACCTTGTGATTTGTGAATAAAGTAGCTCCGTCCAACACCTTCCTTCAATTTCCTGTAGTTTCCTTACTCTGGACTACACTTTCTTTACAGGTTTCCCAAACCTTAGCTTCAGTGAAGCTGCAACCTCCTGATCCCTTTCTTCCTCTTTGATCTTTTTATTTTCTGAATATGTTACTACATCCTTGTTATCCTTCTATATTCCTTCAGTCCCTTCCTCAAAGTCCCTTGTTTCAGACGCTTTTCTTTCTGCTAATGGTATCGCTCTTCTGTTGGTGAATAAGCTATGAACAGAAAGGATAAATATTTTTTTCCTCTGCTTGTTGACTAATCAGCCACCAAGTTCTATTGATTTAACTTTCAAAATATCTCTTGGATTGATCCTCTCCTGACATCCTCTTTTCCACCTCCTCACTGAGCTGTTTTGATGGCTTCCTCAGTCTTCCTGCTTTTGCTTCTGGGCTTTCCACCTCAATCATCCTACACATCGCTGCCAGATTTGTCTTCCTGAAGCATAATTCTAATCATATTACTTAGTAAATCTCCCCATAACACCTTCGTTTCTTCTTTAATTTATTCATTCATTTAAGAACTATTCTCTGATGGCGTAAACCCGGGAGGCGGAGCTTGCAGTGAGCTGAGATCCGGCCACTGCACTCCAGCCTGGGCGACAGAGCGAGACTCCGCCTCAAAAAAAAAAAAAAAAAAAAGAACTATTCTCTGGGTGCCCATTAGATGCCATGAATGGCTGGAGGCCTGAGGAATATCAATATAAGTAAGACCCAGTACTGGTGAAGGTACGGCTTACCAATACACAAGCAGGGATAATTACCAGGGAACAGAGCAAGAACAAAAACCACGGCCTTGGGATTCAGAAAAGACTTTTAAGAGGTAATATCTGAGCTGAGTCTTGAAAGCCGAATAGATTTTAGCTATCTGACAAGGGCGTAAGGGAGAAACGAAAAAAATACCCTAGCAGAAGAAACATCATGACCAAAGGCCTGGGAGCAGAAGTAACTTGTGTGTACAGAGAAACAAAAGCAGCTTTTTCTAAAATGTGAAGTGTGACACTATGGTTGGGGCTGAGTCTACAGAGGTGACCTGAGTGATTTTTAAACTTTCTCAGATTTCATTTCCTGTGGAATTTAAGGACTAAGCAACATATCTTAGTTTGCTTAAATATGAGAAATGTTTCCTTTGGTTCATTTTCTTCACTAATACCACTTTTCACATCTTGCTTGCAGCCTAAGGAGCTGCAGGGGAGGGACAAGGGTTTGTAGGTCCAGAGTCAAGGTGTGTTCCCAGCCCAGCTCCCCGTGGTGCCCTTGATCATTTACACTGGACTCTAGATTTGTGTTGAAGGTTGGCTTTCTGTTTCCCCTCGTGAAACCTTCACAGACTACTAGATGCCATAGCAGGCGAAGTTTCCCTTGAGTGCTCTGCTCAGTGTCTCCCTCTCTGAAGCTCTCCAATTTCCCTTCCTTATGTAGGTGACTGAGTGTTTTATTCTTCTTTATTCCAGCAGATGTGGTCAGTGTTAATTGTTCTGCTAGTAGCCACTAATTTGACTTGTATATAATCCTTGCATTTTAAAATCTTTTTTTTCAAATTCAATCCTTTCCACTATTCTAGTTACTTGGATCCCTCCTTTGTGGCCATATTCTATTCTTTTCTATCTTTCTTGCACTGAAAGGCACTTGGAAGATTTGAACCATTCAAGACTGTAGACCTGCACAAAGGCATGCTGGAACATTCGAAAGTAGTTAATTACTGAGGATCTGCTATCCTCTTTTCCACCGAGCAAATGTTGAAATCCTTCTAAACGCAGTTCGAATATCACCTCCTTTGTGAAAAGCCTGACTCTACCAGGCAAAATTAGTCACTTTGGACTCCCGTAGCTTTTTCTTCTTTCCTTATAGAGACAAGGTCTTGCTGTGTTGCCCAGGCTGGAGTTCTGTGGCATGATAGTGGCTCACTGCATTATTGTAGCCTTGAACTCCTGGACTCAAGTGATCCTCCTACCTCAGCCTCCTAAATAGCTAGGACTACTCCCACTCCCCAACCCATAGCTTTTTAATCTATGTGTCTATTCTGAAACTTAACACCTTGACTCCTTGTGTTATGGTTTATCTGCATTACTGTCTCCCCCACTAGATGGTGATATCCTCAAGGGGAGGAATTGTGATGTTTACCCTTGTGACATTCATTCATTCAACACATTTAAAATATATATACTGTGTACCAGGAGCAAAACATACACATGACTCATACCCAGTACAGAAAGAGGCACATATGTGTACTGATAGATAATACACTCCTATGACAGATAGATAAACAGGCAATTATAATTCATTTTTGAAAATGCAATGCTGGGAACAGTACACAGGAACAGTTAAGAGGGTCACCTCACTTTGGAGATTAGGGAGGTCTTCCTGTAGGAAGTACCATGTTAGCTAAGACTAGACCAAAGCCAGAAATAAATAGGATACAGGGTAGAATGGAAGCAGGGAGGCCAAACATTCTTAGATACAGAGGAAACAGCTCAAAACTCCATAAGTGAGAAGACAGTGTATTTAAGAATTAAATACCTTTCAGCTTGTCTGGAGCTAAAAAAAAAAAAAAGACTGTTAACATGAGACTGGAGAAGTAAGGAGGGACAAAAATCATAAAATGACTCAAGGGCACAGACTATGGTTTATTTACATTTCTTCCTCTCTCATGTGTTTGTACTTATCAAACAGGTGGTTGGTTAATAAATGTTCATGGAAGGGAGCAAAGAAAAAAAGGAATGACCCAGCACTCCGGTGGGTGGTATATATTAGAAATAATATGAAATGCAGATTTTTGTCTGCCTTCAGTGTCATTGGATAGACAAGACGTTATCTGTCAACATCGGTAGATACTAGTCCCCATTGGATTTAATACCAAAAAGAGTCGTACACGCAAGTGTGGTTAAGTCTGGAGAGATTGCTGTGACCAGGGATTACCAAGGGAGCCTATATCAACGAGATGGAACCTGAATTGCATCTGTAGGATGAGTATGGTTTAAGAATAAAAGAATAAAAAGGCCTTCTGGATCTTACCACATAAAGACGAAGGCATGAAGGGCAGTAGAAAGAGGGAACAGATTTTTTGGGCAAACTTTTCTTGATTCTTTCTCTATTAGCTTCTGTTTAAGAGCTGTTTTGAGCACATCAAGGAGTTTGCTGAAACGCACAAGAGCACTGGACAGAGGCCCTATCTAAGGAAGGTCTGTTCGTGGAATTAGAGCGCAAGGAGACTCAGCCTTATAAGCTTGACCTGAATGGAATTTACATTTTGGTATGGATTAGAGTTCTTTTTTAAAAGTGTGCAGAGACATGAATGTTTATTGTATACAGAGACTCGATGTTAATTGTTCAGCTAAAATAAATGCCATTTTCAAACAGGATCTTTTTTTCTTTACAAAAGCAACTAAGTAATTTACCCTATAAATTGTAGGCAATATTTAACTGAGAACATTCTGGAACAACAAGTCTATGGGCATTTACTTGGAGCCTGGGTAATGGAATTTGACTTGCTCTGTTCTGGCTAAGTCTTCTATTCAACGCTCTGGCATTTTTGCCTATCATCTTGTAAACACATTTTCCAGTTGCAGCTTGCATATCACAGTTGGATATTTTTGAATTTTATTTTTCAATGTTACTTTTCTTTTCTTTTCATTTCTTTCTTTCTTTTTTTTTTTGGAGATGGAGTCTCACTCTGTTGCCCAGGCTGGAGTGCAGTGGCGCAATCTTGGCTCACTGCAACATCTGCCTCCCAGGTTCAAGTGATTCTCCTGCCTCAGCCTCCCAAGTACCTGGGACTACAGGTGTGCACCACCATGCCCGGCTAATTTTTGTATTTCTAGTAGAGTCAAGGTTTCACCATGTTGTTCAGGCTGGTCTTGAACTCCTTACCTCAAGTGATCCTCCCACCTTGGCCTCCCAACGTGCTGGGATTACAGTCATGAGCCACTGTGCCCAGTTTAATTCTCTTTTAAAATTATGATCCCAGCTTCTGCAGAATTTCCAATGTTAGCATATGAAATTATTTTCTCTGAATTTAATAGTTCACATAATGAAACTGAAATTTATTTTATCCTTATGGTTCTTTGTCTTTTAAGCTTTTTCAGTTCGGCATGCTTTTTTGTCTTTGCTATTGCTTGAAACACTTCCAATTTTAGAATAACCTATAAATTTCATTATTGAGCTTTTATTCTCATAGAAAAAATTTTGAAGTTTGACCACCACATTCATGCTGTTCAGTTATAGACTATAACTTAAAAGTGCTGGCTTCAATGTAGAAGTTCAGTAAGTACTTGAAGACAAATATTATGACCTGATTTGTTATTCACCCTTGTACAACCTTCCTTTCAACAGGCTAGCCATATTATCTTTGCCTTATGATAATTTTGTCAGTTTTCAATCTTCCTTTCCAAGTAATTTGAATTAATATGCAAATAACATTTAATAACATATGATATAACATATTTTCTTCATTAGTTAATATTTATTGGCAATGGCATGTTGGAGGTGGCTCCTATCAGCTTACCAGAACTGACAACTTCTCAAAAAATTTGTAAGTCAGTTGCTTGCACCTTAGTATCCTGAAATCTGCCACAGTGGGAATATTTATACCAGAGAAACTGGCAAACACTACAAATTAGGATTTGCCCTTTCTATCCTTGCCAAAGCCAGTCGTTAAACGCGTAGCAACACACTGCTGACTGTGATCAAGGTAATTTTTTTAAAAAAGATTTTTAACTTAATGTGTTTTTTTAATACATCACTTTTCAAAAAACAGTCTCAAATAGGCTCTGATGAACACCTGACATTTATTTTCACATGAAACTGATCCTATTCTGCACATATCTTACTTCCTGCTAAGCCTTATATAAATGTGTAAGATGGTATAGTTTGGCTCAAGCAAGGGCTCTTTCTAAAGCCAGAACACCTTAAACCTGACTTCTAGCACTACCATATTTTAGTAATATAGCATCTAAGTTATTCTAATCTCTATAATCTGAATTTCATCACCCATAACATGAGGTTATTAACACTATATACATTGTATCTGCTTTGAAGATTGGAAAAGATAATTCATATAAACGATTTAGCACAGATTCTTTTTATTTTTTTCAGTGTTGGAGTCTTGCTCTGTTGCCTAGGCTGGAGTGCAGTGGTGCAATCATAGCCCACTGCAACCGCAAACTCCTGGGCTCAAGTGATCCTCCTGCTTCAGCTTCTCAAGTAACTGTACCCAGCTAAGTTTAAAAAATTTTTTTTGTAAAAATAGGAAATCACTATATTGTCCAGGGTGGTCTTGAATTCCTAGGCCCAAGTGATCCTCCTGCCACTGCCTCTCAAAGCACTGGGATTACAGGAGTGACACTGTTCCTGGCCTCAGCACAGATTCTTATTTTGTATATCACAAAGAAATAAAGAAACATTGCCAGTTAAACCACAACATAACATTATTATTTGTAAAACACATCTCTATTTCAGAAGTGTTAAAATATGGGGAAATATATATTAAAATCAATGATATAGGACAGTAAACACGAAGTATTTTCTACAGTGATAACACTGGACTCCATTTATTACAGGAATAATAGTTTGGAGGAATCTGGACTCAACTAATACAAAAAAGGTCCCAATGGAATTACGTTAATATATTCATAAGTATTACTATGACTTTGGTTTGTTTTATTTCTAAACTTTTGGACAAGTTTACACATTTTCTTTAAAAAGCTTTTAAGAAGTACCACGCTTTTCTGTGATCTTTTCAAAAGTATTTGAAGCAAATTAGTTAGTTTATTGGCATTAGCATCTTGAGCTCTACTTTATTCGGACTTGCCAGTCAGTTTGTATAAAATCACAAGTGGAGTTTATGTTAATAACTTATTTTTTAATAATCATGGCCTCTCTCCTCCCTAGGCTTTTCCAAATTTAAAAGTTTAGGGAAAATAAAAAACATTTCCAAAATTGTATGTGAGAGTCAAGGTAAATTATTTATTGATAACAATAGTATCTTAGTCCAGTTTCTGTCACTAGAACAGGATAGCATACACTGGGTAATTTATACAGAAAAGAAGTTTATATCTTACAGTTCTGGGGCCTGGGCAATCAAAGGGCATGGCTTTAGCATCTGGTTAGGGTCTTTGGGATGCATCATCCCATTGTGGAAAGATGGAAGAGCAAGCGATCATGTGCAAAAGAGAAAGCATGAGGGGCTGGGCTCACTTAATAACAACCTACTCTCAAGATAACTAACCCACTCCCACAATGATGGCATTAATCCATTCATGAGTATAGAGCCCTCGTGACCTAATTACTTCTTATGGGCCCCCACCTTTCAATATGGTCAGACTGGCAATTACATTTCAACATGAGTTTCAGAGGACAAATATATAAACCATAGCAAATAGTAACACTGAACTAAATTATTTGGTTCTCTTTTGCCAGTTAGATAATTTATATCTTATTGGAAATATAACCATTTTAGTAATACATCTACCTGCTACTTAAAGGACAAAATTTAATTGTGACACTTGTGACCAATAATCAGGAATTATGTAAATTATGAATTCACTATGTTCAAAATACAACCGGTCCGCAGATAATTTATGGTAGCTCATGGCCTTAGTCATACCAACAAAGTCTTAAGCAATTGAACAATAATGTACATGGTAAAAAAATCTAGGAGGCAATAAACGCTGCTTCTTAAAAGGTCAAAAATCTAAGCAAATTGAAGAACGCAATTCACTGTAGAAATAATTTATCCTGAGTAAACTTTGTGTTTGAAAAGACAATAACAAGGATAATCATTTATAAGCAGCAAAATAAGATATAATTTGTTGTTACAGAATTTGAAAAGCAAGTGCCATAACCTTTAGATTGTCCAGTAGTTTCTTTTGAGACCAGTAATTTTAAAAATGTATCCCTGAAACAGCTTTGCTACTGTTACCAAATGCTTGATGAGTGATCATTTATATAGAAGAGGAATAAAAACAAGAAGCATTTATTATTTAGTTTATGCTTTAAGTAACTCTAGGGGTCTCACACACTGGATGTCTCTTAACCTTTGGGATAAGGAAATGATTTGCTATTTAGTCAGATAAAATACTCTGATTTTGTGGTACATATAACCACTGTCAATTTTAAAAATTATTATCATTAATGATGATATGAAATCAGTATAAATTTTATGTATGGATATGAGCCACCCATATTTTATTTTTTAAAAAAATGTGTAACCTTATCTCACATTTTATTAGCTAATTTAGCTCCATAGTATTAATCCTTTGGCATCCATTTGCATTCTATTTTAATTTGTCTATTCTGTTCCTCCTTCCTCCCTCTCCACCATCACATCATCCTCAAACACTCATTGTATACTCTGTGTGTATGACACTGTACTATAATATGCAGGCTTGCTGGATCTCAGACATTCTAGCTAAATCACATTCCCGAAAAAACTTACCCTTTGGAGAACAATATTTTCTGTGAGGTATGACATTAAACTCTGTAAACTAGCAAAATCCATTTGAGCTTTTTTTTCAAAGAAATTAAATTTTAAAAGTGCTGAGATGTTAAGCAGTGGATAAAACAAGGGAGTAAATTATTCATAAATGTATTAATAAATACTTCAGTGCTAAATGGAGTCCTGGTTAATGTACATTAATATCTCAGTAAGTGAAGTTCTTTGAATGTTTTATATGTTACAATTTAAAGTATTTAGTATTATTGACCATGAATCTATAGATAAAATATTTAACAAAACTCACTAATAAATATGAAAAGGGCACTTTGGGAAGTTTTAATAAATGAACTCATTAATAGTGCAAGACATTTACAGGCAAAGATACTTATTTATCATACCCTAAATATGATTTTATTGTATGATTAGGATTCTTTCCATTTGAAATAGGTTGTCAGGATGAATTCTGAACACACATATTAAGAGCATCATTGCTGTTTCATTAAATGCACAGCCTCTCACCATATCGTATATATGTGCCTGAAATGTTTTTGAATGCACTTTATAAATTCAAATTGTAATTTTATTATTTCAACTTTTAGCAAACAGTGCATTTTCAAAAATTTGACATTTTTGCATAGGTGGGATGAAGAATGTATTAGTCCTCTCAACTGCAAAACTGTTGCTTTGGTCACTCATGGCACACTAGTGATATTATATAGCTGCTCACATTTAACGAGAATATTAAATAATCTCACCAATTTTTATATAAGCAGCACAGCAGAATATCCTTTCAGAAAATGTTCTACAGCATGGCACTTTTCACATTTTGGTCCCGATAATTCTTTGTTGTGTGGCTGTCCTACCCTGCACATTGTAGGATGTTCAGGAGTATCCCTGGCCTTTACACTCTAGATGCCAGGAGCACCTTCAACTAGTTGTGACAACCAAAAACATTGCCTAAACATTCCCTAAACATTACCAAATGTTCTCTGGAGGACAAAATCATTCCTTATAAAGCAGTTCTATTTTACCATAAAATGTTTTATAGAAGGAATCTAAGCTTAGGATTCCTAATATAAGGCAATCTCGAAAATCCTTTATCTTAAGTGACAGAAAATGATCAGTGTTCTGCAGTGATCACTCTTGTATAATCAACTTTATTGAAGTATAACTTATATACAATAACATGCAGATGTTAAGTGCACAGTTTGATGAATTTTAATAGACGTACTCATGTAACTTTAACCCCAACTAAGACATAGAACATTTCCATCACCTTAAAAAGTTCCATTCTGCTACTTTGCTGTCAATCCTGGCTTACACTAATCCAAATCCTGCCCCAGAAGTGCACTGATTTCCATCCCAATAGAGTAGTTTTGGCTGCTGTGGAACTTCATATAAATATAATAAGAAAGTACAGGTATATACCCTTTTATGTCTGACTTCTTTCACTCAATCTAATCTCTGTGAAATTTATCCACATTTTTGTGTATATTAGAAATTTGTTCATTTTTATTTCTTAGAAATATTCATTTGTTTGATGACATGACAATTTGTTTATTCATTCACCTGTTGAAGGACTTTGGGTCGTTTCCAGTTTTGGGCTACTACAAAACAGCCATTTTGAACTTTCAGGAACAAGCCTTTTTATAAACATGTGTTTTTGTATCTCTTGGGTAAACACCTAGAGCAGGAATTACTGTATCATAAGATAGATTTTGTTTATCTTCATAGGTAAATGGATGTACCATTTTACACTCTCACTAATAATGGGCAAGCGTTCCAATTGTTCCACATTTTCACCAACGCACTTGGTATTGTTAATGATCTCTAGGGGTATCTCATGGTGATTTTAATTTACTTTTCCCTAATGATGTTGAATATATTTTCATGTGCTAATTAGCCATTCATGCACCTTCTTTTGTGATGTGTCCACTTAAGGCTTTGCCTATTTTTAAACTGGGTTATTTTCTTGTTGAGTTGTAAGAGCTCATTATATATTCTGGATACAAGTCCCGTCCTTTTGTGTGTGTTTGTGTGTACATATATACAGTGAATATTTCATCCCAGGTTATTAATTATCTTTTGGGAACAAAAAATCAAAACCACTGTCAAGATTGCATTTAGAGGACCTCATTGTTGAAGTAAATCCTTATGAGATTATTTTTATAAAGCAACCATCTAACCGTGAGTTTATTCATGTAATTGGTTTGCTTATAGGAAAACTTCATAGTTATAAATTGTAGTACCTATATATATAAAGTGTTCACTCTCCAGTACAGTTATCAACAACTCTGTAATCATTGTAATCAATTTTTTAAAAAAACAACATTTACTTTATCAAAGGTTCTGAAGTGTTTTCCCCTAAGGAGGTGTGCATGTGTATGGCTCAATATAAACTAACTAAACTGATATTAACACAGTGTAGAACACTGATGTTTGTAAATATAATGCAATGCTCTGTGATATTTCTCACACAACATCTAGAATTTGAATGAAATTCCTTTGGCTAGATAAAACAGTCATTTAACAAAAGGTAATTAAGTAAGTATGCACTTTATTAGAATCATAGAAATTTAGAGCTGAAAATATAGAGACCACCATAGTCCAATATTCTCCTCTCACTGTTGTACCAATGGAGACAGAATACTGGGGCTGTTTTAGAGCTAGAGCTGCATAGAGGAGTTCGTCTTTGTTAAATAAGGCATGCATGGTGAGTATACAGCAAATATGATGGAGATAGGATGATTAGAATGAAGAGGAACACGCATACTATTCTTTAGTAGCTCTTTCCCCAGGGAATTCTGTATTTTAATATACCACATCTCCTGGCAAAGAAGGTGCTGCAGTGTATAAATGAAAGGACTATCTGGGTGGGGGTTCCAGATTAGCCCACTTCCAACTGTGGTATTTCCTAATTAGTGTGTAAAATTTTCAGGAAATTTTTACTGCTTTAGTCCAAAGAAAAAAGGGAATCAGTTGCAGTTAGATCCCTTGGAGGACCTACAAGGAATGTGAAGTTTGGAGTTAATGTAGACAGTTCTCAGATTTGGGTGGTTCTACCCCCACTGTTTTACATTTCTGGCATTCCATCACTTTCCCAGATATTACCACTTTGTGCCTTGAAAGTAAGCAAGCAGATACAAATGAACTTACATTATCCTTCCTTCCTTATCTAATGGTGTCACTGCCTTGTTTCTGAATGTCCCTCAGTACACAGACAGTGAAGCTCAAACTCCCTTAGGTTGGATGTGTGTCCTTCCAAATCTCATATTGAAATGTAATTCCCAATGCTGGAGGTGGGGCCTAGTGGGAGGTATTGGATCATAGGGCAGATCCCTCATGAATGGCTTGCTTCTGTCCCCGTGATAGTGAGTGAGTTCCTGCAGGATCCAGTTAAGATTGCGGCACCTACTTCCTCCCACTCACTGCATGCTCCCGCTCTGGCTATGTGATGCATCTGCTCCTCCTTCACCTTCCACCATGATTGGAAGCTTCTTGAGGCCCTCACCAGAAGCAGATGCCAGCATTATGCTTCCCGTACAGCCTGCAAAACGGTGAGCCAATGAACCCTCTTTTCTTTATACATTACCCAGTGTCAAGTATTCCTTTACGGCAATGCGAGAATAAACTAACACACTCCTTAAATGAGGGAATATATGAAAAGCTTCTAGCAGTGTGTCAAGCTCAATAAATCGTAGTCCCCAACCTATCATGGCATAAAAGGGCCCTTCCAAATTGACTTCTCATTTATAGGACTGTCCCATCCTCCCTTCTTTTCCTTCACCTTTCACTGCCTTCTCCAAAATGTGTCCAGTGTTCTAGAACACTGGGGTCTTCTCCGTTCTGTGCACTATCCAACTGCTCTATCTTTGTCCATGACATTACTGTGGCCTAGGATTCACACCCACACACTCTGTCAACCTGCAGAATCCCCACTGTTCCTTTATAATCAAATCAAGCGTCAACTCTCTGAAGCCCCCAATTCTCATTTTCCCCATTGCTTCTTCCTCAGAAGGAATTGCTGCCTAATTTTGATTTTGTCCATAGCTCTATCATAATACTGACCACAATACGGCCATTATTTGCTTATGTATTTGCTTCATCTGAAAGCAAAAAAAAAAATATATATATATATATATATATATATATATGGTGAGGGTTTGCTGAATGCTTGCTGGTTTGAACAAAATTGACATGTGGGCCACATTTATTTAAAAACCACAGCCCCAGGGTCATTGGTCAGTTACCTTATGAAAGACAGCAAGAAAGGATGGTGTACAGTGAAGTTGAGCAGAGCAAGGAAGGGTAGGAAAACTTTCTTAAGTAGCAGACCCAGAGATAATTTTTTCCTGGAGGTTTCATTTCTTTTAAGTACATTTAAAAAGAGGAGTTACATAAGTCAAGCAATACACCAGCTTTGGAAAAATTGTGTTGCTTCCAAGGCGTCTGTTCTGAGGAGAATACGCATGTTTGCACAAAAGGTGTTCTCTTATTTTATTTGTCTGAAAATTATTTTCATTATCTTATCCTGCTTAAATATTTGACCATCCCTTAAAATACCTGAAAGAAAAAAAAATACATGATTCTGGTAAGATCTGCAATTCACTGTAAAAGCAAAATATGGGACTTAAGATGGGTAGAAAGAGAAGTGATTTGTGCATTTGGATTTAATTTATTGTTTAAGAATTAGAAAAAATTATTTAGCACTTCAAACATAGAAATATATGGCAGGAACCATTGTTTTTCAGATCCCTTTCCTTCCATCTGCATTAAATTTTCTTTTTTTTTCTTTTCTTTTCTTTTTTTTTTAAAAACAGTCTCACTCTGTCGCCCAGGCTGGAGTGGAGCCGCGTGACCTCGGCTCACGACAACCTCTCGGGTTTAAGCAATTCACCTGCCTCAGCCTCCTGAGTATCTGAGGCTATAGGCATGTGCCACCACAACCAGCTAATTTTTTGGTATTTTTAGTAGATACGGGGTTTCACCACGTTGGCTAGGCTGGTCTCGAACTCCTGACCTCAAGTGATCTGCCTGCCTCAGCCTCCCAAAGTGCTGGGATTACAAGCGTGTGCCACCATGCCCAGTCAATTTCTTTTCTCTCCCTTTCTTTCTTCCTTCCTTTATTTCTCTCTCTCTCTCTCCCCTTCCTTCCTTCCTTCTTTACTTCTTTTCTTCCTTCCTTCCTTCCTTCTTTCCTTCCTTCCTTCCTTCCTTCCTTCCTTCCTTCCTTTCCTTCCTTCCCTCCTTCCTTCCTTTCTTCCTTCCTCTCTTTTCTTTTCTTTCTTCTCGGAGTCTCCCTGTCACCCAAGCTGGAGTGCAGTGTCACGATCTCAGCTCAGTGCAACCTCCACCTTCCAGGTTCAAGCGATTCTCCTGTCTCAGCCTCCCAAGTAGCTGGGATTACAGGTGCACGCCACCACACCTGGCTAATTTTTGTATTTTTAGTAGAGATGGGGTTTTGCCATGTTGGCCAGGCTAGTCTCAAACTCCTGACCTCAGGTGATCCGCCTGCCTTGGTTTCCCAAAGTGCTGGGGTTACAGGTGTGAAAAGTGCGTTCCTAGATAGTATTTTTCATTGTGGATTCATGAATGTAGGTCTTTCAGTGTTTTTCAGACAATGTCTTAGTACCATTCTCCTCTTAAAGAGTATATAAAGTCGTTATAGTTTCTTAGGTTAAGAGTTACTTTACTTTAGTATTAAAAGGTATTACATTTTCTTCTGTCTCCTATGTTTGGTGTTGAGTAGTCTGCTGGAAATTTTTCTTTCTTTGAAGATATTTTTATCTTTTCTCTGTGGTTGCTTTTAGTTTACCTTTTTTCTTTTTTTTGGTGTTCTGAAATTTTTTTGTGTGATGTTTCTATGCATAAACTTATTTATATTATACATTTCAAAATTCTCTTGACTTCTTGAGCCCGAGTATTCATGTCTTCTCATTCATCTTAGAAAATTCCTAGTCATTAATTCTTCATTGCTTTTCAAAATTGCCTCTATCTCCTTTTGGAACTTCTATTTAACATATGCTGGGTTTTCACTTTTCATTCTCCTGTCCTTTTTTTTTTTTTTTTTTTTCTTTTAAATCTCTTTCTTTAGTTTGAGCTGTAGTTTGGGCAATTTTCTAAGACTTATCCTTTAGTTCACAAATTCTCTCTCTAGCTGTATTTAACTTACTATTCATCCTATTTATTGTAATTTAAAATTTTGATTACAATGTTTTTAATTTTTAGAAATTCATTTGGTTCTTTCAAAAATATTCCCTGTTTAAATGGTATGATTTAACTTTTTCATTTCAATTTCTTATTTTATATCTTTAATACATTTAAATATACTTATTTTATGATTTCTATTAAATTGTTTTAATAGCAAATATTCTTGGGGATCTTATTCTGACTCTGATTCAGAGTGGATTGTTTCTTCATCTGTTTTGTAGTTTTGGACTGTTCTCTAATTTTTAGGAGAATTTATGTGTGAGAAACCTTTGCAGCCTGGGTTAACGGTGTGGTCTTCTGGAGTAGGTTTTGGTTGCCTTGACCAGATGTTATAAGAGTATCAGAAGCTTGAACCAATTTATATGCTAATTATTTGGCTTGCTTGTTGGGGTGGTGAGGAAGTGGATTCCCATAGTTAAATTTTCAGGGAGACTTTTTCCCACACAGAGCTAGGACTACTCAGACGAGCTCTTTTATTAACTCCCATTAACTCCCAGGGCTGGAAGGTGAATTGTCTCCTAAACTATTCTTTCACTAATGTAGCAGCCCTTTTAGGATACTGGTTTTATGAAGGAGGTTCTCAGTTCCAAACACTGTTTTGGGCAAGCTTAAGACATAAGTGCCATTTTCCAGATGGGCATTAAATCTCCCTGGATTATGAAGGCTGAGACAGCCTGTTGCTCTGACATAGTCTCTGTCAGCCCACAAGCTTGCTTCTCTGTTTTTCAGTTTTCCTTTTTCATTTCTATCACCTGGGATATTCCTTTTGTTTTGGTGCCCTTAACTATGATTTAAAAGAGTATGTGTTATATTTTATCCAGCATTTCTATGTGCTTATAGCTGAAAGTTTGTCAGATATTTATAGTTTTCTTTGTAGCTAGAACCAGAACTCTCTCAAATTTCTTTTTAAGAGCTTTAAATTTTGCTTTTATTTAAAATAAACTTTGAGGTATTTTTTTTCCTTTGGGAAAAAAAATATAATGAAAGAGCAAAGCACAAAAATCTGAATGAAAATTAAATCAGTACATGTATTTAAAAGACATAGCATCCTTGCCTGCTTTTTGTATTAATCAACTTGCTCTTCTAAGTGCTAAGGAGGCATCATAATGTGATTGAAAGAAATATATTTTGCCTTCTGGTTTGAGTCTTTACCCTCTCTGTTATTCTCTATTTAACTCTGGATATGTAATTTATCCTCTGACATCCTTAGTTTTCACCTGTGAATAGGAAAAATGATACTTGTTTAATTACTTCTTAGGGTTATTAAGAAGTTCAAATGAAATAACATATAGTAGGCGACAGCTTTCTGTAGATTGTAAAACATGATGCAAATGATAGTTACTGCTAGGTACTTTCAAGTAGTAATAGGATTGGTAAGTTGCGCTTGCATTTGTTCCCTGCAGTTGAATGTTTCTGAGAATTGTGGGTCTGGCCCACTCATATGCTTATATTTGAATCCCCAGAACTTTGTTTTTTGTAAAAGAGAAAGGTGAATTAACCCTTCATAGAATACTAAAACTACAATTAAGTGGAAAAACCTTATTCCCTATATCCATAAGAGATAAATTCCATTGAATTAAAACGAAAAATGCCCCTTCTTTTTCTCACTCAAGGGCAAGGACTTCTATGATTTCAGTTGTGTGCCATAGTTTTTATCATTTGTCTCTTTACTAAGTGGTTGCACATTCTGGGCAAGGTATATGCCAAGGGAGTTGAAAATCTTGCCCACTGCTGTGTACACCAGGAAAATAGTGCTAAGTAGTACTAATATTCTTTTAAATTACAATAAAATACTCATAACATAAAATATACCATCTTAACAATTTTTAAATGTATAGTTCAGGAATGTTAAGTACATTCACGTTATTGTGAAACCAATTTCCAGAACTCTTTTCATCTTGCAAAACTGAAACTGCTTTCCATTGCAGCTGAACCATTTTACAACTCTCCATTTATCTTTACCTACAGCCTCTGGCAGCCAACCACCATTCTACATTGTGTCTCCATGAATTTCACTACTCTAAGCACCTAATGTAAGTGGAACCATGCAGTATTCATCTTTTTTGTGACTGGCTTATTTCTCTTAGCATAATGTCCTTGAGGTTCATCTATGTTGTAACATGCATCAGAACTTCTTTCCTTTTTAAGGCTGAATAATATTTCATTATATAGGGACATTTGTATTGCTTCTACCTTTTGTCTATCGTGAATAATGCTGCTGTAAGCATTAGTGTGCAAATATCTGTTCAAATACCTGCTTTCAATTCTTTTGGGTATATGCCCAGAAGTAGAATTGCTGAATCTTAGGTAATTCTATCTTTTTTTTTTTTTTTTTGAGACAGTCTCACTCTGTCACCCAGGCTGGAGTGCAGTAGCATGATCTCTGCTCACTGCAAGCTCTGCCTCCTGGGTTCACGCCATTCTCCTGTCTCAGCCTCCCTAGTAGCTGGGACTACAGGTACCCGCCACCACGCCCAGCTAATTTTTTGTATTTTTAGTAGAGACAGGTTTTCATCTCGTTAGCCAAGATGGTCTCGATCTCCTGACCTCATGAGGCAGGCATGCCTCGGCCTGCCAAAGTGTTGGGATTACAGGCGCGAACAACTGTGCCCTGCTGGATAATTCAATTTTTAATTCTTTGAGAAACCACCATATTGTTTTCCATAGTGGCTGCATCATTTTACATTCCCACCAACAGTCTACAGGGTCCCACTTTTCCCACATCCTTGCCAACCCCTGTTATTTTCTGGTTTTTTTGTTTTGTTTTGTTTTGTTTTGTTTTTTATAATAGTAGCTATCCTAATGGGTATGAATTTTGATTTGCATTTCCCTAATAATTAGTGATGTTCAGCATCTTTTCATGTACTTTTCTGACAATTTGTATGTCTTCTCTGGAAAAATGACTACTCAAGTCCATCGCCCATTTTTTAATTGGGTTGTTGATTTTTTTGTGGCTGTTGAGTTATAGGAGCCCTTTATAGATTCTGAATATCAACCTCTTGTTGGATATATGATTTGCAAATGTTTTCTCAGTCTGTAGGTTCTCTTTTCACTGTTGATTGTGTCCTTCGATGCACAAAAGTTTTTAAGTTTAGTAGAATATTATTTGTCTATTTTTGCTTACGTTGCCTATGATTTTGGTATCATATCTAGGAAACCATTGCCAAAAGTAGTATTTTCGTATAGTTTCACAATGGAATCCCACATGAGGAAGAGAACAATCAGCATTGTCTAGAATTATAATTATTTAAGGATCTATCTAGAATTCAGATTGCCTTGGTAGCAAAAAAGAAAAGGAGTTGTTCTTTTAGGCAACTCAATACTTCCACCCTTCTCTATGTTTGGGCATTTTCATATCTTATGAATATTGTTGCATGTGGAGTCTGCTTCCCATTCTAAATGCTGATTAGGCCAGACACTTCATTTCTCAAACTGCCTTTCACTGGGGTGTAGGCATATGACCTTGGCCCTGCAATCACATGCCCCTATACCAGAGATCCTTGCAGTGCCAAGGATTATAGAAAACCCAAGTTCTTGGGTACCAGCAGGGGCAGCAGAGGTAATAGTAATGCTTTGTGTCTGTGCTTGCTATGTGTGGCAGAGATTGCTGGTTGTCTATTCTTTCCTTCATCCATAGTAATGAAGCCTCTTCTTCTTAAATGGGCACTTGCCATTCAGGATAAAGGCTATATTATCCAGGCTCCTTGGGGCCAGGTTTGGCTAATTCTGGCTAATGAGCTGTAACCAGAAGTGTTGCCTTACCTCTTCTGGGATCTTCTTTCCTTAAAGGACAGCTGGAGTTTCATCCGTTTCTCTTTTCTTTTGGCTTGAATGTGGATCAGGATGGCTGAAGCTGGATTAGTACCATAAACGATGAGATAACTACAGTAGTGGAGGCCCGGCATAGGGGAGCAAGAAAATAGAAGGGGCCTGCATCTCTGGGGATTCCAAGCAACAGAATTTACCTATCAGTCCTGGACCTCCAGACTTTCATATGAGAAAGAGAAGTATACATCTATCTTATTTAAGGTCGGTAATTTGGGGTCTCTGTTACTTGCTGCTGAAGTTAATCTTAATCAAAGCATTGTTGGTGGTACAAGCTGCAATATGAAACTGTGCAGGCTGCAGGAGGCCAGTTCTAGGGTGTGATTTGAGGCTTCATTTCTGATTCATTGCCCTGGACTCGTTTTTCAACCTTACTTGTGATTCTATGACATACATATCATTTTAATGAATTTCATTCTCTTTAAATCAGTTGGAGTTGTTTTTGATTATTTATAACAAAAAGTCCTTACTGATATGAGGTGAAGATTTCTTAAAAGTCTTTTTTAGATAAGAAACCAAAGTTTGTTTTTCACCACAAATTTCAGCCTTAAAGCTCAGTCACATTTTCAGAAACTCAAGGTGAAAGTTCACACAGAGCATCAGTCAGAAGAAGTTAATTGTGAAAAAGGGATCATCAATGGCCATCCTTTAAATGATGAGACCTTCTCGTATGTTTTAAATGATTTAATTTCCAACATATTCTCTTCTGAGTCTTTGATATATGTGTTGACTCCATGAAATAAAGTCTAAGTGTGAAGGGAAGAGGGATTTTAATGTTTATTCTATCTCAGCACCTTGCTAAGTGGTCCTCAGCCCAGGCATTGCTGAGCCTGGACTGGATTTCTTCATCTTTAGAATAATAGAAGACTGCACTTACCAGTGTTCGAGTTATTGGTTATAGACAGGAAGATTTCAAGCCTCGGGTGCTGAGCAGTGAGAATGGCTAACAAAAACATGAAGTTAATTGTGCCTCAAATAAAAGATTTCTTCTGATTCTTAAAATCCTGTCAGGATCTCATTCAGATCTCTAAGGGACGATTATACTTTCTCATCATCTAGTTGTTCAACACCAGTTTGAGCTATTAGTGTACTCATTCATTCAACTATGCCTTTGGCAAATGCTTTTTAGTACCTACTCTGTGCCAGGCATTACTTGGCCACCGCTTCCTCCCTGCCCCTTGTCTCAATATCCATTCCACATTCTGAATGAATTCAATGGATGAGGCTGAAGAGTCTGAGAGAAGCAATGTGATTCATTTATGCATCATCTATCAAATGCGACATGTGGATGTTGGGACATGGCACTTGAGAACACAGGCTGCCTCCCTTCCTCAGCTGTTGCAGGAGTGCACTCTGTCAAAATGCATGTCCAGAAAGGTCTAAGTCCCTAAAGTGTGGTGTTTATTAAGAAAAAATTCGCCTTTTATATCCTCCAACATTTCTAGTAAAATCATAACCATCCTCAATTTGCAACCACAGACTTCTGGGACTACAGCTATTATTGGCTCCAAACCCTCTCCTCTGTCATTCATAGATTGCTGTCTGTGAGGGCAAGAACTTTGTATTTTATTCATCTTTGCATCCCCAGAGCATAGCATGTAATAATAGTTTAATTTTTTTTTTTTTTTTTTTTTGAGACTGAGTCTTGCTCTGTTGCCTAGGCTGGAGTGCAGTGGTGCGATCTCGGCTCACTGCAACCTCCACCTCCTGGGTTTAAGCAATTCTCCCTACCTCAGCCTCCTGAGTAGCTGGGACTATAGGCTCGCACCACCACACCTAACTAACTTTTGTATTTTTAGTAGAGTCGGGGTGTCACCATGTTGGCCAGGCTGGTCTCAAACTCCTGACCTCAAGTGATCTGCCCGCCTCAGCCACCCAAAGTGGCGGGATTACGGGTGTGAGCCACCGCGCCAACCCTAAATAATGTTTTAAAAAAAATTAAGTTATTTCTCACAAACAATGTGCATACGGTTTGCTCTCTTTACTATCTACCCCACACAACTGACCTGGTACCCCCTAGTCCTCACATAATTCAGCTTAGAGATCAGTTCCTCAGGGATACCTTCTCTAATACCAAAGCTAAGGTCTGGGCCCCCTATTATGAGTTCAGAGAACACCTTAGGTTTAGGTTTCTACTTTATAGCACTTACTATACTTTTATTTATGTAATGTTTGTGTTCTGTACTGGAATAAGAACCCCAGGAAGTCTGTAACATTCCCTTATCCTCAGGGCTATTATTTATAATCAATACCTAAGACACAATAGATGCTCAGTAAACATTTCTGGAATAAATGAGTTTTGATCAATCGCATTTATGAGACTAGTCTCTCTCTTCTTCTCATCCTCTACTCTACATGGTGATTTACATCCTTTCCAAACTGGTGTGTTTTTTGTTGTTGTTTTGTTGTGTTTTTATTTTTGTTTTCCTACTGTCACTTTCCCATTCCTACCCACTACTGGTTGAACCCATGTCTTGGGGAGTAGATGTCAGGGTGGCTACACATTTTCATTTTGGAGAGTAGTTTCTTATTGTTTGCACTTCTCCAGGGCTTGGACTGATAAGGCAGTGGAGTCCTTCCACCCTCAGAACTTTGCCTTTTAACGTGTTCCTTGGGAATGTGCCTGTCAGGCTCTACGAAGAAGTTATTCCTCCTTTTGATGAGAAATTGAGACTGCCTGAGCTCTTTCCCTGCTTTAAATGAACCACTAGAGGGGGCAGTGACCTGCTCTGCTGCTGCACCTGCATTGTACCTGTGGGATATTAGGGTTAGATGGATCTTAATGACTTCCTGGGCCACCTTCTCCCATCTTCTAAACAAATAGAGATGAAGAAACTTGCCTAAGGCTACAGACTTGATCAGTGACAAAACTAGGCCGAGATACCAGACCTTGTGCTTTCTCCTCCAGCACACTGCCTCCTGCTCTGCAGTCCTTGGAGGACTCTTGCAGGGTCTGGTCTACTGATATGGATCAATTTTGTTTGTTTGTTTGTTTGTTTTTTGGAGACTGAGTCTCGCTCTATTGCCCAGGCTGGAGTGCAGTGGCGCGATCTCAGCTCACTACAACCTCTGCTTCCCAGGTTCAGGTGATTCTCATGCCTCTGCCCCACAAGTAACTGGGATTATAGGGATCTGCTACCACGCCCAGCTAATTTTTGTATTTTTAGTAGAGATGGGGTTTCACCATGTTGGCCAGCCTGGTCTTCAACTCCTGACCTCAAGTGATCTGCCCGCCTCGGCCTCCCAAAGTGCTGGGATTACAGGCGTGAGCCACTGCACCTGGCCAGCTATGGATCAATTTTGACAAGACTGATGAACTCACCAAGAATTCCTTGAACCACCAATGCGATTATCCACATTGATTTATCAATGGTCCATAGGTATGTGTGTGGGCTAAAGGGAGGAGTAGCAAAAGGTAATGGAAATTATGCTCTATTCCACCACCTGTGGAAAACAAGATGTAGTGGATGTTGCTAGCTATTGTCTTTTTGTCATCCAAGCAAGCTTTCTCATCTCCCTTTATTCTGGTAACTGCCCTCCCTCCTCCTCACTCCCTTTGCAGAGGCAGGGGCCAGTATCAGTTCTGGCTAATCACAGCCCCCCATTTCTTCCCATTCAGCAATGGTTCAGGAGAAGGTATAAACTCAAGCTGGCTTTGTTATAGTCCTTCCCTGAGATTTCTGAGTTTAAAAACAAGAGAAGCAGTGATGTTTCCTTGGGGTCATGGTACCATAAGGATATGAAGCTAGAAGACTGTGGCTATCTTTCTAACCAAACAAAGAAGACCTGCTATAGGAGCAGATCAGAGAGTTAAGCAGAGACTCAGAGAGAAAAGCTGGATGTAAGATTGAATCACAATCCCAATTCTTCAGCCCTGGATCCGACATCTTTTCTCAGGTTCTTCAAGTTACCCTACTTTATTATGCCTGGCTACACGGGCCTATCAATTCCCTTCTTTTGTTTAAAGATAGTTGGAATTAGATTTTTATCACTCACAATGAAAAATTTTGACTAGAAATTCTAGAGACCAAACATACCAAAAAACACCCCCTGTTTTAGGTAAACAGTTTGTCTGTAGTCACTGTGGGTGTAGGGTAATATCGCCTTTCCTCTGACCCTAAACTAAGGAAGGATAAGCCAGAAGTCAGTCTCTCAGTATAAACCTCATGGGTGAGTAGTGATCAGCTTTTTGTATTTCCTCACTGTTGTCTGTCTTGGTCAGCTCAACCAGGAAGGACAAGTTGCTACTGAGGCCAAGAGCGGCGGTCAGGTGGCTTAGTTAGTTCTTTTCTGTCTACAGCACAAGACTTACTACCCAAATATCCAGCTGTTTTGCAACCCGTACCTTTGAGTGGTGTGAGCTAGTGTGGCATGTCTACACTGACTCTGGAAGCCAGCATGGGGTGATAGAAGGAGCACCAGACTGAGCCTTCAGAGAGAGGGGTCCAGTCCCAACCCCATTCTTTTCTTATTGGAAGACCCCCTGCTGAGACATTTGACTTCTCTGGGCCTTAGTTTATCAGGTTACAAAAAAAGTGATACTTGGACAACAAGATCCTAAGATACCTTCTGGCTCTAAAATTACATTATTATCAAAGAACAACTCAAATGCATCCCCTGTGAATGGCATTGACCTCTCCGTTCTTATATCAAAAAGATATCACAATTTAACTCCACTGTTTTTTCATTAGTCCTTAGGGCAAGCCACTTGCAATATCATTCAGTATCTTTCAAATAGAAATCTCTGCTTCTGGCACAAAGGAACCCCTGCCCTCCTTATTATTTGTTACCCTTAGGCCTGTTTCAGCTATGCCAGGGAAAGCGAATCTCTTCTTCTGAAATATTCATTACTGTGAAGCAGTGATTCTGTACTTCAGGGCCTAGGAGGGGAGAGATTTCTTCGCATTCTCACCTCTGCCGCCCAGACTCCCTTTGACACATCCACCACCCAGACTGCAGAGTGGAGGGTTGCTAGGAGACCAGGGTGGCAGACAGGCAGGATCCAGAGGGGCTCAGCTAGTTGGGAAAGCTGCAAGGGTGAACACAACAGTTGAGTGAAAAAGGAAACAAATACTTCCTGGACTCCTGATCTAGTTTTAAAAGACTGAGGTAAATACACATGGGGGTGGGCTGGGAACGGAAAGGGAGGAAGTTTCGGGGAAGAGCATATAGATCAGAGGTGGAGATGCGACATGAAGCACTACAGGAGGTGAGCACTGCAGGAGGCTGCGTAGATGGCAGACACCAAAGGCTTATTGCTCAGAGGAGATAAAAACAAAAGTCATTTTGATTGACACTCCCGGTGAACCTGAATGAGACTAATAGTGGTCTGCTTTCCTCAGGGCTGCCACGATGGCTGGGTGCCTGCAGGACTGCTAAGATCCACTGACTGTCTGATGCCATCTCTCCTGGGCCCGATCTCGTCTCCAGGAAGCACTGATCCAAGTGCAGATGTATTTGAATTGCTCTGAATAGCAAGAGGGTGATCCAGTAGAGCTCAGTGTTACTGCGTGGGGAGCAATGGTCAACTGGACCCTGATGGGACACCCTTAGGACACAAGGTTAAGGCCACTCCAAAGCAAAGGGCACTCTACTTGCTCAGTCATGCTGTTAGCAAGGCCACGAGTTTGCTTGACGCAGTGTCTTGGCACATGGTAAGAGCTCAAGAAATGGTTGGTTTTCAAATTGTTATTGTTATAAGGGTCCTTACCAATGGGTATTGAATATTCCTCTACTCCCTTCACCCCTAAGATTTTGCTTGTATAATTATTTTGAAGTGACATGAATTACAAATATATATATATATATATTTTTTTTTTTTTTTTGACAGGGTCTTGCTCTGTCACTCAGGATTGCGGTGGTGCAATCATGGCTCACTGCAGCCTCAATCTCCCAGCCTCAAGTGATCCTCCCACCTCAGCCTCCCAAAGTGTTGGGATTACAGGCGTGAGCCACTGTGCCCAGCCTGCCTTGTCTTCTTTTAATGGCCCTCTATAGATTTCATGTCCCATTCATATACCTATGGGAGGCCGAGATGGGCAGATCATGAGGTCAGGAGATCGACACCATCCTGGCTAACACGGTGAAACCCTGTCTCTACTAAAAAATACAAAAAACTAGCCGGGTGAAGTGGCGGGCGCCTGTAGTCCCAGCTACTCAGGAGGCTAAGGCAGGAGAATGGCGTGAACCCAGGAGGCGGAGCTTGCAGTGAGCCGAGATCCGGTCACTGCACTCCAGCCTGGGCGACAGAGCAAGACTCCATCTCAAAAAAAAAAAAGAGAATTACACACTCAGGGTCAGTTTCCTTCAGCCAATCAACAGGCACCATTCACAGGCACATTTGCCCACATAATGTGAACCTGATATGCCAAAATATCTAACTCAATAAAATATGAACTACATGTTACCGTATCTTGCCAGGAAAAAAATATCATCTTCATTTTATTTCTGATTTTTAATTATGAAATGTTTTATTCGTGTTTAACGTGGCATGTGGGCTGCCCCAGAAGTCATTGCATTTTTAGGGGGACAGCATGATCCTCAGGTGAGTTATTGCTGATCTGTACAATGCTGCCTCTGCCTGAGGTTATGGCTTACTGCTCATAGTAGCAGCAGCAACAGCAACAGCACAATAACAGCAAGCTCCGTGTTAAAAGGAATCACATCCTAGAATGATGTAATGTTTCCGGACGTGCGATGGTTGGGTCACATGAGGTCTGACATCATCTGGAGCAGGGAGCTTCCAGGAATGCTGCCTCTAGCAACTTTACTGGGCAGACACTGGAGCACAGCTCTTTCAGGAGACAGAAAGGAAAACAAAGCAGAGCAAAACAAAAGCTACATGCCAGCTTCAAAAATCTGAGTAGTCAAATCACAAGGGGAGAGAAAGAGAACTGTCATACTTACTCCAGAGACTCTAAACCTTCACTTTTCAGCACTCAGACAAATTTGTAATGGAAAGGAACTTGGGAGGCTTTATCTGGTTCAAACTTCTGCCTCTAAGGAAGATTCTATCTAAAACTTCAAAGCATATAAAAACCTCCAGGAGAATGATGATGCATAACCTCCTTTGGTGAGTGGCTCCAATGTCACTATCTTTAGAGCAGTGAACTGGCTCTAAAGACTCAGCCGGCCTAGCCCCATGTCTGGAAGGGGTGGCCACGGGGGAGGGTTTGGGCATGTTCCTCCAGCAGAGATTCATATGCATTCTTGTGAGAAGAGAGATGGAGTCTTGGGGAGAAAAATGTAAAGGTCAGTAAATAAAGCATCTGTAGCCTTTTGGATGGACTAAATATGTTTTTTAAATTCAAAGATTTGCCTTTATTAATCATGATGACATTTTTAATTGTAAAATTTCAAATTTCTCAAAAAACTGCAAAAAAATGCAAGGAAATACCAATATATGTCCTTCACGTAGACCCATCAATTAACGTTTTTCCATATGTGCTTAATTTTTCTCTCATTAGTGTGCATGCGCGTGCGCACACACATACATACATAAATGTCTTTAGGTGACATTCCCTAAACAGACCCACACACACACCTTCAGGTAATGTTACATATACATTACATAAAAGGAAAAAGAAAGCAACCTGCCTATCAGTCAATTTTCTGAAGCATTGTGATAAAGTATACACATTTTTTACAACCAAGGTCACTTCCTCCTCTCCTTTTCAATCGTCTCACCCATATTGAGAATCTCTTCTTTAGAATCAAGAAGTTTGTTCTCGTATTTGGCTTTCTTACACTTAAAGATAAGCTATATAATTTTACCCTCAAAATACTGAGATTTTACCCTCTCAGTATAAAAAAGAAGACAGCTGTCACTATCATAAACATACTGTCTGCCTCTTGAATTTCACCAAAGAAGAAAGGCAAGTGCTGAGCATGTAAAATGGATTATCTTAAGTCCTGGCCAAACGAGACAATGGCCAGGATTCAAATACTTTCAGTTTCCACCCATTTTTACCAACCACAGATTAATAGAGTTGTTCTGTGATGCTTAGTTTTTTTGTTCTGTCTCATATTCTGCAAAGGTTCCTTAAGGAACTTCATGGGCAGAGTACTCAGCTGTTCAACTCTGAATCCTTCAGTCACTACTCTGCCATCTGACTCCTTCAATGTGTGAAGTTTTTCATATAAAAAGATAAACTGTAAAAAGACCTTTCTGCTGAACCCCTTCTTAAGCCCCCACCTTGCCTTCCCATTTCCGCATACTGTGTCTTCAAACACTCAACATACTCGAAATATATATGCACGTGTGCATCACCACTAAAGTTAACAACTCAAACCAACAGTGGCTTACTGAGCATCTACTAGTTCCTGGAGATCTCTAGCATGACTCCTGCTCCCCTGCAGTTTAAAATCTAGCAGAGAAAACTGATATTAAATATTTACACTTGCGATGCATGCTATATTAAGAGAAGCAGACCAGGCATGGTGGCTCTCACCTGTAATCCTAGCACTTTGGGAGGCTGAAGTGGGCAGATGAGCCCAGGAGTTTGATATCAGCCTGGGCAACATAGCGAGACCCCATCCCTACAAAAAATTAAAAAATTAGCTGGGCATGGTGGTGAGTACCTGTAGTCCCAGCTATTCAGGAGGCTGAGGTGGGAGGATCGCTTGAGCCCGGGGGGATTGAAACTGCAGTGAGTCACGATCGCGCCACTGCAGCACAGGTTCTTATGGGACTCAACTTCAAGCACTGTCTTTAGATAGTGATGGATCTTTAGTGCCAACAGCTTGGCAGAGCAGAAGCAAATATCTGAAAGAGTGGTGCTTTCTGCCATATTACTGGTGGGGAACCAACGCTCAGACAGGGTAACTTGCTAATGGACACATAACATGTAGGAAGCACCTGGGGCCTGAATACTGGTTAGTTTAGGCCCAGCACTCCTATGCTGAGGACTATCAAGTGCTAGATTCTCAATGCCTGAGAAAGGCAAAACCTGAATCCGTAAGAGTGTGAGGAGTATAGTAATAACCTTCCAAACCACAGAAGTGCAGACTCAGGCTCTGCAGCTATTAGAAAAGGAGCCCAGCAGCTGTTTCTGTCCACAGCATGTATTAGAGTATAAATAAATAAGCTTTTCTTTTGAACATTGGTTTTCATTGTCTATTGGTGCTTTCTGGGTCCAACAAATTGTTTCACTAAGCTAAGTGCCAGAATTACAATAGACAATACCACTATGTATATCTATTCTGGCAGAATCTTCTCTCCATTCCTAAGTTGGGAACCACCTCATCTGGAGCTAACGTTAAAAGCCTCTGGGTAGCCAGTGAAGGTAGGAATTTAAGCCTGCCTTGGATTATTCCAATGACAAACATACTTTTTGACCCATGCCTCACTTTATAGTGAGAACTCAATCTTACCAGCATTTATGCTGTAAGTGTTTATATCACCTATCCTCAGTTAAAACCTCTCACTTTTTCCTATCCTGATCATTAAATACTGGGGGTGAGGAGTTTTAGAATTGATAACACTACAAAAATTTTCCCTTTAAAAGTGTTGAATTAAATTTTATTATATATGCATTGAAAATATAAAGTCAAAAGTGAAAAATTCCGTTAATCAGACTTTTAGTTCCAATTATAATGAAGTAGCTGGTATGGATTTACCTTCCTATAGCAAGTGACTATAAAACTGCACAAAATATATGAAACGATTTTTTCTGTTGCT
Source organism: Macaca thibetana thibetana (assembly GCF_024542745.1). Classification (NCBI taxonomy): domain Eukaryota; kingdom Metazoa; phylum Chordata; class Mammalia; order Primates; family Cercopithecidae; genus Macaca; species Macaca thibetana. The sequence goes on along the minus strand of NC_065578.1, from coordinate 142,773,916 downwards.
AAACATCAAACACTGCAACACTAAGCTTCTTGAGAAAAGGAGAAAATGCACAGTAACCTCCACATTCATCCTGGATTTCTGCTTGGGGGCTATTTCCAAAATATGTCATAAGGAAATGGAGTCAGAGAGTGATGAAAACAGAAATTGGAATTCAGGGATGAAATAGCTGAAATATGTGTGACAAGGTATTGGGAAGGAGAACGCGGCACAGAGAGGGAGACCTAGAATTCTGCAAGGGAGTCCTCTTCAATCTTTGGTCAAATACTAAGCTGCACAAGTGTATAGGAAGACTCCATGAAATCAACTGGAGATCCTGGAGGATACACAGTGCTGGGGAAGCATTTAAATTCTAACCAGAGTAAAGAGACCATTCTATGTACTCTGAATATTTAGATAAGAACATAGAAAGGTTACACTTTAAGGGAAGGGCTAAGTCAGTCCTAGAGTAAAGGTAACTCTTCACCTGGCCTAATACATAGTAAAACTAAGCTTCAGCAAGATTAAACTAAATCACCAGTTAACTATCTGCAAGAGCAATATTTAACAGTCTTAAAAGAAGACAGTAAAATCCATTGTGTTATCCATAATGTCCAACTTCAATAAAAGAAATTATTCATCTATAAAGAGATTAGAAAACAGGAACCATAATAGGGAGAAATGACATTCAGTAGAAGCAAACCCAGATATGAGATATGGCACAGGTATTGGAATTAGCAAAGACTGTAAAATAACTTATAAATATGTTCAAGGGCATAACAGAAAATGTATAAAAAATGAATGATCAAATGGGAAATTTCAATACAGAAATGGAAACTATTTTAAAGAAGCAAGTGGAAATTCTAAAAAAAAATACATGAAATAAAAAATTTATTGACTGAGGTTAACATTAATTTGACCACTGCAGAAGGGGAAAAAAATCAATAAACTTTAAAACACATCAATAGGAGCTAGCAAAACAGAAGCACAGAGAAAAAAATGACTGCAGGAAAAAAGAACCAACTTCAGTGACCTTTGGAAAAATATTGAGTGGTCTAACATATTTGTAATTAGAGTCCAAGGCAAAGGAGAGACAGAAAAATGTATTTGAAGACATTTTGACTAAAAAAAAAAATTCAAATTTGAAGGAAAATATCAACCTAGAGATTCAACAGGCTCAACTTACCTCAATCAGGATAAATACAAAGAAAATCATAGGTATGCCCATCATAATAAAATTGCTAAATCAAAGATAATCTTGAAAGCAACTGGAGAGGAAGAAAGGATATATTAAATACAGGACAACAGTAATAGATATGACTGCTGAACTTCTCATCAGAACTAATGCAAGACAGAAGACAACTGAATGACATCAGTTGTACTGATGACAGAAAAGTACTGAGAGAAAAAATAAACTATTAGCCTAGAAGGAAAATATCCATTAAAAATGAAGGTAATAAAGATATTTTAAGGCTGGTGGCTCACACCTGTAATCCCAGCACTTTGGGAGACTGAGGCAGGATGATTGCTTCAGCCTAGTAGTTCCAGACCAGCCTAGGCAACAAAGAAAGACCTGAGACCTGTCACACACACAAAAAAGAAAGAAATTAAAAAAGAAGATATTTTTTAAAAAGCTGACAATATGATACCACCAAACTTGTACTACAAGAAATGTTACAGTAAGTTCTTCAGGTTGAAGGAAAATAACATAAAACAAACTCACACCTAAATGAAGAATACTGTAAATAGTAAATATGTGAGTAATTATTAAAAAATACTTTTTTCTTGTTCCTTGAGGCCGGGAGCTATGACTCACACCTGTAATCCCAGCACTCCGGGAGGCTGAGGTGGGCAGAACATTTGAGGTCAGGAGTTTGAGACCAGCCAACATGGTGAAACCCCATCTCTACTAACAAAAATACAAAATTAGCCAGGCATGGTGGCACACACCTGTAGTCCCAGCTACTCTGACATTGAAGGGGAAAATTGTTTGAACCCAGGAGGCAGAGATTGCAGTGAGCCGAGATTGCACCACTGCACTCCAGCCTGGGTGACAGAGAGAGACTCTGTCTCAAAATAATAATAATGATAATAATTTTTCTTGTTCCTTGATATTCTAAAAGACAATACACTGTTCAAAGTGAATATAATTATAGTAATATATTATGAGTTTTATAACATATATAGAACTAAAATTTTTGACAAAATCAACACAAGGAACATGGAAGGGGTAAGTGGGAACATTGTGTTGTTAGGTTCTTACATTACATGTGAACTGTAAAATGCTAATTCAAGGTGAACAAAAAATAAACAAAGAAGTATAACTAAAAAGGCAATAGATACAATCAAATATTTTATTAAATATATTGTATTAATATAGTGTATTAAAATGCTGTATGCTTTGATATTGTATTAAAGTAATAACTAATTCAATAGATATTAGTAAAGGAGGTATAAAAAGAACAAAAAACACATAGGATAAATAAGAAACAAACAGCAAGACTTAAATCCAACCATATCAATAATTACAATAAATGTAAATGAATTAAACCCATTAAGAGGCAAAGATTGTCAGATTGGATAAAAAGCAAGATCACATTGTATTTGTTTGCAAGACATGTACATGAAATCGAAAGAAACACATAGGTTAAAAGTGAAATGATAGAAAAGATACATTATGCAAACACTAATCATGAGAAAGTAGAATAAATAGGAAGAGAGATGGTTAATGAGAGAAAACAAAAACAATAAACTAAAAGGAGCATCCAATAGGTGCAATATTTAATTAATAGTCATTCTAGGTAACGAGAACAGAGGAAACGAAAATATACGATCAAAGAAGGAGTAAGAGAACTTTTCCTAGATTTGAAGGACATAAATTTCCAGATTACGAAGGCCCACAACTGCCTAATAAATAAGGAATCAAGCCAACTTCTACAACATCAGTGACAGAGCACATTGAAAATCGTCAGAGAGAAAAATAGAATATATACATAACTTCTGGAATAAGAAAGGGACCAGACTTCTCAATCACTGGAATCATAGGAAAGCAATGCCTTCAAAAGCCAAAGAAAAATTCTTTTCTTTTCTTTTTTTTTTGAGACGGAGTCTCACTCTGTTGCCCAGGCTGGAGTGCAGTGGTGTGATCTTGGCTCACTGCAACCTCCGCCTCCTGGGTTCAAGCGATTCTCTTGCCTCAGCCTCCCAAGTAGCTGGGATTACAGACACCCACCACCACGCCTAGCTAATTTTTGTGTTTTTAGTAGAGACCTTTCGCCATGTTGGCCAGGCTTTTCTCAAACTCCTGACCTCAGGGGATCCGCCCACCTCGGCCTCCCAAAGTGCTGGGACTATAGGTGTGAGCCACTGCACCCTGCCAGAAAAATTATTTTCAATCTAAAATTCTACTCAACCAAGCTACCAGTCGAGTTTGATACTAGATAGAAGACATGTTCAGACATGTAAGGTCTCAAAAATTTACTTCCCCTTTCAAAAATCTACTGAAGGATGAGAACCACCAAACAAGGGAGTAAACCAAGAACTAAGCAGCCAAGAAACAGAGGATATAACACCGGAGTAAGGAGAAAAATTTCTAAGATGGTGGAAATATAAGTGTCCCAAGTTTTCTGACTAAGCATCCAGCCTACAGTGTATCCAGCTCAGATTGGAGTAGGATGACAGAGTACACCAGGAGAGATGTCTCTAGGGATGAAAATGGATTTGATAGAGTATCTGATGAACTTGCAGAGAAAAAAAATGTTTCATGATGATGATTTCCCAGCCTCTTTTGCACTTACGAATCGGCAAGTAACATAATTTTGCCCAGTGAGATGCAAGCTGCATTCTACTGGGTAAAAATATTAGGAAAACTATTATTTTTCAATGAAAAATCAAAGACCAGCTGGCACACTCGCTCTGGTGTCCTCACTCCTTCCTCCTGCCTGGAATGAGGATGTGGTATCTGAAGGACATAGAGGAACCATCTTGAGACCAAGAGAACAAAAACCACATACTAAAGATTTTGTAGGACAAGGATCAAGAATTCTGCAATATGGATGATATTGTAACTAACAGAAGCAGTATTTCCCAAAGCATGGTGGGGAATGAGACCGTTTTTTATGGAACTGTACCCAGACGTAGCATTAAACAGCCTTGAGTTACATACACTAAAATTCAGCCAATCATTATCACTGTTTTTTTCTCCTGCTGAAATGACTGGCTTGCTTAATGCACAAATAGTCCAACCTTATTATTGCAACTATCTTTGAACTACCTTTCAGAGGAAGGGTATGTTGTAAATTTTTAAAGCTTCATATGTTACTGGTGTCTCAACATGTCCACAAACAGGCTGTGAGCATCTTGCCTAAGCAACCAGGTGCACCAGTTGGATGAAGCTGGTCCCTACTACAAGTTAACTTTTTACCATAACTTGACTGTGACCTAGAGACATTCAAATGCACCGATGAAACCCCCTCATGTTTTTTGCTTGTGTACTTCACCTGGACTCCTAGTAAATCCACTTGCCCAGGGGTCCTTTCTCTTGACTCCACTCCTGCTTGGTTGAGTCCGCTTCTTTAGTACTCTTCCCACGAGGCCCCCTGCATGGTGTGATCTGTGTCCCATTCTAGGGCCTGTGAGTATAATAAATCCTTTAATTTTGTATGTTTCTCTGAGTGCAAAGGATATTCAAATAGGAAGAGAGGAAGTCAAATGATCTCTGTTAGCAGATGACATGATTGTATATTTAGAAAACCCCATCATCTCAGTCCAAAATCTCCTTAAGCTGATAAGCAACTTCAGCAAAGTCTCAGGGTACAAAATCAATGTGCAAAAATCACAAGTATTACTATACACCAGTAATAGACAAACAGAGAGCCAAATTATGAGTGAACTCCCATTCACAATTGCTACAGAGAGAATAAAATACCTAGGAATACAACTTACAAGGGATGTGAAAAACCTCTTCAAGGAGAGCTGCAAACCACTGCTCAAAGAAATAAGAGAGGAACAAACAAATGTAAAAACATTCCATGCTTAGGGATAGGAAAATGGCCATACTGCGCAAGGTAATTTACAGATTCAATGCTATCCCCATCAAGTTACCATTGACTTTCTTCACAGAATTGGAAAAAACTGCTTTAAAGTTCATATGGAACCAAAACAGAGCCCATGTAGCCAAGACTATCCTAAGCAGAAAGAACAAAGCTGGAGGCATCACACTGCCTGACTTCAAACTATACTACAAAGCTACAGTAACCAAAACAGCATGGTACTGGTACCAAAACAGATATATAGACCAACGGAACAGAACAGAGGCCTCAGAAATAATGTCACACATCTACAACCATCTGATCTTTGACAAACCTGACAAAAACAAGGAATGAGGAAAGGATTTTTTATTTAATAAATGGTGCTGGGAAAACTGGCTAGCTGTATGCAGGAAACAGAAACTAGACCCCTTCCTTGCACCTTATGCAAAAATTAACTTAAGATGGATTAAAGTCTTAAATGTAAAACCCCAAACCATAAAATCCTTAGAAAAAACCTAGGCAATACTATTCAGGACACAGGCATGGGCAAAGATGTTACAACTAAAACACCAAAAGCAATGGCAACAAAAGCCAAAATTGATAAATGGAATCTAATTAAACTAAAGAGTTTCCACTCAGCAAAAGAAACTATCATCAGAGTGAACAGGCAACCTACAGAATGGGAGAAAATTTTTGCAATCTATCCATCTGACAAAGGACTAACATCCAGAATCTACAAGGAACTTAATCAAATTTACAAGAATAAAACAAACAACCCCACCAAAAAGTGGGTGAAGGATATGAACAGACACTTCTTAAAAGAAGACATTTATGCAGCCAACAAACTTATGAAAAAAAGCTCATCATCACTGGTCATTAGAGAAATGCATATCAAAACCACAATGAGATACCATCTCATGCCAGTTAGAATGGCGATCATTAAAAAGTTAGGAAACAACAGATGCTGGAGAGGATGTGGAGAAATGGGAACGCTTTTACACTGTTGGTGGGAGTGTAAATTAGTTCAACCATTGTGGAAGACAGCGATTCCTCAAGGATCTAGAACCAGAAATACCATTTGACCCAGCAATCCCATTACTGTGTATATACCCAAAGAATTAGAAATCATCCTACTATAAAGACACATGCACACGTATGTTAATTGCAGCACTGTTCACAATAGCAAAGACTTGGAACCAACCCAAATGTCCATCAATGATAGACTGGATAAAGAAAATATGGCACATATACACTATGGAATACTTTGCAGCCATCAAAAAGGATGAGTTCATGTTCTTTGCACGGACATGGATAAAACTGGAAACATCGTTCTCAACAAACTAACACAGGAACAGAAAACCAAACACTGCGTGTTCTGACTCATAAGTGGGAATTGAACAATGAGAACACATGGACACAGAGAGGGGAACATAATACACTGGGGCCTGTCAGAGTTTGGGGGAGTAGGGGAGGGATAGTATTAGGAGAAATACCTAATGTAGATGACGGGTTGATGGTTGCAGGAAACCACCATGGAACATGTATATCTACGTAACAAACCTGCATGTTCTGCACATGTATCCCAGGACTTAAAGTATAATAATAAAAAGGAATAAATTTTCATATAACCTTATTAAATTCATTATAATATACTATAAGGGAGGAACACAAAAGAAGTATCACTCCATTTCACTCCATTTCGAACTACAGTTCTAAGGTAACTATTTTATCAAAGGTAATCTTCCTTCCTAGTATTAAATTATGAAAGGGATATCGTTTTGCCTCATAAAACTGGTCATTCTTTACAAGTTCCTGCTATTCTTCTTTTCTCCTACCTAGAGAAGCTTTTGAAAATAAATGAGCTGAAACATATTACTCATCTCTCTTGTCTCTATGAGTCTTTCGTATCTAATGTTAACTCTAGTCCGTGGGGAGTTGGATGTCCCTCCTTAATCAGATTTGATAAAACAGCAAGAGGTTTCCAAGAAAATACCAAAAAAACTAATTTCGACAAAAAGAAAAAATTTGGCCTCCAGTTTTCCAGATGTCGGTGGATTCTGTCCAATACAGGTATCATGTAAAATTTAATTTTAGAACCTTTGAGTTCTTCAAAAGAAGATATTTAACAAACTGTGGGAGCTGATGACACTTTTAATTATTTATAATGTAATTTTCTCAGTAAAATGAGCCATGCTTCAAAAGGGAAAAGGGAAAATACCAATGATTTGCCAGGCACTGTATCTTCTTTAATTTTCATAACCACTGTGAGGAGTGGTATTCTTATTAGTGCTCAAACGGGCTCACAGAAGTAGATAACTTGGTCAAAATCACTTAGCCATTAAGCGGTGAAGTTGGAATTGGAACTCTGATGTGTGTGACCCTCATTTTATTGCTGTTCCTCTACACGTGGAATTTTGGCATCTTCGTTGCTGTAGAAGAATGAAGTTAGCCACCACTCATTTTGTTGACAGATTGACCATAAGGCCTTTCTAGAAGTGATCACTGAACTGATGGTGTTAGCTACTTCTCCTCAGACTTACTGATTGATTGCCTTTGTGTGCAAAAAGCTCTGTGTTATAAGACAGAAACACTAAAGAATAGCAAACAAGATCTTTGCTTTCCAGGACATTCAAATCTAATTGGAGGAAGAGAACATGTAAATAAAAACTATATATCACCAGGTACTAATTAATTAGCCAGAGACAACCTAATGTCTCTTCTTTTTTTTTATTCTAAAAATAATAACTACATATTGCAGGAAAATCTCCTCTAATCTCATCATCATTTCCTCAATTCTTCTTTTGAATGCACATGTATATTTAGACATTTAATTGAATGATATTTATAAACACTTGTATATCCTATTTTTTATTGAATATTATGAGCACTCTTTCATGACATTATATTATTCCAATGTATAATTTTTAATGGCAGAATAATATTCATAGTATTTTAATTTGTAATGTCTTCTGGACATTTAGGTTGTTTTTAATATTTTTAATTTTTTATAAATTATATTGCATTGAACATCCTAGACCACAAATCTTTTCTCATGTCTCTACTTATTGACTTAGGATAAATTTATTCAGGAGGAATTGAGAATAAATTTCTGGAGATTCCTGATATATGTTGAGAAGACACAAGATAGAATGGAGATCCCTAAACAGATTTCGGGTGCACCACTTTGGGCACCACCACTTTGGGCACCAGGCCCTAGAAGCTAAAGTACCACATTATATCTCCAATTCATTCACCAGGTGGTCTGCATTCTTTGCTTCCTTGATTTCTCTGAATAGAGCTTTCCATTCATTTGAAGGGGCACTTTCTGGTGGTGCCTGATGGCATTTTGCATTACATTTTATTTACTGCAAAATAAATTTTATTTAATGCAAAATGCCACCAGGCGCCATCAGAAAGTGCCCCTTCAAATGAGTAGAAAGTCTCCTTTTGTGATTGGAGTATAGTTTGATAGAGTTAGAATTCTTTGCTCTTTTCATATTAGCTACTTAGGATCTATACAATATTGCAACAGAAATATCAGAGTGTCTTGAGGCTGGCTGACTGGGGCCTGATATCTAGCATTCTAAGAAGGTGCAAGAGAAAGAAACTAGCACTGGCTGAGACTCATGAGCATAAGCCCCTTCAAATTGAGAGAGGTGTCTGCATTTGCAGTCGGACTTCTGTCATCAGCCCTGATTCCTGACGTAATGAGTTGTGAGTTGTTATAATCGTGGAAGACAAATGGCTTGAGAGGATAACATGGATGATGTGATTTCAAGAGGAGTTCAGTATAAACTTTTGTGAAAAATCATTCTGATAAACTGATCTTAAGACATCACACCATGTTTGATGGCTCATGCCTGTAATCCCAGAACTTTGCAGCACTTTGGGAGGCTGAGGCGGGCAGGTTGCTTGAGCCCAGGAATTTGACACCAGCCTGGGCAACATGGTGAAACCCTATCTCTTAAAAAAATACAAAAAGTAGCCCGGCATGGTGGTTCACGCCTGGAGTCCCAGCTACCTGGGAGGCTGACAGGGGAGGATCACCTGAACCGGAGGAAGATCTGAGCCATGATTGTGCCACTGCACTCTAGCCTAGGACTCTCTCTCTCTAAAAAACAAACAAAAACAAACAAACAAACAAACAAAAAATCCCGACATCACATTGTTTACTCCCTTGATGCTGCTCGGAGTGACACTTGGCATCAGGAGGGCAGTATAGTCTCTATTTTTTTTCCTACTGTACAAAGTTAGGGCTCTTCATTCAGGCAGTAGAGTAAGGAACAGCGAAGTGGGAGGGCTACACCATTGCCATGGCAACAGAAAGCCTCATAAAGATAAAGTCCCTCTGCTTCTGTCAGGCAGGCTCTTCCTAGCTCAGCTGACACCAGTTTTCACTGGCTGAGAACAAGGCCAGGCAGCCTGGCTACAATGTGGAAGCGCAGCTGGACGCGTGGCCTCTGGTCAGTTCTGGAAGTGATCGGTGAGGGTTTCCAGTGGCTCCTGCTTCTTCAGCTCATACCCCAGCAGGCCTCTTTCAGCATGGGGACAGCAGACTTGCCCAGTGTGCCGTTGCTTGTGTGGTTCTTCAGCTTCTCTTCTGAATACTCCACCTTGGGCCTTTTGCTTCTGAAACCTTCATTATTGTGTTTTATGTTGCTAACTTTCCCTTCAGGATTGTAATCTGGTGGATAGAGAAGTTCCTTAAACTTATCCACCAGTGGGGAGCCCAGTCTTTTATTCATTGCTTCAACCTCAGGCAATGTCAGGTCCACTGCTTGCTCAGGCTCCATCAAATCCAAGGCCAAGGCCTCCAGGTTCCTGGAGTGCTGCTGCAGCACAGAGTTCTCAAAGCTGTCACTTCTGTATTTGAATCGGAGCTTCTGAACAATAGCCTTCACCTTGTCCACCTGCTCTGGGGTTGCCGTGGCTTTTTTAGTAAAGGGCACCTTCCCTTTATTATCAGCATAGCATAAAAAGACCAGCTGGAAGCCTGCAGGAGTCACCTGAATTTTCTGATCATCCAACTCCTCTTCCTGTGGCACCAAAGCCACAAAATAAGGGGGGATGTTCCTGCAGGGTGTGTATCTGCACAATGCTGTGACCTCCTTCTCCAGACACATGATGAGTAGAGCACTGAACAGGGTTGAGCTCCCATTCATCAGCGACTCCTCAGAGTACACAAAGAAGGAGGGCCTTGGGTAATGGTGCTTCTTCAGCTTTACCAAGGGCTTAAACCCATGAGAATCAAACCTGGTTCATCAAACTATTTTAGCTCTTCTGTTTCCTCTTTCTCCAGTATAATCTGATGCCTTCCATACATCTGAGACCTCGTGGTATCTCTAGGCAGAAGCAAACTGCCTGTATTTACATTACATGTCCAGGTCTTAGTTTTCACCGATTCATCTATTTCTCGATAGAGTTTTATTGGAGGAGGCTTGAGAGCCTTCTGGATCAGATTATAAATGCCCACAGAGAGCACTATATCTTTGCTAAACTTCAACTTTAACCTGCTGAGTGCTCACTTCCTGATCTCCTTGGCTCAAAACTGCCTCAACAGGTCTTCTAGCTTGCTGGATTCCTCAAAGGGAGCCCTGAGGTCCTCATCCTCTGCTATGCTGATGATATCTCTGTAAAACAAAGATATGTCAAAGCCTCCAGGTTTCTTCAGGTGCATCAAGTCAAGGAAGATGCCTGTATCTCAGTGGTTATTGGCTTTGGTCCTGGCCCAGCTGGCTTTGACACTGTCATTGCCTTGGGGGTTGTCTTCCTTGGTGAACAACATGACTCCTCTTGTACAGTACATTGCTGAAGAGGTTGTTGGCACAGACTCACAACATTTCACTGAGTGAGTAGTCAGGTCCATGCCCATTGGGTCTTGAAAACGTTTTTGTCCCTACTGCCCCTTAAACCGGTCAAGCTCTAGAATTCGTTTTGCACCTGGATTATCCAATTCCTGGATGCTCATGTCAAAAGGAGTCAACTCATCTTCACTCTGAGATTCACACATAGCTGTGGAGGCATCAACCAAAAAAATCAAACTATTTCTTCCTGAATATTTATAGTCTCCACTTGCTTCACATGATTCTCATGGGTTTCAAGCCCTTGGTAATGCTGAAGTGCTGTGGGTCTGTGCAACCTCTTTAGCGATGTCCAGTTCAAAATGTTCTTATTCTGCTTCTTGATCGCCTCCAGTTTTGTAATAAGACTTTCACCCTGACATGTTGCTTATTGCTCACTTTGGTGCAGGCCAGGGCAGAATGGTCTCTTAAGATTCTCTCTGCCAGTCTGGTCTCTGTCTCACTACATTATTTCAGAGACCCAAGAGTGTTCCAAAGGAATGTTCTGATATTGGTAGCAATACACATCATCAAATTGCTCTCTAGAAATGTATACATTTACAACTCAATCATAAGAGTACATAACTGTGCTCCTTACAATGTATCCTATTAATGTATATCCTAATAATGTATCCTCCTTACAATATTACATGTAACCAGCATGGAATATTATCTTTTAAAAATCTTTGATGTATTACTAGTTGTTTTTGTGGAGTGTTGTGGCTCAGGCTTTTTGAAGAAGCCTAGGATAACACAAACATAATTCTGGTTAAAATTGATCAGCAAAGATGAGTGGTGCTGGCAATGACTCATTTTGGCTGACAGTGGGGGAAATAAAAGATTTAGCAATGGGAAGAGAAAATGATAAGTTTGGTTTGAGCTAAGATAAATTTGGATTATCTGTGGGACATCCAAGAGGTGGTATGTAATAGGTCATTGAGTATCTCTGTGTGGAGGTGTGAGATGTAAATAGAACATTTAAGTATTAATATATGGTAAGTGGATAAATCATAAATGTAGGTACAATAGTTCAAGAAGAATTCAGAATGGGCAAGCAGTTGAATATGAAATCTTGGGGAATATCAACATTTAAAGGGGTGCAAAAGAAGCATAAGCTAAAGGTACTTTTTTTTGAGAGAGAGATGGAGTCTTGCCCTGTTGCACAGGCTGGAGTGCAGTGGTGCAATCATAGTTTGCTGAAGCCTTGAATTCCTGGGCTGAAGCAATTCTCCCACATCAGCCTCTGGAGTACCGAAGACTACAGGCACAAGCCACCATGTCCAGAGGAAGGCACTTTTTTTTTTCTTTTTAAAGAAGCCTTTATTTCCTTGTTTTGCGAATAAAGCTGGCTGAGTTGGTTGCTTTTTGGTGATTAGTCAAAGAGACGAAATCCCATATACTTGTCCGACTCCTCCAACTCTTCCTTGGCTTCAACCTTAGTTGGGGCTGCAGCAGCAGCAGGAGCAGTCGTGGCAGCAGTGGCCACAGGGGCAGCAGCCACAAAGGCAGATGGATCAGTCAAGAAGGCCTTGACCTTTTCAGCAAGTGGGAAGGTGTAATCAATCTCCATAGACAAAGCCAGGACTCGTTTGTACCCACTGATGATAGAATGGGGTACTGATGCACCAGTTGGGTCGCCAATCTGCAGACCAACACTGGCAACATCGCGGACGTTCTCCAGGAAGTGAGAAGGCAGTTTCCTCTGTGACGTCAAGCACTTCAGGGTTGTAGATGCTGCCATTGTGGAACATCTGCTGGATGACCAGCCCAAAGGGGAAGGGAGAGATATTCAGTAGTGTGGCTTTGCTGGCTCGCACTTTGTCTCCAGTCTTAATCAGCTGCATATCACTCAGGATTTTAGTGGCACCCCTGGAGATTTTAGTGGTGATGCCTAAAACCTGGAGAAAGGAGGTCTTCTTGGGCCCCAGACCAGTGTTCTGGACTGGCACAGTGACTTCACATGGGGCAATGGCACCAGCATGGGCCACAGCTGGCACCTTGTTGGCCAGCAGCAGGTCCCTGATCTCAGTGAGGTCCTCCTTGGTGAACCCAAAGCCCACATTCCCCCGAATGTGAGGCAACAGTTTCTCCAGAGCTGGGTTGTTTTCCAGGTGCCCTCAGATGGCCTTCCACATCATGATGTTTTTGACCATCAGCACCATGGCCTTCCTGCAGAGGGACATGCGGATCTGCTGCATCTGCTTGGAGTCCATACTGTCTGCTCCCACGATGAAACATTTCAGATAATCATCCAAAAGTTGGATGATTTTAAGGAAGTAGTTGACTTCCAGGTCACCCTGTCTTCCCTGGGCATCATAGTGGTGCATCAGGGATTGTCACACGGGGTTTAAAGACGATGTCACTTTCATGAGGACACCTGGTGAGAGGAGGCACTTTTTATGAATAGCCACAGGGGTAGAAAGATAACTCAGAGAGCACTGTCATTGAAGAAAAATAAAGAGACTTTCAGAAAGGAGAGAATAGCATGTCACAAAGAAAGAAAATTGATTAATTATTAATGATTGGGAAATGGTGATTTAGTCTGTTTTGTGCTGCTATTACAAAATGCCTGAGACTGGATAATTTATAAAGAAAAGAAATTTATTTTCTCACAGTTCGGGAGGCTGGAAAGTCCAAGATTAAGATGACGGCAGATGATGTTTTCTGGTGAGATCTGCATCCTCCAGAGGGAAGGAACGCTGTGTCCTCACATGGTGGAAGGCTAAAGAGCAAGCCAGCTGAGTGCTACAGCTCTTTCAATAAGACTCTTTAAAGAAGACTCTTTAATAAAGGCCTTAATCCCATTCATGAGGGGATGAGCTCTCATGACCTTATCATCTCTAGAAAACTCCACCTCTTTATACTATCACATTGCATTAAGTTTCAACAGCTGAATTTTGGAGTGGACACATTCAAACTATAGCGGATAAAGTTTTAATAGCAATAATTAATGTTTAGCAACCAAGAAATACCCTCATTCTTCCCTGCTTGTTAATTTCTACCTTTCAGGTTCCCCAAGGAATGGTACACATAGGAATATCAAATAATAACCAAATTGCAATTTTATTAAGGCCCAAGTCAATGTCAATAACACTCAGTGCAGCTTTGGTGGGGATAGGTGGGCCTCTGGTTTAGGCTCAAGGCACAAATGAGATTTTCTACCCTGTGTTTCTCTCCCTGTTCCCCACTGTGGGTCAAATCTGAAGCTTAGGATCTTACCTACCTGTAGTCTGCTGTATGATGAAAGGATGTCAAGGTAAGATCTGACAGAGCCTCTTGGGAGAAGGCCTGAGTCCACTTATTTATCATGCCACATGGAGTGGGAAACAGAGCTCAGAGAAAGACAATGTGCCTGTGTGACCCCAAGAATCCTATCTTTTGGCCATTGAAGAACTCTGTTTCCTGGGCACGTGGGGAGGTTCTTGAAAAACTAGGAACAAAGGCTTTCTGTTGCATTTTGTCCCTTTAATGGGAGGAAGCAGATGCCTTCTGTACTCTAGGAACTTCACATAAATACAGCTCGCACAATAGCACTTGAAAAATTACCATCTTCTAAGAATAGACCCCTTCACTCATGAGGACATATTCTAGAGCAGTGCCATTCAATAGAATTTTCTGTGATGATAAAGATGCTATTTAAATCTGTCCTGTCCAGTACTGTAGCCACTAACTATGTGTGATCACTGAACTTATGATTAGCGTGACTGAAGAACTAAATTTTAACTTTTACTTAAATTTAACTAACTTGAATTTAAATAGACCCATGTGGATAGTGGTGATCCTATTATACAGTGAAGCTCTAGGTATTTCAGGGAATTGTGAAATCTGCTGATACTCTCATGATAGTCTTGTTTTCTCTTTTTAGCCTCTCCATCTTTATTTGATTGATTATTCCTGGTTATTCTAGGTCTGCTGTTAAGGTATGGATTAATATTCATGTATAGCTGATACAACTTATGGAGCCTCAGGTTCTCGATCTATGAAATGGGAGTGCTAATAACCAGTGTTCTGCTGTGGAGATTAAATGACATAATTAAACCATAAGTTCAAAATATGAAAATAGCTTTCTCACTTAATTGCAAATCGTCAGGGTTTACCCAATGCCTGAACAACCATTGTATCTTGGAGGTAAATAACTTGTTTTTCATCTTACAGGCTCATAGTTGAAAGGAACTTACCTTGAGTCTCTAATGAGACTTTGGACTTTAGACTTTTGAGATGATGCTGGAATGAGTTAAGACTTTTGGGTCTATTGGGAAAGGATGATTGTATTTCACAATGTGAGAATAACATGAGTTTGCTGGGGCTGGGGGCAGGAGTGGAATGCTATGGTTTGGATATAATTTGTTTGTCCCCACCAAATCCCATGTTGAAATTTAATCCCCAGTGTAGCGATGTTGGGAGGTGGGGCCTAGTGGGAAGTATTTGGGTCACAGGAGTGGATCCTTCATGAATATATCAAATGCCCTTCCACTCTGGACTGGTGAGTTCTCACTATGTTAGTTCCCATGTGAACTGGTTGCTAAAACCATCTTTGCTCCTTCCTGCTTCCCTCCTTTCTTAGCGTGCAGCCTCTGCACACACCGGCTCCTCTTCGCCATCCACCATGAGTGGAAGCAGCCTGAAGGTTTTACCAGATGCAGATGCCCAATATTGAACTTTCCAGCCACCCAGAATCATAAACCAAATAAACCTTCTTTTTCTTTATAAATTATCCAGCCATCCAGAATCATAAACCAAATAAACTTTCTTTTTCTTTATAAATTACCCAACCTCCAGTGTTCCTTTATAGCAAAACAAAACAGACTAAGACAGTCAGTTTTCTGCATTGATTTTTGTGATTCAGGGTTCCACCCCTACAGTGGCATCAATAAATCACTATTCGCAAGTTAAGGCCAATCCCCATGAGCACTGGGGATTGGGGATGTGCAAATAGTGAGTGGTGGTGATGGTGAGGTGTGACCATGATCTTTTTTATTTTTATTTATTTATTTATTTTTGAGATGGAATCTTACTCCATGACCCAGGCTGGGGTGCAGTGGCATGATCTCAACTCACTGCAAACTCAGCTTCCCGGGTTCAAGCAGTTCTTGTGCTTCAGCCTCTTAAATAGCTGGGAATAGGGGTATGCCACCATGCCTGGCTAATTTTTGCATTTTTATTAGAGATGAGGCTTTGCCATGTTGGCCAGACTGGTCTCTAACTCCTGACCTCAAGTGATCCACCTGCCTGGGCCTCCCAAAGTGCTGGGATTACAGGCATGAACTACTACACCCGGCACCATGTTCAACTAAAAGGAGAGATGGGGAGGGAACCTCATTACTGTATTCACATGAAAAAGCTCCCATAGAAACTCAGAGTCAATTAAGTCAATTCTAGTTTTCATTCTACCAATAGGCCTCCAGGCTCTGGCTTCCTGAAGGGTATGAGTGATATATACAAAGACGTTTTCTTTCAAGTGGGTGAAAAAAACTCCACCTGTCCCTCAAAACGTGGAGAACCTCTATAAGGTTATGGGGCTGAAGACTGATGCCATCCACTTATCAGAGCTGCCCCAGATATGAAAGGAGTAGAAGACTTCTTCAGGGTGGGGCATTAATGAATTTTTAGAAATAAATAATTGATTAGTAATGGTTCTACTCAATAGGCACTGTTTACTAACACCACAATCCTACATATTCCTAAAGCTGAGGATGAACACAAGTTCATTACTTTGAGACTCTAATTTAGACAAAATTTGAAGCAAATCAGTGACGAAAGAAATCCTGCTAGCTCAGCAGTCCTCCTGTGGTACTTGTGTGTGTGTGTGTATGTGTGTGTATGCGTGTGTATATGTATGTGTGTATGTGTGTGTATATGTGTGTGTGTGTCCCCTTGGTGGGACTACCTTGACATCTGAGAGCTAAATCCTTTTAGCATGGCTAAATGATAGGTCCCTGGATGAGTCCAGTGGCCTTGTTCAAAGCTGTTTCTTTGTTTCATTGTCCTATAATGATGTTCTTGGAGAATACAATGAAGTCTCTGAAGGATTCTTTTGCCTTGAGAAATAAACTTATTCACATATTCCAGCTCCATTTAGACCTGGAACAGACTTTAGAAAGGATCCAAATCATGTCCTCTCCTATGGAGCTGATGGCTATAGGGATTATTAGTGAAATGTTCAGGGACAGACCCCAGGGTTCTTGCCACACAGTAGTCAGTCTTCGGTGACTTGGGGATTGAGTTTCCCCTTTCTGTTTTCTTTTCCCCTCGGCTTTTTCCTGTTTATTCAAACATGATGTCTTCATTATAGAAAAATTGGAATGTATAGAGAAGTGTTAAGAAAAAAAGATAAGTAAGAGGAGGGGGAGAAAAATGGGAAAAAAATGAGGAGAGGGAGGAGAAGGAAAGGAGGAGGAAGAGAAGGAGAGAGAGAGAGATAAGGAAGGAGGAGGAAGAGAAGGGAAAGAGAAAGATGAAGGAGGAGGAGGATGAGAGAGAAGTGGTGGTGGTGGTGATGGAGGAGGAGGAGGAGGAAGACAAAGAGGGTTGGAAATTCCCTGGTGTTTCTCAGCAGTTGTGTTACAAAGAAAAAATATTTCCCTTGTGAGTCCAAAGGTGGCGGGGGCAATGGTTTCTCCTGATTCTCCTTGCTGGCATGAGATGATTTCCACTTGACACACTTGTAGGTGTGTCCCACATGGAGGGACTATGCATAAATCTGTGTAGTGCTGTGGTAGAACATACCATCCCAGGATGCATGAGTTAAAGGCCCTAGGACAGGCCAGCAGGAGGACCCTACTCTGTCCTGGTGCTGTCATGGGCATGGGCCTTTGGTGCTAGGATTAGAGGCAGGTTGCATGGCTGCCTGTGGCCAGCTTGGGACACCCTTATTTTCTCATGCCTCCAAGTGATCAGGGCAAAATAAGCAGGTCTTGACAGGCAGATTTGCTCACTCAAGTAAGTCACCATGTGGAAAGTTCCCTGGAAGCAGAGGAGTTACCTGAGGAGTAGGCTTGGGTTCTGTTCTTAAGTGTGCTGGTGCCTGGAATACCTGGGACAACACGTTTGGTTAGTGTCTAACGTCTAATGCTCTCTTCTCTACTTGTGATGATCATCTACTAGTGGGAACAGATTTGCACAAAACCACCCACAGTTTCAAATAGCCTCCTTCCTGCCCAGGTTTTTGCAAGCTGGCCATGACATAGAGGAAGACTAGCCAGCTCCAACACTCAATCTGTCTTTGATCTTGGACCCAATGTCTCAGAGTTCTAGTTAGCTGAATAAAGCATTCACACACTTAACGACAACTATCTGCTCACACACCTCACTTTTCTGCTACCCCTCTCTGTTGTTTATTATGAATGGTTATTCCCTTAGTTGTGAAAAGTAGAATTTATCTCCACCATTCCCCAAGGTAAACAACTGGGAGATTCATTCCTAGGGGCACTCTCAGTTCCCCCATCATCCTCATCTGCTTACCAGACTCAAGATGCACTGATCTGCTTTCATATCCTCAACACCAGACTCCTTTCTGCCTGTGAGCCTTTGCACATGCTGTTCCCTCTTCCCGGAAGGAGTTCTCTCTGTATCCCTCTTCTGTGCATTCTAATCTCTTGCTGCAGTGTAAGTGTTAATTACTTTCAGGAAAGTCTTCGCCCACATTCTTAGACTTGGCCAGGTCTTCATTTGCATACCTCTGTTGGTTAGCTTTGTATCACTTCTCACTGAGAAGGAAGTAAATGAATATTGTTAATTGTTTGTTTGTGTCAGATATTTTCAACAGTAGTGCCTTTGCAGCACAGATCTGCCTGTCTTCCTCTCTCTTATGCCCAGTGCTTAGCCCTGGGACTAGCAGGTACTCACAGTCCCTGGGATGGAGGTACCAAAGTAGGAGAGCAGGAGGTAGCCACAGCTCTCTGATCCTCCTCCAGGACACATCAATAGGCCTGCTCTACCTTGACAGAAACCATATAATTATGCCATTTGCAAAATTAGCACTCATTCAGTTACTCTGGAGAAACTAGGTGTAGCTCTAGAGAGGAATTTTTTAAAACCTCTTTTTTTTTTTTTTTTTTTTTGAGATGGAGTCTTGCTCTGTCACCCAGGCTGGAGTGCAGTAGCGTGATCTCAGTTCACTGCAACCTCTGCCTCCTGGGTTCAAGCAATTCTCCTGACTCAGCCTCCCGAGTAGCTGGGACTACAGGCACAGAACACCACACCTGGCTAATTTTTGTGTTTTTAGTAACGATGAGGTTTCACTATGTTGGTCAAACTAGTCTCGAACTCCTGACCTCGTGATCCACCCGCCTCAGCCTCCCAAAATGCTGGGATTATAGGTATGAGCCACTGTGCCTGGCCTTAAAACCTCTTAATGCCTAGATGATGTAGTTGAAGAAAACTGTACTTGACACAAAACAGGGATGTACAGCCTAGTGTTCATTAAGTCTCTTTTTCCTTACAATAATTCTAATGCCTTACTTTGTGTAACAGACTTGAGCTGGTTTCTAAAACTATTTCACAAAAATTAGTTTATTTTATTTACATAAATATAAGTCTTTCACAAGTGTCATCTGAATCACAGAAAGCAATGCTGCTTTTATTGACCAGAAAAATCTTAAAGGGAGAAGGCAGGGGTGGAAAGACTGGAGAGTTGGCAAGGGGCTTAGGCTGGGGTAGCTTCCACCAGAACCTCGGGATGTCCCTTTGATTCTCTCAACCGTATCTGAACTGACACTGGACTCTGGAGAAGTTGTGCCAAGAATATGTTCATTCTTAGTCGAACATGCAGTGAATGTGCTTTTGCCAAGATGTTCTCTGTTACAGAGGTCAGACTGTACATTCTCAATGTTATTCACGGGAATAGCAACAATAGATACTGTTACTGGGTACTTCACAATGATTATTTCACTTAATCTTCAGTACAGCTGTGAGAGGGAAGTGGTATTATCCCAATTTTCCATATGAGGAAACTGAAAGAAAACAAAGCTAAATAATTTGCCCAAAGATCCATGGTTAGTAAGCAGTAGAGGCAGGATCCGAACCCAGGTCTTAAATCCTCTAAACTTGCAAGCTCCTCTCCTGGCCTCACAGCTTCTCACTGGATCCTTTCTTTTTTTTTTTTTTTGAGACGGAGTTTCGCTCTGTGGCCCAGGCTGGAGTGCAGTGGGGCGATCTCTGCTCACTGCAAGCTCCGCCCCCCGGGTTCACGCCATTCTCCTGCCTCAGCCTCCCGTGTAGCTGGGACTATAGGCGCCCGCCACCACGCCCAGCTAATTTTTTTTTTTTGTATTATTAGTAGAGACGGGGTTTCACCGTGTTAAGATGGTCTGGATCTCCTGACCTCATGATCCGCCCATCTCGGCCTCCCAAAGTGCTGGGATTAGGGGCGTGAGCCACCCGCGCCGGGCCTGGATCCTCTTTTTTTGGCTATTTTCGTCCCATTCCTCAGGAGCATCCTCCTGAACTATTCCTGGAAAGTCCAAATTCTCTCTCTTTCTTTCTTTCTTTCTTTCTTTCTTTCTTTCTTTCTTTCTTTCTTTCTTTCTTTCTTTCTTTCTTTCTTTCTTTCTTTCTTTCTTTCTTTCTTCCTTCCTTCCTTCCTTCCTTCCTTCCTTCCTTCCTTCCTTCCTTCCTTCCTTCCTTCCTTCCTTCCTTCCTTCCTTCCTTCCTTCCTTCCTTCCTTCCTTCCTTCCTTCCTTCCTTCCTTCCTTCCTTCCTCTTTCTCTCTTTCTTTCTTCTTTCGTGTATACATCTTGTTTATTTACTAAGCAAAACTGAGCAGACCCGGCAAGAATCTCAGGAAAACAAGAGGACCCTTCTGCCATAGATCCCTCGCCTTAGAAAGCAATTGTGGTAGCTAATAGTGTGGTTGCTATTTTTCTCCTTTACACACACATTATCTCAGTATTCCGTACAACCTCATGAGAAAAGTATTATTATTGTTCCCTTCTGCAGGTGAGAAAACAGTCACAAAAGAATAATTTAGGCCAGTATGGTGGCTCACACCTGTAATCCCAGCACTTTGGGAGGCTGAGGCGGGCGGACCACTTGAGGTCAGGAGTTAGAGACCAGCCTGGCCAACATGTTCAAACCCTGTCTCTACTAAAAAATCCAAAAATTAGCCGGGCGTAGTGTGGCGCATGCCTGTAATCCCAGCTACTCAGGAGGCTGAGGCAGAAGAATCACTTGAACCTGGGAGGTAGAGCTTGCAGTGAGCCAAGATTGCACCATTACACTCCAGCCTGGTGGACAGAGCGAGACTCCGTCTCCAAATATAATAGTAGTAATTGTCCAAGACTGCAGTTTTTAGGTAGGGATAACTGCCCTCTGGTTTTGATCCCTGCCGTCTAATCATGGTGTGGAAATATCCGTGGATGTCAATGCTTGAGGACCAATGGCCTGTGAGGAGCATCAGACACAGTGGTCACATATTCTGGATTCCCAGAACGGTCCCACTGTGGTAAACTGTTCAGTAAAAGTTGTTCGCAAACTGTGGAAGTAAGGTTCAATTTGTCTTCATGAGAACTTTCAAACAGAGAAAAAAATACACCAAAAATATAATGTTCTTAGATGCTGGGTTGTATTTTCAGTTTCAGTCGATTCAAGTCTGACAGGTGAGGGAACAGCTGTTGCCTGGGCTCTGGGTGGAGAGGGGTGATGTGGGTTGCCTGGGAATCATCCCAGAACGCTTTTTCAATGAAGCAGGTTCAGATATGCAGGTTTAAGATTCATTAGAATGACACTGCGGCAAGCAAGGTGGAGGTCAGGCCCAGCCCAGGGAAAGGGTGAGCCACATCCCTGAACCGACTTCCAGCTGGCCCTGCTGATCCTGCTACTTACAGTTGCTGCTGAAAGCTAACTTTCTCTGTGTGCAGTCAATGAGTCATTCCTTAACTCGCCTCTCGAAAACATGTGTCATTTCCCATAAAATATATGCATGAGGGAGGGAGGAAGGGAGTGAAGACCAGTCAGGCTAGTCTCACATCAGCTTTAGGATTTGTTTTATTTTTTATTTATTTATTTTTTTTATTTTTTTGAGACGGAGTCTCGCTCTGTCACCCAGGCTGGCGTAAAAGTGGCATGATCTCGGCTCACTGCAACCTCTGCCCCCCGGGTTCAAACAATTCTCCTACCTCAGCCTCCAGAGTAGCTGGGATTACAGGTGTGTGCCACCACTCCCAGCTAATTTTTGTATTTTTAGTAGAGACAGGGTTTCACCATGTTGGCCAGGCTGGTCTTGAACTCCTGATCTCAGATGATCTGCCCGCCTTGACCTCCTAAAGTGCTGGGATTATAGGCGTGAGCCACCGCGCCCGGCCTAGAATCTGTTTTATACACAAGTACAACCCAATATTCTCCTGACCATTCAGCCTTTCCAGGAACATCCAAGGGAGGGAGCCCCTTACATCGCAAGTGAACAAACTTCAAAGATTTGATGATAGCATTTGAAGAGGAGTTCCAGTAGACATTCGGAGATGAAGAGGAGTAACAGGAAGGACGGTTAATAAACTTCTGAAAAGAGATTCAAAAATATGTATTTTGTAAAGCAGGATAGTTGCAGTGTACAAGATAAAATACACATCCGAAAAGAGATTGAGATATATTTGAAAAAAAGGGAGTCATAATGTTTGAGCTGAAGGGCACAGGGGATGGAGAGAGTATTTACTGAGTTTGTTCATTGATTGTGGGGGAATGGGGTGCTGCTGTCTCTCATCAGTCCCACCTCTTGGGATGTACAAATCCACATGTATGCCTGTTTATTTATTAAGACATAGTGACACCTTTCCAAGGATTGTGATTGTTGCTGTTGTGATAAGTGACTCTAGAGGGCATGAAAATGGTGACAGGCAGGGCAGGAGGGCTTTGGGTGGGCTGATGAAGACAGGAACTGTGACGAGGTTCACATTGAGGATCTGAACTCCCCCCACCCTTTTCTGAAAAGAGTTTTTTTTTTTTGTTTTTGTTTTTGTTTTTTTAGAGCAGTTTTAGGTTTGCACAAAATTGAGCAGAAAGCACAGGAAGTTCCTGTACACCTTCAGTCCCCGACACACGCACAGCCTTGCTCATGGTCACAGTAATGCATTGGTTACAGTCCATAAACCCGCATTGACACGTCATTATTACCCAGACTCCATAGTTTTCACGACAGCTCACTCTAACCTCCTTATTTTTCAAAAGGGGTATAAGGTGCAAGCTCAATACCAGGGTCTGCACCAGGTCCCTTTCCTCTTGCATCTTTCCAGTTTCCCTTGTCTAAAGCCCTTATGCTCCCAACAGTTCCCTCAGTGCCTATGCCCCATGGTGTCTGAGATCCCCATTTTATGGCCTGCACTGTCAGGGCATGTCTGACGTTGGTTTGTTGTTATTATTTTCGGCTTCCTCCCCACATCAGAGCTTTTTATTACACCTTATTTTCCTGGGAAGAAGTTTAGTGCTTTTCAAGGTCACATCTAGTTATTTATACTCAAATATGAGCTAAGGTGATAATGAGGAGTATTGGAGGCAAGAGAAAGGCATGGGAGACGAAGCTCATCCAAAGGAAGCATACTCAAATTCTGTGAATTTCAAAAAGCAGGCTTGGGCAAGCCAGAGGGCTAGATATTTCTGGGCTGGCTGGCTTCAGAGTACCTTTCAAATCATACCAGATAGGCGACCACCTGCTCTACGTGTGCAGAGTGAGCCCTGCATTTGCCATCACTATTATTTTCTTCACTATTTTAGACTTGAAATGCAAGAAGTAGGATTGTCTGGAAGTAATCTCTCTCCCTCCCTCTCCCTTTTCGTCCTTCTTTCTTTCATTTCACAGGTGAGAAGATGAACAAACAACTCAATTCAGGTCTCCTAGGGTTGTAGATCTTCAGGCAGCGGTGTTGTGGTGGTGTTTAACAACTGGTTTGCTGGAAAAAAAAGTAAGTTTACAAGTTTGTTATGGATTTTACTGATTTGAAGGGTATGTGGCATACAAGTTATAACTAACAAAATACATAACATAATTCATTATAAATTCCATATAGCCGATTGACTCACAAAATGCTTTTGTTGCTTTTTGCTGCTTTCATATATCCACAGCCAACCTATGACTGCAATCCCATTGTGATTTGACAAATAAAGGTGTACCCTTCAATCTCCTAAATCTTTTCCCAATAAAGTCATTGTCATTACATCTGTATGTAGTCTACAGTTTATTTACCATTCATCACTCCGTTACAAAGTACAATCATTAAACTAAGAGGTCTCTCAGTTCTACTAATATTTGTAACATAATTTATTTTCCTAAATAATAATTTGGTTAAGAACTGGCTTGCAGAATTCTTGACAATTTAACAACTGGCTGTCGTGAGTAAAGCCAGCTCCAGCACACCTCTGCCTTTGGGGCTGGCAGCCACCTGACTTGGTTCTCTTTACGCCTTCTGCAGAGCAGGGCTCGAATGTAGGACTTAGTAACTAGAAGCAGGAATGGTGTTTGCTCTCTGTGGCACCAGACCATGGGAAGTCTGCTGACATCTCCATAGCCTTACATACTGAGACTCCTAGAAACCACCTAACAGAACACAAGGGGACCTCTGGTCAAGAACTTGAGCCTCTTTCTGAAGTGACACCACCTGTCACCTGCCATGCCCTTTATTTCCCAGCTCCGGCAGAGAAGCTAAACCCTCTCCTTGAGGAGAAAGCATGGCTGGGAAGGGGAGAGGGTAGGAATTTAAAGCAAGTGCTTTTCAGTGTATTTTCTTCAAGTCTCGTGTCTTTCTACACACCTGCTTGGTGCAGCATTAGTCCTACGGACAGGGTGACTCTTCATGGATTGGCAGGGCAATCACCATCCAGCCCCAGCCCATTTTCTGCCCTTCAGTCATTATTCTTCACCATCTAAATCTGATTTGCTGTGAAAACCAGTTCTGGGAGGTAAGGGTTTTTTAAAAAACCAGCCAGGCTTATAAATAACATCAACACACATTGGGAGGAGGGAAGGAGAAGGGACCCAGATAGCAGTTTTTCACTTTGTTTTTTAATTTCTCATCTAGGAACTTGCAATTCTATGTCTGCTTCAAGCAGAGGAAGCATAGTCTCTCCTGAGACTTCACTAAAGAGCACATGATTTCCACTTTCAGATTTTCTATTGATTCGGCAGAGTCAATTGTCCTAACACCGAGTTTTGTGTTTTTGCCAGTCGGGTGGCAGTGAGTTGCATTTAATTTCTACTATTATTAATACTCTCATTATTATACTACTGCTTGAATAACAATGAGTAGGAGACAGAGGAGGAATGTGTGTGCCAAGGAAGGCCATAAAAAAAAATCCAGTTTTTTTTTTTCAATCGGGATTTTTTAAGGTAAAATTCACATAACATGTAAGTCACCATTTTAACCATTTTAAGTTGTGTAAATAAGTGGCATTTAGTACATTTACAATGTTATGCAAACATCAGCACTATCTAGTTCCAGAAACCCTGTACCCATTAAGCGGCAGTCACTCCCCAGCCCCCTCTCTCCCTCCAGGCCCTGGCAACCACTAATCTGGTTTCTGTTTCTACGGATTTGCCTATTGTGAACATTTCATATAAATGGAATTACACAATATGTGGCCTTTTGTGTCTGGGTTCTTTCATTCAACATAATGTCTCCAAAGTTCATCCATGTTATAGCATGTATTGTGAGTTACTTTTTAATTTTACAAAAAATTTTAAAAAATTAAAGAAGGGGAAAATGTCACAGGCCAGCTTCACATGGCTGAATATCATCTCCTTCCACCCAGTTTTACTTGGCAGGCTGTGAACTATTGCCATTGCAAACCTCTGACTGGGCGCCTTATCCAGGTCCCAAGGAAATGGGCAAAGGGGACTAAAAGAAATAAAGTTCCTCTGTCCCAGGTGAACTCTTTCTTAAGTTTTAGTTACATTTTGATTTGTAGCTACTTGTGGACTTGTATTAGCATTGTGTTAACAAGACCTTGGTTTAGTAATAACTGACCTAGTATACTGTCTCTTTAATTACTTTTGTTTTCCCATAGTTTCAGGAAAGTAAAATACAGTCTTGGTAATGCAGAAATAAAAGTTGTAAACAAAAACCTATGACCTGATCAGAGATGGAAAAAAATGAAGGTTTCTCTTAATTCAAGGGTAGAATTTCAATGACTTTACCACCTTAGTAAAACAAGCTCTCCATTCTTGACTGTTCTGTCAAGGGAATAATATAATGAGAATCTTTGTCTAAACCTTTTCTGGGTGTTCTGTGCCTCATCACTAAAGTCTGCAACAGGAAAACAAAGTCATTTATGAGGTTCCTGCCTATCCTTCTATTGTTACTTTTCCTTTAAGCTTCTTACTGGACTGCAAACTCTTTGGGGGAGGGATGTAGGTCTGATTCATGTAACCCAAATCTCTGACCATTCAAAGGCCCTCATCTGTGTAATGATAGGACTTCAGACATCTTTTTATGTTGCCATATTAGAGTAATTAATGTTAGTTGCAGTAACAAACAACCTCAAAATTTCAGTGGTTTAACACAATAAATGTTTATTCTTTGCTCCCATCACAACTCAAAATAGTTCTGGCAGCTCCCCTCTAAGTGATGACTCAGGGATTCGGGCTTCTTCTATCAATGGAGCTTGCTGTCTTCTACTTTCGGAGTCCTCTGCACATCATCTGAATTGAGCTGACCAGCAAACAAAGAGAGATTGAGCAGAGGATGCCTGCAGATTTTAGGGTCCAGGCATTAAAGTGTCTATACCCCTACATTGAAGGGTCTACATCCCTTCCAGTGATGTTCCCTTGGCCAATGCAAGGGGGCTGGAAGATGTAGTCATCTGTGTGCTCAGGAGAGGAAAAGGATATTGTTCAGCATCTAGCCAATCACTTCTATAATTTGTCCTTTCCCTCAGGCATGCTTAGCAAGACGTGGGTGGGGGAAAGTTGTCTCATGATGGCTCCCAAGTCAGTTGCGCCACATCTATGACTCTGCTTTGCTTGATTCCAGACTGGCAAACTCCACTCTACCATGGACCATCATTCACTTCTCTGCCGGTCACTTGATACAGTTCCAGAACATTCTACCTCCCTTCAATCAGTGCTGCCACCATAAAGCTGACCTCAGGATGAAGAAAAACTGCACCCCCTTTACCATTCCATATAGCACCTTCTTTTACTTGCATCTGAGCCAAGACCAGGTTGTAATAAAACTTTACTGAAGGCTTCAATTCTGCAGAAGGAAATTACAATGTAGAGAAATGTAAAACTGGTGTTAGATCTGACTGTTCTCAGAGTAGACTACTGAAGCCTGCGTAGTTTCTGGCCTGCCTCACAGTGGTAGAGGTCAGTTTTCTTCTTCCTACCATAGGAGGAAGAGCTTCAGTATGTCCCTGTTTTTGCTGAGCCCCAGGCCTCATGTCTCCATATCCCCAAAAAGGTAAAAAGTTCCCTGCCTTCTCTGTCTCTTCTTTCTGACTTGGATCTGTTCATTCAATATGATGGGTTCTGGAAATTTCTATTTCCTTTAGGAAAAAGTGCAACCTTCAACCCATGGAAAGTGGCCTCTGTACTCAGAAGCAAAGTCCCTTTAGCGCATAATAACAGGACATCAGTTGTTTTCTCAACTGAGTTAGAATAACACCACATCAGAGGCATAATCCATCCAGTCTAGGGCAAGCATTGCTAAATTCAGTCCAGTTTATGTTCAGTTTTATTATCTGTTTGAAGTAACACCCATGCCTGCATATCCTTACCACCATCTTGAGGTCTCAGCAGCCAACCTCCTTGAGCAACTGCATTTCCAAGAAGAAGCAATAATTTGTAGGATGATGTGTGTAAGTTCATCTTTAGTCACTCTCTCCACAATGAAATAGAAGTTGTAGGACCATGCAAACTAACTGAACCTTTTGCAGCTGGAGAGTTGCAAACCGTACATCCCAGAAGAGGGCCTCTGTTCAATTTTTTTTTTTTTTTTTTGAAGTCTAAGGCTCTTTTGATGACAAATAAGAAGACTCTGCTAAATAACTTAAGCAGAAAAGCAGGTGTGTAGAGGATTTATCAGAGGGCAACAGGACCCAAGAGCAGGAGGTAGGGCTCTTTTATAGGGACTTAAGCCTTTAGCAGCCAGGCTCATTCATGTTCTTTCTCAGTGTGCATCAGCTTCCTCTCTAACAAATTGGCCTCTGTTTGTCCATGCACAAGGTAGAAAGAAGATTGCACAGTATTCAAGTTTATATTGCTTCAATTCAGGCAGCCATCATTAATTCGCAAGTGTCTCTTAGCCCCATTTTTAATTCTATAGAAAAATTGGTTCATCTTACGTGGCCACTCTTTATCTTATTAACTATAGCCAGGAAGAAAGTATCATATGGTATAAACAGCTCTGCCAGTGTGTACCTTGTAAATTGAGGTGGTTATTTCTATGAAAATTGAGGATTCCAGGGCAAATGAATTCTTGTCCAAAGGTAATTTTATATTCTACTGCCAATGATACAGAATATTGCTCAAAAGTTTGATCTAGGCTGATGTGGGAGGATTGCTTGAGGTCAAAAGTTTGAGACCAGCATGGGCAACATTGATTCCATCTCTACAAAAAATTTAAAAATTAGCCAAGTGTAGTGGCATGCCATGTAGTCCTAGCTACTTGAGAGGGTAAGGTGGGAGGATTATTTGAACTCAAGAGTTCAAGACTGCAGTAAGGTATGATTATGCCAAGCTGCACTCCAGCCTGGGTGACCGAGGTAGATCCTGTCTTTTTTAAGAAAAACAACTTTGATCTGAGATTTTTCTGGTCTTGATTATCTTCATTAAAGTGTCTGGGATCATCAGGTTCAAGTTTGGTTTGAAGCCCAAATTCCTTGTTTTTCCCCTTCCCTGTAGGAATCCCTGTAGAAAGGAAACATCTTCCAAGTATAGAGCCTGGGAGTTAGAGCTAGTCCTGAGATGACAGCTGGGAAAGGTCTATGTTCCCCTTTCACATCTAGCTCCAGGTGTCTTGGTCCTTTTTTGGTAATACTTGCATCAACCACAGGCCTTGGGCAGTTCTTAGTACAAAGTAGGCCCTGAACTAATACTTATAGAATGAACGGATCGTTGGTTGATTTGAACCATTCCATTTGCTGGCTTCCAGAAAAACTGCCAGTTAACTGGTGGTTTGCTCAAAGTCCCAAGCCTCTCTTTCTTTTCCATACTGTGAATCAATAGACTTTTACTTGAAATGTTTTGGTCTTTAGCTTTCTGGAACTTTCTTAACTCTCTTGACAAGCAAAATTGTTACTTCCTCTATGCTATGATAGTAACTGGCTTACATTGTCAATAAATCTTTCATCATATTGAATTTCAGTTACTCACACTCAGATCTGCTTACACAACTAGATTATTAATTGCTTAGGTGTAGGCATTCTAGTTCTATATGCCTAGTGCATGTTAAATGCTCAAAAGATGTTTTGTGAAAGTATGAATCAGTCAATCAATAAGCTATGTTTCCTGGGATATACCAGCCTTCAGGTAAAAGTTGAGTCATTGTAACAATCCTTTTCTGGATATACCTTTTTCTTATTACACATCCCTCAAATTCCAACCAGATATTTTTTATACTGTTCTGGGGTGAGTATTGTATATTTTCTCGTATATTCATTATTTTTTTCTCTCTCTCTCTCTCTCTCGCTCTCTCACACACACACACACACTCACACACACACACACACACATTTTTCTTTTGAGACAGAGTTTCGCTCTTGTTACCCAGGCTGGAGTGCAATGGCATGGTCTTGACTCCCTGCAACCTCTGCCTCCCGTGTTCAAGTGATTCTCCTGCCTCAGCCTCCTGAGTAGTTGGGATTACAGGTGCACACCACCATGCCTGGCTAATTTTTGTATTTTTAGTAGAGATGGGGCTTTGCTATGTTGGCCAGGCTGGTCTCAAACTGTTTACCTCAAATATTCCACCTGCCTCGGCCTCCCAAAGTGCTGGAATTACAAGTGTAAGCCACCACACCTGGCGTATTTATTTTTTTGATGGAATTTTGCTGAGTGCAGTGGCACGATCTTGGCTTGCTGCACACTCGCCTCCCAGGTTCAAATGATTCTCCTGCCTCAGCATCCTGAGTAGCTGGGATTATAGGCAACTGCCACCATGCCAGGCTAATTTTTTGTATTTTTAAAATAGAGACAGGGTTTCACCATGTTGTCCAGGTTGGTCTCAAACTCCTGACCTCAGATGATCCACTTGCCATGGCCTCACAAAGTGCTGGGATTACAAGCATGAGCCACTACGCCTGGCTACATATATATTTACATGTCTGCTAAAGCTAAATAATATACTGGGGCCTGGAATGCAGAAATAAGGATTGATGATGATGATAATGATGATTCCTATAGTATTTGAGAGTCTTAATAAAACAGCACTTCTCATTCCTGAGTTATGAATCAATCTAGAAATAAGTCAAAAGAACCAGCATATAGAGTCAAAGTTGTAACATTTAAAAAATTACTGATAAAGCTTATATGGGAAAATGAGCCTTATATCTATGGCCAAGTGGTCTCCTGAATACTAACCCCCCAGAACTATTTAGACTCACCCACTCCATTAAGGCACTGATTCCTTACATGGTCTGTCCCCATGAGATCAGCCATGGACAAACAGAATGTGTACTACCTGGGGGAAGGCTAGCTCCCGAGAGAGGGCAGGGAATAATTAATTGATGGAACAAGATCCTCCTGGTTACCCCATGGCTATTGCAATTTTCCTGCTAGCCTTGGTGTTCATCAGCGATCATTCTTATAACCAATACTGAAAGCGACAGTTCTGTTGCCAATATGCCTGGAAGATGCAGCCGCTGCTGCTGTTGGCCAAAGGCACTTCCACTGCTGTGATGGCCCAGCAACACCTGTGCCAAGGCTACTGACGCCTGGTCAAGGCGATAATGTCTGAGCTGACTCCTGTGGTTGCCAAAGTCAACAAAGTTGCTGAAGAAGTTGTTGGCACCAGAAGGTTTGCATGCTCAGCGTCTCTCAGAGCTTAAGAGCTCTTGTGGTTTCTACTTGCTATTTTCCTGCAGCCCCCAGGCATAGATTTGAGGCTGGGTCAGTGCAGGCTGAGCAAGAGGACACTCTGAGGGACAGACACAGGCCAATGACAGAGATGACTCCAAACAAGGTTATTCATCCCATCTCAG
This sequence comes from Macaca thibetana thibetana, assembly GCF_024542745.1. Classification (NCBI taxonomy): domain Eukaryota; kingdom Metazoa; phylum Chordata; class Mammalia; order Primates; family Cercopithecidae; genus Macaca; species Macaca thibetana. The sequence goes on along the minus strand of NC_065578.1, from coordinate 142,742,949 downwards.
AGAGATGCCACCTGAACTGAAAGAAGACAGCACTCACCACGCAGCCCTTTTCTTGTGTCCCTATATTGGACCACATCACTATACTAAATTATGAATTACTAATACTTCTAAATCCATTCATGATCTGGTGAATAATACAATTATTTGCAATGTGTTTTGTGTTAATGTTAAAGACATTAATATGTTACATATAAGTTTGCAAAATGCCTCTTTATATAACCCAGTTTTGGTATTTCTTAATGTAATATTTCAGGAGTCTCAAAAACAAAAGGAGTTTGAGGCTCCTTCAACCTCCAAGGGAGCCCCCATCTCGCTTCTTTTGCCCTTTTACCCCTCCTACTTTGGACCATTGTCCTTGTATCAAACTCGTTTGCCTTAGAGCTCTCTTTCCTAAAAAAGGTTCTTCCCCGGGAGGTTCTTCTACCTTTCTCATAAGTAAGTCTCTGTTGCTGACCCATGAGTTTTTGCAACAAGCCTTGACATGCCTGAGTCCTAGAGTGAACCCAGCTTAGGCTCATGCTGGGTTCCCTATATGCATAAGGAATGAATCAGGAAGGGTTTACCTACTTTAATCCAGGAGCTTAATTAAACTAACAAGAGCAACCATTACAGGGTGGATATAAAGAGGACCTTGTTTCTTGGATTTGTTTCCATTCTTCCTCCAACTTTAGCAACTGTTCATTATTTAGCCCTAACTAAATCAGCACATTTCAGTAGTCACACCTAGAAATCTTGTGAGTACATGCGGAATTTAAGGAATGTTTAGAAAAAAATTTTGTTGAATTAACAAACTTGCTGGGGAGTTCTGGGTCTTCCTACATTTTGTTTCCCTTACAGAAGGCGTTCTTACTTCTGTTTATGTTTAGGACTCAAATGTATTATTGATTTGTGTTCCTCTGAATTCCCCAAGGAAGATGCTTATTCAAACACCTGGCTGGGTGCGGTGGCTCACGCCTGTAATCCCAGCACTTTGGAAGGCTGAGGTGGGCGGATCATGAGGTCAGGAGATCGAGACCATCCTGGCCAAGGTGGTCAAACTCTGTCTCTACTAAATATACAAAAAGTAGCTGGCATGGTGGCGGGTGCCTGTAGTCCCAGCTACTCTGGAAGCTGAGGCAGGAGAATCGCTTGAACCAGGGAGTTGGAGGTTGCAGTGAGCTGAGTTTGCGCCACTGCACTCCAGCCTGGGCAACAGAGTGAGACTCCGTCTCAAAAAAAAAAAAAAAAAAAAGCCTGACAGGCTCGTGGCAGTAAAGAAGTAGATAAAAGATAAAACTTGCATCCTTGGTTGAAAAACAAACACAAACACGTAGCTCTTTATGAATGTGTTGACACAGCACACTTTTGCCTGCTATCCTGCTGCTGACCAACTAATCTAACCGGCTTCTCTTCCACATGCAGCGTCATCCCCCATCTCTGAGTGAAGTCCACAATTAATGAGATTCTTTGGGTGGTTGTTGCCATCGCTGACTCACTGGCTGTTTTAGCTACAATGCATCACCAGTGTATACCTGCCTCAGGCACAGACGGAATGCTGGGTGGCCTGATGCTATCTTAGGTAACTAGAGCATTGCTTCTGGAAGTGAGAAGCTGCCTTTAAATTATTCAGTGAGCCTTCTTCCAGTTCACAGGCCTTTCACAACAGTAGGGAAAGCAGCAGCAAAGTGCCATGATGGCCTTGACACAGCAGGATTTAAAGGGAAGGCAAAAATAGGGGAGGAGGATTCCACAGCTGGAGTATGCCAAGCAGAGACTAGAATGTTGCAGAGCCTCCTGCATCTGCTCACCTCTTTTCCAGGTGGGAATGATGGAAGAGAAGTGGAAAGAGTGTAGTGGCTCTTAAGCAGGGTTACTGCCACCCTGGCAACATTTGTTAATTTGCAAGTTAATGTGTGTATTTTTTAATTTTTATTTTTTAGCACTCTCTGATAAGGAGATAATGTGTGTTTTGTTCATTTGTCTGATTCTTGTTAGACTATTTGCTACTTGAGAGTCCGATCTTATTTATGTCATTGCAATGTTATATACTCAACCCTGGCACTTTGTTACTCTTTTTTTTTTTTTTTTTTTTTTTTTTTTTTGAGACGGAGTCTCGCTCTGTCGCCCAGGCTGGAATGCAGTGGCCAGATCTCAGCTCACTGCAAGCTCCGCCTCCTGGGTTTACGCCATTCTCCTGCCTCAGCCTCCCGGGTAGCTGGGACTACAGGCGCCCGCCACCTTGCCCGGCTAGTTTTTTTTGTATTTTTTAGTAGAGACGGGGTTTCACCGGGTTAGCCAGGATGGTCTCGATCTGCTGACCTCGTGATCCGCCCGTCTCGGCCTCCCAAAGTGCTAGGATTACAGGCTTGAGCCACCGCGCCCGGCCCACTTTGTTACTCTTAATAAACTTATATGGAACGAAATATGTTCTGTTTGAACTTCTCCTTTTAGGTCTATTCATGTGCTGAAAAAAAAAATCACAGAATTAGTCTATTTTTTCACTTCATTACTTAGTTCTCAGTCCTGCATATACTCGAAGTCAGTCTTCTTTTCTCTGGGTTGAACAACCATGTCAGATTCCTGGTAGTCTTAAGGGAGGAGACCATTCCTCATATTGTTTTATGCCCAATTTCTGCCTCCAAAGAAAGAAAAAGTGAAAACTAAAAGGTAGAAATGAAATCCACAAGCAGACAGCCCGGCACCATACCCTGGGCCTCGTAGTTAAAGATCAACCTCTGACCTAATCGGTTATGTTATGTATAGATTACAGACATTATACAGAAAAGCACTGTGAAAATCCCTATCCTGTTTTGTTCCAATCTAATTGTTGGTGCATGCTGCCCCCAGTCACGTACCCCCTGCTTGCTCAATCGATCACAACCCTCTCACGCACACCCCCTTAGAGTTGTGAGCCCTTAAATGGGACAGAAATTGCTTACTTGGGGAGCTCGGCTCTTGAGACAGGAGTCTTGCTGATGCCCCCAGCTGAATAAACCCCTTCCTTCTTTAACTCGGTGTCTGAGGAGTTTTGTCTACGGCTCATCCTGCTACATTTCTAGATTCCCTGACTGGGAAGCGAGGTGAATGGTGGATGGTCGAGGCAGCTCCTTAGGCAGCTTTAGCCTGCCCTGTGGAACATCCTTGCGGGGGACTCCGACCAGTCCCAGTGATGCAGTTCCTGGGTAGGCATTTGCCCCGGTGGGACGCCTCACCAGAGCAGTGTGTGGCAGGCCCCCGTGGAGGATCAACGCAGTGGCTGAACACCAGGAAGGAACGGGCACTGGAATTCTGGACATCTAAAACTTGGTAAGACTAGTCTTTGAAACTTGCCCACTCCGTTTGAATGGAAGCAAGGCCTGATCACCCAAGGTGTGCCTGTACTGGCACTTTGGTTTTTGTTTTTGACTTTACTTGCTTGATGCTTTGGTTTTTGTTTTGACCTGGCTTGGATTTCTGGATACTGTGATTTTGGTTTTGATTTTGGCTTGGTGAAAACTGCAAAAGTGTGTGTGTGCCCTTTTTACTTGTGTGCCCTTTTTATCCTTTGTTTTATGCTGTGCGTGTGGTGTGAGTGTGGTGTTTTGTCTCGAAGAAGCATAGGTCAGGCATAAATAAGCCCACCCTACTAGGAACTATGTTGAAAAATTCCAAAAAAGAATTAAAAGGAGACTCTGGAGTACTGTGACACTAAGAAAACTTAAAACTTTGTGTAAGATAGACTGGCCAGCATTAGAGGTAGGTTGGCCATTAGAAGGAAGCCTGGACAGGTTCCTTGTTTCAAAGGTATGGCACAAGGTAACCTGTAAGCCAGGGAACCCAGACCAGTTCCCATACATAGACATTTGGTTACAGCTGGTTTTAGAACCCCGCCCCCAACACACAGCGGTTGAGAGAATAGCAGCAAAAGCAGCTGGCAGAGGCAAGGAAAGACCAGCAGAAAGAGAGAAAGGAAAGAGACAGAGAGGAAAAGAGGCAAAGAGAGAGAGGAAGAGACAGACAAAGAGGGAGTCAAGGGGGGAGAGAGAGAGAGAGAGAGAAAGAGAGAGGCAGAGAGAGGGAGGAAGAGACAGAGGCAAAAGGAAAGTCAGAGAGAGAGAGACAAAGTCAAAGAGAGAAAGAAAGAGAGAGATATACAAGTAGTTAAGAAAAAAAAGTGTACCCTATTCCTTTAAAAGCCAAGGTAAATTTAAAACCTATAATTGATAATTGAAGGTATTCTCCGTAGTCCTATAACACTCCAATACCACTTTGTTGTCAGTGTAAACAAGGGCATATCCCAAAAGCACTGAGGCCTTCCTATCAAAAATCCTTAACCCAGTAACCTGCGGATGGCCCAGATGCATTCAATCTGTAGCGGCAACTGCTTTGCTAACAAAAAAAGTAAAAAAAATAACTTTTAGAGGAAATCTCATTGTGAGCACACTTGACCAGTTCAGAAGTATCCTAAGGAAAACTAAAAAAAGGGGAAAAAAATAGAGGGGGCGGAATTTATGTAAAAAGAGTATTATATGGTAAATTCTTGTCCTGAAATAAATTAACTGTTGTTTAAAGAAAGACATATTTATAATAAGTCAGAAAGTTGAGGCATGTCGAAGAATGTCTGCGAAAGTCATGAAAGAGAAAAATGTTATTAAAAAAAGAATTATGCAAAAAATGTTGTATAATTCAAAAGTAGCTAGGCCTCCGGAATGTAAAACTATTGAAAAAAAAAGTTTATGTGCAAGGTGTATAAGAAAAGTAAAATATACCTTTGGTAAAAGGATTATAAGGAGGCATAAGAATGTACATTTTTACATACATTAAAAAGTTAAAAAAATTATTGTTTTAAAGGTTTAAGCAAGTTTTAAAACAATTAATTGTAAAGAAAATTCTGTGTGTAAGCATATTAGCTAAACTTAAAGAAGTATCATCCAGTTTTTCTGTGAACTGGACATTAAAGTAAAAGCATAACAGGTTTTTCTTAAAGCACCAACCTGCTCTTTAGCAAAAATTATAAAAAGTTAAAAAAGTCTATAAAATCTTACCTTATGGTCAAACATTAAAAATTAGATAAATACATCCACTAGGTTTTATTAAAATTAGGTTTAACATTAATAACACACTATATAAAGATAAAATTAACTTATCTAGTATAAAAATAATATGAGAAGCATTGCTAAATGTAAAATGGAATTTGGCTTTCTTTGGTTTAAAAACTAATAAAAATAGATGCTAAAGGAAATTTCTCAGTAAAAAGGCACTAAGGACTATAAAGTCCACTGCCAAAGTCCTCATATTTAAGACAAAAGGTCAATTTCTTAAAAATTATACACTTGGTTTATCTCCCACTTTCCTTTCTCTCAAAAACTAAAAGTCTTTTAGCACATGTACCACCCCTAGAATTTCCAGTAAAGCAGCACCAGCCTGAAGATCACGTTCTCATCAAAGGGTGGAAAGAAGAAAACTCGAGCCAGCCTTGGAAGGACCCTACCTTGTGCTGCTAACCGCCAAGACTGCTGTTCGTACAGCAAAAAAGGATGGACTCATCACACCCGAGTCATAAAAGTGCCACCCACTCCAGACTCATGGGCCATAGTCCCAGGGGAAACCCTACCAAACTAAAGCTAAGAAAAATTTAACTCTTTTCATCTATTCTATTACTCTTTCTTCTTTCCTGGTTCTATTGTTGACCATCTAGTTATTAACATAACCAAGTCAATTTCACCTCAAACTATTGCATTTAATGCTTGCCTTGTTATACCCTGTGGGGACTTGCCAAGTCAAAGACAGCTTTCTACTTCAGAAAAGTACTTCTGTCCCTCCTGACTCTCCTCAGACTGGGCATTAGTAAGCTAGGACCATTTAATCTGGGGAGATTTTGATAAAGACCCCAGTGCCACCAAGGAGTCTTGCCCCCTGATGTAGAGCTTTCATGCCATAGTTGGTCCAACATTCTGTAGACCACTAAAGAGCAAGGATGGACTGCTCCAACTGGTTTTTGTAATTTGCTAAAACCATACATTCATTTTACTAGAGGATCATAGAAGTTGAAGACTTAAAACAAAACTTTAGCAATTAAGGCAGGATACCAAGATGCAAATGCCTGGTTAAAATGGATCAAATATTCCATCTGCACATTAAACAAAAGCAATTGTTATGCTTGTGTACATGGCAGGCCAGAGGCCCAGATTGTCCCCTTTCCACTAAGGTGGTCCTCCAGTCGACCAGGTGTGGGCTGCATGGTAGCTCTTTTCCAGGATTCCACAGCCTGGAGTAATAAGTTATGCCAAGCTCTCTCTGCTATATCCCAAAGTCCGGCACCCTGTGGGTCAGCCCCCAAGGGCCATCCAGCCTCCATCTCCCAACACTAAGTTCACTTCATGTCCCTCATGACAAGGAGGAAACTTAGCACTCCTTGGAGACCTGAAAGAATGCAGTGAGCTTAAGAATTTTCAAGAACTTATCAATCAGTCAGCCCTTGTTCATCCCCGAATGGATGTGTGGTGGTATTGCGGTGGACCTATACTGGGCATTCTGCCGAATAACTTGAGTGGCACTTGTGCTTTTGTCCATTTGGCTATCCCTTTCACTCTGGCATTTCATCAGCCAGAAGGAAAAACATATAACATCCTAAAGTGAGGGAAGCCTCTTATAGGTCTTTCGACTCTCATGTCTATTTAGATGCAATTGGAGTCCCACGAGGAGTACCAGATCAATTTAAAACTTGAAATCAAATAGCTGCAGGATTTGAGTCAATATTTTGATAGGTGACAGTTAATAAAAATGTAGATTAAACTACATCTATTACAACCAACAGCAACGAGCTTTTCATGAGTTAAAAGAAAAACTCATGTCAGCCCCAGCCCTGAGGCTACCTGACCTGACAAAACTCTTTACACTCTATGTGTCAGAAAGAGAAAAAATGGCAGTTGGAGTTTTAACCCAGACTGTGGGGCCGTGGCCAAGGCCAGTGGCCTATCTCTCAAAACAACTAGACAAGATTTCCAAAGGCTGGCCCCCAGGTCTAAGGACCCTAGCAGCAACGGCCTTGTTAGTACAAGAAGCAGATAAACTAACCCTTAGGCAAAACCTGAATATAAAGCCCTCTCCCCCCCATGCTGTGGTGACTTTAATGACTACCAAAGGACATCATCGGTTAGCAAATGCTAGATTAACCAAGTACCAAAGCTTGCTATGTGAAAATCCCCACATAACCATTGAAGCTTGCAACACCCTAAACCATACCACCTTGCTCCTGGTATCAGAGAGCCCAGTTGAATACAACTGTGTAGAGGTGTTGGACTCAGTTTATTCTACTGGGCCCAACCTCCAAGACCATCCTTAAACATCAGTAGACTGTGAGCCGTACATGGACGGGAGCAGCTTTGCCAACCCCTGCAAAGTGACTCTGAAGAAGATGACAAGTCCTGCTCCAGTCACACCCAGAAGCTGATTGGTCCACGCTCGGCTGAAGCATGAGAAAACTCATTGAGGGACTCATTTTCCTTAAAATTTGGACTTTTACAGTAAGGACTTCAACTGACTTTCCTCAGACTGAAGACTGTTCCCATGTATACATCAAGTCACTGAGGTAGGACAAAAGGTTGCTATGGTCCTATTATTTTATGGTTATTATAAGTGTACTGGAGCTCTAAAAAGAACTTGTTTGTATAATGTTATTCTATACAAGGTATGTAGCCCAGGAAATGACCAACCTGATGTGTGTTATGCCCCATCTGAGCCTCCCATGACCACAGTTTTTAAAATAAGATTAAGGACTGAGGACTGGTGGGGGCTTATAAATGATATGAGTAAAATGTTAGCCAAAACAGAAGAAAAAGGGGTGCCCAAACAAGCCACCTTAAAAATGTGATGCCTGTGCTGTCATTAATATTAATAAGTTAGGAATAAGGTGTGGTTCTCTTAATTAGAAAAGAGGCTATATGGCAGAAAATAAGTACATCTGTCATAAATTAGGACTGTGGGGAAATAAATGTAAATACTGGTCTTGTGTCATTCAGGCCACTTGAATAAAAAAAAAAAAAAATGAAAAGGATCCAGCCCACCTTCAGAAAGGAAAAAAATGGCCCTTCCTGTACTAAGTGACAATGTAACCCCTTAGGCTAGTAATAGCCGATCCCCTTGATCCTCGCTGGAAAAAAGAGGAGCGTGTGACCTTAGAAATCGACAAGGCCAGACTGGATCCTCAAGTAAATATCTTGGTTCGAGGAGAAGTTTACAAATGCTCTCTTGAGCCAGTGTTTCAAACTTTCTATGATGAACTAAATGTGACAGTACCAGAAATTCCAGGAAAAACAAGAAATTTGTTTTTGCAAGTAGCCAAGCATGTAGCCCAGTCTCTCAATGTCACTTCATGTTATGTATGTGGAGGAACTGTAATAGGAGATCAATGGCCTTGGGAAGCCCAAGAATTAGTACCTACAGACCCAGTTCCTAATGAATTTCTGGCTCAAAAGAATCACCCTGATAATTTCTGGGTCCTAAAAGCCTCAATTATTGTACAGTATTGCATAGCTATAGAAGGAAAATAATTCACTCACCCCGTAGGATGACTTAGTTGTCTGAGACAGAAACTGTATAATGGTACCACAAAAAACAGTCACTTGGTGGAGTTCAAATCACACAGAGAGAAATCCATTTAGTAAATTCCCAAAGTTGCAAATTGTGTGGACCCACCCGGAGTCCCACCAGGTCTGGACAGCCCCCATTGGATTATACCAGATATGTAGGCATAGAGCTTATGCCAAATTACCTGACCAGTAAGCAGGTAGTAATGTTATTGGCACTATTAAACCATCTTTCTTCCTACTGCCCATAAACACAGGCGAATTCCTGGGCTTCCCTGTCTATGCTTCCCGCGAAAAGAGAAACATAGCTATAAGAAACTGAAAAAATGATAAATGGCCCTCTGAGAGAATCATACAATATTATGGGCCTGCTACTTAGGCACAGGACAGCTCATGGGGATACTGGACCCCCATTTATGTGATCAACCAAATCATACGGTTACAAGCTGTCTTAAAAATAATCACTAATAAAACCGGCAGAGCCTTGACCATTCTGGCCCAGCAAGAAACTCATATGAGAAATGCTATCTATAAAAATAGATTAGCTCTTGACTACTTGCTAGCAGCTGAAGGAGAGTTCTGTAGGAAATTTTACCTTACTAATTGCTATCCACATATAGATAATCAAAGGCAAGTAGTTGAAGACATAGTTAGAGATATGACAAAACTGGCATATGTGGCTGTGCAAGTGTGGCATGGATTTGATCCTGGGGCCATGTTTAGAAAATGGTTCCCAGCACTAGGAAGATTTAAAACTCTTATAATAACAGTTATAATAGTAATAGGAACCTGCTTACTGCTCCCTTGTTTGCTACCTGTACTTCTTCATATGATAAAAAGCTTCATCGCTACCTTAGTTCACCAAAATGCTTCAGCACAAGTGTACTATATGAATCACTATCGATCTGTCTTGCAAGAAGACATAGGTAATAAAAATGAAAGTGAGAACTCCTACTATTGAGTGAGAGTCTCAAAAGGGGGGAAAAGGGAGGAGACCTCCCCTCATATTGTCTTATGCCCAATTTCTGCCTCCAAAGAAAGAAAAAGTAAAAACTAAAAGACAGAAATGAAATCCACAAGCAGACAGCCTGGCACCACACCCTGGACCTGGTAGTTAAAGATCAACCCCTGACCTAATCAGTTATGTTATCTATAGATTACAGACATTGTATAGAAAAGCACTGTGAAAATCCCTATCCTGTTTTGTTCTGATCTAATTACTGGTGCATGCAGCCCCCAGTCATGTACCCCCTGCTTGCTCAATTGATCACGATCCTCTCATGTGCACCCCCTTAGAGTTGTGAGCCCTTACAAGGGACAGAAATTGCTTACTTGGGGAGCTCGGCTCTTGAGACAGGAGTCTTGCCAATGCCTCCGGCTAAATAAACCCCTTCCTTCTTTAGCTCAGTGTCTGAGGAGTTTTGTCTGCGACTCCTGCTACAGTCTCAAAGGGATTGATTACTTGAGGATAAGTCCTTAAATATTCTTGAAACAAGAGCGATTAAAGCATATATATATATATTATTTATATATATATATATATATAAAAATATAAACCTCCCAGGTTCAAGTGATTCTCCTATCTCAGCCTCCAGATTAGCTGGGATTACAGGCACAAACCACCATGACTGGATAATTTTTTTTTATTTTTAGTAGAGACGGGATTTCTCCATGTTGGTCCACCTGGTCTCAAACTCCTCACCTCAGGTGATCCAGCCGCCTCTGCCTCCCAAAGTGCTGGGATTACAAGCATGAGCCACCGTGCCCGGCCAGCACTCCCAAATTGTATTGACCACCATGTTAAGTGCTTCTGGGCACTACAGATCCACAGATCTGCTACAGACATTCTTTTGTAGGGAAGGGAAAACTTTTCCTCTAGTGATAGAGTAATGAGTGAAAAAAACAGTTTTAGTTACACATATACATGGTTCTGGATAAAGTAAAACGTGGCTCATGGAGGCAGTCAGAACTTAGTGTTTACATACCTTCTTAGGTTACACAAAGAAAAAGGGGTTTGGGACCTGCTGAGGGGGTAAGTTATGCAAGGTAACAAAGGACTGTGTGGAAACAAGAGTTGTTTATTAAGGTTTGTCATCTAGATTTCAGTTGGTGCCTTCTCCATTGATAGGAGTTGCAACTGCCATCCTCCTCCTTCCTGGTTTGGTAGAGGGAGACACTTTTGCAAATGTAAATGTCTTTTATAAATGTAAGCTTCCTTTAAGAAAGGGAAATTTATGCCCTGCTTCAGAGCTTTTTCTGGGTCTAATGTTCCTCAATTGCCTTCAGCTCAGAATAATCCTTATGCCAAAGAGGCCTATTTTGGGGTGGCATATTCTGGTCTCCTTCACTAGTATAGTTCATTTTACATCAGGATAGATTTTGAAAAGTAGTTGTGCTTCCCTATACACAATCAACACACTTTGGAAGCAATAATACTCATTTCTATAGGTCTCTGGGGTTGCTAGGGTGCTTCATTGGGCAGAGTCCAATAACCTCAATTATGGAAGCCTTACTCTGTGTTTTAGCGTAAAATCATTTTCACCCTTTCATGATGGGCAAGCAATAGGCTCAGGCTCCATTGCACATATCTCAGTATGCGGGATAGCACAGCGAGGAAAGAGAGCATGGCAAGTTAGAGGAATAGAGTTCAATATAACTGGAGTATTGAGTGCAATCTCAGCCCAGGAAGAGCTAATGGTCAAAGCCAGATGTAATGGATATTTTTTGTGTGCCTCCCTGGCATCCAATCCTTCCTTTCCTGTCAATAGCCCCTTTTTTCATTTTGGGATTCATCCCTTATGCATTTCATTCCTTGTGGTCTAGATGGAGCTGTAGGTCTGGGGGTGGAAATTGAATTGAGGCCTGAGTCAACTGGCATACCATATTTTCTTGGCACAAGGATGGGATCTAGACTGGTCTTATCTGTATGAATTTCTGGACTCTTTTTTTTTTCTTTCCTTTTATATATATATATATATATATATAAGTTTTTGAGATGGAGTCTCACTCTGTTACCCAGGCTGGAGTGCAGTGGCACAATTTCAGCTCACTGCAACCTCTGCCTCCCAGATTCAAGCGATTCTATGCCCCAGCCTCCCAAGTAGCTGGGATTACAGGCATGCACCAGCACGCCCAGCTAATTTTTTGTATTTTTAACAGAGATGGGGTTTCACCATGTTGGCCGGGCTTGTCTTGAACTCCTGACCTCAGGTGATCCACCTGCCTCAGCCTCCCAAAGTGCTGGGATTACAGGCGTGAGCCACCACGCCTGGTCTGGACGTTTCTTAAAAATTCTGAATCAAAGACACCCACCGTTTTCTACCAGATTTAAACCTAGAAATAAGTTGTTCCCAGAGCAGGTGGCAGCCATTCTGAGGCCACAGGGAAAGAACCCATCTGAGAATGGAATCAATACAGCAGTTGAGTCATGGAACAGAGAGAAATGGGTCTTGGAAATATCATTTGAACCCCTGCATCATGATGTGCCTGAACTTCTGAAATTTCCAATCACGTGAGCCAGTACATTCCCTTTTTGGTTTAGGCCGGTTTGGGTTGAATACTCTGTTATGTGTAACTGCAAAAGTCCCAATGTGGATACTGGGTTAGCCAAATGCCTTCATCAAGTCCAAAGAGTGAGCACAGGGTGAAGACTGAGAGAAAAAGCCAAACCACTTGTAAGAGGACACTAGAAAGGTTCACGGAGTATGAGTAATAGCTGCCATGAAGTGAGAAGATCTAGGAAGATGGCCCTGAGTAGGGACATGCCAGGAGTTGGTTCACCAGCTGATATCCTACTTATCTTCCAATTCTTTTTTTTTTTTTTTTTTTTTTTTTTTTTTTTTTTTTGAGACGAAGTCTCACTCTGTCACCCAGTCTGGAATGCAGTGGTGCCATCTTAGCTCACTGCAACCTCTGCCTCCTGGCTTCAAGCAATTCTTGTGCCTCAGCCCCCTGAGTAGCTGGGATTATGGGCACCCACCATTATGTCTGGCTAATTTTTGCATTTTTAGTAGAGACAGGGTTTTGCCATGTTGGCCAGGCTGGTCTCTAACTCCTGACCTCAAGTGATCCGCCCACCTTGGCCTCCCAAAGTGTTGGGATTATAGGAATGAGCCACTGCGCCTGGCCCAATTCATTTTTTAAGTTTAATTTTTTTGATAAGTCCTAAACATTCTTATTTAAAACATAGCGTTAGTCATCTAAATATGGCATATAAACCTTCCCAAGGCCTACTGACCATCTGAGAAGTATTTGAACTGTACAAACCAAAAATAAACTAAGTCCCTTTTCTAAAAGTTTCAACCATCTGAAAATCAAAAAGAGGCATAGAATCCTACATTTCAATTTACTGCAAGTCTTAGTTACCAATAGCAACAGATAGTTATTTTGAACACAGTCTCTAACATTGCTCTCTTTCTTTTTATTCTTGTTGGCAAATGTGTAGAAAATCTATAGTAACCTCCCACAGAATGAAATGGGATGATTTCAGACAGTCACGGACACATGATATATTACCCTTCAACCTCTAACAAATGCTCAGCATCTATAGCTTCGATTCCATTATTACTTTTCATGCTTGCTGATTAGAACACAGGGTTCTCTCACGATGAGAGGTTTCATTTAACCTATACAAAAATATGGTGCTGATGCTCGAGTGAATGGTTCATGAAGCAAAGAGAGTATACAATGGATTTCCAAAAACCATGCTGCAAGGGAAGAGATGATTTGGGGCTGGCTGAGAAATTTAACTGTCACATTCAAATGCCGGCAGAATCTAAACCTTTCTATTGCTGAAGAGTAGTGGTTTATTCTCACAAATCCTTTTCATTCATATCTAGGAAACTTTATGTATCATTTCCAAGCCATAGAATGCATCTGTGACCCATCTTCAATCTAATTCTTTCTACCTAAGGCTAGGTCAACTAGTGATAGGTGAGTTAACAAGCATAGTTTAGTATGGAGGTCATTTTCATGTTGAAAACACTGAAGCTTTCTGTTCTTTGAACATACAGTCCAAGTAATTGAGTACTTCATTATCCCTCTAAAGGTTTCGTGTATATTATTTTTGTCTCTTTATCTGGGTCCCATAAGACAGGAAGAAAAGTCCCTCCTCCGGGATGGAGAACAGTTTTCCCCATACTTCTACCCCTGTTGAGCTCCCAGGAACGGGTGGCCACCATGTGGTCTCTGTTCACCTACCTGAAAATGTGTACTGCCCTCTTACACCTGTTGGCTTGCTTCCCTTCACTTGAGTTCCTCTAACTTTAGACATCATGTGTTGAACTCTTCAGCTGCCTCTGCAGCTGAGGCAGGTATCTCCAGCCCTTGCCCCTCTTAATTTTAGCATCTTGTTCTCAGTATATTCTTCACTGACTCAGGCTGCTGGGGCTTAGGCATACCCTTACCAGAATTCACCAAGTTATGGCAGACCAGTTTAAGAAAATGCAATATTTATTGGAATTACTGGCTACCATGTGACTATACAGTAATTTATGAGTATTCCCATTACAAAGTTGAAACTTTGCTGTCCTACATGAAATTGTGAGTAAAAAAATAAATAAATAAAATGCAATAGTGTATCTGTTGTCTGTTGCTACCTAACAAATCACCCCAACACTGTGGTTTAAAATAACATTTATTGCCAGGCATGGTGGCTCACGCCTGTAATCACAGCACTTTGGGAGGCTGAGGTAGGCAGATCACTTGAGGTTGGGAGTTCAAGACCAGCCTGACCAACACGGAGAAACCCCATCTCTACTAAAATTATAAAATTAGCCAGGTGTGGTAGTGCATGCCTGTAATTCCAGCTACTCGGGAGGCTGAGGCACACGAATTGCTTAAACCTGGGAGGCAGAGGTTGCAGTGAGCTGAGATCACACCATTGTATTTCAGCCTGGGCAAGAAGAGTGAAACTCTGTCTTAAAAAAATAAATAAATAAAATTAAAAATGAATAAATATATAAAATAACATTTATTCTCATAAATCTATAATTTTGGCAGAGCTTGGCAGGAGCAGCTCATCTCTGTTCCACCTGGCATCAGCCTAGAGTCACCCAAAGACTGGCGTCATCTGAAGGCTCTCACTCACGTGTCTGCTGGTTGGTGTTGGGCTGACTCAAACAGCTGGGGCTCCTGGAGCATCTTGTTCTATTTCCATGCAGCTTCTCCATGTGTTCCCTCTAGGATGGCAGCTTCTGAATAGCCAGATTTCTCATGTGTCTGCTCAGGGCCCCCAAGGCGTGTGTCACAAGAGACAGCCTGGTGGACAGTGTATTGCTTTTTCCAACCTACCCTCAGAAGTCATGTGGCGTCACTTTTACTGCATTGTATTCACCGAAAGCAAGTGACTAAGGCCAAGATAATTAAACTCTAACACGTTATGTGAGGTGTATCAAAAAGTGTGCAGATTTTTTTTTTTTTTTGAGATGGAGTCTTGCTCTGTTGCCCAGGCTGGAGTACAGTGGTTTGATCTTGGCTCACTGCAACCTCCGCCTCCTGGATTCAAGTGATTCTCCTGCCTCAGCCTCCTGAGTAGCTGGGATTACAGACGTGCCACCACACCCGGAAAATTTTTGTATTTTTAGTAGAGACAGGGTTTCTACATGTTGGCCAGGTTGGTCTTGAACTCCTGACCTCATGATCCGCCAGCCTTGGCCTCCCAAAGTGCTGGGATTACAGGTGTCAGCCACTGTGCCCAGCCAAAAAATAATGTGCAGACTTGTTTGAAAACCAAGAGACGTATGACTCATCTCCATTCTGCGAACCGCTCACTCATGTCTGGAGTGTCTCTTTCTATGTGGTTTCTCATCTTTAAGATGAAGCGACCCTGGGCTTGTACACATGGCATCACGTTCCAGAGGGGAAAGAGTGGAAGCTGTGAGGCCTAGGCTCAAGCTTGCAAAATAACAGTTCTGCTACATTCTATTGGCCAAAGCAGGTCACAAGGCCAGTCCAGCTTTAAGGAGTAGGAAATACACTCGACTTTTTAATGCGAGAAGTTGAAAGAATTCATAGCTAGTTTTGATCTTTCACATGTAGTCATCCAAACTTCTTTCCTTGAACAATAGGAGTTAAAGAACAGAACCTTCTGATTCAAGAAGGGTTAGCTATACCATCTCAAACTTCTCTGATTTGTAGTGAACTGGCACAGGAAGCTGTGCCGAAAAGGTTTCTTGGAGTGTTTTCTTTCTAGCTTGCAGAGACTGCCTCTTCCTTTTTCCACAGGGAAAGATTGCCTATGAATCCTGCCTTTGCGCATGACTATGCAGAGAGAGGCATGAATCAACTAACTCTCTACCTGAGAGACAGTAAGGCCTGGAGAAGTGCAAGGAAGGGGAATGCAGTCTTCGGGAGATGACTGAGGGAGTGCTGAATGCTGCCTTTTGTGTCTTCCCTAAAACTCACACATTGAAATGTGAATGGAGGATGGAAGAAATCAAGTGTCCCATAAAAGCATTATGGAGGGCAGGATGAGGAACTGAGTTTATTTTGTGAACTTGCTTCTTTATGGGGTATAAGGCTGAATGAGGCAGGATGGGCTGAGGGCAGTGCGAGGCCTCACTGAGCTGTCTTTCTATAATTCCATCTCCCCAGTCTTCCACATGCTCTTCCTACATGAGAAATACTCCAAGTCCCTCTTTCTTCCTGGGGGCACACTGCACCTCTTCATGGGTTAGAAGATCCAAGTCCTGTTCCCTCTTGTGTCTTGCGCACTCAGTCATCTCAAGCTTCAGCTGGACATCAGTGGAATCTTCCCCAGGGGCTTCTGCTGGGAGGTGTGCCTGAACTAAGCCTTTATCTTGGCCCATGTGGGTGGGGTGTGGGGTGGGAGAAACTCTGAGTGAGTCAATATTACCCCATCAGCAAAAACCAAGGCTAATTTTTCTTCAATTACCTAAAAGCAGTCATACCATGCAGAGCCCCAACTTTGCTCTTTCACTGACCCTTCTTTAACATGATCCTGACCCTCCTTCTTATGAAGTAATAGCCCTAGATTTATTATGGCATCTCTCTGTTAACCAGAAAAATGATTCAGAACTAATCAAAATACCTTACTCTGACAGGTTACAATACATGTACTCCATTTTTTTTTTAAATAAGGTAGTTATCATACTAAGAAGAAAGGATCATTTTCTCTTCAAAACCCCCCCCCCCCCCCCCCCCCCCCCCCCCCCCCCCCCCCCCCCCCCCCCCCCCCCCCCCCCCCCCCCCCCCCCCCCCCCCTTATTTCTTAATGAATTAATTACAAGTGACACTGACCTTAAATGATAGCCTGATAATTTCATGAAGAAGCACATTTTGTTCAGTAAAGAAAATGAGAGGGCTAGTTTATTTGTGTTGGTAAAAATTCACTAATTTATAAATGTTACAATTAAGGGCACTAATAATGGTGCTTATTGCTGCAGCTCAAGAGAGAGGCCAGAATACATGGCAGAATCTTGCCCAAACACCTATTACCACTTGCTCTCATCTTATACATTTTTCTCTGCCTTCTCTGACCATAGTTTTGACCCATTTGATGATCTGAAAGTAAAAATGAATCCCACTTTCTGCTCTGAGAGAGATGTAGGGGATCCAGATTTAGTTCATTGATGAAGTGTGTTCAAAGATGTAGACAGAGTCTCAGAAGCAATGGTACAAATCCAGTGTGGCTTGATAGGACATCAGGGGCTTTGGGTTGAAGTTCTTTTACCAGAAATCTGCCTGATAGGGTGAAATACAAATTGGAATTGAGATCCATAGCATAACATTGCAGTTATTCTTGCAATGGTAACACGGCAAAACATGGGCCAAAACATTCCTTCTTGATCCTGCCCCTCCTGAGTGGTATCACAATTCAGCACTGGCCGCCCATGGTTTGTGGCAGCCATCTCACTTGTCTAGCAGCACTTGCTGAGCAGGCATTTCGTCTTGCCAGCATTTGCATCTGTGCAAAGCTAAGGAATGAGTAGAGGTGTTAGGCTTCCAGGGTTAGGGGATAGGAAGAAAAAGGGTGGCTTAGACTATGTTTTGCCTTTGAGTTCTCAGGAAGATGCTAATGTGGAGTTGGAGACATAAATTCAATCTCCACATCAACAAACCAGAGTTCTCTAAGAGTGGGATTCAATTCAGCATGGGGAAAAGCCAAATATTTTGTTTAAAAAATTGGCCCTTAACAACAAACATTTTGTGATTATTTCATATAGAAGACCAAAGGCAAACAATAGAAAAGTGTGCTTTCCTTTCCTCACATAAAATGATCTTGGGCCAGGCGTGGTGGCTCACGCCTGTAATCCCAGCACTTTGCGAGGCCAAGGCGGGTGGATCACAAGGTCAGGAGTTCAAGACCAGCCTGGCCAATATGGTAGACACTCGTCTCTACCAAAAATACAAAAATTAGCCAGGTGTGGTGGCAAGCGCCTGTAGTCCCAGCTACTTGGGAGGCTGAGGCAGGAGAATCGCTTGAACCTGGGAGGCAGAGGTTGCAGCGAGCCGAGATCACGCCACTGCACTCCAGTCTCGGCGATACAGCGAGACTCCGTCAAAAAAAAAAAAAAAAAGTGATCTTCTGAAGGATGCTGAGCAGGGGTACCTGAGGTCTACAGGTAATTAGAAAACACCTGTTAGCAAAGCTACCCCAGAAGCAGAAAGTGTTGCAGCTAGCAAATTGTCAGAGAAGCAGATGGGTTGGACGGAGGGCCTCATCAAGAGGGAGACTCACCACGTGTTTACCCCCATTTGACAGTCCTTTCTGCTGGCCCTTTGAGCCTCAAGCATTGTCTTTCCCTTCCCTTTCCTAACTCTGACCATTGCTCTGAAATTGATTCTGCGATGGGAGCCTAACCTCTCTTTGTGTCACTGACGTTGCTGCCTGTTGATGGCTCTCTGCATTCTCCCAGCTCTTCCTCTACCTGGCAACCTGATCCTTAGATATCTTTCATGGTCTGGTTTGGATGTTCCTGACCTTGAACAGTATTCAGATTTTAACTAGCAGAGCTTTAGTTTTTTCCTTTGGCACAAATTTCAGCTTATTCAAAGTTGGGTAAGTTGGGTGAAGAGTCTCGATATCTGTCTGTGGTTCTTTTTTTTTTTTTTTTATTTTTATTTTTTTGATTCAACACAGCTGAGGGATATGTCCAATCCCATGAGAAATAGTATCTCCCCAAAATAGTGAATCTGCACAGAAGTGGGTAGAAGATCAAGCAAGCCTTCCTCAGGGTGTATGAAATTTTCCCAGAGCGGGAGGAAAATTTTACAGTAAAAAAGATCCAGCAGGGCATGATGGCTCGTGCCTGTAATCCTGGAACTTTGGGAGGCTGAGGCAGAAGGATTGCTTTAGCTCAGGAGCATTGGATGTTACATTGAGTTATGACCATGTCACTATACTCCAGCCTGGGTGACACAGCAAGACCCTGTCTCAAAAATAAAAACGTTCCCCTTTTTGCCAGATGCATCTGATGTGCCTCCAGAGGGGTAAGTCTTTTTTCTGTACCTGTTTGTTCTTTAAAAATCACTGCGAACTAAAGGCCAGAGGAAAGATGCCTTGCAATGGGACTGGCCAGCATTCTGGATTTCTGCAGTGGGAGCCAGAAATGAGAGAACCCAAGGTGTTACCGGTGGCAAATATCCGAGTTTCACAACACCAAATGTTAGCGGTGGCAGGTATCAGAGTTACCCCGGTGGCATACCTGTGTGGGTCTGCAGCAACTTTACTTCTTGTCTCCTCAGAAGAAAGAATTTGATTGAGGGCCAGAAAGCAGAAAAAGAGACTGA
Source organism: Macaca thibetana thibetana (assembly GCF_024542745.1). Taxonomy (NCBI): domain Eukaryota; kingdom Metazoa; phylum Chordata; class Mammalia; order Primates; family Cercopithecidae; genus Macaca; species Macaca thibetana. The sequence goes on along the minus strand of NC_065578.1, from coordinate 142,723,651 downwards.
GGCAAGTTTCAGAGCAGAAGTGAAAGTTTATTAAAAAGTCTTCGAACAGTAAGGAAAGAAAGGAGGGAAAGGCGAGTAAAGAAGGAAAGTACAACTTGGAAGAGGGCCAAGCGGACGACTTGAGAAACCAAGTGCACAGTCTGACATCTTGACTTGGGGTTTTATTGGTTGGCATACTTCTGGGATTTTATTGGGAAGCTGCTGATCAGTTTCAGGTGTTTTCTATCTATGGGGAGCCTACCTCCTCCTGGCGCTGGCTGTGACCACTTATTACTTTTTTTTTTTTTTAATACTTTATGTTCTAGGGTACATGTGCACAACGTGCAGGTTTGTTACATATGTATACATGTGCCATGTTGGTGTGCTGCACCCATCAACTCGTCATTTACATTAGGTATATCTCCTAATGCTATCCCTCCCCTCTACCCCCACCCCACAATAGGCCCCAGTGTATGATGTTCCCCTTCCTGTGTCCAAGTGTTCTCATCGTTCAATTCCCACCTATGAGTGAGAACATGCGGTGTTTGGTTTTCTGTTCTTGCGATAGTTTGCTGAGAATGATGGTTTCCAGCTGCATCCATGTCCCTACAAAGGACACGAACTCATCCTTTTTTAAAGCTGCATAGTATTCCATGGTGTATATGTGCCACATTTTCTTAAGAGAAACAGTTGACAGCCGCCTGACCATCACTTGATGGTTGCCCAACACTCCTGGTGTGTGGGGGGAAGCCCTTTCCTGCCCTGCTCATGCCTGACTAGCTACCTCCTGTAACAAACAGTCTATGATTTGGAGCCAAAGCAAATCTTCCTCCCGTCAGCACAGGACATTCAGAGTGTGTGTCTGGGTCCCATGTTTTTTTGTTTTTGTTTTTTTTTCTTTTTATCTTCCCAGAATAAATAGAAGCCAGTGAGAGCAAGAGTGAGCATTCACTCCTCTTAAATGCCACTTCGATTTTCGTGAATGAATTTTCCCTGCATTCTCTGAGCCAAGTGAACAATCTGGAAAGAAAATACCATGCGAGAGAGTCTGGCTGTGATGGCAGCACAGCGAACTGAGAAAGGGGCAAGGGAGGGAAGGGAGAGCTTTAAAGAACATTCTTCTTGCTATCCATGTCCCTGAGTTGTCATGTCTCTGGGCAATTCTCTTATTATTTCTGACTTTTCCACTGTAAGATACATTTGTGTCACATGGTCAACAGCATAATGAGATCCTTGAGCAGTAAGTGGTAGCACTGTTTCCTAATAGCACAACTTTCTAATACTTCATGTCTATAAAGCATCTTTCTGCCTGCTATGGATATTTTATTAAGGTTGCCATCAGCCCTAGGGGTTGGTGGGAAAAGTTATTCTTATGCATTGATAGTCCTATTTTTCAGAGAGAGAGTAGGTATCCCATAGCAATGCCATTTTTCAGAGTCAAACCAGTCTTGTGATATAATACACACTTCCCTACAATAGAAAAAAGATAGTCAAGCTTTAATGCTCTTTCCATCAGGACATAAATGCATCTAGAAGGAAACCCATGATGCTGCCTTTAGCATTTCATTTTAGCAAAGCACAGTCAAGCTCAGTTTTGGTTTCTAAAGCTAATACATAGCCATAGTATTTGGAGAAAGCCATGCCACCAATATATGGCAGAATAACTGTGGCCTATTAGCTAAGAGTAAGCCTGGCAAAGATGGTCTATTGCAAGGCATGCTGTTTATCTGGTCTGTTAATTCTAGGAACCAAAATCTTGTCTGCAGTTGTCACTAAAGTCTATTTGCTACAGGTATATGTATTAATATACATATTTGAAGAGATTTTTTAAAAACACTAGACTGTAAGTACAGCACAAAGCACTAATTCAGAATGACTAAATTTACATATAGACATATAGCTTGCTTCATAATGAACTCAATCAAGCATAATTATCTGCAACAAACTATAGATACTCTCTCTTATGGCTCATATAACTAACCTCAAATTCCTCTACAGTAGGAATTATTGAAATCTTTTTTCATATGTGTCTAGGAAAATTGTCTTTGTGTTGATATCTTTTGATCATTTTGGTCTGGTTCTGCAGATGCTCTCTCTTGTTTTTCACTCACTGTTTTTCTATCAAGGTCCTTTTTCTATTGACAGAGAATTTTCAGTCTCTGTTATCTGCAATGGCACAAAGTTTGGATTCTAAGCACTGCAAATTTATCAACTGCAGTTTAGCAAAGTTTCTACCTTATAATCTTATTTGAAAAAAATATCTATTACTAGGCACATGTTACTCCCAAGGGATTTCTCTATATATTTTAGTCATTTTTCAGTTTTCTTCTCTAAATGCTTTCTAACTGCTACCTACAAGTTTTGCCACAGGCTGCCAAGCAGGAGGAGGGAAGACAGGGCAGTGGGAGTTGGGGAGACCTGCTTTCTAGCCCCTGCATTTTCAGTTGGAAGAAACCTATGTAGCTCCAATCTGAACTGAAAAGGCCTCTGTTACTGAGAAAGGTCAAAGATGCCAGGAGCAACACTAGTTCAAAAAGAGCTCTGGCTGCCATGACCTGGGATTTTTACTTTTTAACCATTTCACACTCAATTTTGGACAGGCTACAGAATTGTCTTTCAAAACAAGTAGAAAGCAGTCTGGAGCTCTGGCTCTTAAAAGAGCCAGCAAACAGAATTTGAAGAGATAGTTTAAAAACTTAATTTTTTAAAGAAGTTTTTTTTTCTTTTTTTTCTTTTGTTTTTCTTATTTTATTTAGCTTAGATATTAATTATCCTTTAATTTCTTTTTTTTTTTAAATTATACTTTAAGTTCTAGGGTACATGTGCACAATGTGCAGGTTTGTTACATACGTATACATGTGCCATGTTGGTGTGCTGCACCCATTAACTTGTCATTTACATTAGGTATTTCTCCTAATGCTATCCCTCCCCTCTCCCCCCTCCCCACAATAGGCCCCGGTGTGTGATGTTCCCCTTCCTGTGTCCACAAGTGATCTCATTGTTCAATTCCCACCTATAAGTGAGAACATGTGGTGTTTGGTTTTCCGTTCTTGCGATAGTTTGCTGAGAATGATGGTTTTCAGCTGCATCTATGTCCCTACAAAGGAAACGAACTCATCCTTTTTTATGGCTGCATAGTATTCCATGGTGTATATGTGCCACATTTTCTTAATCCAGTCTGTCACTGATGGACATTTGGGTTGATTCCAAGTCTTTGCTATTGTGAATAGTGCCACAATAAACATAGGTGTGCATGTGTCTTTATAGCAGCATGATTTATAATCCTTTGGGTATATACCCAGTAACGGGATGGCTGGGTCAAATGGTATTTCTAGTTCTAGATCCTTGAGGAATCGCCACACTGTTTTCCACAACAGTTGAACTAGTTTACAGTCCCACCAACAGTGTAAAAGTGTTCCTATTTCTCCACATACTCTCCAGCACCTGTTGTTTCCTGACTTTTTAATTATTGCCATTCTAACGGTGTGAGATGGTATCTCATTGTGGTTTTGATTTGCATTTCTCTAATGGTGAGTGATGATGAGCATTTTTTCATGTGTCTGTTGGCTGTATAAATGTCTTCCTTTGAGAAGTGTCTGTTCATATCCTTTGCCCACTTTTCGATGGGGTTGTTTGTTTTTTTCTTGTAAATTTGTTTGAGTTCTTTGTAGGTTCTGGATATTAGCCCTTTGTCAGATGAGTAGATTGCAAAAATTTTCTCCCATTCTGTAGGTTGCCTGTTCACTCTGATGGTAGTTTCTTTTGCTATGTAGAAGCTCTTTAGTTTAATTAGATCCCATTTGTCAATTCTGGCTTTTGTTGCTGTTGCTTTTGGTGTTTTAGACATGAAGTCCTTGCCCATGCCTATGTCCTAAATGGTATTGCCTAGGTTTTCTTCTAGGGTTTTTATGGTTTTAGGTCTAACATTTAAGTCTCTAATCCATCTTGAATTAATTTTCGTATAAGGAGTAAGGAAAGGATCCAATTTCAGCTTTCTACTTATAGCTAGCCGATTTTCCCAGCACCATTTATTAAATAGGGAATCCTTTCCCCATTTCTTGTTTTTGTCAGGTTTGTCAAACATCAGATGGCTGTAGATGTGTGGTATTATATCTGAGGGCTGTAGATGTGTGGTATTATTTCTGTTCTGTTCCATTGGTCTATATCTCTGTTTTGGTACCAGTACCATGCTGTTTTGGTTACTGTAGCCTTGTAGTATAGTTTGAAGTCAGGTAGCATGATGCCTCCAGCTTTGTTCTTTTGGCTTAGGATTGTCTTGGCAATGCGGGGTCTTTTTTGGTTCCATATGAACTTCAAAGCAGTTTTTTCCAATTCTGTGAAGAAAGTCATTGGTAGCTTAATGGGGATGACAATGAATCTATAAATTACCTTGGGCAGTATGGCCATTTTCACGATATTGATTCTTCCTATCCGTGAGCATGATATGTTCTTCCATTTGTTTGTGTCCTCTTTTATTTCACTGAGCAGTGGTTTGTAGTTCTCCTTGAAGAGGTCTTTTACATCCCTTGCAAGTTGGATTCCTAGGTATTTTATTCTCTTTGAAGCTATTGTGAATGGGAGTTCATTCATGATTTGGCTCTCTGTTTGTCTGCTACTGGTGTATAAGAATGCTTATGATTTTTGCACATTAATTTTGTATCCTGAGACTTTGCTGAAGTTGCTTATCAGCTTAAGGAGATTTTGGGCTGAGACAATGGGGTTTTCTAAATATGCAATCATGTCATCTGCAAACAGGGACAATATGACTTCTTCTTCTTTTCCTAACTGAATACCCTTTATTTCTTTCTCTTGCCTGATTGCCCTAGCCATAACTTCCAACACTAAGTTGAATAGGAGTGGTGAGAGAGGGCATCCCTGTCTTGTGCCAGTTTTCAAAGGGAATGCTTCCAGTTTTTGCCCATTCAGTATGATATTGGCTGTGGGTTTGTCATAAATAGCTCTTATTATTTTGAGATACATTCCATCAATACCGAATTTATTGAGAGTTTTTAACATGAAGGGCTGTTGAATTTTGTCAAAGGCCTTTTCTGCATCTATTGAGATAATCATGTGGTTTTTGTCTTTGGTTCCGTTTATATGCTGGATTATGTTTATTGATTTGCATATGTTGAACCAGCCTTGCATCACAGGGATGAAGCCGACTTGATCATGGTGGATAAGCTTTTTGATGTGCTGCTGGATTCGGTTTGCCAGTATTTTGTTGAGGATTTTTGCATCAATGTTCATCATGGATATTGGTCTAAAATTCTCTTTTTTGGTTGTATCTCTGTCAGGCTTTGGTATTAGGATGATGTTGGCCTCGTAAAATGAGTTAGGGAGCATTCCCTCTTTTTCTATTGATTGGAATAGTTTCAGAAGGAATGGTACCAACTCCTCCTTGTACCTCTGGTAGAATTCGGCTGTGAATCCGTCTGGTCCTGGACTTTTTTGGTTGGTAGGCTATTAATTATTGCCTCAATTTCAGAGCCTGCCATTGGTCTACTCAGGGATTCAACTTCTTCCTGGTTTAGTCTTGGGAGAGTGTAAGTGTCCAGGAAATTATCCGTTTCTTCCAGGTTTTCTAGTTTGTTTATGTAGAGGTGTTTATAGTATTCTCTGATGGTAGTTTGTATTCCTGTGGGGTCGGTAGTGATATCCCCTTTATCTTTTTTTTTTTTTTTTTGAGACAGAGTCTTGCTCTGTCGCCCGGGCTGGAGTGCAGTGGCCGGATCTCAGCTCACTGCAAGCTCCGCCTCCCGGGTTTACACCATTCTCCTGCCTCAGCCTCCCGAGTAGCTGGGACTATAGGCGCCCGCCACTTCGCCTGGCTAGTTTTTTATCTTTTGTAGAGACGGGGTTTCACCGGGTTAGCCAGGATGGTCTCGATCTCCTGACCTCATGATCCACCCGTCTCGGCCTCCCAAAGTGCTGGGATTACAGCCCTTTATCATTTTTTATTGCATCTATTTGATTCTTCTCTCTTTTCTTCTTTGTTAGTCTTGCTAGCAATCTATCAATTTTGTTGATCTTTTCAAAAAACCAACTCCTGGATTCATTGATTTTTTGCAGGGTTTTTTTGTGTCTCTATCTCCTTCAGTTCTGCTCTGATCTTAGTTATTTCTTGCCTTCTGCTAGCTTTTGAATGTGTTTGCTCTTGCTTCTCTAGTTCTTTTAATTGTGATGTTAGGGTGTCAATTTTAGATCTTTCCTGCTTTCTCTTGTGGGCATTTAGTGCTATAAACTTCCCTCTACACACTGCTTCAAATGTGTCCCAGAGATTCTGGTATGTCGTATCTTTGTTCTCATTGATTTCAAAGAAAATCTTTATTTCTGCCTTCATTTTGTTATGTCCCCAGTAGTCATTCAGGGGCAGGTTGTTCAGTTTCCATGTAGCTGAGCGGTTTTGATTGAGTTTCTTTGTCCTGAGTTCTAGTTTAATTGCACTGTGGTCTGAGAGACAGTTTGTTATAATTTCTATTCTTTTACATTTGCTGAGGAGTGCTTTACTTCTAACTATGTGGTCCATTTTGGAATAAGTGTGATGTGGTGCTGAGAAGAATGTATATTCTGTTGATTTGGGGTGGAGAGTTCTGTAGATGTCTATTAGGTCCACTTGGTGCAGAGTTGAGTTCAATTCCTGGATATCCTTGTTAACTTTCTGTCTCGTTGATCTGTCTAATGTTGACAGTGGGGTGTTAAAGTCTCCCATTATTATTGTATGGGGGTCTAAGTCTCTTTGTAAGTCTCTAAGGACTTGCTTTATGAATCTGGGTGCTCCTGTATTGGGTGCGTATATATTTAGGATAGTTAGCTCTTCTTGTTGGATTGATCCCTTTACCATTATGTAATGGCCTTCTTTGTCTCTTTTGATCTTTGATGGTTTTTTGATGGTTTAAAGTCTGTTTTATCAGAGACTAGGATTGCAACCCCTGCTTTTTTTTTGTTTTCCATTTGCTTGGTAAATCTTCCTCCATCCCTTTATTTTGAGCCTATGTGTGTCTCTGCACGTGAGATGGATCTCCTGAATACAGTACACTGATGGGTCTTGACTCTTTATCCAATTTGCCATTTTGTGTCTTTTATTTGGAGCATTTAGTCCATTTACATTTAAGGTTAATATTGTTACGTGTGAACTTGATCCTGTCATTATTATATTAACTGGTTATTTTGCTCGTTAGTTGATGCAGTTTCTTCCTAGCATTGACGGACTTTACATTTTGGCATGTTTTTGCAATGGCTGATACCGGTTGTTCCTTTCCATGTTTAGTGCTTCCTTCAGGATCTCTTGTAGGGCAGGCCTGGTGGTGACAAAATCTCTAAGCATTTGCTTGTGTATAAAGGATTTTGTTTCTCCTTCACTTACAAAACTTAGTTTGGCTGGATATGAAATTCTGGGTTGAAAATTCTTTTCTTTAAGAATGTTGAATATTGGCCCCCACTCTCATCTGGCTTGTAGAGTTTCTGCCGAGAGATCTGCTGTTAGTCTGATGGGCTTCCCTTTGTGGGTAACCTGACCTTTCTCTCTGGCTGCCCTTAACATTTTTTCCTTCATTTCAACTTTGGTGAATCTGACAATTATGTGTCTTGGAGTTGCTCTTCTCGAGGAGTATCTTTGTGGTGTTCTCTATATTTCCTGAATTTGAATGTTGGTCTGCCTTGCTAGGTTGGGGAAATTCTCCTGGATGATATCCTGCAGAGTGTTTTCCAACTTGTTTCCATTCTCCCCGTCACTTTCAGGCACATCAGTCAGATGTAGATTTGGTCTCTTCATATAATCCCATATCTCTTGGAGGCTTTGTTCATTTCTTTTTACTCTTTTTTCTCTAAACTTCTCTTCTCACTTCATTTCATTCATTTGATCTTCAATCACTGATAATCTTTCTTCCAGTCGATTGAGTTGGTTACTGAAGCTTGTGCATTTGTCATGTAGTTCTCGTGTCATGGTTTTCATCTCTATCAGTTCATATGGACTTCTTTGCATTGGTTATTCTAGTTATCCATTCTTCCTTTCTTTTTTCCAAGGTTTTTAGTTTCTTTGTGCTGGGTACATAGTTCTTCCTTTAGCTCTGAAAAGTTTGATTGATTGAAGCCTTCTTCTCTCAACTCTTCAAATCATTCTCCATCCAGCTTTGTTCTGTTACTGGTGATGAGCTCTGTTCCTTTGGAGGGGGAGATGCCCTCTGATTTTTTGAATTTCCAGCTTTTCTGAACTGCTTTTTCCCCATCTTTGTGGTTTTATCTGCCTTTGGTCTTTGATGATGGTGACATACTGATGGGGTTTTGGTGTGGGTGTCCTTTCTGTTTGTTAGTTTTCCTTCTAACAGTCAGGACCCTCAGCTGCAGGTCTGTTGGGGTTTGCTTGAGGTCCACTCCAGATGCTGTTTGCCTGGGTATCAGCAGCAGAGCCTGCAGAAGATAGAATACTGCTGAACAGCAAGTGTTGCTGTCTGATTTTTGCTCTGGAAGCTTTGTCTCAGTGGTGTACCCAGCCATGCGAGGTGTGAGGTGTCAGTCTGCACCTAGTGGGGGATGTCTCCCAGTTAGGTTACTCAGGGGTCAGGGACCCACTTGAGCAGGCAGTCTGTCCATTCTCAGATCTCAACCTCCATGCTGGGAGAACAACTGCTCTCTTCAAAGCTGTCAGACAGGGACATTTACATCTGCAGAGGTTTCTGCTGCTTTTTGTTTAGCTATGCCCTGTTCCCAGAGGTGGAGTCTACAGAGGCAGGCAGGCCTTCTTGAGCTGCGGTGGATTCCACCCAATTCGAGCTTCCCAGCGGCTTTGTTTACCTACTTAAGCCTCAGCAATGGCGGGCACCCCTCCCCCAGCCTCACTGCCACCTTGCAGTTAGATCTCAGACTGCTGTGCTAGCAATGAGGGAGGCTCTGTGGGTGTGGGACCCTCCGGGCCAGGCATGGGATATAATGTCCTGGTGTGCCATTTGTTAAGACCTTTGGTAAAGCACAGTATTAGGGTGGGAGTTACCCAATTTTCCAGGTGTTGTGTGTCTCAGTTTCCCTTGGCTAGGAAAGGAAATTCCCTTCCCCCTTGCACTTCCCAGGTGAGGCGATGCCTCGCCCTGCTTCAGCTCTCATTGGTCCATCTGCACCATGGACTGGCACCAACTCTCCGACACAACCCAGTGAGATGAACCCCATACCTCAGCTGAAAATGCAGAAATCACCTGTCTTCTGTGTCGCTCACGCTGGGAGCTGGAGGCTGGAGCTGTTCCTATTCAGCCATCTTGGGCGCCCCACCTAAGAAGTTTTTAAGAATTAGAGTTTAAAGAAGAAAGTATGATTCAATCTTGCCAAATTTCAAGATGACCAAATTATTTTATGTGCTCATTAACTTTCTGCAATGAAGGTGATCTACACAGCTCTTTGATCAGACAGCTTGACCTTACACACTAAGCTATTCTCCCTGCAACCCTGTCCACTCTCACCCCCATCTCCTTGCTTCTGCCAAACCTCTCAAAACTATAATTCAGCTGCCTAACCAGGTCTTGTATAAGACACATTTCCCAAGCCATTAATAAGTGTGCTGTGAAGACACTATGCTAGGCTGAAAAACATATGGGAAACGCTGAATTAAATTAAGGAAAAAGGTTCATTTGTTTCAGGACTGCTCAGGATCTTTACTATGTTAATGGACACTGTAACTTGGAAACAGAGTTCGTGTGATCATGGTGGACTATTTTGTGGTATGTGTATGTTAACTGTAAGAGTTTTCTGTGTATCCAAAAGTTGTTTTGGGAAATGCTGGCCTAAGAACATTCTCCAAACAGTATTCTGAAATATAGCCTTATGTTATTCAACCCAGGTATTATAAGAAACAAGTAAGGAATATAAAAACAGTTCTATTTTCTGCCTTCATATTGTAGCCAAGGGCCTGCACCCAACCTGACATTTCTGAGTCAGTTTTGACATCATCTTCTTTCACCTTCAGATCCGAATCCAGCATTCAGGGTTCCCCACACTATGGCTCCAAACTGCCTTCCCAGTTTTTCTACCTGACATTTGGGGAGGGACTGTACACAAACGAGGCAACAGTTGCATCTCTCACTATCATCCACAAATCCATGTGGAAGTATTCATCCCTTGAATCAGTCCCTAGAGTCTCCCACCTCTGCACTTTCCTCATTCCATCTCTTATCCTTTAAATGTCCTTTCTTCCCATCTTCACTTGTCAAAATCCAACCTGTCCTGTTAGGGCAATCTCAACCTCTTTCAGACGACCTTTCTCCATCAACCCTTTCCAGAATAAAAAGTTGTTCTTTCTCTCTTCTTTGAACTATTATAGTCCTTTGACTGTTTTTCATGGTACTTAACATTCTGCCAGAAATGATTATTTACCATGGTTTTTCTTCTTATCTTCTTTAATGGTACTAACTTCTATCTGTTGAGTACCTACTACATATCAGGTACTTTTGTTAGAGGATTTACGTACCTTTTTCTTACTACCTGAAAAGTTAGCATTCTTACAGCCTTTTACAAAATAGGAAAGAGTTGAGTCACTCAAGCATTCTAGCTGGTCAATGGTGGCTGGACTTGTCCTTAGACCTAGACTCTAGTCTGCCTGCCTCCAAAGCCCTTTAGCTGAAAGAAGTGATCTCTACCTCATTAAGGAAAGAATTCTGTAAAGGGTTCTACTTACCCAGTTGCACAAACCACAAGCACCAGAAACTTCATTAAAATAATGAAGTAGAATCATAAAGGGGTTTTTAAATAAGAAACTTTCCAAAGACTTCAGCAGGATTACTGAGAAGGACTAAACCATTCTCTGTAGTAAAAATCACACCAGATAGTTGTATAACAGATTCTGATTCCAGTCACTAATGCCTTTCCACCATCAATCAGTGAAATCTTAGGTTATTCCATCCTTTGCCAAAATAGGCTCAGTTTTCCTCTGGATTCTCTTTTGGTGCCTATTTTATTTTAGTAATATTATGCCTCCTCAGGAGGATAATAATAGCAACTTCTGTACCAAAACAAAAATAAAGATAATTATAATGATAATAAATATATAATAAAACCTATTTATTCAGGGCTTACCGCTGTATTAGCTAGATTACATATTAGTTGCTTTATATATATTATCTTATTGAATTGTCACTAGAACTTTGTGATATATGTCCCATGATTCTCATTTTACCCACGAGAAAACTGAGATTCAGGGAGACTGAACACCTTGCCTAAGGTCACGCAGCTACTAGTAATAACAGCTCTGGGATTGCGATCTACATGCATATTACTTACTGTGAAACCAAACTCTTCTATTCAGTGGTCCTCTAACTGGAGTACACACCCAAAAGGGTGTGTATGTCTTCATACATTTTTTGAAGGTATACAGTGTGCACTTCTAAGAAAATCAGTTTCTGGATCTTCAACCCTCCTCCTTGAGATATTCTTTCCTAGAGAACAGACCTATGTTCACAACAGCTCTTCACATCCTTCACCTATTTTATATCTTACTATGGGCACATTGCCCTAGGATGTAAAAACCTCAAAGAGCCAGGCAAAGGGAGGATTTCCTTTGATGGGTAATGAAGGGACCATGAATCATAGGCTTCCTGCCTTTCCCGGCGTTTTTCTTCTGGCTATTAAAGGTGGAGAGTGGCATTCCCTATGCTGGGAAGTTCTGATTTAGATACATGGTAGAGTAGGGTGGCAGGAGAAGCCATACTTTTTTTTCATAGCCTGGCCTCTTTCATTTCCTTACTATTGAGGGAGAGTCTTATAAAAGAAAGCAGAAACTATCCATAAGGAATATAGAAAGCTAAAAATAGATTCGGTAAGACATTTAAATGCAAACGTTTCCCAGTTATTTTCAAAGGAGTTTTGCTTGCTCCTTTATGGCTATAAAGCAAGTCATGTCTGAACAACAATATAGGGTAGGGATGATAGGGGAGGAGGGCAGAGAAGTGCTGGGAGAAGAAAGACAGGGTCCTTGGTGAGGGCTCCACCTCCGGGCCTGTGCCCACGGACCTAGACGAGGACAGACATTTCTGTTTTTGTGCCCAAATGTTGCATTTTCCGAGACCATCCTGGCCCGCCCCGCCCCCATCCTGTGCCCATGAAACCCCCGAGGCCCTAGTGGGCAGAGACACAAATGGGTGGACGTGGAGAGGAACACACTGTCGGAAGAGCACAGCCACAGGCACCAGCAGACGCTGCCAGGCCATTGACTGGCAAAACGACGTGGAGTTTGGCCGGGGTGGTGGGAGGAGAGCCCAGCCGCTGGGCGACCTGACTCCAGGGGAAAACCACCTTCGCACTGCATACTCCATACCCCTTCAGGCTCGCCATCCATCTGCTGAAAGCTACTCCCACCACTCAATAAAACCTTGCACTCATTCTCCAACTCCACCTATAATCTGATTTTTCTGGTGCGCTAAGTCAAGAACCCGGGATACAGAAAGTCCACTGACCTTGAGATAAGGCAGAGGGTCTAATTGAGCTGATTAACACAAGCTGCCTACAGACAGCAAAAACTAAAAGAGCACATGGTAACACAGGCCCGCGGAGGCTTCAGGAGCTGTAAACATTCACCCTTAGACGCTGCTGCGGGGTCAGAGCCCACGCTCCCCCGACCTGCCGGTCTGCCTGCTCCCTCTGGAGGGTTTTGAGCAGCGGGGCACTGAAGAAACGAGCCACACCCTCATCGCACGCCCTGTGAGGGGGACAAGGGAACTTTTCCTGTTTCAGTGACACTAATTCTTTTCATTGTAACAAGAAGCTTTTTCAAGATACATTATCTAAAACACAGATGAAACTTTTATGTGATTTCTTTTTCAGATCTGATAGTTAAAACCTATATTATAAAGTCATATTATGACTTCATATGGTTACAACCAAAATGTATGGTTACATTTATTACGGTTACAACCAATCCTCATTTCATCCTATAAAATTTTAAACTTATTTAAAACTCATTAACAAGCAATAAAGATATGTGCTAGTGACCAAATCTGTATACAAGAAAAGATCAAAATTGATCATGATTCATATTGCTAGGAAATATATTCCCAATATGATTTGATATATTATTATAATCAATATTTATAAAAATATTTATTTGGTTGTGATCATCAGAGTTTCAATGCAATCCAATATTTTAAAAAACATTGAACACTTTAGGTCCCCGGAAATAAATAAATCAAAAATTGTAAATTCTAAATTTTAATTAATATACTTTTTAAAAATTGTAGCTAGGATGAGGTGATCAAAGAAGGTAAACAAAAGACTTTTGACTATAAAACATATTAGGATAGTTTTTTTTGTGGGGAAGCAGAAGAGAAACATGAATTTAAATAGGACAAAGAAATATGTTAAATTTCCAAATGTTAAAAAATAAATGTTCTTATGTTTTTCAAGTAAAAGATGGTGGGTATCAAATGGTCATGATATTACATTTTCTTGGATAATGTAAGAGTTTTATGTTGAAATGTCATATTTAAATATAGCAGAAAATGTATATATGATTTTTATATGTCAGCGTTAAAATCTGTGAGAGGGTACATAGTTTTCAAAATTCTTGGGCATGCAAGCAAGAAATGCACAAGACCCCTATTCTGTATTATACATCTTCATTTTTATAGTAAGACTTTGGTTATTAGTTACAGAATGATTTTGCTCAAGATACAGTCTTTGGTTATGAAGTCTTTTTTTCTTTTTGAGACAGGGTCTCACTCTGTTGCCCAGGCTGAAGTGCAATGGTGCCATCAAGGCTCCCTGCAGCCTTGACCTTTTGGGCTCAAGTAATCCTCCAACCTCAGCCTCCTGAGTAGCTGGGACTACAGGCATATGCTACCACACCGGCTAATTTTATTTTTATTTCTTAGAGACAAGGTCTCACTAGGTTGCCCAGGCTGCTCTCAAACTCCTGAGTTCGTGATCCTCCCGCCTTGGCCTCCCAAAGTGCCAGGACTACAGGCATGAATCACCATGCCTAGCCAATTAAGTTTCAGTTTCCTCAAAATGTGCAGCAGGACTTAGTAAGATTTTTTAACTTTATAGACATGGAAGGAGATATCCTTAGATGTGTGCCTACGAGATAGCTATCATTGGTGCTGGCCATTGAAAATATGTTAAAATGTTGACCTGCTGTAAAATCAATTTTCAAAGTTTGGAAAAAGAATGTTTTCTAATGTGGAAGAGCATTGAAGATGAGAATGGAGAAAAGGATCACAGTAAAACAGAAATGTATATGCTTTTCCCCTAAACTATTTGATGATCTTTTAAGAAGACATAAGGAGCCTGGAAAAGGATGAGCTGACCACACCTGAGCTGCTTGGTGGTGTGTGTTGATTGTGATAAAAACCTCACACAGTTAAACAAAAATGACTCATTTTGGCGGGGGGTGGTGGGGGAGAATAAGACTGCTTAAGAGCTAAAAAAAGAAAAAAGTAACCAGTAAAGGGTAGTCAAGGTAAACCGAATTTTCTTAATATCTTTAGGAAAAGTATAACTTATTTGGAAGTCAACTTCTATTTTATAAGTTCGAATTATCTCCATGCCTTATAACCATTTTCCCTGAGAAGGAGATGTTTAACTTATGTTGACATCCAGTGTACTTCATAGTGTTTCAAATTAATGGGCATTTAAGAAGTGGTAGACTACCTAATGAATTTATAGATGCAAAGAACCTGAATGACAAACAACTGGTCTTCCACAATGAGCCTGCAAATACAATCCAGTAGATAGTTTTGGAGAGCGGAAAATAAATTCCTGTGAGTCTAAAGCTCTGTAGTTGCTAATCAATAAAATCCTAAGGATTACAGCCAGTCAGGTCTGTAATTCCAGCACTTTGGGAGGCCGAGGTGGGCAGATCACTTGAGATCAGGAGTTCGAGACCAGTCTGGCCAATGTGGTGAAACCCCGTCTCTAACAAAAAAAATACAAAAATTAGCCGAGAGTCATGGCACATGCCTTTAATCCTAGCTACTCGGGAGTCTGAGGCATGAGAATTGCTTGAACCTGGGAGACGGAGGTTGCAGTGAGCCGGGATCGTGCCACTGCACTTCAATCTGGGTGACAAAACGAGACTGTCTCAAAAAAAAAACAAAAAACCCTAAGGATTCCAACTTCAAATACATTTGTTGTGAGAACATCAGGCTTGATGTTAGACATTTTATTGACCCCAGGAGTAAATGTAATGTGTGCTTGATAAGAGCAGAGCTATGGGTCAAAGTGAACTTGACTGTATTCAATTTATCACTACATAAAGAAGAAAAGAACTTACTAAAGGCCATGGGTAGTCCAGAGAAGGATCATTCGAAAAGGAAATAGTAAAATAGCCTACTATATCTTGGTACAGAAAGAATCACTGTTATTTTTTGTTAAATATTGATAATATCAGTTCAATTAGTCCAATTGTAGTTATGTTCTGTTATGTTAAAAAAAGCCTTACATGTATGTATCTTAAGAACACACAATAATATAGCTTATAGTACTTAAGAAGTGGCCAAGTGTGGTGGTTTAAGGCTGTAATCCAAGCATTTTAGGGGGCTGAATTCTTGAGGCCAGGAATTTAAGACCAGTCTGGGCAACATAGGCAGACCCCATCTCCATAAAAAATAATTTTGAAAAATTAGCTGGGTGTGGTGGCGCATTCCTGTTGTCCTAGCTACTCAGGAGGCTGAGACAGGGGGATTGCTTGAGGCCAGGAGTTCAAGGTTACAGTGAGCTATGATTGTGCCACTGCACTCCAGCCTGGATGACACAGCAAGTATCTTTCTCTAAAAACAAAACAAAGCAAAAATTGAAGAGTTAAAATACATTGCTGTGTGACAGAAGTCCCCAACCTTTTTGGCACCGGGGACCAGTTTTCTGGAAGACAAATTTTCCAGAGACAGGGTTGAGAGGAGCAGGGGAGAGGGAGGATGATTTAGGGATGAAACTGATCACCAGGCATTAGTTAGATTCTCATAAGAAGCCTGTAGCCTAGATCCCTCACATGTGCAGTTCACAGCAGATATGCTCCTATGAAAATCTAACACCCCTGCTGATCTGAGAAGAGGCGGAGCTCAGGCAGTAAAGCTCACTGGAGGCCGCTCACCCCCTGCTGTGAGGCCCAGCTCCCAACGGGCCACAAACCGGTAGTGGTCCATGGCCACTACTGTGGGGACCCCTGCTGTATGAGACTAAACACTATAAAAATATTTTTATATTTTTTGTTTACTTAGTCCTACTATTAATTGCTGCGAAATCACCCTAGCTAGTTCTACTATTATTTTGTGTAAGTAATAGCATTTATGTAACAGAAAAGCGAACAATGTAAAATAACACATGGTTTCATATAAATGTCCATTTTCATATTTTTATGTTAATTTAGTAATAATATGTGAATGATTTTTTATATATGTTGTATTAAGATATTTTGGATGTGGTACGCCTGGGTCCTTATTTGTCTCTCTAAAAACCTGATTACCTAGGAGAGACAAGGACTCAAAACATAGCAGGGCCAAAAAAATGAATGTAACTTACATGGTTGATAAGATTTTGATACTTTTCATACTTTACATCCCTTGTGGAAAAACACCTCTAGCTTTCTGAGATTAGTGGAGGGAACTTTATTTTTCCTTATTTATTTATTTGAGATGGAGTCTTTTTTTTTTTTTTTTTTTTTTTTGAGATGGAGTCTCGTTCTGTCACCCAGGCTGGAGTGCAGTGGTGTGATCTCGGCTCACAGCAACCTCTGCCTCCCAGGTTCAAGTGATTCTCCTGCCTCAGCCTCTCCAGTAGCTGGGATTACAAGTGCCCGTTACCACGCCCAGCTAATTTTTGTATTTTAGTTTCTCCACATTGGCCAGGCTGGTCCCGAACCCCTGACCTCAGGTGATCTGCCTCCCTCTGCCTCCCAAAGTGCTGGGATTACAGGCGTGAACCACTGCGCCCGGCCTGGGAACCTTATTTTTTAAACAGATATTAATATTTGGATTCTGATATTTCCTTGGCTGTGGCTAAAAGTATTTTTTTAAAAATTGTTACCCTAAACAAATCTCACTAGTGAGTCAAATGGAAATGTCCATGTGGGTATAGCGCGCTGCGTCTATAGTGATGAGAAGCTAGGAACTCAATCACTGAGACACACACACACACACACACACACACACACACACACACACACCCTTGTCCTGAATCTTGTTCCTTTTCATACTCTCTAGGACTCTCCGCTCTGACATTTTATTTCAGGTTAACTTTCTAAGGTCTGAATAAAGACAACACCTTGGGTTTAATCACACACACATAGACATTCTAAAAATAGCACTTATGCATGCACTCTGTCAAGAATGGTGACCAGCATATGCGTTTTCTCATTTTTCTTACTCTCTTACAATAAGGTGAGATGTGGGTGCTATTATTATACCTATTTTCCAGATAAAGAAACAGAGGCTTGATGAGATTATAAAATATGCCCAAGATAACCTAGCTACTAAAGAGTAGAGATAAAATTTGAACCCAGACATCTATAATTCCAAAGACTGTGACTTCATCTTTATGAAGGCCTGGAGTGTGTCTGTTTTTGTTTCCCGTCGAACCCGTAGGTTCTAAGCAGTTCCTGGCACGTGGTAGGCATTCAGCAATCATTTGGTACATGAAAAGCCATGCTGCTGTGTGGTCAACTGAATCACATGCATAAGGAGTCTAGAGCCCTGTGGCAACCCTGCTAGGGCACTATCGTAGCACACCCGGCATTGGGCTCAAGTGGCATTCATTGACTCCCTAATTAGATGTGTGAATTCCTTGAATGCAGGACCTTGCCTTATTGCCTCTAGTAAAGCCCCACAACCAGCATAGAGAAATAATGCCTGAATCTTAATAGTTCCTCAGTAAGTATGAATGAATAAATCAGAATGAATAAATACATATCAGAATATCGAAAATGGTGACATGATTTCTAGTTTCTCTTTTGACCATTGCTCTAACAATCATTGAGTCAACACCTACATGTGCCAAACCTTGCGGTCTTTACTTAGGTGGCAAAAAGGCAAGAACAATGTTGCTAAGTCAGGGTATATTTTTGGTACCATTTTGGTGGATTTGTCAGGATAAGCAAAATCTAAGTCATTGTGAAGAGGGCAAATGACCTTGCCACTCCAATTCCAGAAGCCACACCCTTACTCTGTGAACCCAGTGAACCTGAGCCGCTTATTCTCTGACACACACCATCCTGTGCATTCTGAAAAAGGTACCCAAATGATTGTCATGAATCTTCTATGCTTTGGTGTGAAGAAGGACAACAGAAAACTTGTGAATCATGAACTGAGTAAACCTGCAGTACTCCTCCTGGGATCACATCAGTCAGTGGATAAAAGGAGGATTTAAATTCTGTCTGGGAAGTTAAGCCTTTCTGGGTTACAGAAACTGGAGGTGGTGTTTTTAGTTAAAGCAGAATGAAAGAGAGCCATATCTCTGCCTTGATCTCCTTCACTTTCTGTGTGATCATGATTTCCACTTTAGGTTGCTGCATTTACTGGGAGGTATCTGCCTAGGAAGACACCAGCAATCTCTTTCTAGCAGTGCCATGGCAGTTATCCTGCTGCTTGGCAAACCCCAGACTCAAATGCTTCTCACCAGTGCTTCTTGGTCAGTAATTCTTAGAGGTCAGGGTTGAGGATGTGAAGCCAGAGGTATATTTGCCCAGCAGTTACACATTTATGTTGATTGATACAATCCTACTTTATATAACACTTAAAATTTTATCCAAAGCTCATCATGTTTCTTCAGGAAAAAAATTAGTATACACTTCATGTGTTCTTTCCTTTTGTCCTACTACTCTGATATGGTTTGGCTGTGTTCCCAAATATCATCTTGAATTGTAATTCCCATAATTCCTACATGTTGTGGGAGGGACCCAGTGAGACATAATTGAATCATGGGAGTGGTTTCCCCCATACTATTCTCATGGTAGTAGATAAGTCTCACGAGATCTGATGGCTTTATATGGGGAAACCCCTTTCGCTTCATTCTCATTCTCTCTCTTGCCTGCTGCCATGTAAGACATGCCTTTCACCTTCCACCATGCTTGTGAAGCCTCCCCAGCCACGTGGAACTGTGAGTCCATTGAACCTCTTTTTCTTTATAAATTACCCAGTTTCAGGTATGTCTTTATCAGCAGCACAAAAACGGACTAATACACACTCCCTTACTTAGGGTTTATATTTGTCTATGTCTGTGTTTCCTCTGTAAATGCTGTGGGTCACTTCCATAGTATAGTTCTTCCTGGATAGTTTGAAAGCACAGACCCTTGATATCTATGTGGATGTACGCAGCAGAAAGAGAAGTAGTAGTGATACTGATATTTATAAGCATTTACTGTGTGTCAAGGAGTGGTCTATACACTTTTTATATATTATTCAATGTGATTTTAACAAATGGAGCTCATCTAGAAGGTTGAAGAGATAATACAAGTTCTCTTGTATAATCCAGCATTTGATGGCGCTGTGCCTCGGGTCCAGATCAGCCTGATTTCACTGGTCTTCCAACATTTTTTATCTCCGTGAATGGCACCAGCATGCCCTGGTGTGGAAAGCCAGGACCTGCGGGGCAAGGTTCACCTCTCTCACTTCTTCTAACTCCAGAGCATTGCTGAGTCCTGTCACTCTTTCATCCTCATAGCCCTTGATACTCTATTTCTGTCCATCTTCTGTGCTCTGCTTCATTGTTTCCATCATTTCTTCCCCGGCCTACTGTACTGCTTCCTACCTAAACTTCTCAGGTGGACTTTGGTTCCCTCCAATCATTTACCCACATTGCAGGCAGAGCAATCTTTTTTTTTTTTTTTCTTTTAAGATGAAATCTAGCTCTGTCACCCAGGCTGGAGTTCAGTGACTTGATCTTGGCTCACTGCAACCTGCGCCTCCCAGGTTCAAGTGATTCTTCTGCCTCAGCCTCCTGAGTAGCTGGGACTACAGGTGCGTGCCACCACGCCCAGCTAATTTTTTGTATTTTTAGTAGAGATGGGGTTTCACCATGTTGACCAGGCTGGTCTCGATCTCCTGACCTCATGATCTGCCCACCTCAGCCTCCCAAGTGCTGGGATTACAGGTGTGAGCCACCGTGCCCAGTGAACGATCTTTAAAAACATATAAGTCAAACCATGCCACTCCCCTATTCTCATTGTTTTTATAATAATGTAGTATACTGGTCAGTATCTTTGAATTTTGGAGGCAACTTGTACCACTTATAGGTGTGCTGCTCAGCCCTTTGCCGAGCAGCCTAATGGGCTGACAGTTTAGCATGGGGCCCAGAGTGAGAGACGGCTCTGCAATAGGCCCAGATTGTGGTGTCAGCCACCCTTCCACATAGGCCTTATGACCAAAAGATTCAGTGGAGTTCAGAATGTTAGTGGAAAATAAGAATTCTCTCTTTCTCTCTACAGACTTCTCTTGATAAAGTCTCTGGCCAGTCTAGGATTTGGAAGCAGAGCCATGTGCTCCTTTGCTGATTCTTCTTTTGAAAAACAGCTTCTGCATTGCCACTGGACCCCAGGAGAGACCGAACACTTTACCATGGCATAGCAAGCGACCATGTGACCTAAGCCGTCCATCCCAAAGTGGGCACTGTTTGATTCACCAGACCATAATGTATGCAGCACAATTAATTGCCAAGTGGAAGTGGGATATATAAGATTGGGTTTGAGCATGCCTGGAAAGCACTAGCAAGTTCCATGAGCCAGTGGCCCAGATACCCACAACACCTGCTGCTATAGATGGTGCTACTCAGTATGCTGGTCCACCCAGAATGGACTGTTGCAGCACGCAGGCCCAGCAGGGGTGGCCGTGAATTACAGCAGTGAAGATCTTCCCACTAGGTAGGATTTTTGGCAGTACAGCTGGGTGGGCTCATCAGCATGGACTTCTCGGCTCCAAGGCTGATTCCATTACTTATTACTGCTTAGTGCCCAACTGCCCATATCGGTGGCCAATGCTAAGCCTGGATATGGCCTCATTCTTTGGAGAGTGGGATAGGGAAATTAACCAGCCACCTGAAGGCAAATTAATTTTGCTGATGCCTGTTATGGACTAAGTTGTATCCTCCCTAAATTCATATGTTGAAGTCCTAACCCCAAATACCAAAGAATATGATCATATTTGGAAATAGGGTCTACAAAGAGGTAATTAAGTTAAAATGAAGTCATTAAAGTGTTTCCTAATTCAATATGACTGGTGTCTTTATAAGAAGAGGCAATTTGGACACAGGCTCTTAAAGAGGGAAGATTATGGGAGGACACAGGGAAAAGACAGCCATCCACAATCCACAAGACAGGCCTCAGAAGAATCTGCCACTGCTGACACCTCGATCTGGGACTTCTAGCTTCTGAAACTCTGAGAAAATAAAATTCCTATTATTTAAGCCACACGATTTGTGGGACTTTGTTACGGCAGGCCCAGAGCTTTTCCATTGCGGAGGGCATAGCAGTTGGTCCTCAGTGGAGTAGACACTCATTCTGGGCATGGGCTTTCCTTCTTTGTCCCCAGTGATTCAGCCAGCATCAGGTAAGGAACTCTCTGCCCGGTGCAGGTACTGGCTGATCTTGGGGTCATGGCTGAATGATGATTTCCTTCTTTCACCACTCATTTCATGATATCCTTGCCCTCCACAGGAGCCGCATCAGGACCTGATGGAGAAGACTTCATATCACCTGGAGACTTGAGATGACTACAAAGACTGATGGGACTTTCTTCTCCCCTTGTGGGGAAGAGGAAGAAGCATCCTTGTTTGTATAATGGTTAGTGCCTCACATTAGGAGGAAGCAGGAATTACCACAGGAGCTGGCCTGCTACGTAGACCCACAAAGGTTTGAGCTTCCACCGGGTGAGTCCAGACCCTGGACTGCAGAAACACTGTCCCTTTTCTTGTGCCTCCCAGATTAAGGCTGAGAGTGGCTTCCTGCTGTTGCTGATTTCTGGGTTCCCTCATCATCCTCTTTCTTTTCAGCTCTTTCTTCACCTGTAAAACCAATGCCTTACCTGTTTTTTTTCTCTGCTTTAAATGTTCAGAGTGGTTTCTATCATTCTGCTTAAACGGTGACTAACATGATGGCCTAAAGGCCATGATTATTTGGTCTCTGCCAACCTGTCTGTCATTCCAGACCACTCTTGCTAATTGCTTTTTGGGTGTCTTCCATATTATTCTCCCCCATTTCCCTGAATGTGTTAGCCTCCTTCTGCCAGAGAATCTTTGCACACGCTGTTCCTCTTAGAAAGAGCAGAAGAGTTCTTCCCTTCCCTGCCAGTTAACGCCTCTCAATCAAAAGATCATGTTGCAAATGCCAACTTCTCAGGGAAGACTTTCCTGACTGCAAATCTACATCAGATACTTCATTATACTTGCTCTTAGAACCACAGTCTTTCCTCCAGAGCACCTAGTATGTTTTAAATGACATGTTCACTATGCGGCTAATTAATCTTCCCTCATTAGATGGAAAATTCCATAAGATCCAAGATCATAATGTTTTTCAGTCACCATTTCATCTCTAGCATCTAGTGTGGTGCCTGGCATATACTGAAAGTTCTATAAATACTTGTTGAATGAATGAATGAACAAATGAATATGCTCTTTCTGGAGTGGCAGTTCTAAACTTCAGCTGCACGTTGGAATCACCTGGGGAACTTAAAGAAGTACTGATACCTGAGTCCCGCCCCTAGAGCTTTTAACTTAATTGGTCTGGAGTGCAGACTAAGCGTCAGGATTTTTGAAAGCTTCCCAGATTCTTCCAGTGAGTGTCAAGGTTGTCATAGACGGAGAGTTACAAGAGTCTTAGCATGTGTGTGTATGTGTGTGAAGTGTGTGAACATGGGTGTATGTGTGAACATTTTCACATAGACACATTTTTACTTGTGGAGGGTTTGGAATGTATTCAATAGGTCTTTTTTTAAAAAATCAGTATCTACACCGAATAGCACTTCATCTTCTTTTACTCAAGTTCAGCTTCTTTGGAGGCTATAGAAGGTGACCTCATGATTGCTTAGACCAAATCACTTCTGAGGTCCCTTTCAACCTTGACAGCATAGCTTTTAAAAAACTTTATATTGCTGCCAAGTAAAGACAGTTGGAATATTAAATATTCTTTATTTTTTAGGTGGAAGAACTATTTTCAACTCTGGAATCAATGCACTGATTTGCAGCTAACAAGCTTTGACATCCTACAATCCTTGTAGAAAATCTCAATGAATTAAAATTCCAATCACATAGATTCCAGTGTGGTCTCCTCATCAAGATACCACCTAATGGGAGATTGCAGCCATCCCCCCTCCGTTTCCTAAATGTTTTCAGCTAATGCATTGCCTGACATCCGTGATGACTCACTAAGCTGCTGTTTGAGGCAAATCTGCTGTTTGCTCAGTAATCCTTTCAGGTGGAGATCAGACATCCGTTAGTGAAATAATTTTTATGAGGCAGAGGTAAATCTTTCCAGCACCCAGCTGGTTAATGCAAGCAGATTTTCCTGTGGACTCAATTGCTTGGAGGTCAGATTTCTTTTTTTCCCTCCAAATGCTGAGGCTTATGTGCTGTGGGCAGACAGAGGGCCCTGCAGCATCCTCTGCCTTGCTGCGTCTCTAGTGACCTCACCAAGGATAGGTGCAAACTCAAGCAGCAGTTCTCAATGACTTTTTAAGAGTCATCTCTGAGCAAAGCCTTCTCACTTACTGTGTTGTCTGCTAACGCATATCAACACAGAGATTTCTTTGGAACTTTGCTCTCAGTTCCAGAAGCACATGGAACATGCTTTTGAGAACCAGATGCTATCTCCCCTCTTGAGATTTTAATACTGTCTCCTCCTGTGAAAGCATCATTTGCTTGCTGCTCTGTGTGTGTGTGTGTGTGTGTGTGTGTGTGTGTGTGTGTGTGTGTGTGTGAGAGATAAGTGACAGGTGAGACTATCCCAGTGATTCTAAACCTCCATGGGGCTGATTAGAACCACGTGACCCATATGTCCCTCCAGACTTAAGCACAACATCGCAGGCCCTAAATAGGACAGACCTCCATCCAGTGCTCTCTGGCTCTGAGAGACTCCTGGGTGGAACAGCAATGCGAAAGCTTCCAGTTCCCATTAAGTGCAGTTGTTGGCTCTGTGACATATTTTGTCTTCTCAGTCTCTATTGTAACATTCACTGTGGTTTAGAAAACTCCCTTATGATGACCTTTTAATGTAAGGTCAGATTGACCATTCCATTTGCTTCATTATACTTCCTTAAAGGTATAGTGAAATGCAGTGTGTGTGTGTGTTTGTGTGTGTGTGTTTCCCAGAGTAATCCACCTACACAAACCCTTTTTAATGGAGTGTGGTTTCAAATGGGGGCGGGGGGAACAAGCTGGCCAGGTGCAGTGGCTCATGTTTGTAATCCCGCAGAGGTGGGTGGATCACAAGGTCAGGAGTTCAAGACCAGCCTGACCAACATGGTGAAACCCTGTCTCTACTAAAAATACAAAAACTAGCCAGGCGTGTTGGTGGGTGCCTGTAATCCCGCCTACTCAGGAGGCTGAAGTAGGAGAATTGCTTGAATTCAGGAGGTGGAGGTTGCAGTGAGCCAAGATCGCACCATGGCACTCCAGCCTGGGCAATAGAGTGAGACTCTGTCTCAAAAAAAAACACCACCAACAACAAAAACCAAGCTAACTTGTAGTAAATGGAAGTCTTTCCCGCTTTTGATATAAAGTGCTGTAACTTACAGTTTTTGGAGTTAACTTCCTTACCTCCACCTTTGTTTCTCATATTCATTTTTAACTAGATCATTTCCCCACGATCAGCTTGCTCCAGTGTCATCAGCTACTTCCATTGGAGGCACTCCTCATTTTCCACACAGGATGTTGAGATGAGCATTTGATTTTGTCCCTTTGATGTTCTATCAATTTGTGTTGTTTCCTGGAGTGGTGTGGATGCTCTATGGGGGCGCATTTCCAGGTCCCATTAGTGGAGGACAAAGGAAATAAGAGGAGGCACTGGAAACAAGCCCCAGGAGCAGAGCTAGGCCAGGAAACAGGTGTGAGCCATAATGGAGGAGGGAAGTCAGAGCTTAGAGCCACTGGGGCAAGTTCAAGGTCATAGCCTGACAGCAAGTTTTGGTGGCCTGGGTTAGAGGGAGATTGGAAGCAAGTCTGGTAGATGAAGTTTACAATCATCCTGAGCAAGCAGGGTGACGTCTTCTAATTTCATGAATTTTGGAGCTCATCATCAGGGAAGAATCCCAGTTGAGCACTGGAGGCAATTCCCTAATGGGCCCATTGACACCACAGGCCTGTGAGTTGTGTCTGGGTAACAGAGTGTTGGTGAGAGTCATAAGCTATTGTCACAAAGTCAGGAGCACCTCTGGAGTTGTCTCCCTCTGAAGGGGAATGCTGCCCTCCACCCCGCCATTCCTTCCTATTTACCTTATAATTTTCTGCCCTCTCACTTGTAGAGGATCTTCCACTGCTCTTTTATTTGGACGTAAAAAAACATTTATTGAGTACCTACTATGTGTCAGGCACTGTTTATGCACTGAGCATACAACGGTGAACGAGACAGACAGCTCTGATTTGTTCAGCGGTGACAACGCGACAGTGATATGATTTACGGTGATTGATACGGTGATACCAAAAGCTATCAGCAAAGAATCTGTTTTCTCTCTTTCACATAAAGGTTGCAACTGACCGCACCCATATGGACAGCTCTGCAGAGATAGAGTATGGTGGCACTCCAGTCAAGGTGGCAGTTTTCCTGGGTTTCTGATCCTGGGGGACCTCAGCAGCTGATGATTCTCATATGAATGGATTGGACTGGAAGGTGCTAGGAGTTGGTCCTTTTGCCACTCTCAGGAGGGTTTTCTATCCTCCAGGACCCTCCCAGTGGTGCTGGAGGCTGGAACTGATGTATGCTTGTCCACTGGGATCAATGACAGGGAGCCACCTTGGGTGTTTTGGTGTGCTTGCTGCAACACCAGATGGATTGAAGTCCAGTTTCTCAGAGTCTGTTTCCTGGGCATCTGACCCCTCCGGCAGACGTATGCTTTAGGCCTGTCTGAAGTAAACAAGGAAACAAATGGATGTATAATTTAACATCAGGTGATGAAAAATGCTACCAAAACATAAAGTAGAATAAGGGGATCGTGAGTGAAGATTTGGTGGCTACTTTGGGGTAATGAGAGGAATCCTTTGAGGAGATGACATTTAAGCAGAGGCTTCCAGGAAGTGAGAATAAGACAAGTGCAAAGGGTTAGGGAAGAGAATTCTAGGCAGTAGGAATGGCAAATGCAAAGGCCTGGAAATAGGAACTGGCTTGATGGGTTCGAAGACAGCAAGAAGTTGGGGGTGGTTGGAGGATTGTGAATGATGGGAGAGGAGTGGGAGATGAGGTCACGGGGGTGGGTAGGGATCAGATCACAGGAGGCCTCAGAGCTTGAGTCAGGAGTTGTTCTTTCTCCCTTTCCCAGTAGCTGGCATGCACGGGAGCGAGGAGAATATGCCAGATCTGAGAGCCAGCTTTGTTGTCTCTAGGGGAGCTGAGGTTAGGCGAGTGAGTACAGGAGGAGCACATCCTCTGACAGGGAAAGTCAGTGGGGTCACCCTTGCTGGGCCAGCTGCTGACAAGAGGATGAGCCTCAATTCCACAACTGCCTAGGATGTTTATGGAAGTCCCTAGAGTGGTACATAGTAATACAAAAAATTGTATTGTTGTCCTACTGAGGCATCTGTCTTTTCTTTCTAATCAGTTTAGCTATGTTTCAGAGAAGAAAAAATGCTCTTTCTCAGCCCATCCCTTAACCAGAACCTGACCTTGTGTAACTAAACCGTTGTCCTTTGCTTGAAAGGAAAAGGGTGGGGTCTTTTTCATTCAACCGAGGTGTATCAGATTTTACACTGGGTCCCCTCATCTTTTTTTCTTTTTTTGCTACTTATGCCACTGTACATTATGCCTACAATAGACAGAACAGCTCTTAAGATTATTTTAAAATTTATATCCCAATTCCCCCTTCTAAAAAATTTAAGATGGTGGTCTTTGTCAGTTTGGGCTGCTATAACTGATTACCACAGACTAGCTGGCTTAAATAGCAAGCCTTTATTTCTTACAGTGCTGGGGGCTAGAAGTCCAAGATTAGGGTGCCAGTATGGTTGGTCCATCCAGGTTGCAGACTGCTGACTTTTGTTGTATCCTCACATGGTGGAGGGAGAGTTCCATAGCCTTCTGACCTCTTCTTAAAAGGGCACTAATTCCATCCAGGAGGCTTCACCCTCATGCTCTCATTATCTCCCAAAGTCCCCTCCTCCAAATATCATCACAGTGGGGGTTAGATTTCAAAATATGATTTTTTTGGGGGGGGGACACAAACTTTCAGTTCATAACAGATGGAGTTAAGTCATTTTAAAGGTTAGTCATGGATATATCTTAGATAAGAGCAACTCTGCAAGATTTGAAGAATTAGAAGCAGTAAAACACTCTCAGAAATCAACTTGAGATGACCATGGAGGACTCCTGGAAGGTTCTGAAAGTTTGGTAAGGCATTTTGTTGGGGGCAGCACTAGCCCTATAAAATATTACAAGCCCACACGTATCAAAAACACACTCCTGCTAGGCCTATACAATCTCAGGAGGTATTACTAGCTGAATATTCTCATGCGTGACCTCTACTTCGTTTTAGGGATCTGTTAAGGTTGAAATGAACTCAACCTCCTTTGGAAATGTTTGTTTGTGGGACAAACGTCATTAAAGTAGGCAATGGAATCAAGAGTCATCTAATTCAAACTTCTTCTCTATGAAGCAATTTCCTCTACAAGCTTTTTCTCAGATAGAGTTTGAAGGACACCTGCTCAAATTGGCACAGGTCTCTTACTTTCTTCACAAAGTGACCCATTTCCTTGCAGGATGGGATGACTTCAGTCTAACATTCTCTCAAGCGTGTTTCACAGAGGACTTGCTTCAGGAGACATTAAGAGATGAGTCATGAAAACTAAATTAATAAATAAGAGAAGAGTTTGAGTCTGTGGTCAGTTAAGTTTGGGACATTTTCTTGGAGAAATTTAAAGCATACTAACACATTAAAGGATTTGAGGAGTCCAGCAGTGAAGAAACCTGCTTACTTTCACTAACTCTAAGATCCCTAGACTTACCCATTGGAGAGTAGCCTGTGCGGAAATAATCTAGGGGAAAGCTGTCTTAATTGTTAGAAATATCCTCGTTTATTGTATAAAAGTTAGTCTCCCTGTAACTGTCACCCACCGGTTCTAATTCTTCCCTCAGGAGTTACTATGAATAAGTCAAATCCTTGCTTCAAAGGTCAGCCACTTGGCTCGAAAAAGCTAACATGTTCCTCCAACGTTCTCTCTCGACCAGAAAACAAAAACAAAACCCAGCTTCAGTTACTACAACTGCACCTTATCTAAGCTCACACTATCCTCTGTAGTTTGCCCCAGCCCCCTTAATGTGGGCTGTCCAGACCTGGGCACAATTCCCCAGATGTGGTTTTACAAATGCAAAACACTATTCTTTCCCTTGATCTGGACACCACACCGGGGCTGGTGCAGGTTGTATTTGCTTTTGTAGCAGCCCTGTTAGCTGTTGTTTCTTTTTAAGTTAGTGGTCAACTAAAAGCCTCCTAGCCTTTTTCCCTTGACTGATTGCCAAACCAGTTCTCCCTCATTCTCTATTCATAGGGTGGGTGTGAAAGTACTGCTTCCTGCCTTGTCCTTTCTCAAGCTTCACAAACAATCAAGGCTACTTAATTCCTAGTTGCTGGCTTGGCCCCTCTCTGTATTCTAAAACCATTTCAGACCCCGCATGGAGAGACATCTGCAGACCCAAGATCCATCACTCGGCAGCGTTCCTCAGCCTTGTTGCTGACCTCACTCTGATTTGTCCTCTAGGGACCAAGCCTTTGGCTCTTGCTTTTTTGAGACCACATATCAAGTCCCAGAGTCACTGCCTGACTTCTTTCCAGAATCCTGTTCTGGAAGAGGAATCTCGCCTTTCCTAGTTACTCTTGGATACCTGACTGGTGACTGCTGAGGAGCAAGCCGGAACCGCCAGCAGTGTGCATACTTTCCCAATGCCACATGCAGCCCACTTCCTAGGCAGGCACCTTTCATTATGGTTAGCCCTCTCTGTGGCTGGCCACATATCTGTCTCAAC
The DNA here is from genome assembly GCF_024542745.1 of Macaca thibetana thibetana. NCBI lineage: Eukaryota > Metazoa > Chordata > Mammalia > Primates > Cercopithecidae > Macaca > Macaca thibetana. The sequence goes on along the minus strand of NC_065578.1, from coordinate 142,694,559 downwards.
TTTGGCCTGTTTCCTCGGAGGAATCCCGCTCCCTCTCTCTGCCACCTGTGGACTTCTGTTATGAACAGCAAATACATAGCACATCTGTCATCCTTCCCTTCTCCTGCATCCATCGCAGATATTGGTAATTGGCCTCAGTACTCTTTCCAGTTCAGCCTGGACACTGTCTCAGACACTTCTGTATCACTGTGCTCCAGGTAGCCTTGCCCTGTCAACTGGAATTGTTATGCATGTTCAAATCTATTTGCTATCCTGGGCTGTATCATTTGCCTCCAGAAAGTAGGCCTATCCTTCCCGTGTTAGTACTGTTTTGGATATAAGTTGTTTAGTATTTTCATAACTTCTAGCTTAACCTAGAAGGCTTTCTGCATCCTAGTATTGTTCTTTCAGGACTATGCCTCTCTTTCATGTAGGTAATGGTTAAGAGCACAGGTTCTGGAGTCAGATGGTCTAGGTTTAAATCCAGATTTGGGAAATCTACCAATTCTATGACCTTGGCCAATTAACTTAACCTTGTGAACCTCGGTATTCTCATCTGTAAAATGGGTGTAATAAGAGTACTTACTAAATATAGTTGTTTTAAGGATTGAATGGGAAAATGGTTGTAAAGAGCATGGTTTCAGGTATACATTAAGAATTTAATGCAGCAAATGTCAACTAAACACACACACAAGAACACACACATACACAAACACACACAAATTACTTGTCCCAGCCCCACTTAAATCATCATTGTGATTGTTTGGGATTACATTATTAGAATTATATTTAAATTATTCTGAAAACTTTCACCTTCTATTAACCAGGATCCCCTTTAGAACTTCTGGTCATAGTATTTTCCTTATGTTGTCTCTGAGAGTCTGACTTTCGTTCTCCCTGCTAGGCTATCTCCAGCGTTTCCTTGCTTGATTCATGAACTCTAAGATGACTAGATCACCAGATCAGCCCCAGGTATTATCTGCCATGTCAGCAAGTTAGCCATATTTGAGTCCAAGTAGTGATTCCTCCCTTCGCTCTTTCTGCCTTCTCATTGAAGCCACCCTAAAAGAAAGAGTGCAGTTCCCTCAGGCAGATAGATTTGTGCAATGTATGTGTAATGCAAACCAAATGTTAGGATCAGGTCCAGCTACTCGGGAGCCCGTTTGTCAAAAGCAAGCAAGACTTGAGCTACTTTCTCTAAAGCACAGTAGCCAAGTCTTCCGCATGGAGTCAGTTTAGGCTGAGCGAGTGGCAAGTGCTAGGAAACTGCATTGTCCCAGGCTGGCTAGCTCTGTCTCTCCCTAGGTTATTTTCAGAGGTCTTGCCACTTTCAATTAATGGGTCATTGCGAGTGCACTCACGGAGTGGATGTGAAAGGGATCATATTCCCGAGATGAGGCTGGGAGAAGGCATTAGTCAGCAGCTGGGAAAGCGGCTAGCTGGCTCGCAGGGCTGGGAGCACACATTACTGTAGGATTCATCATGCCACCAACCCTCTCACCTCACCCTCTCTCAACACACCCACAGCAGGCTCTCTTTCTTTGTCTCTGATTCTAAGAAAGGCTCAGGATTAAAAGAACACAAGCTGATTAACCAGAATCCTGGTCATTCCAGGTCCTGGGAGAGGGAGTGACAAGGTTAACTCAGAACAGCATGACATGGGCAGAGATACAGGGAAGACCAGGTCCCAGGCATCAGAAACAGGACCCAGAGTGGGCACTGGGCTTTGGAAGTGAGGCAGAATTTTAGGTCTCGAGGTTGGACAAGTGGTGAGTGTGAGTGTGACTGGTTCTGACCCTTGATTAGGCCGAGATGCTTTAAATCTCTCCTACTCCAACATAGGCTCTGGAGATGGAGATAAGCCTGAGCCAGGTAAGAATCAGAAGTCCCCTGCTATGGGGATAAGAGGGAACCCCAGACTAGGAACTAGGCTGGACCTCAACTATGGCACCCTGGCCTATACCAGTTCATTTTGCTATGTCTTATTTGTGTCAGCCCAACTGACTCTTGGAGGGCAAGGGACATTCTTAATGTCGGCTGATAGGCACCTGTCACTCTATCCCTCTCCACCCCTCCAGGTTACGTGGCTGTGATTAAAAGTAGTGTGAGGCCAGAGAGTCTGAGGATTCAGGTGAATTTAACAAAGTCAGGCAGGTAGTTACCTGAGGTGACAGACAAATATGCTGAGAATCCAGGACTTGGAAAACTGAAAAGATGAGACAGATGGGGTAGGTAGAATGTGGCAAGTCCAAGGAGAATAGCAAGGCTCAATGGTCTTAGCTATGTCTGTAAGGTTACAGTGGCCGGGAGGCTCAGGGTTCGACAGATAGAGGGGTCTGAGGCAGTGGTCCCAGAGAGCAGGAATGCAAACAAGCCCTGATCGCAGGCAGGATGCAGTGCTCTTCTTTCATGCTCCCTTTCGATTAACCACAAGGTGGTGTAGGTGGCCCTGGGTCCTTGGATGAGAAATTGCCAGAAACCTGTGGGTGCACCCTACTTCTGAAGGAATAAAAGACAGAGGTTCCAGTATAGCTGGAAGGTCTCCTAAAGTCAGTGTGTGACTGTTGTTAGCTAGATACCAAAGTCCTCTGGGTCATTGAACATTTTGTTTGCCCAGGTGCTAAACTAGTGTATGACAGCGGATCAGTCACCTGGGGGCTCAAGGGCTTTGTTCATATTTATAAGAGGTTGGTGGAGAGGCTCTGAGGTGGGAACACAGGCTGGAGACTCCATGGACTTTGGGATTTCATCAGAAGGATCATGGGATATGAAGAGCACTAAGGAGTATCTGTGCAAAGCTTTGAACTCTCCTTTCATTGTCTTTATGTCAAGCATCACTGTTATTTAGGAGCTTTGAGATCCCCATGTGAGAGTCTCTTGTTGAGTTAAGAGTTAGCGGAATAGTAGTAAACACTGCTTTTGGGGAAAGTTGTGGCAGTGTGAATAGCTGCTGATAAAATAGCTGTCATCTTTCTGCTCTCTGAGCCCTATATTTTAACTGGCTACTTCAGGAAAATTTGCAGCAAGTATGGAAGACAGCAATCTGAACATCAACTTCTACAATTTAAAACTTTCTGGAATGTTCTTTTCCCATCCATTCGTGGTTTAGCTAATATGGTTGGTTAGCTCCTTATACATATTTACCAGAAATAAAAGGGATCCAGAAACTTCTGAGAGAGATTATAAAGCAGGTCTGCTATCTCTCCTCTCTCCTGTAAGTTGAGGATCAGCTGAGGTTTCCCAGGGGAAAATTAATTCCATTTTTGATGCTTCTGAGAAGCCATAACGCTGGAAGTGTGGATGTGTTCATCTGAGATAAGGTAAAGCCTTGCCACTTCTCATGTGCCCTCCTTCAGTTTTTCAGCAGAGCCCAGGATTTCAGGTTCTGGCTGACAACAAGTACCCCTACTCTCCCATGCCTTGCCTCTGCTTTGAGAAAATCAACTTAAGCCGAGCTCTGCACCTGACCAACCTTCCCCATCAGTGGCCACTTTTTCTCACCAATTTCGTTTGTATAATCCCTGGATCTCCAGAGCATGGGGTTGTGCATGGGGTTAGTGATGCTGGTAGATCAAGGCTGAGCTGCTTTTGTTATTTACATTCAACTGAACAATCACTTAACAATAATTCATCTCTGGGTTTTGGGAAATGATTAAAATGGGGTCATTGTCCTCATGGAGCTCATGACCTGACCCCTGTTGATAGCATCTGTGGCTTTGACCACAGGCATGTGCATAATGGTGCTATCCCTGGGCTGCCACTAGGTGTGTTCTGTGACCTCCTGTGCTGGCACTCCTGGAGTCAGAGGTAGCATGTGTAACTTTCTGTCAACACGGCCTCACCCGCAAGAACACTAACACCACCTGACCTTGCAGTTACTTTGTTCCAGGCTTTCTCCTCCTTCTTCTAGGGTTCGAGCTTTCTCAATCTTTATCCAGGGCCTCAGCTCTTGAATAGCCCCTACGGGAAGCTCCTTTCTGTGTTAGCAGACTGCTCACCTTCTCTTGGAATGTGCTGGTAGAGGAAGGGTTTAGCAAGTAGGAGGGAACCCTCGTCATGTTACTACATTTCTGTGTCCATGATGTGACTTGAAATATTAATCCAATTTGTTGTGCAGAAACCATGAATAGCAACTCCTAATCCTGTCTGAATTTCAGTAAAATGTGGGGAACCCAGTGATCCCATATAGATTGATGGCAAAGGTCTTATCAGGTAATCTCCTAATATCCAGGCACTAGCCCATTGTCCTTTAGCAACTAATCTCTTCCTTGCTCCCAGGATTCAAGGAAATATTCCTGACGATATCTCCATTTTCTCTTCCTCCGTGTCGGCAGTCCTCTTCAAAAAGCTCGTAAGCAGTTCTGGTTCATGGGTATCTTAAAATTGCAGCATTGCTGAGTTAGCAAAGAATTAGAAACACCTATATGCCTGTCTATAGGAATAACCTTGTCTTAGTCCATTTTGTGCTGCTATTACAGAATGCCACAGACTGGGTAATTTATTATGAACAGAAATGTATTGGCTTATGGTTCTGGAAGCTGGAAAGTTCAAGATCAAGTAGCCAGTATCTGGAGAGGGCTTCTCTTGCTACATCATCCCATGGTGAAAGGGTAAGAGAGGGCAAGAGAAAGATTGAGAAGAGGGCAAATTCATTTTTTATAAGGAAACTACTCCAGCAATAGCAACATTAAATTCGTTCATAAGAGTAAAGCCCTCATGAACTAATCATGTTTTAAAGGTTCCACCCCCTTAAAACTGTTACAATGGTTATTAAGTTTTCAACACAAGCTTTTTGGGGTACAGATTCAAACCATCCCAATGGTTACATTCAAAACAACCTATAAAATAATATGCAGCCATTTCAAAGAGTGAAGTAGATCTATAGACACAAATGTGGAAAGATATCATGGTTATGTTGTTAAAAGTAAACAAAGTTTTATAACAGTTTGTAGTATGATCCCATTTTGAGAAAGTTCTGTACATCGAACTAATTCAAATGTACATCAAACTGTATAATGCAGTGATTATTTCTGTAAGAGAGATGAGTTTACTGGAGCCAAGCATCCTGCTTGGTGTATTTGGTTGTATTGATTGAGTTTTATAAGCATGTGTTAGCTTTATGATAAAAAAACTGAACACATCTGAAATTATGTCAAAATATTGTGTATTCTCATTTCATTAAATGAATAAATGAATAAGCTATGGTCCATACATAGAAATATTCCTTCCATATACAGAGACGAGGTCTCTGAAAAACCAGTGAAAACTGGGCATGTTGAGTTGTTGTATCAGTTAGGGTTTTTGGGTGAAAGTAACAAAGACCCACCTTAAATGAGAAACAGGAATTCATTGGGAGAAAACTGAACTGGCCTCAGGGAGAACTAGACTGAGGTCAGTTGTTGGGATCTCAGTATACGAGCCCACAGACCATCACTATGTGTCTAGGGTAGTAGGAACCATGGGACACAACCCCTGCATGACTCAGCAGCAACAGCATAGAAGTTCTGTGTCCCTGATCAGGATCCAAATTCCCAGGAAAGAGGATCTGCTTGGCCAAGATTGGCTGTTTCCACCCTGTTAACCCAGGTGGGTGAAGAGGATTGTGATGTGTGACCCGCCATGGGTCTTCATGCATCAGAAAGGGAGTTCCACTGAGGAACAGGCCGCTGTTTCCATAAGGTGAGATGAGATGTTGAGCAGATAAAAATCAAGAGATTTCTACTGTAATTATTATTTTGTTCAATGGCATAAACTTGTACTGAATCAGTCATATTCTCTTGCCTGTTGTGACCAATAGCACATATTTTTGACAGAAAAAATGAACAGAGAATAATAATATCATCCACAACAAAATAATACAACTGACGTCAATTAGCTCATGAGACTTAGAGCCATGACACTGGCATCATTAATATTGTGCTTGAACTGATCTAGTTAATCATCCATGGATAATACACCCCACACACATGCTCCCTGGGAGTCCCTGTTTCCCACAGGTCCAGCGGAACAGGGCAGTGCTCTAATACTGGTGTCGAGAGGGTGAGAGGCTACCTCCCAGGGTTTCCTTCTGACCATGTAATGTCAGGCAGTGCTCAGGGGTGTAGATGAAATCAGGCAATTTTCACAGCTATAAAGTAATGGGGTCAGACCACACGATCTGCAAATTCTTACCCAGCTCTGATGATCGTGTTTAATTCCTCACAAAGTTGTCAGGCTCATGAATCAGAGCTGTATTAACGGTTAAAATGCCATTCAGCATATCAGCCTCAGATTTGTTTTGGAGTTTGATGCAATTTTATATTCACATTTTGTTGACTTTTTAGATCAATTTTCTGAACATTGGTTAGATAGCGTATGTTGAGATAACATATTGCCTAGAGTGGATTTCAATGATGGCTTCCTGAGAAATCTGCATCATTATTTAGTGGGTTTTTTTCTTAAAGATGTGTTCATTAAGGTTCTCTGGAGAAGCAGAACCAATAGGAGATATATATGGCAAAAGAAAGAGAGAGAAAAGAAGGAACTGACATATGTGATTGTGGAGGTAGGCAAGTCCAAATCTGCAGTGTGGGCTGAAAGCCTGGAGACCCAAGAGAGCCAGTGCTGCAAATGAAGTCCAAAGGCAGTCTTCTGAATAATTCCCTCTTGCTTGGGAGTGGGGGCACTTACTTCGTTCTAGTCAGGCCTTCAACTGATTGGATGAGGCCCACCCACTTCATGGATGGCAAGCTGCTTTATCCAAAGCTCACAGATTTAAACGTTAATCTTACACAAAACCCTCTCCAAATTGACACATAAAATTATTATCTAAAAATGGCTGGGCGTGGTGGTTCACACCTATAATCCCAGCAATTTGGGAGGCTGATGCAGGCAGATCACCTGAGGTCAGAATTTCAAGAGCAATCTGGCTAGTGAAACCTCGTCTCTACTAAAAATATGAAAATTAGCTGGTCATGGCAGTGCATGCCTATGATTCCAGCTACTTGGGAGGCTAAGGTAGGAAAATCACTTGAACCTGGAAGGCAGAGGTTGCAGTGAGCTGAGATTGCACCACTGCACTCCAGCCTGGGTGACAGAGCGAGACTCCATATAAAACAAAACAAAACAAAACAAAAGAACTAAGTATTGTATTCATCTCAACAGACTGATTCTTCTATGTATGTGGTTTTGTTTTGTTTTGTTTTTTGTTTTTTGTTTAGACAGGATCTCACTCTGTTGCCCAGGCTGGAGTGCAGTGGCATAAGCATGGCTCACTGCAGCCTCCACCTGCTGTGCTCAATCTATCCTTCCATCTCAGCCATCTGAGTAGCTGGGACTTCAGCCATGCACCACCATGCCTGGCTAACTTTTGTATTATTATTATTATTATTATTATTATTATTATTATTATTATTATTTTGGTAGAGACAGGGTTTCGCCATGTTGCCCAGGCTGGTCTTAAACTCTTGGCCTCAAGCAATGCACCCACCTCAGCCTCTCAAAGTGCTAGAATTACAGGTGTGACCCACTGGCCCTGGTCTTGATTTTTAAAATTTTGTGTATAGGACTAACTATGGGCTACCTCATAAATATTTCTTAAGTATTTACCAAGTGCATTCATCTTTTTATATCTTTCCAGATACCACCATAATCCAGGCTGCTGGCATCTCTCCCTTGGATAGCTGTGACAGCCTCCTAGCTGGCCTTCCTGACTCCAAGCTTTTGTCCTTTCCATTGATTCTCTAATATTGCAGCAAGAATAATCTCTCTAAAAGCGAAAATAGGTGGCATTTATCCCATGAGTAAAATCCTTCAATGGCTTCCTATTGTACTAAGAAAAAAGTTCAAACACTTGAAGGAGGCTTCCCCGTCCTGCTCTTAAACTTTATCTGTAGAAATTTCTTGAACCCACAAAACTGTCTCCCAATTTTCTATTTCTTTTTTTTTCTTTTTCTTTTTTTTTTTTTTTTTTGAGACGGAGTCTTGCTCTGTCGCCCAGGCTGGAGTGCAGTGGCGTGATCTCGGCTCACTGCAAGCTCCGCCTCCCGGGTTCAAACGATTCTCTTGCCTCAGCCTCCCGAGTAGCTGGGACTACAGGTACCCACCACCACACACGGCTAATTTTTTTGTGTTTTCGGTAGAGACGGGGTTTCACCGTGTTAGCCAAGATGGTCTTGATCTCCTGACCTCATGATCCGCCCGCCTTGGCCTCCCAAACCAATTTTCTATTTCTTATGCCTGCAACTCAGCTGCTTCTCTTTCTTGCCTATGTTCTTCTCCTCCTTATATCGTATCTTTTTTTTTTTTTTTTTTTTTTGAGATGGAGTCTCGCTCTGTTGCCTGGGCTGGAGTGCAGTGGCACGATCTCGTGGCTCACTGCAACCTCCAACCCCCGGGTTCAAGCGATTCTCTTGCCTCAGCCTCCCGAGTAGCTGGGATTACAGGTGAGCACCATCAGACCTGGCTAACTTTTGTATTTTTAGTACAGACAGGGTTTCACCTTGTTGGCCAGGCTGGTCTCGAACTCCTGACCTCAGGTGATCTGCCCGCCTCACTTCCTGCTGGAAGATATCCCAGATATGTAGTGCCCAGCTCCCCAGTTAGATGGGCGCTCCTTTTATTTATTTATTTATTTATTCATTCACTCATTCAAAAGATGTTCATTGAGTCCTGTTGTGTACCAGATACTGATCTAGGTGGTGGAGATACATCAGTGAGATAAGAAAAGACATAAATCCCTGTCATGCTATGTCTTCCTATACTATACTTCTCTATGTTTTCATATGTTATTATTATGGCTTGTTAATTGTCTTCTCATGAGATAGGGTGACTTTTTCACACTTGTAAAACTCAAACAATTACTGGGCATAACAGATATTTAATAAGTATTTGATGAGTAAATGCATAAATAAGTAAAGTTGTATAGTATTTTCTTGCTGAATTTCCCCCAGCATCCTGGGCCAGCATCCTGGTCCTGACCTTCCCTCCCTTTTTGATGATCCACATTTCAGATATCTAGAGCTCTCAAGTTCTCTTCTCTTCCTTGCTTCCAAACTACCACTCGCTCCATACTTACTCATACTCCTCATTAACTCTTGGATTTCTCAGTGTCAAGAACCAGTGTTCATCTTTCTTTGTATTCCCAAAGCTTTGCTTGTTACCTGGCATATAGTAGGTGCTCAATAAATATTGAGATGGGTTGTGAAGCAGCAACTCACACCAAGAGCTTGAAGTCTTTGAAGGTAACTACTGGGGAAGGATTTCACCATACCTAGGCTATTATCTACTTTGCTTATGGACAAACTTGGATCCGCTAACAAATACGTCTTTTGTGAAAACCATTCTTGGGAGATCTAGGTCTCTGGTGGGATTTAGTTATTTGCTACTTAAATAACATGAATATTCCAGGTCAAAAGCATATGAAATGAACAGTGGTCCTCAGTAAACATGTTATATTTATTAGCTCAAGAATAAAAAGTTCTGGGAATTCATTTCCTTAGAATCATACTGTTACCAAAAGCAGAGTAGCTGCTGCCTACACATATAGTGTTTAGAGTTAATTTAGTCATCGTAGTTTGATAAGGCTAGTTTATTTTACTGGATGAAAAACCAGCCTTGATCTGAGGCCTCTGTGGAGACACACTGCTGAGTATTGCAATAGTTTACCTGTTTTCCTGGCTCTGGGACTGCACGCTCTTTTTGCAGTAGATAGTGCTACCAAAGCAACTCTCTATATAGATTTTGCACTGGTCCAAGATCCCTGGGCCAGGCAGTCTGCACTAATCCCATCTCCTTGTTAATCCCTCTCTGATTTTGACTTGTGTTCCTCATGACTCATGCTGCATTTCTGGTTTTTTTCCTCTCTATTCCTCCATCTAAATGCTGCGCTGATTCCTTGTAATATAATTCTTCTGAGATGGGGTCCTTTCTTGCCTTTCACTCCCCATATAGCTCATTACCTTTAGGAACTGAGATCCTCCCATTTTCCCTAGTTTCCGCTGAAACAGGAAAACTTCCCTTGTCCCCTTCACAGGGTGTGCGATGGGGGTGTGGCTCGCTTCCTCAGGGCCCTGCTGCTCAAACCTCTAGGGGGAGCATGCAGATGGGCAGGTTGTGGGACTCCGACCCCACAGCAGTGTCTAGGGGTGATGTTTAAGGCTGAAGCCCCGGTGGGCGTGTGTTACAGGGCGTTCTTTTAGTTTAGCCATCCCTAGGCAGCTTGTGTTAGCTCAATTAGACCCCTGCCTTACGGCAAGGACAGAGGGCTTTCTGTATCCCGGGGTTCTTACCTTGGTGTACAGGAAGAATTCCATCATATGTGGGTTTGGAGAATGAGTGCAAGGTTTTATTGAGTAGAAGCAGCTCTCAGCAGGTGGGAGAGCCAGAGGGAGATGGTTTTCCCCTAGAGTTGGGCCGCAAACTCCTCAGGGAGGGGGAGGAAACTCTGACTGCCCTGGCCAAACTCCGCTTTGTTCCACCGGTCAATGGCCTGGCAGCTTCTGTCGTGTGCTCTTCCACTAGTGTGTACCCCTCCACGTCCTCTCAACGTCCAGCCGCTTGTGTCTTCTTCCGCCAATGTGTTCCTCTCGACGTCCAGCTGCTTATGTGTCTGCCTGCTAGGGTCTCAGGATTTTTATAGGCACAGGAGGGGGGCGTTGCAGGCCAGGGTACTCTTGGAAAATGTAACATTTGGGTGCCAAGGCAGGAGTGCCTGTCCTTACCTAGGTCTGTGGGCACAGCCTAGGGGTGGAGCCCTCGCCAGGGATCCGCCCTTCTTCTCCCAGCACTTCCCTGCCGCCCTCCTGCATCACTATGGCTCAGTCTTTGCTACTTACTGCTGAACTTCTTGTTGACAACCTTCCTACCTATACATCTGCCTTTTAGGTGATGCCTGAATTCTTGCTATCCCTGGTGATATGGCTTGGCTGTGTTGCTGCTCAACTCTCATCTTGAATTGTAGCTTCCATAATTACCATGCATCCTGGCAAGGACCTGGTGGGTGGTAATTGAATCATGGGGGCAGATTTTTTCCCATTCTCTTCTCTCAATAGTGAATAAGTCTCAAGAGAGCTGATGGTTTTATAAAGGGCAGTTCCCCTGCACATACTCTCTTGCCTGCCACCATGTAAGATGTGCCTTTGCTTCTCCTTTGCCTTCTGCCATGATTGTGAGGCCTCCCCAGCCATGTAGAACTGTGAGTCCATTAAGCCTCTTTTTCTTTATAAATTACCCAGTCTTGAGTATTTCTTCACAGCAGTATGAAAATGGACTAATATACCTGGGGTCTCTAGGATTTGGCTCTCCTCTGTGTGGGATATTTTACTGCCTACCTAATCCAGGTAGGAACATCTCCTTCTCCCTGCTAGTCACCTCTTTGCTAGGCTTGCAGAGAGACTAAGAAAAAGAGAAAGAGAAAGAAATGGGGGAGGGAAAAGAGATAAAGAAATTGGTTTGTAAATGGAATCATTTTTTCTTCACCTTCTCAGGTGACTAACAGGAAATAAGCAGAGGAAAGACAAGTATAAAAATAGATGCAGTATCATCATGAACTGGGAAACACTGTCCAGCTTTTCTTACAGGAGGTCATTTGGGTCCCTACTCCAGGATAAGATCTATTTCCTGAGATTTGCTATTCTAGGAAGTCTCATCGTCTTCTATCCAAGCAGAAGAGCTACACAGCTCAACCCTCAGGTTACTAAAGAAACTTATGTTTAACATTATCTGAAGGTTGAAACTGCAACTCTGTCTTCTTCAGAGATACATGTGTCAATTTCTGCCATCTGAGTCTTCACTTATCTTCCAGGCCACCCATTCAAGTGAAAGCAAGTTTGTATTTCAGTTGCTGTTTTCTTTTAAAAGGTCTGTGCTGACCAAACTGCTCACTATCTTTCAATATTTGTGATCACTGGAAATATTAGTGAAGTTAGCATTCTGCAACTCTAGCCACCCAGTCAGAGAAAGCTAATTGAATTCACTTACAGATATTTCTTTCTCCATATTCAACTTCAAATGGACTAGCTCAGAACTTTGGGTATTTTAGAAAGATAATGGACCATCATCAAGTATAACATGAGTCGCTACTATTGAGCATTTACTGTGAGATAGGCACAGAGGTGTGCTAATAAACTGCCTCAGTGAAACTAAAAACAAAGCCCTGATTTGTATTGTTGCCCAATTTCCATGATGTAAATATTCCCACTGTGGCCAATTTCAACCTACCAAAGTTGGGAAGAGTTGAGAATCAGAATTTGAAAGAGATAGTCAGAAGAGATATGCTCTCTCAAGTGAGTAACAGCTGTTTGAGCACACTATAGGCATTTTACGAGCGCCATCTTTTTCAGCTCCCATTACATTCTCATGAAGTGGCTACTATTGTAGCAGGACAAGCTGCAGACAAAACCCCTCAGACACCAAGTTAAAGAAGGAAGGGCTTTTTCGGCTGGGAGCTTCGGCAAGACTCGAGACTCACGTCTCCAACAACTGTGGTCCCCTAGTGAGCAATTCCTGTCCCTTTTAAGGGTTCACAACTCTAAGGGGCTCCACGTGAGAAGGTTGCGATCATTGAGCAAGCAGGGGGTACATGACTGGGGGCCGCATATACCAGTAATTAGAATAGAACAGAACAGGACAGGGATCTTCACAGTGCTTTTTTATGCAAATAACCGATTAGGTCAGCGGTTGATCTTTAACTACCAGGCCCAGGGTGTGGCGCCAGGCTGTCTGCTTGTGGATTTCATTCTGCCTTTTAGTTTTTACTTCTTCTTTCTTTGGAGGCAGAAATTGGGCATAAGACAATATGAGGGGTGGTCGCCTCCCTTACTATTATCTCCATTTCACAGATTAGGAAACTGAGATTCAGAGAGATTAAGCAACTTTTCTGAAGCATGCACTGAAAAAGGGGAATAGCAGACTTTGTATCTAAATCTGTGTACCCCAAATCTATGTCCATCAATAGACATAAAATATCCAAGAATCTGTTCACATCATTCCTTTATTTGCATGGAAAAAAGGAGAATCCTGAATCTACAACATCTATTTTCCTTAACTTTAAACAGTTCATAAAAAGATATTCTACCTTCCTACAGCCAGAGGAAAGCGAAGAGTACTTTCCTTTGTTATGCTTCTCAATTTCTCAGAGAAATGCACTTTATAGACCTTTTCCTATGGAAGGACACAGAGATGATAGAAGGGATTGAGTGAACACTTCGTTTTGGCTTAGCTGATATTTTGTGATCCAGTCCCTTCCTGAGCTTAAAAAGTATTGTCGAGTTCATTGTATGGTCTATCAATTCAAAGTTAAATTTGCTGGTACCATAAATCCAATGTCTCCATTTACTGTACAGGCTTCTCTCTGGATGAAGTGTGTGTTTCATCTTGCACAGAAATACTTATTTGCAGGAGGTGGAGGCAGACTTGTACTCACCAGTCAGGTATGTTTGTATTGTTTGTTACATACAGAACAAAGGGCTTATGAGTTTCATTTAGGGACACACACACACACACACACTTATCCACTAATTAGAACTTTTTAAAGAGTATGTTAAAAATAAGCTAAACCATTTTCTTGACCATTATAGTGATCAAACCAATTGTGTGTGCAGAGAATGTCTCTGTCACTAGATCAAAGTTTAATGTTTTTTCTTTGGGTTAAGTGTGGAGAGGGACCGAAATTTGACTTTTATAAAAATCGGATGGCCTTAGATGTTGTAAAAGTCAAATTTGTTGTGCATGAACAGCCCGGAACAGGACACATAAGTATGGAAAATGAATTCACAAAAGGACAAAAAAGACAAGTGGATTCACTCATGCTAATGCCTCCAGATGGTGCTGAGCACAGAGCACAGCCCTGTCCTTGACATAACTTGCATATGTATGTCTCATGTTTCAGAGGGCTTATGAATAGCCCTCCTGTGTTCTTGAAAACTTCCATGTAGTAAAGTAATCCCTAAGACCTTTACATCAAAAAGGGAGTTGGAACCATTTCCTCTAAGCTGGGCCTCTCTTTGCTATTTGCAGTTACTTTTACTTGTTCTCTTCACCAATGCTGAAGAGAACACTTACATGCTGAAGATCAGTGAGAGGTTGAGAGAGTATCTCTGCAATCCCTGGGGATATGTTGTACCTCAAACAGACTCCTTTTCCAGCTGCTCTTCCAAATTGGCAACCAGATCTGGGCACCACCACTGCTCATCCATTTCCACCCCGTTGCCCAGGTCTTCAACACTAGCTTCTGACGAATGGTTTCCACAGCAACTCGAGTAACACCTCCAGTCTGCCACCTCCTAACTGCAGAAATGAAAAGGGTAAAGGAAACAAAAGCTAAGCGAAATCAGTCTTCAACATAAGAGTTGAAAAGGAATGGCAGCTTAATCATCAATAATTATTTAATACCAACATCCAAATTGAATGGTCAAAGTTTACTTCACCTTTGATGCTTAGAATTATTTTATCTTTTGGCATCTCTGGCAGATGATTTATCTTCTTTCTTTTGTTAATTGATTCCAATTTCTAGATAATAATGGCCTAAAACAGTGTTTTTCAAGCTGGAGGTTAGGGCTTTTCAAGTGGTCATAGGTCCTTCTGATACAGAGAAAGAACAGAAAATGGAAAACTGCAGATTCTCAAAAAGAAACAACTAGCAGTCACCAGAATTTCCTTCCTCCAATTTCTTCAGCTTTGCTTTTTTCTTTCTTGACTTCTTCACAAGTCAAAATGACATTGAATGGTGGTTGACAGGAGAAAGATGAGCAAAGTAAGAGATACTGTATAAGAAAAGATCGTGGGGAAAAAGGTGGTTTTACACTACCATTTACTACTGCCTCTCAAACTTTACCTAATCACTGAAAGCTTGTGACTTATCTCTTTGAGAAATCCTGAGCTGTAGACCACACAATCTCTTTAGGTCTGAGTTTTATTCATTCATTTAGCCAATATTTATTCTAACTTTGTATGCCAGATATACAGAGAGAAATATGCCAGACAGGTTCTCCTAGAGATTGGAAAGATATCTTAGCCTTTTCTCCTCCAACCATTTGCTTACTTAGGGAGTTAAAATAATCTTGGTCAAACCAAAATAAGGGCGATAGCAAAGTGACCAACTTTGCTAAAAATAACTAAGATCAGGAGTGGCTATAATATGATCTAAAATGTCTAGTTTTTTTAATTACCAGAAATACAAAAGAGCAGGAAAATGTAGTCCATATACAGGAAAATAAGCAGTCAACAGAAACCGTCTACAAGAGAGATTAGATGTAGGACTTAGTAGGCAAAGACTTCAAATCACTATTATAAATATGTTCAAAGAACTAAAAGACACCATGTTTGAATAGTTACATAAAAGTATGACAACAATGCCTCACCAATTGGAGAATATAATAGGAAAACAGAAATTATAAAAAGAGCCAAATGAAACTCTGGACTTACAAAGTAAAATAGCTGAAATGAAAATTTCACTAGAAATTTTTCAATTTCTAGTGTTCAAAAGCAGATTTAAACTGGCAAGAAAAAAAAAATCAACAAGCCTGGAGATAAAGTTTGTCCAACCTCAAGAACAGAAAAAAAAGTGAAGAAAAATGAACAGAATCTCAGAGACCTGTGAGATAGCATGGATCAAACCAATATCCACATGGTGGGAATACAGGGAGGAACAGAGAGAGGGAGGGAGAGAGAGAGAGAGAAGAAAAATATTCAAGGAAATAATGGTTGAAAATGTCCCAGATTGATTAACAAAACATTAATCTACACATTCAAAAATCTCAACAAATCTCAAGTAGGATAAAATAAAAGAGATCCACACCTAGAAACATCATGGTCAAAAATTGTCAAAAGACAAAGAGGAAATGTTGAAAGTAGAGAGACAAAAATAACCCATCACATACAAGGAATTCCCAATAAGATTAATAAGTGACTTCTCATCAAAAACAATGGAGACCAGAAGGCAGTGGGACAACATATTTAAAGGTCTACAAGAACAAAAACCTGTCAAGCAAATATTCTTTATCCAGCAGGACTATACTTTCAAAATGAAGGCAAGATAAACACATTTCCTGCCAGGCATGGTGATTCATGTCTGTAATTCCAACACTTTGAGAGGCCAAAGTCGATGTGTTATTTCAGTTTATCTATGCATTTGGTTATTTTCAGAGTTCTGAAGTGACTGCTTTTGATAATTTTGCTAGTTTTATCAGTGCTTTTTTTTTTTTTTTTTTTTTGAGATGGAGTCTCACTCTGTCGCCCAGGCTGGAGTGCAGTGGCCGGATCTCAGCTTACTGCAAGCTCCGCCTCCCGGGTTCCCGCCATTCTCCTGCCTCAGCCTCCCGAGTAGCTGGGACTACAGGCACCCACCACTTCACCCAGCTAGTTTTTTGTATTTTTTAGTAGAGACGGGGTTTCACCGTGTTAGCCAGGATGGTCTCGATCTCCTGACCTCATGATCTGCCCGTCTCAGCCTCCCAAAGTGCTGGGATTACAGGCTTGAGCCACTGCGCCCGACCTATCAGTGCTTTTTAAGGTAGGATTTGCCAATGTCATCATTCCACCATTCTGAAAGTGGCTAGCCCTCTCACCACCTTTGTTTGGCACTTGGTGCTATAATTAATTATAAGAAAAATCCAGCCACAAAAACCAGGTGAATGACTGCTTGGTATGACAGCAAACGAATTGCAATTAAAAATCTATTTGCATGACTTAAAAACTAATTAATTCAGTGTGAGACATATGTAAGCAAGAAGTTTTCTAGATTTTTCACCAAAAAGTGTTCAATAACTAGCCTCCTTTTGGAATTCCTATGCTATTCTTTGCATATCTCAGTCAGTGCAGTCACTAAATTATTTTCTAGTAATCTGTTTAGAGGTCTGTAATCTCCACTAAGCTATGCACCCCTTGAAATATGAATTGTGTTTTAATCATCTAAAGGGTTTTGCAATGTGTGGCCGGGGATTCTAGTAGGTACTCAATAAATTTTTGCTCAGTATTATTGAATATTGTAGATAGAGGTGACCCAAGGCTGAGGACAATACTAATAGTATCTAAACTGTAGAACAATCTGGACTTTATTTTCAAAAAATCAACCTTTGGCATATCAATTTTAGCAATTTATTTGAGTTGTTCTTTTATACACATTCTGCTAGTAATTATCTTTAACCTAATTTAGTATCGACTTTTGAGACATCTTCCTTTCAAGTAGCACATTCCCTAAAGAAAAGTGCTAAAAACATTTTGGGTATTCTGTTACGTTTAATGGCACCTCTGTGAGTTGTGTTAACTTCTGATGTATGTTTGTAATCGCTTGAATAAATTACAGTTATCAAACATGTCAAGAATACCTGACATGTAAAGCGCAGCACACTTGTTAATTAGAAAGTGATTAATTACAAAGGATTTAATATCACACTCTTTTTAGTAGCAAATTGCCAATGTGTACTCTGGCTGACTCCTTCAGCTGCCCAAATCCCCCATGGGATCACCCCTATGCTGAGTTACCATCACTGTGATAATCCTTCTGAATGTAGGGACATGGGTATTGGTCTCCCTCTCTTCTCTTCATCTGAAGTATAAGTTGACTTTCCACCTAATTTTATATGATACAGCAGGCTGCTACAGGTAATGAGAGTTTATTAAAATTTGGGTATAATTAAAAGGAAATAACTACATTGCACAGGGCCAGGGTGTGTGGGGTTCCCACCTCACACCTGCTCTCTGCCTCACATGCAACTAGTGTTGATGTGGTCAGGGGAGCTCTCCTTCCACCTCTGGAATTGCTATTGGCATCTCTATGTCTCCAAGCCTGAGTCCTACTCATTCCTGGCTCTAAAAGAGAAAGGGATTTTTCCCTTCATGCCAAACTAAGGCCTACCTTCTGAGTCTTCATTCCCTGACCCTGGATTGTTCTCTTTTCCCACCATTAAGCAACCTGGATATTTATCTCTTTTGAAGGATTGTTCATCTCCACCCACCAGAGTGTGGTCTAATCCTGTGATCTGTAACAGGACAATCCCATAAATATGTAGCATCAGTACTATTTTTCAAAGCCAGGCTTAGTTCTTAAACAAAAGCAGTTATTTTATACAATTGTTTTAGTTCCTTCTTATTAAATATTCATAAAACCTGGAGGTCCAGTCCTACATACCATGAGTTTATCACATGGTGAGTGATCCAGGCAAGGAGATTTTCTAGATACCATGATAGTCACAAAGATGGTTTAGTTAAAATCCCTCAAAATATGTGGTTGCATGTGAAAAATATTTGTTGATAGCTAACATTTGATAATTGTTAGGCCAAATTTCCTGATCACATATACAGATATGGCCATAGAGGAAAGACAGGTCCATTACAATAGAGGATAGAGGTGCAGGATGTAGACTGGGGAAGACTTCATGGACAAGCTGGTGTTTGAATTAAATTTTGAGGTACAGGTAGAATTTCAACAGATGGAATTTGAGAGGAAGCACTTCTGATGGAGGGAGGAAGTTGCAAACACAAAGACTTTGGAGTGAGAAAGAAGTGAGCATGCTTGGGGAGAGCTAAGCTACCCTTGTCATAACTATAGCCCTTGTCATTGGCTGGAAGTGTAAGGAGCCTGGAATGACCATCACAGAGGGCCTTGAATATCTGCTAAAGAATTTAGATAACTTTTCCATAAAGAGGAGAGATAAGAAAACGATGAGCACATCTCTTAGACTACCAAAAGAGGATTGTGTAACCATGTGGAGTTTTCAATTATTTCATCTGTTAGATTCATGTTCTCCACGTCAATGACAAGTTCAATAGTAAAATGTTGTGTTGGTTAAGGCTACAGCACCTGGCAAATGGATTTCCTGGGGTGAGTGAGCAGAAACATCTGCCAAGCTCCTAGAAAGTGTCATTTAACGAAGTGGATGGTGCCAAGCATTGCACTTAAGGGAAGGGGATGGGAGGAGTGAGTTTAAGTAAGAATTTTCTCTGGGAGTTTTTGCAAGAGTCACCTTCAAGTACTTTGGAGTGTGGAGAGTGGTGAAAAGGTCATTCCAGATTACGCACATAAGTTATATTTTTTTATTGAATGTGCCAATATAGGCAATGCTGAAACTCTGAAGATGTTATTCTTGTTTTAACATTTGCTTTTCTTTATCCCACCCTTCCACTCCCATCAATGACCCAACATAGTGCATATTACAATGGTCTCTGCCCAGCAAACTGATAGCTTCCTATGAACCAAGGGAAAGGGAAGAGTTTCCAGGAGAGGAAATTCACTCTTCCCTTCTCTCTGTCCATAGCCTGGCCTCCAAGTAGAGGTATGTGGTGTCTTAGTCAGGTTGTGCTTCCGTCAGAAAATGTCACACAATAGAAATTTATTTTTACAATTCTGGAGGTCAGGAAATCCAAGATTAAGGTGCTAGCATTTGGTGTCTGGTGAGGGCCTTCTTGCTGCATTCCTACATGGCAGAAAGGGCAAATATTGTGTCCTCACACAGCAGCAGAGAAGAAGAGAAGAGAATAAGCCCATTCCCTCAAGCCCTGTAGTGAGAACCCAAATCCCATCCATGAGGGTTCCACCCTCATGATTTAATCACTCCTTAAATGCCCCACCTCTTAATAATATCACATTGATGATTAAGTTTCAACATATGAATTTTGGGTGACACATTCAGACCATAGCAACTACAGTTGTGTCTGCTATGTACTGAATGTTTGTATCCCCTTCCCCCCAACTTTATATGTTGAAGTGCTAATCCCCAATGTGAGGGTCCACTTCTTTGGAAGTGGGGTCTTTGAAAAGCAATTAGGTTTAGATGAGGCCTTGAGGGTGGACTCTCCACGACGGGATTAGTGCTCTTATAAAAAGAGGAACAGACACACAATCTCTCTCTCTCTCTCTCTCTCTCTCTCTCTCTCTCTCTCTCTCCCTCTCCCTCCATATGTATACAAAAGAAGGCCATGTGAGGATTTAACCAGAAGGCTCTCACCAATAACTCAACCATGTGCAACTATGCTGGAACTCTGATCTTGGACTTCCAACCTCCATAACTGTGAGAAATAAGTGTTTGTTGTTTAAGCCACCTCGCCTATGGTAATTTGTTATCACAGCCCAAATGGAATAAGACATGATCCATTTCTAGATGCAGGCAATAGTCTCAAAGATGTAGTTTGGTAAGTTAGAATTTCCTGCAATTTTGGTTGTTTATGGGGCCACAGTAAAGAGTACTGGAAATGAGGACTGATCTAGAAAGTCTGAGTCGTACCAAGGATGGAGAAAAGTGGATTGGGCAGAGTGGGGAGCAAACTCATCAACTCAGCAGACACTGGCCAGGAATGCAGACACTAGCTGGCAGTACTGGTCCAGAATACTGGCAAAGGCTGGCCCGGAATTCTTTATTTTCTAACTCCTCCTCACAACTCTGTTTTCTATACTTCTTCACTGTGTCAAAGACCACAATAGGGAGTCCAGCAGGGAATGGAGCACCAGCCTCTAACAGCTGCTTGTTTTTTCATGGAATGAAGCTCTCTGTTTGGCCTGGAAGATTTCCTTCTCCTCTTTCTCGTGTGTCCTAACATATACCAGCCCCTCATATTGACACTGGACCCAGCTTCTCCTCTCTCCTCCCGTTGCAGTGGTGTATGATTTCATTAGAGAGAAAATATTTTCTTGAGCACACCTCTGTCACCCAGCTGCTAGGCTCAGTCCGTTAAGGTGTTTCCCTTCCCCTGCACAGAAAGCTTTTGTTGTTTTTAGGTGAGTCCTACCTTAAAGGGAGAACAAGATGCCAGGTTGCAAGAAACGCTGGAGGCAATTCCTTGAGTCCTCTTTGAAAACATGTTTCTGGGAGGATGCCAACCCCATTTTGCAGGGATGGCAGGGCTGCAGATGGAACTTGGAAATAAATGATTGCCCTGGGCCAACTCCACAGACAAATGATGAGCTAATTTCTGCTCAGTAAGAGCATTCTGTATTTGCTGGTCAGAATCTGCCAACAAGTTCGAGTTCATATGCTTAGCACTGTATCCCCCCCTTATGTCTCTTTGGCTCCACTGAATGTTTAAATAGCCCATCTCATTGAGCCTTAGGCAGAACAGTGTGGTGTCATTTATTCATAGCTGAGATGGTAATCAAGCTAATGAAGGAAGACACAGGAAGGAGAGAGAGTCAGCTGAATTTCAGGGTAAAACATGGTGTGGTTTGGTATGTGTGCATATGTGTGTTCAATTCTCCATTTTTCACATATTGCTCTTCCTCTTCGTGGATTACTTGAAACACATTTTATCCCTAGTTGACTTTCCATTTAGAAAATGTCTTGCTCATCTCTTCTTGTATGTCTTTTTTTTTTTTTTTTAACTCAAGGATGATACATTTATATCATCTTCTAGGCAAAACATAATTAGAAAGGGGTATCAGCGACCTCTAAATCACTGTAATGTTTCCTTCTTTCCTTCCTTCCTTCCTTCCTTCCTTCCTTCCTTCCTTCCTTCCTTCCTTCCTTCTCTCTCTCTCTCTCTCTCTTTCTTTCTTTCTTTCTTTCTTTCTTTCTTTCTTTCTTTTTCTTTCTTTCTTTCTTTCTTTCTTTCTTTCTTTCTTTCTTTCTTTCTTTCTTTCTTCCTTCCTTCCTTCCTTCCTTCCTTCCTTCCTTCCTTCCTTCCTTCCTTCCTTCCTTTCCTTCTTTCTTTCTTTCTTTCTTTCTTTTCTTTCTTTCTTTCTTTCTTTCTTTTCTTTCTTTCTTTCTTTCTTTCTTTCTTTTTCTTTCTTTCTTTCTTTCTTTCTTTCTTTTTCTTTCTTTCTTTCTTTTGACAAAGTTTCCCTCTGTTGCCCAGGCTGGAGTGTAGTGGTGTGCTCTCAGCTCTCTACAACCTCTGCCTCCCAGTTTCAAGTGATTCTGCTGCCTCAGCTGCCTCAGCTGCCAGAGAAGCTGGGATTACAGGCGCGTGCCACCATACCCAGCTAATTTTTGTAATTTTTAGTAGAAATGGGGTTTCACCATGTTAGACAGGCTGGTCTCGAATTCCTGACCTCAAGTGATTCACCTGCCTCGGCCTCCCAAAGTTCTGGGATTACAGGCATGAGCCACTACACCTGTCCACTGTAATGTTTTCTAGAACCAAATATGAATGCTTCTGAATTGTTGCCTAACATTTTGAAATGATCTGTTTCTGTTCATTTCCACACCAAAGATAACCAGGGATCTAAATTAAAGTACAAACCATCCTACTGTTGGAATAAGAGAGACCAAATTATATTTCTCAGCTTGCATGCTGTTACAATTTCTGTTTTAAAACAGCTTTACTGAGATATAATTTATATAACATACAATTCACCCATTTAAAGTATACAATTTAATGGTTTTTAGTAAGTTCACAGACATGGGCAACTATCACCATAGTCAATTTTAGAACATTTTCTTCACCTCAAAAGGAACCTCTGTACCTTGTAACTATCATTCCCCCGAGCTCCCTAATCCCCAGTCACCCAGCCCTAAACAACTACTATGCTACTCTCTGTCTTTGTAGATTTAATGTCCTTGTTCTGGACTTTTCCTATGAATGGAATCATAATATTTGGTCTTTTGTGATTAGTTTCTTTCACTTACCATGTTTTCAAGGTTTGTCTATGTTGTTATATTATGTACCAGCACTTTATTCCTTTGTGTAGCTGAATAATATTCCATTGGATAGATATACCACAATTTGTGCATGTATTTGTCAGTTGATACGCATTTGGGTTGTTTCCAGCTTTTGGCTATGATGAATAATACTGCTGGGAACATTTGTGTATAAGGTTTTGGGTGGACATATGCTTGCTGTTATAATTTCTATTGTCAACTGTAACTATTGTCATTCATCCAACCACTCATTCATTCATTGTCTGCATCAGAAATAATGGACACTGTTGGTGTCTTGCCCAGTCCATACTGGTATAAATAAATGATTGAATAAATACATATATGTGGGGAGTAGACAAATCAATACAGAAGATTTCCAAATAAAATTTATAGGTATTCCACATATATCTACATAGAACCATAACTTCCCACTCCTTAAATGTGGGCTGCACGTAGTGACTTCCTTCCAAAGCATACAGTATGAAAAGGAGGAATAAAAGATTAACTTTACAGTGTAGAAATCTGATAAACACTACGTCAGCCAGGGGATCAAGGTTAACATCCACTGTGATAAATTGTATTGATTGTATGCACCCCGATAGGATGTGATGAAATGACATTTGACTTATGTGCTCTTCCTCCTATAGACACATAACCCCGTTCTAATCATGAGAAAAACATCAGACAAGTTCCAGCTGAGGAACATTCTATAAAATACCTAATGAGTACTTCTCAAAACTGTCAAAGTCATCAAAAACAAGGGTGGTGTGAGAAAATGTCACAGTCAAGAGGAGTCTAAAGAGATGTGATGACTGAATATAATGTGGTGTTCTAGGTGGGGTCCTGAAACAGAAAAAGGACATTAGGGAAAAACAAAGAAAAACTCAACAAAATATGAACTTGAGTCAATAGTAATGTATCAGTATTGGTTTATCAATTATGACAAATGTACCACTAGTCTAAGACACTAATACTGGCAAAACTGGGTGTGGGGATATGAATCTCTGTGTTTTTCTGTAAATTGAAAACTATTCTCAAACAAAAATATTTAAACAGTAGA
This sequence comes from Macaca thibetana thibetana, assembly GCF_024542745.1. Lineage (NCBI taxonomy): Eukaryota > Metazoa > Chordata > Mammalia > Primates > Cercopithecidae > Macaca > Macaca thibetana. The sequence continues at coordinate 142,670,973 of NC_065578.1, read as the reverse complement.
TAGAGCCATTATTTTTAAAAAACACAGATTCACTGGTTTCCTAATTTTTATTGTCTTCTGTAGATATTCATTTCTCTTCAGCCAGAGCATCAGTGAATACTGCCTGTGACAGCTTCTCCAAGGTAAATAAATCAGCTTGATGATCCCAAAAGAGAAAGAAAAAGTGGCAGTGCTCTGAGATTTAGAAAACCTTACTCTGGTCGCTCATTTCTGATGTAATCAGCAGCAGCTACTTCATCTCTCTAGGTCTCAGTGTTCTCACACAACTGTGAATGTATGGGTTGAAATGGATGAATGGCAAGATCCCATCTTGCCTAAAGTTCTAAGCTTCCACTTGCTCTGGCTAAAACTCTTGAAGCTGGAATGCTTAACAGCTCTTTCTACGGCATACCCCACATTTTGCCCATCAGTATATCCTGTGGTCTCAACATCACTGCTACTGCTGGGTCCAAGCAACATCCTCCCTCCTGGGATTACTCTAATAGTCTCCAGACTCTTTTCCTTGCTTCTGTCCTTACCTGCTCCCAGTCACTGATACAGAAACCAGAATGTCCTTTTAAAACAAAAGTCAAGGCTGGCGTGGTGGCTCACACCTGTAATGCCAGCACTTTGGGAGGCCAAGGCGAGTGAATCAGTTGAGGTCAGGAGTTTGAGACCAGCCTGGGCAACATGGTGAAACCCTGTCTCTGCTCAACATACACAAAAATTAGCTGGGCATGGTGGCACGTGCCTGTAATCCCAGCTACTTGGGAGGCTGAGGCAGGAGAATCACTTGAACCTGGGAGGTGGAGCTTGTGTTGAGCTGAGATCGCACTACTGCCCTCCAGAGCCTGGGTGACAGAGGGAGGAGACTCTGTCTCAAAATAAACAAAATAATAAAATAAGGTCAAATTGTGACCCTTCTCTGCACAAAACACTAGTAATTTCCCATCTCATTCATTGGAAGGGCCAGCCATTTTTCAGTGGCATCTAAAGTCGTACATAATCTGGACGTCTATCTCCTACTCTGTCCTCTTCAGTTACTCTTTCCACACTGGCCGCCATGAATAACATGAAGTACACTCCTGCCTCAGGGCCTCTGAATTGCTATTCCCCTTGCATGATATGCTCTGTCCCTGGTGAGCCGCATAGTTTGCTCTCTTACGTCTTCCAGTCACTCAGCTAGAGAGGCTGTTCCTGGACCACTCTCTATAAGACAGCTACCTCCTCCCCATTGCACCTCCAGCAATACTTTTCCCTTCCCCCCACCCTGCTTTATTTTTATCTACAGCATTTATCATCATCTGGTGACTCATATTTATTTGTTTGATTATTTTCAGTCTTTTTTACTTGAGAATACAAGGACCTTGAGGTATAGGGACTTTATTATGTTCACTGCTGTATCTCCAGTGCCTAAAACTGTACCTGGCTCATAGTAGTGACTTAATAAACATGAGTTGAGTAAAAGAGTAAGTGACTGAATGCTGAGTGGATAAGTGAAAAAAATGCTTCCAGCGATCAGCTTCTTGTCTCCAATTGTACCGCCAATGCCTTGGTACAGGTGGAGCTGGGAAGGCTCCTTCCTTTCTGTTTTCTGCTGTGTCACATTCTTCCTCTGTGGCCGTGGGTATGGATTGGCTTCCTTGCTTTAGTAAGGATAAGGCAAAGGAGAGAAATAACAGTGTTTAAAAATGAATCAGTTCCAATTTGGAAATGTTAATATTGCCACTCACCTCACATACTACATTTAGCTTATGGGTTTTCAGGTTTTCTCCCTCGATAGACTACAAGCAACTCACAGAAAAGGGCTGTTATTCAGCTCTGTATCCCAGTCCCTCAAATAGTGCCTCGCACGTAGTAGCTTCTTCAGTCACTATATGTTGAGTCTATTTTAATCAATAAAAGAGAAGTACCAAGGACTTCCACTGGCAGGTTGCTGGAAGTTCTTTTCTCTTTCTCTTTGGTTTTAAGTAGAGAGCAAAGAAGTTTGTCGGTGAGGATGTGCCAACTGGGTGCAAACATGACCGCAGGGAGCCGGCGAACACCAATAGCCCCTTTGCAGAATGGAGACTTGAAGACAACTCCACCAGGGTTTAAGTTCCAGCTCTGTCACTAGTTGTGGAATCTTGGGAAATACACGTAAATTTCCTCATCTCCTAATAACCTTATTGGTAAATATTATATGATCCTCAAGTCTTACAGTAGGAAGTGGTTCAGCTGAAATTCAAATCGAGGCAGGCGATGCTGGCTCCAGAGTCCACACTGTTAAAGATACTATACCCTACCGAAAAATAAGTTCTAAAGGATGGGTGTTAATTTTTAAAAATCAGGTATCAAAACATGAGGTATCACTTGAGTCTAAACTCACATACTCAGGGCAAGAAAATTTCAGAAGACAGAATATCAGAAGCATAGGGTGTTACTTAGAAACTGCCGTGAAATTGTAATGAGATTTATATAAATCAGTACACACAGAGCTCATACAACAGGAACCGGTGCACAGGAAGCACTTTCCAAGCGATGGCCGTCATCATCACTGTTTTTTATTTAGTTTAATTAATTTATTTTTTTGTTTTCATGGATTTAGGGGCCATAAATGCAGTCTTGTTATATTAGTATATTGCATAGTGATGAAATCTGGGCTTTTAGTATAACCATCACACAAATAGTGTGTCTTGTACCTGTTAAGTGATTTCTCATCCCTCACCCCCTCCCACCTTCCCACTTTTCTGAGTCTCTAATGTCTATTATTCCACTTTCTCTGTCCATGTGTACTCATTATTTAGTTCCCACATATGAGTGAGAGCATGCTATATTCGATTTTTTGTTTCTGAGTTATCGCACTTAAGATAATGGCCTCCAGTTCCATCCATGTTGCTGCAAAAGACGTGATTTCTTTCCTTTTTATGATTCATTCTTTTGTATGGCAGAGTAGTATTTCATGGGGGGGGTGTGTGTGTGTGTGTGTGTGTGTGTGTGTGTGTATCATGTCTTCTTTTTTCCTGTTTCAACCATTTTAAAATGTATTTATTAAATAGAACATGAAAGAAATACAGACAAAAACCTAATGGAATATAAAACAAAACAAAAAAGTATGTTAAAAATAAAATAGTTCGTCTGATAATGACAGTAAAATGAAAAACCATATTTTTTCTGATCAGACCCAAAACAGAAATTCATTATGTCTGAGAAATAAATTTCAAGCAGAAGCCATGAAAAGGCTTTAGAATTATTTGAAAATACTAATAACAAAGAGGAGTGTGTCATCTGAACACACTGCAAAAACCTTGAAAATCTTGCTGATTTTAGATAAAATGCTGGCATTAAGTTAACATGAAACACACATTACACCACTAGAAATGGGACATTTTTGACAGACTGGTTAATGAAACTCGTGGGTAAATGAAAACTTTTTCTAAATCTTGAAATTCCTTATAATCTTATAATTTATGCATTTTATAACAAATAACTGATTTTTTCATAAAATAGTTTATATTTCTCTCGTTTTTTCTTTTCTTTTCTTTTTTTTTTTTTTTTGAGATGGAGTCTCGCTCTATTGCCCAGGCTGGAGTGCAGTGGCGCAATCTTGGCTCACCACAACCTCCACCTCTTGAGTTCAAGCTATTCTCCTGCCTCAGCCTCCTGAGTAGCTGGGACTACAGGCACGTATCACCAGGTCTGGCTATTTTTTTTTTTTTTTTTTTTTTTTTTTGTATTTTTAGTAGAGACGGGGTTTCATGATGTTAGCCAGGATGGTATATTTCTTTTTTATAATTTCAACTTTTATTTTAGATTCGGGGGTACATATGCAGGTTCATTACATAGGTGTATTGCATATTGCTAAGGTTTGAGGTGTGAATGATCCTGTACTAAGCATGGTATCCAACAGGTAGTTTTTCAGCCCTTTTCTCCCCTCCCTTTCCCCCTCTAATAGTCCCTAATATCTATTGTTGACATCTTTAGGTCCATGAGAACCCAATGTTTCACTCCAACTTATAAGTGAGAACATGTGATATTTGGTTTCCTGTTCTTCTCTTAATTCACTTAAGGTAATGGCCTCCAGCTGCATCCATGTTGTTGCAAAGGACGTAATTTCATTCTTTTTTATGTCCATATAGTATTCCATGGAGTATATGTACCACATTTTTTTATCCAGTCCACCACTGATGGGCACTTAGGGTGATTCCATGTCTTTACTACTGTGAATAGTGTCGTGATGAACACACAAGTGCAGATATCTTTTTGTTAGAAAATTGTATTTTTTTTGAATAGATACCCAGTACTGGGATTGCTGGGTCAAATGGTAGTTCTGAATATCCAAACTGTTTTCTACAGTGGTTGAGATAATTTATATTTCCAGTGTATGAGGACTTCCTTTTCTCTGCAGCTTCACCAGCATTTGTTTTTTGTTTTTGTTTTTGTTTTGACTTTTTATTAATAGACATTCTGCCTGGTATCCGATGGTATCTCATTGTGGTTTTGATTTGCATTTCTCTGATAATTAGTGATGTTGAGCATTTTAAAATATATTTATTTATCACTTCTATGTCTTCTTGTGAGAAATCTTTTGCCCACTTTTTAATGGATTTGTTTGCTTTTTGCTTGTTGAATTAAGTTCCTTATAGATACTGGATTTTAGACCTTTGTTGGATGTATAGTTTGCAAATATTTTCTCCCATTCTACAGGTTGTTTGTTTACTCTGTGGATAATTTCTTTTGGTGTGCAGAACCTCTTTAATTAAGCACCACTTGATAATTTTTGTTTTTGTTGCAATTGCTTTTGAGGGCTTAGTCATAAATTATTTCCCAAGGCTGATGCCCACAGTCGTATTTCCTAGATTTTAATTCCAGGATTCTTACAGTTTGAGGGCTTACCTTTAAATCTTTAATCCATCTTGAAAAAATGTTTATATATGGGGAAAGGTGGGGGCCCAGTTTCATTCCTCTGCATATGGCTAACCAGCTATACCCACACTATTTATTGAATATGGATTCCTTTCCCCATTGCTTATTTTTGTCAACCTTGTCAAAGATCAAATGGTTGTAGGTGTGCAGCTTTATTCCTGGGTTCTCTGTTTTGTTCCATTGGTCTATGTATTTTTTTTTGTACCAGTACCACGCTGTTTGGTTACTGTAGCCTCATAGTATAGTTTGAAGTTAGGTAATGCAATCCCTCTAGCTTTGTTCCTTTTGCAAGGATTGTATTGGCTATTTGGGCTCTTTGTTTGGTTCCAAATGAATTTTAGAATGGTTTTTCTAATTATTTGAAAAATGACGTTGGTAACTTGATAGGAATAGCATTAAATCTATAGAATGCTTTGGGTGTATGGTCATCTTAATGATGTTGATCCTTCCAATCCACGATCATAGAATGTTTTTCCATTTGTTTGTGTTGTCTATGATTTCTTTCTTTCTTTCTTTTCTTTCTTTCTTTCTTTCTTTCTTTCTTTCTTTCTTTCTTTCTTTCTTTCTTTCTTTCTTTCTTTCTTTCTTTCTTTCTTTCTTTTGAGATGGAGTTTCACTCTTGTCACCCAGGCTGGAGTGCAGTGGTGCAATCATGGCTCACTGCAACCTCTGCCTCCTGGGTTCAAATGATTCTTCTGCCTCAGCCTCCTGAGTAGCTGACATTACAGGTGCCCACACCACACCTGGCTAATTTTTGTATCTTTAGTAGAGACGGGGTTTCACCACGTTGGCCAGGCCATTCTCAAACTTCTGACCTCGGGTGATCTGCCCACCTCAGCCTCCCAAAGTGCTGGGATTATAGGCATGAGCCACCGTGCCGGGCCCTGTGTTGCCTATGCGTTCTTTCAGCAGTGTTTTGTAGCTCTTCTTATAAAGATCTTTCACCACTTTGGTTAGATGTATTCCTCAGTATTTTATATTGTGTGTGGCTTTTATAAATGGGATTGTGTTCTTGATTTGGCTCTCAGTTTGAATGTTATGGATGTATAGAAATTCTACTAAATTTTCTACATTGATTTTGTATCCTGAAATTTTCCTGATGTCATGTATCAGTTCTAGGAGCCTTTCGGCAGAGTCTTTAGGGTTTTCTAGGTATAGAGTCATATCATCTAAGAGAGATAGTTTGGCTTCTTCTTTTCCTTTTGGGATGCCTTTTCTTTCTTTCTCTGAACTGATGGCTCTGGCAAGGACTTTTGGTACTACGTTGAATAGGAGTAGTGAGAGTGGGCATCCTTGTCTTGTTCTAGTTCTCAAGGGGAGTGCTTCCAGTTTTTGCCCATTCAGTATGATGTTGGCTGTGGTTTTGTCATAGATGGTTCTTATTATTTTGAGGTATGTTTTTGTGATACCTAGTTTCTTGAGGGTTTTTTAATCATGAAGGGATGTTGGATTTATTGCAAGCCTTTTCTGCATCTATTGAGATGATCATATGGTTTTTTTGTTTTTAATTCTTTTATGTGGTGAGTGGCATTTATTGATTTGTGTATAGTGAACCAACCCTGCATGCGAGGAATGAAGCCTTCTTAACCGTGGTGCATTGACTTTTTGATGTGCTGCTGTATTCAGTTTTCTAGTATTTCATTAAGGATTTTTGCATATATGTTCATCAAGGGTATTGGCCTGAAATTTTCTTTTTTCATTGTGTCTTTGCCAGTTTTTGGTATCAGGGTGATACTGGCTTCATAGAATGAGTTATGGAGGAGTCCCTCTGCCTCAATTTTTTGACATAGTTTTAGTAGGATTGGTACCAGCTTTTCTTTGTATGTGTGATATAATTGAGCTGTGAGTCCATCTGGTCTGGGGTTTTACTGGTTGGTAGGTTTCAAATTACTGATTCAATTTCAGAACTCAATATTGGTCTGTTCATGGTTTTAATTTCTTCCTGATTCAATCTTGAGAGATTGTGTGTTTCCAGGAATTTATATATTTTCTCTAGATTCTAGCATGTGTGTATAGAGGTATTTATAGCAGTCTCTGAGGATCTTTGTATTTCTGTGGGATCAGTTGTAATGTCACCTTTGTAATTTCTGATTGTGCTTATTTGGGTCTTCTCTCTGTTTTTCTTTTTTAATCTAGCTAGTAGTTTATCAATCTTGTCTGTCCTTTCAAAAAACTAACTTTTGATTTCATTGATTCTTTGCATGGATTTTGGGGTTTCAATTTTCTTCATTTCTGCTCTGATTTTAGTTATTTCTTTTACTCTGCCAGCTTTGGGGTTAGTTTGTTCTTATTTAGTTTCTCTAAGTGTGATGTTAAATCATTAATTTGAAATCTTTCTAACTTTCTGAGGTCAGCATTTAGCACTATAAACTTTCCTCTTAACATTGCTTTTGCTGCATCCCAGAGATTTTGGTGTGTTCTGTTTCTTTTTTCATTTATTTCAAATAATTTTTTATATGCCTGCCTTAACATTATTGTTTACCCAAAAGTCATTTGAGAGGAAGTTGTTTGATATCCATGCAATTGTGTGGTTTTGAGAGATATTCTTGGTATTGATTTCTATGTTTATTCCACTGTGGTACAAGAATAAGGTTGGTTTGATTTTGATTTTTTTGAATTTATTGAGACTTGTTTTATAACTGAGCATGTAATTAATATTGGAGTATATTCCATGTGCAGATGAGAGAAACAAGTATTTTGTAGTTGATGAGTTCAATATTCTGTAGATTTCTATCAGCTTCAGCTGATAAAGTGTTGAATTTAAGTCCAGAATTTCTTTTTTTTTTTTAAATTAATTTATTATTATTATACTTTAAGTTGTAGGGTACATGTGCATAACGTGCAGGTTTGTTACATATGTATACTTGTGCCATGTTGGTGTGCTGCACCCATCAACTCATCATTTACATCAGGTATAACTCCCAATGCAATCCCTCCCCCCTCCACCCTCCCCATGATAGGCCCCTGTGTGTGATGTTCCGCTTCCTGAGTCCAAGTGATCTTATTGTTCAGTTCCCACCTATGAGTGAGAACATGCGGTGTTTGGTTTTCTGTTCTTGTGATAGTTTGCTAAGAATGATGGTTTCCAGCTGCATCCATGTCCCTACAAAGGACGCAAACTCATCCTTTTTGATGGCTGCATAGTATTCCATGGTGTATATGTGCCACATTTTCTTAATCCAATCTGTCACTGATGGACATTTGGGTTGATTCCAAGTCTTTGCTATTGTGAATAGTGCTTCAATAAACATACGTGTGCACATGTCTTTATAGCAGCATAATTTATAATCCTTTGGGTATATACCCAGTAATGGGATGGCTGGGTCATATGGTACATCTAGTTCTAGATCCTTGAGGAGTCACCATACTGTTTTCCATAATGGTTGAACTAGTTTACAATCCCACCAACAGTGTAAAAGTGTTCCTATTTCTCCACATCCTCTCCAGCACCTGTTGTTTCCTGACTTTTTAATAATCGCCATTCTAACTGGTGTGAGATGGTATCTCATTGTGGTTTTGATTTGCATTTCTCTGATGGCCAGTGATGATGAACATTTTTTCATGTGTCTGTTGGCTGTATGAATGTCTTCTTTTGAGAAATGTCTGTTCATATCCTTTGCCCACTTTTTGATGGGGTTGTTTGTTTTTTTCTTGTAAATTTGTTTGAGTTCTTTGTAGGTTCTGGATATTAGCCCTTTGTCAGATGAGTAGATTGCAAAAATTTTCTCCCATTCTGTAGGTTGCCTGTTCACTCTGATGGTAGTTTCTTTTGCTGTGCAGAAGCTCTTTAGTTTAATGAGATCCCGTTTGTCAATTTTGGCTTTTGCTGCCATTGCTTTTGGTGTTTTAGACATGAAGTCTTTGCCCATGCCTATGTCCTGAATGGTACTACCTAGGTTTTCCTCTAGGATTTTTATGGTATTAGGTCTAACATTTAAGTCTCTGATCCATCTTGAATTAATTTTCATATAAGGAGTAAGGAAAGGATCCAGTTTCAGCTTTCTACTTATGGCTAGCCAATTTTCCCAGCACCATTTATTAAATAGGGAATCCTTTCCCCATTTCTTGTTTCTCTCAGGTTTGTCAAAGATCAGATGGCTGTAGATGTGTGGTATTATTTCTGAGGACTCTGTTCTGTTCCATTGGTCTATATCTCTGTTTTGGTACCAGTACCATGCTGTTTTGGTTACTGTAGCCTTGTAGTATAGTTTGAAGTCAGGTAGCGTGATGCCTCCAGCTTTGTTCTTTTGACTTAGGATTGTCTTGGAGATGTGGGCTCTTTTTTTGGTTCCATATGAACTTTAAAGCAGTTTTTTTCCAATTCTGTGAAGAAACTCATTGGTAGCTTGATGGGGATGGCATTGAATCTATAAATTACCTTGGGCAGTATGGCCATTTTCACAATATTGATTCTTCCTATCCATGAGCATGGTATGTTCTTCCATTTGTTTGTGTCCTCTTTGATTTCACTGAGCAGTGGTTTGTAGTTCTCCTTGAAGAGGTCCTTTACATCCCTTGTAAGTTGGATTCCTAGGTATTTTATTCTCTTTGAAGCAATTGTGAATGGAAGTTCATTCCTGATTTGGCTCTCTGTTTGTCTGTTACCGGTGTATAAGAATGCTTGTGATTTTTGCACATTAATTTTGTATCCTGAGACTTTGCTGAAGTTGCTTATCAGCTTAAGGAGATTTTGGGCTGAGACAATGGGGTTTTCTAAATATACAATCATGTCATCTGCAAACAGGGACAGTTTGACTTCTTCTTTTCCTAACTGAATACCCTTGATTTCTTTCTCTTGCCTAATTGCCCTAGCCAGAACTTCCAACACTATGTTGAATAGGAGTGGTGAGAGAGGGCATCCCTGTCTTGTGCCAGTTTTCAAAGGGAATGCTTCCAGTTTTTGCCCATTCAGTATGATATTGGCTGTGGGTTTGTCATAAATAGCTCTTATTATTTTGAGGTACGTTCCATCAATACCGAATTTATTGAGCGTTTTTAGCATGAAGGGCTGTTGAATTTTGTCAAAAGCCTTTTCTGCATCTATTGAGATAATCATGTGGTTCTTGTCTTTGGTTCTGTTTATATGCTGGATTACGTTTATTGATTTGCAAATGTTGAACCAGCCTTGCATCCCAGGGATGAAGCTCACTTGATCATGGTGGATAAGCTTTTTGATGTGTTGCTGAATCCGGTTTGCCAGTATTTTATTGAGGATTTTTGCATCGATGTTCATCAGGGATATTGGTCTAAAATTCTCTTTTTTTGTTGTGTCTCTGCCAGGCTTTGGTATCAGGATGATGTTGGCCTCATAAAATGAGTTAGGGAGGATTCCCTCTTTTTCTATTGATTGGAATAGTTTCAGAAGGAATGGTACCAACTCCTCCTTGTACCTCTGGTAGAATTCAGCTGTGAATCCATCTGGTCCTGGACATTTTTTGGTTGGTAGGCTATTAATTATTGCCTCAATTTCAGAGCCTGCTATTGGTCTATTCAGGGATTCAGCGTCTTCCTGGTTTAGTCTTGGGAGAGTGTAAGTGTCCAAGAAATTATCCATTTCTTCTAGATTTTCCAGTTTATTTGCGTAGAGGTGTTTACAGTATTCTCTGATGGTAGTTTGTATTTCTGTGGGGTCGGTGGTGATATCCCCTTTATCATTTTTAATTGCGTCGATTTGATTCTTCTCTCTTTTCTTCTTTATTAGTCTTGCTAGTAGTGGTCTGTCAATTTTGTTGATCTTTTCAAAAAACCAACTCCTGGATTCATTGATTTTTTGGAGAGTTTTTTGTGTCTCTACCTCCTTCAGTTCTGCTCTGATCTTAGTTATTTCTTGCCTTCTGCTAGCTTTCGAATGTGTTTGCTCTTGCTTCTCTAGTTCTTTTAATTGTGATGTTAGAGTGTCAATTTTAGATCTTTCCTGCTTTCTCTTGTGGGCCTTTAGTGCTATAAATTTCCCTCTACACACTGCTTTAAATGTGTCCCAGAGATTCTGGTATGTTGTATCTTTGTTCTCATTGGTTTCAAAGAACATCTTTATTTCTGCCTTCATTTCGTTATGTACCCAGTAGTCATTCAGGAGCAGGTTGTTCAGTTTCCATGTAGTTGAGCGGTTTTGATTGAGTTTCTTAGTCCTGAGTTCTAGTTTGATTGCACTGTGGTCTGAGAGATAGTTTGTTATAATTTCTGTTCTTGTACATTTGCTGAGGAGTGCTTTACTTCCAATTACGTGGTCGATTTTGGAGTAAGTACGATGTGGTGCTGAGAAGAATGTATATTCTGTTGATTTGGGGTGGAGAGTTCTATAGATGTCTATTAGGTCTGCTTGCTGCAGAGATGAGTCCAATTCCTGGATATCCTTGTTAACTTTCTGTCTCGTTGATCTGTCCAATGTTGACAGTGGAGTGTTGAAGTCTCCCATTATTATTGTATGGGAGTCTAAGTCTCTTTGTAAGTCTCTAAGGACTTGCTTTATGAATCTGGGTGCTCCTGTATTGGGTGCATATATATTTAGGATAGTTAGCTCTTCCTGTTGAATTGATCCCTTTACCATTATGTAATGGCCTTCTTTGTCTCTTTTGATCTTTGATGGTTTAAAGTCTGTTTTATCAGAGACTAGTATTGCAACCCTCGCTTTTTTTTGTTCTCCATTTGCTTGGTAAATCTTCCTCCATCCCTTTATTTTGAGCCTATGTATGTCTCTGCGTGTGAGATGGGTCTCCTGAATACAGCAGACTGATGGGTCTTGACTCTTTATCCAGTTTACCAGTCTGTGTCTTTTAATTGGAGCATTTAGTCCATTTACATTTAAGGTTAAGATTGTTATGTGTGAACTTGATCCTGCCATTATGATATTAACTGGTTATTTTGCTCGTTAGTTGATGCAGTTTCTTCCTAGCCTTGATGGTCTTTACATTTTGGCATGTTTTTGCAATGGCTGGTACCGGTTGTTCCTTTCCATGTTTAGTGCTTCCTTCAGGGTCTCTTGTAAGGCAGGCCTAGTGGTGACAAAATCTCTAAGCATTTGCTTATCTGTAAAGGATTTTATTTCTCCTTCACTTATGAAGCTTAGTTTGGCTGGATATGAAATTCTGGGTTGAAAATTCTTTTCTTTAAGAATGTTGAATATTGGCCCCCACTCTCTTCTGGCTTGGAGAGTTTCTGCCGAGAGATCTGCTGTTAGTCTGATGGGCTTCCCTTTGTGGGTAACCCGACCTTTCTCTCTGGCTGCCCTTAAGATTTTTTCCTTCATTTCAACTTTGGTGAATCTGGCAATTATGTGTCTTGGAGTTGCTCTTCTCGAGGAGTATCTTTGTGGCGTTCTCTGTATTTCCTGGATTTGAATGTTGGCCTGCCCTACTAGGTTGGGGAAGTTCTCCTGGATGATATCCTGAAGAGTGTTTTCCAACTTGGTTCCATTTTCCCCCTCACTTTCAGGCACCCCAATCAGACGTAGATTTGGTCTTTTTACATAATCCCATACTTCTTGCAGGCTTTGTTCATTTCTTTTTCTTCTTTGTTCTTTTGGTTTCTCTTCTCGCTTCATTTCATTCATTTGATCCTCAATCGCAGATACTCTTTCTTCCAGTTGATCGAGTCGGTTACTGAAGCTTGTGCATTTGTCATGTATTTCTCGTGTCATGGTTTTCATCTCTTTCATTTCGTTAATGACCTTCTCTGCATTAATTACTCTAGCCATCAATTCTTCCACTTTTTTTTCAAGATTTTTAGTTTCTTTGCGCTGGGTACGTAATTCCTCCTTTAGCTCTGAGAAATTTGATGGACTGAAGCCTTCTTCTCTCATCTCGTCAAAGTCATTCTCCGTCCAGCTTTGATCCGTTGCTGGCGATGAGCTGCGCTCCTTTGCCGGGGGAGATGCACTCTTATTTTTTGAATTTCCAGCTTTTCTGCCCTGCTTTTTCCCCATCTTTGTGGTTTTATCTGCCTCTGGTCTTGATGATGGTGATGTACTGATGGGGTTTTGGTGTAGGTGTCCTTCCTGTTTGATAGTTTTCCTTCTAACAGTCAGGACCCTCAGCTGTAGGTCTGTTGGAGATTGCTTGAGGTCCACTCCAGACCCTGTTTGCCTGGGTATCAGCAGCAGAGGCTGCAGAAGATAGAATATTTCTGAACAGCGAGTGTAGCTGTCTGATTCTTGTTTTGGAAGCTTCCTCTCAGGGGTGTACTCCTCCCTGTGAGGTGTGGGGTGTCAGACTGCCCCTAGTGGGGGATGTCTCCCAGTTAGGCTACTCAGGGGTCAGGGACCCACTTGAGCAGGGAGTCTGTCCCTTCTCAGATCTCAACCTCCGTGTTGGGAGATCCACTGCTCTCTTCAAAGCTGTCAGACAGAGTCGTTTGTGTCTGCAGAGGTTTCGGCTGTGTTTGTTATTGCCCTGTCCCCAGAGGTGGAGTCTACAGAGACAGGCAGGTTTCCTTGAGCTGCTGTGAGCTCCACCCAGTTCAAGCTTCCCAGCAGCTTTGTTTACCTACTTAAGCCTCAGCAATGGCGGGCGCCCCTCCCCCAGCCTCGCTGCTGCCTTGCCGGTAGATCACAGACTGCTGTGCTAGCAATGAGGGAGGCTCCGTGGGTGTGGGACCCTCCCGGCCAGGTGTGGGATATTATCTCCTGGTGTGCCTGTTTGCTTAAAGCGCAGTATTGGGGTGGGAGTTACCCGATTTTCCAGGTGTTGTGTGTCTCAGTTCCCCTGGCTAGGAAAAGGGATTCCCTTCCCCCTTGCGCTTCCCAGGTGAGGCAATGCCTTGCCCTGCTTCAGCTCTCGCTGGTCGGGCTGCAGCAGCTGACCAGCACCGATCTCCCGGCACTCCCCAGTGAGATGAACCCAGTACCTCAGTTGAAAATGCAGAAATCACCAGTCTTCTGTGTCGCTCACGCTGGGAGTTGAAGACTGGAGCTGTTCCTATTCGGCCATCTTGCTCCGCCCCCAGAATTTCTTTGTTAGTTTTCTGCCTTGATGATACATCTAACACTCTCAGCGGGATGTTGAAGTCCCATAGTATTATTGTATGGCTGTCTAAGTCTTTTGGTATGTCTAGAAGTATTTTTTTATGAATCTGTGTGCTCAAATGTTAGATGCACATATATTTAGGATAGTTAAGTCTTCCTGTTGAATTGAACCCTTTATCATTATGCAATGCCCTTCTTTGTCCCCTACCCCCTTTTTTGGTACTGTTTTTGTTTTAAAATCTGTTTTATCTGATGAAAGAATAGTAATACCTGATCTTTTTTGTCTTCTGTTTGCACAATAGATCTTTCTCCAGTTCTTTACTTTGAGCCAATGGGTGTCCATTACATATGAGATGAGTCTCTTGAAGACAGCAGATGAATGAGTTTTTTTTTTTTTTTTTTTTCAATCTAGCTTGCCACTCTGTCGCTTTTAAGTGGGGCATTTAGACAATTTATATTCAAGGTTAATATTGGTATGTGAGGATTTGATCCTGTTGTGAAGTTGTTGGCTGGTTGTATTGTAGTTTCTATTGTATGATTAGCTTATAGGATCTGTAGGCTATGAACGTCCTAAGTGTGTTTTTGTAGTAGCAGGTATCATTCTTTCATTTCTATGTTTAGAACTCTCTTAAGGATCTCTTGTAAGGCTGCCCTAGTGATAACAAATTCCCTTAGCCCTTCCTTGTCTGGCAAAAATTTTATTTCCCCTCCGTTTATGAAGTTTAGTTTGGTGGGGTATGAAATTCTTGTTTGGAACTTCCTTTATTTGAGAATGCTGAAAATAGGTCCCCAATCTCTTCTGCTTGTAAGGTTTCTGCTGAGATGGCCGCAGTTTACCTGATGGCGTTTCTTTTGTATGTGATCTGACCTTTTTGTCTAGCTGCATTTAAGACTTTTTCTTTAGCATTCATCTTAGACAGTCTGGTGAATATATACCTTGGAGATATTTGCTTTGCACAGTATCTTGTAGGTGTTCTCTGGATTTCTTATATCTGGATATCTACTTCTCTAACAAGATTAGAGAAATTTTCTTGAATTATTCCCTCGAATATGTTTTCCAGTTTGTTTCCTTTTTCTCCTCCTCTCTCAGGAATGCCAATAATTAATAGCTTTGGTCACTTTGCATAATCCCATATTTCTGGAAGAATTTGTTCATTGTCTAAAATTCTTTTTTCTTTATTTTTTGTCTGACTGGATTAGTTCAAAAATCAGATCTTCAGATCTGAAATTCTTTCTTCTGCTTGGTTCAGTCTATTGGTAAAACTTTCAATTGAATTTTGAAATTGCTTAAGTGAGTATTTCAATTCCAGAAGCTCTGATTGATTTCTTTTAAAAATGTTTATCTCTTTATTTCCTGAATTGCTTTAGAAGTTTCTTTGTGTTGTCTTGGATCTCATTGAGCTTCCTTGAAATCCATGCTTTGAATTCTTTATCTTTCATTTTCATCATCACTACTTAGAAGCCATCGCAGGTACTATTTCTTCAGCCTGTTGTCCGGTCAGCATGTCTACTTGCAGGGGCTTCCCAGCAGCTCTAAACAATAGAGACTATTTCCTTTAAAAATCAGCACTTTATTAATGTACTGAGCTTGTGTCAGAAGAAAAAGGAAACTTTTTTATGGCAGGGAGAGAAAAGTAAAGTTTGTGGGAAAAGAAAATACCAAAAGTCAAGATGCTGAAACTAGAACCTCATCTGCATCAGGGCCACACATCACAGCTTCCTCTAGTTTGGTTCCATGTCCTGGTGTTCATTAGATCACAGAACCTCAGAGTAGGATGAGCTATTGAAGATTTCTCAATGTTGCACCTTTCCCTCTCACACCCTGATGACCTGGTAAATATTTCTAATCCCCTCACTTTCCTCTTACATCATATGGCAGGAAGCAGAGTCATGTAGTAGAAAGACTATGGGCTTTGGAATCGAATTGATCTGGGATTGAATTCCATTTCTGCTCTTCTGAACTCTATGATATTGGGCAACTTCCCCATTTCTGTCTCAGTTTCTTTATTAGGAAAATAAAGATAGTAATAGCTACATTTTAGGGCTTTTTGTTAAGAATAAATAACAAAATTACCTAGTTTGCTAGTATAATATTTGGCACACAGGTATTCAACAATGGTTCTTAGTATTTTCTCCATCTTGAGGCTGATTTTCTTTTGGATACTCTACTTTATCAATACCCTTCTGAAAGTGAGTAAAGCCTAGAATGAAACATAATTCTGATACCATCTCAAATATGGATACACACACAACACACACATGCACACACGCACACACACACACACACACACACACAGAGGCTTGTTATGCACAAGAAACTGTGCTAAATACTTTGTATGCAATATCTTATCCAAACATTAAAGAAGTCTTTGAAGTAGCATAATGTGCCATTTATAAATGAAGAAGTTGAGATTCAGAAAGGGTATATCTCTTGCTCAGGGCCACATGTAGTCAGCTGTGGGGCAGGTAGATCAGGCTAAGGACTGGCTTCTATGGGCGAGGAGCTGGGGTGAGGTCCTACCTGAAGCACAATTGTGTAGTGGAAGTGGGGCAAGGAGGTAGAGAGCCAGGAATGCAAACCTGGTCAGAGTGTTTCTGAAAGAGCTGCAGTTTAAAGCTTAGCAACCATGTGCAAAATGCGAGTCCGCAGGGCCAAGCAATATTGGCTGTCTTGGGACCTAAACAATAGTATTTGGGGGATAAACAGGGTGGTAGTGTTGGAATTGGGGTGGAGATAGGGTTTCCTGGGCTAATTGTGTGACTTTCCTGGGCTAGTTGTATGGGCTAGTGAATGCATGAGTAAGTGAGGATGAACTGAAGGACCTGCATCAAGGCAGACATTAAACGGGGCCTCTCACAAAAGTCTCTTTATTTATTCTACATATCCTGTGTGAAGTTAGATTTAGATTTTTCAGGGCCCGAAACAGCATGCATCTGCCATATGGGGAAAGTCGGTCTCCTTAATGCTCACAAAGCTCTCTACAAGGATGATGATGCTGTCTTTGCCACAATCAGAAATATACTTCTACAGAAGACTTCTCTGCTTCCTCATTTTCTTCTAGGGCTAGGCGTCCCAAGTGAGTGGACAGATGATAGGAAATGCTCCTATTGCAACTTGAAGGCCAATGACCGTTGTAATGCAGGTCTGGGGACTCTGTATTGATGACACCAAGGTTCGGTTTTGGAGGCTCTTTCTTTTTTCCTCTCATCTTTTTCTTTGCAGCTCTGTCACTGCTTAAAGGCCCTCCACCTCCACCACCATCAAAGTCCTGGGAGATACAAAAGTTTGGTCTAGGATATGGAACTAAGCTCAGGAGCTAGCTCAGTTCAGTCCAACAACTGGTTAATTCAAATACATTTGGCTGAGATTCTAACAGCAAATAGAGGCCCCTGACCTCAGTGGGGTACTTATTTCACTACTCAGCCCGCTTTTCCAGATGAGCTCTACCCTGATCAAATAGGCTTTGGTGGAGACATCTTTACATTTTATTTCTCAATTTTGTTTCTATAATGACACAAACTATGCTTCTTTCTAAAATAATACTCAAAAAAATTTGGCATGACTTTAAACATTTTGTATCAGTAAGTATATGCATATATGTAAGATACGTATGCATGTGCGTACACACACACACACCCCCCTTGATATTTCATACAAGTTACATATGAGTATTTAGTTGCTTTCATATTGCTCAGAATTTCTGGCATCAGGGAGAAGCACTCTGTCTTTCTTTACAAAGATATAATTATAAGAACTACTGATGATTTGTAACCAAGAAAGGACTGACAGTGACAAGTCTGATTAGGCATTGAAACAGAGTGATGATCCATATTTAGCTGATTTTGACTCTTCCTGAATGAGAATTTTTCTGAACACAAACTATTCATATTTACTTAAATATCAGGGAAAATTAAACTGGATGAAAAAAGCATGGGCTTTGTTGTTCTCATGATAAGAATGATACGTATATATGTGTGCATGTGTGTGTGTTTGTGTGTATGTGTGTCTGTGTGTGCATCTATCTGTTTTATTTTTGTTTTTAAGACAAAACGGAATTGGAAAAATGGAATGAACATACTTTTTGGTATGTCTTACACTAAGTTCAACTAAAAACCCTGAACATTATATCTAAAACAAACATAAGATGGCTCTGAAAGGTATGCAGAAGGCAGACTGGCTAAGGACCTCAGGACCCAAGGAATGACCATGTTTTCTTTGTGAATCTGAAGAAGCTGGCAACCCAAAAATGCCAATAGGCACAGATAAAAACCAAAAGCTCTAACAAAAGCCTACTTTCCCTAACCAAAGGACCAGGACAAGGACAGCCTAGCAAGACAGACTTTTAGACAAGAATCACTGTGCTTCACCTTAGAAAGCACTGTGGCCCCACTCTGCTTATGCCAGCAAAGGCCAAGTAGGGAGCCCATATTTCCACCCCCAGCAGGCTATAATGAGGTGCCCTAGGTTCTCTTCCATAATGGGGATGCTGCCCGAGAAGGTGTAATAGGGAACTGAAATCGTGATTTCTCCTTGGTGATACAAAAGGCATCCTTCCCCCTCCCTTGAGAAGGTGTCAGAAGAGGCCTAGGGGACTGTCCAGGCTTTTATGACTGCCTCATTTTAAAGAGGTTCCCCCACCCTCCACCAGTGGAGAACATATGGGGAGTAGTAAAGAAGCACTCCAGTGCCTCCGTCCCTGCCCCATCAGTTACTAGGAGCAGCCCTTTGAGTGCCAGCGGAGGCCTGAGGGAGAACCTGGACTTCTCTCCCAACTTGGCAGTAACAAGGTGGTATCCCCACTTCCCTGTTGGAGCAGGATCAAAGAAAGCCCACTAGACCAGAAGGTTTAAGTAAGATCTGGAATCTCATAACATAATAACCGAGATGTCCAGTTTTCAATCAAAAATCACCTGTCATACCAAGAACTTAGAAGATCTCAAACTGACTGAAAAAGGGCAATCAATAGGTGCCAATGGTGAGATGACAAAGATGTTAGAATTACTTGACAAAGATTTTAAAGCAACCATTGTAAAAATGCTTCAGTGAGCAATCATGAACACACTTGAAACCAAAAAAAAAAAAAAAAGAACAAACGAAAAAAAGGAGTTAGCCCCAAAAAGACTTGGGTAAAAAACTATAAAGAAAGCATTTTGAAAAATTGTTGTGAATTTCTACAGACATGACAATAAGCTCAAGGTTTTATTGTAACTTCCTTGGAAATCTCCCGATCACTAACAGATAAGTTGAGAGTAAAGAAGAGTGGTCAGTCAGCATCCAGTCATGGCTCCTGGAAGGCTCATGTGGCCAAGAGTGGGAGAGACTGAGGTGTGCATCAGGCCCAGCAGGTGATCTGGGCGAGAGCTTGACAGGTCAAGAGTAGATAGTGCTGTGTTAGCATCAGAGTCCAGAAGGGAAGACAAAAACAGAGGTGGAGAGTTATGTTCATCTGAGGGATACTGGACTGGACATTGCCTCTAATGAAACAGTCTGGGGCTGGTGTTCAAGGTAGCCAACCAAATAGGTGGGGATTCTAGATGGAGCAGTGCTGAGAGCGTTTCCTAAAACAGAGATATGGGCAGGGCCAGGAGAGTGAAGCAGTTAATCTGAACTAAATCATAAAACTATGTAACTCTCGTGCAACTGGGAGTAGCCACGGGGAAGTTATTTAATGTGAAAGTCACTAATAATCTTCCTTATACAGAGAACTATAGTTTTTTACTCTGTCATCCAGCGATGGCAGAAGACAAAGTCTGATACCTCCCCTGGTGTCTCAACTATCCAATATCATGCCCATTAAGTCCTGGGCACTAAGGACTTCACATATGTCCCTCTTTGCTTCACATATTTCATTATGCCTTAATGCTGTTTTCCCTTAATGGTTTGTGTTTTTACCTCCAAGAAGCGGGTAGTAGGTGGTGGTGGTAGAGGAAAAGTCACAGGGCCAGTGATGGACTGAACAGGCAGCTCACCTCCTGGTGCCTGTGGCTGTTCCATCATTGCACCACACATTGTTGGACCCTCTTTGACCTGGTTATTATAGATGACCTCTTATGTTTATCTGTCTTCATTGTTGTTGGTACAGTTTCTTGCTTTTGCAGAATTATTTGGTGTACTCACAGTTCCTTCTATTGATTCTTCCACACTTATACAGCAAGAAAGAGCTACAAAGGTAAGTTTTTTGTTTGTTTGTTTGTTTTTGAGACAGGGTCTGGAGTGCAGTGGTGTGATCACAGCTCACTGAAGCCTCGACCTCCCAGGCTCTAATGATCCTCCCACCTTAACCTCCTGAGTAGCTGGGACTATAGGCATATGACACCACATCTGGTTAATTTTCAATTGTTTTGCGGAGTCGGAGTTTCACTATGTTGCCAGGGCTCATTTATAAACTTTTTAGACAGAAATATATTGGGCAGAAGAAAGAGAATTAAAAAGATACCAAGTTATACTCTTGCCTTATACCATACACCAAAACTATTCCAGATAAATTAAACATTTACATATTAATAAAAAATGAATTAAAAATGCAGGTGATTGTGCATAAGAAATATATTTCCAAGAATAACAAAAAAGATAAAAACCATAAAAGAAAATATTGAAATGATTTGAATCACATTAACTATAAAAATGTCTGCAAGTCTTAGTTATCTCTGGGTGGTGATATTTAAGTGATTATAGTTCATGTATCTATTGCTTCTCTGTATTTTAAATTTTTTTAGTAAACATATAAAAATTATTTTATATGTTCCATACAATAAAACAATATTGAAAGTCAAACATCAAACCAAGGAAAAATAATTGCAACATGTAGATTACCTTTCAGCATACAATATGTAAAGAGTTCTGACACATCAATATGAAAAATACTCAGTTCTCAATAGTCAGTTCCTCACCCATTGTTCATCTGAGGACTCTGGGTAAAAATATTCACAAAATAGAGTGTTCACAAAAAAGGCACTACAAATGGGCATCCAAAAGGAATAATGCTCAGTGTATTATCTATTTAAATAAATGCAAATTAAAGCACCAGGATGCATTCTAGTGGGTGCCTGTCAAAATGCCAGAGATTACAAATAATTTCATACATAGCTGGTGGCCCTGTAAATTGATATAATCTTTTTGAAAAGCATTTGGGGATGAGTAAAAAACATTTTGTTCACTTTTGAATAGCAAATTCTACTGCTAGTAATTGATTTTCAGAAAATTATCATAAATGTGTTAAAAATTCAGATTCTATCTAAAGAAGTTTTTGCAACAACAAAAAATTTAATGTCCTCAAAATAGGGGATTGGTTAAGTAAATTAGGGTCTATTCATAAGGCCAAACAAAGAAAAACAATGCTTTATAAGTGAATTTTCAGAAAAATATCTGACATGAGAAACATGCAGAATATGTTGCTTTTAAAAGTACTATATAAAATAGTATTTTTTAAAAAAGAAAAATCACATATAAATAAGAGACGAGATAGACATATCAGGTGTGAATAGTGGTTACATTAAGTAGGGGAATTAGGTTTGATTCTTTCTGCTCCTTTATTTGGCTTATTTATGTTATATGCATTTTTCAATGAGCATATATTCTGTGGGAAAATATTTAAATTGTTTTTTTAGAAAGTTGGCAGCCAGCATGAGGAGATAAAATAGGCCGCACTCTTTGTATAGCCTGTCACCCCTTCACAAAGGAGTGATATTATTTTGCTGACAGCCCTGAAGACCACTCAATCTCACATTGCAAATCTGTCCATGATCAGAACTAAATCCAGCTCAAGGACTCAAGGAGAGAATTTCAAAACGTAACTAGGGCGAACATTTTCTTCTCCTCCAAGCTCAGGAGGACAAATGCAATTATCTTCTATGAAAGAGGAAGGGAAAAGCTAAGGTTCAGAAGCATAAATGCTGCAGTAATATTTTTGTCCACCGATTGAGAGAGAAAAACAGCCTAGGAAAGACACTCCCTTGGTTTGTGCATTGTGAATTTCTTAGAAAACTTCAGGGAGGGGAGGGGTTGGGGTTCCATGTGGTTGGTTTTCACTGAATAGCATCAAGCCAAAAGAAAGTCCATAACTAATTGGCCCTGTGGGAGGGGGAAATGCTATCAAGACTTTTTTCTTTTCTTTATTTTATTTAAGTGCAGTAGGCGCAGAGACGTGACGCTGCATGTTGTGGGGTAGTATTGGTGTTCCAGCCAATTCTCTCCTGGACAGAGGAGCAACTAGAATAGCAACTGAGATTAGCAATGAGTGACCAACATTACATTTGCATCTGAAAGTGCCCACCACAAACAGCTGAGGCAGCATTTGTGCAGAAGGAGAGGAGGTTTGAACAAATCCTTGAGTGCTGCCTGCCCGAGGACTCTAGCCTCAATGAGCAAGCCTTCTGGATTTAGAACTAACATCTCACGTCAAAGGAAATAGCCCCTATCACAGGTTAAATTATCTATTCGCAGGATTGCAGTATCGACATATTCAGTTCCTCCATCCTCTCCGCTTACGTTGTCTTTTTCTCTTCTTTCCTGCTGGGTTTGTTCCACCTCATTCACCAGACAGGGGATGTGGTCTGACATTCCTTTGTTTCATCATTTGAAAATATGTGAGGAGAGAATAGTCCTAGAAATTAGACAGATTAAATGTCTCTGGCCCTGGGAATCTGATTAATTTTTTTTGCTCCCCGAGGATATAAATGTATTATCTGAATTCTCTGAATTATTCTTGTACAACACTCTTTCCTCTGTAGGGGGAAAACGGCAGAGACAAAAGAATAGAATTCCACTTTCTTCTAGGGGAACAAGAAAGGATTGAAATTCAAGTTTTCCCAGGCTTTTTGTGGGACGCCAAGAAAGACTGAATTGCATAATTTCACAAAAATGTGAAATGCGACCTCTGCCTCCATAAACTCTAATAATAAATAGTCAAGGGATTAGAGAAACTAAGAAACATATGCACTATTTCCTGACCTGAGCACAATTAAAGATCTCAATTGTAAAATGTTAAGTGCCTCAAGACCAAAGAACTACAGACACAGGAAATGTAATCCACCACGAAGGAATCCTCCTGCCACACAAGTTTCTTTTAAAATAGCTATTGGGGAGAACCTGGAGGTACGCTTTAGTATTTGTTGTATTGCACAATAAATTCAGAAACTCTATATTGGGAACCTTGCCCATTCCTCCAATAGAGATTGCATCCAAAGGCAAAGATAAGATTTTAAGATATTGCTATTTAATAATTTCCTTCTTCCAGGCCTAAGGCTAACTTCTTGATATTCAACTATATGCATTTGTTTGTGCTTAAAATGGGTTGATCACTTGCTCTACAGCAAGCTGCTCAGTGAGCCTGGGCTAAGAGCAGAACTGCTGGGCTTGGGACACTCGGCAACTAAGGCTCTGAAGGTCTGGGCCCAGTGGTGGCCCAGGCCCTACCAATGGAAAGAAGACTGAGTGTCTGGGCTGGCAACTCTGGAAAGAAGGATGCAGAGGAAACAGGGTTCTATTAAATTAAGCAAGTGTTTATTGGGCACCTACTTGTGCTGTGTACTGTGTGAGAGCTATACACTGGGAATGCAAAAATAAACAGGACACAGCCCTTGCCCATAAGAATGTTACAATCTAATAGGAAAATATACCTATGCTACATGCTAAATTAGTAATATAAACACCACTTTTAAAATTAGTAATATGAACACCACTTTTACCTGCAAACTCAGAGATAGAAAAAGTCCTTTAAAAGTCCTTCAGCAAAAATTGTTGTCCAAAAGAAATTTATCAGGCGTTACTTCTTTTTTTGTAAGATGTCTTTTTTTTTTTTTTTTTTTTTTTGGAAAGAGGGTCTTACTCTGTCACCCAGGCTGGAATGCAGCAGTGTCATCTTGGCTCACTGCAACCTCAGCCCACTGAACCTCTGGGCCCAAGAGATTCTCCCACCTCTGCCTCCCGAGTTGCTGGGACTACAGGTATGCATCACCAAGCTCAGCTAATTTTTGTATTTTTAGTAGAGACAGGGTTTCACCATGTTAGACAGGCTGGTCTTGAACTCCTGGCCTCAAGTGAACCATCTGCCTCAGCCTCCCAAAGTGCTGGGATTACAGGCATAAGCCACTGCGCCTGGCCCATGGAGTTATTATAGGGATGTTCTCTCTTGATCCCTAAGTCAGTGGTGTCCAAAGTAAGTATGGGTACCTGATATCTTTTGGATGTCCCCTCCAGATCTCATGTTAAGTTGTAATCCTCAGTGTTGGAAGTGGAGGCTGGTGGGAGGTGTTTGGATCATGAGGGCAGATCTCTCATGGGCTTGGTGCTGTCCTGGAGATAGTGCCTTGAGTTGTCGTGAGATCTGTTTTTCTAAGTGTGTGGCACCTCCCCTGCACTCTTTCTCTTGCTCCTGCTTTCATCATGTGAGGTGCCTGCTCCCTCTTCACCTTCCACCATGAGTAAAAGTTCCCTGAGGCATTCCCAGAAGCCAAGCAGATGCCAGCACCGTGCTTGCACAGCCTGCAGAAGCATGAGCCAGTCACACCTCTTTTCTTTATAAATTACCCAGTCTCAGTTATTTCTTTATAGCAATGCAAAACAGCCTAGAATAACACTCTAGCAGGTACACAAAGTAATCCTGCTGATGCAGAAAGAAAATATTATAACAAGTTTGTATTTTTAATGTATCCTTTTACATTTTATTTTTGCATATATTTTATAATATATGACAATGATTCCATAGTAAATGTTTATATTTACAAAAATAATGTATTTTATTGGGGGTGCATGCTCAAAAAGTTTTAACACATGGATGTGAAAAACAGTTTGAAAACTGTGGAGTTGATTTATCCCCCATCCCTAGGCCCAGGCTCCTGGATGATCTTTGTTCGATCTTTGGGCAATTTAGATATGTCTGAGCAAGTCTAAGCTCACCCAACTGTCTCACTCCTCATCCCTGTTCAGCAAAAAGAGGACCCTCAAATGACCTGCATCCTTCCCACTTAAAAGGTAGCCTGCAATTATATGACAATTTCCCCCTTTTCTTTCACAGATGGATGAGGAGGCAGACATATAGGTGAAGTAATTTGTCCAACATTGTAGTACTAGTATTACTAAGGTGCTTTAAGAAATAAACAAGACAAAACAACCATAATATTGGCTGATGTGTTTTACTAGTAAGAAACTGGCCAAAGCTTTTATTGGAAAAGCAAAAATTGACAAAACCTACTGTTACAAGAATAATAAAAGCCATGAGATACGCATAACAGGGTAAATGAATCAGCATAACCAATGACTACTCATGGAATTTTGTAGTCATGGAGGCCCTGGTTAAAATCCTGACCTGGGATCAGGCACGGTGGCTCCTACCTGTGGTCCCAGCTCTTTGGTAAGCCAAGGTGAGAGGATTGCTTGAGGCCAGGAGCTCAAGGCCAGCCTGGGAAATATAGCAAGACCCCATCTCTACAAAAAAATTTTAAAAAAGTAGCTGGGCATGGTGGTGTGTGCCTGTAGTCCCAGGTACTTGGGAGGCTGAAGTGGGGGTTGGCTTGAGCCCAGGAGTTCAAAGTTTCAGTGAGCAGTGATCATGCCCAGGCACTGCAGCCTGGGCAAGAGAATAAGACCCTGTGTCAAAAAGAAAAAAAAAGAAAATCCTGACCTTGCCACTCCGTAGCTCTCAGACCTAAGCAGTTACAAAAACCGTTTAAGCATATCCGGTGCTGTTCTTGAGTTGCAAGGAATAGAAACTAGCTCTGGTTAACATAAACACCCCCAAAAGGAATTTGTTGGGAGGGAACAGGGCCATTCACAGAATAAAAGGAAGAGCTGAAACTCAAACTGTGTAAAAAGACAGAGTCTAGGAATGTTGCAAGGATCTTGGTAGTGACATTAAGCCTCTTATATCTTTAGGATACTCAGCTCTGACAACTCCACTGTAGCCGCTTTTGAGTCCTGGGATGCATCTTCATTCAAAATTAAGTTCTCAGGATAGGGATTCTACTTGGCCTGTTCTGATCATGTGCCTATTGCCGTGGTCCTGTGTTTTGATAGAGCTGAGATTGAAACCCCAGTGGTTTACAGATTAGGGGAAAGACTGGTTCTCCAGAGAAGGCAAGCTAAGCAGACCGAAATAAGTCCTGTCTCTAGGTGTAGTTGTTTAATTGCACTTTGCTTCGCAGTGCTTTGCAGATATTGCATCCTTTACAAACTGAAGATTTGTGGCAATCCTGTGTTGAGCAAGTTCTGTTGGTGGCATTTTCCAACAGCACATGCTCACTTTGTGTCTTCATGTCATATAAAAAATATTGTGTTTGTTTATTTTATTTACTTATATTATTTTAGAGACAGGGTATCACTCTGTCAGTCACGCTGAGGAGCAGTGGCACAATCATAGCTCACTGAAGCCTCGAACTGCTAGGCTCAAGGGATCCTCCCATCTCAGCCTCCTAAGTAGCTAGGACTACAAGTGTGCACCACCATGCCCAGCTAATTTATTTTTATTTTTATTTTTGTAGAGATAGGGTCTTGCTATGTTGCCCAAGCTGGTCTTGAACTCCTGGCCTCAAGCGATCCTCCCACCTTGGCCTCCCAAAGCACTGGGATTATAGGAAGGAGCCACCACACCCAGCCGCTGTGCCACATTTTGGTAATTCTAGCAATATTTCAAAGTATTATTATCTCTGTTATGGTAATCTGTGATCAGTGATTTTTCATGTTACGTTGTAATCTTTTTGGTGGGCCACAAACCACGCTTGTGTAAGACGGCAAATTTAATCCATAAATGTGTGTGTTCTGACTTCTCCACCAACTGGCTGTTTCTTTACCTCTTTCCCTTTCCTGGGGCCTCCTTGTTCCCTAAGACCCAACAATATTGAAATTAGGTCAATTAATAATCCTACAATGGCCTCAATGTGTTCAAGGGAAAGGAAGAGTCACATGTCTTTCACTTTAAATCAAAAGCTAGAAATGATTAAGGATTGTAAAGATGGCATGTCAAAAGCTGAATTAGGCTGAAACCTAGGCCTTGTGGACCCAAACAGCCAAGTTGTGAATGCAAAGGAAAAATTCTTGAAGAAAATTAAGGCCAGGTGCAGTGATTCATGTCTGTAATCCCAGTACTTTGGAGGCCGAGGGAGACGGATCACTGGAGGCCAGAAGTTTGAGACCAGCCTGGTGAAAGTCATGGTGAGTCATCTCTACTAAAAACACAAAAATTAGCTGGGCATGGTGGCGTGTGCCTGTAATCCCAGCTACTCAGGAGACTGAGATGGGAGAATCACTAGAACCTGGGAGGTGGAGGTTGCAGTGAGCTGAGATCACACCACTGTACTCCAATGTGAGTGACAGAGCAAGACTTTGTCTTAAAAATAATAGTAATTATTAAAAGTGCTACTCCAGAACACATGAATGATAAGTGAACCAGCACTATTACTGATATGGAGAAAGTTTAGTGGTCAAGATAGAAAATCAAACTAGTCACAACATTCTCTTAAGCCAAAGCCTAATGCAGAGCAAGGCCCTCACTCTCTTTAATTCTGTAGAGGCTAAGGGAGGCAAGGAAGCTGCAGAAGAAAGGTTGAAAGGCAGCAGTGCTTGGCTTATGAGGTTTAGGGAATGAAGCTGCCTTCACACCATAAAAGTGAAAGGTGAAGCAGCAAGTGCTGATGTAGAAGCTACAACACGTTATCCAGGAGATCCAGCTAAGATCACTGATGAAGGTGGCTACACTAAACAACAGATTTTCAACATAGATCACGCCTTCTACTGGAAGAAGATGCCATCTAGGACTTTCCTAGCTGCAGAGAAGAAATCAATGTCTGGTTTCCAAGCTTCAAAAAACAGGCAGACATACTTGTTAGGGGCTCATTCAGCTGTTGACTGTAAGTTGAAGCCAGTGCTCACTTACCGTTCTGAAAATTCTAGGGCTCTTAAGAGTTATGCTAAATCTACTCTACCTGTATTCTATAAATGGAATAACAAAGCCTAGATGACAGAATAACTGTTTATAGCATGGCTTACTGTATATTTTAAGCTCACTGTTGAGACCTACTGCTCAGAACAAAAAGATTCCTTTCAAAATATTACTGCTTATTGATAATGTACCTGGTCACTCAAGAGCTCTGATGGAAAAGTGCAATGAGATGAATGTTATTTTCATGCCTGCTAACACAACATCCATTCTGTAGTTCATAATCAAGGAATAATTTTGACTTTCAAGTCTTATTATTTAAGAAATACATTTTGTAAGGCTGTAGCTGCCATAGATTGTAACTCCTCTGATGGATCTGCACAAAGTAAATAGAAAAGCTTCTGGAAAGAATTCACCATTCTAGATACCATTAAGAATATTCATGATTCACAGGAGCAGGTCAAAATATCAACATTAACAGCAGGTTGGAAGAAATTGATTCCAACCCTATGGATGATGACTTCGAGGGTTTCAATTCTTCAGTGGAGGAAGTAACTGCAGATGTAGTAGAAATAGCAAGAAAACTAGAATTAGAAATGGAGTCTGAAGATGTGACTGAATTTCTGCAATTTCATGGCAAAACTTGAACACATTATTAGTTGCTTCTTATGGATGAGCAAAGAAAGTGGTTTCTTAGATGAAATCTACTCCTGGTGAAGATGCTATGAACATTGCTGAACTAAAAACAATGGATTTAGAATATTACATACACATAGTTGATAAAGCAGCAGTAGAGTTTGAGAGAATTGACTCCAGTTTTTAAAGCTCTACTGTGGGTAAAATGCTATCAAACAGCATCTTCTGCTACAGAAAAGTCTTTCATGAAAGAAAGAGTCAATCAATGTGGCAAAGTTCACTGTTATCTTATTGTGAGAAATTGCCACAGCCACTCCAGCCTTCTGCAACCACTACCCTGATCCATCAACAGCCATCAACACGGAGGCAAAACCCTCCACCAGCAAAGAGATTACAACTCACTGAAGACTCAGAGGACTGTTAGCATTTTTAGCAATAAATTCTTTTTCAATGAAGGTATGTACATGATTGTTTTAGACATAATTTTATCGCACACTTAATAGACAAGTATAGTGTAAACATTACTTTAATATGCACCAGAAACCCAAAAAATATTTGTGTGACTTGCTTTATTGTGATATTTGATTTTTGCAGTGGTCTAGAACTGAACCTCTAATATCTCTGAAGTCTGCCTGTACTATATTACACTTTAGTTACCATCATCAGGAAAATGGAATTAGAAATTCAGATATCATAGGGTTGTTGTGAAGATTAATTGAACAAGATAATGTTTGCAAAAGTGCTTGATACAAGACCTGCCACTGATTAAGTATTCTATAATGGTAGCCAGTGTTATGAATTATATAATATGTTATTAAAAGGTCAGGCTCGCATTCTTATGTAGAAGTGGCTTTAAGTATGGAAATTTTCTATCTATCTGTTTGATTGAAAGCCAATGATGGGCCGGGCGCGGTGGCTCAAGCCTGTAATCCCAGCACTTTGGGAGGCCCAGACGGGCGGATCACGAGGTCAGGAGATCGAGACCATCCTGGCTAACACGGTGAAACCCCGTCTCTACTAAAAAATACAAAAAACCAGCCAGGCGAAGTGGCTGGCGCCTGTAGTCCCAGGTACTCCAGAGGCTGAGGCAGGAGAATGGCGTGAACCCGGGAGGCGGAGCTTGCAGTGAGCTGAGATCCGGCCACTGCACTCCAGCCTGGGTGACAGAGCGAGACTCCGTCTCAAAAAAAAAAAAAAAAAAAAAGCCAATGATGGAATGAATATTTGGAAAGGAATGTGATAATATAATTAATTCAATTAGAAATGTAGATTATTTGTATCCCTGCTTGGTGCATGGAGAGTCACTCCTCTTCATATTCTTATTATTTTATTTATTTATTTATTTTTGAGATAGAGTCTCACTCTGCTCTGTCACCCAGACCGGAGTGCAGTGGCACAATCTCAGTTCACTGCAACCTCCGCCTCCCGGGTTCAAGCGATTCTCCTGCCTCAGCCTCACAAGTAGCTGGGACTATAGGCACCTGCCACTATGCCCGGCTAATATTTGTATTTTTAGTAGAGACTGGGTTTCACCATGTTGGTCAGGCTGGTCTTGAACTTCTGGCCTTATGATCCGCCCACCTTGGCCTCCCAAAGTGCTGGGATTACAGGCATGAGCCACCGCACCTGGCCTCATATTCTTAAACTCTCTGATTCCAAACACAAATTTGCAAAAAATAAAAACATCAAAAATTAAGCATTCTTTTAAATTACCTCCCTCCCCAATTACTCTTTCCATAGATCTTGATGTTCTTTCCTTAGTTTTCCTGAACTCTTCAAGGTCTCATGTTTGGTTTGGGAAGGAGGAGTAAATCCTCACTCTGAGGATAAAGTACTCACGGGAAGTGTCAATAAGGCACTAAAGAGCCAGTCAATTTTGTGAAAAAAACAGTCAACCCTGGAGACAGAATTTTAGTTAATCAATGGAATTTTTTAGTCATTGGACTGAATTAAATGCATTTTTTAAACATCACATCAACATAACCTTGGATTTGGCATTAATTTGTTTCAGGGTTGGTAAACAGTCTCCAGTTGCACAATTATTACCAGTGAAACCTCTTTCCCCCTGCAGTTCATAGTTTGTGATGGACAATGAATATGCATGGAGAGGGAAGTGGTGGAGATGAGCCTGGAGCTTGTGAACGTGCAGAATCAGCACAGGTGGGATGGGCCGTGGCCTCACTTCTGCTCTGGCAGCATTTTTATCTTCCTAGCAAAGTGCTCATCTGTGCTCTGGGAAAAGTTATTCCAGAATAGAAAGTCTTGTGGGAAAGAGCCTTGAGCTCGAACAGTTAAAGGACTTGTTCAGGTTCAAGATGACCAGAAAAATATGCATAGAAGGGCCAGCTGTGCCAGATGCAGAAGAAACAGATGGCTCTTGCATGCGAATGTGGGCGGTGCTTGTATGTATATGGGAAAGGTTATTGCTGACAAAGCAAAATGGGAAACTGGAGCAATGAGCTGGGTAATTAAAACAAGAGATCCATTTTTGTCTGGTTTAGCTGAGTAATTCAGAAAGGTCTAGAAGTAAAACAGTTCTGTGATCTGTGGAGGTCCTCTGAGCTGGGTTTAGCAATCTTTTCCTCCCACCAGCAGGTCATTGCCTTGAACAGGCAGGTCATTGCTCACTGAGTCCTTCAAAGCAGACAAACAATATTCCACACAGACCTCCAGAGAACATCCAGGCAGTTCTTTCTCTCCTCCCTCTTATACCCTTAAAAATAAAACACACTTTCACTAGACATTTTACACATCAGGTAACTTGCTGACAGTAGCTTATGTGGGCATGAAGTAGATGACAATAAACTGGTGTCTTCCTGTCTGAAAATCTAGTACATATTTAGGGCAGTAGTTTTTACTGTCTTCGGCATTAAACCCTTGGAGAGGACAGCAAAGCAAGAGTTTAGTAAATGGTAAATTTAGTGAGTGAGTAAACCACAGCTGTATCCAATTTTAAGCCAAGACAAATTTACTATTTACACACATACCCACACTCTCACAGACACACATATTAATACACTATATACGTGTGTGTGTATTCAGTAGATAAAATGTTTAATAAGGGGTTCTTTAAATAGAAAAGTCCCTGAGTGCATTTAAAATATGATTTGTTTACAACATGTGACTTAACACGATCTTTGGGGAATGCATTCTTTGCATAAATTGTGGCAAATGTACAAAGATAATGTTTAAATGATATCAAAATCTTTGGCTGACGGGCAGTTAGCCGCATATATCTTTGGTTTACAAGAAACTAAACATCCCTAATGGTTTCCAAAATGTATTTCTAAAAGAAAAATCAATGTTTCTTCAAACAGCCCCTTGGCCTGTCATCCTGGGTGTCCATAATTTGGCCCAAATCTTACCTTTCAAACCTTATTTCTCATTCCTCTCCACCAGTTTTCTATTTCTGTTTCTTACAAGCGAAATGGCTGAGCATTTCAAGGTGCACAAGACATTTACAAAGACCAAGGAGTCAAGGACTGAACCTAAGGATTCTCTGTGGTTCTGAGGCTGTGGGATTGGAGGAACTGCAGAAATTGAGGGCCCCCATGAGAGGCCATTTCTTCTTTTCTCTCTGTCTTTGTCTCTGTATCACACACACACACACACACACACACACACACACACCCCCCCAGCAGAGATCCCTATACATTTGTAGAACATGTCAGTACCACTGGGTACTGGTAGCAAGGGAAGAACCCGTCCTGATCTGATGCTGGGGAACTAGAACGGATGTCATATGCAGCTCTTACTTTAAAAGATGTTTTAACCAAGCAGATCTCGGGGTCATTGGCTTGGGTCTTGTGTTAGAGTGGCAGCAACACGATTTCTGTCTACTTCAGTGGCTGAAGCCCGCCCAGTCTTCTGTGTAGGATCCCCTTTGTTTGCTGATCTGCATGGTGCCCACACTACCTTTCAAGCTATCTTGAAGATCAAAGCTTGAATGCTATGTTTGACCATAACACAAGCTCGTTCTACCTGTCCAATCACACCTTTGTCCTGGGGCAGCGCATCTCCACTGAAATAAACTCTTCCTTACTGACCGAATTCCCACGTTCCTGTTCAAAATCCCAATCTCCAGCCATCCGTCTGTGAAACAACCACCTCTACCCTGGATTGCAACATCTAGCATGATACTCTTCATGGGAGTCAGGGAATACTGAGGTAAATAAAGTGGCCAATAATTATTTGAGTGAAGAAACAAAACAAAAAGTTTTGTAAAAAATTATCTATGGCCAGGCACGGCAGCTCATGCCTGTAATTCCAGCACTTGGGGAAGCTGAGGTGGGAGGATTGTTTGAGCCTAGGAGTTTGAGACCAGGCTGGACAACATAGTGAGACACCATATCTACAAAAGAAAAATGCTTTAAAAATTAGCTGGGCATGGTGATGCACACCTGTAGTCCCAGCTACTTGGGAGGCTGAGGTGGGAGGATCGCTTAAGCCCAGGAGTTTGGGGCTAGAGTGAGCTATGACAGCACCACTGCACACCAGCCTGGGCAACAGAGCGAGACGCTGTCTCAAAGAAAACAGAAAACCTATTTAATAAGTGAATTTTTAAATTTTAATTCAAATATGTTAAAACCACACAGACCGGTGGTCTGGGTGGTCTGGGCTGCATCTGTGTTCTGTGTTCCTATCTCCCGGAAGCATGTCGAAGAGATGAAGTGACTTTGGGCCTCTGCGGACTCCTCCTTTGCCTCCCTGGCAAAGTGAATGGGTGTGATATTAGGGGCAGGAGCTTTGGGTGTGGGTCTAACACTCAATGGAAGCTTTGTGACCTGGGTCAAGTTAAATTCTGTGAATCTCAATTGCTTCATTTGCTCGTAACACAATTTTGAGGATAAAAGGAGATAATGAATTGGCTTTGGACATTATCACTTTCTGCATGATTTTTTTTTCTGCTGGTAATCCATAAGCACAAAGAGCTGAAGCTATGGACATCTGAGGGGTCAAAGGGTATAAATTCTAGGTTAGGCAAGACTAAAATGTAAACTATGCAGGATGATGGCCCTCTGTATCCATGTGTTCTACATCCCTGGATTCAACCTCCTGTGGTTGGAAAAAAAAAAAAAATGGACGGTTATGTTTGTACTGACTGCATACAGAGTTTTTTCCTTGTCATTATTCCCTAAACAATATAGTAAAACAACTATTCACATAGCATGTACATTGTATTAGGTCTTATAAGTAATCTAGGGATGATTTAAAACACACAGGAGGATGTGTGTAGGTTATGTGCAAATAATATACCACTTTTCTTCAGGGACTTGAGTGTTATGGATTTTGGAATATGCAGGATTCCTGGAACTAATTCCCCATGGATACCAAGGGACAACTGTATTTGAAAGTTTCCATAAATGGAAAATTCACAAATATCTTTGGTAATGTGTTCAGAGGTTTAGTTACTTGAATTTTGGAAAGGCTTTGCCTGTAACATAGGTTGTGCTGCCTTTAGGTCCTGTATCATCTATCAAAAAACTACCAAGTAACTCCTAGTGTAAGGAAGCCTCTCCCTTTTTGGTCCAAAAGGGTGTGTCTCTAGCTATCCCTTTGGAGGGGTCAGGGCAGTCCTACAGTAGGGGGAAAGGTGCAGTGCCAGATGACAGGCTATGCATGATCACTTTTTGCTGCCCCGTGGTCCACCATAGGGGTTCTCCCATGGAACAGTGACAGCTAACACCTGACTTTCCCTGGGGTAACCCCACACTGGACCTCAATAAGATGCAAGGCCTTTTTAATGAAGGTCTTTAAGTGGTCCAGAGTTGCATAGAGAAGGTCTCTAAGGTCCAAAGTTGCATAGAGTGGGAAAGAGGATGGAGGAAGAATTGGCATTTCCCCCGGGTTATTTCTGTGGCCCCTCTGGATCACAGAAGGTACCAGGTCTCATCTGCCTAGGCCTACTTTACCTTCATGTTTCCCAGGCAATTTGAGGGTATCTTGCAGATTTCTCTTGTTACTAAAATCTCTATTTACCTCCTACCTCTAAAGGTCCTTGCCCTTTCACTCCTCCCCACCTGCCCTCAGGATGTCCTCCTTATGGAAAGTAAATTCCAGGTCTTCTCTCAGGTCTCATACATTTCTTGATCTTTATCACCGAATGTTAATGGTGGCATGGTGGGGCACTATCCCTATGTCTGCCTGTCCCTTATGATCTGACCCATGAATGGAGAGGTGGAAACTAGTGGACTTCTTCTCTAGACTGGCTAGTTTCCTTGAACGTATTGCAAATCAAACACCACCATGAAGATCAATTTCTTTCCCAACTTCCCTCCTTTTAGTCTGCAGGGGAAGTTATTATTCCTCCTATTGTTGTAGCTTTGATTATCTTTCTTGTGAAATACTTCCATCAGCTTTATTATGCTGAGGGAGAGCTGATGGCTCCCTCTCTGCCCTAAGTTATTTCACAAACTGTCTTAAATAAACTTAACGCTGAAGAGCACCATGTCTAATTACTTCTTAAATCCTCAGAGGGGTGAAAAAACTAAAAATAGAGCTATCATATGATCCAGCAATCCCACTACTGGGTATATACCCAAAAGAAAGGAAATCAGTGTATTAGAGAGATATCTGGACTCCTATGTTTGTTGCAGCACTGATTACAATAGCCAAAATTTGAAAACAACCTAAGTGTCTGTCAACAGATGAATGGATAAATAAAATGTGATATATATATACACAATGGAGCTCTATTCAGCCTCAAAAAAGAATGAGATCCTGTCATTTACAACAGCATGGGTGGAACTGGAGATCATTATGTTGAATGAAATAAGCCAGGCACAGAAAGACAAACCTCACATGTTCTCACTTATTTGTGGCATCTAAAAATCAAAACAATTGAACTCATGGATCTAGAGAGTAGAAGGATGGTTATCAGAAGCTGCGAAGCAGAGTGGGGGTGTTGAGGGGTGGGAAAGGTTAATGGGTACCAAAAAAGTAGAAAGAATGAATATGACCTGGTATTTGATAACACAACAGGGCGACTATAATCAATAATAATTTAATTGTACATTTAAAAATAACTAAAAGAGTATAACTGGATTGTTTGTAACATAAAGGATAAACGCTTGAGGAGATGGATGCCCCATTCTCCATGATGTGATGATTACACATTGCATGCCTGTATCAAAACATCTCGTGTACCCCATAAATGTAAACACCTAGTATGTACCCCCCCAAAATTAAAAATAAATAAGGGTGAAATAAAATTTTTTTCAGACAAACAAACAAAAACATCCTCAGAGGTGGATTTGGTGGGTTGTAAGAACAATCTCCATTGGCCCCACCATAGCTATCATTACCATGTGGCTTTGTGTCAAATATAATAATGATCATTATTATTTTATTCTAATAGCTGTCACTTTTCATTGCTTACTATGTGCCGGGCAGTGACCTAGGAGCTCTACTTGTATTATCTGTTAAATAAAAAGTATAGAAGGCCATTGTTTTGGACTAAGCTCCTGCACTATCCCTCAACATGAACCAGACTAAAAGTGGAAATGGAGTCACTCATGCTAAAGTCTCATGTCACCAAACCTAAACTAAGTTGTCATCTGACCTTGGGAGAAACCAGGAAAGAGATAACAGCCAGTTTCCCAAACAGGCCAGTTTCCATCTTCAATCAGCATAAGGAAGTTCCTCCTGTTTTAACCTGAAGAAACCTGAGGTTAACCAGCCAGTCATCATCTCTTTGTTGTCCTGTCGCCCTGTGCCCACCTTACATGGAAAGTCACTTTGAAATGACCAATCCACTTTTAGTTCTTTGTTTCTGCTTTCCTCAGTCCTTCTATGTTTGTAAGCCAACCTCTTTTGTTCAGCTCATTGGAACACTTTTTCTAGTTTATGGAATGAAGTGTCACCTGATTCTAGAATTGCATATAAAGCCAGTTGAGATCTTTCAACTAAATTTGTTGTAATTTTATCTTTTGCCATATGCTACTATAATTCATGATAACCCTGTATGGTAAGTACTATTGTTACCTCCACTTCACAGGGCAGAGCACCGAAGCACAGGGACTAAGGGGTTGTGTCCATGGTCATGGCCAACAAGAGGTTGAACCTGTGTTCAAACCCATGTCTGATTAACTCCAGTGGTTTATCTGTGACTCTGACTATAGCTGGCTTTTCCTAAGGACGGTCGATTGATTGATTTTCAAAAGAACTTTTAGATCCTTGATACTGAAAATACCAGGTGTAGTTATGTGCTGTGGTTAGTGTTTGAGCAACCACAGCTGTTTACAATAAAGAGCTATGGGCACCGTCAATTGAAATGTACCCTAACTAAAAATGGTGTTATTTTAAAAGTCTCCCTTTCTGACTTGCTAAGTGAATTTAATGCTCCAAATGGGTGCCAAATTGGCAGCCTGCAGGATAAATTCCACTATTTATGCAAGAAATGGACACAGTGGCCATGTGCTTCCACCCTAACCTTGAAGGACCTCCTTTGCAGAACACAAGGTTAATGCACCCTTCACGTCTTATTCCATCTTGGCTCCCATGAGCTCTACTGACGTAAGTGCTGGGCCAACAGTTGTAATTGTAGTAGGAGTTTTTGGGCTGTAATTCACCAAAACTGTTTGTATATCAAAAGTACCTGGGGACTTTAAAGGTATACAGGTTTCTGGGCAATCTACCAAACTTTCTGAGTCAGAACCTGGCCAGGAATCTGTACTTTCCAAATGCCACCCCAGGTTTGAGAACCACTGCCTTGGGAAAAGTCCTATCCTCTGTGGACTATTCCCTACTTTTATCCTGCACAGTCATTAGCCATCTGCTAGCTTATTTCACCCTTCCACCTTCACGCATGTACTATGAAACCAGTGTCTTACTAGTGTCAGAAAAGCTGGAGGAAATGTCAGGCTTTGTCGATTGAAGTCAAGATTTACTTGAGAAACCTTTTGGCACATCTGTGTTACTAGCAAATGTCTTTCCAAACTGCTGAAAAAACTAAACCTTTACCAGCGCGTTATATTTAATTATAGACTTTGACTTCTAAGATGCATTCACATTTGTATTAACATATTTTCCTCATTACTTCTCAGTGTGTTCTATTGTTTGTTTCTTAGGAATTGTTTCCAGAGACTAGAAGGCAAACAAAATGAAGCATGGCTAGAAACAGGTTGGAAAAAAAAATCCCAGTCCCTTTGATAGAGACTCAAATAATAACTTACTGGCAGTCGTTTAAAAGAAATATTATTACAGTAGGATAACCTTGCAGTGATTGCTGTAGAATTGTCAATTGTCAGTGTTGCAAATCTGTGGAGATTACAGGCAAGAAGGAAAATGGAAAACAAGTGGCTCAAATTCTTCTTCAGGTATGTTGGGGAGAAGAAAATGGAGGATATGTGTAGAAAATGTGCCCGTGATCTTGATTTTGGATTCTCTTAATATCATCTTCTTCCTTATTGCCACACATTTTTATCAATTGTGTATAATGTATTTGCAAAAGCATTCCCTAGTTATATTCTGTAGGTTTTCACACTGGCTAGAGCCAAAAATCTGAAAAAATACACTCCACAGAACAATCAAGGATTTTCCTTTAAGGACTTTTAATGTTAGAGAAAGATTTGATGAATAGGAAATTGCATCAATAGACCTGAGTTCTGCAATATGCCTCTGTGTTTCCCAGTCTCTTGGAAGTATTACCCTGACATCGTTGCTTTATTTGGAGTTTTAAAGAAATGAAATTGTTTTCTTCCCATACGTAAATTTTATTCAGAATGCCAATATACAGGACAGATATGAGCTATGCTTTTCAGGTGGAAATTGGGGGGCAGAGCACCAGCCATGCAGCCTCCTCCACCTGGGCACCTACTGGAAATTTTGAAACTCCATGAAACAAGATGACTTTGAATTAAAAGATGACCACTGGGCCCACAGGGCTCTCTCCTGACTGCCAGAGCTCCTGCTCTCCTGCTCTTTTTTTCCTGCCTCAGGTCAGCTTGGAACTCTCCTCCACATAAAAGGCCTTAATAAGGTGCTCCTTTATAAGTGTGTCCTCTGTCATAGCTATCACCTATGTGGGGGACATCCCATGCCAGGCTGTTGATTTCCCAGGATGGCATCTCCTGCCCTCCCTCCCACCTCATTCATCCAGGGCACTGATCACATATTCTGAGTCCAGTTCTGATTATGCAAGGGAACTACCTCCCTTTCCAAGGGGTTTCTTTTTCTTTTTAGTGTGGAGTGCAGTACCTAAGAGTGCATACAGATTTGGAGGGCTAAATCTTACAACATTTGAGAGGGGGTTAATCTTGGAGAAAAATGTCACAAGTGGACAAATAAAAAATGCTAGGGTCCCTCTCAGAAACTTGGAAGCAACCAAAGCAAGTGAGAGGCCCTGAAACTCAAGTTTGATTTGCTTCACAATAAATCTGCTCTTTATAATGCTGTTGTGTCTTTCCAGATCACCTCCACCAACTCCCGTTTTGGCACCTTGTCCCACCTTTGCTCCTGGGATCATGAATGAACGAGATTCATCTCATTCCTGAAGAGACGGCTCCTCTTCCTATAAAAGCTCACTTGTGGACCCAGTCTGCAGAAAAAGAAAACAAAAGATTCAAAACGTACCATGGATTACATAGATATAAATCTAACTGGATAAGTCCCAGTGTTGATGAGGAAACTACAGTAAAAGGATTCTATCCACAGACTGAAAACAGTGGAGTCTTGGTCTTCTAAGTTTAAGACCCAAGCAAGGCCTTCTTTAAACTGTCGATCCCATTAACTTAAAGTTCCTCAGATCCTGTCTATCAACAATGTATTGCCGTACAATGAAAAGGGAAATTTTGGAGAGGCCCAATAACAATGGCAGTCAGCAATCTTGTGGGGAAGAGTAGGAAGGAGAGTTCACCGCTGATGAAGAGAGTGGAGAAGGTTGCCCTCTTAGGATGGGGTGATTTTTGTCAACCAGGAAGTTGAAGGTGTCACTGGGTTTTAGCTGATCCCAGGTGGAGAGAGAATTATCAATTTATTTAAGCTTTTCCAGACATTAATGACTATACATGGCAGAAATCTGGATACATACATCAATTTATTCTTCATATAATAATTTCTTTTATTTAATGTTTGCTTAGTAAAGTTTCTTGTTGAAAAGGAAATGCTTTGAAGATGTATTGCAAATGATAATTTTAATAAATTAATCAAGAATGTTTTTAAAAAGAAGAAAGTAGTATGAGGTTCAAAGT
Organism: Macaca thibetana thibetana; assembly: GCF_024542745.1. Lineage (NCBI taxonomy): Eukaryota > Metazoa > Chordata > Mammalia > Primates > Cercopithecidae > Macaca > Macaca thibetana. The sequence goes on along the minus strand of NC_065578.1, from coordinate 142,631,434 downwards.
CTAAAATAAAGATTTTTGAGGAGGGGTTATAAAATAAAACAACAGCAACTTCTCAGAGATTGCTGGAGGATACCAAGTTGTATTAAGAATTGAAGATGAGTAATTACGATGACAAAAAGGTCAGAAAAAAACACTGCAGGGGGGTGTGTGTGTGTGTGTGTGTGTGTGAGAGAGAGAGAGAGAGAGAGAGAGAGAGAGAGATCCTCACCTAGTAATAACCTGAAGGTCAAAGGATTTCCTGAAAAACAATGGCATGTTTATATAGGTGAATGGGTGAGGTTCTGATCACAGCCTTTTAGACACTGAGGTAGTTAAGGCGTGATCCTCAGTGATTACAGCCAAAAAGGTAGAGAAGTGAACCAGAGTGGACTAGTTGAGTGTGGTTATTGGGAAGGACTGGTCCCTGGGATTGCACTGTGCATTGGTCAATAGAAGACAGTTTCTTCTCCTGGCCTGGGTGGGGGTTGTTTCACATTCCTCAGGCATTCCACTATGAGGCAGTAATGTACATGGTTAGAACAGAGCTCTGAGGGAGCCAACAGCCAGGCTTGACACAGGCCCTAGCAGTTTAGCTAAGTGACTTTGGCTAAGTCTCAGATTTCTTAGCTGTAAAATAAAGTCAAGAACAGTAACTATTTAATCGGATTGTTATAAAGTGTAGTTAATATATGTAAAGCATTTAGCATAGGGAGTAGGACTTAGTAAGTACTCAGAAAATATTAAATTTTATTATTACAGTGTTATTTTTGGGTGAATGAGGTAGATTCATTCATATTCTCTATTATTTAATAGATTTTTTCAAACAAAAGGGTGGTTACAAATTTTTAAGTGTAATAATAGTGCTGCAATGAACATGGGAGTGCTAATGTCCCTTCGAGATCCTGCTTTCAGTTCTCTCCGATAAATACCCAGAAGTGCCTGGATAACATGGTAGTCCTGTGTTTAATTTTTTGAGGAAGTGCTGTACTGTTTTCTCTATTGAGCACTATCATCAGAGACGGTCTGCCCCCTGGCTAGCCTGAGACTCATGAACAGGGAAACCAGAGTGGAACGAGATGATCACAGATCTCTCCAGGCTCTGAGCTTCTAGGGTTCTCATGTCCAGTTTTTCAGTTGGTGAAAATAAAAGAAAATCAAGCAGGTGCCCAGGAATCAGCCTGGCCAAGGAAGTATTTCTGTGGATTCTACTGAAAGAAGCCATGGACCCCATAACTCATATCACATGAAATTCTGGCCCTAAGTTTCCTCCACTCTCAGCCAAAGATTTTGGGAAATAGATCCTTTAATAGAAAGGGGAGGACATGTGTTCCTAGCATCCCAAGTTGGAAACTTTGATGTATTTTTCCATAGATATGGTTATACATGGTGGCTAGAGTCTAATAAGAGTAACAATTTATATTTCTGGAATATAAGAATATACATTATTAACACATTTTCTTTCTTTCTTTCTTTCTTTCTCTTTCTTTCTCTTTTTTTCTTTCTTTCTTTCGTTTTTTTTTTTTTTTTTTTTTTTGAGACTGAGTCTCGCTCTGTTGCCCAGGCTGGGATGCAGTGGCACGATCTCAGCTCACTGCAACCTCCACCTCCTGGGTTCAAGCAATTCTCCTACCTCAGCCTCCTGAGTAGCTGGGATTACAGGTGCCCACCACCATACCCAGCTAATTTTTTTTTCTTTCTTTCTTTCTTTTTTTTTTGTAAAGATGGGGTTTCATCATGTTGAACAGGCTGTTCTCGAACTCTTGACCTCAAGTGATCTATCTGTCTGCCTTGGCCTCTCAAAGTGCTGGGATTACAGGTGTGAGCCACTGTGCCCAGCCTATTAATTCATTTTCACAAGAATCTTGTGAAGTAGATACTTGTATCAGTTAGGGATACTTGTATTAAGTCAGAGATACTTGATACTTGTATTAAGTCAGAGAGGCAGGACCACTAGAAGCCATACAGAATAAGGAATTTTTATGGATTTAGCCTTATGCAGTTGTAGGATCTGGTTAAACAATGTATGTGTGACTGTTTTTTGTTTATTTCTGTTTTGTTTTGTTTTGTTTTGCATCTGGTGCTGGGTCCTGAAGTGAGTAGGGCAAGCGTTAGGAAACTGTGACTGTCAGCCTCTATGATGGCCCCAGTGATTCCTGCTTCCTGGTATTTACACCTTTGTGTAATCCCCTCTCACATGGTACCAGTAATAATCTGTGTGACCAACAGATACAGCAGAAGTGATGGCATGTCACTTCTGAGATTGGGTTATAAGATAAATTGTGGCTTCTGTTTGGTCACTCTCTTTTGCTCTCTCTCTCTCTCAGATCACTCATTCTGGGAGAAGCCACCTGACTCATTGTAGTATGCTGTGGAGAGACCCACGTGACAGGGAACCGAAATCTCTGACCAACAGCCAGCAAGGAACACAAGCCAGCTAGCAAATGCTGGGGGAGCTTGGAAGTGGGTTCTCAAGGCCCAAGTAAATCCGCAGCCCTGTCCAAGAATTTGACCAAGACCTCATGAGAGACCTTGAGCCATAATCACCCACTAAGCCTCTCTCAGATTTCTGGCCCTAAGAAACCATGTGAAATTATAAATTTTGTTGTCTCAAGCTTCTTATCTGGGGTCCTTTGTTGTCCAGCAACAGATAGCTAATACAAGAATAAAAGCAAGACATGAAGTGGAGAAGAACAAAGACAACCTGAAACCCTTAAGGATAAGCTGGAACCCCAAGGACAGACTGGCACCTGCATGGGTCTTACCCTCCTTCTAAGCTTTCATCTTTGTTGATGCATGATCTGCAGGAGAAACTAGGGCCTTCCATCGCAAAGTTAAACAAGCACATGACTCAGTTGCTGGAGAGGCTGAAGGAAGATTCGGCAGGAGCTACAGTGGCTACAGGAGCTACAGTGGCTGCCGCACTATACCATCAAGGTGAGCCATCAGATTAGCTGTCACAAAGTGCATGAGCTACAACAGCGCCTGGTGCCTTGCACCAAATCTGAGCCTGAGATGAATAAGGCTTCGGCTTCACTTCTGCCTTGCAAATTGTACACAGAATGTCTCTTATGGCCAAGCTAACCTAGAACTGTGAGGAGAAAGAAATTCTGGGAAACATAGTTCTGATTTAGCTAAATTGACACAATACAAATCCACCATGGCATTATTTCATTTAGTAGGTATAAGCTTAGAATCTGAAGGTTAAAATGATTGTTTTTTAAATGCCCCACAGTTCGCTGGTAGAAGAACTAAATGGAAAGCCAGGGCTATCAACTCTTATCATTACATCTGTTTGAATCCTTCTAAATTAACTAACTATTGGACAAAATAGCCTTTCATGGATGGATCTAGGGAGACAAACCATTGTCTTCCAAATATGTAACAAATGAATGGTCCAGGTCCCAGGCTCTTTGTATATAGCAATGGTGGTGTGCCTGTTCTCTCATGCCCTCTACACATATTCTGGGCATACAGCTGGGGGCTCAAGATTAATCTCTTCTCTGAGTGGAATTTCTAGCTCAGAATTTCAGCAGTGTGTACCTTTTCTCCTGACATCTATCCTCTTACTCTGGACCACAGTGAAGCCTGCTATCCTGGCTCTTCCTGTAGAATGACTTTCTGTGGGTTCTTCTCACTGGTGTGACTCTCTCTGTTGAAAGAGTTTAATGTCTGTGACTTGTGAACTCCCTAGAATAGCCCTATCTCTGAGGCAGGAATTCACCTTTGGTAGGTTTCCTTTCATAATGGAGCACTTGAGTAGTTGAGAGCTCAACAATTTCAAGTTAGATAGAAACGTCTTATGCAGAATGGTTAATTTCAGCCAGCATTGAAAATGTGCATGATAATAATTAAAAATAAGAATATATATTGTGTATTTACTGTGAGCCTGATGCTGGACTAAGTTTTTTACATACATTAGTTACTTCATGTACTTCACACAACATCCAATGAGGTAGATATTATTATTTTTCCCATTTCACAGATAAAGTATGCAAAGACTGCTTCATTATCAGTTATTTCTCAAACCACTTCTCTTTTCTCCCTGGGATACAGACAAATTTCACAACCCAGCCTGTCTTGCAGTTAGATAAGGCTAGGGGAATGTGGGCATAAGTGGTGTATTCCATTGGCCCATAAAAAACCCTCACCCAATCCTCCAACCTATATCTCTTTCCTTACCTACTGAATGAAGGCAAAGACTCCAGTAGAAAATTCCAAGGCCTGGGAACTCCACGGAAAACTTAGAGTGAAGAAGCTTGAGTCCCAGGATGAATGTGTGAAATAGAACACACCCTGGCAATATAAGCAAGAAATAAATATTTATTCTGGTTGTTATATTAGATAGCACACTTATATCGATGCCTTAAAGCACGGGGGTCTTTCAAAACAAAACTCCAAAACATGTGACATTGGCTTAGCAGTTGAGTAATGGGCACCAAGAAAACTGACATCAAAGGCTGGAAAGATGGCAGCTTACATTATGCAGTGGTGAAACATTTGGCAAAACTGTCACCTCACTTAATCTGCACAGAGTTTACATGTGCACTGAAACTGTAGCTCCAGGGGAAATAGTTGGAAAATAACAGAGTGTTAGTGAGAGTATGACTATTATTAGCTCTCCTTGACGAGGTACTATCCAAAATAGAAAAAAGAAAAAAAGAAAATCTAAACAAACTGGCCGGTTTATGAGCCACAGTGGAAGAGTGTAGAAGGAGTCCAGAAATTTTGGACATCAGATGTGAAAGAATTAACTGCTTCTTGATCCTAAAATGTAAAACGCATACAGACCTTGAGTGACAAAGATCTAGTAACATTCCTCAACTGAACAGAGTGACTTAGCCCTTTGACAAAAATGTCAGTTTAGGTGTGTGTCCTTCCTTCATCTTGTTTTGGACAACTTCAAGTTGGCCACCATTAAGGAGAGAGAGAGAGAATAAAACATGGAGGTGAAGAAGGAAAGGAAGAAACCAGGTTTGAGGAGTACATCTAGGAAAGAACTTTGGGTGTGGCTACTGGCTCGTGGAACTGACTGGTACAAAGTACACTGGAAGTCTAGGAAGTGTTTGAAAGCATTGTATTGCCAAGGAAATCATGAGCCTGGACTTTCCAAAGTGCAAATCAACACCTAGACTTCCAGATTTGCCTCACGCCTATAAAAGCTCCAAGCACGTAAATTCCATGAGTACATATACTCCAGCTCTCCAGACTTCAGACACGGACAAAGAAATTATCGAGTAGAAATAACACCACAAAGGGCCAAACCAGGGGCCCGGGAGAATGAAGGACAAAGGTATTCTTCCCAGGGTGCAGAATTGGGGTGTAACTAAAGTACTTCTTCTACCCCAGGGTAGGGAGCCTTCTTACTAACTGTCTAGCTGAGGGCCAATGTTGCTACATCTCTCTTCTATCTCTTTCTAAATGAGAGTTTCTATTGAGAACACCCTGCCCCTAACCCATCATAGTATATTGGGTTTATATGGGGGAGGGGGAGTCAGAAGCAGGTAAATTGGTTTTTGAATCCAAAGTGACAGATCTCTAAACTAGAAGAGGTCACATCTAGACTTGATGGAGGGGACTATGCAGCCCTTGGAGATCCTAGACTTAACCTGGGTGCAGAGACTGGGTGGGGCTTTGGGGGACTTTGGGGTTGTCTCCTTTGGATTGCCTATGAGAGGAAGGTTACACAAATATTTGAGGACCAGATTGGGGGTCTATGGCAGAGATCGAATAATTGTTTATTTGATCACTCATTTTTTTCCTAAGCATATAACCGGATGACAATTTTCTGTCCTCCCTTGTGGTTATGGGCAACCATGTCACTGAATTTTGTCCAGTGGACTATGGCTGGGTGTAATGCATACCATTCTAGGCCTGACTCATAAAAACTTCCGCACAATCCTCCATGCTCATGCTCTCTCTTTTCCAGCTTGACTTAGAGAATCCAGCAGAGAACTCTGAGGAGAGCATGGAGCCCGATGGAAGGAGTCTGGACCTGCATATCCATCTGAGATGGAACACCCTTCCAGCCTGCACTGTTTTGTGATATGACTGAGAAATAATCTATATTGTGTTAAGCCACCAAGATTCTCAGGGTGCTTTTTACAGCAGTTTGCCTATGCTCACCAATGGAAATAGATGTAGAGCAATTCAGTAATCTGCCAAGGTCACACAGCTATGGAGGGGTAGAGCAGAAATGCAAGTGAGGAGTAGGTCCCAAATTTGGGTCTGTAGAGGAACACAATGAGAGTCACTTGGGAACTTTCTCGAAATGCAGATTCTTTAGTTCTACTCCAAAAATGCTGCTGTTGTAATTTTTGGGGGGGAGGGGAGTGACAGGGACTTTAAATCTATTTTTAACGGGCTCCCTGGATAATTCTGCTGCCTAAACCAGTGTTGAGAGGCACCAAATGCCATCAGTTATTCTAAAACATAGAAGCTGAGTTTCTAGGGAGAGATGTCAAATGAGTAGGCTGGTCATCTAATTTATCGTCCAATCTCAGACACTTCCAAGAGTGAAAGAGGGAGCTATTAATAATCACACTTGAGCACTAGGCATAAAATAGGACTTTCCCAGGCAAAGAGGCATGTAAGAGCCTCTATGTATGACAGCAAAAGATGGGACAGCTGTGTTCTCTGCTAATAAAAAGTGTTATTTCCCATTAAGAGAATTTTCAGTTTTTCTAGAGAATGCTCTCTGCCATCTGGGTGGGACAAAAGTGGCCTTCAAGCTAGAGGCAAAGCTGAATTCTGGAGAGAAGTTTTGAGGGGCAGCCTCAGAGGCTTGGAGTAACAAAACGAAAGTGTCATATGGAGTTGGAGAAATGATACCCGAGTATTGGCAGAGGCTCACACAGACCCAGGGTTAAAGGCTTAAAGAGCAAGCACAAGCATAGAAAAGGATGGGAACAATCCTGACTGAAACCAACAGAGGCTTAGAAACGGGCAAAGTACAGAGCCAGGGTTCAGACTAGGATGGGAGGGGAATTGTCTCTATTGATTTTCCAAGGAAATATTTTGTGCTCTCCTTTTGAAGGCACTGGAAACAGGTAGCACCTGCATGGCACAAATGAAGCTAAATTTGGGCCTGAAAAGGTGTACGGTAAAGGCACGTGACAGCAATAACTTAAGCATATCCTAAGCAGATGGACCTGAATATGTGTTGCGCTAGGGAATCTGGGAGTGACCAACCTGGAGATTCTTTCCTTGTCTATGAGGAACAACTAAACCCCCATCCCATCCCATGTCCCATGGGTTGTACAGGGGATGAAGGCCCTGAGTTTTGGGTTATATGAAGGTTACCACATGGAGGTCATTAAGGGGAGGGTGTTGAGTGAAAATGCTGTATAAACTGCAGGTTGTTTGCAGGTTGTTGCAGTTTTCCTGCCCAGCCCATCACCCCTGGGCCATGCAGTTATCTCATCCAACCCGCTGCCCCTGGACAATCTCCCCTGTATTAAGCCCCAAGTAAAGCCCCATGTCTCGTTTGCTGGCTCTGGGTCTCTTCTTTGGCCTCTTGAACCTGGTGCCATCCTGATTGGAGTTAATAGGGGATTGGCATGACAAAAGGAAGTTCCAGAGTTTGGCTAATATCTACTCTTGGGACCACACAAAAATAATATTGCTGTTCTCAAGTAATTTGTCATCATTCAGCCACTTATTAGCTGAGCAGTACAGCACTACCTTAATCCCTCCGTTTCTCACCACCCCAGTTGGGAGATTATACCTCTCTCTGCCTACCTCATAATGGCTACCTGGGAGGATCAGGAAAGATGATATGCAAGTATTAGGTTGGTGCAAAAGTAATTGTGGTTTTACTATGGAAAGTAATGGCAAAAACTGCAATTACTTTTGCACCAACTTAATAGTAGTGCTTCTGAAATAGCAAAGTCTTTTGAAAGGAAAGATATTACTATTAGTGACATTAACAATAAAGTAGAACAAATAGTATCAGGTAATAGCAAGTTTCCCAGAGTGTGTTAACATTTTCTTCATGAACTGAGTTGGTTCTTAAGTGAGCTAGTGTTCTCCCTTATGTAAGTCAAATGTTTGTGTACCTGTGCATGTGCGCACTGGTGTGTGTACCCTACATCTCATATGCCAGCATCTCCTGGGGCTGCATGCTAAAAATGCAGATTCATTTCAGGTTTGCTGGGTCTCTGCTGGTGGGGCCCAAAAGTCTGTAGCTTTAACAGGCTTCCCAGGTGATTCTTATGCACCATTTTCTGAAATTAACTGCTTTGAGCAATGGGGCGCTAAGAATCAGCTTCCTGTGACTTGGAGGCTAACTGGTTATCAAATACTATGGCAGTTTGACCCAGGAGGAGAAACTAGTCTATCTATCAATTTATCAATACCTCTCTGAAGGTAAATTCTCCAACAGGTGGACCAGGTAACTGCTGTGTGTGGTGTGATGTGTTTACGTATCTTCTTTGAATTAACAAGTGAAGCCAACTGTGGATCATGGCACTTAATTGGTCACAGAGAAATAGAAGGATGGAAAAATATCTTGCCTCAATTTGCCAAGAGAAACCCAAAACCAACCATTTGGAATTTACCATCTATTTCTCTAGCTTTTCCTGGAGCTTAAAGAGAGAGAGTGAATTTCAGGCCCAGAAACTGACTGTTCCTTAGACAGGGTCTGATTCAATAAAAGCAGCAGCAATGAAAGCACTTCTGAGATCTTAGATGTCAAAAAGGTTTTGATCATTTTGGACCAATATTTATTTCATTCCTTCAACCAGTATTCATTTCTCACTTGTTTTATACTATGGCCCCTACTAGACAATGAGAAAAAGTTGATGAACAAGACAAACACAGCCTTTCAGGATAAGGCAACTATTGATCTTACTTTTCAGACTGACGTTCTTATTCCAGATTGATCCTGGATGTTCCTGTGATGGTTAATTTCATGTGTCAGCTTGGCAGGGACATGGAGTGCCCAGATATTTGTTCAAACATTATTCTGGGTGTTTCAATGAGGGTGTTTTGAATGATGCTAACATTTAAATCAGCGGACTTTGAGTAAAGCAGGTTGCCCTCCAGGGTGTGAATGGACCTTATCCAATCAGTTGAAGGCATGAATAACAACAAAAAAGACCGGCTTCCCCCAGGTAAGAGAGAATTCTTCAGCAGACTGCCTTCAGAGTTCATCTGCAGCATCAGTTCTTTCTGGTTCAAAAGATATCTGCCTTTGGACTGGAACTAGAATTGATCTCTCCTGAGTCTCCAGCCTGCTGGCCCACCCTGCAGATTTTGGACTTGGCAGTCACCATAATCATGTTAGCCAACTCCTCATAACGCATCTCTTTCTATCTCAGTTCTTTTTCTCTGGAAAACCCTAATACAGATCTCCAACCCAGTCACTAGATCCAGTAACATCCAAAAATGCTCTTTTACATTCTCCATAGCAGTTACTTGCTTAACTAGGATGGCTGTGAAGGAAATATGGACATAGGACAGGATCAAGGAATTAGGGTACCAAGGTGAGCTGTGATAGGTGAATAAATGCATCTTCTGTTCTTCCCTTGGGAACACCCAATCCAAATACACAGAACATTAGAGGAGTAAGCAGTAGGGAAACAGTGAACCTGACTCTGTAATAGTGCTGGACAACTACAGAAGGCCTAGGGCTCCACCAGAGTCTTGCTACTCATTGATTACCTCAGGAAGCACAGTTGACCCTCAATAATACCTCTCCAATCCCATGGCATAGCGAGAGGGTGGTGGAGGGAATACTGTCCCACCTCCTCCATATACTCATTCTTCAAATATTTACTGGAAAGCACAAGTACTATGGGGATATGGAGAACCAAAACTGGAGAGTGATGTGTGCTTTGCTCTTTTTCTTTCTTTTTTGTTTGTTTGTTTGTTTGTTTGTTTGTTTTTGAGATGGAGTCTTGCTCTGTCACCTAGGCTGAAGTGCAGTGGCACGATCTTGGCTCACTGCAACCTCTGCCTCCTGGGTTCAAGTGATTCTCCTGCTTTAGCCTCCCGAGTAGCTGGAATTGCCCGCACCTGCCACAACACCTGGCTAATTTTTGTATTTTTAGTAGAGACAGTGTTTCACCATGTTGGCCAGGCTGTTCTCGAATTCCTAACCTCAGGTGATCCACCCACCTCGGCCTCCCAAAGTGCTGGGATTACAGGCGTGAGCCACTGTGCCCCGCCTGCTCTTGATTTGCCTAAAAGCTATTTGAAGAGAGAGCAAGCTCTATATATATTAGAAGGAGTCAACAGTTCCTTGTAGCAACCTGTAACTAAATAGCAACATGTAACTAAATGGATAACAAACTCTCAGTTTATAAGTTGAGTCCATTAGCTTTGGAATCAAGTTGATCTTCAATATGCCACTTCCAAGCTATGTGACCTTGAGGGAAAACTGCTCAACTATTGAGTCTGTTTCTTCCTGTGAATGATGAAGGATACCACTACCTACCTGATAGGGTTGTAACGGAGATTAAGTACAAATCCATGTAAAGCCCTCAGCACCAGTACCTGCTGGGCTAAGCTGCCTCTAATTGCTTCTGACTGTTGATATTCTCCACGAAGAGTTAAATAATAGGAAGTTTCTGTGAGGAGGTGAAATCCTAGCTCGATCTCTGATCTTGATTGTCTTTAAAGATATGACACGGTCGTTTGATTTTTGTCTTCAAACATTTAGAGCTAGAAAAAAGAAATTCCCTTCTGAAAGTATGAGGAAAGAAAGGGAGATGGATATCTTGAGGCCTCTGGAAAGTGGTAGGTTTTGTGGCAGATATGAGATACAGATCCCTAAGCTGTGAAGTATTAAATAATTTATTACCTCTTTTAGCTCGCAGAAATCATTGCAACTTTTTTCTTTTTTAACTCAGACTACTATTTGCAATAAGAGTTTGGACTGGGTTTTGCACATTTAGACAACAGCTTTCAAACTTAAGGATTTATTAGAATGACCTGGAGAGCTTGTTAAAGCAGACTACTGGACCTTACTCTAGAGCTTACTTCCCAGCAGATCTGGGGTGGGACCCAAGCATTTGCGTTTCTAACAAGGAGAAGCCAATGCTGCCGGTCCAGGGACCACACTTTGAGAACCAATGTAATGATTAAAGAGACAACAGATAAGTATGAGAGTTGCTGGTGAGAAGAAGAAATGGTTCATTAGCATGCTCGCAATGTGTCTTCCCTGACCTCCTATGGCAATTATTGTCTGCATACATCTGGCAATTAATCATGTCTTGCCTTTTGACAGTTCTTCTCTTTGCCTGAATGCTATTTACATCTTTTCGTTGGGTCTATGCTTAAGATCCAGGCAGGAAGAGAAGCCAGCAATGGGACAACCAGTGGGAGAAAGAGGAGGGAAATTCAGGCCCAGGAGGGAGCAGGAGCAGGAAAAGGATAATTGAGCAGACAGACGATCTGCCTGTGGGAAAGTGGAGTTGGAGCTACTCTTAATACAGGAGGAAGAAAGCAAGGAAGAAAATTCATTCAGCTTTTGGAAGGTAGAGTGTGGAAATGACAGGCAGGCACCACAGAAGCCATAGGCTAACCTCGCAGATAAACGACCCAGCTGCCAACAGAGATTAAGGGAGAAGGGGTTAATGGGCACTGTGATATCCCCTGAAGAAGGAACCCAAATCTTGTGTGGCATTTTCCTTTATCCTCCGCAGAAGAAAGGAAACTGTGGTGGTGAGGAAGGTGCTGATGTGTGTTGTTTGAGGATGAGAAGGGTGGAGCAGGATTACTTCCTACTAGGAGACCCAAACAATTTGGGTGGGTAAGTTTCAGGAAAATGGATCAGGGCTAAATTATTGGGAAAGTAGGCTATTTTAAAGACACCAAACGAAGAGGAATGGAGCTAGTGCCTCAATCAAAGGAAAAGGTAGAGTGTGGATTGGTTTAAGAGAAACAGAACTGGGTTCTTGAGATGGGGCGGTCAGTTTTTTGTTTACAATTGTTATACTCCTCCTTTTTGGCCATTCAACACCTATTTGCAAAGGGCAGCCTTTCTCTTTTTTTTTTTTTTTTTTTTTTTTTGAGATGGAGTCTCACTTTGTCACCCAGGCTGGAGTACAGTGGCATGATCTTGGCTCACTGCAACCTCCGCCTCCCAGATTCAAGCAATTCTCCCTGCCCTTGCCTCCCGAGTAGCTGGGATTACAGGCACCTGCCATGACGCCCAGCTAATTTTTGTATTTTTAGTAGAGACGGAGTTTCTCCATGTTGGCCAGGCTGGTCTCAAGCTCCTGACCTCAGGTGATCTGCCCATCTGGGCCTCCCAAAATGCCGAGATTACAGGTGTGAGCCACTGCACCCGGCCATCTTCTTCATATTTTATGTTATTTTTTTTTCTCTCTGCTTATTTCATCCCACATTCTAGGCAAATCTTTCTACTTTTACATTGTGTTGAAATAGTTAACATTTACATTTGCTTCTGCCACAACAATCAAGTCTTCTGTATTGAGTCCATAGTTGGCTCTAAAAGGTAAAAATCATGTTCCATGCTATGCTGAGGGCTGGGATTACACTCTTTTCTGAGAGTCCAGTGGAAACATCCACAGGCTAAATAAAATAGAATGTTCTTAGCTTCAAGGTCAAATGGCTATTCTCTTTTAGGTTGCATCAGTTGCTTAAAAATCTCAAGATGTTTTCGTTTGCTTAGTACTTGATCTATGTTTTTCTTGGATAACTTTCTGTTTTTCCTGGAGTTGATAATTTTTTGTTTCATTTTCTTACAATTTATCCTGTCTTCAAGTGTTTTCAATCTTTAACGCATTTTATCTTCTCTATAGTATCTTTTCCAGGGACCGGGACTCCTCTTGGAGTCCTTGATCCTACTTATGCTAGCTTCACAGCCGATATCTGAGAATTCTCCTCTTTGCTTTCCTAAGTTGGGTCCTCTGGATTCCATGTCATGTCTGTCTCAGTTTACCTTTTATTTGTTGTGTTTATCACCAAGTAATTTCCTAGGGAAAGATTTTTGTTCCTTTGAAAATACTTTTTTCTCCCCTCACACTTGCCTGATAATGTGCTGTATATAGAACTCTAGGTTAAAAACTATTTTGAAGACAAATATTTGAACATCTAATGTTGCTGGAGAAACTTGATGGCAAACCAATTCTTACTCTTTTCCAGGTGATTTGTTTTATTTTCTCCGAAAGCTTTAATATCTCTCTTTTGTCTTTGGTGTCTTGAAACTTCATATAAAAGGGTTGAAGCATGAGGATTTTTATTGTTTTCGTTAGTTATGTTGATGCTCTGTGGGCACTTTCCCTCTAAAAAATTATATCTTTTGGCTGGGCATGGTGGCTCACACCTGTAATCCTAGCACTTTAGGAGGCCAAGGCAGCTGGATCACTTGAGGTCAGGAGTTCAAGACCAGCCTGGCCAACATTGTGAAACCTTGTCTCTACTAAAAATATAAAAATTAGCCAGGTATGGTGATGGGCACCTGTAATCCCAGCTACTTGGGAGGCTGAGGCAGGAGAATCATTTGAACCCAGAAGACGGAGATTGCAGTGAGTCAAGATCATGCCATTGCACTCCAGTGAGGGGGATAAGAGTGAAACTCCATCTCAAAAAAAAAAAAATTATCTTTCTTTACCTTTGGAAATTTTAAATATATTGCTTCTTTAAAGATTTTCTAGGCTGGACGCAGTGGCTCACGCCTGTAATCCCAGCACTTTGGGAAGCCAAGGTGGGTGGATCACGAGGTCAGGAGATCAAGACCATCCTGGCTAACATGGTGAAACCCCATCTCTACTAAAAAATACAAAAAATTAGCTGGGCGCGGTGGCAGGCACCTGTAGTCCCAGCTACTCAGGACGCTGAGGTAGGAGAATGGTGTGAACCCAGGAACTGGAGCTTGCAGTGAGCCGAGATTGCGCCACTGCACTCCAGCTTGGGCGACAGAGCAAGACTCCATCTCAAAAAAATAATAAAAATAAATAAATAAATAAATAAATAATAAAAATTTTCTTCCTTTATTTTCTCTGTTGTTTTTTTCCTAAGATTCATCCCCTCCCCTTTGAAACCCTTAATAAAAAACTTGCTGGTTTGAGGCTCAGGTGGACATCATAGTCCTACCGATATGCGATATCACCCCTGGTGGCCCAGCTGTAAAACTCCTCTCTTTGTAGTCTTTCTGTTTATTTCTCAGCTGGCTGACACTTATGGAAAATAGAAAGAACCTATGTTGAAATATTGGGGGCGGGTTCCCCCGATAACCTCACATACATGGAATCGTATAATACTTATCTCTTGGTGCCTGACTTATTTCACTTGACATAGTGTTTTCAAGGATCATACGTGTTGTAGTATGTATTAGAATTTCATTCCTAAAACAACAATATTTTATTGTATGTATATACCACATTTTGTTTATTCATTCATTCATCAATGGGCACTTGGATTGCTTTCCCATTTTGGCTATTGTAAATAATGCTGCTATGAATACTAGAACACAAACATCTGTTTGAGTCCTTGCTTTTCATTATTTTGGGGATATACCTAGAAGTGGAATTGCTGAATCAGATGGTAATTTTATGTTTAACTTTTTGAAGAACTTCCATAGTGGCTGTGCCATTTTACATTTCTACCCTCAGTGTACTAAGGTTCCAATTTCTCCACATCCTCATTGACATTTGTTATTTTCTGTTTTTATATAGCCATTCTAATAAATCCAAAGAGGTACCTCATTGTGGTTTTGATTTGCATTTCCCTGGAGAAAAGTGATTCTGATAATTCTTTCATGTACTTATTGGCCATGTTTGTATCTTCTTTGGAAAAATATCTATTCAAGTCCATTGCCCATTTTTAAATTGAGTTGTTTTTGTTATTGTTTTGTTGTAGAAGTTCTTTATTCTAGACATCAATCCCATATCAGATATATGATCTACAAACATTTTCTCCCATTCTGTGGGTTCTCATTCTGTTGATAGTGATGTTTGATACACAAAAGTCTTTACTTTGATTAATTTATCTATTTTTTTCTTTTGTTGCCTTTGCTTTTGGTGTCATATTCATGAAATCTTGCCAAATCCAATGTCAGAAATTATTCCCTGTTTTCTTCTAAGAGCTTTTTAGCTTTAACTCTTACATTTAGGTCTTTTATCCATTTTGTGTTAATTTTTGCATATGTTATAAAGTAAGGGTCCAAATTCATTGCTTTGTATGTGAACATCTAGTTTTCTCAGCACAATTTATTGAAAATACATCATTTTATCATTGAATGTTCTTCATCTCCTTGTTAAAAATCAATTGATCAAGACTGGCATGGTGGCACATGCCTATAATCCCAGCTACACAGGAGGCTGAAGCAGGAGGATCACTTGAGCCCAGGAGTTCAAGGCCAGCTTGGGTAACATACAGAAAGCCCATCTCAAAATAAAGAAAAAAATATCGTATATACTCTACAGTCTTTTAACTACCAGTGTTGCCATTGTAAAACTTGCTGACATTCCGATTCCTGCTAATTTAGAAGTGACTTATTTATTTAACTTTTTTGGAAGATTTTAACCTAGTGGTGGGAAATGTTGTGATAACATGTCTTTGTATGTCTCTCCTTTTTTTTTTTTTTTTTTCTTTCATTTTCTTGGGCATTTGCTAGGGCTTGTTTGGGGGAATTTTTCTTGAACTATTTCTTAGATAATTTGCTTTGTTCCATTTTTCTCTTTTCTCTCTGTCTGACTTATGGTGTTAGGTTTCTTTTTTCTCCTGTTTTTTAAGTTTTTCTCTTTTCTGATCTATGTTTTGGAAAACTTATTTGATTTATATCATACAACCCTTCTATTCAGTTTCAGAAAAATTAGGCTCACGATTTACTTTTCAAGAACCTTTGATAGTGTTCTGATTGTTTCTTTTCATAACATTATATTCTTGTTTTAGGAAAGCAATATACTCTTACCTTTTAAATGGTTTTTGACATTTCCTTCTGTGTTCTTGACAATTTCTATATGTTTGTTCTACTTATTTATCTTGGGTTCTTTCTTTGATGTTAGAAATCGTCTTTGAATGGCTTGTGATTGTTGGTATTTACAAGTAAGGTACTAAAATATTGATTGAAAGCACAATGGCGGGGGCAGGGCTTGTCTTTTGGTGGGGTTTGTTAGAGGATGATCAGGGAAGCTGGCTTCTTTGTTGTGGGATCTCAAGAATCAGTATGACAGCTTTTTATTCTTTTTCTCCTTATCTAGACCACAACTTCCTGAATTCTAGAGACCTTATTTTATAATTTTTTATTCCTTTCAAATCCTATTATTATGTTTCAATAAATGACGACTGCTTATTGATTTGATGCTGCAGTAACAGAAACAGTGAGAACTTCAGTTAATCAAACAATTGTTTTATTTTCTCAAAACATGAAGTTTGTCAGCTCCCCTCCTGCTGCAATTGCTTGCTCACTTTTTCAGGTACAGAACTGGCCTAATATGTATGTGTGTGTGTGTGTGTGTGTATACAATACATATATATTTTATATATATACTGTATATTTATATATAGACTTTCTATATATGCTTTATACATAAAGCATGTGTATAAATATTTATAAAATATATATATAAAGTATATATATATATATTTTGCATTAGAAGCCCACATCTGTATTTCTGAGTTCTACCTTAAGGAGCGTGGGCAAAAGTGAACAGGAGCAATGGCCTGAGAAAGAGGGCCAATAGCCACTGACCAAATTCACACAAGGGCATAAAAAAATTTCTTGGTCCAGGAAATTTTAAGAATTCCAAGGAGGTGATGGAGGAGGGAGTGGGATGGAGATGAGAAGGGTGAGGATGAGTTGGTCAGAAAATAAAGCAGAGCTTCTGAGTATGTGAAGCAGAACAGGTACACAGGGATCAGGTAAGCAGTTCTGAATGCAAATATTGGAAAAAGCAGAAATAAGGCCTGGACCCCAGCAAAAACAAAGGACTACAGTTAAATAATTAGAGTAGTACCTATCCGTTTATGTTCTGTGGAGATGGATCACTTTCATGAGATGGTCTTCAGCAAAATATGGACTAAAGAAAAGATGATTCTAAGGTTAGATACTATCCCTATTGGATGTTTGTAAAATTTAAAAGCAGTTTTTGAGCTAAGAATCTGTGTGGTGAACCAATCTTTCTTATTTTGTCTAATCCAGCCTTTTGCCACATTCATTAACCTCTCTTTATTACTGGTCTATGGTATATACTCATGAAATGCTCAGCCCTCCCTAGGCCAGACCTCTGCAGCATTCTGGTTTCTTTCCTCACTCTCTAAAGTGCCTTTAGCTCTTGGTAGAAAAGGGCAATATTATACAC
This sequence comes from Macaca thibetana thibetana, assembly GCF_024542745.1. NCBI lineage: Eukaryota > Metazoa > Chordata > Mammalia > Primates > Cercopithecidae > Macaca > Macaca thibetana. Next base: position 142,614,185 of record NC_065578.1, on the reverse strand, counting down.
AGCAGAGAGCCTGAATGCTTCTGTGACAGAGAAAAGTCCCTCTGTTATCTGTTCTCACTTTCTGTGGCCCCTCTGCTTAAGACCCCATTTCCCAGTCTTTCTGAAAGTGAGCAGAGTATGTGACTGGATTCTGACCAATGGGTGAGTAGAAGTCATGTGTGCAACCTCTCAGTTTTGCCCTTAAAATGAAAGGAGCATAATCACCTGGTAGTGACTGCAGACGATGTGGATCCCATCAAGCTGGTTGTCTTTCTGCCTGCCCTGTATCACAAAATGGGTTTTCCTTACTGCATTATCCAGAGGAAGGCAAGACTGACACATGTAGTCCACAGGAAGACCTGCACTATGATCGCCTTCACACAGGTTAACTCAGAAGACAAAGGAGCTTTGGTTAAACTGGTGGAAGCTATCCAGACCAATTACAATGACTGATATGATGAGGTCCACTGTCACTGGGGAGGCGAAGTCCTGGGTCCCAAGTCTGTGGCTTGTGTTGCCAAGCTTGAAAAGGCAAAGGCTGAAGAACTTGCTACCAAACTGAGTAAAATGTACGCTATCGAGTTTTCTGTACATAAAGAAGAAAGAAAGAGAGAAAGAGGGAAAGAAGGAAGGAGGGAAAGAGGGAAGGAAGGGAGGAAGGAAGGAAGGAAGGAAGGAAGGAAGGAAGGAAGGAAGGAAGGAAGGGAGGGAAGAAGAGACGAAGAGAAGAAGGAAAGAAAGAAGGAAAGAGGCATACACTCTCTTTTCCTTCTCATGTTCCTGAAGGTCGAATGTGAATTCAGGGCAGGGAACTAGAGCAGCCACCTTTGACCATGAGATAGAAGCTATATATCGAGGAGGAAGAGCAACAAAGATCGAAATAGCCTGGGTCCTTGCCACCATGGGCTCTCCATGTCCAGACTGGGCTGCTCACTCTCAGACTGTTTCTGAGAGAGAAAGAAACCTCTTTCTCATTTTAACTACTTTTTTTTTTTTCTATTCTTTGTTTTAGCTGCGAACTAGTATTCAAACCAATACAATGGTATCCCAGAACTTGATTCCTGATATCATTAAAGAAATGCCAAAAGGATAGTAGCCCAAAATGGCCTCTAACAATGGAGACAGCAGAGCAATAGTTACCGATGCACAGCTTGGTGCATCCTTTAGGCTCTATGAAGGAGAGGAACACCCTAAAGACGATGCCAGGTTCACCGGGTCCCACCCTGCAGAGGTGCTTTATGTCACACACTCCCTTTCCCTCACCACACACTAAGCACTTCAAAAGCGGGGGCATTCCGCACACCACTGGGGGCATGGCATTAATTTCTGAATCATCTCCCTCAGTCAGGTTCTCTCATCCAACCAGATCCTACTTCTCACCCTCATCCTGCTGACAACCCCTACTGTTTGTTTTCCTCTCTTGCTTCTTGGAGTTGCCGCTCACGCTGAGATCCATTTCTAGAGCTCTGACCTTGGTTAACCTCTAACATAATTTGGCCAATTTATCTTAGTTTCTTCTCCCATCCCAGCTCTGCCTCCTGAAAGGTAACTTTGCTGATTAGCAGAGGTTAACACTTTTTTTTAAAGGCAGAGGTAGATACAAGGGTGTCGTTGTTTGCGTGCTTTGATTCTTATTAAGGAAAAAATAAAATAATTCATGCTTGGTGATTGGAGTTTGAAAACAAAATGGCTTAAAACACCTGTGTGATAAAATAGATATTAAAAGTTATTATTTTTAGTTAAAAAGAAGTTTTATTTTATAGACTAGATATAGTATTAAACACAAACTAAGACATGGAATACTGTGATATTTTTGTATATATTTTAAAAACAGATTATTTGTTCCATAAATATTTATTGACCGACAAACCAAGGAGCTATCATCTGTCAAGCATGTTGCTAATGTGAGAACAGCTACAATGGTAAATGAATATAGTTCCTTTTCTTCAGAAACATGAAATTAAGTCAGGCAGAAGCACATGAAACCAAGGCACTATAGGTTATGACAGAATGCAATAAATATGGTAAGCTCATGAACCTGATTTTCCTAAACAGTATCCATTTAAAATACTGTCCCCCATACTTTCCAAAATATATGCACCAATTTCTGGCTTGGAAAAGATGGTCTCTTTGGCTATAAGATTATGTACAAAGCACTTTGTGAACTCAGAGGAGGAAACATCTTTCTGCCGGGGAGAATCAGGCAAAGCTTCAAAGAGAACATTATATTTAAGTCTGGTTTGGAAGGGTAAAAGAGGAGCTTGACAAGGGGCTGAGGGGAGAAGTTGTGCATGATAGAGAGAGGGAAATACAAAGATAAAGACTCCTGGAAGGTAATCACTTTCCATTAGTAGTTTTCTCCTCATTCATAAGTGATGTCAGACATTAATTCATTGGAACCTCATGTCTCTATGAGCTGTTTTGATATATTATTATCCCCAAACCTTAGATAACCATGTAAAGTAGTCTCTGGGAAAATGCTCCAGAACCTTGGAATTTCTCCAGGGTCTACCTCCTACACACAATATTAAGTAAGCTTGTCTGCCTGGGTAACTCCAGTTTCCACGCTTGGCTTCTGTTTCGCTGTGCAGCCTTGTGGCTAGACACATTGGTTGCATTTAGATTCTGACTTTACTTCCAGTGCTGTATTTGGCATTCCCTTGGCTCTGTGCTCTGTAGCTCTCAAGTCAATCCCATCTCAGTGGGATTGTCTCAGCCCCAAGCCCAGAGCCAGATCAATTCTAAGGTTTAGCCTCCTTCATCTCTGCTGCAGTTAATTGTGGGGAGGGATTAAAGAGGTAAGAATGGACAAGGAGGCTGCCTTTGGATCTGTGTGTGTGGCCTCATATACCTTGCTATAGAGTTTGGGTTTTATTTTACAATGAATAAACACTGTAAAAGTGACATGGTAAGATTTTTTGGTGACCACAGAGTTAGAACAAGGGGCAATGGTTTTATGATCAGAGGCAATTAGGAGCCTGGGGCTTTGTCTCCACAATAGAGGCATGAACCTCAGGGCAACAGATGCTTGCAGCAGTGTGAAGAACCACTTTCTTCTCTGCTCAGTGCTTGGATAGGAGCTGCTAATTTCTGACCCTAAGTTGCCAATCACCTAACATGGTATGAAGCAAGTGATTGTCACATTTACATTTCAGTATTCTCTTCCCAAAATCACTTCAATTGAGAGTTCACTGATGGTGTCTTCAGAACCCATTTATAGTTAATCTGCAACCTTAACCTCTCTTTCCTTCCTTTCCTGACATTTTCCCCACAAATATGCTGCATTCTGGCCAGACTGGACTGTTACTTGTACCTGGATGCTCCCTAGTTTCTACCTGCTCTCTTTGGCTTATGCTTTTCTGCAGTCAGAATTCCCTTCTCTCCATCTCTGCTCTCCATCCTCGAGGGTGTAGCTCCAGTTCACTTCTTGCCTTAAGCCTTTTCTGATTCCTGCAGTGGTTGTGATCCCCTCCTCCATTTAGCCCAGTGACCTTTATCACCCTCTGCCTTGGGCTGTTGTTGCTGTTTGCATGTCTGGATACACATTGAGCAAGGACAAGAAACTTTGCCTTTGACCTCTCCAACAGTGCCTGGCTCTAGCAGACTCTCTTCTCTCGAAATATGTGAATCTATTTAAATGTTATCTAATCACTCTCTGTACGCTGATGGGAAATTGTATCTGAAGAAAATAGATGTTGATAGGAACAGTTAACAAAAGACAGAGTTGACAATCAGTTGTAATGAAACATTCCGAACCAAATATAATGAATAAGATGAATTGGCCAAATCCCTTCAGATGTGAATTAAAGTCATAGAGCTAATAAATATCTATACATAAAGTATTTTTTTATGAGAGAAATACTCCTCAGCCAGATATGGCAGAGAATCCCTTTGATTTGGAAAAGGCAAGCAATGACTTTAATGTTTGTTAAAAAGAGAAGTAGCAACTGAGCTAACTGCTGGATTCTTGCACAAGCCGTGAGTTAGTGCTAGAATCTGAAGCAGAGACCAAGTTGAAGTTTTATAGAAAGGGTACCAAAAAAATGTAGTAGAATTAAGAGACAAAGACAGAAGTTTAATAAATTTATATCATTAATTTGTTAGCTTTCTCCACTTGGTATTCTCAGTGAGTAACTTAGATAGCGAGTTAGTTTAAGTTTAATTCTGAATATTCCAGTTTGTTTGGTGGTGGCTCTTAAATATCTGGACCTGTCTAGAATCTGTTGTTAGCAAAGCATGAGATCTGTAGTGAAAAACATTAGCTGAGTTTCACCAACCAGTCAGAATTCTCTCAAATCTTCAAAATACTAAGATATTATGTCAGAGGCTTTCTAGTTGACCCATCCCCAAATTCCTCTTTAGTTTTCTCTTACCCCTACCTAGAGTCCAAAGAAAGGAACTTTTGGCCATTCACACCCCAAACGTCTTGACTTTCAATACCACCTGGGCAGATGACATTCCTTCCCAAAAAAACTGTTGTATTTACCTCTAAAACCTCTTCATTAGCAGTTAGAGTCTCCTCTGCTCTAAAGACACATGATATATCCCAGCCCAGTGTGCCTATCACACTGCAATACTAAAGAAAGGCAAAATTATATAATGGTTCTCTCTGCTGGTCCAGCTCACAAGAAGCACCAACCGTTCAGGGAAATTAGAATCACTCAGGGTCAGCAGGTTCAAACTGTACTTGAGGGTCAGGTCAGAACAGATTTTTGCTTTGGAAGCAGCAGAAGGGAAGAAGACCTAGAAAAATCATTTGGATGATTCTCGCAGGAGCATGGGTAAAAGAAGGTGGCATTTTCATGAGTTGGGCTCTGCTTGGCAAGCAGACCTCCTCACTAGAAGACCAGGTTTAGTTTATGCCACCTCCTTTGCTGCCAGGGCATCCCACCAGCATCTCAGCATTGGAAGCCAAGTGAATTTTTCTAATAGTTAAGTCCAGTGTTTGGTTCATCTCCTTTTACCACAAAGAACCCTGTTTATGCTCCATATTTTGACCAGTCTCCTTAAACATAACACTTGCTCCATTCATCATAAACCCCAAGGACATCATCATCACAAAATCTTTACAGAGTAGCTGTAAATCTGTTAGGTTTGGTCATCATCCTGTGTTAATTCGAACTGGGGAATGATTATTATAACAGGATTTATCAGGGAGTATTTCTCTGAGCTATCATCATCTTCTGTCTTTTGTGGATGAGAGGTGTTTATACTTCTTTACTGGTACAAGAGAAACATTGGAGGCAGGTATCCTGTGTGCTTGAACTAACATACCCTTTTGTTTTTCTGCATTAATTTTTGCCTTTTCCCCTTCTTCCCTGTGGTTCTTCTGCCCTTCACATGCTTAACAAAGTTACCATTGTTCCTACCTCCTCTGGGAGCTGAAAAGAATACCACAAATGTTTCCTCTGTGAGGCACACGTCAGGTTACCATCCTCTCTCCTCCACTCCCCTGGAAGAATGGTGTTCCAAGAGTGTTTGGATATTCCAGTGAGATCACATGAGAAAAGTCAAATCTTCTTCTTTTTCTGTTAAAATTCTTTCATTATTTTTTAATTGTGATAAAATTCATGTAACATAAAATTTACCATTTCAAACATTTTTAAGTGTACAGTTCAGTGGCATTAAATACATTCGCATTGTGCAACCATCACCTCCATCTACCTCTAAAACTCTATCTTGCAAAACAGAAACTCTATACCAGTTAAATAATAACCCCACCACCCAGCCACAGGGAACCATGTTACTTCTTGTCTCTTTACTTTCTGACAACTCTATGTACCTCAGATAAGTAACCATACAGTATTTGTCTACTTGTGACTGGCTTATTTCACTTAGCATGCTATCCTCAAGGTTTATTCATGTTGTAGTGTAAGTCAGAATTTCCTTCCTTTTTAAGGCTGAATAATATTCTGTTGTGTGCATATTTCATACTTTTATTTAGTTATTGATCAACACTTGGGTTCCTTCCACCTTTTGACTATTGTGAATAATACTTCTATCAACAGGAGCTTGGATTCTTCTTCGGAGAATATGTAAAAAAAGGGAATGGAGAATGGAAAAATGGCAGGAGGGTAGAATATGTAAAAAAGGGATGGGAGAATGGGAAAATGGCAGATTGTTGGGAGAAAAAGTTCATAATAAAGTAATTTTGTTCTTGAATATATATCATAAAAATTCAAGCAACTCTGAAAATGTCATTCTAAATTCTACCATTAGGAGAAAATCACCGGTAATATGGTGACGATCTTCTTTCTAGCTATCTCCTTATATGTCCATGTCAAATATATCTCATATAAATGAATCATATCTTTCATATTGTTTAATAAACTGATTTTTAAATTCAGCTTTATGATACGAACCTCTTTCCATATAAATAAATGTACTTTTATACCATCATTTTCATGATTGCATACTTTTACCAATGTATCATAATTTCTTCTATTGATGGAGTCTCTACAAATTATCATACTTTTATCAGTGTATCATAATATATTTATCCAATCCTCTATTAATGGAGTCTCTACAAATTATTCTCTTTGTCTTTTAAAAAAGTTATTAACATAAAACAGTGTGGTGACAATTATTATTTTACATGTTATCTTTGTGCTCTTGTTTCCTAAGCCTCTAAAACTGGAAGTGAGTCAAAGGATTTAACTTGACATTTTATTTACCAAGCATAATTCATATATGTGAAAATCCTAATATCTTAGATCTCTTATTCTTATATATTTATCTATGCCAAAATACATATTTCACATCATAAAGGACAGAGTGAGAGCTCTCTAGAGCTTTTCTGGGAAATATTCTATGTGAAGAAGATTAGAGATACTGAGTTATATCAAAATATTATATTGTATATGAATGCATATCAATGCAAAGTAGTAGAGAAGGATGGATTTACTATCCTTGTTGGTTCAGCCAAGCAATGTATATATAGTCATTAGGAAAGGAAAAACAATCTTGAAATGAGCCAAGTAATAGCTATAAATTCACTTATAGCTTGGCAGCTTCAAAGCCAAAGTGGTGGTTGGATGTAAAGTGGAATTTTAATTGGCAGAGGAGGCAGATAGTGAGAAATGCTGATCCAATAATAATGTGAAGTCCAATAATTTGTGTTAATCCAGAATGCTAGTCAAATCCAAAACTGGTAGCCAGAAGCTCAAATCAGTGTCTAAATGGTGTTTTGGCCAGTTCTGTTACTAAATGGGGTGCAGTGGTGGAGTTTCTAGGCAAGTAGAATCTTCTGAACTGGTATTATTTAAAAAATGGTTTATCATGCCATTTAATAAGAGTATGGGATATAGGATCTGTTAGCGGTGGTGAATCCATATAGGTCTGCAGCAACCTCAATCCTTGCCTCTTCAGAAGAAAGAATTCGACTGAGGGGAATATGGCAGAATGAGACACTGAGGCAAGTTTTAGAGCAGGAATGAGTTTATTAAAAAGTTGAGAGCAGGAATAGAAGGAACTAAAGTACACTTGGAAGAGGACCAAGAAGTGCACTGTTTGACCTTTGACTTGGGGGTTTTATACGTTGGCATGCTTCCAGGGGATTGAATCCCTTCTCCCTTGATGCTTCCCTTGGGGTGGGCTGTCCGCATGCGCAGTGGCTTGACAGCCACTGGGAGGGGCTGCATTCAGAGCGCGTTTACTGAAGTTGTACACATGCTCACTTGATGCGTTTTTCCCTTTCCAGTCGAGTGTTCCTATAAGGTCATACACCAGTTGAACTCCACCATTTTGCCTCTTAGTACACATACTTAATCCCACCCACCCAACTCCTGAGACCTTATTGGAAAGCTGCTGATCAACAGTTTCAGGGTATTTTTCTATCTAATGGGAGACTGCCTTTCCCTGCTGCTGGCTGCATTCAATTATTATTTTAGAGAGACAGTTTAACAACTGTCTGACCATCACGTGATTGTTGCCTGACATTGCTAGTGGTGGTTGGGGGTAGGCGGGGAAGGCTCTCCTGCCCTGCTCATGTCTGACTAGCTGCCTCCTGTAACAGAGCCAACTATTTGTGGGAGAGGACAGGGATGGTCTTCACAGAGATTATTATCATCAGCCATGTTGGCTAAGATTTGAAGCAACCTCTAGATTCAGGTGGAGCATTGGAGTGTGGGTAACACTCTTTTGTTATAGGACAAGTTTCCAAGAAAATAAACTGAGATGAAATTTTGCACGGAGGAAGTTTATTGGACAGTGCTTTTGGGAACAGTGCTTACAAGGATATGAGGAAAGGATGATTCAGCGGAAGGAAATGTGAAGTTGTAATGCCTTTGTAACAGAGGTCTCACTCAATCCCATAATTGAAATCTCATTCATTTCATAGAGCCCTGAAACTTGAATAGTTGTTCAAAGATATCCAAATGAGGCAAGGGGACTTGGGCTTTTGCTACCACACTGATCTATTGTGGGCTACCCCCAAAGAAAGGCTGTAATCTTGGGCAAGGCAGTTCCCTTTGGTTGATGGCTTTCCTGAATGGAGGATTTGGGTGGCACACCATAGCACCTTCTATAGACTGTAAGGCAGAAGTTCAGCTATATGAATCAAGCAGACAATATCTTGAATAGATAACCATAGTTCACTCTAATAGTATCAGATGAGAGCATCTAGGTTAATTTTGCATCTTCCCTTAACACCCTCACTTCCCTCCGTTCCATTCCACTTCAACATACTGTTGGTGAAAAAAATCTCAAACTCTGAAGTATTTAAAAGAGGCTTACTCTGAGCCAATCTGAGTGACCATGGCCTGGGGAACAGTCTCAAGTGTGCCCAAGGTGGTTGACTTACAGTTTGGTTTTACCTATTTTAGGGAGACAAAAGTTACAGGCAAAGACATAAATCAACATACCTCAGGTATACATTGGTTTGGCCCAGAAAGGTGGAGCATCTTGAAGTAGGGTGGGAGGTGTGCTTACAGGTCATAAGTGGATTCAAAGATTTTTCTGAGTAGCAATCGATTGAGAGAGTTATGCTTTGTCTAAAGACTTGTAGTCCGTAGAAAGAAATGCTTGAGTTAAGATGAGAGGGGTTGTGGAAACCAAGGTTCTTGTTATGTAGCTGAAGCCTCCAGGTAGCAGCCCTCAGAGAGAATAAATGGTAAATGTTTCTTTTTGGACCTTAAAAGGTGTCAAACACGGAGGGGCATGGTGGCTCACACCTGTAATCCCAGCACTTAGGGAGGCTGAGGCAGGCAGATCAAAAAGTCAGGAGTTCAAGACCAACCTGGTCAACATGGTGAAACCCCATTTCTAATAAAATGCAAAAATTAGCCAGGCATGGTGGTGGGCAACTGTAATCCCAGCTACTCAGGAGGCTGAGGCACGGAATCGCTTGAATCCAGGAGGCAGAGGTTGCAGTGAGCTGAGTGCATTCCAGGCTGGGTGACAGAGCAAGACTCCATCTCAAAAAAAAAAAAAAAAAAAAAAAAAAGGTGTCAGACCCTTAATCTCTACTAGATCCAGGAAATACCTGGCGGCATTAATGGAGGCTCACTATAAATGCAAATTTCCCCCACAAAAGGTGACTTTGCAGTGCCATAACAAAATATGTCAAATATATTATGGAGTAAAATATTTTTATTTCCTTCAAGATCTGCTATCTTTCATGTGATGCTATACTAAAGACAGGATGGAATTTGGTACAGTCTGCTTTGTCAGTCTTTTGATTTCTATTTTAATGTTAGTGCTGGTCAGTTGTGTATAATGAGGTTTGTCTAGCCTCCCTTCCAGTCATGGCCTGGGATTCAGGTTTTCAGGTTTCTACGGGATCTCATTGGCCAAGAGGGGGTTTGTTCAGTTGGTTGGAGGAATTAAGATTTTATTTTTTGTTTACAAAACAAACACACATGCTAATGAAAATGGGATTCCAGTATGAGTTCAGTTTGAGTCAGTAACTAGGTAGGGTTAAATGTTGAGGATGCAGGTCTTTCCTGTTGATAGATGCAGGAGGCAGATAAGGGAGAGGGTCCCTGGAGAATCTCTGACCTGCTTGCACACTGGGAGAATGGGTGGAGCCAGGGCAAGTTCATGCCTCGTATGGGGTGAGGAGCCTAGCCTCTTCAGTTCCTGTGTGTGGCCTGGAATCAGTTGGTGAGGTGGGAGGCCTTGTTAGCAGGATCCCGTCTCGCTTTGCTGGAAGCTTTTTTCTTCTTTTTCCTTTTCACCCAATAAATTTCATTCCCCTCACCCTTCAATGTGTCCGTGTTCTTAATTCTTCCTGTTCATGTGACAAGAACCCAGTTTTAGCTGCACTAAGGAGCAAAGTTCCTCATCACTCTCTGCAGCTGAGCAGAAGACACAAGGCAGTCATGGACTCTAGAGAGCAAAAAAATTACCATTAAAAACCAGAGATTTTCAGATCTGAAATGTGGAGGCCATATAAATTATGTTTCTATTTAAATAAGAAATTCCAACTCCTTATCAACCCCTTCAATTCTATCACTCATAGAATTATAGAACATTCATTTATTCATTCTTTAAATATTTCTAAATTAATTATTATATGCTAGGCACTGAGCTAGAGTTCAAGAATTCAAAAAATAAAACCTAGTTCCTGCTTTCAAGGGCTTTGCAGCTAATGGGGAAAACAGATAAGATAGGACTGTGGCATGAATGCTGGTTACCCGGGTTTGCTAGGGTCATGGAGTGCACTTCATTAAATAGACTATAGGGTGTGAGCAAAAGGGCTTTCCTGTCTGCATTTCTGTCACTGTTGCATTTAACAACAGTTGAAATGGGCCTTTCTGTGCTTGGAGTGGTCTACAATTTAAACTTAAGATCTGGTTAAAATTGACTTCAATTTGAAGAGAAAAAATTACATTATGGTATAAAAGACAGTAACCGTAGTCAATGATTAAGCAATGTCCCTCTAAAATTATCCAAGGGCTTACTTAAGTGTACTGTTAAAATATTTTGGAACTCTAAGAATTGCTGAAACAGAGCATGTCTTTCCAAGTTTCTATCTTTGTCCTCATGTGTTCTCTTTTATGTATGTTTTGCCCTGGGGCTTAAGAATGAAGTAACATTTTTAATGTGAGTTAAGAATGTAGTAGCTTTTTAAATGTGGTTCCAGTTGAAAGGTATGACTCCTGATTCTCCAACATTCTGATTTTTAAAATCTGCATTTGTTTGCATCTTAATTGGGAAGGAATTTATCAGATTTTCCATAGCACACATCATTTTCTAACATGTTATATAATTCACTTATTCATTATGTTATTGATTGTCTGTATGACCCTGATGGAATGTAAACTCTGTAAGAGCAAAGATCTTTGTTTTATTCAATGTTGTATCCCTCCTTCCTAAAATAATACTTGGCATGTGGCATATATTAATATTTCATAAGTATGTGTTGAATGAATGAAATAAAAGATAAAGGAAGACGAGTTCCAGAGACCATTGATGATGATGTGCTGTGAATGGAAGAGTATAAATAATGCAATTACCTGCACCCACTGAGTACATTACAGTATGTTAGGAAGCTCACCATTTGTCTTCCCATAGAATGACCCATCCATAGCTTGTGAACTTGGAGTTTTTCCTAATAGTATGTCATCTTAGTTTTCTAGCCCAGACTTCTCTGGTCAGGCCCATTTCACCCTGCATATCTTAGACCTGTTAGACATGGTTCATTTCATATCACATGGACCCACTATAACTCCTTTGAGATTATCTGGTACATATAAACCAAACCAAGGTAGAGGCAGAGGGAGGCTTGCTTCATTTGCATGTCTAATACCACAGAAAAACAACAGACTTCTTCTAAAAATGCATAACTGGTAAATGGAAATACTTCCATTTTTCCACCTTACTTGCCAGAATTGAGTTAGTTTATCTTACCTCTAGTTGGAGTGTAAAGGCAGATTACTTCAAAAGTATATTTCTTTGATAAGGACTACCTTGAAATTTTGACCTCAAAGAAACAGGATTATTAAGTCTTTTTCTGTAATTAAATGTTATTTTTGAACATCCAATATAGTTGAATGAAAGTGATGGTAGAATGGCTTTTACTCTCTGAAGTTCAAGCAATGCATGACCATCTTACAAAGATAAGGTGCATTTTCAGAAATAGAACCCACTTGAGAATGGAATAATCCACTTGTGTTTAGGGAACAGGACTGTCCCAGTGCAAAGATGTGGCTTGCTTCAGAGCTAAAATTCATCAGATCAATTCCATTAAAATATAACTTATGTGAGAGTAATGAATTTTAAAGCCCCCAAAATAATTTTTTGAAGTTACAAATACAAGCAAGCAGTGAGTTGAATTATTAACTTTAACAAATTTGTCATCATAAAAGTATGTTTTAATTTGACTTCAATAGTTTTTAGCCCTGGATTCAAGCCAGGATGCTGTCATCTGAAAAGATGATTCGTGATCAAGAAAGAAACATGTTGGGGTTTAGAAAACTGGGAGTTCAATACTGTGGAAACAGTTTTGAGACTCTGAAAACTGAGAAATGTTTAGGCATGAGGAGTTGATAGTGCCATTGTATATGCATTATATCAAGGGATACCATTCTGAGTGCCCCAGTCCATGCTGGGCAGAGGCTCTGAGGATAGGGCAGCAGCTGTTGGAAAGTCACATGGTATGAGGATGCTACTGAGCTTACTAACACAGGAAAGTTGATTCTAGTGTCTATGTTCCATTTTGCTTATATGCCTCCTGGTCTTGGAGCCTCCTGAAGACCTGCAGAAGAAAGCAATTAAAGGTAGGATGGAGATCCAAATAAAATGGAGATATAAAGCACAGATTTTGGAACCAGATGACGTCCCTCATTAGAGATGACTTATTTAACCTCTTTCATAGTTATGGAGAGGCGATCTCAGCACCTTTCATGGCAGATTTGAGATTCCCTTTGGTTATGGCCACTTCATATTTCCACTAGTGAACAGAATAGTTCTCACCAACTGTTCTCTCGGCTTCTTCATGTTTGTTCTCCAAAATTACCCAATACCTATCGCAGCCCTACCTTAAGTGGCCTAGTATAGTTTTACCATCCTTTAAGATAAGTTCCCTTCTTTAGGCCTCAAGCCAGCTGGGTGGACTCTCAGTGTTCTTGTTCCTGAGGACAAGAGTCTTCTCAGGCTGGTACCCAGCCTCAGCCTCACAGTTGAAGCTAATCTTACAGACGACCCAGTAGATAGCCTGAGAAAATGCTTGATATACTAGAAAAACTAAGGCAATATACTTTTCAAAATATTTGTTAAAGCTTTGTTGATTTCTATATTTTACTTGGCTTTGCATTATTATTATTTTTTATTAGGAATTTCATATGGGAAGAATGTTGGAGCACCTCCTAATCTGTTTCAGTGCTTAAGGCCTGCAAAAGTCTTTGTTTGGCTCCCACCTCAACCCTGAAATGCTTCATTATCTTTTCTCTGGATCATACACCCACATTTTCTTAAACTAGTTTCTTTTCTTTTAACTTGAGGTAACTGACCCAACGTCTGCTGCCATTTTCTCAGATCCTGCTTTTCAAGCTCCTCTTAATTTTTGCCTCTTTTTGATGTCACTTCCACTGCTATTTCTATAGAAGCTACAAACACCCCTGTAAAATCTGTTGACCCTATGTTCTATTTCCTTCTCATGGCAACCCATTACCTCCCAAAAAATGAATTCATAAACATTGATCTAGACTAGTTCTTTTCTACAGCTAAAGTGGGATGGCTATACTACACATACCTTTGTATAGATCCTTCCCAAACTCTCTCTCACCCTAACACCTGCTTCCGTCAGCTCTGCATAAGCAGTTGAAGCCTGAGGTGGGTGTGGGGCGAGGAAGAACAGCTCATCTTAAATTTTCTAAAATCATCCATCATCACCAATAGCAGCAGACCCATGCTGTATTAACACGGCATGGTGACCCAGCAAGTTTGATCAAATGCATATTTTTACCTATACAGGGTGATGAGAAAGTGTTACCACTTCACACTTATGACAGCATTATAATTAGGTTCATAGTCAACAAACGCCTGGGGAATAAATGAATATGTGTCTTTGTGTGCATATGTATGTGAGATACAGACAGAGAGGATTTAAATACATCTGTTTCTTACTGAAGGACCGTTTTGTACTACAAAGTGTTTCACTGAAACATGGAAGTGTCTCCTGGTTGAATGACAATGAGTCATATGTAATTGGTCCTCACGAAACCTGCCCTGTATATATATTTATATCCTCTCTAGTTGTCTTTTGTCAAGTAGTATGGCAGAGGAACTGGAGTCAGAGGCTCAACAACCCTGTTGGCAGCTTCATACCATCACTTGTATTTTTTGTTTATATTTACTGCCTTTAAAAAAAGATACTAGTCATATTTAATGTATTCTTACTGTAAATTATTCAAACAATGTAAAGTGCAAGAAATATATATATAGAAATGTGAATATCTTCATTCTTCCCACACTGCCTTATCTACCTAGAGGGGAGAATGTCAACATTTTGCCAAACATCCGCTATGGTCTAAATGTTTGTATACCCCAAAATTAATATGTTGAAACCTAATCACCAAGGTAATGGTATTAGAAGATAAGGCCTTTGGGAGATGGGACTGGTACCCTTATAAAGAAGACTTGAGGGAACCTGTTTGCCCCTTCTGTGAAGACACAGCAAGAAGGTGCTACTCATGAGGAATAGGCCCTCACAGACACTGAATCCTTTTTAAGGCAGTAGCTGCTGCTATCATGCCGGCTGCAGCAGGGAAGAGCAGCTGGAGCCCCACACTTCTTGAAGCCAGTGGGAGCCCCGCCCCTTCTGAGTTGGAATGGGAGCTCCCGGTGCTGCTGCAGCTGCCCAAACCACAGCTGCAGACCCAGGCCTCCTGCTCTATAGAGCAGGCAGGAGCCCCGACAGGGGCTACAGTAGCCCAAACTGCAACTGTGGATCCGAGCCTCCCTGTGCTTTTGGGGGAGCTGGGAACAGGTAGGATCTGCCCTCCCAAGTGCGGCTGCAGACCTGGGCCTCTGGCTTCAGGAAGTCGACAGGAGCAGGGGACAAGCAGGAGCCCTGTCCCTTACAAGTTGGCGGGGCGGAAGCTCCCAGGTGCAGCTGCTGCTGCCCTCCCAAGTGCAGGACGTGGGGATCTCTGCAGCTTGCACCCTTGGGAGCCCTTGGGCACCCCAGGAAGGCCCCCTTTGCCCCATCCCTGCAGGCTCAGGGGTGTCTGCTCCCACTGTCTGGCTTCTCTTAGCCCCCAGCACCCTCTCCAATCTCGGAGTCCGGTTGGAGCCAAGCCCTGGGGCCATGAATGGCAGCAGGAGGCAGACATGAGCCCTAGACAGAAGGGCTGGTGTTCCCAATAAGGCCCCGCCCTCAGGACGTGGAGGGCCTGAAGGCTGGGGACTGGGCTGCCGGTTTCTCCCACCAGAGTGGGGACTCAGGTGCCTCTTCCAGCCCGTTCATGGCCGCCCATGGACCAGTCAGCACACACTTCCTCCCCTCTGAGGTCATGAAAGCCCTGGGCTCAGCCAGAGTAGGGCAGAGGATGGCACGGGGACGAAGAGTGCAGAGACACAGGCTGATCAGCTGCAGACAGGAGTACCCTCTCCACTGAGAGCTGCAGAGATGACCTGCTAGCAGAGAGGAGCTACTCTGTCTGCTGAGAGCTTCAGAGACCTGCAGAGACATCTGCATGACTTGCTTGCAGGGAGGAACCACTCTCTCCAGGACCTCCTCTCTGCTGAGAGCTGAACACTCAACAGGATGACCTGCCTACAGAGAGGAGCTACCCACTCTTCTGAGCTGTTCTATCACTAAATAAAACTCTTCTCTCCCTTCATTTGTCTGGATGCAGGACAAGAACTTGGGCAAAGGTGTCGTGGCCACAGAGGTTTCTGATCAGAGAAATCAACACCCCAGAGATCCCGTAACACTTTGGTTCCTTGATCTTGGACTTCCCAGCCTAGAACTGTGAGCAACAAATTTCTATTGCTTTTAAATTACCTAGCCTGAGGTATCTTGTTATAGCAGTCTAAACGGACTAAGACAACATCCTTTGGTCTTTTTAAAAAATGCATTTATACATATACACTATACACCACACATACAGTTTTGCTATTTGTTTTACATATGTGATAATAATATATAGATCATTACTCAACCTGTCTTTTCATTTAAGAATAGGTCTTCAGAGCTTTGCACATCACTGTAGTCAGCTCTAGCTCCTTCTTATAATGACAATCAGTATTTCATATTATGCATGTAATATGTATTGTTTGACCATTTCTCTATATAACCAATAATGAATGTTCTTGTATACATCTTCGTGAAGCTGTGTAAGTATTTCTTTAGAATGGAATAATTGCTGAATGAAGGGGTATATACATTTTTCTAAAGTGATCTTTCAGATTCACTCCCATATTTTATATTTCCTATCTGTTTCTGCTCAAAAATTTAATATTTTCAATTATTTTAGTTGATACCATTCTGATAGGCAAAACTGGTACACTTGTTCTAATTTGCACTTTTCAGATGACAGTAAATTGGATATCTTTTTATTTATTCTCTGTTTATATATTATTTATTCTCTGTAATAGCAAAACTGTATGTGTGCTGTAAATTTTCCTTTCCATCCTTTGTCTGTTTTTTAAATAGGCTATTTGGCATTTCCTTATTAATTTGTAAGAATTCAATGTATGCTAGATTATTAACTATTCGCTTTCTAAATATCTTGCAAAGTTTTCTCCCTGTAATGTATCTTAACTTTACATATGATGTCTTTTACTGCTTTGAAGCTTTAATTTATCTGATCTACAATTATTTTTATGGCTTTTTTTTTTTTTTGCCTTGTTTAGAAATGATTTCCTTGTTCCAAAGTTAGAAAAATACCCTACTATGTTTTCTTCTCACATACATTTCAGGAATAACTTTTAAATTTATTTGGAGTTTATTTCAGTGAGTGCTATTAGGTATGGAGTCTATTTTTTCCCCAAATATATATTAATAGTTATTTCTCTTAACACAATTTGGTAAATTTCTTCAGCTGACTTAAAATGTCACTTTTATCATAAACTAACTTTTAAAATATACCTGGGTCTGTACCTAGACATTGGTTTAGAATTCCAACTTCCAGAAAATTTGGCACATAGCATTCAACATTGAGAAATAGCACAGTCAACTTTGAGAAAACAACACAGACAGTGGAGATACACAAAATACAAAATGATAAAAGGGAAATAATCACATTAGAAGAACCCTTTAAGATGGCTGAAATCTATGTAAATGAATTTTAAAACCTGGATAGAAATGAATAACTTTCTAGAAATTCACCACATTTATCAAAAGTGACTCCAGAAGAGTTGGAAAATCTAAACAGTCTGATTTTTATAGAAGAAATAGAGAAAACTTTCAAAGACTTACACCCCTATCAAGGCAACAAGACCAGACAGTGTTACAGATGAATTTGATAAAGGCATTAAAGGGCAAATAATTCCAATGGTTTTTTTGTTTGTTTGTTTGTTTTTTTGAGATGGAGTTTTGCTCTGTCGCCCAGGCTGGAGTGCAGTGGAGGTGGAGCCCTAGCCAGGCACCCACCTTTCTCTACCCAGCACTTCTCTTTCCACCTTCCCTATCATTTAAAGGGACCACACTGTTCCCTTCTCAGCACTCCTATATCAAAACTTCCATATTCTCTTTTTTTATTGGATATAGTTTATTTTATTTTATTTTATTATACTTTAAGTTCTAGGGTACATGTGCACAACGTGCAGGTTTGTTACATACGTATACATGTGCCACGTTGGTGTGCTGCACCCGTTAACTCGACATTTACATTACAAAACCTCCAAATTCTCTTTATGAGACAGATATAACTGGGCTGCGTGTCTGGAGGTCCCTCGTGTTGGGACCGAGGGCACCTGTGTTCTGCGGGCTGGCTGGAGTGCTGGAGGTGAGTCAGGGCAGGTGTAAACTCTGCACCTCATTGTTCCCTGGTGCCACCAGACATTGCTCAGGCCACCGGCACCATGAAGATCTGGACTTCGGAGCACATCTTTGACCACTCATGGGAAACTGTTACAACAGCTGCGACGTAGAAATACCCAGATCCTATGAACCCAGGTGTGGCTGGAGTTAATGTGTTGGACCGACATATAGATCCCTCTGGAAAGTTGCACAGCCATAGACTTCTCAGCACAGAGTGGGGACTGCTGTCCATTGCGAAGTCTCTTATTGGTGCAGCAAGAACCAAAACATATGTGCAAGAACATTCTGTTGATCCTGTAGAGAAAGCAATGGAACTTAAATCTACTAATATTTCATTTACAAATATGGTTTCAGTAGATGAGAGACATATAAAAACCATATCCTCAGGACCCAGAAGGAACTATTTTGACTCAAGAAGCCATAATCACTATGAAAGCGGTTAGCCTCAGCAGTTACCTTGAAGGACTGATGGCAAGTACAATATCCTCAAGTGCCAGTAAAGGTGAAGAAGCAGTGGAATGGGTAATGCACACATTAAATGCTGAGATTGGGCTGGGCGCGGTGACTCACGCCTGTAATCCCAGCACTTTGGAAGGCCAAGGCAGGCAGATAACCTTAGGTCAGGAGTTTGAGACCAGCCTAGCCAACATGGTGAAACTATCTCTACTAAAAAATACAAAAATTAGCTGGACATGGTGGTGGGCACCTGTAATCTCAGCTACTCAGGAGGCTGAGGCAGGAGAATGGCTTGAATCTGAGAGGCAGAGCCTGCAGTAAACTGAGATCATGCCATTGCACTCTAGCCTGGGTGACAAGAGTGAAACTCCGTCTCAAAAAAAAAAAAAAAAAAAAAGCAGAGATTGAAGAATTGACAGCTCAGCAGGAGGAAGCAATGGCAGCAGCAGCATTTGCCAAGGAGGGATCATGAAAGTTGGTAGACAACATCGGGTACCCCAGGTCTCTCCAAGCTGACTATATATTTATTTGTCATTTTAAAATTACAACTATATTTTAGGTAGTTTTTTTTTTATAAGCTGATATAAGGCTATATGACTTTTGATGAAAACAGAAAGTCTTCTAAATAAAAGGGATCATCTGAAATTAATGTTGTTTGAAATTACTATCTGATTTTGAGGGTGCCATTATTTATGTGAAAAATTAACAAGAAGTCCTTGGAAATTGGTGTTGACATTAAATCTCCTTAAGGTAGTATTTTAAAGCTTTTCATACATTGAAACTCCAGCTGCCTTTGGACCAACTCCAGAACAGAGCAGAGTCACTTCCTATAGATGCCCATTACCCTGCTGCTGTACATTTCAACAGCTTGCACAAGGGAACTCACTCAAAAGGAGAAATTGTGTAGTTTTAAACTATATTTTGTGTAAAATAACTTGCTCTGCTATAAACCACCATTAAAAACCAGTGTTTTGATTTGGTACTTAAATATTTTCAGAGTGAAAATTATCACTAAAGTAACACATGACTCCAACAAAAGTATGGTTTTGTGTTTTGCTTTGTTTCGTTTTGAAACAATGTCTTGCTCTGTCACCCAAGCTGGAATGCAGTGGAGCAATCACAGCTCACTGCAACCTCCCTATCCCGGGTTCAAGCGATTCTTGTGCCTCAGCCTCCCAAGCAGCTGGGAGTACAGGCACGCACCACCACTCCTGGCTAATTCTTGTATTTTCAGTAGAGACGAAGTTTAACCATGTCGGCCAGGCTCGTCTCGAACTCCTGGCCTCAGGTGATCTGTCCACCTTGGCCTCCCAAAGTGCTAGGATTACAGGCATGAGCCATTGCACCAAGTCAAAAGTATGGTTTCATTATATTAAAGAGTACTGTAGGCCGGGTGTGGTGGCTTACGCCTGTAATTCCAGCACTTTGGGAGGCCTAGACGGACGGATCACGAGGTCAGGAGATCCAGACCATCCCGGCTAATACGGTGAAACCCCGTCTCCACCAAAAATACAAAAAAATTAGCCCGGCGTGGTAGCGGGCGCCTGTAGTCCCAGCTACTCAGTGGGCTGAGGCAGGAGAATGGCGTGAATGTGGGAGGCGGAGCTTGCAGTGAGCCGAGATCCCGCCACTGCACTCCAGCCTGGGCGACAGAGAGAGACTACGTCTCCAAAAAAAAAAAAAAAAGTACTGTATTGATTTGCCAAAGTTTGTAACTTCGTAAAGGTATTATCTTCCTTGGATTTGTACTTTGTGATTTAGTATGCTGTACCATGGACTAGTTATGCTAACTGGAAAAAATAGTCATTACCTGAGTTTTGCAGCACTCTAACCTAAACAGAACAGCTATTCACATCTTTTAGCACTTAACATTTGCCTGACTTAAAAATTGCCATGTGTCAAAATCATGGTTTATAATTGCTAAGGGCTGATATGTCAGGTCATTTGAATATTATTACTTTTTGAAGCAATTGTGACCACAAAACATCTTTTTTACGTGAAGGAACTGTATATCATTTGAAATTACTCAAATAATGTCTTGTTCTGAAGCATAAACCCTAGGTACTTATTGTTTTTAATAATATGGTGCCACTGCAGAGTTTGGGGGCAGTGGGGAAGAATGAGTATAATGACGAGGGGAGGATTGGCCTGAAACTAACTGCAGCTTTTATTTATGGGAACCCCTTGTTTGGGATCTCAGAGGGCAGCTGCAAACTGAAAAACAATTCAGTAAATATACATTGTTTAATATTTCATAGCAGGCAATAATCAACCACTAAATAACAGATTTAACATTTGCAATTGTTGCATACAAAGTATTTTTGCTAGAAGATGATTAGCTCTCACTTTTATTTTACAGTGCTTAATGTAATGAACTTCTAGTCATGTTTCCTATCAAAGAGATAAGTTGATATATGTACATAAACCACAGAAACAGTATAACGAACTATTTTTAAATTATCATTTTTCTACTTAAAATATGTTTAGCTTAAGACTTCTTAGGACATTTATAAAAGCAGGTTAAATTTAATAAGGTTTCTGATTTTTTTTTTTTTTTTTTTTTTTTTTTTGGTAACTGGAGGTAGTTTTTACCAGTGAAATAACACTTCAGGTAAATAAAACTTTGCTAAATATTGATATTTGATAAAAAGTTACCTTGTATAATTTCTGCAAATTATCCATGTTCTGAAAAAAGTGTAATGCCCTAATGATAAAAGATTTTTAAACAAATCCTAACAAATCCTTATCTTTTGGTTTTTCAAACTCTGATCTAATGGTACAATTTTATAAATTTTCATTTTCCAGTGCAGTTAGTTACCATTTAAAAAAAATAGCTGGTAATTCATAGCTTTTACATGTTAAATATAAATGAACAGCAAGTGAATGAATTTAAGAGGACTAAACTGGAATAAAGTGTTCATAATAAAAATCTTGGACTATTTAATATTAAAATTGAAATGTGAATTAAGAAAAACTTGTGTTAATAAAAACTTTCTTTTTTAAAAAAAGAAACAAGTAAAATTAAAGATCAAATCCACTTATAAATGTCAATGCAATAATCCTGAATAAAATATTGGAGAATATAATCCATAAAAATATTAAAGTAATATTATGGCCAAGTAAGATTTTGTTCAGGATGGCAAAAATGGTTTAGGAAATCTCTTTTTTTTTTTTTTTTTGATGGGGGGATGGTCTTTTTTGCCCAGGCTGGAGAGCAACGGCATAGTCTCGGCTCACTGCAACCTCCACCTCTGGGTTCAAGTGATTCTCCTGCCTCAGCCTCCCGAGTAGGTGGGATTACAGGCGTGTGCCTCCACACTCAGCTAATTTTGTTACTCTTAGTAGAGACGGGGTTTCACCATGTCGGCCAGGTCAAACTCCTGACCTCAGGTGATCTGCCCGCCTCAGCCTCCCAAAGTGCTGGGATTACAGGCGTGAGCCACCACACCTGGCCCTAGGAAATCTTTTAATATAATTCATCAAATTAATAGTTTTTAGAAGATAAACTATTGATCCTGTCTATAAATGCTGAAAAGCATTTGGCAAAAGTCAACAACCATTATTGACTTAAAAGGAAACAAAACTCAGTATGATAGGAAAAGACAGATCCTTAAAATGTTGAGATAAAACTTTTTCGGTTTTTTGCCCCCAAACTGAGATCATTACCTTCAATGTCAGAAACATGACAGGGATACCCACTATCATCATTTCATACTGTGCAGGAGGTACCAGTCAATGCAATTAGCAAAAAGGAAAAAATGAAATTGGAAGTATGAAATTGGAAAGAAAGAGGTAATGCTATTACTATTTTTTAATCCATACAAAATATTTTACATATTTATGGGATACACACGAGTACTTGTTACATGCATAGAATGTGTAATGATTAAGTCAAGGTGTTTGGGGTATCTATAACCCTGAGGATCATTTCTATATGTTGGTAACATGCATAGAATGTGTAATGATTGAGTCAGGGTGTTTGGGGTATCTATCACCCTGAGGATCATTTCTATATGTTGGTAAAATTTCAAGTCCTCTTTTCTAGCTACTTTGAAAAATACTATGCAATGTTGCTAACTATAGTCACTCTACTCTGCTATTGAATATCAGGACTTATTTGTTCTATCTAACTGTATGTTTACACCCACTAATCAACCTCTCTTTATTCTTCCTACCACCCAAACACTCTTACCAGCCTCCAGTATCTATCATTCTGTTCTCTATCTCCATGAGGCCAATTATTTTTTAGTTCTCATGTATGAGTGAGGACATATGGCATCTGTCTTTCTGTGCCTGACTTATTTCACTTAACATAATCTCCAGTTCCATCCATGTTGCTGCAAATGACATGATTTCATTATTTTTTAGGACTGAATAGTATCCATTGTGTATGTATACCATATTTTCTGAATCCATTTATATACCAATGGAGCTATTTACTATTTTCAGATAACATGAAGACCTAGGTGAATCAACTGCAAAACTATTACAAACAATAAAATAATTCAGCAAGGTAGAAGGGCACAAAAGTAATATAAAGAAACCAATGCATATCAGATACAGAAACCACAATCACCTAGAAGCTATAATGGAAGAAAATCCCTCAATATTACAATATTTTTTAAAGTAATTAATAATAAATGATAATATTTATATGACAGAAAGCTTAAATCATTTTAATTTGAGTCCCAGAAGGGCAGGAGAGTGAGAATGAGGAATAAATATTTGAGGAGATAATGACTGAGAATACAGTCATGTACCACATAAAAATGTTTCAGTAAACAACAGACCACAAATACAACGGTGGTCCGAAAAGATTGTAATACCATATTCTTACTGTACCTTTTCTATGTTTAGATACACAAATACTTACCATTGAGTTACAGTTGCTTACAGTATTCAGTGCAGTAACATGCTGCACAGGTTTGTAGCCAGCAGCAATAGGCTATACCATATAGCCTAGGTGTGCAGTAGGTTATACCATCTAGTTTTGTATAAGTATGCTCTGTGCTGTTCACACAAAGACAATGTTTTCTAAGGTCATGTTTCTCAGAATGTATCCCCATCATTCATTGTTTCATGAATGTATTCCAAAACTGATGAAAGGCATCAATCCACAGATTTGAGAAGCCCTATGAATCCAAAGCAGAATACTTACACTGGAGATACAATGTAAACCAATCAATGTGAAATCTGTGTTTATTGGGAATGGTGAGTCCCTATGTGACCTTGAGGCATTGGAGGAAGAGAAGTTGGTACCTTTTGATTATCCTTGCAACTCACCTCTCAGACTTCTCTGGTCCCAGGTGACAGACCTCTGGTCTGGTTGGGTCTGTGAGTTTCTTTACACTAGTGTTCACTGAGGTGTGGCTAGCGAAATTCTGGTTTGTTCTCTCAGCTGAGTTAAAACCCTGTGGTTCTCATTGTGATCTCAGCCTACTTTGGGTCTCACTGACCCTGTAAGTTCTAATTCTCCATCATGGTCCTCACTAAAAAAACCTTCCTGTGGCTTCTGTGGTACAGTCATTATCCTCTGGCTACAGAAGCCTTTAGAAATCTTCTTGCTCTCACTTCAGTTGTCTTTAATCTAGTGGTTAAAGGCATAGACTTCATAACTAGATTGACTTTGGGTTCAAATCCTCATTTCATATTACAGCAGTGTGGTCATGGACAAGATAGTTAACCTCTCTGTGCCTCAGTTTCCACAATTTAAAAAGCGTAAAAAGGACCTATGTCATAGGGCTGTGGAAAAGATGCAATAAGACCATTTTTGAAAAGTACTTAGACTTGTTGCTGGCACATAGCACTCAATAAATGTTAATTATTGTTGTTTATTGAGGTTCAGGAAGGACCAGTAAATAACACTCCATTTCCTCACCTGAGTACTCATGTAATTAAGAAATATATAGGAGTAAAGTAGATGGAGATCAAAATTCACCTTTTCTTTTACACTGATAATGCATTATTGTAGAATGTGATTTATGTCTCTGGGCAAGTGTCTTCTTTACACCAAACCCCAGAAGTAGGTGGATTTACTCAATCACAGGTGGCAATGAACTGGGGCAAATCTATCCCTGTGAAATGTATAGTAAGGGAACCTGAGCACATGCTTCTGTGATCAGATCTCTTCTTTCTCTAATCTGTTACAGCAATAATTGCCTATATAGTTAATTTGGCAATCGATCATGTCCAGCCTAATGCCACCATAGTAGAGGTGATCAGATGCTGTCAGAGCTCTACTCGTATCCCATTAGCACACTTGGCCATTTCCAAACACACAGATCGCACTGACGTGAGCTTCCGCTCTCTAGAGCAAGCACCCACATCTCTCTGTTGTAAGGCTGCTTTTAAGCAGTGATAACCCACTTTTCCTGCTAGTGCAGACAGCAGGAAGTGCCTGGAAATTTATTTAATATAAGTAGCTACCACACCCCCAACCCAGGGTGCCTCATCTTAGGGGCTGATGAACAGGAGGAATAGTTACCCCAGCTCCCTGGCCCCTGACCAGAACGTGATCTCCAAAGACTGAAAGACTGAACTGATGTTACCCTTTATGGGATTTCCCTTCCTAGCACCACTTTCCTACTCCCCAGATCACTTTCACACAAATCCTCATCTGGGGATCCCAACTTAAGTCAGGAAACAAATCTATTATTGTCTAGTGGTATTTATATATATACATTTTTACTTTCAATTGTTTTCCTATGTTGAATTGTTGTAAAGGTTTCTTTGGGGGATATGAGCAGACCTCCAACAGAGTGTAGTACTTGTGTTTCTTCATACTCTCCATCGTATAGTAGTACAAACAGTAGGAACTAGGCTTTTTTTAAAAAAAGTTGCTTTCTCGATGGATTCTTTTTTTAAACTGACATCAGAGAAACTGAAACTATGTGAAAAAACAAGGCATTTGGAGAATATACATACATGTCATGCAAAGGGTGCTATACACAGCCATATAATTTTAAGGTTATCTTCTGAATACGAAAATATGTTACATAAATTTATAAAGATCACAGAGAATATTTAGGTTGATATGAATATTGTATAAAATTATTATTTGGGATTGAACAGCTCTGTACATGCTCTTAGAGACATTTTAATGTTGAAGTTGCTTTTAAGAATTATTAACTAGTGAATAATTAAAATGTTGTCAGAATGTATTCAAGGCCAATTAGTTTGGTTGCAGATAAAAAGTCCTAAGAAATCCATGACTGCCAACAATGGCAATTAATATGGTTTTATTTGCATGCTAAAACAATCCAGGGTAGGTCCCAAAATGTACATTTTCTACAATACAGTAATTTAGCTTTCATGCCCAGACTGGAATTGTGATACTTACAATAAATGAATCCAGTAATGGAGATGCAGGAAAATAATAGCATAGTGATAATATTTGACATTTGTATATGCTTTTTTACTTTTCAGATAAATTTTGCAGCTCTTTTACCCTGATAGCTGGACCTAAAACCTATTTATACCCTTATACAGGCTATAGTTTTCTTCGCTTTGAATATTGACTTATGAATTTCAAACCACCAATTTGACGCTTTTATATCAAATTAACTGTTTATTTGGTCAAACCAATTCACTTGACCTGCCATCCTGGTGACAAGCAGATATTTCCTGAATCAGTGTCCATCAGTCCGTGCCTTGCTTCAGCCATGCCCAACCCCTGCATCTCTGACAGCCAGGTCCAGAAGATGTATCTGTGCTGTTACAAGTCTCATCCTACACGTTCTGTGAAGCACCGAGGGCAGCGCCTGACACTGTGTTGGGGAGCTCTCTAAAACCTGTGAATAGGTTTGCGTCTTTCTCGATGCCTACTATTTGTGTCCTTTTGCTTCTAGATCTGCTATACTCCTACTTTTCTGGATGATTCTCCCAACTTGAGTCCTGCTGTGCTCCTCTCAGTTCCGTTCACCAATGATAGTGATGAATTCCATTCATGCCTTATAGCGGGAGCACACCATCTGCATAATATTCAGCTATTTTCTAGAGTTAAATTTACCCCCTGAAAATATGTTTGATTAAATACATATAGAGACTTTTCCAACTGATAATATTGTTAGTAGTAGTAATAAATATAATTTTCATTATTACACTCAGGCTCAGTCCTTGTACTTAAAACAAACAAACAAAAAAAACTATAGCCAAATAGTGTACAGTGAGACATTTAATAAAACCTGGAGTTATATTTTGATTATTAAATTAATCCAAAGCTCACAAGGGATTTTTAAGTGTCTTTCACCACCAAGCAAGTTGTGAGTAAATATATAGAAAAAAATGGAAATAAATCTAGAAAGCTTTATATTATTTTGGCCAGGTGCAGTGGCTCACGCCTGTAATCCCAGCAATTTGGGAGGCTGAGGCAGGCAGATCACAAGGTCAGGAGTTTGAGACCAGCCTGGCCAACATGGTGAAACCCCATCTCTACTAAAAATACAAAAAATTAGCCAGGTTTGGTGGCGGGCGCCTGTAATCCCAGCTACTCAGGAGGCTGAGGCAGGAGAATTGCTTGAATCCAGGATGTGGAGGTTGCAGTGAGCCAAGATCACGCCGTTGCACTCCAGCCTGGGTGACAGAGCGGGAGACTCCGTCTCAAAAAAAAGAAAGAAAAAGTAAAGTTTTATATGTACTTTAAAACCAGGCTTTCTCTTAGCAAATTGAAGATGCTAGTTGAGGATACTTTATAGACATCGCAGGCCCCCAAATATTTTGAACTTAGATACCCTGATGCCCAAGGAAACATATTCATTTTGCTGAAATTAATAGGTTGTTTTAATTTTTAATTTATACAATAGCATGTACATAACCTTTTATTGTCTACTCAATTTTACTTCTGGACATTTACTCAGTTAATGAGTCTTTAAAGAAGATACTGACTATCATAAACTCTTGGAAAGACTCATTCTGTGGTGAGCTGAGGGAGTAAAAATTTGTTTTCCTTTTTTCTGTGGAGGTAGTGGGGCTGCCAACTCTTCTTCCTAGCATGTTTTAATCATTTTATTTTTTACTTTTTAATTGTAATGGGTACATAGTAGGTATCTATATTTATGGGATACCTGAGATATTTTGATACAGACCTACAGGGTATAATAATCACATCAAGAAATTTTCTCCTTTTTTTTTTTTTTTTTTTTTTTTTTTGGCAGGGGCACGTCAAGGTCATTATTTGGGACACAGGCTGTGACATTAAATATATATGTATATATATATTCCTTCAGCAGCAATCTATTACCTTCTTTGCCCATAGGACACCTGTGCTGTTGCCCAAGTACATGTGAAAAGAACAAGTCAGCCTCACAATTTATACCTTGCCCCATTTGTAACAACTATGAAGTCTCGTCGGATTCATCTTTTGGTTTGTGTCCCATTTTAACAAATCACTCAGAAGGCTGCCAAAGATAATAACCTCTCATGAGGAAACAAATATTTCATCTCAGTACTTTCTTCTCAAGCTGAAACTGGATCATTGCAACTTGGTGTAATGCCCTTTCTTAACTCAGCCTCTGAAATTTACCCCATATATGAATAGGAAAAGATTCTTAACTGTTATTTTCATGTTGGCATAGAGTTCTGCTCAGCAGCACTTAGTTCTTTTGCTCCTTTTGAAGCATCATGACTGCCTGGTCTGTGCCTTGATGGATGTCAGCACTCTCAGGTCAGGTCTAGACAGGGCAATCAAACTACCCAAAGGAAATTCAGTATTTAGTCTTCTGTGTGGATGACTCAGTACCTGGTCACCTGATGGACTACGTGATAGTTTATTCCAGTATTTTTGTTGAGATAGACAAAAAAAAACTCTGTTAGTTATCTCACAATCTTTCAGATATGTCAGGAAGTTGTTTCTACATGTCTTCAGCCACCATTGAAGAAAAAGAAATTTCAAATGCTATTAGAACAAATGGGCTATGTCGGAACGTTACCCAGTTCCTCCACATAGATGCACAATCTTAAATAATAATAACTTCTTTCATAATGGAGTACTTACTCTGGTGCCAGACATGAATTAACTCAGTGCTTTCACATGAACTCAGTGAAACCTTATGATGCCCTATGAGGTAGGTACTTTTTTTTTTTTTTTTTGAAATGGGGTCTCGGGGGTCTCACTCTGTTGCCCAGGCTGGAGTGCAGTGGTGTGATCTCGGTTCACTGCAAACTCCGCCTCCTGGGTTCATGCCATTCTCCTGCCTCATCCTCCCAAGTAGCTGGGACTACAGGTGCACGCCACCATGCCCAGCTAATTTTTGTATTTTTGTTAGAGACGGGGTTTCACCATATTGGCCAGCCTGGTCTCAAACTCCTGACCTCATGATCTGCCTGCCTGGGCCTTGCAAAGTTCTGGGATTACAGGTGTCAGCCACTGCGCCCGGCTGGTAGGTACTATTTTTATCCCTACTTTTTAGATGAGGAAACCGAGACATACAGAAGTCAGGTAATTTATCCAAAAAGACACAACTGCTAAGTGGCAGAGTCAGAATTTGAACCACTAGTGGTACCACTTGCTGGTAGACACTCATTACAACAGCCAAAAGTAAAGTGATCATCAATACAATCACCTAATATTTTTTGGATCTTTACATGCTCTGGTAAAGTAAAGTTACATGGTCTAGCAGAAGTGTGAGAAAAATTTAATGAATGTTACAAGACATGCTCTTAACTTTGTCTGCTTCAAGCAATAGGAGTGAGCATAAGTGACGCCTAGGTGAAAATCCTACAGAAGTCAGACTTTCCCTCTTAAAGCTATGACTTCTCCTCTAGAAAGAAAAGTTGTGATAATAGGAGTCCTAGAAGGTAGGCCACAACTTCACATTCTGGATGTTGAGTCATTTGTCTTTTCTATGCTGAGCAGTAGAGAAATACTAGGTGGCCTACTTTCTAGGACTCCTGCTATCAGAACTATCCATTCTAGAGGAGAAGCCAGAGCTTTTAAGAGGGAAAGTCTGACTTCTGTAGGATCATCATATAGGTGTCACTTAATGCTCACTGCTATTGCTTGAAGCAGAGAAAGTTAAAAGCATGTGTTGTATAGGCATGGGCAAAGATTTCACGATGAAAACATCGAAAGTAATTGCAGCAAAGCAAAGATTGACAAATGGAATCTAATTAAACTGAAGAGCTTCTACATAGCAAAAGAAACTATCATCAGACCGGACAGACAACCTACAGAATTAGAGAAAATGTTTCCAATCTATCCATCTGACAAAGGTCTAATACCCAGAATCTATAAGAAACTTAAACAAATTTACAAGAAAAAAAATAAACAACCCTATTAAAAGTTGTGCAAAGGACATGAGCAGACACTTCTCAAAAGAAGACATATATGTGGCCAACAAACATATGAAAAAAAGCTCAACATCACTGGTCATTAGAGAAATGCAAATCAAAACCACAATGAGATACCATCTCATGCCAGTCAGAATGGCATTATTAAAAAGTCAAGAAACAACAGATGCTGGCAAGACTGCGGAGAAATAGGAACGCGTTTACACTGTTGGTGGAAAAGTAAATTAGTTCAGCCATTGTGAAGGACAGTGTGGCCATTCCTCAAAGACCTAGAGCCAGAAATACCATTTGACACAGCAATCCCATTACTGGGTATAGACCCAAAGGAATAGAAATCATTCTATTATAAGGATGCCTGCATGCATATGTTCAATGCAGCACTATTCACAATAGCAAAGACATGGAATCAACCCAAATGGCCATCAATGTGAGACTAGATAAAAAAAAAAAAATGTGGTACATATACACCATGGAGTACTATGTAGCCATAAAAAGGAATGAGATCATGTCCTTTGCAGGGACATGGTTGGAGCTGGAAACCATTATCCTCAGCAAACTAATGCAGGAACAGAAAACCAAACCCACATGTTCTCACTTATAAGAGGGAGCTGAACAACGTGAACACATAGGAGAACAAGGCCCTGGAGTCTGTTGGGGGTCAGGGAGAGGGAGAGCATCAGGATCAATAGCTAATGCATGCTGGGCTTAATACTTGGGTGATAGGTTGATAGGTGCAGAAAACCACCATGGCACATGTTTACCTGTGTAACAAACCTGCCCATCCTGCACATGTACCCAGAAACTTAAAATGAAATTTTGTTTTAAAAGAGCATGTCTTGTAGCATTCATCAAATTTTTCTCACATCTCTGCTGGTAAATCTGTCATTTAAATTTCCACTCAGGACTACACTTTTCCATTATACAAAATGATCTCTGAGTGACTTTGAGCAATTCATCCCCTGGAGAACTTTTGTCCTTATTTATGAAATATGCGTAGAAATACAAACCTTTGACTGTTATGGCAAGAAATCATCAATTGACAGACACTTCATCCTTTTAAGTGTTTTGGTATACAAAGCTGACTAATGATACAGAATTTCAACAATTGTCAGCCATCATACTATAGGAATGGAAATCCATTTCTTCACTATTATGGTTTCTTATTTTAATGGCCAAATTTTGTGGATTTGATCATTGTAACCAATTCAGCTTCATTTTGGAATATTGCATTCTTCACGCAGCACTTTTTATAGTGTCTATTTGTGTTTTCAACAGCAATACACATTTTGGAGTTTTAAGCAAAAAAAAAAAAAACCCTGAAATATCTTCCTTTATTTCTACTCACTAGAGGATAACCTCTATGAGGCCAAGAATTTTGTTTAATTTCTTCATTGGTTTATCACAAATATCTGGCACATAGTAGGTGCTCAAGAATTATTTTATTGAATAAATTAATTTATAGAAGTACATATGCCGCTTTTAGGGGAAATTAAATTATTTTAGCTATTAGCCTTTGGAGTTACAAGATTCTGGATTAGATTCCCAGCTCAGTTTGCCAATTGTGTAACTGACCTGGGTCAAATTCTTGAGGTCTTGGGAATGGGATTTCCTCATTTGAAAACTGGAGATGACATCTAATTTACAAGGCAGGTATGAGGAATGCCAGTGAAGACCCAGCCCATGGGAGGGCTCCAAAGTGTTAACTTTTGCCCATCTGTGGATCTCAAAGCACTTCCCAAATCTTAGTTATATGAACTAGGCAGGTAAAGTATTATCCTCATTTTGCCCATGGGGGAAGGTGAGAGAGGAAATAGACATAATTGGCTAGAGACTTTTTGGAAGTCTAACTATTTAGCTACAGTTAACAGTTGGCTTTCCTTCTCTAGGCTGGCTAGTGATGACCTGGAATTTAGCATATACTTTGGGAGTTTGAGGGAGGTGATTATGTAGAGGTTCTTTAACATTTCCTTGTGTCTTTGTTGTAGCTTTCAGTGGTGAGGAGGGAACCATGGGTTACCAGCCCAAGACTTGAGATTCTACCCATCTGGCAGTGGGTGGGACTGTGGGGATTGAAAGAAGTGATATGAGAGCAAATGACGACATGCTCGTTGACTTTAAAATGTTATTAATAGCCTGCCGGGTTGGTCACAGCAATTTCCATTGCAACTTTCCTCTGGAATTCCTTGGATTGGGAAATAGCAGCTTCAAAGTCTCCTTGCTTAAAGAAAACTGAGACTGACCTTTCGCTGACAGTGTGTTTAGGGGTTTGGAGTGGAGACTAAGCCAGTGACTCTGGATAAACATCTCCATATTGTGGCGTGAGCTTGTGTTGCCTTCCCTCTCCATGCCAGAGGGGATTCTGGGTATAGAGGAGGCTGGAAAGGGAGGATTTGCCCATATGTTTGCAAGGCAGCCTTACAGGCTCCAGAGCAAAGCCCCAACCCCAGCAAAAGAGAAACACACATGTGCTGCATATTAAACTCCCCCTATGATGGGGGTGGTGTGGGGGAGAGAAATGCAGAGGGACAGATAACAGAAATTTGAATTGATATTTCCAAGGGAAGCTGGGTTTGTCTGTCTCCAGCATCATCCTTGCACTGGCAGCATGACTGCAGAGAAAGAGCAAACTGATGAGTCTTGGCAGAACATTTCCCATTACTCAGTTTTTGCAAAATGTGGCTCTAGACACTTGTGTGTGGTGGGAAACTCTCTTAGCAATCACTGAGATGCCATTAATGCTCCATTACTACATCTGTTTTAAAGGCTCCTGTTTTTAATTGTGACAAATTTCCAACAAGATGCTTTAAGAACATATTGAATAAAAATGTTCCTAATTATGAAGGACTAGGGCAGTGAGGGTGACTTAATTCTTCTGTCCTGTCATTACTCAGGTGGAAATGGCTACAGCTAACATTTCAAGAACAGAGTGGTGTACTAGTGGAAGAAACCAGGACGAGACAGGGTCCAGGATGGGGAGACATCAGTTGACCACATGGATTTGGGGAGGCCTATGCAGAGGATCCAGAAGAAAAAAGAAAGGTGCACTAGTGTGAGAGATAGATAGGTGTCCATATCAGCAGGGGTCTAACTGACGAATTGGAAGAGTCAGCCAAAGCCTTGACCATGAGGTTCTGGGCACTCATTCCTCCACAGCAGAATCCCAGCCAACAAAGTGGGTTTTGGGCAGTCCAGGGGTAGGCAGAGCTGGACTGTGGGCTCTGCGAGGCAGGGCCTGCTCTTATGTCTATGTCTGTATCTGAGTGCCAAGGGTAGTGCCTGATACGAACATGCATGCACCTAATGGTTAGTGGATGAACAAACAGAAGAAAACAAAGCAAAAGCCAAGCTAAGCCTTCCAGACTGAGTTAAATCCTGAGCAGGGCAGACAGGTCAGGGGTGGGTAGGTGTGCAGGCACTTAGGATAATGATAGCCCATAGATCTGAGGCAGCAGAATCGAATAAGTCCATATCCCACCAGTGAGCGGGCTGAGGTTGAAGGACTATATGCTGTCCGTGTCACAACTGAGTCACGAACTACAGAAGGCAAAGCTTTCCATTAGAGAAAGGCATTCATGACCTCATCCCAAAGGACTGGCAGAGGTTGACATCTATAGGTGAGCTTTGCAGGTATCTCTCTGGAGAGGGTTTCATTCCCTTATTTGACATCCTTCTTGGGGCTACAACTCTATCAATAAATACACAAACACTCAGGGCAAACACACTTACAGCATTATAGATTTAGAGAACTTGAAAGCTGGAAAAGGTTTTAAAGACCATTTAATCCAACCTCATTGTCATACAGATGAGGAAATTGGCAACAAAAGATAAATGACTTGTTGAACAGGGTCTAAGTATTTTCTCTTTTATTCTGTTTGTTTTTTCAGCTTTACATGGTTTTTGTTTCATTTCTTGCCCCTAATAGACTGTGCGTTCCTCCAAGGAAACTATTTTTGTAATATCATGATCTCAAATACACATGGTATAATTTTACGGACAAGGAGTCTAAAATACAGCTGTTGGCTGACTGACGGAATGAGTGAGCACATAAATAAAAGAGGACATTTTTTAAAGGGCAAGTGAGTCGTTTTGAAATTCTGAAACCCTGCATAATGAACAAGCTACTGAGAGCCCAGAGAGGTGCTCCTCCTCTCAGTCGTGTTCAATCTTCAGGATTCAGAAATTGTTCCGAGTAGAAGTTGTATTTCAGGTAACACGGTCTCTGCTGCAGGGCCTGGTAATGGAAACTTAATGGAGATGGCCCTGGGGGGTTATTATTTCTCAAGACAAGAGGATTCAAGCCCGGACAGGAAGGGCCTTTCCATCTTAATTTACAGGGCCATGCAGCAGAATAATCATGGTTCGTTCTTTTAAAATGGGGCTTCCATGTTTGGAAAGGAAAATGTAGCATGGTGGCCTAACTAGCTAATTGTGTTCAGCACAGTGGCTGGAAACCAAGAGTGTACATCATCATCACCTGCAGAGTGCCTTAAAAGCACACGCCCAGGCCCTAAATGTATTTTGGGGATGGAGACTAAGCACATTAATTTTGAAAAAGCTTCTAAGGGATTTTGATGTGTACGCTGCTAAACTAACCAACTACATTGGAAGAAGAAACCAAATAATCAGAGAATAATCCTTTGGCATCTATCTCAGGGAAGGTGACATTTCATCTGTAAGTTTCAATTTTGAATGATTTCCACCCACTCTCACTCCTCACTCCTCACCAGCACCCAAATAGTCTTCCTCCACTTATTAAAACTGTTCTCCCAAAGGATCTGTTACATGTATTTGTACCACACTGTAGATAACTGACAAGGCTTAATACTTTAATTTTAGGGTTAATTGCATTTTTTTCTTTGAAATAGTATTAATATGATGGAAAATGCAGAGGCGACATCCATTGACTAGAGCAGAGTTTCTCAACCTCAGCCGGGCTGGTTAATTCTTTGTTGCAGGGGCTGTCCTGCTTTCTACCTACTAGATGCTAGTAGCACCTTCCCAAGCCATCTCCAGACACTGCCAAATATCTCCTGGAGGTCAAAATTGTCTCAACTAGAGAATCAGTTCAAAATTAATATGCTTGTAGCGTTAATTGAATTGTAACTATGGTCAAAAGACAGTGGTGACTCTTAAGTCTGAATGAGTTAATGGTCAAACTGTTTGGAACATTGGAGAAACTTTCCTGGTGTCCCCAAATTTAGGCATGTAGAACACTCAGCTAGAAGTAAAAATGGCTGTGAGGAAGCAAACACACCCTGATCAGAAGAGTTCAGGGAAGCCGGAGGGCAGGCGAGGCAGATTCTAGAAGTACAGTCACTGAAGGGCTGCTCACTTTCTGGGGCTATCACAATACCCTAGAGTCCCAGGACACTGGGCAAAAGACAGCTTTGACCCTCCTACTCATCCTTTCTGTATAAACAGCCACAGTTCAGAAATAGTGTTGCTGTTTACTGTGAAAAAATAAAACAATAGAACAATAACTCTATGAAGGGTACGATACCATCAGGCCAAAGAGGCCTCTGCCAGGAGACATTTCTGAAGTCTGAAGGTGTGCGTAGGGGTAGCATAAATGCCATGGTTAATTTTTAACTTCCCCGTTGGTGAGTCCTGAATCAGAGGACAGTGTTTCTATGGTGTCAGGCGATATTCCTGTTCAGGCTGAAGTGTCACCTGACAGGCACCAGGTGAGTAATGCACAGGGTGGTGGCACCATTGTAAGCCTCTGCCACATCTCCTGAGGGCCCAGCTTTAATTACACCAGGATCCAGTGTTTGACATTTGTACTGGGTGACACTGTTCCTTCCTGCTACCTTTCCATTGTTCCACCCTCTCTTAGTTGCAGCATTCTGGCAACTACAGTTTCACATTACTAACTCATTGCCATGGTTTCCATTTGATGTGCGATGACGTCACAGCTGATGAGGAATGGAGCTTCCTTTTCACTCTGATTACAGCCTGCTACTCTTCTCTTTTCACACTCACTATAATACAGTGAATGCTCACAGTAATCAGCTCTCTTTCATATGGGTTCTGTCTTTCACTGAACATGTGATTTCCAGTTGATCATAGAACAGGCACTGAACAGAAGTAAAAACTGGAGTGTGCAGGATCAGTGGTTGGCATCCAGGAGCGGGTTCAGTTCGTTATCATAGAGACAATCTCAGACACAAGCATTGAGGACAAACGGGAGGAAATTACAAATTCTATATTTTTTGATTTTTTGTTGTTAAACAAATAGCAGACTTTAAAAACAAAGGGAAGTAAAAACACATCAAAACCTAATCATCGCACCACATAGAGATAACCACTGTCAGCATCTTCACTAATATTCTAAACTTTATTCCATACATATGTGTAGCAGAGATGGGGAATGCCTTAACGGACATTGGGTATGTGGACATCTCCTTACACTCAGCCAGACATATATTTGTGTTTTGTTATCCATGTGCACAAAGACTTTGACATTCTGGGTGAAGGAAGAAAGAGGAGAATATACATGGAAATCCAGGAGAAAGAGAAAAGGGCAATAGAGAATGTGGCATGGGGAATGCTCTGCTGGGTCCCATTGAAAATGGTTCTGGGCCGGGCGCGGTGGCTCAAGCCTGTAATCCCAGCACTTTGGGAGGCCGAGACGGGCGGATCACAAGGTCAGGAGATCGAGACCATCCTGGCGAACACGGCGAAACCCCATCTCTACTAAAAAGTACAAAAAAAAAAAAACTAGCCGGGCGAGGTGGCGGGCGCCTGTAGTCCCAGCTACTTGGGAGGCTGAGGCAGGAGAATGGCGTGAACCCAGGAGGCGGAGCTTGCAGTGAGCCGAGATCTGGCTACTGCACTCCAGCCTACGCAACAGAGCGAGACTCCGTCTCAAAAAAAAAAAAAAAAAAAAAAAAAAAAAAAATGGTTCTGAACCACTGTGGGAAAAAGGAGTTAGAAAGAATCAGATGCTAAAGGAGTCAATTTTCACGATACTCTGAGACTCAGGGCAAAAGCATCCTTGCTCTAGTGGCCTACAGGCAAAGGAAGACACAGAACAGAGGGGAGGACTTTTCCCTGAGTCCACCACAAACCACCGTGGAGCTGAGGCAGCCTGAGGTCTCAGGGGCATGGGAGGGATTTGCCTTTTGAATTTCTCCAGTGGGATGTCTGACAGGCACTTCATATTCAACAGATCCAAAACTTAACTCAGGTACTCCACTTGCCAAATAAGTTCCTCTTGCTGTGTTCCCCACCATGATTGTCAGCATTACATACCAGCTGTATAAGACACACGCCGGGGAGTCATCCTAGCCTTTTCCCTCCTCCCCATCATCCATATCCCATTGACCACCAGGGCCTACTGAGTCTACACTCCAATTTTCTTTTAAATCTATCCCCACTGCCACTGTCCTAGTCTAAGGCAACACCATCTGTTCACCCAGATCATTCCATAGCCTCCTAGTAAGTAAACCAGCCTTCAGTCTGAGCCCTCCTCGGTCCTTCCTCCCCAGTGCTGCTGGAGTAATCCTTCTAACACGGAAATGAAAGCAGGTCACTGCTGCTCAAATGATGTCAGTGGCTTTATCATCCATGTTGTCTGGCTTTTCAAAGGCATGTCTTGCAGTGCAGCCTTATAAGTCTACCTCGACACACCTCTGTATCCTCCTCATTCTTCATGCTTTTATAATGTCAAGCCATGTGACACTCCCTAAATATGCCATGTTTTCTCTTTGTTCTCCTCCTCCCTCTCCCATCTGCAGCTTCCCCTACTTATCTTCCTAAACACTACTCTTTTTGAAATGTTCATTTAAAGGGTTTCTTATCTTTTAAACCATCTCAGACTCCCCTGGGGATTACCCCTTTTCCTATGTTTTTATTGTAGCATCCTCACAAAATCACTTTAGTTCCTTCGCATTCTGGTGTTGCTGTGTGTTAGTGGGACTCTGTCCCCATTAACCTGTCAGACCCCTTGAGAAAAGGGACATGTCTTTTCATCTTGAGTTCCCCAATACTTAGTACTGTGCTTAGCATATGCTAGGTGCTCAGTGAATATTTGATATGTGTGTGAACAAATGAATCAATCAATCAATCAATAACAAATGACAGACAAACTCCAACTCTCAAACCTAAAAAAAAAAAAAAAAAATCAAAACTTTTCCCTTGCCCTTAGTGTAGATACTGCTCATTAACATAAGGCAAATTCTTCCTGTGCCTCTCAATACAGCAGGAGGCCAGAACTCACAGAATCACAGAATTAGAGCACTGGCTTTGGCATGAGAAAACCCTGAGTTAAAATCTGGCTTCTGCCATTTATTAGCTACATGACAGCGAATCTTCTTGAGCTTCTGTTTTGTACAAACTTAAGTTCGGCTTTGTGATATTATTCCTCTTTGGTCCATCTGTGCAGCCCAACTCCTTATTCAAATGACACTGCTAAAACATGCCTTGCCTTCTCCCCCACCTTTTTTTTTTTTTTTTGGAGACAGAATCTGCCTCTGTCACCCAGGCTAGAATTCAGTGGCATGATCTTGGCTCACTGCAACCTCCATCTCTCCAGTTCAAGCGATTCATGTGCCTCAGCCTTCTGAGTAGCTGGGATGACAGGTGTGCGCCACCACGCCTGGCTAATTTTTTGTACTTTTATTAGAGACAGGGTTTTGCCATGTTGCCCAGGCTGGTGTTGAACTCCTGAGCTCAGGCAATCCACCCGCCTTGGCCTCCCAAAGTGCTGGGATTACAGGCGTGAGCCACCGCATGAGGCCTATTACCACATACTTAATAGGGTTGTTATGAGGATGGAATGATGTATTTTAGGTGAAGTATTTAGAATAATACCTGGCACATAGAAATTACTCAATAAATGACAATTGTCATCATTTCTTTTGTTTTTAAGTTTTATTTCACTATTGTGTCATCCAATCACTGGAAACTTCTTAATGTCAAACACCCTTTTAAGAGTCTCTACACATATATACAAATTTTACAAACAATTGCAAGAGTTTTACAGAACTCCCAAAGCAATTTCATGGAATCCTTGTTGAGAATCTTCACACTAGGAAGTAGAAGAAGAAAGGAAGACGTATCATTCAAACTATATTTTGCCTTTTGGAAAAAAAAAATCTGAAATATGATTATAAATTGTCAATCACTAGGTGAAAGATCACAGATGCATCTGAATTTCTTAATACCTCTGGCAAAATGCCATGAAACCAAAATACCTATTTCAAGAAGAAAGTTGAGAGGTTTGAAAAATGTAGCCAGTGACTTACTTATCCTAACTTTCTGGTGGATCCAGTTTGCCCAACAGTTGTACCCTGGCCAGTGATTCTAGTGACAAATTTTGGGATGGATAATGTCCATGGGATTTCTTTAACCATAGAGTGAGCTGCACTATTGACCGACAGCATAGGACGATTTTTAATATATGTATACCCCGAAACCTCCTAGAAAATCCTAGAGTCTTTCTTTCTTACACAGAGAAGAAATTACACACTGTAAAGTAAGTGTGTTTCTGAGACTTAACACATTTGTTAGAAGAACTCAAAAAAACTGGGCATTATCCCCAGTCTTCTCCTGTCAGCTGGAATTAGTCTACTACTAGTGGCCGGAAATGCCTCTTAGACACTGACAACGTGGTATTCACAGCCTTATCAGTGCTTCTATATTTCTAATAGAATTTACCAGGCACCAGTTTGTTTTATATCAATACAGGGATGCAGAGTTTTCTTTTTCAATAAATTAATCTTTTAAAAATAAATGCACAAGGGGATCTCGTGATTTGATAACTATGGTATTGAAATGTATACAAAGTGAACAGTTCTCTTAGGAATTGTCCACTAATTTTAAGGTTTTATTTATAAATTTGAATTTTAGCATTTAAGATGTTTTAATAACAACGTGTAGCTATACAAGGTACGGCTTGTAGCAGAGCTTGAGGTCATCTGTAATGCACTTTTTCTTTCTAGTTTGGGAAAATACCTCATTTGTTTGATCCTCATTAGGACTGGAATTAATATTTTAACCAAGCAGAAAATTGCTCATCTCAGATTGGCAGCTGTGCCTGCCAGCATATAGTATTTTCTAGGTGACCATGATAGATAAGAAGAAAGTGTCAGAGTTGGGACAAAGAAACATCTGTTGCACGACCTGAAAGTAACAAATTAAATGTTTAACTCTCCCTTCATCCTTGGCCACTGTGGTGCAGTCTGCTGGATTGTTCCCCATTATCTTCCTTTAATAGGACCCCTCCTGTCAAGTTTTGACAGGGCCCATGGATGACCAGCAAGAGCCTCCTTTTAGTTATAGGTGGTCATGTGCACAAGTTCTCACCAACGAGATGCAAGTAGAAGTGACCTGCAAAATTTCCCTGTTGCATTACATCCTTAAAATAAATTTGATTAAGTTCTTATTTTCCTCTTTTTCATTCCCAGAGATCAGAATGAAAATGAGGTGGTAAACCAGTTTGCTTCATGGGGACTTAAACAGCCCTCTGGGGAAGGGATAAGCCACAGGATAAAAGGAACTACAGCTACCGCTCCACCCTGCACTGTTTGCAGAACTCTGGCCTGTTATTAAAGAGAGACAACGAAACTTCTATCCCGTTTAAGCCACTGCATTTGGACTTCTATATCCAAGCAGCTTAGCTTGGATATAGCTTGGCTCATCCTCAATGAGCCACAGTCTCCATTATGACGATACGCAGTGGTGTGGATAGCCTCTCAGATGGTCCCCAATGACCCTGCCTCATGGTATGTGTACCTTTGTATAATCCGATTCTCTTGAATGTGGATTTGTCTGGTGACTCTCTTCTACCAACAGATTGTGGCAAAGATGATGCGATGTCACTTTACTGATTAAGTTCCAAAAGGCTATCATCTCCTCTTGCTAGCAGACTCTCTCCCTTGCTGGCTGTGATGATGCAAGTTGCCATGTTGGAGCTGCCTATGTGGCATGAAACTGAAGAGGGCCTCCAGCCAACAGCCAGCAAGAAACTGAGACCCTCAGTCCAACAGTCCACAGGGATCTCAGGGTTGCCAACCACCATGTGAGCCTGGAAATAGATCCTTGCCCAGTTGAACCTTAAGATCACTACATCTCAGCTGACACCTTGACTGCAAGTCTGTAAGAGACCCTGAAGTGCAGGAACTTGCTAAGCCTGCCCAGACTCTTGACCCACAGAAGCTGTGAGACAATACATGTAGGTTGTTTTAAGTTTGGGGATAAGTTGTTATGCAGCAAAAGGTAACTAATGCCCACAGAGACATCATTTTATTTTCATACAATGACATGTAACAGAAATAATGTGTTGAAGTCAGAAAGTGAATTTTTAAATATTAGAGAAGGGGATGAGCCTGATGCTAACTTAGGACTGCATACTGCATAGGGCCTCAGTTCTTTGCTGTGGTCACGGAATCCCAGGGTGTGATCCTCTGCTTTGGAGATCCTTAGACTTGATTTATTTGCAAGCCCAGGGTTGTTCAGGCTCAGGGGAGCTTCACCGGCTAAACAAACTCCCAAGAGAGCTATATCTAAATCAGAATGCCGATTTGTTAATTTACTTTGATAAATAAAACTGCCAAGTGGATCAGATAAGTTATATCTTTGTAGGTTAGTTCTTCAAGGCTGAGTAAAGTGCCACCTTATTTTTCTACTGTCTCTTTCTGTCTCTCTCTCTCTCGCACGCACACTCTCTCTCTCTCTCTCTCTCTCTCTCTCTCTCTTCCATATTCAGAATAGACTTCTATGAGTTCAAATATTGTATCTCCTGATATATTGATGCCATTAAGTAGGCCACAGCTTGCTTTTCCAAGCAGCCATGCTCTATATCTGGTTAAACACACTTGGGGTAGACACCTGGAAGCCCAAGTGAGCATGGATCTTCCCATCTAGCTCCCTTCCTTGGAATTGGGTCCTTCTCAGCTGCAAAATGACTTTTCATCCACATTCTTTTGGAGTTCTAGGTCAAGGCTCCAACTGGACTCTGGTCATTAATGCCATCCATCTGCAGTACCTTTCATGTCCGTGCCTACACTGGCTTTCTATTTGCTCCTTGCTGCCGCTTACAATGACTCCTTTACCCATTGTAACAGATCCTTCTGGTGCCCCGTCTCAAGTTTTGTCTGCCCAGCTTTTACTCCAGCCACCGCGGTGACAACCAGCTCCAGGCAGGTGTAAACCTGACAGCATGTTGCTTCAGCTGCACCTTGCTATCATTTGATTTTTACCTGGGGCTTCTCAGAGGCCTTAGGGTAGGACACCTGTGGAAACCTGCCTGGCACTCACACTGCTGCAGCCTCACAAGCAGTCCAAGCCCCACTAAGACAGTCCTTGACTCCCCCCTTAAGGAGAAGAAGAAGGTGGACAAATTTCAAGGTTCATTCCACATGGCATCTCAGAAGTTTCTGAAGGCAGGATAGAGCCCTATTCACTCACAGTAGAGATCACTCAAGAACATACCTTTGCATTAACTTTTTTGCCTTTCTTGTTTCAATCTCCCCATTCCCC
This sequence comes from Macaca thibetana thibetana, assembly GCF_024542745.1. NCBI lineage: Eukaryota > Metazoa > Chordata > Mammalia > Primates > Cercopithecidae > Macaca > Macaca thibetana. Next base: position 142,572,052 of record NC_065578.1, on the reverse strand, counting down.
CACTCCTACTCACTAGGATCTTGTCCTCAAATCAACTAACTGCATGCAAGCCATCACCTCAGGCTCTGCTTTCTGGAAGAAACCTGGTGAAGCTTACCCCTCTCTAATGCTTCATTCACTGATGTCCCTGCCACTGTTCCATTGAGGTCTTTGGCCTCTGGCTCTTCTCCTTCACTGCTACTCCTGTTGCCATTGTCCTACACAGCAAGGATGACCCCATCTACCACCCAAGCATTACAGAGTGCTTTGATCTTCTCTAATTAAATGGCCTCCACCCAACTTCAGCATCCCCACTGGAAATAAACTTTTCCCTAAACAGGTCTATTTCTGAAATCTTAAACATCGGTATCTCAGCTTTGAATATTGAAACATCAATATTCACCTATGGATCCTATTTCCTCATTCTTATTCCCACTCTCTAGTCTTTGAATTTCACTGAGACCTCTGGTGCTTTGACCACTCTATTCTCATTCCCTTGGAGCTTCTTTATTCTCTTCCCTACCCACCTAGATTTTATTTCTTTTTTGAGACAGTCTCACTCTGTTACCCAGACTGGAGTACAGTGGCACAATCACAGCTCACTGCAACCTCAACCTCATGGGCTCAAGTAATCTTTCCATCTCAGCCTCCTGAGTAGCTGGGACTACAAGTACACACCACCATGCCCAGTTAAATTTTGTATTTGTTGTAGAGATGGGGTCTCCCCATGTTGCCCAGGCTGGTCTTGAACTACTGGACTGAAGCAGACTGCCTGCCTCAGCCTCCCAAAGTGCTGGGATTGATTATAAATGTGAGCCACAGCTCCCAGCTCTCCTTCCTAGATTTTATGGTTAGTTATTTCAGTCACTCTTCAGAAAGGCTCTTGCCTCCCTACTCCTGTATATTTTGCTTTCCGAAACTTATTTTTTATCATCCAAATCCTCCAATCATTCCACTTATAATCAAGCAGATGAGCACTGCCGCAGAAAATCACATTATCAGGCAGATGCCGTTACTCTATATATGAACACCAAACTCAGCTGAACCTTCCTCACCCACCAACCCTGTCTGATTATGTGTCCTGCTTCCATGCTACATAGCACACTGTGCATTGGATACATAGACACATCATTTAGCACTTATTTAATGAGCACCTGTTATATGTTAGGTGTTGCATTAAGTGTTCGGGGTGGAATTCTGAATGACAAATATGGAAATACATCCCGGCTGTTTGGGAGGCTTACATTGTTCTCTGATATACTGCACTCTAGTCATCGTACTGTGCTTGTCTGTTTTCATTATTAGACTGACTTTGTCTTATTTATATTTTGGATCCAAAGCATATGGCATGTAGTAGGGGTTCTATCCATTTTTGTTGTATAAGTGAACAAATGAGTGAAAAAGATTGCTGTTGATAAATAAGCATACCTCTAATATTCAGACATTCTTATTCAACACTCAGAGGGTAATCTGTTCTCAATGTGGGCCCTCAGGTACTGACTGCAGGGTGCACGAGAAGAAAAAAATGCATCATTTGATTCTACTTCACTACCCCACGTGTTTATTGTCATTTTCCATTAAGATGCCAAGTTTTGAAAAAAATTAGTGAAGAAGTTTAGAACAAATGGTTCTTGACATCGTACATGTCCCCTCATATAATTTGTGTGGGCTTCCCTTCCCATGTATGCTAAGTTCTGTATCTTTTGGTCTCTGCCTCCATGTGTTTCTGCAAGTCTTTCCTAGTTAGGTGCTCTGTCTGCTCTGGACATTAATTCCTGGGTTGGGGCGGTGAGTACTGGGATGTCTAGGAACACAAGTTAGCATCCAGCTGCCTATTCAGCAGAGAAGACCTCCTTGGCCTAATGGGCCAACAAGTCATGGGGAAGCATGAATATGAGGAGGGGCTTGAGACAGAGAAGGAGCAAGATCCCTTCCTTCAAACCCCAGCCTCATATGTCCAGAACGCTTTCATAATGGAGTCTTTTTACCTAATTACTACATTGGTGTGGTAATTGGGGATATGGTCCCAGAAAGCCTGGGTGAATAGCAGTAATCATGCAATAAAGGAAAAGAAGGAAAAGGTAGAGAGAAACAGCTCCTCCTTGTATTAGTCCATTTCGCATTGCTATAAAGGAATAGCTGAGACTGGGTAATTTACAAAGAAAAGAGGCATATTTGACTCATGATTCTGCAGGCTGTGCAGGAAGCATAGCACCAGCATCTGCTTTCGGCGAGGGCCTCAGGAAGCTTTTACTCATGCATGGAGGAAGGCAAAGCAGGAGCAGGCATTACATGGCAAGAGAGGGAGCAAGAGAGAGGGATGCCAGGCTCCTTCAAACAGCCAGTTCTCATGGTGAATTCATTACTGCAGGAAGGGCATCACGCCATTCATGACAGATTCACCCCCATGACCCAGACATCTCCCACTAGGCCCCACCTCCAACATTGGGGGTCACATTTCAACATGACATATGGAGGGGACAAACTATATCACCCCTGATATGCACCTCCTCAGTGAGTATTACCCAGTCACTTATTGGTTTTTGTTTGTTTGTTTGTTTTGAGACAAAGTCTCACTCTGTCACCCAGGCTGGAGTGCAGTGGCACCATCTCAACTCACTGCAACATCTGCCTCCCGGGTACAAGCAATTCTCCTGCCTCAGTCTCCCGAGTAGCTGGGACTACAGGTGCACGCTACCACACCTGGCTAATTTTTGTGTTTTTTTTAGTAGAGATGGGGTTTCACCATATTGACCAGGCTGGTCTCAAACTCCTGATCTCGTGATCCACCCACCTCGGCCTCCCAAAATGCTAAGATTACAGCCGTGAGCCACCGCGCCCAGCCGCCACTCACTGTTTTAACTCTATGCCTTTGGGTCTGGGTTGTAATAATGCCCCTTACATCACTCTTTATCACAGGAATTTATAGAGTTTCCTTGTATGTTTCCTAGACTGTGAACACTTTGGAGAGACATTTTCTTATTTATGTAACTCCTGGGACATGGCTATTACTAGTTATCCAATGAATTCTGGGTTAATTAATGTTTTTCATCTCTGCAATGTATAATATTCAGATCGAGGAAAAGAATTTCAAATCCATGTAATATGCCAGCATGTTACTATTATTTTGAAGATTGGTCAAGAAATTCTCAGAAAAGATTTTTAAGTAAAATTAATTTATTTGATATGAATAAAAAACATTTTGTTAAATTGCCCATTTTTTTTTTTTTCTGATAGGCAGCATAACTAAGGTGAGGGATGTAAAGTTAACCACACTTGGATTGCATGTCCCAACTTTAGAGAGCTGACGTCGAGGCTGAGGGGTGCTATTGAGATGCTGCAGGGCAGCCCCCTGACTCAGAAACTCTGGGCTCCTGCAGGGAGAAAGAGATGCAGTTAAACTACAGCACAAATTGAGGTTAGGTTTCAGCTGAGCATAAGGAAACCGGAATTTGTTGCTGAAGGGTAGAAACCTGAGGATGTGGGACTTTCCTTTGCAGCCTCTTCTCGGCTAAACCTGCCCTGCCCCTCCTACACCCAGACAAAATAAGCTCCTCTCTCGACACTCCTCAAGCTGCCTGTGCTTCCTCTACTTCCTCACCTTTGAATCTGTTGTTACCCCTGCTCAAAAGACCCCCACTCTCCCCTTCCCACCTCTTCCCTAGTTATCCTAGGTAAACAAATAAATGTGCTAGAGGATTTGGGAATATTGTCCCATTTCACTCTGTACTTCCCTGAAATTTATGCACATTCTATTCAAGTTGCTTATTTAATCGTTTACTTGTTTTCCCACTAGACCACAGACTTCATGAGGGTGGGAACCATGTCCAACTTGTTTCCTATTGTAGGCCTGGCCCTCAGCTTTGTGTCTGTCTCATAGTAGGTGTACAGCAAATGCTCAGTGAATGAATAAATATTCAGCCTCTCCCTCTGCATAGGGTGTATCCTTCATCCTTTTGAAATGATCACTTTACCCAAGTTTTGCTTGAATTCTCCTGCCTAATTTGGATTTAGAGATGCCACTCCCTGCCATACATTCCACTGCAAAATTTCCCAAACCATTTTGACATCAAAACTCCTTTAAAATTAGAATGTACTGCCAGAGCATTGACAAAAGGTCAAGAGATGTAATAGAGGCTTGGTTTCTATTTATGCCAGAAAAGTGACAGACAAAACAAATGCTATCATAAATGATTAACATTTTATCAGTTTTTTTTTTTTGAACATTATGTGACAGTGAAAAAACATTTCTACGTAGTCCTGCATGGATTTCTAGGGAGAGTATTTTGTTTGCCATGTGGGAAATGGGGTGGGTGGAGGGTGGGGGTTGAATATACTTAAGTAGATCTCAAGGAGCTGGAGGACTGGAAGGCAATATCAGTGAGGGAAGGAGGGAAAGGCAGATGGGGAAACAGGGACACACAGACCTGGCAGCTGGCAGACTAGACCAGTCTTGGAGAGCAATTACCCAAGGGAAATTTTTTAATGAAGTCATCCATGATGCACCATGAAATCTTCAGTGAAATCTACCTTGCACACTAATACCCCATGGAGTGGATTTTATATTATGGAAATTGGGAGAAGAACTGTCAGTATTAGCACAGGACAAACACAGAGGATGCTGTGGAGAGAGACAACTTTCTGAGTGCCCCAAGGAAGGCCCACCTCAGCATCATGGCACATCTAAAAGAAACACAAGTCTGGCTTTGAAAGCCTTAAAGACTAATAATGATTATTATTGAAGACTATTTTGGTAATACTGCTTTTCCGTGAGCAGAAAAAGAGAGAATTATACTGCAAAGCACAGAGAAAAACTAAGCAGTTTTTCCCCATCCTTCTCGGTGTGGAACAACATTATTCATGGATGCTGCTTCCAGTTCCTTTCTCTGCCTGTCTTTCCAGAACTTTGATGACCTCTCCCTGTCTTTAAGTTTGTGTCATTCCTTGTGATCTTTTTCTATGAGTTCATTGATGTTTGCATGGTTTCTCTCAACCTTTAATTTGCCTTTTTATCCCATCAGCACCACAAAGGCACAAGGAGCTAAATATAAAACATAGGATATTCTTCAGAAGGAGTGACAAGAGAAAGGATATAATAGTTAAGGTTTGACGGTTGTTGTCTTCCTTCTAAAATTGTCACACAAAAATTAGAAAAGTAGAATATTGTCAGAGAAAACATAAAAATCTTATTTTACATGCTAATGTAAAATGTGACATCAAAAAAAAAAAACCATTTCAACAAAAACAACGTTTTGTGTCTAATTTTGGAAATGATATATTGCTGAATTAAAATCCAAATTTGAAGTGCAGCATTTAATCTATTCCACAATTTCCTTTCATTGCAAAGAAAAATTTTTTAAATCTCGTCTTTTTTTTTTTTTTTTTTTTTTTTTTTGAGACTTTTGCTCTGTCACCCAGGCTGGAGTGCAGTGGCACAATCTCGGGTCACTGCTACCTCCGCTTCCCTGGTTCAAGCAATTCTCCTGCCTCAGTCTCCCAAGTAGCGGGGACTACAAGCACCTGCCACCACTCCTGACTAATTTTTGTATTTTTAGTAGAGATGGGATTTTGCCCTGTTGGCCAGGCTGGTCTCGAACTCCTGACCTCTGGCGATCCACTCGCCTCTGCCTCCCAAAGTGCTGGGATTACAGGTGTGAGCCCCTGTGCCCAGCCAAAAAAATCCCATGTCATAGAGGTGGTGAGTGTTACAGGGAAAGAAAGAGCCCAAATTATATATTTTGCAAAATCTTGGTATCATTGACTTAGATTATTCTGGAATAATTCAGTGTTTCATTTTCAACATCTTACTCCCAGGCATATTTAGAAAGCAAAGCTTTAACCTTCATTTTGATGTATTCCAAGTTTTTCTTGATTGTGACAGTTTGAGAATCTCAACACTCTTTTTTTGTTGTTTGAAAAGGTCTTTTTTTGAGTCACAGATCTGTGGAGCATGAATTTGTGTGGCATAAATATTTAATATAAAAGAAACATTAAATATTCATTTATGTTGAAATTGTAAGACAAGATAGATAACACGCAGCAGCGGACACCGAATAAATGACATAGATCAACCTGTAATCAATGCTGCTTATGCATCACTATAGACAGTGAACATTTCGCATTCTTATATTAAGTAATAATCTTTCAAGGAAAGTGCTCTTGGATATGGCAGATTATTGCATATTTGGGGTCATCATGTAAGAGCATATTTTGGATTTCCTTGTCTGAAAATATTGAGATGAAAAACAATTACTAGCATTGTGTCAATTTGTTTTCTAAAGTGTCAGTCAATGTCTTGAGGCACAGTAGTGCTTCAGGGAACCCCATTTGGGAAATGCTGCCTGTGGCAGACCAACTCTAAGAGGGACCTCAATGAGCCCTGCTTCCTGGTATTCATGCCCTTATTTAATCCCCTTTCCTTGAGTGTGCATGGAACTTGTAACTACTTTTAACCATCAGAGAAAGCAAAGAGGATGGGATGTCACTTTTATGATTAGGTTACATAACATAGTAAATTCTGACCTGCTAGCAGATTCTCTCATTTGCTGGCTTTAATCAGAAAACTGTCATGTCAAAGAGGCCTGCATGGTAAGGAATGGTAAGGAGAGCCAACAAGGAAATGAATCCTGCCACAACCTCATCAGCTTGGAAGCAGATTCTTCTCCAGTTGAGCCTTCACAGAAGACCCCAGATCTGGCAGACACTTTGCTTGTAGCCTTAGGAGACATCCTGAAGTGGAGGACCCAGACAGGCTGTGCTTGGATCTCAGTCCACAGAAACTGTGAGAAAGTAACTGTGTGTTGCTAAAAGCCACTAGGCTTATGTTTATTTGTTACACAGTAATAGGTAACAAATATACCTCCCTAACCTGAATTATAAGTCGGAATGTCAGTATTAATTCTGATAAATTTGCAGTTTTTATAAAGAATATTCACAAAGCCAGGTGCTTCCAAGTAAAATCTGGATTACTGGTAAAATATTTTCCTTTTCTCTTTTTTTCCTTTTGGCAAATGCTGGAAGTTTTTTGGATGACCTACATGTATAAGTTATGGATGTTAAATAATCTTGCCTTAAGTTGATCCTTTTAATGTGAATTAACAAACTACTAATCCTCAAAGATTGACCCTAGCAGAATTTCCAGCTCTTCTCTGAACATTTAAAGGAGCTAGAAACCTAGTTTCCTTTGTACTTCACCTTGCTCCTTTTAGACTTGCCCCATTAAACAACCTTGCCTCATTCTCCAACTTCTACTCAGGCAGCTTCAGATCCAAATAAAGACAACAGCATCTAATATTTATTAAGATACAAGTGCCAGGCATTGTACTATGTACTTTACATTGACTGATTGATTTAGCATTAATGGCAATTGCATGAGACAGGTAATATTACTATCTCTATTATACAGATGTGAAGACTGAGGTACACAAGTTAGGTAACTGTTACTCCTCCTCCTCCTCCTGTCCACCGCTCCAGCACCCTGGCAGCTCCAGCAGATGTTGACTCACTTGTGGTTCTTGTTTGCTCTGTCCTGGGTCACTTCTTACTCAAGACTGATAATGTCTTCCTGGATAGTAGACTGTTCCTAACCTGGGCTGTATGCCATAGTCCCTTAGGTTTTTCAAAGTACATTGAATCAGATCTACGCATTGGGAAGCCCAGGAAATTATATTTTGGCAAATCTCCCCAGTGAAATCAAATAATCATCCTAAGCATCTCTTGTCCAATAGATGTGGGAGATGCACTGCGAGTCAGAAGTCCAATGCTTTCTCCGCATGCAGCAACGATGACCGCATGAATTTCAACCAGTCATCAGCTGCAGTTCTCAGGACGAGAATGAGAATACTTCACAGACTTCTCAAATTATGCTACTGTGTAAAAAGAATGTGCTTGATATAGTTTGAATATATGTCCCCTCTAAATCTCATGTTGAATTGTAATCCCCAATGTTAGAGGTGGCCTGGTGGGAGGTGATTTGATCATGGGGTGGATTTCTCATGAATGATTTAGTGCCATCCTCTTGCTGCTATCCTTGCAATAGTGAGTGACTTCTTGCGAGATCTGGTTGTTTAAAAGTGTGTGGCACCTTCCACTGCCTCTTGCTCTTGTTCCTGCCATGTAAGACACCTGCTCCTCCTTCAACTTCTGCCATGACTGTTAGCTTCCAGAAGCCTCTGCAGAAGCAAATCTTGGTGCTATGCTTTCTGTACAGCCTGCAGAACCATGAACCAATCAAATCTCTTTTCTCTTTACATTACCCAGTCTCACATATTCCTTTATAGCAATGCAAGTGTGGATCTGCTGAGTGGTTACAACCATTTTAGCTACTTCCAGCATAGATGAAGGCCAGCATGGGTACTCGTGCTGATTTGGAGAGAATATTTTCAGGGTAGGTGCATCGTACCTCTTCCCTTCCCTTTATATCCAATCTGGTGGGTAGGTGGCAGAGGTACAGGCTGAGGGTGGAGTGGGAGTGTTTCTGTTCTTTACCTTCATCAACCCAGACCCTAATACACAGATGACCAAATGCCAGTCATTCATGGCACTGCCTTAAAGTAATGGCAAACAAATTGTTTATCAGTTTATCAGTGTTTTATTGTCATTTTTGAAAGCCCCATCCTTGAAATTATTATAAGTATTAAGAAGTACAACTCCACAACCTGTTCTGGACTCCTATAAGTCTGTAGGGACGGGGTGGGGGCAGTTTGAAAATACAAAAGGGAAAGCTACTGATGAATTTGATCTTTTTGGCTTGACCCCTGGCTGATCATCCAATTCCCTGGCCACATCAGAGGGTTTAGAATTACTGACCAAGGTGGGAAGGCCATCCTCATTAAAGCAAGGAGCATTTTTCCTTCCAAAGCATTTGTACTGTTTGTATAGAGTGTACTTTTATCCTGTGTGGCATAAGAGAATGCACACAGGAAACATTTGGTCTAATGCTAATCCATTAACAGGCAGGCAGACTCTGTACCCACCTGAGCTATTACCTAGGCACGTGATATATTTAAAATTGTTTTCTTCTTTGGCTATGCCTGCCATAAATTCTTCACTTTGAACTCTTTTTTTGGCTACGGTATCATAATATATGAGGTTTCTCTCTAAAGATTTTTTTTCTGTTTCTCCCAAGAGCATAAGGACTCTCTTACAGAATGTGGATAATGCAAATTTTTTATTCTGAGAAGAAAATCTCCTCACTTTTTCCCTCCTTCCCTCTGTCACTTTACAAAGTGCAGAAGTGAAGGAGAAGGGCAGGCTTCTCCATGTAGTTCTCCCTCCTAAGCAACACCATCATATTAGAAAACGTTGATATGAACAGAAAAACCCAGATAATAAGGATGATGACTTACACTGTGGATCATGTGCAAAGAGAAGATGCTAACTAACCAACCAATGATAAAATGATGTCCTGCATTTCTGCAGCTCATTTCCTTCATCTCTCTACAATGTTGGTAAATATTAGCAAATTTCCTCCACCTCCTCAGGTGACAATTGGTCAATTGGAGAAACTCATCTGCATTTGTGGTGGAGTCTACAGAAAGAACCCTCCCATTCTGTTAAGTCACTTATTTGCCTTTTTAAGTTACTTATTTGCCTTTTTTTTTTTTTTTTTTTTTTTTGACAGGGTCTCATTTTGTCACTCAGGCTGGAGTGCAGTGGTGCAATCTTGGCTTACTGCAACCTTGACCTCCTGGGTTCAAGGAATCCTGCCCCAGCCCCCTAAAGTAGCTGGTGTGTGCCACCACGCCTGGCTGATTTGTGTATACTTATTTGCCTTTAAAAAGAATGACATTTTGAGAAACTTTTTCTCTTTTATGATCTTGTTCTTTGTTCATCTCTTGATGGGAGAAAAGGAGACCGATACCACAAGCTGGTGATACCACATCTGGGGGACACCTGTAGTCTTTTGATGCCCTGAATATTAATCCTCTCACAAGACAGCCTCTATTTCTTCCCAATAACTGCAATATAGAGCACTTTTATCTTGCTTCAGTATGATGTAAAATGTGGTTCTATATGATCATAAAATTGGTTTAAATGCAATTATTTCAAGACTAGTTAATGGACATTTATTATTTAACAATATCTTTTAAGGTCATTTGCAGCCAGGAAGGAAAAAGCTAACTTCTTTATCTTCTCTTTATTCCACTAAGAAACATATATTTGTTACTGAAAATGCTCACTAATGATTTTAGCTTATTTGTTAATTTAGGTTTGTTTTCTAATAAAACTGGGGTGCAGTTATTTGGCTACCTGAATTGGTAGCAAATAATCTTTTAAAGAGAAATACTTGACTCTCATTACAGCACTTGTTTCTGAAAGGCTATAAGCTGCTACTTAGAAGTGGTACCAGACTTTCTCCCCATGTGAATTCATTTTTCAAGCTACCATCTTCAAGGTTATTATCCAGTTCAGGCAGAGGCTGCTGTTAATGAAAGCCAGAGAGCTTTCTCCTACTCACTAGTGACCTCTAAGACGTCTTCACCAATTATCGTTTCCATTCTAGTCTGTCGAAAGCCACTGCCAGTAAAATCTATAACAGTTGTTTCAGCCTCTTCTCCCTGTGATCCCTCATCCCAGGATAGCAGCTGGACTGGTCTTTGGATCGACAGCAGTTCAGCCCTCCCGACTGCTCTGAAGTCCCAGGGAGTGTTTATAACATCAGCCTTCAGATGGCTGCTCAGTTCAGGGCAACCCTGTTTTCTCTAATGTTGGTTGGGCAGGAAGCAGGGCTTTGTGCAGGAGGAAGAAAAAAATATAGCATTGAATGAAATTATATTTTAGATTTTGGGAGCTGGAAGGGCTCCTGGAGTTTATGTAGGCAACCTTTATTATTAGTCTTGATCTTCATGTGGTAAACCACACTAAAATCTTTCTCCCTGCTCCCTGTAGCAGTGGGACGTGCAAAAATGGACCTCATGAAAAACACAAACCATCAGAGACTATTTACTCCTCCCCCTCCCCAACCAGAAAGGAACAGGGAGAGAATTAACCTAAGAGTCTGTTTGTGTGGCATGGTTTGAGGCACTGGGATACGAGACGTGCTTTTTGTTCTATACAGCAAACAGCCTAGTAGAAAACAGACAAGTAAATCAGCCCCTCTTCTGACCAGGGTAATATGTGCCACACTAGTAGCACACACAGGGCACTGAGAGCATGGAGGAGGGCATTTAAATTTGACTTGGGGAGCAAGTCGCTAAAGGCTTCTTGGAGGAGGTGAGGCTTGACTTCATTCTGATGAAAGAGTTGCAATCAACTGGTAGAAATATAGCTGCCTGGGGGTCAGGAAACCTGAATTCTGCATCCAGCAAAGCCACTCATATGACCATGGACAAAAATCTATACATTAAAAAAACGTGGCAAGAAAACCTTACACAAGAGCGTAGAGAAAAACGAGGCCATGCTTCAAAAAGAAAGGCCATGCTCCTTTCTTAAACCCTTCTGTCCTCAGACCTCTCCGACAGGTGAAAAGACCCAGAGAGGTTCACCCTGGTGCTTGTCAACAGCAGCAGCCCCAGGGAATGGTGACTTTAAATATTTGAAATGACAAGTGAGAACAATTGTCTCTGAGGTCTTTTACCCTGAAAACCATAAAGGTTTGCAACTGGGGATTTATCTGATTGCCCTGGGCTCTCACACAGGCTGTCACTGTTTACACATTAGTTGGAAAGGTGTCTTCAGCTGGCTTCAGCCAGTAGCTCCCCACAGTAAAGATGAGGGTCCTTTCCTCAGACTTAGAGGCTCTATATTATTATGGTGCGTTACTTTATTACTAGCGTATATTAAGTGTCTTTTCAGTGTCATGCATTAGACTGGAAACTGTTATACACAGGTGGCATGCTCACAATCCCTAAGACACATGCAGTTCAGCAGGAGAGACTAACACTAAAATCCATGATGACAGAACAATGTAATAAATCCTATAACAAGGCAGGGACCCAATGGACATGGATGAGATCCTGCTGAGGGGCGCAGGCAGCGAGGGATTCTTGGACGAGTAAATCCTTGAGCACAGAGTTTGAAGGAGAAAGTGCAATTAGCTGGATGAATATGCATGTTTGTATGTTAGGGATGGGTGGAAAGGGATGTGGTTAAAATAGCCTTCCAAACACAACGATTTGGCCAAAGCATTTGTCCTTTCTTCAAATGCTTTGAATAAACTTCTAACTACTTAGTACTCAAAAATTAATCCCAGAGGGATGATATCTATCTTCGCCTCAGTTTTTATTTTATTGTATTTTTTTAGACAGCATCTCTTTCTGTCGCCTAGGCTAGAGTGCAGTGGCATGATCTTGGCTCACTGAAACTTTTGCCTCCGGGTTCAAGTGATTCTCCCACCTCAGCCTCCTGAGTAGCTGGGACTATAGGCGAATGCTACCAGCCCAGCTAATTTTTTTTATTTTTAGTAGAGATGGGTTTTTGCCATGTTGGCCAGACTGGTCTTGAACTCCTGGTCTCAAGTGATCTGCCCACCTCGGCCTCCCAAATGCCGTGGGATTACAGATGTGAACCACTGTGCCCAGCCTTCCCTTCAGTTTTAAAGAGCAATGAAATAAAACTTGCTCTACTCACACAGTAATTTTTAGGATAAACTTGCTGTTGGAGATGTTAGAGATCATTTCTTCACAGCCCTCTCTGATGCCCAAATTTTCTATGCAGAAACATTCTTGAGAAGAAACTTTTCAGGCATCCATAGGCATTTTGCTAATGATAAAGTAAAGATAGAGAAAGGGTTTGGTAGGCTTAAACTTCCTTTTTATATTCAGAATATTAAGCATTAAGGTTTAAGAATTTGGGTTCTGGAACCAGACTGGCAGCAAACCCTGACACTACAACTTTCTAGGTGTTGACCTTGGGCAAATTACTTAAAATCTATGATCCTCAGTTTCATCATCTCTAAAATAGAGAGAGTAATAGTCTAACCACTTCATGGGATAATCTTTGTAATGGATTTAACACAGTACCTGGTATAGAGTACATGCTCAATAAATTATCTGTCTGTCCATCTATCTATCTATCTATCTATCTATCTATCTATCTATCTACCTATCTATCTATTTATCTACTATCCATCCTACTTACATAAATCCCACTCCTCACCCCATCCTAACAGGCAGATGGACCAGCTGCAGTTCCCCTGCTTCCACTTGAATTCACATTTCCTCTTACTAAAGTTATCACGAGGCCTCAGGGAAGGGATTAAAAATAAATTTCATTAGGAAACAGATATGGCTACTTGCATGTTTTATGACAGTTTATGCTGTGAAAAATGAGAACCCTTTGGAGATATTTTGTAAAATGTTACATCTTTGAGGAAACTTGTCAGTGAATGTACGTAGAGTGCCACCCTTCTCTTTTCGTGTTCCTGTCTGTGCTTTTTCCTGAGGAACAGATGACCCAGGATACATACATAATATAGTGACACTCCAAGCTATATTGTGGCAGTGAGGTGCATGGGCAGGTTGGTGGGGACACAGCAGCTGTCTAGTCACTCCCTAGATCCCACATAAAAGCACGCTGGCCAGGCTGGTCTCAAACTCCTGAAACCCCGTCTCTACTAAAAATACAAAATTAGCCGTGCATGGTGGTGCACACCTGTAATCTCAGCTACTTGGGAGGCTGAGGCAGGAAAATCACTTGAAGCTTGGAAATGGAGGTTGCAGTGAGCTGAGATCATCCCGTTGCACTCCAGCCTGAGCAACAAAAGCAAAACTCCATCTCAAAAAAAAAAAAAAAAATGCTGGCTTTCTAGGGGCCTTTATCAGACCCGACTTTTCTTCTTTCTACTCCCAAAATGTGTATGAGCATGGATTAATCTTTACTCCAACCAAACTATGATTTGATTCACATTATGCTAGTACCTGGAAGGGATGCAGAAGTCTTGGTGAAATAGCTTAATTGTGACGTATGCAAGTATGTGATTAGATTAATTTCTATTGTGTTCATTTGATGTGAATACAGTTGACCCTCCATATCTGCAGTTTCCACATCTGCAGATTCAGACAACTGCAGATCGAAAATATCTGGAAAAAAATTAAAAGTAACTATATAACAATAAAAAGAATACAAATAAAAACAATATAGTATAGTGACAATTTATGTAGCATTTACATAGTATTAGGTATTATAAGTAATTTAGAGATGATTTAAAGTACGCAGGAATATGTGTATAGGTTATATGCAAATACTATGCCATTTTATACAAAAGACTTGAGCATCTGCAGATTTTTATATTCTTGGGGGTCCTAGAATCAATCCCCCCAGTATATTGAGAGATGATTGTACTGTGGTCATTGGCAAAAGGGAAATAATAAAGTGAACTAGAATAGTCAGAGAAGATTTCAGGAAGGAGTTGGATATTTAAGGTTGGTTAGGATGGAAAGTTGAGATTATTTTAAAGTTGAACAGGGATTAAAATGTAGACTTCTAAATTGAATATTCAATTGCTAGGTCATACTGTTCTTGGCCATGGGGGATTGAAATATTTATCCCAGATTTTTCTATGTTGTGGGATTTGATATCGACAAAAATGTTTGTTCTCTTATGACCACTGTGAATGACTTCAACTCAGGTTTGAAAGTAAGAAGGAAAACAGGAGATGAGTAAAATTTTAAGAGCAAGCTGAGTGTGGAGAGCTATGCAAGAGAGCTGCAGAATGATACTTGGTTAGGAGTGCAGTGCTTTCTGTTGGGAGTACTGTTGGTATCTATAAATTGTTTTTGGAGGCCAGATATTCTTTAGGGTGAAAAGGAGGAAGCACCTGGGTATATGAATCCTGCGGAGAGCAGTCACCATCCTTTCCCAGGCTCCATCATGGGCTATGGAAAGCTGGAGTGCTACACAGTCTGAAGATATAATGAACTTAATCATGTGGAAGGGCAAGGTCATATCTTGTAAGGTCTATGCCAGCCAGAGATGATGAAGAATGGTCGAGAAAAAAAGTGAAAGTAAAATAGAGGGAAGGGCATGACAAAAAGGGAAGGGGAAGGAGAAAGGGGCTGAGGAACAGAGGATGGGACACAAGGTGGGAGAGAAGTGGATGAGTGGAATTTTTTGTCTGCTGGCCTTTGTGGTTTCTGGGTAAATTGATTTACATTCTTAGGGCTGCTGTTGATTGATAATTGTGTTTGTTAAGTGATTCCCCAAACATTTCTTTCTGTTGAAATACTTCAATTAATAAAAAGATAAATATGCAAAAATATTAGCTCAAGAAGATGGTTCTTAGGTGATTCAAGCTCCTCCTAATCTCCACTAACAAGACTTAACAGATGTTAAAATTTTCTCATATTCCCTTCAGATCTTTTCTTCTTTTAAAGGAAATTATTCATTATACAGGGTGTCTTGACCTCTCCTCTGAGCTCAGATTCACCTGCAAATTGGATCTCTCCATCTGCATGTCCCATAGGCACCTCAGACTCATTGTGTTAAGTGAACAATTATTTTCCCCCACCCCCCAACCTGACCCAAACCTGCTTCTCTTCCAGTATTTCCTTCATTAAAGAAGGAAGCCATCATCAGTTCTAGTGGTCCATAAGCTTGTTTTGTGTACTCTACCTGCTCCTCCATCGCTAAGCTCACGAGTGCACAGGATGGTGCATCCATCCTGCCCTTTGCTATTCCAAGTGAGTGTTTGTAACTAGAGAAATAACCCTGGTATCCAGAGGTAAGCTGATAATAGAGTATCACCACATGCATTTTTTAAAAACAGGCATGTCTTGTTCTCCAAAGCCTTGTTTGTCTCTCTGCATACTTTGAAGTATATCATGCTCTTGTTTCAGCCAGCAGCTGCCTAGAGCAAGGATCTTGACACCTTCCTCCTATGCTTTAAGACTATGTATTTCCAGGAAAAAAAAAAAAAAGAAACAAACAAGATACAAACCTGATCAGTTTCCATTATCTTCAAGTACAAAAGGAAGTCTTAAATCCAAGGCTCTGCCATTTGTCAAGTAGAAATGATTTGAAGATTGAGGGCTATTTCTAGGGTATGTGTGTTTTCTGTGCGTACTTTGTTGGGTATGTGACACTTTTTCCCCATTTTATAGCATGCCCAAAATGTTTTCCTTTCTTCAACCCCATCCTCTTATATTACATGTCATTTTATGTAACTATCTTCCCAGACTCTCCACCACTCTCTTTGTCCCAGTAGGTCTGGGAATCATTTTGTATGGGTCCATGGAGATTATGCCCACTGGTCCCATCAGACTACCTATGACTCTGTGCTATAACTGCCTGCTTCTTTCATTGTCTGACCCCCTCACTAGAAGGCAAATGCTGGCACGTCAGGGGTTTGTGTATCTTGTTCTCCATTGATTCCCCCAAGCTTAGCAGAAGCTCTTGCGTTTAGCAAGCACTCAGTGAGTGCTTGTGAACTGAATTAAGACTTTTCAGCAATTCCTAGATTCCTTCCTCTTTTTTCTCCCCTACTCTACTACTTCTATGGCTGTCTGGCTTCTCATAATCTCACATATGGATTATAGCAGAACTTCCATCCCCCGACCACCCCATAATCCTCATGCTCCCAAATAAGTTTATGCACCAATGATAGATTCATATGCCGAAATCTTTTCTGTCACTTTCTTGGAAATAGTTTGCAATTGTTTTCTATTGCCTATCAGATTAAGCTCAAAGTCCTTTTATCACTTCAAGATTAATGTTCCTGGCTTACCTAAATATACAAACTCAGGTACTTGCTATTCCCAAATATAACTCCTGTCTATAGACAAGCTGATTTCCTTCCTATTCTTCCATCTATGCTTAGGTCAGGCTTACTTGGCTTACTACTTGCTCTTTCCCCCAACTATCTCTTTATGTCGCCCTTCTATCCATCCAAATCCTTCTTATCCTTTATCGCTCAAGTCAAGGAGCTTGAAGCCTTCTTTCAGTCATTCATGCACACACTAATCTTTTAATTTTATATCCATCTCTGAAATTTCTAGCCAGTTGTACATGAGTACTCTTTGTATCTAATTTCATAGACAATATCTTCAACTCAATTTTAAGATGCTTGATGTCAAGAATTATGCCTTGTAATGCCTACCATATCAGAACCTGACCTAGCATGTTAGATTGATTGACACACTATTCTTAAACCTGTTGATTGATTGATATTCCAGAGTCATCTAAGGTATTAAGATATCAAGAAAAGTCATATAAAAATGATTCAAGATACTTAAATTTACGTACCTTCAAATTAAGTGTTACCTTGTTACTTCATGGAATAAGAAGTAGTCCTATACACCTCAACCTTATCCCAGGCAAATATTTTTTAATGGGAACAAAATAATTGTGAATTATAATATTTGTATGGGCCCTAAGTGTTGGGAAGCATTGGACATAGCAGTCACCAGATGACTGGAGCTACAGTTGGTAACCCAAGCATGCAACAAGCAAAAAGAGGTGCAAATTCGAACTGATGCTGATATATACTAAGGGCCTGCTGCAAGCCCTCTCTACTCTCTATCGCTAAGCAAATGGAGGATGAGACAGGTCTGGTTGCTGACACAGCATGCATAAAAGACTGAGTCACTGTTCCTGCCCTCAGGGCTTTTGAATCCAGTAGAGGCAACCGAGGAGCACACAAATAACTATGATCTGAAATAGTGTATCTTAGATATGGGAGGTGTATGTATATAGTGATAAACTACAGAAAACTGCAAGGTCTTGGTCTGGGATACTGTAACAAAATGGTATGTCAAGAAGAGAAGCCAATGTGAGAGACAACGATGCCAAATTTGGTTTTGAGCCCATTTGAGGTTAAACTGGAAGTGTGCTTAATTTTGTTAAGGATAAGTAAATAATGAATGGCCTTGATGGTAATGTAATTTGGGGAGTTGAGGGCGTAGAAGTAACAAACAAGGTATGTAGATAAGTTGCCCAGAGAGGGAATGAGTTTTCCTACATGTTGTTTTTCCATCTCTGAACTGATGTTAATAATACTTGATTTCCACTTGACATGAAGTTCTGAGAATTATTCTCAGATCTTGAAAGTGCTTTATTTAACCTGTACTGATTGATAAAGAGAGTAGGCTTTCATGAGGCTGCTGAGAAATTCCTGGGAGGCTTTCTGAGAGGGAAGGGGGAAGGAGGTTGCTACTGCCTCACACTCAGGGTACTGCTGCTGAAAGGGAGTGGCGGCTTATACCACTGTGACCGCCCCTGGAGGGCACAGGAGGACATGGCATATTTTGGACCTGCCAGAAACAATTCAGTACTTGGACTTGCACAGTGGCTCTTCTTTCTTCAAACAACAAAACTGTAGAACAAAGCATCCCTGATCCTAATTAAGAAAGTTTAGATCAGCTCCTATCAGCATCATCATAGTTATCTTACATCCTGTTACTAATACCTTGGCCTATTTATAGCTGTGTGCTTTTGCTTGGAACGCTTTTACATAGATTGTTTCATATTTATACAGATATGTGGTCTAGCTAGATAACGCTGCACCTTTCCTGAGCGCTTTCTACACAGTAAGCACTGAATTAGATGCTTTGCACTCACAGATCTGGTGGTATGAGTGTGCACCTGTGCAGTTGCACAAGATGCTGGCCTCAGAAAGGCCTGCCTTTGATTTAATGCTCTTCTGTTGCCATACATCTTGAAATTCTGGATAATTTTTGAAAAGGGGGTCCTGCATTTTTATTTTGCACTAGGTCTCCATAACATGTAGCTGGCCCCGTACAGGGGTTATTTCCTGTAATACGTAAAACTACTCTATGCGTAGGACATACAATGCCATTTCGCAGATAAGAAAGTGGGATCACAGAGTAATTTGCCAAGATCCTTAACCCACCAGAATTGGTCTTTTGGTTATTGTCTGTGCAATTCCCAATCCTATGCTCTCAATCAGTGCTTCCAGGCGAATGTTTATCTAGGTGTGTTCACAGCCTACCTGCGTCAGATTCACCCAAGAAGCTTGTAAACATGCAGATTTCTCATAAGCAGGCTCTGCAGACAGGGCCAGGGAATCTGTATGTTGGTTCACTGCCCGGGTGACTCTCGTACACCATTCAAGTCTGAGAACTAAAGCCCCACATCAATAGCTTTCAACCATGTTTGGCCCCAACCCAGGTAAAAAAATTCGTTTTACATCAAGATGCAGTATACACACATGACAAAAGTATCATAAGATAGTACTTACCAGCTGGGCGTGGTGGCTCACTCCTGTAATACCAGCACTTTGGGAGGCCAAGGTAGGCAGATCACCTGAGGTCAGGAGTTCAAGACCAGCCTGGCCACATGGCAAAACCCAGTCTCTACTAAAAATACAAAAATCAGCCAGGCGTGGTGGCATGGACCTGTAATCCCAACTACTCAGGAGGCTGAGGCAGGAGGATTGCTGGAACCCGGGAGGCAGAGGGTGCAGTGAGCCGAGATCACACCACTGCACTCCAGCCTGGGTGACAGAGGAAGACTCCATTTAAAAATAATAATAATAATAATACTTACCCTTACTATGCACGAGACACTCAGGATTATCTTACTCTATTCTAATTCTCTTGTAAATGCCTACAGTGCTTCATGGTACAGATCACAAAGGTAATTTGAGGAACACAGTGGCTAGATGAAGAGGAAATATTAAATAAGGCTTGAGTCTGGCACTATAGAGAATCTAAGTCAAAAACACAGAAAGAAAGCTACTCTCCCATTTAGGATTGTTTAAATAAGAAGTCTTAAACTTTTTTTTTTTTTTAAACAGAGCTCTTTACAAAATCTGACTAAAACTTGTGCCCCATTTTACAGAAAACTTCACATATATTCATGATTTCTTATATCTTTCAGGGGGTCTCTAGATTTCCCTTTTTTGGGGGTGGAGTGGGGACAGAGTCTTGCTCTGTCGCCCAGGCTGGAGTGCAGTGGTACTATCTTGACTCACTGCAAAACCTCCACCTTCTGGGTTCAAGTGATTCTCCTGTCTCAGCCCCCCAAGTAGCTGGGATTATAGGTGGGGTGGGGGAGGGGGCCACCACGCCCGGCTGATTTGTGAATTTTTAGTAGATGGGGTTTCGCCATGTTGGCCAGGCTGGTCTTGAACTCCTGACCTCAGATGATCCACCTGCCTCGGCCTCCCAAAGTCTTGGGATTACAAGCATGAGCCACCATGCCCGGCCTAGATCTCCCTCTTTTTCAGACTCTAGATAAGTGAACCTTAATTTAATTATAGCTCTATACAGAGGCAGAAGTCCAAAGTGGATGACCTCATTGCATCCTCATTACATCATGGCGGGGGAGGGCTTGAAGTTTCAGGAGGTTATTTTCTTTTAGCTTTAAAGTCATAAAGACTGATGCCCTTTGGCCATTCTTCTTTATTTTCTATTTATCTGATATCACAGGAATGCAGTCATTAGAGAAAATTGTTGCCAAAGGATAAGGATGGCTGCTTAGAAGCATTTTTGGAGGCAGCCAATGTCATTTGTGAAGGTGGCAGAGGCCACCAAAACAAAGGCTAGGAAGGAGGACAAATGCACTTCTAGAGTCCCCAACTCTCTTGGGCCCTCCTGTCTCTGAACCAGGGACTGGGGCATGGAGGACCTGGCATTCCATGGCAAATCTCAGGAATCTCCCCTACTTAGCCCAGGAGTGATGTGCAACTGTGGCGTTTGGACAAGCCTAGACTATTTAGCTTTCTTTACCAGAAGACTATGCCCATTCCCAGTGATTAAGGAACTACTCAGATCATTTTCGGACTTGAGATGAAGACACAAAGCTGAGAAGATGCTCTGGATGCTCAAAGATAAGACGACATTTCTAAATTGCCAGCACTAACCATGCTCTAGTCTTGCATACTCCTCTATGCATAGTCAACGAACTATGCGATTAGTATTAAGAACATTTTGGGGTAAAGTACAGGAGGAAATGATGAAAAGAGGGTTCAGGGAGAGTACATTTGAGCAGAGCTACTCAAAGTACGGTCAGTCCACACACTGGTGCCAAACTCAGAATTATTCATTTTTGTTCAATGATGAACTGAGTACCCACTGAGTGTTTAGAAACGTATAGAATTTTGAGACTCCCTGGCACACTCGCCCATCTCCTTCCTCCCTTCCTTCCTTTCACCTGCTGGGAAAAAAAAAGAAAAAAAAGAAAAAGAAATGTATAGAACTCGACAGAGTAATTTTAGGTCTGTTGAATCTAGTAATAAATTTAAGCTTTTATTGTGTATGTCTACATTTTTAAATGGTTTTTTAATGAATTCATTCTTATTGTACTTTATGAAGGTATAATTATTTGAGAGGTTTGAAATTTGGGAGGAAAACACCTGGCCCCTCAGCACAGATAATGTTTTTTTTTTTTTTTTTTTTTTTTGAGACGGAGTCTCACTCTGTTGCCCAGCCCAGGCTGGAGTGCAGTGGCGCGATCTCGGCTCACTGCAAGCTCCGCCTCCCGGGTTCACGCCATTCTCCTGCCTCAGCCTCCCGAGTAGCTGGGACTACAGGCGCCCACAACCGCGCCCGGCTAATTTTTTTTTTGTATTTTTAGTAGAGACGGGGTTTCACCGTGGTCTCGATCTCCTGACCTTGTGATCCGCCCGCCTCGGCCTCCCAAAGTGCTGGGATTACAGGCGTGAGCCACCGCGCCCGGCCAGCACAGATAATGTTAAAAGCAGTGTTCTAAAGCATCAGACATATATTCAGAAGCCTAGGAAAGTCATTCAAAGATCAGAACTATGAACCTTTCCCTCAGAATTGGGCCACATATAAATTAATGTAATTTTAAGTGGCATTTTTGTTACCATCTAAGAGGTCTGTCAGGAATGATCAATTCGCTATTCTGGTGACTTTTCTTATTATGTCACATAGATATTGTGGTTTTATCAGAAATAGAAGAAAGTGAGTACTTTCAAACCCATATTTGTAGTTTGCTGGGCCTTTGAACATATTTTATAAGCATTTACTGTGAGGTGAGAATGGCTATCTCCATTTTAATAAAGAAACTGAGGCACATGGAATGACCATAATTGAGATGCGTTGAAACCAGGAAGCAGGCCCAGAGTTCCTGTTGTTCCATCATCTGGTATGGCTTAACATCCAGACCCTGCTTCCTCCCCAGAGGAGATTATGGGGGTTGGGATTGTGTTCGTTTATTGTTTAAAGCTCTTAGTATCACGAATAAATGGTCTATAAAAATAACAGGCAGCAAAGCAAAGCAAACATATTTCTTTAGCAATGCATTAAAGTATCTTACAAAAACAAGTTTCCACATGCTGAACTTTTCTTTCACTACAAATAGTTGTGGCCTTTTGTTGGGAAAGAATCTCAGAAAATGCACAATAATACATTTCAACTAAAAATAAAGATTGTATTCCCCTCTTAAGGAAATTGTGTGTGTGTGTGTGTGTGTGTGTGTGTGTATGTGTGTGTGTGTGTGTTTAATACTAGTATTTATAGACCTAAGGGAGTGAGTGCTGCTAGAATTCAGAGAAGCCCAAAGATGAGAATTGAATGGTCCCACAGGGAGGAAACTACTGAGGAATTGAAAAAAGCAAGTAACGGTTCCCAGCATTATTTTAAAGCCATCTCAATAGATGCTGATGGTTCTACAGCAAGTAGCAAAATTGTGGAAAGACAACGTTCACATATGAACACACATAGCTGAGTCCTTAAATATTTTTTCACATGAATGATTCTTTGGGACTGCAGAAAACTTTGTTTCAGTCAAACAAAGCTACTTGTCATCGCCCATCCACAGCATGCTCATTCTTGCTTCCGGGCCTTTACCCATTACATTCTTTTTGGAGAATGCCTGATTCACTTTACTTATATTTGTGCTTTTTGTCTTTTAAAACGCAGCTTAAAGCTCTGCTCCTCCAGAAAGTCTTTTCTAATTAACACGTGTAACTGACTCAGTCATTCCTTTGTGGCCCCAATCTGTACATTTTATACTATATTTCTATGCAGGTATTTTGCTTTATAGGTGCTTTTGGACTTGTGGGGGGTGTGTGTGTGTGGGGGTGTGTGTGTGTGTGTGTGTGTTCAGGTCTTGGTGGTGAAGTGGCAAGATGTGGTGGATAGCTGTCTCGTCTACTTAGATTGTGAGACTCTCGAAAGCAGGGACAATTCCCTCAGGTTGTGGTGGTCAGACAAATTTCATAAGTGTGTGTGACTTTAGGCAACTCCCATAGGATTGCTGTGGGGATTAAACAACCTGACAAACGTGACCTGCGGGGCACCCGGTAGGTGTTCAATAACAGAAGTGCTCCTTTTGTGATTCTAGTACAAGGCTCAGTATGGGAGCTCTTCACTCCAGATTGCTAGTCTTCATGGCTACTGCTGTTGTGGTTGCTTAATAAAAATAACCTACATTTATTCTTCTGGGAGAGTTAGATGGTCATTGAAACTAATGCTGGCATTTAGGACACACCTTGTCTTTCACTAACTACTTAACTTCTTTGGGCAGGTTGTTACAGGCATACTTCATTTTATTGCACTTCACTTTATTGCCCTCCACAGATACTGCATTTTTTACATATTGAAGGTTTGTGGCAACCCTGCACCAGGCAAGTCTATCAGCACCATTTTTCCAACAGCATGTGCTCACTTCGTGTCTCTGTGTCACGCTTGAGTAACTCTCACAGTATTTCAAACTTGTTTCATATAGTTGTATCTTCTATGGTGATCTATGATCAGTGATCTTTGATATTACTATTGTAATTGTTTGGGGGAGCTACAAACTGTGCCCATATAAGTCAGCAAACTTAATCTATAAATGTGTGTGTTCTGACTGCTCTACCTACTGGCCATCTCCTCATCTCTTTCTCTCTCCTCAATCCCTCCTATTTCCTGAGACACAACAATATTGAAACTAGGCCAATTAATAACCCCACAAGGACCTCTAAGTGTTCAAGTGAAAGGAAGAGTCACATGTCTCCCACTTTAAATCAGAAGCTAAAAATGATTAAACTTAGGAAGGCATGTTGAAACACCAGGTATGCCAAAAGCAAGGCTTCTTGCACCAAATGTTTAGCTAAGTTGTAAATGCAATGGAAAAGTTCTTGAAGGAAATTAAAAGTACTACTCCAGTGAACACATGAATGATAAACAAAACAGTATTACTGCTGATATGGAGAAAGTTTTAGTGACTGAATAGAAGATCAAACCAGCCACAACATTCTCTTAAGCCAAAACCTAATTCAGAGCAAGGCAGTAACTCTCTTTAATTCTATGAAGGCTGAGGGGGGTGGAGAAGCTGCAGAAGCTTCAAGAAAAGTTGAAGCTAGCAGAGGTGGATTTATGAAGTTTAAGGAAAGAAGCTGTCTCCATAACATGAAAGCGCAAGGTGAAGCAGCAAGTGATCCAGAAGGTCTAGCTAGGATCACTGATGAAGTGGCTACACAAAACAACAGATTTTCAATGTGGAAAAACAGCCTTCTATGGGAAGAAGATGTCATCCGGGGCTATTATAGCTAGAGAGAAGAAGGCAATGCCTGGCTTTACAACTTCAAAGGATTGATGACTCTCTTGTTAAGGGTGCATGCAGGTGGTGACTTTACATTGAAGCCAATACCGGTTAACCGATCTGAAAATCCTAGGACCCTTAAGAGTTATGCTAAATCTACTCTGCCTGTGTTCTGTATATGGAGCAACAAGGCCTGCCTGGATAACAGCACATCAGTTTATAGCATGATTTACAGACTATTTTAAGCCCACTGTTGAGACCCACTCCTCAGAAAAGAAGATTCCTTTCAAAATATTACTGCTCACTGAGAAGGTACCTTGTCACCCAAGAATTCTGCTGGAGAGGTACAAGTGGATTAATGTTTTTTTCATGCCTGCTCACACAACATCCATTCTGCAGCCCATGATCAAGGAGTAATTTGGGCCTTCAAGTCTACAGGCATATTAATATCTTGTAAGGCTATAGCTAGCATAGATTGTGATTGTTCTGATGAATCTAAGTAAAGTAAATTGAAGAGCTCTGGAAAGAATGTATCCTTCTAGATTCCATTAAGAATATTCATGATTCATAGGAGCAGGTCAAAATAACATTAACGGGAGTTTGGAAGAAGCTGGTTATAATTCTCATGGATGAATTTAGGGGTTCAAGACTTCAATGGAGAAAGTAACTGCAGGTGTGGTGTAAATAACAAGAAAATTAGAATTAGAAGTGGAGCCTGAAGATGTGACTGTATTACCACAACCTCATGATAAAAGTTGAAGGCATAAGTAGTTGCTTCTTATGGATGAGCAAAGAAAGTGGTGTCTTAGATGAGATCTACTCCTGGTGAAGATGCTATGAACGTTGCTGAACTGACAACAATGGATTTAGAATATTAAATACACATAGTTGATAAAGCAGCAGCAGGGTTTGAGAGGATTGACTCCAATTTTTAAAGTCCTGCTGTGGGTAAAATGCTATCAAACAGGATCATCTGTTAAAGAGAAGTCTTTTGTGAAAGGAAGAGTCAATGAATGTGGCAAAGTTCACTGTTATCTTATTTTAAGAAATTGCCACAGCCACCCCAGTCTTCAGCAACCACTACCATGATCAGTCAGCAGACATCAACATGGAGGCAAAACCCTCCACCAGCAAAAAGAGTACAACTTGCTGAAGGCTCCAATTACAACTTGCTGAAGAATCTGATGGTATTTTTTTTAGCAACAAAGTATTTGTAAGTTAAGTACCTTATTTGTTTATTCATAATGCTATTGAACACTTAATAGATAAATATAGTGTAAAGATAACTTTAATATGTACCGGGAGACCAAAAAATTTGTGTAACTTGCTTTATTGTGATACTTGCTTTATTGCAGTGGTCTGGAACTGAATCTGCAATATCTCTGAAGTATGTCTGTAGCCCACAAGCTCTCTCCCAACCATCAACATGGCAAAATTTCTCTCCACTTCTGCATATAGGTGCCTTTCCCTCTTACCATTCCTCACAACACATACCCTCTAGGCTGTATGTTACATGTTTTTACTATTTCTTTCCCATTTCTACTTTGCTGTTTGTCTTAATTCTGATCTGATTTCATCCATACAAAAACATCAGGCAAGCTACACAATACAGTTTGTCCTAAATGCTGTCTCTATGGTCAGACCTGATTTTATTTCACATTTATAACACAATAAGTTCACATTTATTCATATATTTTTATGTCCTTAACACTCTTCTCCATGTCTCTGTTGCACTAATGTTCTCATACTCAGAAAGCTACAGTGGTTTTTAAAAGTAAAAACGAAAAGAAAAGGGAGATATGGATGTGGGAGTCAGCAATCATTATGCAGGTGCCTGTGACCCAGAAATGAATGAAAAGAGGCCTGGGTTCAGGGCTGGAGGGCCTGGATTTCCAGATCAATTTGTCGTGGAATATATGCTATAAGACAAACCTTTTTACCTTTTGTGCCTTGATTTCTTCTTTGGGTAACGGACTAAGAATACTTGTCGGTTTGTAAGAATTTTAGGCTGAATTACTGGCGATGATGTAAACAGAGGGCTTTAGAAAACCCACATAAACTTTAGCTCTTAATAAAGATGATGATGATATACACTGATGTTTCTGTATGAAACCTTTTCTTTATCTTCCTTTGCTGCTAGTGCCCTTTGGACAGTTACCAATTAACACTGTATTTTGTTCTTTAACTTTTCATGTTACTCTATTAAGACTGCATGTTCCTCAACTGCATGCACCATATGACCACCTGTAGAAATGATTGTAAAATAATTCTTACATATCCTAAAATAGTTACTTTTCAAGATTTTATGCTTGAAAAGAGGCTGTCATCTTTCATTGTTTTAAATGCTCCTTTAAGGAATGATCCAGTTTGATGAACAGAAGAAAATACTGTTGTTTTTACTATTACATGTCTGTTGTTTGATCAAATATGGGATTATCCAATTCAGTTATCCATGCAGTTCATCAAAGTTGTTTCCAAACAGATTATTCTTAAAAATAAATCATCAAAAGACAAAGATTTACCACTCCTGAGAATATACAAAACATCAAACTACAGGTTCCAGAGCTCTTGCATAATAAATTCATAAAGTGTAACATCACGTCATTGTATTAAATATATGCTTCCTCAGAGTGACTACTTTGAAAGTTCATCTCAAATTTTGCTATACAACTCTTGCTGTATTTATGTAAAAATTTTGGGAGGCCAAGGTGGGTGGATCACGAGGTCAGGAGATTGAGAACATCCTTGCCAACATGGTGAAACCCCGTCTCTACTAAAAATACAAAAATCAGCTGGCTGTGGTGGTGCATGCCTGTAATCCCAGCTACTCGGGAGGCTGAGGCAGGAGAATCGCTTGAACCCGGGAGGCAGAGATTGCAGTGAGTCGAGATCACGCCACTGCACTTCAGCTTGGTGACAGAGCAAGACTCCATCTAAAAAAAAAAATAATAATAATTAATTGCAACATGTTAGCATCATACCTCACACCTAGTGCATCTTAGAATAGAACAGAACTCATAGTACATGCTCAATACTATGCAACTGATTGTGGCTTATTGTTAAGAGTTTGATATGACAGAAGTAGATAATAAAAGAATGGTTAAAAATATTACAAATGAAGTACACTTTTTCGTATGTAAACAAACCTGGATTCTACCCACAGTAATCTTCTGAGATGCATATTCCATGATTGTAATGCTTTTAAAAGGACACATTATAACTTTAGAAATTTAGATACTTGTTTCAGTTCTAGAAAAGGAAGATATTAGTAAGTAGTGGAAAAAGTTAATGTGGGAGTCTTGGCAATTGAGTTTTTTTTTTTTTTTTAATTTATTTATTATTATTATACTTTAAGTTGTAGGGTACATGTGCATAACGTGCAGGTTTGTTACATATGTATACTTGTGCCATGTTGCTGTGCTGCACCCATCAACTCGTCATTTGCATCAGGTATAACTCCCAATGCAATCCCTCCCCCCTCCACCCTCCCCATGATAGGCCCCTGTGTGTGATGTTCCCCTTCCTGAGTCCAAGTGATCTCATTGTTCAGTTCCCACCTATGAGTGAGAACATGCGGTGTTTGGTTTTCTGTTCTTGTGATAGTTTGCTAAGAATGATGGTTTCCAGCTGCATCCATGTCCCTACAAAGGACACAAACTCATCCTTTTTGATGGCTGCATAGTATTCCATGGTGTATATGTGCCACATTTTCTTAATCCAATCTGTCACTGATGGACATTTGGGTTGATTCCAAGTCTTTGCTATTGTGAATAGTGCTGCAATAAACATACGTGTGCATGTGTCTTTATAGCAGCATAATTTATAATCCTTTGGGTATATACCCAGTAATGGGATGGCTGGGTCGTATGGTACATCTAGTTCTAGATCCTTGAGGAATCGCCATACTGTTTTCCATAATGGTTGAACTAGTTTACAATCCCACCAACAGTGTAAAAGTGTTCCTATTTCTCCACATCCTCTCCAGCACCTGTTGTTTCCTGACTTTTTAATGATCGCCATTCTAACTGGTGTGAGATGGTATCTCATTGTGGTTTTGATTTGCATTTCTCTGATGGCCAGTGATGATGAGCATTTTTTCATGTGTCTGTTGGCTGTATGAATGTCTTCTTTTGAGAAATGTCTGTTCATATCCTTTGCCCACTTTTTGATGGGGTTGTTTGTTTTTTTCTTGTAAATTTGTTTGAGTTCTTTGTAGGTTCTGGATATTAGCCCTTTGTCAGATGAGTAGATTGCAAAAATTTTCTCCCATTCTGTAGGTTGCCTGTTCACTCTGATGGTAGTTTCTTTTGCTGTGCAGAAGCTCTTTAGTTTAATGAGATCCCATTTGTCAATTTTGGCTTTTGCTGCCGTTGCTTTTGGTGTTTTAGACATGAAGTCTTTGCCCATGCCTATGTCCTGAATGGTACTACCTAGGTTTTCCTCTAGGATTTTTATGGTATTAGGTCTAACATTTAAGTCTCTAATCCATCTTGAATTAATTTTCGTATAAGGAGTAAGGAAAGGATCCAGTTTCAGCTTTCTACTTATGGCTAGCCAATTTTCCCAGCACCATTTATTAAATAGGGAATCCTTTCCCCATTTCTTGTTTCTCTCAGGTTTGTCAAAGATCAGATGGCTGTAGATGTGTGGTATTATTTCTGAGGACTCTGTTCTGTTCCATTGGTCTATATCTCTGTTTTGGTACCAGTACCATGCTGTTTTGATTACTGTAGCCTTGTAGCATAGTTTGAAGTCAGGTAGCGTGATGCCTCCAGCTTTGTTCTTTTGACTTAGGATTGTCTTGGAGATGCGGGCTCTTTTTTGGTTCCATATGAACTTTAAAGCAGTTTTTTTCCAATTCTGTGAAGAAACTCATTGGTAGCTTGATGGGGATGGCATTGAATCTATAAATTACCTTGGGCAGTATGGCCATTTTCACGATATTGATTCTTCCTATCCATGAGCATGGTATGTTCTTCCATTTGTTTGTGTCCTCTTTGATTTCACTGAGCAGTGGTTTGTAGTTCTCCTTGAAGAGGTCCTTTACATCCCTTGTAAGTTGGATTCCTAGGTATTTTATTCTCTTTGAAGCAATTGTGAATGGAAGTTCATTCCTGATTTGGCTCTCTGTTTGTCTGTTACTGGTGTATAAGAATGCTTGTGATTTTTGCACATTAATTTTGTATCCTGAGACTTTGCTGAAGTTGCTTATCAGCTTAAGGAGATTTTGGGCTGAGACAATGGGGTTTTCTAAATATACAATCATGTCATCTGCAAACAGGGACAGTTTGACTTCTTCTTTTCCTAAATGAATACCCTTGATTTCTTTCTCTTGCCTAATTGCCCTAGCCAGAACTTCCAGCACTATGTTGAATAGGAGTGGTGAGAGAGGGCATCCCTGTCTTGTGCCAGTTTTCAAAGGGAATTTTTCCAGTTTTTGCCCATTCAGTATGATATTGGCTGTGGGTTTGTCATAAATAGCTCTTATTATTTTGAGGTACGTTCCATCAATACCGAATTTATTGAGCGTTTTTAGCATGAAGGGCTGTTGAATTTTGTCAAAAGCCTTTTCTGCATCTATTGAGATAATCATGTGATTCTTGTCCTTGGTTCTGTTTATATGCTGGATTATGTTTATTGATTTGCGAATGTTGACCAGCCTTGCATCCCAGGGATGAAGCCCACTTGATCATGGTGGATAAGCTTTTTGATGTGTTGCTGAATCAGGTTTGCCAGTATTTTATTGAGGATTTTTGCATCGATGTTCATCAGGGATATTGGTCTAAAATTCTCTTTTTCTGTTGTGTCTCTGCCAGGCTTTGGTATCAGGATGATGTTGGCCTCATAAAATGAGTTAGGGAGGATTCCCTCTTTTTCTATTGATTGGAATAGTTTCAGAAGGAATGGTACCAACTCCTCCTTGTACCTCTGGTAGAATTCAGCTGTGAATCCATCTGGTCCTGGACTTTTTTTGGTTGGTAGGCTATTAATTATTGCCTCAATTTCAGAGCCTACTATTGGTCTATTCAGGGATTCAACTTCTTCCTGGTTTAGTCTTGGAAGAGTGTAAGTGTCCAGGAAATTATCCATTTCTTCTAGATTTCCAGTTTATTTGCGTAGAGGTGTTTATAGTATTCTCTGATGGTAGTTTGTATTTCTGTGGGGTCGGTGGTGATATCCCCTTTATCATTTTTTATTGCATCTATTTGATTCTTCTCTCTTTTCTTCTTTATTAGTCTTGCTAGTGCTCTGTCAATTTTGTTGATCTTTTCAAAAAACCAACTCCTGGATTCATTGATTTTTTGGAGAGTTTTTTGTGTCTCTATCTCCTTCAGTTCTGCTCTGATCTTAGTTATTTCTTGCCTTCTGCTAGCTTTCGAATGTGTTTGCTCTTGCTTCTCTAGTTCTTTTAATTGCGATGTTAGAGGGTCAATTTTAGATCTTTCCTGCTTTCTCTTGTGGGCATTTAGTGCTATAAATTTCCCTCTACACACTGCTTTAAATGTGTCCCAGAGATTCTGGTATGTTGTATCTTTGTTTTCATTGGTTTCAAAGAACATCTTTATTTCTGCCTTCATTTCATTATGTACCCAGTAGTCATTCAGGAGCAGGTTGTTCAGTTTCCATGTAGTTGAGCGGTTTTGATTGAGTTTCTTAGTCCTGAGTTCTAGTTTGATTGCACTGTGGTCTCAGAGACAGTTTGTTATAATTTCTGTTCTTGTACATTTGCTGAGGAGTGCTTTACTTCCAATTACGTGGTCGATTTTGGAGTAAGTACGATGTGGTGCTGAGAAGAATGTATATTCTGTTGATTTGGGGTGGAGAGTTCTATAGATGTCTATTAGGTCTGCTTGCTGCAGAGATGAGTTCAATTCCTGGATATCCTTGTTAACTTTCTGTCTCGTTGATCTGTCTAATGTTGACAGTGGAGTGTTGAAGTCTCCCATTATTATTGTATGGGAGTCTAAGTCTCTTTGTAAGTCTCTAAGGACTTGCTTTATGAATCTGGGTGCTCCTGTATTGGGTGCATATATATTTAGGATAGTTAGCTCTTCCTGTTGAATTGATCCCTTTACCATTATGTAATGGCCTTCTTTGTCTCTTTTGATCTTTGATGGTTTAAAGTCTGTTTTATCAGAGACTAGTATTGCAACCCCCACTTTTTTTTGTTCTCCATTTGCTTGGTAAATCTTCCTCCATCCCTTTATTTTGAGCCTATGTATGTCTCTGCGTGTGAGATGGGTCCCCTGAATACAGCAGACTGATGGGTCTTAACTCTTTATCCAGTTTGCCAGTCTGTGTCTTTTAATTGGAGCATTTAGTCCATTTACATTTAAGGTTAAGATTGTTATGTGTGAACTTGATTCTGCCATTATGATATTAACTGGTTATTTTGCTCGTTAGTTGATGCAGTTTCTTCCTAGCCTCGATGGTCTTTACATTTTGGCATGTTTTTGCAATGGCTGGTACCGGTTGTTCCTTTCCATGTTTAGTGCTTCCTTCAGGGTCTCTTGTAAGGCAGGCCTAGTGGTGACAAAATCTCTAAGCATTTGCTTAGCTGTAAAGGATTTTATTTCTCCTTCACTTATGAAACTTAGTTTGGCTGGATATGAAATTCTGGGTTTAAAATTCTTTTCTTTAAGAATGTTGAATATTGGCCCCCACTCTCTTCTGGCTTGGAGAGTTTCTGCCGAGAGATCTGCTGTTAGTCTGATGGGCTTCCCTTTGTGGGTAACCCGACCTTTCTCTCTGGCTGCCCTTAAGATTTTTTCCTTCATTTCAACTTTGGTGAATCTGGCAATTATGTGTCTTGGAGTTGCTCTTCTCGAGGAGTATCTTTGTGGCGTTCTCTGTATTTCCTGGATTTGAATGTTGGCCTGCCCTACTAGGTTGGGGAAGTTCTCCTGGATGATATCCTGAAGAGTGTTTTCCAACTTGGTTCCATTTTCCCCCTCACTTTCAGGCACCCCAATCAGACGCAGATTTGGTCTTTTTACATAATCCCATACTTCTTGCAGGCTTTGTTCATTTCTTTTTCTTCTTTGTTCTTTTGGTTTCTCTTCTCGCTTCATTTCATTCATTTGATCCTCAATCGCAGATACTCTTTCTTCCAGTTGATCGAGTCGGTTACTGAAGCTTGTGCATTTGTCACGTATTTCTCGTGTCATGGTTTTCATCTCTTTCATTTCGTTTATGACCTTCTCTGCATTAATTACTCTAGCCATCAATTCTTCCACTTTTTTTTCAAGATTTTTAGTTTCTTTGCGCTGGGTACGTAATTCCTCCTTTAGCTCTGAGAAATTCGATGGACTGAAGCCTTCTTCTCTCATCTCATCAAAGTCATTCTCTGTCCAGCTTTGATCCGTTGCTGGCGATGAGCTGCGCTCCTTTGCCGGGGGAGATGCGCTCTTATTTTTTGAATTTCCAGCTTTTCTGCCCTGCTTTTTCCCCATCTTTGTGGTTTTATCTGCCTCTGGTCTTGATGATGGTGATGTACTGATGGGGTTTTGGTGTAGGTGTCCTTCCTGTTTGATAGTTTTCCTTCTAACAGTCAGGACCCTCAGCTGTAGGTCTGTTGGAGATTGCTTGAGGTCCACTCCAGACCCTGTTTGCCTGGGTATCAGCAGCAGAGGCTGCAGAAGATAGAATATTTCTGAACAGCGAGTGTACCTGTCTGATTCTTGCTTTGGAAGCTTCCTCTCAGGGGTGTACTCCACCCTGTGAGGTGTGGGGTGTCAGACTGCCCCTAGTGGGGGATGTCTCCCAGTTAGGCTACTCAGGGGTCAGGGACCCACTTGAGCAGGGAGTCTGTCCCTTCTCAGATCTCAGCCTCCGTGTTGGGAGATCCACTGCTCTCTTCAAAGCTGTCAGACAGAGTCGTTTGCGTCTGCAGAGGTTTCGGCTGTGTTTGTTATTGCCCTGTCCCCAGAGGTGGAGTCTACAGAGACAGGCAGGTTTCCTTGAGCTGCTGTGAGCTCCACCCAGTTCGAGCTTCCCAGCAGCTTTGTTTACCTACTTAAGCCTCAGCAATGGCGGGCGCCCCTCCCCCAGCCTCGCTGCTGCCTTGCCGGTAGATCACAGACTGCTGTGCTAGCAATGAGGGAGGCTCCGTGGGTGTGGGACCCTCTCGGCCAGGTGTGGGATATGATCTCCTGGTGTGCCTGTTTGCTTAAAGCGCAGTATTGGGGTGGGAGTTACCCGATTTTCCAGGTGTTGTGTGTCTCAGTTCCCCTGGCTAGGAAAAGGGATTCCCTTCCCGCTTGCGCTTCCCAGGTGAGGCAATGCCTCGCCCTGCTTCAGCTCTCGCTGGTCGGGCTGCAGCAGCTGACCAGCACCGATCGTCCGGCACTCCCCAGTGAGATGAACCCAGTACCTCAGTTGAAAATGCAGAAATCACCGGTCTTCTGTGTCGCTCGCGCTGGGAGTTGGAGACTGGAGCTGTTCCTATTCGGCCATCTTGCTCCGCTCCCCCCCGGCAATTGAGTTCTTAAGTAATGGATGGCAAGTTCCCAATGCGTGACTATAGAGGGTCAATTTGGAAAGATTAAGGGACACTTAACCTGGGTTCTTCACTTATGAGTGGCAATATACTAAAATCATCTGAAAGAAATCCAGGATCTGAAAACATATGTTCAAATTCAGACAAATGATTAAATCTACTATTCATTCATCTGCTTAATTGAGCAACTCCCATATGCTAGGCACTGTGCTAGGCATTAGAGATACAGTATTGGACTGAATATTCACAATTGCTTTATTTTAGTCATCATCATAATAGCTATTAAGGAAAAGTAGAATATACTACTAAAGTAATAGGGGGCTTTGGTTTTATGAAATGGACAGGGGAAAGCATTCCAAAACTTTCTTTATCTGAAAAAAAAGTACTGCTAAAACAGTTATAATTAAGCTGTTTCTACTATTACAGAATTACAAAGTTTACACATCAACTTTGATAAACTGCATTGATAATTAAATTGGATAATCTCAAATTTGATAAAATGGTTTCAGTCTGCTTTTGCTTAGGTTATAATGTAGACGCCTATTTACTATATGATTTTTTGCTGAACTACAAAAATATTATTTAGCACTAACAGAAATAGAAAACTATCAGTTATTG
Source organism: Macaca thibetana thibetana (assembly GCF_024542745.1). Taxonomy (NCBI): domain Eukaryota; kingdom Metazoa; phylum Chordata; class Mammalia; order Primates; family Cercopithecidae; genus Macaca; species Macaca thibetana. The sequence continues at coordinate 142,537,566 of NC_065578.1, read as the reverse complement.
AAGATAAAGCAGTTCATAATGATGAAATGTAGTAAGTGTACTGGTGTCAATATAATAAAGCTGGTGTAATATTACAAAATGTAGATCAAATATAAGTCACCTGCTCAGGAAGTCATCTTTATTATGGTTTTCAAGTACGTAAGCTAGTTGTGGAACCAGTTGAAGCTGTTTATACAAAAGCTTATTGGAGAAAGGCCAAAATATTAAGGCAGAAAGCAAATTACTATTGGATTGGAGACTAGATCTAGCTGTTGTAATTCATTAATTTTTTTTAGAAAAGTTAAACCTGGGTGCTTGTGTTTGTTGAAAGAGTAATATAATTAAGACATAACAAAATGTTATTTGTATAATGGGAGTCTCTGGTTTTGAACTGTCTAGACACTGAAAGTACCTATAAAAATGTGAACTTCATGTGGGTGGGGATTTTTGTCTATTTTATCTACTGCTGTTTCTGAAGAGCTTAGAATAGGCCCTGACATTAACAGAGCTATATATTTTTAAATTAATGAATGAATGAAAAGCAAAGTAAAAAATAGTGTCAATATTTATGTAGAAAAGGAAGAAATCAATAAAATGTCGGTGATGTCACATTTCACATAGAAAAAAATAATTTAAAGGCATTGAATAAATTGAGTTTATATAAAGAAACTACAAAAATAAAATTTTTATATTAATAAGGTAAGTATAAAAACATGATGGAACAATTCACTTAGCGTGTCATCTAGGAAATCAAATATTCAAATTGCAAGCCTATTTAAAAGGGCATTGAACTACATTATGTGTAATTTGTAGTCACAAATGCCAAGTGAAAGACAACCAAACTCCTACTTTAGGGAGGCTACCATAAGACTTTCAAGAGATTGTTTTGCTTTCTGTGTGACTTTACAAAACTACAGTATGGAAGGTACAATAATGTGGGTATAACTATACTGATACATTTATGAACTCATATGCAACCATTGTTCCTTTGAGATGATGCTATGAATGTTGATTTTCACCTGCACTTTTCCAGCATTGCTAAAGACCAGTGCATAACTCACTGCAGTATAACTTCCATGTGTCTTGTTCTTTGTTCTGCTGTGCCAATTTGCACTGCCAACTGACGCTGTGACAGTCTGCTGAAAGGCTTTCACTTAGGAAGAGCCACCCAATTTCTGGGGACTGTTCCCCGGGGTTGACCACCAGCTTTATTGCCTTAGCGCTTCATTGTCATGTCATTCCATTTTTAATTTTTTAACCTACTTTTGAAGTGTTTCCTCCTAACCAAGTACAGTACACCTTGGTTTATGCAGATATTCATTTAAAAGACTCATTGAAATATCAATGATCAGCAATTCCTATGTATGGATAAAAATGAGTAATTAGAGTAAAATCACAGAGCAGTAAAATTAGTGGCACTGTGGTAGTCTGTAGGAGACAGAACAGAGTCACTTTGCTACCCAGTCAATAATATTTATTGGGAAGATACTTTGCATACTATGTAAACTCTTCTCTACTCCCAGTTGTAGACTTTAATTATCCTCCTATATTTTCAATTCTCCTATATTTTCAATGATGCTTCTTAGAAATTTAAAAGAATGTGGAAGTTCAGGAGAACATACAAGTCAACAAAAGTCATTTAGGAAATTAGGTATCTACTAATTGCTAAGCACTGTTCTAGGTTCTAGGCAAAAATAAATAAGACATATTCCCTTCCTTTTCCTAGTGCACAGTTGGATAGGGGACCAGCCAGGTACACAGTGCAAGGACAGCAACAGTAGAGGTATGTCCAAGGTACAGAAGTAGTGTACAGGGAGTGATTAATTAACTGTGGGTGTGGGGAGAAATAGCGGTGTCAGGATAGGTTTTCAAAGGAAGATTTTTAAAGATCAACTCTGAGGCCATCAGGCAGGAAAGAGGGGAGGACATTCCAGGAAGACAGAACAGATGACACAAAGGCGCGGAGGAGTCAAGCAATATGGTGTGTTCGGGGAATTCCAAGCAAACCAACATTGCTGAACCTGGAGTGCTTGTGGGAAACAGGAGAATAAACAACTGTTGGAGGTTATGTTTGTGAGGTGTGGAGCGGCGCAAAAAAGCATTGTGGAGTGGCACAAAAAAGCATTGAGCTGATCCTTGCTTGATCTGACAGTTTATGTATATACTGATGACTATGAAGACAAGTATAGGTTAAATTATCACAAGGACTTTCCAGTCCTTCTATGACAATATATACAATGTAAAAGGCGACCTCTTTATGCAGTTTTAAAAATACAATATATCGTTTCTTTGGAGGCTCTTGTCCATTTCAGTGATTCTACATTTTAAGTAGTGAACGTTGACACAACAAAAATTCACCTTGCCAAAGACAGGCAGGCAATCAGGACCCAGTTTATTCGTGACAAGGACTGATTATTCTTTCCTCATGGACATTAACCTTGTTTCTCTTTAACTGAGACTGCTTTTTGTTACCTTACATAACTGTCCATCCTGTAGTTTCCTGTGTGGTTAAATGAAAGATTGTAAATAGCTTCGTAGTACCTAAAACAAAGTACGCCATCAACAAATAATTATTGACTGGCCAACTCTATCAGACGTTGGATACATCTAATGCACATGTGCAGTTTTAAGAGTTTACTATTAATCTGCTGAATCTGTCACATTTGATAAATTCTTTGTTTACGAATGACTACAATCTGTTAATGCTCATTTGTATGAATTCAACATGTTTCCCACTTTGCTCTTTAAAAAGAATGCTATAAGGTTGACTGCTGCTAACTGTTAGGTGAAGAATATTCCCCTAGAACAGCACAGCTTGGCATGTGGCAGAATGGTACCCAACAAGCGTTTATTGGGTACCACTCTACCACAGAATGAATTATTAATAGCTTAAAATCAAGGCCTTCAATTCTTTTTTTTTTTTTTTTTTTTTTTTTTTTTTTGAGACGGAGTCAGGCTCTGTCGCCCAGGCTGGAGTGCAGTGGCCGGATCTCAGCTCACTGCAAGCTCCGCCTCCCGGGTTTACCCCATTTTCCTGCCTCAGCCTCCCGAGTAGCTGGGACTGCAGGTGCCCGCCATCACGCCTGGCTAGTTTTTTGTATTTTTTAGTGAAGACGGGGTTTCACCGTGTTAGCCAGGATGGTCTCCATCTCCTGACCTAGTGATCCTCCCGTCTCGGCCTCCCAAAGTGCTGGGATTACAGGCTTGAGCCACCGCGGCCGGCCGGCCTTCAATTCTTAAACAACTAAGCCTTTTGATTTTCAGCTTTGACCATATGGAGAAGTACTGTCCAACAGAGATATAATGTAATGTAAACCACATATGTAAGTTTATATTTTTTAGGATCCGCATTTGAAAAAGTAAAAAAAGAAACAGTCGAAATTGATTTAATAATATATTTTATTTAACCTAGTATATCAAAATATTAGCATTTTAATATGCAATGGTTATAATATTTATTAAAGAGATAGCTTACTCTCTTTTTTTCCTACTAAGTATTTAAAAATGTGGTGTGCATTTTATATTTATAGCACATCCCAATTAAGGTAATAAATTTCCATTGAAATACTTGATCGGTATATAGATTTCAGAAAATTTATAGTTGAAAAGGTAGATTCATATACTTAACATACTTTCAAACATAACAAAATTTTTCAGTCACTGAATCAAATCAGTTTTTAAGTGTAAATTATTTGAAATTCAGTAAAATTAAAAATTCAGGCAACATGTTAAGAGCTCAGTAGTCACATGTAACTAGTACTGGACCCGGTAGTTCTAGAGAATTCTACTCCATAGGGCTGACGGTAGGCAATGATCTTTTCCCACTTTTCACTGTAGATTTAGCACTTTTTAGATCTTTATTTCCCTTTTGTTTTGTCAGTACTTCAATTTTCTTCCGAAACTTTCATTACCCTAATACATTAAGTTAGGAATCTGTGAATTGAACATGCCACATTTGGTTAATAACCCAAAAGAAAATTACTCAAAGCCTTAAAATGTTCCTTTTGTCATTTCTCCATAGTCGCAGGCACAGAAGCTATATATAGTAACACAAAAAAATTTTGCTCACGAGCATTTTCATATTTAAGGACTAGGGTTAAACAGTATTGACTCCATCACAATAATGCCTCATGTCATTTTTTTCCCTCTCCCATGTTTAAGGATCTATCTACCAATGCTATTTTAAGGGGAGAAGAGCTCATATAGAGACAGACAGTAATTCCTTTTGAAAAACATAGTGACCTTTTTTTTTTTTTTTAACCTGGGCAAAGTTCATTTTCACTTAGTTTTCACTACATACCAAACTTAAAACTGTAGATATTAATAAGGATTATTTGAATGGCATCTTTTTTTTTTTTTTTTTTTTGAGACGGAGTCTCGCTCTGTCACCCAGGCTGGAGTGCGGTGGCCGGATCTCAGCTCACTGCAAGCTCCGCCTCCCGGGTTCAGGCCATTCTCCTGCCTCAGCCTCCCGAGTAGCTGGGACTACAGGCGCCCGCCACCTCGCCCGGCTAGTTTTTTGTATTTTTTAGTAGAGACGGGGTTTCACCGTGTTCGCCAGGATGGTCTCGATCTCCTGACCTCGTGATCCGCCCGTCTCGGCCTCCCAAAGTGCTGGGATTACAGGCGTGAGCCACCGCGCCCGGCCTTTTTTTTTTTTTTTTTTGGATAGAGTCATTCTATCCAAAAAAACAATTTGGTTAACTAGAATTTGGTTAGCTAGAATTATGGATTCGAGCTACCTAGTAATGACTCTCTTTGATAGAAACGTTCTTTGGGGATCGACTTAAACAATAAATATCCCTTATTATTATGTGATATTCTGTAAATTTCGTTATGTGAAATAGTGAGCATTGTGTAGCAAATAGAGCTAAGGAATTTGTCCATGGCTTTTAACAGACACTTTAAAATCTGTGGAAGCCACTGTGCCAGAATCTGGGGCTCTCCTTTGAGCTCTGTCTCGAATTAGCCGTTATATCTTATGGGGTGAACCTATGGTTTCTGTGACTGGTGCAAGATTGAACAGCACCACATATTCCAGTTATCTTCTTCTGTATCTTATTAACCTGGTGCATCTGTGATCTTGAACAAGTTAACTTAGTGGAATTTTGTAAAATGGAAATAAATATGCCTGTCAGGGTCACCATGATTATAAAGATAGAATAACATGTGAGTACACTTTGAAGAGCAAAATGCAAACTACCAGCTGAAGGAATGATTCATATTCCGACGGGGCTGAACACCTTTTCACAGATACTTGTTTATTGCTAGGTTAACTCAGGTACTATTGCAACACTGGGTACCCTTGTGTGGCTGCAGCAGTCAGTGGTGCCGCTGACACTGGTGGCAGCCCCTACAGGCAGCCGCCACAATAGTTAACCAGAAAATAACCAGAAAAATACAAGATTGTGCCCTTGCAACTTCAAAACATCTTGGTGATTCAGGATTTTCTGCAGAGGGAATGTAAATACTTGACATTCTCAGTAACACATCATAGTTCAGGATGCAGCATTGCAGTTCTGCCGCCTGAATCCTGTTTGAGAAGTGGTGATGACCACCAAAGGGATCTTGGTTTTTTTCATTTGATTTGTGAAATTGGGACGTGGTTACAAGAGAAAATGCTAAAGGAATAAGTACATAGATGGTGTTCTAGAAGTAAATATAGACTGGGTGAGAATTGTTTCTTTCCTCAAAGGATTTTTGTGTTTGCTATTTTTAGGTCTTTTGGACCCATGCTTTAAGGGTCAAGTGTTACCTTTTCAGAAACAACCTTTAATGAGTCAGGATAAAAACCATCTGGTGCAGGGGTTCTTCCTTCAAATGGAGGAAATTCAGGAGAGAAGAGAAATTTCCCACTATCATGAGAATTCCATTGGAGGCTTACTTAAGTAGCTCAACAAATGAATGTATCTGCTCCTATCTTTCCTTCCTTTTGTCTTCCTGCCCATTCATGAAAGGAAGTGAAAAAGAAATGTTGCAAAGAATAGAGAGATGATAAGGTTTTCGTTCTAGAGGCTGAATGTGCAAAGTGTAAGCTCTCAAATGAGATAGAAAAAAAAAGCATCCTTGCTTATAAAAGGCGAATGGGTCCTGGACAATGCACTACAGACGCGGATGCCTGCAGGATGTCATGAGGCAGGTGGGTGGAAGTGTGAGGAAGCCACCTGGAAGAGGGAGAACAGGGCCCAAATCAGACACAGCTCTCCATCCTCCCTAAACAGGCTCGCCTAAGTGACACTTCCTTGTGTCCCAGGAAGTGACGATCAGCCAGTGTAGATGTTGTGACTCGCGGGTCTCACCCACTCCGGGGGTGCTGCGGGGCGCCCAGAGCGACACGTCTTCCGTTGGCCCTATTCCCGAAGAGGCCGCGCCGTCGGGGGCTGAGACCCACTTGCACTGAGTCTCCAGCTGCCCCGCTAGGCTGCTGGCGCTTCTAGGGGCTTTTGTGCTCTTTGCCAAACTCTGAGGGTGACCCTGAACCTAATGGCTCCCTAGAGAAGGGGACTGACAGAGGGCTCAGGCGAGGACAGGGGTTGAGAAAGCGTGGAAACGGGGCAGGAGCAGTAGAATTTAAGAATGGTAAAAGTCCCGAGGTAGGAGAAAAGGAGGGGTAGGATCCAGGGTAGGACTGAATCCAATTCTTCTCCAATGAAACGGACCAAAAAAAAAAAAAAAAAAAAAAAAGAAAGAAAAAGAAAAAAAAAGCCACTTATTCACATAAGCTCTCTCTCACCCTCAACCCGGCAAAAACCAAACACGAATAAAAATAAAACCACCACAGGCTCTTAGACGACCGTAAACTCTGCGGGTGGGGCACGAAATAAAAATAAACACAGGGACAGGCGGGCAAGAGAGCGCGGGAGGAGGAGGAAGAGGAGGAGGCGGCCCCGCATCCCTAATGAGGGAATGAATGGAGAGGCCCCCTCGGCTGGCGCCCGCCCACCCGGCGGCGGCCGCCAAGTGCCTCTGGGCGCTGCGTGCCGCGCCCGCTGCTCCGCGCGCAGCCGGCTCGGGCCGCTCCTCCTGACTGAGGCGCGGCGGCGGCGGTGGCTGTGACCGCGCGGACCGAGCCGAGACATTCGCGCCGGGGGCTCGGGCGCCGCCGCCGCTGGGCCCCGGGCGCGTGGATGCGGCTGGGCCGGGCGGCGCCGCACACCTGAGGCGGGGAACTGGGCGCGGCGCGGGCGACGCTGTCAGGGCCGCGGTTCCTGACGCCCAGGCGCTCGCCAGGACAAGCCAGGCAGTGATTTGAGGCACCGGGTTCACCTTCACCCATGGCCCGGAGAGCCTAGCGGGGCTCGCCGCCGCCTCCCGGCTCCCCTTCCCCGCCTCCCACCCCTCAGCGCCGCATCCTGCCAGCCTCGCCGCCCCGCCAGCGCCGGGCAACCGCCTCGCCCGAAGCCCTCCCTCGTTACTGTCCGCGTACCCCGGCGGCGCCGCCGCGGGAAGCGGCTCCCCCTCCTCTTCCTCCGCGTCCTCTTCTCTCTCTCCCCCGCCGGGGCCGCTTGTTGCACCGCTCCGCGGCCTGCGGGAGCCGCTCGCCCTGGTCTTGTGCTCGCGTCCGCACCCCTTTCCTGTCGCCCCCGGGACCCGCACCCCAGCCGGGCCGGCGAGACCCCGGCCAGACCCCGCTGCCCGCACAAAATGTCGGCCCGGACGCCATTGCCGACGGTGAACGAGCGGGACACGGAAAATGTGAGTAACCGGAGCCTCTCTCGGGAGCGGTGGGGGCGAGACCCTCCTCTGATTCCCACTTCACTCGCGCTTGGGCCGCCCCCGTGCCTTCACGCGGCCACCCGGGGCAGGGTCTCCACCTGGAGCCCGGCATGACCCTCACCCACTGCTCAGCCCTATTCTTCATTCCAACCCCATTTCGCTTGTTTCCCCTCGAGGGTGAGGGTGGGGAACCGTAAGTGGCGCCCTCTCGCTCGGAGGTGGTCCTCCAGGAGCGGATGGGGTGATGGAGGGCAGAGAGGCAGAATGGGATGGCAGAGTGGGCAGTCAGGATTGCTTTTCTACCTCTGCATTCTGTGCCCCCACCCGAATGAATGCTTGCTTTACAATAGCAGACGAGCCGGCTACCTCTCACTCTTGCTTTTCTGGATCTTTCAATCCTTTGCACCCTCCCCTCCTCCCCCCGCATTGCCCCATGACTTTGCTTTTTGTAACATTGTGTCCACATTTTGGGTCATGGGCCCCAAAGGGAGAAGGATGGGAATGGAAGTGGAGATGTGTGCGTGTTTGTATATGAGTTTATATTGCTGTGACACTCTTAGTAGAGAGGAGTAGAAGAATTTCACGAACAGCATCTATGGCCCTGGGGTTACAGCAAAATGTTGAAAAGCCACATGAAGCCAAGGGCTTTTTAATCTCTTCCTTAAGTCAGTGATAATGATGCAGGGCAGGTTTTACTTTAAATATCTCTCCTCCTTGGAGTGTCACAAGGTGCACATCTTTGAAGGAGGGATTTTCTGTGTCTTTGATCTGATTGCCCTCAGGAGCTGTTATCAAAATGCAGATGTCCCTGGCTTTTAAGCTCTTGAAAAACCGGAAAGAACAAGACCCCTTGTATTTCCACCTTCTGAAAAGTACAGTGGTGTGTGTGTGTGTGTGCGCGTGCAAGTTCCTTTGTGGGAAGGTTTTCTTGTTTTTTTTTGTTTTTGTTTAAAACACTCAAGACCTGTAAATAGGGCTTGGCTGATTTTCCGACTGATTTTAAGGACCTAGAGGGGTACTAAGTTTTGGTCAGCTGTCCAGACCTCTCTGTCTAGTTGTCTCATCAGCCGTCCAGCTTTTGATGTACCACTGACTTCATGGGGTTGGTAAAATAAAATAACGAAGCGCTTTGGTGTTCTTAGACAAAAGGCATGAGAGAAAGGATACAAGCTCACTTCTGAGTTGTTGGAGGGGGTATAAACAGATGATTTCATCTTAGGAGGGGAGCACAGAAATTTAATGTAATTATACAAAGAGAGAAGAAATTCTAGTAAGAGACCATTGTTAGAGGACCTGTGAAGATGTTTCAGAGTATGCTTTTGTCTTCTCTAGCGCCGTGCATTTAAAATGGGAAAGATAGTGTAAGGCTGCTGCTATCATAAATTAGAATCATTTTAGTTCAAATCAAATTAGTTCATTTGCATCATAACTATTTTAGAAAATATAATTGATACACAGTTTTGATTGAGAGATTGAACAAGGTCAGAGAAAAAGATGGATATTTTGGTTTACGTTGATTTTAAAGCCGAGTTGGCACAGAATTTTTCTAACAGGAACTCTAAAAAAATGCCTGTCATTCAAGAGTGTGAATGAAAAGTAAGACAGATGATAACCTTTGTTTTTATTAGCAAATTACTGTATGTGTTAACCCAGGAAGAGTGGAAAAATACATTGTTTTTATTTTCTTTTAGATTTTTATAGCTCTTCTCATACTTGTATGAATAAGGTACTTCATAAAGACATGAGATATAATTATAGAAATATGCATTAAGGAATAGTACAGAATGCAGCTTCTCATGTAAGAGCACACAAAAAAGGATTTTAAAGCTAAGCAATAATAGTATGATATATTTTGTTGTGAGTACCTTCTGAAAATGATTATGCTGTGTAAACTGATTTGCTGTTTCTGAACATGTTATTTCAAAGTCACTTTTATGGTCTTGTGCCTTATTGTATTGTACATAATGATATCTCCATTTAGCTTACTCTACCCACATCCTTATTTTCTCCTAATTGCTATGGAAAATATCTATTATACGACAACTGTCAATAAGTATGCACTCAGCACATTCATTTTTTAGGTAAAGGGTTGGGAAGGGGATATAGAAGTAGTGTTTAAGATCTCTCCCCCCAACCCCCGCAAGGAGCTTACAGAAGAGATAATAATCCCAAACAAATAATGTATCGTAGAAGACATTGTGTAAATAGGGCTAAATTGGTTTATAGGTGTTATAGGTGTTTATCAAAGAGGCCACCACTGATGGCTACTAAATCACCATTGGTGACTCTCTTTATTCTGTAGTTGGTAGTAAATGGCATCATCCGTTTTTACTTCTCATCCATGAAATAAAGTAACAAACCTGCTTGTTAGCTAATATATTAATGCCAGTATGGCAGCCAAAATGTATGTTTGTTTGTAGTTATTTTCAATTACATGACATATTTTTAAAAATAGTTATGAAACTTTTATATTCATATGACTATTAAAGGGTTCTAAGTCCTTTGGCGTATCAAGGATGCTAACCAAAAACATTTTGTTATCCTTAGAAATTAAAATCAACAAATACAGTAATTTAAAACACCATCTTGATATTTCGTTGTCATTTGCAGTTAATATAAACATTTCTTTGGTCATCCATATAACGTATTTGGATTTTGTCTCCTTGGGAATATATAATATCTACCCTTCTCAGTGTCACTAATATATATTCAGGATAAATTAAAAATCCCAAAAGAGGAATATTATATCACTGATCTCTTATATACTACTACTATATATAGTAGAATGAGAAAGCATTGCTTCTTTCTAAGGACAGTCTGTGTGTACTTTTTCAGGAGTATTTTCTTTGATGAAAGATCTGTGTGTGCCTTGTTAATAGGCCTGAATGGGCTAAATACAACAGGACAACCAATGATTAACTTTTAAGGCAATAAACACTTTGTAGTAAAGTAAAAAAATACGTGTTGCAGATAATATAATCATGCAAAATATGTTTGATTTTAGATTATAAACAGTAAGTCCAGAAAAAGTAAAAAATATCTTTCTTTTTTTCTTGTTAGATTTTATTTGGATAATTCCACCATGGATGTAGATAATATATTATCATTACTCTTACTTTTTTTAAATGAAACAATAAAAATATTTTTAGTATTTGGGAAAAACTCTGATTATGCTAATTATTAATGGGTCCAAAATGCTCAGCCTAGCTATCTGTGATGAAATTTTGATCAGTATGAAGAAAACTCTTTTGACTACTTCTTGGGAGGTTTTAAAATTGAATTCAGTTCGATTAAAAAGTCTTTAATAAAAAAAGACTCTTGATGTTGAGTCTTGTGACATACTGAAATTCATGGCGGTGGTTATAATGATTACGTATTGTAACTAAGGTTGCCATCAGTAGTTTGTCCTGTGAGCATCATTGTTAATGGCATGAAGAAGCAAGAGGAAAAAGCATACCTTTGCTACTACCCTTGGATTTTCTCAATATCCTGTGCATCCTTCACATGTCACAGTACTTATCACATAGCATCTAATTGCCTGACTTTGTCTCCGTTAGTCTGTATTGCCAGTGCCCAGCGCAGTGACTAGTACTAGTATACAAGAAGTCAGTGCTGTAACACCCCTTTTGAATTTTTTCATTTATCGCCAAAGTATATTGGTGACATTGGTGAGGGTAGACATTACGTATTACAACCTGAGAGGCTGAATGAAGCCTTCAGAGAGAAAATTTAGTGACCTACCCAACGTTAATAATTCTATCCTTCAAGGTTAATAATGAAAATCTGACAGCTTCCACTATTACTGTACTCATGCTATTACTTCTAGAACGTGTTTTTTTGTTTTATTTTGTTTTGTTTGTGTCTTAAAGATTTTAGAAGAGTGACTCACGCCTCTAATCCCAGCACTTTGTGGGGCCGAGGTGGGAGGATTGCTTGAATCCAGGAATTCAAGACCAGCATGGGCAACATGGAGAAACCCTGTCTCCACTAAAAATACAAATATGAACTGGGCATGGTGGTGTATGTCTGTAGTCAGTCACAGCTACTACGGAGGCTGAGGTGGGAGGGTTGCTTGAGCCCAGGAGATCAAGGCTGCAGTGAACCAAGATCACACCGCTGCACTCCAGCCCGGGTGACAGAGTGAGAACCCTGTTTAAAAAAAAAAAAAAAAAAAAAAAAAAAAAAAACAGAAGATTTTAGAAGAGCGTATGAAGTGGAATAAGATCCTTTATTAGAGGAAGAACAGGGTATGCCATCCCTATCCCTACTTCTGAACCTTTACTGTTTCTATGTGGAGTGCCTTGCACTTGTCCCTTCATATCAAATTTACAAATCCTTTATGGCTTGTCTCATTGTTTTAACAAGACTTCTGAAATGATTGCAGCTAATATTGTTGTAGCTGAACAGTGGTGGATGTATATAGTCCACATCACTGGTCTCTACAGTGGGTGTGCAGGGCAATACATTGGAAGAAGAAATGTATTTAATGTCTGTCACTTCACTTTTGACCTACATGCTATTATTACGTCGTCTTCTTTTTTTTTTTTTTAATAAAAATGCAGGTCGTATAGAATTAGACACATGATTTTAAAGTTATTATTATTGTTGTTATTATTTTTCTTCTTCCATCTCATTCTTTCCTTTGGGGGTCATTTTCTCTTTTCCTGATGAATATCTTTGGAAATTCTTTTGGTGAAGGATTGTTAGTCATGAACTTTTTTAGATCTGAAGACATATTTTGCCCTAATTCTTAAAAGATAGCTTTGCTTAGTCTGTAACTCTAGGTTGATAGTTTGATTCCTTTCACTACTCAGAAGGTAGTATTCCGTTGTCTATTGATTTACATTATTTCTGTTCGGGAGTTGTCTGCTATTTGGTGTGTGATCCTTTCTGTCTGTCTCTATCTTATGTAGATTCATATGTCTCATCAGTTATGGAAATGTACCAACCATTATGTCTTTGAATGTTACCTTACCTCTGTTCTATATAGTATTTCTGGCACTCTGGTTAGATGTGCTAAAATTTATCATTCTATCCTTCATGTTTAACCTGTCATTCATGTTTTTCCTCCTCTTTCCTTGTTTCTTTGTACTCCAATCTGTAGTATAACCTATGCTATAGTTACCATATATGTTTCGATCTTTCTTCAGCTGTATATAACCCTGTTAACCTATCTGTTGAATTTTTTTTCATTGTGGTAAAAAGCATCCATCAGATACACCCTTGTAACAAATTTTTAAGTGTACAGTATTTTTGGTGGGGAGGGAGTAGATTTTAGTGGTGGTAAGGTGGCAATTTTATTATTTTTTTCACGTCCTATTTTTTATTTAATTTTATGATATGTATTAGATCTATTAGTGCATATTTTGGGGGTGTATGTGTTAATTTGATACATTCATATAATCAAATTAAGGCAACTGGGATATCTATCACTTTACATATTGATCTTTTCATTATACTAGGAACATTAAAATTATTCTAGCTATTTTGAAATGCACGTTGATTAATGTTAACTATACTCACCTGAGTGATCTATTGAATACTAGGTCTTTTTCCTTCTAAGTGTATGTTTATACTCATTAAGCAATCTCTTTTCATCCTTCCCTTCCTACTAACCCTTTCTAGCCTTTGTTAACCACCCAATCTACTCTATCTTCATGAGATCACTTTTTTAGCTCCCACATATGAGTGAGAACATATTTGTCTCTCTGTACTTGGCTTATTTCACTTAACATAATGACCTCCAATTTCATCCATAGGCACAATATTGTACAGCACATCTCTAGAAATTTTTTATCTTGTGTGACTGAAACTGTGTATATATTGAACAGCAACTCCCTATTTCCCTTTCTCTCCAGACCCTGGCAACCACCATTCTTAATTTCTGCTTTGATGAGTTTGACTACTTTAGATACCTCACAAAAATGGGATCATATAGCAGGATTTATCCTCTGTAACTGGCTTATTTCATTTTAGCACAATGCCCTTAAGATTAATCCATATTGTAGCATATGACAGGATTTCCTTCTTTTTTTTTGCTGAATAATATTCCATTGTATTATGTACCTTGTTTTGTTTATCCATTTATCTGCTGATGGACATTTGGGTTGCTTCTACTTCTTGGCTCTCATAAATAATACATCAATAAATATGGGAGTGCAAAGATCTCTTTGAGATCCTGATTTTAGTTTTTTGGATAAATACCCAGAAATGGATTGTATGTTAGTTCTATTGTTAGGTCATATGGTAGTTCTACTGGGTCAAATGGTAAGTCTATTTTTAATATTCTGAGGAGACTTCATATTGTTTTTCATAGCAGCTGCAGTATTTTACATTTCCACCAACAGTGCACAAGGGTTGCAATTTCTGTACACCTCACCAATGTTTATTTTCTATTTTTATTTTATTTTTGTTTTATGGCTTTTAAAATTACAACTATCCTAACAGTTGTAAAATAAATATCTTACTGTGGTTTTGATTTGCATTGCCCAGATGATTTGTGATGCTCATCATCTTTTTATATACCTCTTGGCCATTTGTGTGTCTTCTTTAGAGAAATGTCTATTCAACTCCTTTGCACATTTAAAAATCAAGTTTTTTTAAATCAAGTTTGTGTATAGTTTTGCTCATACTGTAGTGTGCTTTTTCACTCTGTTGTTTTCCTTGATGTGCAGAAGCTTTTTAGTTTGATTTAGTCCTGATTGTCTATTTTTGCTTTTGTTGGCTGTGCTTTTGATGTCATATACAAGAAATCTTTGTCAAGAACAATAACATGAAGCTCTTCTCCTATGTTTTCTTCCAGGAGTTTTATAATTCAGGTCTTAAATTTAAATCTTTAATCCCTTTTGAGATAGTTTTTGTATATGATATAAAATGAGGGTCCAATGTCATTCTTTTGCATATATATATATCCATTTTCCCAGCACCATTTGTTGAAAACACTGTGCTTTACCCATTGTGAATTTTTGGCATCCATGTTGAAAATCATTTGACTGTGTATGCATGGGTTCCTTTCTGAGCTCTCTATTCTGTTCTTCGTGTATATCTCTGTCTTTAAGCTAGTACTATACTATTTTGATTACCATAGCTTTGCAATATGTTTTGAAGCCAGTAAGTGTGAGGCTTTGTCCTTTCTGAAGATTGTTTAGGCCATTCGGGGTCCTTTGTGGTTCCATATGAATTTTATAATTTTTTTTGTTTCTGTAAAAAATGCCATTAGGATAGTTCTTCGTTAGTGCATAGAAATGTCACTGACTTTTGTACATTGATTTTGTAGCCTGAAACTATTGAATTTGTTTATTCTTTCTAGCAGTTCTTTTTTTGGTATTTGGAATCCTTAGGGTTTTCTACATATAAGATAATCTCATCTACAAACAGTGATAATTTTACTTCTTTCTGATTTGGATACGTTTTATTTATTTATTTTTTTCTTGTCTAACTGCTCTGCCTAGGACTTCTAATACTATGTTAAACAGAAGTGGCAAGAATGGGCATCCTTGTCTTGTTTTTGATCTTAAAGGGAAACCTTTGTTTTCTACCGCTGAGTGTTATATTAGTTGTGGGCTTTTTATATATGGCCTTTTTTATGTTGATGTAATTTTTTTCTATTCTTATTTTGTTGAGTGGCGTTTTTAATCATGAAAAGGTATTGAATTGTGTCAGTGCTTTTTCTGCATCTATGGAGATGATGAGGCAATTTTAATTTTCCTTCTATTAATGCGGTATATATCACATTGATTTTTCTATGTTGAGCCATCCTTGTATCCTAGGGATAATTCCCTCTTGGGCATGATATGTGATCCTTCTAATGTGCCATTGAATTTGAATTGCTAGGTTTTTTTGGGGTTTTTTTTTCCCTGAGAATTTTTATATTGATATGCATTAGGGATATTGACTTGTAGTTTTCTTTTCCTGTAGTGACTTTTTCTGGTTTTTGTATCATGGTAATTCTGGCTTTATAAAATGAGTTAGGAAGTATTCTCTTCTCTTCTTTTTGGGGAACAGTTTGAAAGAGTTGGTTCTAATTCTTCTTTAAATGTTTAGTAGAATTCACTAGTGAAGCCATCTGGTCTTGGGCTTATCATTGTTGGAAGGTTTTTGGTTCCTGATTCAATCTCCTTACTAGTTATAGCTTTGTTTAGATGTTCTATTTTTTCATAACTTAGTTTTTATAGGTTTATCAGGGTTCTCCAGAGAAAAAAATCCAATAGGCTATACATAGATATATGAGAAGATTTATTATGGGAACTGGTTCCTGTGATTATGGAGGCCATAAAGTCTCACAGTATTTCATCTGAAAGTGGGAGAACCAGGAAAACCAGTGATATAATTCAGTCTGTGTCTGAAGGCCCAAGAACCAGTAGCTCTGATGCCTGCAAGCAGGATAAGATGAATATCCCAGCTGAAGAAGAGAGAAAACTTTTCTGGCTTTTTTTTTTTTTTTTTTTTGAGACAGAGTCGGAGTCTCGCTCTGTCGTCCAGGCTGGAGTGCAGTGGCGCGATCTCTGCTCACTGCAAGCCCCGCCTCCTGAGTTCGCGCCATTCTCCTGCCTCAGCCTCCCGAGTAGCTGGGACTACAGGTGCCCACCACCGCGCCCGGCTAATTTTTTAAATATTTTTAGTGGAGACGGGGTTTCACCATGTTAGCCAGGATGGTCTTGATCTCCTGACCTCATGATCCGCCCGCCTCGGCCTCCCACAGTGCTGGGATTACAGGCGTGAGGTTTTTTTTTTTTCTTTATATTCCAATCGGGCTCTCTCAGTGGATTGAATGATGCTTGCCTACATTGATGAAAGTATATGCTTTGTTCAGTTGCTGATCAAAATGCTAACCTCTTCTGGAAAAACTCTCTTGGATATACCCCAAAATAATATTTTGCCAGCTGTCTGAGCATTCCTTAGCCCAGTCAAGTTGACATATAAAATTAACCATCACGGTAAGTTATATGTTTCTAGGAATTTATACATTTCCTCGATTTATCTGATTTGTTGGAATATGATTATTCATGGTAGTATCTTATATCCTTTTTATTTCTGTTTCATCAGTTGTAATACTTTCTCTTTCATTTCCAATTTTGTTTATTTGAGTCCTGTCTTCTTTTTTCTTAGTCAGAGGTTTCTCAAATTTGTTGATCTTTTCAAAAAACCAAGTCTTTCACTGATTTTTTTTTTCTGTTTTTGTGTTCACTAATTTATTTCTACTCTAATCTTTTTTATTTCCTTTCTTCTGCTAAATTTTGAGTTAGTTTGCTCTTCTTTCTCTAGTCCTTGAGGTGTTGAGTTAGATTATTTATTTGAGGTCTTTCTCTTTTTTTTTGTTTGAGATAGAGTCTTGCTCTGTCATCCAGGCTGGAGAGCTATGGCGTGATCTCGGCTCACTGCAGCCTCTGCTTCCTGGGTTCAAGTGATTCTCCTGCCTCAGCCTCCTGAGTATCTGGGATTACAGGTGCCTGCCACCATACATGGCTAGTTTTTGTATTTTTAGAAGAGACGGGGTTTCACCATGTTGGCGAGGCTGGTTTAAAACTCCAACCTCAAGTGATCTGCCCACCTTGGCCTCCCAAAGTGCTGGGATTACAGGCAAGAGCCACCACACCCAGACTCTTTATTCTTTAATGTAGGTGTTTTTTAATGAAGTCACGATAAACTTCCCTCTTAGTGCTGCTTTTGCTGCATCCCATAAGTTTTGCTGTTGTATTTTTGTTATCAGCCCTGGAGAATGTTCTGTGTGTGCTTGAGAAGAATTTATATTGTGCTGCTGTTGGGTGGAATGCTCTGTATGTCTATATGTCCATTAGGTCAATTTGTTCTATAGTGTTCTTCAGGTCCTCTGTTTCCTTATTGATCTTTTATCTAGATATTCTATCATTATTGAGTGTAGGGTATTGAAATCTTTTATTGTGTGTTGCTGTCTATTCCTGCCTTCAGTTCTGTCATGTTTGTTTCTGCTGTGATGTTGGATACATATATATTTATAATTGTTACAGCTTCCTCATGAATTGATCTTTTATCATTACTTAATATTCTTCTTTGTCTCTTGTGATAGTTTTTGACATAAGATCTGTTTTAGGCTGGGCGCGGTGGCTCAAGCCTGTAATCCTAGCACTTTGGGAGGCCAAGACGGGCGGATCACGAGGTCAGGAGATCGAGATCATCCTAGCTAATGTGGTGAAACTCCGTCTCTACTAAAAAATACAAAAACAACTAGCCGGGCGTGGTGGCCGGTGCCTGTAGTCCCAGCTACTCTGGAGGCTGAGGCAGGAGAATGGCGTAAACCCGGGAGGCGGAGCTTACAGTGAGCTGAGATCTGGCCGCTGTACCCCAGCCTGGGCGACAGAGCGAGACTCCCTCTCAAAAAAAAAAAAAAAAATATCTGTTTTATCCGATGTAAGTTTGGCTACCTCTGCTCTCTTTTGGTTATTTCACCCTTTAATTTTTAGCCTGTGGGTGTCCTTAAATCTAAAGTGAATCTCTTGTACACAACATATAGTTGGATCTTATGTTTTTAATCCATTAAATTAATCCAAAATTAATCCAAAAAAACTCTGTCTTTTGATTATGGTGTTTACTCCATCTACATTTGGTGCAATTAGTGATAGGGAAGGACTTACTATTGCCATTTTGTTTCTGTCTTGTAGGTTTTTGTTCCTCTTATCCTTTCTTGCTGTATTCCTACGTGTTTCATTGATTTTTTTGTAGTGACCTCTAGTGTAAGCTGGATTCTATCAGCATCTAAAACCGGTCCCTCTGGCAGTCCCCTAAAAATCAGAGCATTGGATCCATGCTCCACTCTTTTTTTCCCCATCTGTTGAATTTTCAATTTCATTTATCATATTTTTAATTTCTCTTAAGCTTGTCTGCCTTTTTAAGTAGATTCTTGGACCTTGCTTATTTTATGATTTCATCTTCATTTCCTTGAACATTTAATATATAGTAATTTGCACGCTGTTTCTGGTAGTTCCGTTATCTGAAGTCCCTAGGAGGTTAGATTATCTGCTAATTCTCATTCACTACGTTGTTTCTTATTGAATGTGCTGGTATTTGATGGTGTCATTCACTATGGTTGTTTCTTATTGAATGTGCTGGTATTTGATGCTGAGCTCCTCTTTGCCTGATTGTTATTTGTGTGAAACTTGGGGGCCTGAATTGAGGATGCTTCCTTCAGAGAGGGATTGGGTTTGCTTCTGCTGGGAACCCCTACTGACCTGGGGCACTTTAGTCTCCTGTAGGGATTCCTGGGAGTTGTAGATTCAGCTCTCTAACCCTGTAGTGAGTCCAAGGCTTAGTATTTGACTCCAGGGTAACTCAGGCTTTTGTGGTAACTTTTGGCTGTTGTTTGTTGATTTGTTTTTTTATGTTTGTTTACTTGTTTTTGTTTTGCCCTTGGAGGTCTCTCGTACTCTCTTATAGGTCAGGAATTCATGTAAAAAATATGTACTATTTTGGAGTACCCCTTATAATATCACGCCTACTGCACTGTAGAAATTCTGGAATAAGCTTTTTGTAAATGGGTCTTTAGAAATTTACATACTTATGGGATTTCCATACTTATGTTCCATACTTATGTAAATTTCCATACTTATGTTCCTAAACCATGTGTCATTTCTGAAATTCTCATATCAGTATACTTTAAAATGTGCATAATTTTCTGTTTATAAATCTTTCATTTGAAAATTTACTAGATTTTTGAAATCATTTGTTACAATTGTTAGAATGATTAATTTTCAAGAATGGCTCGGGCAAAGTGGAAATCTAACAGAACTTTCGCATAATTGGTGAATAGATTGAAATATGAGCATCATAATTAAATAAATGCAAGCAGTTGTCCACTACTTCCATTTGTGTGAGATGCTCTCTTTAGCCTTGACAGTCATTGAAATCAAGTAGCAACATAAACTGGACTTACAATCAGTCCTTCAGTTCTTTATCACAAATTGTTAAGCCGATATTTGCAAACTCAAGAAACATTCATTTGTATTGTATAACATTAATAATATTTTACTAATCACTGAAAAGTTTGTACCATCAGAATTCAATATATTTCCAAAATTTTTTATATTATACTTTTTCATATGCATAATCTATTTATAAAGTAATTCATATGTAATTTATTAGTATTCCTATGGGAGTCCATACTTACACATTTTGAAGCTAAAAATACCTTGGACTATAGTTTAGAGGCCATTCTGTGCCACAGAGTTTAGCATTGTTTTCTAATTCTCCTGTGTATACACTTTTACTTTCTAGCTAAATTGAAAATATTTTGAGGCTGTGGACCACTTTCAACATTATTTCTCTATATCCTTTATTACCTAGCATAGTGTTTGGTGTATTTTTTGGTGTTCAACAATTTAATAAACCAAGGTCTATTTTATTTATTTATTCTCAAATACAGTGGGTTTATGAACCACCTGAGGAGATTGTTTCAAATTTATGTTTCCTAACTCCTGCTCCCTCCCATTCTATGTTCTTGCTCAGTTTTTCTAGGTGAGGTCTAGGAATTTCTCTTTCTCCAAACTCTGAAGGAATTCTTACACAGATATCCACTGGCTAGGTTTTAGAAAACATTGATTTATATGATGATGATGATGACATTGTAATTAACCTCATATTATGATGAAAATGAAAAGACAGTTATAGTTGATGGCTATATTTTAGAAAGTAGGATGGAAGAAATGATAAGTCAATCCTTTTGTAGGTGATGACAACAGTAGAAAATATCAGGGAATTTTCTGTAAGTAATAAGGTACATGCATGTTGTTGTTATAGGTGTAAGATATAAGAAAGGGGCAAAAGAGGAATTTCATGTTCTTCCCTTCCCTTCCCTCAAATTTATGTGGTTAACAATAAAGTGGGAAGGGAAATGGCAACAGAAAAAGGAGTTTACCATATGGTGCCTGCTGTGGTGTGAATGTGCCTCCCAAAAGTTTGTGTGTTGGAAACTTAATACCCAATGCAACAGTGGTGGGAGATGGGGCCTAATAAGAGATGATTGGGTCATAAGGTCAGAGCCCTCATGAATGGCTTAATGTTTTTTCAGTAGCAGGTTAGTTATCTCGATAGTGGGTTGCAAGCCCTGCCCATGGTGCTTTTCTCTTTTGCACTCTTGCTTACCTTTCTGCCCTTCGGCCTTTCCACTATGGGATGACGCAGGCTGAAGACTGTCACCAGATGCCAGCCCCTTGATATTTGACTTCCCAGCCTACAGAATCATAAGCTAAATAAATTTCTGTTCATTATAAGTTACTCAGTCTGCCGTATTCTGTTATAGCAACAGAAAAGAGACTTAAGACAGTGCCTTTAGTTATAGGCTGAATCTTTCTCCTAAGAAAGTGTTATTTAATACTGTTTTGACCACTATATTAGGTTAGCCCAGGTAGTAAACAAATTAGAAACCGAGCCACAGTACCAAATTTTAGTGGACTACTGTAAAGTATATGGTAACAGGTTTCACAAGACTACTTTTCCTTTTGGGATCAGCAGTGCTGCTTTCACAATTTAAAAAGAGGGTTTGCTTTTATTTCCTTTTCTATTCGCTTCATCACGATTGAAGATGATAAGGATACAAAGACAAATGAAACCTGTTCCCTGCTCTGGAGTGACTCAGAGCCTGAAGTGGGAGACAGACATAGAGACAAACAAGTACAGTAGAAAGTTGCAGTTCCTTGTCATCCAGCTGATTAGAACACAGAGTAAAGAAGGAAGGAGAGGCGGGCCACGTGCTCATGAAAGCCTTTGAAATGAGGTTTGAAAGATAAGTACTCCCTCACCAAGTGGCTCTGTGGAAAGTTGAGTTGGTGGGAAGAAGAGGACATTCTGGGTGGAAGGTGCATTTGCACAAAGTCCCTGAGTGTGAAGTGGAAAAGAGGAGAGCATCGCCCTGAGGTGGGCAGCATTTAGTGAGAGGGCCTGGCTTGAGAGCAGGCAGGGCCTTACATGCCGTAGCAAGAGCTAGTCCTGGAGGCCGCAGAAGCTCTTGGAGGATTTAGGTGGAGGGTCAACTTGATGAGATTTGTATTAAATATTTTCTGTGTGCCTGCATGCTTTAGAAACACTCTAGTTTTTAAATTCAGTGGGCTGTTTTCTAATGGTCAATTTTTTTTTTTTTTTTGAGATAGGGTATTGTACAGGCTAGAGTGCAGTAGCATGATCATAGCTCACTGCTGCAGTCTTGGCCTTCCGGGTTCAATCAATCCATCCGCCTCAGCCTCCTTAGTATCCTTAGTAGCTGGGACTATAGGTGCTCGCCACCATGCCTGGCTAATTTTTGTATTTTCTTATAGAGATGGGAGTTTCAACATGTTGCCCAGGCTGGTTTCAAACTCTTGGGCTCAAGCGAGCCACCCTACCTCTGCCTCCCAAATTGCTGAAATTGCAGGCATGAGCCACGACACCCAGCCTGAAAGCGCTTTTAATACAGTATTTAGATGCACTTTATTTGGCATATTAGAGAAAGGTTTGGTAAAGGGGAGACACCAGTGCTGGTGGCAAAGACTCTTGACAAACTTTAGTTAGGCTGCTCAGAGCCCTGTTCTCAACTAGGCCTTGACCTTGACCCTCTATTTCCTTCCTGCCCTTACTGGGCCTGCACAACCCCAAATTAGCCAAGAATCTTCCTGAGTCAGTTTGGTGAGATATCACCCTTGATATCTGACCGCCCCTGATAGCTGATTGAGTTCTTCACCCCCAACCTTTGATGTCAGAGTCCTTGGCTTGTCATTTGCAAGAACCCCCTTACCCTTGATGTCTCCTTTAGTGCTTTTCCATGTATTGACCCTCTCACTCTGCTCCTTGCCTGTAAATCACTAGCCATCTTTGCAATATTCAGAGTTGAGCCTGTCTCTCTTCCCTATGGTAATACCCCATTACAATAGTCTTGAGTAAAGTTTTCCTTACAATTTTAACGAACATCAGAATAATTTTTTATTTAACACCAGTTAAGAAAAGATTCACATTTTATAATGAAATCCCACACATTTTTCACCATGGTGGTATGTATTGGGAGTATGGTTACAGATGTCCGTGGTAACCATAAAGCAATCACTTAGTAGACTAGAAAGTAGAGTTTCTCTAGATTTAGGGCAGAAGAATAGGATGATAAAAGGGGCTAGGAGAAGAATTTAGCAAATACTAGGATTGGTATATCATTGTCCTTTAATGATGATTGGTCTTTGTGATTTTAATCAGTAATGAATATAGTTGAACTAAAGGGAAAGATTATTTAGCTACTGCTCTGTTCTGGGTTAGATTTATCTTTCTATTACTGCTTCTTCAGTTACTTAAGGAGGGATATTATTGCTTCGTAAAGATAGTCTCCAACCTGCTTTTAGTAATGAAAAGCAACTAATTGGCCGGGCACGGTGGCTCATTCCTGTTATCCTGGCACTTTGGGAGGCTGAGGCAGGTCGATTGCCTGAGTTCAGGAGTTCGAGACCAGCCTGGGCAACAACGGTGAAACCTTGTCTCTACTAAAACACAAAAAATTAACTGGGCATGGTGGTGTGCACCTGTAGTCCCAGCTACTCGGGAGACTGAGGCAGGAGAATCGCTTGTACCCAGAAGGCAAAGGTTGCAGTGAGCTGAGATCGTACCACTGCACTCCAGCCTGGGCAACAGAGTGAGACTCTGTCTCCAAAAAAAAAAAAAGGAAAGCAACTGTAGGAATAGAAAGCAAAAAGCTATGGATAAGCTAGTTTATCTTGGATCAAATCACTAACCTTTTTTCTTACGGCTCTTACTGGTACGTCTCATTTTGGTACCTACTTACCTATAAACTGTCTTGGGTACTTTTTTCTACAGAAGTTATTTATTAACTGAATAGCACTACTGAATCATGCCATTGATCCTTCTGGCCACTCTAGATTCTTTCTATATTGCCTAAATACCAAGAACTAGAAGGAAATAAAGTATGTACTAGTAGCCACTGTTTAAACCAGTGGAATTGGCTTACTAGTGAATTGTTAACTACCAGTGCCCAAAGAACATCATCCTATGGAAGAAAGTCTTGAATAGAAAAGGCTGGAACCAGGTTGGTTGATCACTTCCACCTTTCCCTTCTACCTTCCCCTCAAGGAGGGGAGAAAAACAAGGAGAGGTAAGAGTATGTCAATGAGGAGTCTACTCCCCTTTCTGCCAGAATTGAGTATTTATCAGTTGCTAATTTTACTTCGTATGTACTTTGTAACAGTAGTGTCAAACTGTACTGTGATTTTCTTTCTCTTTTTTTTTTTTGAGACAGAGTCTTGCTCTGTCACCCAGGCTGGAGTGCAGTGGTGCTCACTGCAAGCTCCGCCTCCCAGGTTCACACCATTCTCCTGCCTCAGCCTGCTGAGTAGCTGGGACTACAGGCACCCACCACCACACCCGGCTAATTTTTTTTGTATTTTTAGTAGAGACAATGTTTAACTGTGTTAGCCGGAATGGTCTGGATCTCCTGACCTCGTGATCTGCCCGCCTAGGCCTCCCAAAGTGCTGGGATTACAGGCGTGAACCACTGTGCCCAACTTCTATACTGTGATTTTCTTAAGCCTGTCCCACACATAATACTGTAAACTCCTTGAGACCAGGAACGCTATTACTGACTCCTGTATCAAGCAAACAATGATACCTGCACTTTGCAGAATTGCTTGCCTTGCTGGGTTAAAAACAGCAAGAGTATGTCAATAAAATACATCCCTCTTCCTACAGTACTTTAGCATAGTGCTGTGCACATAGTGGCAACTCATCGGATGCTTAGTAAATGTATATAGTTAAGATGCATTCATTCCCTGGAACTATTGGAGTACTTTAAGAATATGAGGTGATGCTATGTAGATACAATATTTGCTTTTTAAATTCTGGTCATTTTTTGGTGAACATCTGAAGTATATTGGGGAGAGGTTCCTCTCTTTATGTTCACGATCATAAGTTAAATTTATCTGTTAAAATTTCAGTGTTCTTCAAAAAGTTAATTTAAGTTGATATGATAATTAGCTTGTATTAGAAAATGATTACTGGTTTTTGTTAGATTTACTAAATATAACTGAACTGAAGGTTGTAGAATAAAGCTCTGACTACTAGAGTATTAAAGTAAATCAAATGTAATGATTTAGAGAACAAACATCTGGTTGGGTGTGGTAGCTCACACCTGTAATCCCAGCACTTTGGGAGGCTGAGACTAGCGGATCACTTGAGGTCGGGGGTTTGAGACCAGTCCAGCCAACATGGTGAAATTCCATCTCTACTAAAAATACAAAAATTAGTCGGGTGTGGTGGTGGGCACTTGTTATCCCAGCTACTTGGGAGGCTGAGGCAGGAGAATTGCTTGAAGCTGGGAGGCGGAGGCTGCAGTGAGCTGGAGGCTGCAGTGAGCCGAGATCATTCCAGGCTCGGTGACAGTGAGACTCCCATCTCAGAAAAAAATAAAATGATAATAATTAATAGTAATATAATATAATAATTATAATAAAAATAATAAACAATAATAAAGAAGAAACATCTATTGTAATTTCTGGCATGAGTTTGCTTTAACGTTTTTGTTCTTGTGAGAATGAAAGAACTAGGAAGTTTGGAAAAGAATTTAACACGATATTTTTAGATAATTTAGGTAAGTGTTTTATTTTATTACCAGCTTGTAATAAATCCTGGCAAGCAGTAGTGAAAGCCCTCCCAAAGTAGCTTCTTGGGGTGTAGGGGAGTATCTTAGGGAGAAGTGCCTCTAAAATTAAAATACAGGCTCAGCCACTCCCTGTCCACCTCCTCTGTCTCAGCCCTCAGACTGTGTTTGTGTGGGCAATAGGGGTAATTGCCCTTTGTATACCACAATTCAGATGCAGAGGCAGTGTAATTTCTTGATTAAGAGCACAAGCTCTGAAGCTCAAGTCCTTGGGTTCAAATCCTAGCTCTAGCATTTATTAGATGTGACCTTGGGAAGCCACTTAACTTCCTTATACCTCAGTTTCTTTCCATGTAAAATGGAACAAAAGTGTCTACCTTATTCAATTGTTGTTTTGTTTAACTAATTGAACACATATGGTGCCCTTAGAACAGTACCTGGCACCTAGTAGAAGTGCCAGCTGCTGATGCTGCTGTTATTATTCCATTTAATTAAACCTTGGGAGAAGTAAATTTGCCAGTTTTAAGTGCATCTCAGGGTTCCTGAATTACATGGTTTTCGTTTTTTAAATTTCTGTATTTCACATCATGGATTTATTCCTTTTTATATCAAGAAAAAGTATACATTTACAACATGAAGTCTTTCTGTTTTACTAGAATGCTTGTATTAAGTGTAAGAGGGCCACTGTGAAGCTGAATTATCTGCAGGTGGCTTGGTGAGCAGGGAATTAGAGCAGAGTACAGAAGAGGAGAGTTGTGTAGTGACATAGATGTCCTTGGTGGGAATGGATATATCTGTGGTGTTACATGATGTTTAAGAGCGCAAACTTTGTAGACAGGACATTCCTGGGGTTTATCCCCAGCTCAGCCTTCTACAAGGTGTATTACATTGGGCGTGTCTCCTTATCTGTAAAACAAAGACAATACATACTTGGTTGGATGGTTGTTGGGTTTTCATTAGTAGGTTTATATAATATACTTTTGTAATAATAGGTGTTCAGTAATGGTATCAAAGAAGCAAGGAATCAAACCAAAATGATGAGAAAATTCACAGTTGTTGATCAGGATGTATTTCTCTTACCTCACAGTCGTGATACAACTAAATTTGTGTTCTTTGGGCTTGCCTTTTTCCCAGGCTTACCAGTTTCTTCATTTTAATAAATTCATTCTTGAGACTGACTACAAATATACTTGAAATGATTACTGCTTTAAACATGCTAATGGAATCTCTCTCTTGAGACTGCATTGATTTTACTGAACCCAAATATAAAGGCAAGTCTTAAGTCAGGGTACTGCTTGAAGATAGTTTTCATAATGTCATTTTGTATGCTGGAATACAGTATTTTTTCTATTGTCTTTTCTGAATCATAATGCTTATATTTTTTTGCCCCTTAGAAATGATAGATAATAGCTTGATGAGCTAGAAGCAGAGTTAGGAGAAGCTCTCTTTTTTTTTCTTGAGACAAGGTCTTGCTCTGTTGCCCAAGTTGGAGTGTAGTGGCGGGAACATGGCTCGCTGCAGCCTAGACCTCCCATGTTCAAGTGCTTCTCCCGCCTTAGTCCCTCAAGCTGCTGGGACTACAGGCGTGTGCCACCACACCCGGCTCATTTTTGTATTTTTTGTAGAGACAGAGTTTTGCCATGTTCTCCAAGCTGGTATCAAAATCCTGGGGCTCAAGCAGTCAGCCCGCCTTGGCCTCCCAAAGTGTCAGGATTACAGATGAGAGCTGAGAAGTTCTAATTCTGTTTGTCCTGCATTCCCTTTAAGGAAAGATATTTTCATCTTAAAGTAATGCTTGGTATTTTTTTAGTCAGAAGAATTAACTTCACCTTGGTCAGGTTTCCATAATAGTGACTTAAATTAGAAATACAATCTCATGTTGAATTACCTTTTAGAAGTAAGAACATTACAATTTAATTTATCACATCAGAGTTCAGTCAGGGAAGCAGAATTCTGTAAGTGATACAGAATAAAGCTTTTACTAAGGGATTATACTTATACAATTGTGGGAGCTGGTTAAGCATTCTGTGTATAGTTGCTGCTTCAGAGTCTGGTATTAAGAGGCTGAAATCCTCAGGGCCAGCAGTCAGGAGGGAAAGATGAATGTGACATGGGGGAGTAAAACAAATTAGAACCTGCGAGGACAAACTGAAACTTGTGTCTCTCACTGCCTTCTGTCTTCTAAGATGGGTGACCTGGAGGATAAGCTGGTGCCCTTCATTGTAGAGTTGCCCGCGCATCTGGACCAGAATTCAGAGCAACTGAAGCAAGTGGTCCGGCGGGAGCTGAAGGAGCTCCGTGAGACATGCCAGCACATCAGCTTTGTCAAGCGTTGAGTGCTGCTGTGTCTGGCCCTGCACTGACCTTCAGAGCATATAAATGATTACTGTTTTCATTTCTGCCTTCTTAATCTTGTGCAAATTTCTCTTGTGGCGATGTTAGCCTAGGACCATAGAGAGAAGGGAATTCTGGGAAACGGAGTTCCAGTTTAGCTAAGTTAACACGTTGGAAGTCATTAAAACCCACTCCTTGCCAGCTTGGCCATCATTTTAAGTATGAGATGTAGCCACAATTCTCTTAACCATACTTAAGATAAAGATAATAGCAGAATTAATCTTTAGCCTAACATGATAAAAAAAGTCTCTTTATCCATCTTTAGGTAATGCTCATTCCTCTTCTCAGTCTCTCCTTATTCCCTGCAACTTCAGTATTAACATAAAGAGTTAGCTAACGTTAACACTTTGATGTTGAATGATGGAGAAATGGGAAGGAGAATCAAAAAAAAAAAAAGAATTGGTTAATATATATGCAAGTATGTTTACAGCAAAAAAGGAATAAATATTTATAAGCATTACAGGGCTTATTTCTATAACTGGTCATGTGGTTGTAGGTGGTATTTATAATTACCTCCTTCAACTACTGATTCCATGTTTCCTTTGCTCTCGGCAAACACTTTAGCTGATTTTTGTTCTTTGCCTGGTGAAGTAACCCAAGCCTTCATTCCTGAGGAGTCTGGGCCTTCAGAAGTCTTGCCGGTATTGGGTTATTGCAATTTTCCATTGCCTTATCCCATAAGACATGGGAGTAAGAAGAGGTGCCCCAGAGGATCCCCTGCATTTTAGATATACTCCTCCTTACAGACATTATGTAATAGCAACCTAATTTTCCCTTGATAGTCAGGATCAGTCACCCCAGCTAGTATGGTAACCTCCTTTTTTGCCTATTGATTCACTGCCATGAAGCAGTCTCAACTTGCCATTTAATGGACCATTACTATGACACCTGGTGGAAGCATTTCTCCCTAGGCACTAAGACTTCTAGACCAACAGAACCCAAAGTTGTAGGGACTAGAAAAGAAATTTTTCAGTAGTGGATAATAGTGAGAATAGCTATTCCCATTTCTATTTCTTGATTTCTTGATTCCTGAACCTGTGAATTCTGGTTACAGGAGAAATAGCACCATATCTTAGTCACTAATTTAGAGTACATATTGTATCCTGGAATATGTTACCCCAGCTCTGCAAGGTGTTGTCACCCAGCTGGCATCAAACAGAATCTTCAAAAGATTGTTTTATCAAGACAGCTGCTTCAGAGTATTGGGGAATACAGTGAGACTGGTGACTTCTCAAAGCATGAGCCTGGTTTTCATTCTTTATTTGCTATAAAATGAGTTCGTTGCCTAGAAGCAATGCTGTGTGGAATACCCTGATACTGAAGAAATACCATAATGGTATTTTAGAAAATGTATTCTGTAAGTCCACCAGTGAAGGTTTTGGCATAAGCATTGTGGACAGAGAAGACAAATCTATGCTATGTCTATAGCAAGTATCTGTTTCAATGAGAATAGACAAAACACCTTCCCTTCTGTGATGAAAGTAGTCTAAAATAATCAACCTGTCACTGGGTAACTGGGTAACCTTCTCTTACCCTCCTGCCCACTCCCCGCCCGGCCACCTGCCACCCCCAGGAGTAGTGCTATTTTGGGAGCTCAGTGTTGTTCTGTGAAGCTGACAGATTAACCTTAGTGAATGTTCATCTGTGTTGCTGGGCCCATGTATAACCTTCATCCCTGCCATCATGGCTGCTTTGTTCACGAGGCCATTGGGCAAGAATGGGTGGCTGGAGAAAGAGACTAACTGATGTATACAGCATGAGTCATCTTTTCTGAGTATTTACATGGGAGACAGTGATCGCCATATGCTGTGCTCATTCAGGGAGATCTATTTGCAGATTTCCTCCTTGTTATTAATTTTCAAATCATACTTTTTCTAAGTCCTTGATCATTCAGCGAAACCATTAGCACCAGTCTGTGAATCTCTATAGATTTATAGTACGTACTCTCTCTCTTTCTAGGCAAAATAAACAACCAGGTACACTGCGCAAAGTTCTGCCTATACTCTTCCTTTGGTGCCACCCAAGAGTGGGACTGTAGTGCTCTGTCTACTTTTGGGTGGTACCAGCATATTGTGCAGAACCAACTGTAAATAAGACTTGTATTGTTTTCTTTCTTCATCACCAGGTCCTGGGGAGCTCCCCATGAGGCCATACTTGTTGATTTAGACATCAATGTAGCAGGGGAGCAGGAGTATGGGTCAGGAGCATCTCAGGTAATGTAATTTGTTCCTTGAAGACCTGCTCAAGCCTTATCTAATACGTACTATTTGCATTTATAGTGGAATGTTGCTGTGCATGCCCAACTTTTTGGCTTGATGAATCGGACAACACCCAGCTCATCATGGGAAGCTTATGTTGAATGGTAACTTGGTGGCCTATGGTCAATTGCTCACTGTTTATAGAGTTCAGTAGTAAGCTACCAGCTGCTTCCTTAAAAGAGAATAGTTGTGTGCACAGAATGGCATACCTTTGCTCCAAAATCCTGAAGGTCAACACTGTGGTTCATAAGGGGCTCCATACTGGATTTCTGTCTACCACAGACACTTACTTCAAGCACCAGTGAGTCTTCTGGGTTCAAGTGGCTAAGCAGCTTGCATGACAGCCTAGGCCTGTTGCAGACCTCTGATGTTCTGGCATCCATTCAAAACTGGCAGGCTTTCAGATTAGCTGTAATGTTAATGAAGTATATATTACCTTCGCTCCTGACATACATGGTACCCTTTCTTAAGGGTAGAAGGGCCCAGATGCAGCGGTTTCTTTTTATCCTAAGAGAACTATCTCAACATTTCCCAGACCACTAGACTCCTGGGAATTTCACTGAGGAGGCAGGCCCCTGAATTTATGTGGGATGTATATCTCACCCTCTGGCATGCTTGTGTCTTATCAGGGTGTCTGAAGTAGTCATTACTTCCTGCTCACCAGATCTAGTCAGCGTGATGTCATCAACATAATGGACCAGTGTGAGTTCCTATAGAAGGAAAGGTGATTAAGTCCCTGTGCACTAGATCAGCGGTTCTCAGCTGGGGGCAATTTTACCTCCCAGGGAATATTTGCCAATGTTTGGAGACATTTTTGGTTATCACAAGTGGAGGTTGGAGTATTACTGGCATCTGCTGAGTAGAGGCCAGGGATGCTGTTACATTTCTTATAGTGTATAGGATAGTCTCCTATAACAAAGAATTATGTGGCCCCAAATGTCTGTACTACTGAGTTTGAGAGACCCTGAACTAAATCATGACATAAGGGTAGAAGTTTGAAATAGCCCCCAGGTGGGACAGTAAATGAAGCAGCAAGCTGGTTCCGATGTTTCTTTACTAACAAGTATAAAGAAAAAAGCATTTGCAGTTCAGTAGTCACATACCAGGTACTGGGAGTGTGTTGATTTGATTCGGCAAGGAAACCACATCTAGAATAGCAGCTGTGATTGGCATAACCAACTTATACAACTTTGATAACTTACTGTCATTTTACAAGATTCATCTGTCTTCTGCACAGGCCAAATAGGTGAGCTGAGTGGAGATGTAGTGGGAATTGCCATCCCTGAATATTTTAAACTTTTTATGGTGGCACTAAACCTACAGTTCCCCCAGGAAGCAATATTGCTTTTGGTTTACTACTTTGGTAAGCCCAAGCAGTTCTAATGGCTTCCACTTGCCCTTTCCCAGTGTAACAGTCCTTAATTCACAGGCCAAGGAATGAATGTAGGCTCTAGCAGATGCTGAGTACATTTCTTCCAACTGTATTCCAGAACTGGGGAAGTAACCACAGAATGGGTTTGGGGGCCCACTGATTCTACTGTGAACTGGACCCAGTCCAAAAGGTCATTGATCATCTGATTTCCATAAACTCCTGCTTTGATTCGTGGATCACAGTGGAATTTGGGGTCTCTAGGAATTATTCTTACTTTGGAGATAGTTTGGAGATGTGGCAGGGGGTTGAGGGCGTGGAAATCTATTACATGATCACCCTGTAAGTTGCTGTAGTTCCTTTTAGGGAAAGGGAAGATTTTCCTAGGAAGGGAATACTTTTAGTATGCATTTTGGGGTATATAGTAGTGTCCTTCTTCAAAGACACCTAGGTTCCCTTTTATTCAAGGGATGGGTTTTTGAAGTAGTTGAAGTCTGAGAGTTGTGTGAGGGCTGTGACTCTGAATTTTTATTTAAGTCACAGTGTGAGCAGCAAAAGTACCTGACCTAGACCTAGAACATAACATTCTGCTTCCCAGATCTTGCATTTCACCTGTGGACCATGGATCGGAAGGGAATTTAGGGAAACATAGTTGCAGCTTAGCCAAGTTGACAGGACAAAACCACCATAGTTAGGTTGAGTACAAAGAAGTTGTTATTATTACTCATGTTGACCCTGAGTAGTTTAAGTTTTAGAGCTGATTTATGCTGCTTATATATAGTTATAATAATTATCACCTCAGTTTAATTACCCGTGTGGAACAGCTAGGGTCAGGGCCACTGAGTGGCTACATAGGCTGTGTGTACAAGTCCGCGGGATACCATTCACATGGATTAGAATGTGACAGGTGTGTTTTGAAGTTTGTGCAGCACAGCAGCCTGACTGTGGTTAATATGCAACTTTTTGTGACCAACACATGATCAGGATATTTCTGGCTTCTTAGGGTATGTGATTTTTTTGATCAAAATATTATGGATGATATACCTTTAGAAGGTTGTGGCTCTGGATAACTACTCATCGAGGAAGTGATATTGTCCAGTTTTTATTGTTTAGATAACACATAGGAGATGTTTTTCTCTGTCAATTTTGGACAGTGTTCAAAAAAGCAGTTGTGACAAATTAAATGCCACTAAACATAGTATCCCCTCTCGTTAAAAACAACTAAAAATCTATATATTTGTATTACAGGTATAGTTAGAACAATTGAGTGTACATATTCAGTATTCAGCTTTGTGATGCGGTTTTTTGCTCTCTTTAGTGTGCAAGCATCCAATGATCACGTAAAAACCAGGCATTTAAATAACAGATGTTGATATTGCTAGGTAGAAGCTTGATGGGTAGGTATTTTAAATTGAGGTTAATAACATTTACATACAGGAAATGCAGTTTTTTTGCAATACAATTCAGTTAATTTTGATAAAAGTATATAGCATCTCTGATCAAGATAAAGAACATTTCCATCATTATCTCAGAAAGTTTCCTTCTGCCTTTGTTTAAATTAGCACCCTCCCAAAGGCAACTCTTCTTATTTCTGTTATGGTATATTAGATTTACCTGTTCCACAACTTCATATAAGTGAAATCGAGCAATGTATATTCTCTACTTTTTTTACCTACCTTGCCTGTGAGATTCATCCATGTTGTGTGTATCCATAATTTATTGATTTCTGTGAGTAATATTCTATTGTGTGGATATGCCAAAATTTAATATATTTATCTTGTTGATGAACATTTGCATTGTTTCCAGTTTGGGGTTATTAGGAATAAAGCTATTATGAACATTTTTATACAAGTCTTTGTAGACTTATATTTTTATTTCTTTTGGCGAAACATGTAGGAGTAGGATGTTGGGTTATAGCAAAGGCATATTTTAAAATGTATAAGAAACTGACAAAATATGAGAGGACTTCAAAAAGTTTGTGGAAAAATTAAAAGATTAAGAAAACCTTTATTTTTTCAACATAAGCTGTATCAAGTTCAAGACACTTTCATAAGCGATGATACCAACCATTTAGTGTATCTCGAAAGAACTGAGGTCCTGGGAATTTACCCACGTCAATACAGTCTTATTTACATTATTAATGAAAGAAAAATGAGTGCCCTCTAACAATGTTTTTTAAGATTAGGAAACAAAAAGACGTCAGAAGTAGGCAAATCAGGACTATGAGGTGGATGCCTGATGATTTGCCATTGAACCTCACAAAATTACTCTTGTTTGAAAAGACGAATGAGCAGAAGCATTGTTGTGGAGAACTCTCTGATAAAACTCTCCTGGATGTTTTTCTGCTAACACTTTGGCTAACTTTTTCAAAACACTCTCATACTAAGCAGATGTGATTGTTCTTTGTCCCTCCAGAAAGTCAACAAGCAAACTGCCTTGAGCATCCCAAAAAAACTGTTGCTGTAACCTTTGCTCTTGACTGGTCAGCTTTTGACTGGACTATTTCCACCTCTTGATAGCCATTGCTTTGATTGTGCTTTGTCTTCAGAATCATACTGATAAAGCCATGTTTCATCTCCTGTTACAGTTCTTCCAAGAAATGCCTTAGGATCTTGATCCCACTTGTTTAAAATTTCTGTCAAAAGCTCTGCTCTTGTCTGTAGCTGATCTGGGTGCATTGACTTTGGCACCCATTACTGGAAAGTTTGCTCAACTTTAACTTTTCAGTCAGACCTGTGTAAGCTGAACCAACTGAGATGTCTTACCGTGTTGGCTCTTATTTCTGCTGTTAATCGTCAGTCTTCTTCAATTAGGGCACAAACAAGATTAATGTTTTTCTTGCAAGTTGATGTCAAAGGTCTGCTGCTGCAGGCTTCATTTTCAACATTGTCTCAGTTCTTCTTAAAACAAGTTATCCGTTTGTAAACTGTTGATTTCTTTGGGATATTGTCACTACAATTTTTTTGTAGGGATCATAGATTTCAGCATTTTTCCACCCAAGCATAATCATAATTTGATGTTCTTGCTTTAATTTTAGTAGAATTCGTGTTGTTCTGATAGAGACTCTTTTCAGACTGACGTCTTATCCATCTTAGTGCCTCAAACTAGATCCTGTTCACACGTTTTAACAAGTTAGTACAAGCTTATTTTGGCACCAAAATTGAAATTTATGCATAATTTTTTATAATATGTATTTTTTGTGAACATTTTGAAGACCCCTCATATTTTCCACAGTGGTTGTACCATTTTACACTCCACCAGCAATACATGAGAGTCTTGACTAGCCTCTTTTATTTTGAGACGAGTTTCACTCTTTGTTGCCCAGGCTAGAGAGCAGTGGCGTGATCTCAGCTCACTGCAACCTCCACCTCCCAGGTTCAAGTGATTCTTCTGTCTCAGCCTCCAGAGTAGCTGGGATTACAGGCACCTGCCACCACGCCCAGCTAATTTTTGTATGTTTGGTAGAGACGGGGTTTCACCATGTTGGCCAGGCTGATCTCGTGACCACAGTTGATCTACCCGCTTTGGCCTCCCAAAGTCCTGGGATTACAGTTGTGAGCCACTGTGCCCGGCAAGACTGGCCTACCTCTTCATCAACATTTGGTGTGGTCAGTCCTTTTTACTTTAGGTATTCTAGTGGGTACATGCTGCTATCTCATTGTGATTTTCAATTTACATTTCCCAAGCAGAGAGAACACCTAGTACATCAGGTGGGTCCAAACTTTGTGTAGTTGAGGAACAGAAAAAAAAGCTTTGTTGTCTGTACTACACTGAACAAAATGGAGAGTTGTATGAAATGATGGCAGACTGGAAGGAAGGGAAGGGGTCAGATCCTATAGGGGTTTTTGAAGGCCAAGGTAAGGAGTTTAAACCTTTTTTTCTAAGTGTGTTAGAAAGACTGTATTAGATATGTTTAATTGTAATGAAAATAATCACATATGACCTAATTTATGTCTTAGTTTATTCTGGCT
Source organism: Macaca thibetana thibetana (assembly GCF_024542745.1). Taxonomy (NCBI): domain Eukaryota; kingdom Metazoa; phylum Chordata; class Mammalia; order Primates; family Cercopithecidae; genus Macaca; species Macaca thibetana. The sequence goes on along the minus strand of NC_065578.1, from coordinate 142,502,286 downwards.
GCTGTGGGCAGAATTCTTAGGGGTAAGGAGGGTGCAAAATAATGAGAAGCACAGAAAATTGTTGGGATATTGTTGCTGTATTGAAGTAAGAGATGATGACAACTTGGTCTAAGTGGTAAAGGTAAGGTGTAGAGAAATGAATGGATTCATGATGTGTTTTGGAGCTAAGGTTGACTACATTTGCTTATGGGACTTGATATGAGGAGTTAGGGTGAGAAAGAGGAAAATCAAAAATAGCTAATTGATTTTTAGATGTAGAACCATTTAATGAGATGAGCTATTCTGTGAGAGGAGCAAATTTAATATTTGGAAATTAAGTTATGTTTGGCTATGAGAAATCTGAAGTGCCTATTCAATATCCATATGGAGATGTCATATAGTTGACACACAAGTCTAAAATTCAAGGAAGGGTCATAGGTAGAGAGAAAGTTTGGGTGTCATATGCTACAGATAATATTGAAAGTCACATGACTGAGTAAATTCACCTAGGGAGATTACATAGCCAGGGAAAAGGGGAGAATACCAAAAATATAGTGGACTGAATTGACATGGTTCCCTTTCTTCTTGCTGCTAATATGTAGATAGACAAAATATAATTTCTGAAAGTTTATTAACTACATAACTGACCTTCAAAGGACAAAGGAATGGAGAGAAATCAAAGTCAGAATGGTGAGCACAAGGGGACATAATGGCATTCCTCGGGGCTTTTTGATCCAGCATAAGAGTTGGGACATGTAGCTCTAACACTGTCTTAGGGACAGGAAATATGGTATCAGCACCACCTGTGCTAGAAGAACTGGAAATGAACCTCTTGTATGAAGCTCAAAGCCTTGATAGCTCTGTCTCCCTGCAAAGAAAGTTAGAAAAAACTCTGCCCCCTTAATTGAGGGAGTCGACAAGGAAACCTGTCATCAGTACCTGAGGCCTTAGGTTAACAGGGGGACACTTAAACTTAAATGGTTACTCTAAATAAATGAGAACATCAGCTCCATGCTATATGTTGAGTAGAAACCCCAAACTATGACATTAACTTGAAAAAAATTTCACCACTGTGGTAGGCTCCGCTAGAAACAAGTGAAAAGGTGCTTAGTAGAATTTCTTTCAAAATCTGGGACTCATGGGACTGACACACACACACACACACACACACACACACACACACACACACACACACACACAATACAGATTTCATGAGGAAACTAACCACTTGTGGAGAGAGTTAACAAATACAAAAAGGAATAATACCACCCTAAGAACTGGAAATAATGCAACTATCTGAACAATCTGAAATAAAGCAGAATATAAATTTGTTTAAAAAGTTTTAAAGACAGTAATAAATACCATAATAAAAGAATAAGAGATGAAGAGAAATAAACTGATTAGAAAAAGAACTAAGTTGTAGAAATGAAGTACTGTCATTGAAATTAAAAACTCAGTAGAATGATTAAGCAGCAGATTATTCCCAGCCAAAGATAGACTTGATGGACTGGTATAGATCTGAGGAAATGACTTGGAATGAATCATAGAGAAATAGGGACTGAGTATATTAAAGACTGGTTAATAAATACGGAGTACAGAATGAGAAAGTGCAGCATTCATCTACTAGATATCCAGGAGGAGATAATAGAGAAAATCTTTGAGAGGCAGTATTTGAAAGATTGTAGTGAGGGGTTATCCAGAAGTGGAGAGATATATGTCTTCAGATTGATGCACAGCAAATACCAGCAGAATAAATAAAAGGAGATTCATACCTAGTGGAATGGCTGACTCAGAATAGAAAGAAAATTTTAATAACAAAATTTCCAAAGTGACAAAAGTTAGAGTTCTCATCAGCAATAACAAATATTTTTAAAATGAAATAATATTTTTAAAGAATGTGAGAGAAAATATCAGTCTCACATTCTCTTTTTAACTAAATGATCCTTTAAGAATAAGGACAAATTAAGCCAGGTACGGTGGCTCATGTCTGTAATCCCAGCACTTTGGGAGGCCAAGGCGGGCGGATCACTTAAGGTCAGGAGTTTGAGACCAAACGTGGTGAAACCCTGTCTCTATTAAAATAGAGCTGGGCCTAGTGGTACGTGCCTGTAGTCCTAGCTACTCGGGAGACTGAGGCATGAGAATAGCTTGAGCCCAGGAGGGAGAGGTTACAATGAGCCAAGATTTCACCACTGCACTCCAACCTGGGTGACAGAGAGAGACTCTGGTCTCTAAATAAATAAATAAAAATAAGGACAAATAAAAGTATTTTTAGACAAATGAAAAGTAAGATTTTTCTACCTATGTACTCTTATGTTTGAATTACCAAAAAATGTAGTTCAGGGAGAACAAAACAGAATTTAGAGGAAAGAAGTTGGATGCAAGAAGTGATAGTATGCAAAAGAAGTTGCAGGTTGATAAATATAAACAAGAACTGACTGTAAAACTGCCAAAAAAGAGCAATTGCTTATTTTTAGGGTATTGGAAAAATCGGGTGAGATAAAAATGCTAGATAAGAATAACATGGAAAATTCCTGGGCACTGTGGCCCACACCTATAATCCCAGAACTTTGGGAAGCTGAGGCGGGTGGATCACTTGAGCCCAGGAGTTCAAGACCTGCCTGGGCAACATGGTGAAACCCGTCTCTACAAAAATTACAAAAAATTGGGCATGGTGGCATGCATCTGTACTCCCAGCTGCTCAGGGGGCTAAGGTGGTAGGATCACCTGAGCCTGGGAGGTCAAGGTTGCCACAGGGAGTCATGATCACATCACTGCACTCCAGCCTGGGCAACAGAGTGAGACCCTGTCTCTAATAATGATAATAATAATAATAATATTTAATTTTTTAATAAATATTATTATTATTAAGGAAAATGGCAGGGGAAACATTGGAGCTGAAAATTCTGAGATCTTCAGTTATTGGGGAGGAGGATGGAAATGGACTATTTTATGCATTGTGCATTTAAAAATTTAAAAGAATAAAAACTGAATTAACTTTATAGCAGCTTGCAGTAGGGAGGAAGATTGAAGAAAAGTAAATCCAGTGGATGGAAGAAAAATAAAAAACCAGGTAAGATAATCAGAAAATAAATATAAAAGGATTAAACTCTCTTATTTAAAAAAATAGTTTCTCAGCTTGTGTAAAAACTAGTAAAATGTAACTCTAGCTAATTTAAAGTGACTAAAACTTGCTGACAATGAAGGGTTGGAAAAAAAGATGATTAAGAATCTGACATATCAATATTAATATCAGACTAATAGGATAAAGAGCATTATTAGAGATGAAGGCCATTACTCTAAATAGTCAAAGATATTATTAACAAGGAGATATGTTACTGTAACTATACATACATAACAACATGGTCCAAAATATATAAAACAAAAAATTGATATGTTTATAAAAGAAATGGGCAAATAGATGATTTTAAAGAAACATCTCTAATGATAAAACTATAGAAATAAGAATAAGCAAAACTTGAACAAGCGAAATAAATATTACTCAGTAGAGATATGTAGAGTTGGGTACTCTCAAAACAGAGTATACTCTTCTCTTTAAACATTTATAGTACATTTCAGCTAAAATGCAACTAGGATGAAAATTTATTACCCTGCACACACATACTAGAAAATAAGGAATTGAAAATTAATCAGTTAGTGTTAGAGAACTAAATAGGTTCAAGAGGTCAGTTTTGCAACCTAAAATAGGTTAAACAGATAAGTAGAAGGAGGAAATAATGAAAATTAGAGCAGTCATTAATGAAATAGCAAAATAAAGAAAAATTATAGAAATCAGAAACCTAAAAAGCTGGTTCTTTGAAAAGATGAATAAAACAGAAGGGGCTTTGGGACAGAGCCCTTGTGCATGTTAACATTTGGTGCTAGAGAAGAGCAACAAAGGGCAGTGGAGTATCTGTTAGTAGGTTAGAAGGAAAATCTGGAGATTGTGATGTTGTGGAAGCCAAGAGAATAAAGAGGCAGCTGTTGTCAACCAGCTGTTGTCAACCAGCAGGTAACTGATGATCTTGACAAGGCTAGTCCCAGTGGAGTAGTGGGGACAAACCTGGTTGGAGTGGGTTGAAGTAAACACTGAGAAGTGATACAAACAACTACAAAAACTTCTTTAAGAACTTTTTATATATAGGAAAGCAGAGAAATAGGCCCATAGTTGGAAGGGGACATGTGGTCATGGGAGAATTTTCTCTTTACCATGAGATACAGGAGCATGTTTATATACTATTGAACAAAGTCTATTTGAGAGGGAGTAATTGATGATTCAGGTAAGTGAGAGTAAGTGTGGGAGCAAAAGCTCTTGAAAAGATGAAACTGAATGGAATTCATAGCATAGGAAGTGGTTTTTGGCAGGGAGATTTCATGTAGTCAGAGTATATAGAGGCAGTGGGTAGGCTGCAGTTTTGATACAGATTGACAATTGAGTGGATCTCCAATTGTTTCTGAATTAATGAACCATAAAGCAAAGACATCATTGGCAAATGGGGATGTAAGAAGAGAGAGGAGAAAGAATGAAATGGAAGTTTTAGAGAAGAGTAAAGGGAGTGCATGGTAGTCCCCCCTTATATTTGGGGTATATGTTCTAAGACTGTATTAGTCTGTTTTCACACTGCTGATAAAGACATACCCAAGATTGGGTAATTTATAAAGAAAAAGAGGTTTAGTGGACTCACAGTTCCATATGACTGGGGAGGCCTCACAATCCTGGCAGAAGGCGAAAGGTACCTCTTACGTGGTGGCAGGTGAGAGAGAATGAGAGCCAAGCGAAAGGGGAAACCCCTTATAAAGCCATCAGATCTCATGAGACTTATTCACTACCATGAGAACAGTGTGGGGGAAACTGCCCCCCATGATTCAGTTATCTCGCACCGGGTCCTTCCCACAACACGTGGGAATTATGGGAGCTAAATTTCAAGATGACATTTGGGTGGGGCCATAGCCAAACCATATGAAAGATCTCCCCCAGTGGATGGCTGAAACTGCAGATATACATATACTGTGCATGAATTTCTTTTTCCTCCTTTGCAACTTCATGGTTAGATTTGTTCTTCCCATTGATCTTAATTGCCTCAGCATGGGATTATTTTTTTTTCCTTATTGTTGAGAGCTTGCACCTTCTCACTTAAATTAAGTACATTATGGCTTCTCTTTGGCATACCTGAATTGCCAGCATCAGTGCCCTTGCACCTGGACCATTACAAAGTAAAATAAGAGTTACCCAAACACAAAAGCACTGTGATACCAAGACAACCGATCTGATAAGTGAGATGACTACTAAGTGACTAATGGGTGGAGAGCCTATACAGCATGTGTATGCTCCACAAAGGCATGATTCAGGTCCTAGGCAGGACAGAATGGACAAAGCAAGACCGCATCATACTATTCAGAATGATGCACAACTTAAAATGTATGAATTGCCTATTTCTGGAATTTTCAATTTAATATTTTCAGGTCATGGTTGACCTTAGGTAAATACAACCAGAGAAAGTGAAATCACAGCTAAGGGGGGAATACTCAAAGTACAGAGGACTGTCAGGTGATATTGAGTCCTCATTGGGATCTGTGACCAAAAATTTAAGTGAAATCAGGGAGCTCATTTGTATATGTGTAACAATGTTGAGCTTTCAGGTGCAGGTGTAGAGTAGGGAGTGGTTGGGTTTTGGAATGGTGTGGGTTTGCCAAGCAAATATGGAAGAGAGTGTGGAAAGCAGGGAAGATAGAATGTTTGCAAAGGAGTGGTTATACTGAAGGACCCTGGCATATAACCTGAGTAAGAAGGTGTAGGTAAGGACATTACAGGGATGAATGGTAGTGAGATTGGGAAGGGCCAGTGAATTAGAGGCTTTGAGGTTAAAGAAAGCTTTGAATATTCCAGGAAAGATATTTGGGACAGGAGTTAAACACATCAAATAAATGCTCTATATCAAGCTTGTCCAACCTGCGGCCCCTGCCAGGACAGCTTTGAATACAGCCCAACGCATATTTGTAAACTTTATTAAAACATTATGAGAATTTTTGTGATTTTTTTTTTAAGTTCATCAGCTGTCATTAGTGTTATTTTATGTATGGCCCAAGACAATTCTTCTTCCAGTGTGACTCAGGGAAGCTGAAAGATTGGACACCTCTGGTCTAAATGCTCTTAGCTTCTCTATGACAAGATTTACTTAGAGGGATACATGATAAGTTAAAAAGTTACAAAGAACATGGTCAAACAGAGTTTGATAATAGTGTTTCTAAGCAATGCGACAGGATTTAAGCACTTCCTGGGAAGATCCGTGCCATTTTGAAACGCATGATCAGATAAATATTGTTAATATTGTCTGAGTTATTATTAAGATCTACTAGAATAGTATAGACAATGGTTAATGAAAATTGGACTTGGGTGAATGAAGAGAGAGTATGTTAATGAATAAAAGATCAACTATTTTGCATTTGGAGTTTGGCCAGGGAGCTGTTAATTGTGTTCTGTTTACTTCTAGATGTTCTAGATTTCAGAGTTTCATAGACTTAGAAAATTAATAAAAATAAAAGCCTATTGGCAATGGATGACCTTGCCAGCTTTTTGTTTGTCAAGTATGTGGGAGAAAACTTACTATGAGAAGAAGGCCATGATTTCAAAGGGATAGTGCTTTTAAGAGAACATTTGGCAATCTTACACTAATATATGTGTATGCATTTGCGTATGCATACAAATATATATTTTTTATTTGCTGAAGACCTGTGTAAACTTTTACCTGGTTGGAAATATTTTGGAAACACTTAACTTATTTGAGAATCTAGGTATAGCCAGTTGGCCTTTTGATGATACTGTTAGTATTAACAAAAACAGGCCGGTCATGGTGATTCACGCCTGTAATCCCAGCACTTTGGGAGGCGGATCATTTGAGGCCAGGAGTTTGAGACCAGCCTGGCCAATGTGGTGAATCCCTATCTATACTAAAAATACAAAAAAAAAATTTACCTGGGTGTGGTGGCATATGCTTGTAATCCCAGCTACTCGGAAGGTTGAGTTACGGGAATCGCTTGAGCCTGGGAGGTGGAGGTTGCAGTGAGCCAAGATAGTGCCACTGCACTCAAGCCTAGGTGACAGAGCAAGAACTCTGTCTCAAAAAGAAACAAAAACAAAAACAGTAGCTAAGATGAAACTTCAGCCACAACGAGTAAAGGAATTTGAAGATCCCTAAAGAACTGTGTAATTGATGAGGATTTCTATTAAATGCTCAGGACCCTTTACAAACTCCCACCTCCCTCAACCCAGTAACATTTTGTATAGCTGTCACTCCATGTCTGTGGGGGATCGGTTCCAGGACCTCCCTCAGATAAAAATCGACAGATGCTTAAGTCCCTTCATATGAAATGGCATAGTATAATATTTGCATATAACTTATGTATATTCTCCTATATAATTTAAAGCATCTTTAGATTACTTATAATACCAAATACAGTGCCTTCACATGAGTTCATTCATGTGGATTCAATGTAGTAGTTGGCAGAGCAAATTCAAGTTTTGCTTTTTGGAACTTTGTGGGATTTTTTTTTCTGAATATTTTCAATCCACTGTTGGTTGAATCCATGGATGTGGAACACTACAGATGTAGAGGGCCAACTGTACATATTGATATCAGTCCTCTTCCTGCATTTAAGTAGGTAGCTTGGCCAGTAGCAGGTGCTGAACTAATACACAGTCTCTTGGCAGGCCAGGGCTGTCTTTATTGCTGTGTCTGCAAAATGTGCTTCTTAGTATGGTGCTCAATCAATGTCTGAGATCAAGGTAAATGAAATAGTGTATCCCAAAGGCAACTCCTAACACTGGAAGGGAAAATCCTTTCAAGCAGTACATTAATGTAATTCTTGATTTTGGTAAATAGTAAATACAACCTGCAAAGATAATGAAGAAAATTATAAATAATTTTCCTTAAAAGAAGGTGAAAGAAAAGTAAAAAAAAAAAAAAAAAAAAAATACCAATTACCTGAAAAATAATGGCTAACATTTGCTGAATGCTTAGTATACCTCTTACTGTATTGTATATTATTCATTCAATCTACTCAGCATTACTGAGTTCCTACTTGTGAGTGTTGGACACTGTTCCTAGGAATCAGGACTATAGAAGTAAATAAGACAGGATTCTTATTCTTACAAATTAGATGAAAACAAGTAAATGATAACTGTATCATTTTAGATAATAGTAAATTATGTGCAGAAAATAAAGGAAAGTTAAAAGAGAGAAACTGGCAGGAGGCATTTTTAGAAACAGTGATCAGAGAAGACCCCTCTGTGTAGCTGGGTGAAAAATTGATCATAGCCCTTTGAAGAAGATATTATTATCATTCATTTTCCTACTTGTGGTAACCTAGGAATACCCAAGTTAAAAAACGTGCCCAAGGTCACACAGCTCACAAGTTGCAGTGCCTGGATTCAAACCAGGTGGCCTAATTCCAGACCTATTCATTTCTTTTAATCACTGTGCTAAAGTCTGTAGGAATTAATGAATAATCAAAACATATTTTTAACGGAAATATTTTTAATTTGAACCCCCATCTTTTTTTTTGCTTTAAAAAACTGATAATCCAGTTTATATAGAGAGAGCCTTCCTTCTTTATTGTGTGGTCTTCCTTTTGGTTATTTCATTGTAAATCAGTACTTCTGTTAGAGGATAACAGTGGAATAGAGAAGAGTTGCCAAGTTAAAATGGATTACATGCTTATTTATTAAAAACATTAGTTTAGTGAGAGACAAAGTAGAAACCATTGCATTAAATGACCTTTAAATAGCCTGTGGATTTAATTTCTCTGTGTTTTTTGTGCTCTTAATACAAATAATTGAGTTTTTTGTTTTATGTGTTTTTAGTCTGTAACTTCTTTTTGTGGCTTGGATTGATATGGTATTCATTAACTAAAGGCTGTGTGATATCTAATGGGTATGAGTACTGCACTGGGGAAGCCCAGTCGTAGATCTGTATGTATTTGGATGTTTAATCCTTTGTTTCATACATGAAAACCTGTTGTGGGCTGAGTATCTGGTACAAAGTGTTTTGCTTGGTATGAGACAAATGAGTCAGCACTTTTTCTGCCCTTTGGAGACATACAATTAATTATTTAATTATAGTGATAATTGTTAAGAAGGTAAAAACCAGATGTATATGCAAATTGTTTTCTCTATATGTTATCCAGTTAGGTCTCGGATGGTACAAGGTAGATAAGAGAAGATCTACTGAATTACAACTCAGGTGGCCTGAGAATTGCTGTTTAATGCTGGGAAACAATTCTAGCTGACAGAAACATAGCATCCTATGTGTACCTTTCTTATAAAGTACCATATCATATGGAAACTGTTAGTTTTTCCTACTAACCTTTAATATTTTGGGCCATTTCTTATAATCATGTTTATTTCTTCAGCAACTATAGGTTGTCAATTAGTGTTTGTTAAATTCAACTAGACAATGTGATATTAAAGTGTAGGGACTTCATCTTATTCCTGAAGTAATACTGTCTTTTTTCTTCTTTAAGGCTGTTTATTCAAATACCAAAGAAGAAATATTAATATTATTATCATTTTCTTCTTTAGATTACATTTTCTCCTTTCTCCCCATTCTGTTTTTTCAGAGAAGAAACTTGCTTATATTGTAATTTAAAACACTACAAAACTACCTATTTTATGCAAAAGCATGTAAAATCCCAAATGTGTATAATTCTGCCTTTATATTTCAATAAGGTATTGTTTGCAGTAACTCTTTCATTAAGAATAGAACAGTAGATGTGAAAAATGAGCAGAACTTTAGGGGAAAATAACTATATTTTAATTATATCCATCAAATATATTCCCATTTGTTTCTCACTGAGCATTTAAGCTATAACGTGAATGATCAGTTTTCTCAGCTGTGACCATCACTTAGAGCGTGTGGATGTCTTTCATCAGCTAACAACATATTTCAGATGGTGCCACAATACTGAGGTTCGTCTGGGAGACACCAGTATCCCTATGGTAATATCCAGAGAATACTACCTTGCTTTTGTAAAGTGGCCCATTATCTCGATTTGTTGAAGTTGTCGTCATTGTTTTGGAGGAACAGAAGGAAATGCTGAAATGTGAGTGTGTACTTGTATATGCACTGTTCTGTGAGGGTTGGCTACATGGCAAGCCCCTGGTCTTGGATCGCCTATGAGGAGCAGGGATCTCAGGGGTTGGAGGAACAAAATGTAACTGGGAGTGGGGATGAAACAAAGGCGGCCCCCTAGCCCAAAAGCTCAGGCTAAAGACTCTGTAGGAGGAAACTGGCCTTGTTGTAGTAGCCAGTGAGAGATATCGATGGGATTTTTCCTTGTCCATGTCTGTAAGAATTCTCATCAGATTTTTTATGTTTTTCTCTCACTTACTGTTTTTAGTTATTGGTAAGTCTGGACAGTCACAAGGGGCAGAGCCTGCCTTGCAAAACTTACCATGTAGGTGAAAGCTGGTAACACTGTAAACACTCAGCCCCAAGAGGAATCCTTTGTTATCTTCAGAGACTGTTAATGTTGGGATAGGAGGAAGGTTTGAGGAGGTAGCTCTAGTGAAAAGCATAGGCCTCATAGTAAGATGGATCTAGGTTTTTACCTCTGGAACTGACATTTACTTGCTATGTGACCAATGGCAATTTGTTTTGCTTTCCAAGCCTCTGATGTCTCATCTTTAAATTGGGTTATGTTATCAGTTTCTCAAGCTTACAATTAGGATTAAATAATATAGTGTCTAAAAAAGCATTCAACACAGAAAACATTGTCAGTGTTGAGTAAATGATGACTGATATTACTATTATTGAACTGGTAGTAACATTAGTCCTGTTTTCAGGGATTACAAGTAGTTGCCCATGTATTCTGCTCATAGTAGAAGCTAGGATAAAATGGGAAAGAAGCGACCAGATGAAAGAACCACCATTTAAGACATAAATCTATGCTATTTAGTCTTGAATGATCTATTAATGAAGAATACTGAGTTACACCATTTCACCATATATCTATCTGCTAGAATTTTCTAGTTTTGGATCTCCATCTGCAGACCAGAAAACATTTGTACTTGAAACTATTATTGGTCAAGCAGTTTACTGAGAGCAAACCATTGCTAGGGTTTTTTGGTTTATTTGTTTATTTGTTCATTTCTTAAAGGAGGTGATGTGAGTTGATGTAAATACACTACAAGCGCAATTTGTGTGGGCATGTAGTTCCCTAATGACAGCAGTATTAACTAAACAAATTATGAAACTGAAGACAAAAATGTCAATACATAGTAGATATGTAGTTAGCCTTTGGTGAACAAATTCAGGTGTAATCTAATTTGCTTAGAAAGTAGTTAAGTAGCTTCTATCTACTTAGTAACTACTTAATAGCAGCCATCATTTACTCAACACTGACAACGTCTTCTGTGTTGAATGCTTTTTTAGACATTATTTAATCCTCATTGTAAGCTTGAGAAACTGGTAACATCTACTAAGTAACTACTTAGATAGAAACTAACTACTTAATAGTCTTTTGTTTAAGTATTTTTGTTGATAGGCAGTATATTCAAATACATGAAAATTTTAAAAGTTCAAAAGGGCATGCCAGTGAAGTTTCCTTCCCCACCTAGTCCTTAGTATCTTGAGTTTGTTTTCGGATATATTTTATGTATATATGAGCAAATACAGATTTCTCCCTTACACAAATGGCAGCATATGACACTTTTTATTCTTTTGATTTTTAAAAAAATGTGATAGTATGTCTTAGAAATGATTGTATATCACTATATAAAGATTTTATTTCTAAAAATTGCTTAGTACTCTACTGTATGGACATATTTAACCAAGTTTGCTACTGATGGCCATTAAGGTTGTTTCTGACCTTTTGTTTTTGCAAATATTTTATTGCAGTGAATGTCTGACCTGTACCTGTGTCATTTCACATTCACATGTGTGGGAATTTATTTGTAGGCTAAATTCTTAGAAGTGGAGTTGCTGGCTCATGGAGTAAATACTAAAGAAACTTCTGATAGGACAAAATTAGTACTTGTGTTTCACCTAAGAGGGATGGAAAAACACAGGAGAGCTACCAGTTATGTGGTAAGCCTTTTCACATTAAAAGCTATTCAGGCCTCTTCCGATTCCTGAAGAGATATCCGAAAGCTAGAGTTGCTACTCTGGACTTTCCCTTTATTTTAAAACAACTCGGATTAGGACTGTTTTTCTGATAATCAGAAATATTGAAAGGCGTTTGTTCCATTTTGAATTGTGACAAGGACAGTAATCACAGTAGGTTCTGGTATTGAGCATGCGCCAAGCACTGTGTTAAATGTTCTCTTTTGTATAATTATAATTTAAAAATCCTTGACTTATAGGTAATAACAACATTTTATAGAATAGTAAACTGAGTCTCAGAGAGGTAACTTCCCGAAGGTCACATTACTTAGTGGCATAGGCACTATTTGATACTAAGTCTGTCTAGCTTTAAAGCTTATCTTCTTAATTACCACATGGCCCCTGCTTTCTATCCGTTTGTATTTGCCTAGTATATTTTACTTTTAACTTTTTTACTTCAGTTGTTTTAGATGTGTCTCTCATGGGCAGCATATAGTTGAAGTTAGGAATACCCCTCTCATGGTATGAAAAGTCTTTTTCTTTTGAATAGGTTAGTGCAACCCACTTAGGCTCAGTAATATAATAGATGTTTTTGTTAAAATATTGTTAAATTATTGTATTTAAACCTTTTTAGTACTTGATATTTTTACTTTCTCAGGCACTTGGGATATAAAAGTAAATGCAGTAAATATCTTTGTTCTTATGAGGGTGGGGAAAGGTAGAAGACACTAATAAACAATCCATCAGAAAGGCAAAGGAGATGTGTGGTATGAAATAGGTCAAAGTAAACCTCACTGCAAAGATGAGATTTAAGCAAATACTTGAGGGACCTGAAGGAATTGAACAAACTGATTTCTGAGAGAAGCATGTTCCAGGCAGAGGGAACAGCTAGAGCAAACGGCCTGTTGTATGAGCATGCCAGACATTCCTGAAGAATGGCTATGAAACCAATTTGGCTGGAGCAAGGTGAGTGAGAAGGGGCATAGTAGCAAATGAGGGCAGAGAGGTAATAGGGGGTCAGACTTTGTTAGTCTTACCTTATTGGCCATATAAGGACTTCGATTTTACTCTGAGTAAAATGGGGATCTGTTGTAGGATATTTAACAAAGAGTGTGATGATATGATATATGTTTTAAAAAGAAATACTCTGTTTGCTGTGTTAAGAATAAGCTGGGGACCGAATTCTACCTGAGGTACAAAGAGTAGATGGTATCATTCCTTCTAAAACTATTCCAATCAATAGAAAAAGAGGGAATCCTCCCTAACTCATTTTATGAAGCCGGCATCATCCTGATACCAAAGCCTGGCAGAGACACAACAAAAAAAGAGAATTTTAGACCAATATCCCTGACGAACATCGATGTGAAAATCCTCAATAAAGTACTAGCAAACTGAATCCAGCAGCACATCAAAAAGCTTATTCACCACGATCAAGTGGGCTTCATCCATGGGATGCAAGGCTGGTTCAACATATGCAAATCAATAAATGTAATCATCACATAAACAGAACCAGTGACAAAAACCTCATTGATTATCTCAATAGATGCAGAAAAGGCCTTTGACAAAATTCAACAGCCTTTCATGCTAAAAACTTTCAATAAACTAGGTATTGATGGAACGTATCTCAAAATAATAAGAGCTATTTATGACAAACCCATAGCCAATATCATACTGAATGGGCAAAAACTGGAAGCATTACCTTTGAAAACTAGCACAAGACAGGGATGCCCTCTCTCACCACTCCTATTCAACATAGTGTTGGAAGTTCTGGCCAGGGCAGTCAGGCAAGGGGAAGAAATAAAGGGTATTCAATTAGGAAAAGAGGAAGTCAAATTGTCCCTGTTTGCAGATGACATGAATGTATATTTAGAAAACCCCATCGTCTCAGCCAAAAATCTCTTTGAGTTGATAAGCAACTTCAGCAAAGTCTCAGGATACAAAATCAATGTGCAGAAATCACAAGCATTCCTATACACCAGTAACAGACACAGAGAACCAAATGATGAGAACTCCCATTCACAATTGCTACAAAGAGAATAAAATACCTAGGAATCCAACTTACAAGGGATGTGAAGGACCTCTTCAAGGAGAACTACAAACCACTGCTCAGTGAAATAAAAGAGGACACAAACAAATGGAAGAACATTCCATGCTCATGAATAGGAAGAATCAATATCGTGAAAATGGCCATACTGCCCAAGGTAATTTATAGATTCAATGCCATCCCCATCAAACTACCAATGACTTTCTTCACAGAGTTGGAAAAAACTACTTTAAAGTTCATATGGAACCAAAACAGAGCCCACATTGCCAAGACAATCCTAAGCAAAAAGAACAAAGCTGGAGGCATCACGTTACCTGACTTCAAACTATACTGCAAGGCTACAGTAACCAAAACATCATGGTACTGGTACAAAAACAGAGATGTAGACCAATGGAACAGAACAGAGGCCTCAGAAATAACACCACACATCTACAACCATCTGATTTTTGACAGACCTGACAAAGACAAGCAATGGGGAAAGGATTCCCTATTTAATAAATGGTGCTGGGAAAACTGGCTAGCCATATGTAGAAAGGTGAAACTGGATCCCTTCCTTACACCTTGTATAAAAATTAATTGAAGATGGATTAAAGACTTAAATGTTAGACCTAAAACCATCAAAGCCCTAGAAGAAAATCTAGGCAATACCATTCAGGACATAGGCATGGGCAAGGACTTCATGACTAAAACATCATAAGCAATGGCAACACAAGCCAAAATAGACAAATGGGATCTAATTAAACTGAAGAGCTTCTGCACAGCAAAAGAAACTACCGTCAGAGTAAACAGGCAACCTACAGAATGGGAGAAAATTTTTGCATGCTACCCATTTGACAAAGGGCTAATATCCAGAATCTACAAATAACTTAAATTTATAAGAAAAAAAAACAAACAATCCATCAAAAAGTGGGCAAAGGATATGAATTGAAGACACTTCTCAAAAGTAGACATTTATGCAGCCAACAGACACATGAAAAAATGCTCATCATCACTGGTCATCAGAGAAATGCAAATCAAAACCACAGTGAGATACCATCTCACACAATTAGAATGGCAATCATTAAAAAGTCAGGAAACAACAGATGCTGGAGAGGATGTGGAGAAATAGCGCTTTTGGTGAGAATGTAAACTAGTTCAACCATTGTGGAAGATAGTGTGGCGATTCCTCAAGGATCTAGAACTAGAAATACCATTTGACCCAGCGATTCCATTACTGGATATATACCCAAAGGATTATAAATCATGCTACTATAAAGACACATGCATGCTTATGTTTATTGTGGCACTATTCACAATCGCAGGGACTTGGAACTAACCCAAATGTCCATCAATAATAGACTGGATTAAGAAAATGTGGCACATATACACCATGGAGTACTATGCAGCCGTAAAAAGGGATGAGTACCTATCCTTTGCAGGGACGTGAATGCAGCTGAAAACCATCATTCTGAGCAAACTGTCACAAGGACAGAAAACCAAACACCGCATGTTCTCACTCATAGGTGGGAATTGAACAATGAGAACACTTGGACACAGGACGAGGAACATCGCACCCCAGGACCTGTCGTGGGGTTGAGGGCAGGGGGAGGGATAGCATTAGGAGAAATACCTAATGTAAATGACGAGTGAATGAGTGCAGCAAACCAACATGGCACGTGTATACCTATGTAACAAACCTGCACGTTGAGCGCATGTACCCTAGAACTTAAAGTATAATGAAAAAAAAAAAAAAAAAACGATAGACTGGGGAGAGGGAAATGGTAAGGGACAAGGTTAGAAAGAGGATAACCTGTTAGGAGCCTAATGCAATAATTCAGGTAACTCAGCCAAGGGTGGTAACGTAGGATTGGTGAGAGTGGCCGGATTCTGGATACATATTTTTAAGGTAAAATCAATAGGATTTCCTGACAGGTTGAGGGTGGGATGAGAGAGAGAGGGAGGGAGGGTTGGAAGGGTCTAAGTTAAAGATAACTTCAGTTTTTAGTCTGAGCGCCTGGAAGGATAATATTGCCATCAGATGAGATAGAGAAGGCTGTGGTGGAGTAAGTTTTGCAGGGTGTGGGGGTGGAGATCAAGTTGGGACATGCTAAGATTGAGATACTGACAGATAAACATACAAGTGGAGATATTAAAGTGGCAGCTGGATATAACAGTCTGGAATTCAGGAGAGATGGCTGAAGGTAGAACTTTTGAAGTTGTCTGCATATACATGTTTTTTAAAACTATGAGACTGGATGGGATCATAGGATTACCAAGGGAGTTGGTGTAGCATGGGCAGAGAAGACAGGAATACCAAGATCTAAATTCCTGGGGTTTTTCAGTATTAAGAAGTTGAGGAAAATGGAAATAAACAAGACTTGAGAAATTTGTATAATTTTAATATAATTACTTATTTCCATTGCCTTTATATGTATATATATAGATATAAAATATAGTCTTAATAATACCACTGTTGATAAGACTACTGAGTGATATTTAAGAGTTTTTTGCCTAAAAGTATATGAGGTCAGGTGGGGAAACCACGACAACCAAGTACAGAAGAGTATTAAAGGATAAAGAAGGGATCGGCTGTTTCAAAAGATGCTTGTAAGTCAAGAAGATGTTTTTCCTCTATTCTAGTCTTTAGTTTTCGTCTCCTTTCCCCCTTGTAATTTAATTTGTCTTGTTTGAGAGGTAGTCTACAATAGTGGTTAACATGAATCCTGGAGCCATACTCCCTCCATTTCAATCCCAGCTCTGCTATTTAATAGCTAGCAGAGTGACACTAGGAGCCCCTTCAGGCCAGCTTCTGTGTCTTTTTGACATAATTTCATTAATAATTGCCAGTGTTCTTCCTTCTGGCACACGGTGTCCCAGGTTTATCTGGTAAATCTCCTGCCCCCAGACCTAGACTCAGTCATTTCTCTAAAGAGGGTGCCATTGTTACTGGGTTGTCTGTGTTTTGAGACCTCTTTCATCCACATTCAGGAAATAGACATTTTGTTAAAAAAGCATGAGTCATGAGTTCATGCTGATATTTCTACTTCAAATTTAATATTACAGGATTTTTACTTTGATTTTATCCTGAAAATTTTTATAATTTTAATATATAATTACTTACTTGGTTTGTCTTTATATGTATATATTCAGATAGAAAATATAGTTTTAATAATATTACTATTAATAAGACTACTGAATGATATTTAAATTTTTTTGCCTAAAAGTTTATTTTATTAAGGTTATATAAAATATGGTTCAAAGGTCACTTAATTTGTTTATTTTGTTTGAAATATTCTAAGATTACTTTTTTCTTTAGTTTTGGTTTTATTTTTTGAATGTTGTAGAAGAGGTTTATCTAAAAATTTTTTTCTTTCCTGTTTTCTGGAGTAATTCTTTTACCATAGTATTTTTTTTTTTTAAATCTGGTATTCCTTTTCTCCACCACACAATATCTATACATAGGTACCATGTTGGAATATTTTCCATATAGTTCATCCTTTGAATGGGGAATTTTATCCAGATTTGCTGTTTGCTCAAGAATAACATAGGTGGATTATCCTTGATTTACCTCCCATTAAATGTAAATAGAACTTGAGCTGACAGCTGAGCATGTGTTAATAGATTCATATTCTCTTTTCATTTCTTCAGTAGTTTGAAGGAAATGATGAGGTAAGAGGAGAGAGATTGTGGTGGTGGTTGGGGTTGCCTCAGGTAACCTTGGCTAAGGTTTAATTCCTTAGAACAGTTTCACTAAATTTTAAGGGTCTTGAAGTCACATCTAGTCCATTAGAGAATGCTTCTTGAATTTTGACCTTTATTTCCAGAATGAGCAGATTTGCTATCCTGTTTACTAGTTAGGAAATTGAGTTGGAGAAAGATAGGATGATCTTCAATATAGTACTTCTTTCAGGGGCTGAGTAGCTTGTTCGCCGTGTTTCTTCTGTGGTCTTCTACGCACCCTACCATCATCCCTCCTAGTTAGGAGTTATTAGTAAGGGTTTACTGAAACTGTTCACCTACCACTTTTTACTTCACTTGAAGTTTGAGGAATGGGTTGTAGTTGCATTCTTATTATACTATAGGTTGTTTCTTTCCAACCCTATTTTTTTTCCAGTGGGTTCTCAAGAAGGTTATATACATGTACTGTCATTCTACTATTTGCCCTCAAAGCTGTATTTCAAGTTTAAATTTTTAAAAACGTATCTACAGCTAGGTTTATAGCAATAAATGGCTGAGTTTGAATACCAATAATGTGAATAGCTATTGAGTTGAATTTGGGTACATTATTCAATCTAACACAATGTATGGTACATAGTGGACATTTAATAAATGGTGGGTCCCTCTTCCCTTTGCCCAGCCTCTTATGCAAATTTTTTTTAAAAAATCACTTGTTGAAACCCCGTCTCTACTAAAAATACAAAAAAAATTAGGTGGGTGTAGTGGCACATGCCTGAAGTCCCAGCTACTCGGGAGGCCGAGGCAGGAGAATTGCTTGAACCCAGGAGGCGGAGGTTGCAGTGAGCCGAGATCACGCCACTGCACTCCAGGCTGGCGACAGAGCGAGACTCTGTCTCAAAAAAAAAAAAAAAAATCACTTGTTCCATCATATTGAATAGTTAATATATGTGCATTTAGAACAATATTCCAAATACTTAAAAATATACGTTAGAAAAAGAAAATGTTCCCTCTACTTCTGTTTCCCAGTCCCCTAGCTGCCTTTTCTAGAGGTAACTGCTTTCTGTTCTGTGTCTTGTGTAACCTTCTGGAGATAGTCTGTGCTTATTGAAGCATGTGCATGGAGGCACATGTACACATATACACATTTACAAAGAACATACCATACATACATAACCAGCTCCCTATTGATGGACGTTTGTGTTTGCTTCTGTTTTCGCTGTTACAAACAGTGCTACAGTAAATATTGCATGTGTTCATCTTTACACTCATTTGTGAGTATGTCTGTAAAACATATTATTAGAAGTAAAATTTCTAGCCCAAGGACTGTGGGAATGTATTTGATAGTTGTCTCCCAACTCCTCCTATACATAGAATTTGTGTCAATTTTCACTGTGACCAATGATACATAAGTATGCCTGGTTCTATACTGTCACCAACAAATGCTGTCAAACTCTAATCATTGTAATCTGATAGATGAAAAATAGATTTTATTGTAACTTTAATTTATATTTCACTTATAATTGACTTCATATGTTTGAAAGTCACATATATGTCCTTTTCTGTGAAATATCTGTATACTTCCTGTGCACATTCATATTAGCCCATTTAAAAAATTGACTTATGGAAGGTTCAGTATTTTAAAATTAACCATTTGCCTGCCATATATTACAAATATTTTTTCTCAGTTTATTGTCTGCCTCTTTGCTTTGAAATAAGGAGAGTTTTTTGAAAAATCAACTACTGTCTTTTAAATTTGTGATGTCACATTTATTAAACTTTTTTAGTGACTTTTATTTTATGTTATACTTACAGAGGCATTTCCCATGCTGAGACTAAAAAGCATTTGCTGAACTGTTGATTCTTTCTTCTGGTACTTTTGTGGTTTCTTCATCTTTGTGTTTTCTTCTGTTTGTTTTTACATTTATATTCTTAATCGATTGTGAATGTATTTTGGAGTAAAGAGTGATACCTCACTCCTAGATATTCAGCTTTATTTTTTCTAGCTGTTCCAATACTATTTGTTGAATAATTTATTACTTCTTCATTGATATGAAGTGCTAAATTTCACACTGACATATCACATATTCTCCTTTGCATTTAGGTCTATTTCTTAGACAAATGTTTTGTAAAAAGTTTTTTTCACCTGGAACTTCTGTAGGATTTCTTCTGTCTTTCATTGTTTTGTCATTCAGGGGTCACAATTTGTAATGTTTTTATAGATATAAGTAAATCATGTTTCTGAAAGGTTCAACCTTCTGAAATAAGTCCAGGAGTAACTGGAAGAATGTTCCTTTGTACCTGTTCTGTATCTAATGGAATTGTTGTTTACATGTGAAGTTGAAACAAAAATTAGTAGCTGTAAAGATTCAGAAAGTATATCACCTACACACCTATCTGAAAAAAATTTTACTAACTAGAAAAAGTAAATCTAAGAGAAGTGGAAGGATGTAAAAAAGCAATGGTGAACAATATATCATTTCATAAAAATTAATTAAAAATTTTGGAACAGTGCAGTGCTAGAAATAGCAATAGAAAGACCAAATGTGACACTGAACCTGACTCAGATGAAGAAGGAGTAGAAACTCCAATATGATGTGTGGCATTTCCTGGGAAGTGATGTCTAAGCTGAATATGAAATGATGAATGAAGAGTTAACCCAGTGATTTTTCTCAGAATGTAGTAATTATTAAGGATGTTTCCTGTCTCTTACAACTTTTTGAACCTCCAAAAGATACTTTATTGATTTACTTGGATTTTCCAGGTTTATATTTATGCCAGCTGCAGAAAGATAATACAAATAAATCTTTTCCATATCTATATATATATGTTCTTAAGAAGCATTGCTGATATATCTAGTAGTGCTACTTTGTTGAATGAAGGTGTTTGATGGGATACTCTTGTTTCTGTTTTTATGGTTTATCTCACTTAGTACAACTCTATGTTTTTCAAGTCGAAGCAGTAAATTGTAATATTTTTCTTGTATAGAGTTAACTTTGCCTTCTGATCATACACCTACTTAATTGAAGTGATAATTGTTTAATATGTTACTGGTGAT
This sequence comes from Macaca thibetana thibetana, assembly GCF_024542745.1. Classification (NCBI taxonomy): domain Eukaryota; kingdom Metazoa; phylum Chordata; class Mammalia; order Primates; family Cercopithecidae; genus Macaca; species Macaca thibetana. The sequence goes on along the minus strand of NC_065578.1, from coordinate 142,481,453 downwards.
ATCAGCTAATATTTCATTTAGGTTCCTTGGATCTCTATTAATAAACTATATTGGCTACTTTTCTTCATTATTATCATACTATTTAGGTTTTAAAACTGAACCCATTTCTGGTACCTAAAAACAAACCAGGTAAAAGGGTACTTGCAATATGAATATTTGGAAAATTGCGCACTTGCTCAATAAGGGCAGGCAGGAACATATTGTACAACTTCTCCCTTTGGATTTATGCTGTGCATCGCGTGGTAGCTGTCGGAAGGTTTTAGTGGCAATTTATTTCAATAACTTTTTCTTTTTCCATTGTTAGACCTTATATTTTTGTGTTTTATGTTTTTGGAAATAGGTATGTGACTATCTTATCAAATTTATTGACATCTCATTGAAATAAGCTCTGCTAATATCAAATAAAATTGATTTTTTTCTTTGTAATTAAGTTGCATTTTGTTGAGGACTTTTAGTTTTGTTGATTTTAAAGAACCAGATAAAATAGTTATTGGCCAGTTTGCAGAAGGATTTAAGTTGAGTACTTAACAATAGAAGATAACGTATTTAGTGGGTTCATTCAGGTACTAGTCACTATATTGAATGATAATGAATGTAAAAGACGTAGTACTTGACAATTTAAAAGCTCACAGTTTCATAGAACATGGCTTAAAAAAATAAGGTAGTTTCATTGTAAGGTTGTAAGTATTATGTAAAAGAATGTTTCAAGTGCAGTAGGAACATAGAGGAGGAGAATCACAGGTCTTCTATGTTTCATAAGCATTCTTTTCCAGCTGTTAAAATATTTTTGTCACTCATAAAAGTAGCGTCACTGACAACATCCACCATTGTACTATTTAATATGAAAAGTCACCTTGAAATGTCAAAACAGGGGAAAGAGGGAGACATTATTGTATAATAATATAATAAAGGAAGTGTACCAGGTCAGAGAAATATTTCCAACAACTAAACTCAGGCAGATTCGTTGCTTGGATCCTTATGAAGTAGGTATTAATAATTATTAATGTATCTTCAGCCATGTTCCTATAGAGATGTAACTGTTCTTTTTTATTTTCATTTTTTATTTCTTTAGAGACAGGGTCTCACTATGTTGCCAGGCTGGAATGCAGTGACTGTTCACAGGTGCAGTCCCACTATTGTTCAACATGGGTGTTTTTACCTGCTCTGTTTCTGACCAGGGCTGGTTCATCCCTCCTTAGGCAACCTGGTGGTCCCCCACTCCCAGGAGGTCACCATATTGCTGCTGAACTTAGTGCAAACACCAGGTCAACATAGTGTACTACAGCCCAGAACTCTTGGGCTCAAGCGGTCCTCTCACCTGCCTCCTGAGTAGCTGGGACCACAGGCAAACACCACTGCAGCCGGCAAAGTAGCTGTTCTTTAAGTTATCCTTTGATGAAAAGACAATGTTGTCACTCTAAAGAGAACTAAAATATCTATGGGAAGAGCTTAAGAGGTCTAGAGAAGGGTTCTTGACTTAGAACTTAAGAACCATGTGCTTTAAGAAATCTGTAACCTTCCATAACTTGATAGTGTTGTTCAGATTTTGTGTGTCCTTACTGTTTTTTCTTTTCTTTCTTTCTTTCTTTTCTTTTTTTTTTTTTTTTTTTTTTTTTTTTTTTTTGAGACAGAATTTCGGTCTTTTTGCCCGGGCTGGAGTACAATGGTGCAATCTCTGCTCACGGCAACCTCTGCCTCCTGGGTTTAAGCGATTCTTCTGCCTCAGCCTCCCAAGTAGCTGGGATTACAGGCATGTGCCACCACGCCCAGCTAATTTTTTTGTATTTTTAGTAGAGACGGGGTTTCTCCATGTTGGTCAGGCTGGTCTCGAACTCCCAACCTCAGATGATCTGCCCGCCTTGGCCTCCTGAAGTGCTGGGATTACAGGCATGAGCCACCACGCCTGGCAGTTGTTTTTTCATGTATAGTTGTTCTTTCAGCTATTGAGAGAGTAATGCTGAAATCTCTGTAGTTTTGTTTTCACATATTCTTACTTCTGCTTATAAGTTCCACTTACAGTATTATTCTTTGCTTTGAAGAGTCATATGTCTTTTAAATAAATGTAGAGATGGAAAAATGTATACTGTTTTGTATTTACCCACATATTTTCTAGTTCCAGAGCTCTTATTCATTTGTGTAGATTCATTTTACCCTCTATGGTTACTTTCATTTCTTTAGCATTTTTTATAGTGTATGTCTGTTGGCAACAAATTCTTTCAGTTTTTGTTAATCTAAAAATGTCTTTTTTGCCTTTTTTGAGGAATGTTTTCACTAGGTAATAAATTTTGGCTTGCATTTGATTTTTCTGTAGCACTTTAAAAATGTTGTCATCTGACTTCCATTGTTGATTAATGAGAAGTGAGTTGCCATTTGTATTGTTATCCCTATATGTGAACGTGTCATTTTTCCCTGACTCCTTTTAAGGTTTTTGTTTTCCTCTAAGCATGGTTTCAGCAATTTGACAGTGATCTTCTACACTGGGTTGTTTTTTTTTTTTTTTCCTTGGTATTTATCCTTCTTAGAATTTACAGTTTGGAGGAATTGTATGGCCATTATTACTTCAAGTTCTTTTTTTCCACACTATTTTCTTTTATTCCTTCTCTGGGCCCCATTTATATATGTAACAGTTTATGTGACATTGACCCACCACAGATCGTAGAGACTTTATTTATTTATTTATTTATTTGAGACGGAGTCTCACTCTGTCACCCACACTGGAGTGCAGTGGCACGATCGGGGCTCACAGCAAACTCCGCCTCCTGGGTTCACACCGTTCTTCTGCCTCAGCCGCCGGAGTAGCTGGGACTACAGGCATCCGCCACCATGCCCAGCTAAATTTTTGTATTTTTAGTAGAGATGGAGTTTCACTATGTTAGCCAGTATGGTCTCAATCTCCTGACCTCATGATCCACCTGCCTCGGCCTCCCAAAGTGCTGGGATTACAGGCATGAGCCACTACGCCCGGCTGAGGCTTTATTTTTATTCAGTCTTCCTTTGTCTCAGTTGTTAAGGTTGGCTAAATTTTATTAATCTGTCTTCAAGTTCATTGACCCTTTTTTCTTTGCAGTCTACTGTAATTTTATCCAATGAATTTTTCTTTTTAAATATTGTAGTATTTAGTTCTAGAATTGCCATTTGTCTCTTTATGATCATTTTAATTTTTCAGCTAACATTTTCCATATACTTGTTTTTTGTGACCATATTTTCCTTTACTTTAAAAAATGTATTTATATATCTGCTTTAAAGTTCTGGCCTGTCGATTCCAACTTCTGGATCATCTTCTGTTAACTATTGTTTCTCTTGACAATGAATCATATTTGTCTGTTCCTTCATGTGTCTAGTAAGTTTTACTTATATACTGAACATTTTTATTGATACTCTACAGAGACTCTGAATTTAATTATCTTCTGAAGTGTTGATTTTTGCTTTAGCAGACAGTTAATTTGGCTTGACTCAAACTTCAAATTCAGCCTCCTTTTGGTGAACAGGCCAAATACCTACTTCATTAACTTACATTTCTAACTACCTTGTTCTAATGTGTTCCTTAGAGGTTCTCTTGCTTGTACATAGTTTGGGACTTAGCAAAGCACCCGCAATTAATATACAGATTTCATTTTCTTCTTCATGACTTCATTTTTCCCAAGGTTTTCTCTCTCACTTTCCAGTCATATTGTGAGCTCCCAAGCCTATCCTCAGACTCCTTTTTAGCCAATAAAACGATTGCTGTCTGCTTGTATTTAAGTCATACGGAGCAAGGTGGGCCAGATTTTGCCCCCAGCTCAAAACTGTAACCCACATTTTACATTGTGAAATTTTTCTTCATTCAGTGATCAACTTCCCTTAAGACTTTGCTTCCTTTTTTGTGGCTCTTCAGAGCCTTCAAACAGTTGTTTTTAATATTTTGTCTACAGATTGTATTTTTGTCTGCTGATAGGTTTAGTTAGATACAAACTATTCTTTGTTGGAAGCAGAACTTTCCTACTCCTTTAATAAAATGACTTTGAGAAACGAAAGTGTGGTTATTGTTTCTAAATTGCAGTGACCTGTATTGGTGCTAATATCACTTGGCCAAAGGGTGGTTATGGTATGCAAAATTAGCATATTCCAAAGTCCCGAGAGCAGAGCTGTGACAGGCTTCAAGTCTAATATGTGATCTGACTTTTTAGGAGCATTTGAATATTCAGTCATCAAGCAGATTTAGTGGCTGTCATAAAACATTGCAATTTTTAAAATATATATTTCCAAGGATGTATAGCCAGTGAGTAGAAGAACTCCATTTCAGTCAGTATTAAAGGTGGGGAAAAATCTCTTATTACTCAGGAATTTGAGTCTGGTGCTCCACGGGATGCAGCACTGAAGAGCTAATGAAATCATTATCTCTGATTGCTTTGACTGCACTGCACACTCAGGGCAAGCTTTAGGGTCACATTACCACTGCTGCAGAAAGAATGAAGGAATTCACAGTCTACTGGATTAAGTGGAAAACTTGAAGAAAGAATGACAGGATTGGAACTTGTGTTTTCAGATAATGATAGAAATTAAAATTCATAGACATGCTGTAATTGAGCTAACATAATTTCTTCTATCTAACAGCCTTAGGGTTGAGGTAGTTCTAAATTAAATTCACTGTTTAATCTAGCATGAGCTGAATTGATATTCTTGCCACATTTTCTATTTGAGAATTAAGCTGTTGATCAGGAAAATGAGATCAGCTATCTCAAACTGCACTTCAAAGAGTCCTTCCAAGGAAAGGTTGCCTCCTAAGTGATGCTGTAGCAATCCTAAGGAAACATGTAATTTTTTGAAAATATTTGTTTTGGTGGGTATCTTATATTCAGAATACATAATATATTCAGAATGTATAATATATAGAATATAAAATATATGCTGTATATCCTGATTTTTTATTTAAGACATATAAATGTATTGTGTATAAATGATCATGTTTAATGTTGAGAGCTAGGAGATCTTTAAAAAAAATCATTGAGAAACAATTTAAACCTGTATCTCAAAATGTGACATGTTATACCAAGGGTTGGCTAGCTACAGCCTGTAGACCCATGGGTATATTATTTCTCCAGAATCGTTTGCCAATCTCTGTGTTACACCATATTTGGTGATGGGGATGCAAAATAGTCAAGGATTCTGCTCCCATGCAGCTTACAATCAAGGGTTTCTCCTTAGGGAATTGGCCATATATAGCTCCTCTTTTTTTTTTCTTCCCTCCCTCCCTCTTCCCCCTCCTTCCCCCTCCTTTCCCCCCTCCCCCCTCCCTCCCTCCCCCTCCCTCCTTCCCTTCCTTCCTTCCTTCCCTCCCTCCCTCCCTTCTTCTTTCCTTCCTCTTTCTCTCCTTCCCTCCTCCCCTCCTCCTTCTCACCTTCCTTCCTTCCTTCTTTCCTTCCTTCCTTCCTCCCTCCCTCCCTCATCCTTTCTTTCTAGACTCTGCTAAAATGTAAACGTGTCTGATAAGAATCTTTTAATTGTTCATAAGTTTTTGCCTTTTCTCTTATGTTTACTTTTTAATTTTAAAATAATGATAGCATTGTGTATCTACTGACATTGCTGTGTAACAAATCATCCCAACCTAAGTGGCTTAAACCAAGAACCATTTATGATTTCTCATGAGTCAGAGTCAGCTGGGGAGCAGTTGATTAAATCTTGGCTTAACTTGGAGTGACTCTGCTCCATGTATTTCTTATCATCCTTCTGCTGTCAGCCTGGATAAGTCCTTCTTATGGTGATGGCAGAAAGCAAGTTGTGATACAACAAGACCTCTTGAAGTCTAGGTTGGGACTTGCCTACCATCATTTCTAACTCATTTTATTGGCCAAAAAAAAAAAAAAAAATCATGTGACTGAACCCAAAGAGTAGGAAAGTATGTCCCCCCTCAGTGGGTGGGTCCTGGAAAAGTTACATGGCAAAGGGTGTGAAAATTTGGGGTTAATAATACAGTCCATCAAAATGTGGTATAGTATCAATATATAGCCTACAACCAGCATTAGGAGCTGAGTTACATCTCAAGTATTTTAATGCATATTGCTTTTATATGCATCAAAGATCTGGACAGCATGGACTCATTCCTCAGAAGTCATTCTGTAAGGGTACCAGGAGTATGAGGATCCTAAATCCCTTCAATTTAGTTAGTATGTATCAAATGCCTTATCTGTGCCTAACACTATATTAAGTTATGGGGCTTTAGGAGCTTTAAGTCAGCGGTAAACACAGACCATGGACAAGTACTTAGAAGATGGGGTGAGAGTTCTAATAGTTGAAGTATATATTGGGTATATAGGTAGCAACAGAAAAGAGGAATAATTATCTCTGTGAAAAGGCATAGAAAGCTGTGTGGAGGAGATACTCATATTAAATCTTGAAAGATGAATGGCCAGATGCGGTGGCTAATGCCCATGTCTCAGCACTTTGGGAGGCTGAGGTGGGAGGATTGCTTGAGCCCAGGAGTTTGAGAACAGCCTGGCCAACATGATGAGACTCCATCTCTACAAAAAAAAAAAAAAAATTTTTTTAAAGTAGCCAGGGGCAGCGGTGCACGCTTGTAGTCCCAGCTACTCAAGAGGCTGAAGTGGGAGGATCACTTGAAGCTGCAGTGAGCAGTGATCATGCCACTGCACCCCTGCCTGGGTGACAGAGCAAGACCCTGTCGCAGAAAAAAAAAAAAGATACATCTTGAAGGCTGGAGAAGTCAGCATTCCCTGCAGAACAAGTTCAGTTAGAGAAGTACTAGTTGTGGGAAATATAATGGCAGTCTGTTAACTCTTAGAAATTAAGTACTATAATTAAAATCTCTTGTTTCTACCCAGATAATAGAAAAGTCTCCAAGAGCCAGTGAGTAACTTTATATTTTACTCCTCCTTACATTATTTTCATTGCAGTTCTCAAATGTTGGCATGCATCAGAATCGCCTGGAGAACTTGTTGAAACATGGAGTGCTGGACCCTCCCCCCAGAGTTTCATAGTCAGTAGGTCTGGAATAAGACCAGAGAATTTGTATTTTGAACAAGTTCTCAGATGATTCTGATGGTGCTGGTCCAGGGATAACACTGTGAAAACTATTGCTTTATTGAATCCTTCCTGTGTATCTGGTAACCTGTAATGTGCTGAGTGTATAAAGATGAAAAGAAAACATCTCTGTCCTAAAATTGTTTATAATAGGGTGGTGGGAGACAGGCAAGTAAATGTATAATGATAGCACAATGGAAAGCATGCTGTGATACGTGGAAGTACAGGTTGTGGTGAGAATACACCAAAGTGCATCTAACACAGAATGAGGCCAAAAGCTGCAGAGGTGTGTAAGACCCAGCAAAAACCCTTAGTCCTGAGCTGAGTTTTAAAAAATTATCATAAAATAAAACAAAAAGTAGTTACAAATAGAAAAATGACTTTGAATCATGCTTTGCATGAGATTGGTAAATTATTGATTCCTCTTTAATGTTGCCTTTAAGATCAAAATTCTTTAGGAAGCTGTTGGTCCTATAGGTGGGGCAATATAACTCTGCATTATTTTGCAAACAAAAGATATCCTTTCCTTTGTTATTTTGTTTTACTCTTCTTCAGCAATTTTTTAAGATGCCAGAGAAAGATGTTGTGTTTATCATGTGCGATTCAACATTTTCACAAAAACTGCTAGAAACTTTATGTATATCAAAATACAGACAAAACTAGACAAGAGCAGGAACAATCACAGCTAGTGAAACAGAGCTGGTTAGGCAGCTTGACCTGGGAATTTAGGTGCTGAGTCCATAGGTGAACAGGATCAGCTATCCATTGCAGTTGTAGGTTAGCGTGAGGCCATGAGACAAAGTGACATCTTTGCCTCCAGAACAACACTGATGCGATGGATAGGTTATGGACCTGGGCAGGACTATAGATAGCTTTCACTTGGACACGATAAACTGGGTGAGGGGGTTGGGCAGGAATGAATTATAGGTATACTTGAGGCAGGCAGCTCATTGGTCAGTTTTTTGAGTTATATGCCCCCAAAATGGAAGCAAGAACATGACAAATGGCTGGGCTAGTTTTGAGAAAGAGATTTACACCCATGAGGTTGTCTTGGCAATAAAGATATTCTGCCTTTTTAATGAAGCAGCCCTGAACTATACTGTCATCACAACCTAAAGAGATAACACCTTTATAAGGAATAATAAGGTTTGTGAGGCTTCTGGCTGTATATTTATTTACAATTTTAAATTGAAAGCATATCCCTAAAGCCATGTAGAATATTTCATTTTATTTTATTTTTTTGAGATGGAGTCCCGCTCTGTCACCCAGGCTGGAGTGCACTGACATGATCTTGGCTCACTGCAACTTCCGCCTCCCAGGTTCAAGTGATTCTCCTCCCTCAGCCTCCCAAGTAGCTGCGATTACAGGCATGTGCTGCCACACCGGCTAATTTTTATGTTTTTAGTAGAGACGGGGTTTCACTATATTGACCAGGCTGGTCCTGACCTCCTGACCTCAAGTGATCTGCCTGCCTTGGCCTCCGAAAGTGCTGGGATTACAGGCGTGAGCCACCATTCCTGGCCTGAATATTTCGTTTTAAGCAATTATACTCTACCTGGTAAAGGGAGCTGAAGTCCAGAAGAAATTATAAATAGAATGCTCAAACTTTAAAAGGATGTAGTGCAATATATTGTTATTGAAGAATTGGTAATGATAATTATTTGTACCCTTTTTACTTGTCCTTTTATAATATAATTTAACAATGAAATCTTGTAAACTTTTTCTTAGCATACATCTGTGGATGGATATACTGAACCGCACATCCAGCCTACCAAGTCAAGTAGCAGACAGAACATCCCCCGGTGTAGAAACTCCATTACATCAGCAACAGATGAACAGCCTCACATTGGAAATTACCGTTTACAAAAAACAATAGGGAAGGGAAATTTTGCCAAAGTCAAATTGGCAAGACACGTTCTAACTGGTAGAGAGGTAAGTTTGCACAATGCCTTTTAATATCTGCCTGGACCTCTCTGGAGTCTTGTTAAAGCTTCCCTATAGCTCATGTTTGGGAGTAAATGACAGTTTCAATATGGTAAACACTGGGGTATGTGTGAATGGAACATTAGTAGGCAGAGGTTTATCATGGCATAAAGGTTGACCTTTTAATATTTAGAAAAGAATCATTCATACATATTAGCATCTTATCAATCAGGTGTGCTGCAGATGAGCTTTCCTCAGATGTTGACTTTCATTATATGATTTCTGTGAACATTTCTGATTTCCATTGCTGCCCAATCCTCAGGAACAAAAGTTCTTGCTGCTTGAGATAAGTTAGGTATGAATACGTAGAAAGTCACCTGCTAATTTGTATGTATTTAGAGACTACATTGAACAAGTACTTCTGTGTGGGTGGTTTTCTCAGGTAATAAGATAATTGGATTTCTAAAATCTCATGTGTTTTAACTTATATGTATTTATATAGTAAGGATTTATATACTTGCATATATGTACATTGTGTATATATATCTGTATGCTAGGGTTAAAGACTTTATTTTAATAAACGTGTAACATTTTGTATTACATAATGTTTACTAGATCTGATTAGGACATTATATAAAAAAAAAATCTTAATCAGGCCCAATGCAGTGGCTCATGCCTGCAATCCCAGCACCTTGGGAGGCTGAGGCGGGCATAATTGCTTGAGGCCAGGAGTTCAAGACCAGCCTGGGCAACATGGCAAAACCCCGGCTCTACAAAAAATACAAAAATTAGCTAGGCATGGTAGTGTGCAACTGTAGTCCCAGCTACTTGGGAGCTTGAGGTGAGGGTCACTTGAGCCCGGGAGGTCAAGGCTGCAGTGAACTGTGATAGCGCCACTGCACTCCAGCCTTAGCAACAGAATGAGATCCTGCCTCAAAAAAAAAAAAAAAAAAACTCAATAAAAATATTTTTAATAAATTTTCACTTTGCTCTATATATCATATTATTGTCGTTTCCCATTGAATTTGGTTCCTTCTGTCTATTCTGACCCTAGGAGTCATTCAGAGACAGAGAATACTGGGCAGAGCCTTAGATATTCAGGTCCGTTTTGTCAGTTTGCTCTAAGTGAGCTTGGATATCCAATCTCTCTACCAGCAGAATTGTTTTATTCACATAATATTTAACTTACTGCAAGTTTACAAGCCACTTCCCCCCTATAATTGTTGCTTATCAAGATCATGAGTAAAAGGTTAAGATACAGGATGATTTTTACTTTAAAGAAGGAAACTTAGAAGAAATAGCAACGCTTTCATTTCATTGGCTCAGGATCAAAAGATTAAGGACTTGGGTCAATGGAGTATATTCTAAGGCTGCCAAATTATCAAAATGTTACTATCTGATTATGTGAATACCTAAAAAGAGCGAAATGATATCTAGTTAGGAATGAAACAAAAGTTGGGTTTTTTATAAGTTTTATTAATTAAAATATGCATTTTTCAAACAGAGTTTAATGATTCTTTTTTTTTTTAGGTTGCTGTGAAAATAATAGACAAAACTCAGCTAAATCCTACCAGTCTACAAAAGGTATTTAATTAATTTAATAAGTAATTAGAATGTGAGTTTATCATTAATATATGATGTTCTGTAAAATCATTCTAAATTTTCTATTAGCTACAATTCTACATTTCATCAATATGTGAAGAAAAGACATGATATAAAATGTAATGTTTATGACTTACCAAGTAGTTGCTTGAAAACTATCTAATACTTAAATACATGTACCATATGAAAGAAATTTATCTCTTCTATTCAATAGAATAAAACCTTGTATCATACATATTCAGGATTTGAAATATTCAAGTATTTTGAAGTATTTTCACGTATTCAGAATTGACCTCTGAAAATTAGATTTATATTAAATGAATAATCCACTTACTGATAGTATCTGGTGTCTTAGCTGTTATATAAAATGACAAATGGTGGCCTAAGCCGTTTAAACTTTTGTGAATTTTCAGATGAAGTCCAGAGACCTTGCTGGTAAGCTTTTTAATTAAAAATCTAGTTAGAAGTTAATATTGTTCATAGGTGAGTTTCCTTTTATTGCTTCATTTGCTCTTCTTCCTTCTTCCACAAGAACTACTAGTCTTTCAGATAACTCACAGTAAAAAATAAGAATGTTTCTTTAAAGGATGAAAATATGAAACAACATAGAGAGAAAAGAAAGCAGTTAGGACGGAGATTGCCTTAGCAAACCAAAGCTATTTCATGTTACTTCATTAATTACTTAAATGAGAAAATTTTCTCAGATGTGCATTTTAGTACTTTAAAAATGAAACGAATGTTTTAACATTTATGCCATATATGATAGGTTTGTATAGAGTGAGAGAATGTACATTGTGACTTTTATTAGAATATAATGGGACCATTGTCACATATGTAATTTTAACACAAACGACTTTGAATTGCTAAAACAGAAAGAATCTTATAAGAAATTGTTAGTATGCTGTGCTTACATCTGCTATGATTGTAGCATTAGATTAAAAATTTAGGTTTGTGTTATTCAAACTTTCTTCTCATTTGGCTCAGTCCCAGATTTCTTCTTAGAGCTCTCCCTTTGTACTTATTGGAGATTCTTTTGAAAATTTGACAACCAGTTTAACTTTTCATAACACTGATATTTCTGCCCAGTAAGAACATGAAGACTTTGCTGGGTTCTATTTTTTCCATGAATGTGAGATAATGTATTCTAAGTTTCTTCTGGGAGAAAGTCTCTTCTTCTAGCATCAGTCTTTTTGCTAACCGTGATGCATTTGTGTAAGTGACAAAAAGACATCTTCCCTGGACCAATTAACTACGCAAAGATGCTGTTTTTTACTGGGCTGGAACCACAGTGGGATATGTCTTTGCCCACCCGTGTGCTGGGAACCCATTTAAAATGTACAGACTTTGTAACTGTACACAGTGTCCCTGTCCGTGGCTCACCTAGCTTTTCTACTTTTCCTGTATTTAGCTGTGGATTACCCTAGCAAATTGAGTGATTTTAAGTGGCATCTAGAACTACTCAGGCCTGTTGTGCTAGCTGGAATACACAGTAATGCGGCTCCTACTCTGTCTTTTCCAAGGTTGTATAAACAAAGTTGTACTTACTGAAACATGTGAACATGAGACTGAATGTTGCTTTCTTTATCTGAATAACTAAAATGTATACTTCTTGATGATAAGTAATTTCTGTCATATAGTCTACTAATCTTGTTGATAAAGTATTGCTTTTCCAAATAGGCATATAAAAAATGATACAATTTTGTTTTCTTTAACCTGTGAAAATAAAAATAAAGATGAAGACTCACTAAATGTAGCCAGTACACTGTGTGTGTGTGCTTGTTTTTTAAGTGATTTACATGTATGTTCATAGATTTGCTTTCTTTTAGAAGTTCTGAAGAAAAAACAGATCAAGTCTTCATTAACTCTCATGTGTTTAGAACATTCAGCATTTGACCTTTCCCATTTAGGCAGTGGCATCTCCCAGTCAGTCATACCTAAAAAGTAATGGAATGTAAAACAATCCATTTTTCCCTAGCATTGGAAAAGATAGTAAAATTTGCTTCCATGTCTTAGGTATACTCATTAAAAGGCAGGTAATTATCGCACATTTATATGAAATAAGGATTCATTGTAATCTCACTTCTAGAAGTGTTTGGGTAAATTTGTTCTGTTTTGATCTGAATTTAAGCTGATCCCTCTCCTTTACCCTCTTCTGTGTATCAGATATTTATAGGAATTATTGCCTTCCTTTGCAAACATCAATGATAAATAAAATAATCTAAAGTTGATACACCAACTGCTTAACACTGCCAAAATACAAAGCTCTTAAACGCGTTTGGTTTTTGGAATTGTTAAGTATCTTTGGCTTCAATATTGTTCCCATAATATGCTCATATTATTTGTATTACATATTTTGAATTAATGGAATCCAATTTAATTAGTTTTCATAGTTACAAAGTATTTAAGGTAGGTGCTATTTTTAGTTCTTCCTCTTCAAAGCATTAGTTCTGCCTCATATAATAATGTATTTTAGAAGAGGGTCCATGAACCATACTAGTGATTCCTGGGTTTTGTTTGTTTGTTTGTTTATTTGTTTTGAGACGGAGTCTCTCTCTGTCGCCTAGGCTGGAGTGCAGTGGCGCTCTCTTGGCTCACTGCAACCTCCACCTCCCAAGCTCAAGCGATTCTCCTGCCTCAGCCTCCTGAGTAGCTGGGACTGCAGGCACACGCACCACACCCGGCTAATTTTTTTTTTTTTTTTTTTAAATAGAGACGGGGATTCACCATGTTGGCCAGGATGGTCTCAGTCTCCTGACCTCGTGGTCTACCCACCTTGGCCTTCCAAAGTGTTGGGATTACAGGCATGAGCCACCACACCCAGCCTCCTGGGGTTCTTTTAAGCAGCCTACTAATGTTGAAGGAAAAGCAAAATAATGAAACAATATTTTTCATAGTTCATAAATTTGAAATGTTGTAGGATCATTTTCTCAGAGATATCACTAGTTTTGAAACTCAGACACATCAATTTATGCAAAGATGGCAAAGTTTGTGTCAAGTCTGTCTCAGCTTATAGTCACCAGGGTGCAGTTAATCTCTGCTAACATTTTTGTATCTTCCGTGTATTACTTATTAATTTACATTTTCCATTGTTTTACTGTGTTATTTTATGTTCCAGATTCACAGAAGTGGCTAAGTAGTTCAGAAGTGATTTCCTAACTAGTAAAATCTGTAATGAAAATAAAAACAAGACTTACTACAACTCAGAATTATGTCATTATATAATAGATGACTGCTGCATTAAAGTTTTATAGAATGTGAATCGCTTTGCTAGGACAGTGATTTTACACAAACAGGAAAAGGGTAAAAAATTTAAATTATTGAATTCTGAAAATTAGACTTTATTAAATGAATTATCAATTTACCACTCATGTCTGGTGTGTTACTTGTTATATAAAATGTTGTCAAATTGTGGCCTAAGCCATTTAAACTTTTGTGAGTTTTTGAATAAAGCTCAGAGACCTCTCTGGTAAGCTAATTAAGTTTTCCAGAATATCTGCAAAATAATCTTTGTCATGTTGAAGAATATCATAACGAAAGGTAGAGAGGAGAATACAACCATGGGAGCAATATTCAGAATTCAATATGTTTTAGCAAATTATCAGAAACCAAACTTGTAAAACCAATCACAAAATTATTGACAAATATTTTTATCAAGGAGCGAGCAGAAGAAGTGCTTTGGAAGTATTCCTTAACAAATGTTACTATTGGACATATATTGAAATATCAGCTACTCTCACATATACATGCTATATAGCATATTTCACTTTATAGCTGAACAAAACCACTTATGTGCTGAGTAATTCTTTCATACAGTTCTTGTCACATGTGTGGATCATTTGAAGGAACAATTTGGCTAGTTCTTACGTGGGCCAACAAAAACATAAGTGATAAGAGAATTATTATTTTGTGAAATGGTATGTAGACTGCATATCTTTTAATCAATAATGATGAAATACCCCTAGAGCTTTTTTGAAATTTAAAGGTGGGGATATTCTGCAAGGAATAATACTACCATGTGAATAAATAAGATTATGCCTAATGCCCAGTTACCCACTGTTTCCTTCTCCATGAAATTAGCGGTCGGCAAGATGCTTTTAATTTTGATTTGGTTTCGGACAAAATACTGAAAACAGGGTTTAACATAAAATCATATGAAGAATTGGTGGGAAGTATACTTTTCACGCTGAAATATGGGGATTTTGAGGGAAAAGGTCTTTAAACAAGTGTTTTAAAGGTGATACCAATAATAATACCTGGCTAAAATACCAACAGTTTAAATGTTGAGGATGTGATCATCAGATTTGCTGAGAAAAAACAAACGGTGCAGTTTAGTGACCAAAAATCTGACTTTTCTAAACCTTGTTAGCCTTCTTTAATTACTGGAGAAAGGGCTCAATGACATATAATTGGGCATTTTTAACATACAGATGTGCATCCAAATATGAAGAATATCTTCCAGAGCAAGCATATCCAAAGAGTATATCAAAAATCTGTTTGCTAATATCCCTCAAATTAAAACTTCCAGTCTTTCAGATTTTGGGTTTAATAAGCTTGACAACCTAGAATTTGACAGCCATACATAATCTTCAGGGAGGAATATCTCTTTAAGGTTAGATTCAGTAATCACTCTGAATGTCTTGAGAATTATTTTAAACATTACCTAATGCTTATTCATTTTCCCAATCTATGACTGTGACTTGGGAATTTTCAGTCTTGCTGATTTTATTTCTTATATCTCTTTTGAAAATATCTGCTTTTATCTTTCTCCATCATGACCAGTTTAGACAAAGTCACTATTATCTTCTTGTAGCCTTCTAACTGCATCCACTTTATGTACGTATATACGTACACACACACACACACACACACACAGAGAGAGAGAGAGTTTAAAATGTAATACATAGAGTTTAAAAGTCGTCAAGGATGCAAAATACGTCTTTGAATATGCTATCCCTTTGTTTAAACTTTCAGATGGCATTTTATTGTTTGTAGTCCAAAAATCAAATTTGTTAACATGGTATAAAGGTCCTACCTTCGTTTTCTACCTCATGGACCATGAACTCCCCATAGCTTCTCTTTACTCTCCTCTTCCCCAACTCCTGCAGCTTTAGTGATTTTCATCTGCTCCTATTCATACTCTATTCCAGTTACCAGGCCTTTGCAACTTTCTCCCACCTTCTGGGTAAGGCTTATCTCCCCTCTTCCCTTAATTAGTCCTTACTCTTTCCTCCCATTTCAGCCTGGAGTTACTTCTTCAGGGAAACCTTTCCTATTCCTCTGACAGTGTTAAATCCACTTAACCTCCATAAAATCAAGCACTCATAACCAAGTTATTTATAAATAATCACTTCCATTTTTATTTGTTTTAGTTTTGGTAGTCATTTTGTTGATTTGTTTGTTGACGCTTTTTGTTTCTGATGTTTTTGGTTTAATGCCTGTATTCTGCCTCTAACTCCGAAAACCTCTATCCTAATTGCTTGGTTTTTAATAGCTGCAAAGCATCCATTTCTGTGTTCTCAAGAAGCTACTTAAGATATACTGAAATCAATGTGGAAGAATTTTCTCTTGAGGGAAATGAAGGAGGCTTAGACTATTTAAGTCACCTATGAAGTTTAGACTAACCATCTGGCTGTTTTAAAAGTCACAGTCTTTTTTCTTATTTAGTTATTTTAAGAGTCATATTTTCATGTTTTTCTAAGCTTGGCAGTTTGTTGATATAATAAACTAGTCTATTTTTAATTTTTGGATAGGGACTTCAAAATGTCTTTCCCATTTTAAAAAAGTTGCTTTCTCATGATATTTATTTATTACACTAAAATGTTTTATTCTAATCTTGTTTTTAAAGAAATAAAACATCACAGCTACAGTTGAAGCCCCATGTGTCATTTCTTGGTTCCAGTCTTGTCTTTTCCTACCTAGAAATAACTACTATTCTGAATTTGGTCTTTCTTATTCCCATTCAAATTTTTAAAAACTTTTTTTTACATATGATTGTACTTAAAATATAGTATATTTGTTATTTTAAAATGTCCTATCTTTCTGTAACCGGATTTTTTCATTTAACATTGTCTTATAGTTTATTCATGCTAGTTATATAGTCTTATTCTTTCTTTCTTCCTTTTTTTTTTTTTTTTTTTTTTTTTTTTGAGACAGCGTTTCACTCTTGTTGCACAGCCTGGAGTGCAATGGCGTGATCTTGGCTTACTGCAGCCTCCACCTCCTGGGTTCAGGTGATTCTTCTGTCTCAGCCTCCCAAGTAGCTGGGATTACAGGCACCCGCCACCAAGCCCAGCTAATTTTGTGTATTTTTAGTAGAGACAGGGTTTCACTATGTTGGCCAGGCAGGTCTTGAACTCCTGACCTCAGGTGATCCACCTGCCTCGGCCTCCCAAAGTGCTGGAATTACAGGCGTGAGCCACCATGCTTGACCTTGTTCATTTATTTTTTATTGCTATTGTTGGATCCCATTGTATGAATATGCCATGCATGGTTTATCCATTTTCTTTTTTTTTTTTTTTTTGAGACGGAGTCTCGCTCTATCGCCCAGGCTGGAGTGCAGTGGCCAGATCTCAGCTCACTGCAAGCTCCGCCTCCCGGGTTCCCGCCATTCTCCTGCCTCAGCCTCCCGAGTAGCTGGGACCACAGGCGCCGCCACCTCGCCCGGCTAATTTTTTGTGTT
This sequence comes from Macaca thibetana thibetana, assembly GCF_024542745.1. Lineage (NCBI taxonomy): Eukaryota > Metazoa > Chordata > Mammalia > Primates > Cercopithecidae > Macaca > Macaca thibetana. The sequence goes on along the minus strand of NC_065578.1, from coordinate 142,464,232 downwards.
TTTAGTAGAGACGGGGTTTCGCCGTGTTAGCCAGGATGGTCTCGATCTCCTGACCTTGTGATCCGCCCGTCTCGGCCTCCCAAAGTGCTGGGATTACAGGCTTGAGCCACCGCGCCCGGCCGGTTTATCCATTTTCTCCTTAATATACCACATCTATTTATTTTCCTGTTAGTGGATTTTATTGTTCTATGTTTGTATTTTATTTTGTTTTTCGAGTTAGTTAACTATTTGTTTTTACTATACAGATAATGAATGACCATTATTGTGTATATCTTTTTGAGAAGATATATAGAGGGATGTCTCTCTCCAAGTAGAGTCGCTGGGTTGAAGGGCATGCATAACCTCAACTTTACTAGATAATGTCAAATTGCTCTCCAATGTAGCTGTACCAATTTTTACTTAAGCCAGCACTGTATGAGATTTACTATTGCTCCACATTCTTGTCAACACTTTATATTACCATGTTTTAAAACTTTTGCCAACGTTATGGGTGTGAAGTTGTATCTAGTTTTAATTTTAATTTCCATGATTTCTAATGAAATTGGCCATCTTTTCAAATTTAGGCTACTTTTAATATCTTCTTTCTGAAATTATTTAACTTCATATCTCCAACAATTACTTTTACTGAGCACTGATTTATACCCAAAGCTGTGCAGGACCTTAGGAGAGATTCTAGTAATATGAAATTGGTACTGGTTTATAAGAAATTATAAGATTTATAATCTTCTTATAAGAATCTTATAATCTACCTATGTGAAGACAAAACTTTGGGAAACTGACACAGGCTATCATTTATAGGGTATTTCCTTCTATTACTTTGCAATGAATAATTGGCTGCAAGTTATCAACTTTATAAAGAAATACTGAATAATTATTTTACTGTTGTAGTTATAAATCACCTAATATGTATTCATTTAATTATATTCAGATGTCTTTCTGTGCTGCGATTTCATAGGAAGACCTTAAGAAGTTAGCTTAAATTGTTATAGTGCTGCTAGCAATAATTTTACAAAATACTTGACATCCCAATGAGATGTCTAAGAGCTAAAAAAGAACTGACATGATGATCCTAGAATTTAAAAAGCTGAAAGTTTAATCTGTAGGATTCTGTTAACGTAGATAATATATATATACATATATACACATAATCCCTCAATAAATGGCACTTCTGAGATAGTCTAGACAAGGACCTAGCAGTCTCTTGGAACTGCATGTCACCTTCAGGGTAAAGCCACGCTCATACTTCATATTAATAGGCCAGTAAACTGTCAAAGATACTGATAGAAGTTTTACAAAGATTGCAGTGAAGACAAAGAAGGGTTCCTAACCCTCCTAAAACCCAAATCAGAGCACAATCCTTGAAAGGTGAAGGAGGCTGTGTTGTAAGGCACAGGAACTGTGTGCCAGCCTTCTCCTAGCCCAGTTTACTGTGACTCTGAAGACAGCCTGGAATAGCTCTCTCAGGAGGAACGAGCTCAACCATTGCCTTTGTCAAGCTCCCAATGACCACAGTGTTCTCCTTCTGCCTCAAGATCAAGCAAGCGATGCAGAAGTCCTGTAACATTGAGGAGATCAAGGGCAACTTTATCAGACTGGTGAGCAGGTCTGATGGAGAGAAGACTATGTGCATTTGACTGGCCCCTGACTATGACACTTTGGGTGTAACTGGAATGATGATTGTTTAAGCCATGTCCAGTTGGCTAGTTCTAAAAATGGCAGAATTTTTCTCATCACAAAAAGAGTACTAGCAGAAGAATGTAAGAGATAGGAAGGAACAAAGAGCAGCTGAGAAGAGACAAGGAAAATGCACATAATTGAGGCAAATGTTGACTGACACTAATGGGGTTTGGCTATTCCTGACCTAAGCTCTAGCCAGGAATGACCCAATTGAAAAGTCAATATCTCCAAAGAATTGAAGATTGTTTACTAACTTTAGTTATCTGGAACAAAGCCAAGAACCAAGAAGGAAACAATAAAGGCCCCTGAACAACTAGAATAGCTGTGATATAGAAGACGTATCTCGGGCCTTCACTCCTGACTTATTTTCCTAATTTAACACACAATTCTAGCAAACTCTGGCCTTAATTTCCAGCCTACAGCAAACCTGAAACAGTAAATTCGAAGGGGAATAGTAAATTCAGAGCTCTCTTACTAAATTTACATTTGCTAGCAACATTGTGTGACATCACAGTTTGAAAATGAGAAAGAAAAAGAACTGAAAATTAACATCAGAAACTCAAATAGTAGCATGGCACTACTATTCTTAAAAATACCTCTATTTTTTGTACTTGTACCTGGAGCATATGACATATACAGTAATTAACTTTTTAAAGAATAACTCTCTGTTTCAAACCTCTTTTCATAGTCTAAATGCCCATTTAACTCTCTCCACTGACCCAAAGAAGTGTGAAGATTGGCACCTTGCTGATGAGGATCTGCCCTGGGTTAAAAGATCACATATGTATATGTGGCTCTTCCTCTCCCTCTCCCTGCTGCCTTTTGCCTCATGCAGCTCATGCAGAAAACTCTGCCATTAGCTTCAGTCTCTTTCTTTCATGCAGCCAACTGGAAAATAAAGAGTTAGGCAGGGGTTGAGGGGAGTCCTGGAGAGGAAGAGATATCTTAGACATTTGCTGAAGCCATGTGATACTTTTCAATTGGCCAAAATTCTCTAGATTTGGAGGGTTATCATATTAGTCTGCTAGTAGGACCATCACAAAATACCACAGACTGGGTGACTTAACAGAAATTTTCTCACCTTTCTAGAGTCTGGAAATTCAAGATGAAGGTGTAGGCAGGTTTGGTTTCTCCTGAGGTCTTTCTCCTTGGCCTGCACATGACTAGTTCATCCCTGACATTTCTTCCTCTTTTTAGGACACCAGTCATATTGGATTGGAACCCCACCCTTCTGACCTTACTTAACCTTAATTAGCTCCTTGAAGTCCCTGTCTCCAAGTATAGTCACACTGGGCATTAGGGATTCCACATATGAATTTGCAGGGAACACAGTTCATTTCATAACAGAGATCGAAATCCAGCTGACAATTCAAGTGTTTCTTTGGGAGGAGAGATGATTGATGGGGTAGGAATCTGGTATTCCATTATCCTTACTCAGTATACCATGTAAAACATCCTGATGCTCCTTCTAACAGCAACCATTCTTCGACAACTGCCTATCATTTTTAGTCAACACACACCCAAACCCACACACATCTTATTGTTATCGCTTATGTTTTTTTCTCTCTCTTTGTCCAAAACTGCTGAAAGAGAGGAAACTAAGGATTGAACAATGTACTCAAGACATATTTGAGATATAGGAACCCAATGGCTGTGTATTGTTGTTTTAATTGGAATTAAAAATTCCAGTTAAAGTTATGATTAGAACTTTGGCCCTGCCTACAACTCTTTTTCTTGCTTCTTCTCTGGATGGAAGTGGAGTGGCCTTCTGTTTAGGTGCTGTTTTTGTTGTGGATGCCCCAGTTTTCACAAAATGATTTTAATCCTATCCCTCAGCTCATGTCTGTTCTTTGTAGAACGGAATAACTACATTCCAGGTACTAGTCAGGGATTAAATTTATTAACTCATTGCAGTCAAAAGCCCAACTTATGAAATAATTAAATAAACAAAAAAAACACCCCAATGCTTTTGGAGGAATACCTGAAGAATATGCTGCCAGTCTGTTTCTTTAGATTAGTAGTTCTGAAACATGGAGCTGCCAGGAAACATCAGTATGTTTCTGTTAGTTTTGAGATATGTCCCAGCTGATTCTAAGAGAAAACTACCAAATTTGCCAGTAATTTCATAAAAAGTAACTAGAGTCAATTCAAGATTATTCATATGACAGTGTTGTCTTCGGTATTCTGTAATGTGATGTGCTTTGTCAAGACAAGAGAAAGAAGAGGAGTTAGAATCCAGAAACCAACATGGCTTATTCATGTGGCTTAATGGGCCACACTTCCTAGTACACAGGAAGTGCCTGTGCCAATTAGAGTAAAAGTAAAAGCCCTCTTTCATAGTGTAGTAAGGAACTGTTAATTGAAAAAAGCAGGTTAAAGTGAGGAATTATTAAAAGTTATATAAACATTTAATACTTCAGTTGTACACACAAATGTATATGCATTGATTAATCTTTTCATGTAGGGCCAAAGCTTTTTTCTTTTTTCTTTTCTTTTCTTTTTTTTTTTTTTTTTAGTTTGGGTCTGCCAGTTATCATTCTGCTTTATTTACCTTGTACAGATCACACTCATAAGTTCATAATACACTTCCTACTGTTTCCAGTTTTGTTTTGTTTTAATTAATGAGAGAATTGAATGACACTCAGGCAGCAATTAGGGCAGAAGCCTAGATTTTTTTCCAATCTTTTACATTTATCTTGCCCACACCTAGTTGGACAGCAGTCTAGCAACTTTTATCTAGTATTTCCGAAGTATTCAGTTTGGTTTGTTTTGTCAAACAACAAACGTGTACTTCATTGGTTTATGTAAAATTTGTATTGGACAGACTTTGAGGCAACCCTCATGATACCTGCCTTCTAATGTTCACACTTTTGCATTATCCCTTCCCCTTGATTGTGAACAGGACCTATAACTGACTTGCTTCTAACCAATGTGATAGGGAAAAGGTGATGGAATTTCACTCTCATGATTATATTATATTATGTAAGACTGTCTTGCTAGCAGACTTGTTCTAGAAACTATACTTGCTGGCTTAAGAAAGTAAATAGCCATGTTGGAGAAGTCCACTTGGCAAGGACCTATGGACAGTCTCTTAATAGGTAAGGGTGGCCCCTAGCTAACAGCCACCAAGAAGCCAGGGTCCTCAGTACTAACAGCTAAAAAGAAATGAATTCTGCCAGTAACCTGGGTTAGCTCAGAAATAGATTCTTCCCTAGTCAAATATCCAGATGAGAACCATCCTGGACAACACCTTGATTGCAGCCTTATGAGACCTGAGCAGAGGACCCAGTTAAGTCTTGCTTGGATTACTGAGCCACAGAAACTGCAAGGCAACAAATGTGTGTTGTAAATTGCTAGGGTGTGGTACTTTGTTACTCATCAATAGGAAACTAATATATTAAAGTATCTATTTCCAGTAGTAACTGCAACTGGCAAACATATTTGGGACCTAGATAATCTCTGGTAAGCATGATAATCAGCTGCTTGCAGTGTAAGGCTGCAGGGAACACCACTAGCCAAGAGCATTATGGGTGCACAGATATCACTCACTGTGTGTTGCAGAGGAAATGTAGAGAAAAGGTTGGCAGGTTAGTTCAGTAGAGGCCAGTTACAAAGATGTCTGATACACTGAAGTGCTGAGTTGTGATTTTTTAAGTCATTTCCTACAGCTGAACAAATAAGTAAAATTTTAACAAGAAAACAAGAATAGATGAGGAAAGTAGAAGTGGTAATTCATTTAGATATTGTATATGAGTGTAGGAGGGCAAGATTGATGCCAGGGACTTTTCTGTTAGCGATATATAATAGCGATAATACAAATAAATTACAAATGAAACATAATAGTGCTACTTATATTAATAACAAGTTCATAAACTTTAAAATCTATATCTTATAGCAAAACCAAAGTAAGTACTGTTTGTGTTTATTCTTTATAATATGTTCTTGGAGGCTTGGGGAAAATTATATTTTTTAAAAATAATGTTCAATTTTTTAAATTACCTTAGTTACACTTAAGCATTTTTTCTTATAAAATGACTTTTAAATGTTTAAATGGCTGATTTTACTACTCAGTGCTTATAAAATGATTTTATGAAAGTCATCAAATAATAAGCTACCATATTTGACTTTCTGGAAAAAATTACTTGGTTACATTAAAACCTAGAATCATCAGATTTGGGAATTTTGGTTTTATAGCTATATGTGAATCTTTTCTGCTCATATTACGTGTGAATTTTATCTGCTCGTGCCACAGTAAGGAAAAAAATAGGTTGAAATAAGAAGTCTAGATCCTCTGCAAATCTAACCCATAGAGCCCCACCCCTATTGTCAGCCTGGGAGTCTCTGGGCAGTGGTCACCTGATGAGGTGCCCCCTTGTTTCTCTTTGGGGTTCTCAGGGAGGTGAGTCTGGGGCGGGTTAGGTAGGCAGAGAGGAGGCTCAGGTGGAGTCAGAAGCCAAGGTAAAAACCCTGAAAGTGTTCTGAGGGGACTACCTGCTCAGACCAAGGGACCCCATGGAGTTCCATTTCTGTTGTCAGTCCTGGGTAGGCCCAGGCAGGGGTGGCATCCTTTCTGTGTCAGAGCGAGAGGCCCCCTAAGCCCTCACTCTGGATAATCACCCAGATTCCAGGCACATTCTCCTCTGCTGACCTGAGGGCCGCCACTCAGACCAAGGCCCACACCTCCCTGAGACCCCTGAGGAGGAATTAAGGGAATATGACTTCTGGCTCCCTCTGCCCAGGACCTCCAGGACTGCCCACGGTAAGGACCCTTTCTCTGATGTGACAAACTAGAATCAACAAGATATTTAATGAACATTCTACGTTTCCTACTGTCCACAGGCATCTGGTATTATTGAGGATTGGAACAGGCTTCTAAAAATTGGCTTGAAAAGGCTTGAAAATGAACAACTCGATTAACACATAGGTGAAGGATCTGAACAGACACCTCATCAAAGAAGTTATACAGATGGCAAATAGGCATGTGAAAAGATATTCCATATCATATGTCATCAGAGAAATGATAATTAAAACAATAATGAGATACTGCTACATACCTATTTGAATAGCGAAAGCCCAAAACACAGCACCAAATGCTGGCAAGGTTGTGGAGCAACAGGAACTCTCATCTGTTGCTGGTGGAAATGCAAATGGTACAGCCACTTTAGAAGAGAGTTTGGCAGTTTCTTACAAAACTACACATACCTTTCCATATGATCCAGCAGTTGCACTCCTTGGTATTTACCCAAGGAAGCTGAAAACTTATGTCCACACAGAAACTTGCACACGGATGTTTATAGCAGCTTTAGTCATAATGGTCATAACTTGGAAGCAACCAAGATGTCCCTCAGTAGGTGAATGGATGAGTAACCAGTGGTACATCTAGACAGCAGAATATAATTTAGCACTAAAGGGAAATAAGCTATCAAGCTATGAAAAAAATTGGAGGAACCTTAAATGTGTATTACTAAGTAAAAGCCAATCTGAAAAGGCTACATGCTGTATGATTTCAAGTATATGACATTCTGGAAAAGGCAAAACTGGTAACAATAAAAAGATCAATGGTTGCCAGAGGTTAGGGAAAAGGGAGGGATGAATAGGTGGAACACATGATTTTCAGAGCGGTGTTAGTATTAGTCTATGTAATACTAAAATGATGGGTACATGTCTAAACCCATAGAATGTATAGTAGTAGCAAGAGTGAGCTGTAATGTAAATGTGAACTTCCAGTTGTGTAGGTCCATTGATTATAACAAATGTACCTCTCTGGTTTGGGATGTTGATGGTGGGGGAGGCTCTGCATGTTTGGGGACAGGGAGTATATGAAAACTCTTTGTATTTCCTGCTCAATTTTGCTGTGAACCTAAAACTGCTATAAAAATAAAGTCTATTGTGTGTGTGTGTATCATAGATATGTATATGTATATATGTATATGTATATAAAATGACATCTGATGCTACTTTCTTTGACTTTTCCTGGTTCACATACCTGAGTAAGGCAATTTGGTCAGTGAATGCAGCTGTCCCTCTGTGGGTCAGATGCTCAGTTTTGACAAGCAGTCAGTAGCATGCTAATAACTAATTGGTTTTTAAAACCTGTTAGCCCTGTTTGGGAGGTGAAGAGTTCAAAACTCTGAGGAACACTTCTGGGTGAAGGCTGACTCCCATTGTCCAAGGCTGCAAATAGCAAAATCATCAGTTACAGTGACTTGGAGCTCAAAGGGGCCATTAGGACTGTGGAGCACAAAGGTGGAGCAGACGAGGCTCAGAGTAGGCACTTTGAGAGTCATGAGATAAGGCTAGAGAGGTAAATAGGATCTTGATATTTTTCAGAGTCTGATAGCCAGTGTTCAAGGTTAGGGGTTTTATTCTAATGGCATTGAGAAACCACCAGTGGATGTTAACTAGTGGATAACGGATTGGAGGATGGGAGGATAGAAAAGATGTGTGGATAACAGATTGGAGGATGGGAGGGTAGAAAAGAGAGTCAGAATGGTTGTACCAAGACCAGTGGGATTCAGTGTGACAATGGTGTCAATATGGATGGGTAGACATTGGTGGATTTGAAATAAATTGTGGAGGTGAGTAAAAATGTCTTAGTGATGCATCTGATATAGAAATTTTAAGAGATGGTGTTGTTAAGGATGATCCTAAAGTTTCAGTCATTAGGGTGCTCGACAGATATATGGAGCTGGGGAAAACCAGTATCAAATTTGGTGTGAGAACTCAAGTATTAGGTTTGAATTTCTGTGAGACAGCCAAGTGAAAACATTGAGTAGGTGTATATGGATTGGATATAAATGTTGGGATGAGAAAGTTAAATTTAGGTGTCAGCAACAAATCGATGATATTTGAAGCCATGATAAATCATTAGGAGAAACATGTATTTGAGAAGATAAAGGGGACTAAGGGCTGAACCCTGATGAGCTCCATGTTTAAAGGTTGAGTAGAGCAGGAGAGGTTTAGTGGAAGACTGAGAGGGGCCACTTAGGCAGGAGGATGGTCAGGAAGATGTGCTGTCAGAGCCAGAACAAGAGATGATCTCAAGTGTACTGAAGACCATGTGTACTGAGAGGTTAACCCACATACTCTTTGTCCCAAATTTGAAATGAAAATGTGTTTCACAGTTACAGAAAGTACTTGTCTTGAACATGAATGAATCCACCTTTATATTTTATTTACTGGTAGGTAATTTTTAATTATTAAAATTGTAAGTATCATGGACTTTATAAAAATTTATTTATATGAATATACATATGCACACATACAGACTCCCTGGGTTTGTGTAGGAATTATAGAGAATAGCTAGTGAAAGCAAGCTTTTTCGTTGCAGGTAAGCCTTAAGTTATTTTATTTTAATTGGGGTGAACATTTATTAATGCATTTTTGCACATTTTATTTCTTTCCTTAAATTGTGGTAAAATATACCTAACAAAATTTACCATTTTAACCATTTTAAGTATACAATTCAGTGGCATTAAGGTGCATTTACATTGTTGTTCAGACATCACCATCAATCTCCAGAATGTTTTTCATCTTCCAAAACAGAAACTCTGTACTCATTAAACAGTAACCCGCCCAGTGCCCCATCCTTCCAGCCCCTGGCAACCATCATTCTACTTTACATCTCTATGAATTTGACGACTCCACTCTAGGTACCTTATATAAGCATAATCATACAGTGTTTGCCCTTTTGTGACTGGCTTATTTCACTTAGCATAATGTCCTTAAGGTTTATCCATGTTGTATCTATCATGTCTCAGAATCTCCTTCCTTTTTAAGGCTGAATAATATTCCATTGTTTGTATAGACCACATTTTGTTTATCTCTTCATCTGTTGATAGACTCTGGTTGCGGGGCTATTGTAAATAATGCTACTATGAACATGGGTGTACTAGTATCTGCTTGAGTCTCTGCTTTCAATTCTTTGGGTATATGACATATATCCAGAAGTGGAATTGCTAAATCATATGGTAATTCTATTTTTAATTTCTTTAGGAACTGCTATATATTGTTTTCATGGAGGCTTTATTGTTTTCCTTCCCATCAACACTGCAGAACTGTTCCAGTTTCTCCACATCCCCGCCAACATTTGCTATTTTCTGGGCAGAGTTGGGGGTTGGTTTTTGATAGCAGTCATCCTAATAGATGTGAGGTGGTACCTCTTTGTGGCTTTGATTTATATTTCCGTAATGATTAATAATGTTCAACATCTTTTTGTGTCCTTTTGACTATTGCGTATCTTTGCTGGAGAAATGTCACCTCTGAAAGCAGTAACTTTAGATTTTATTCTGATAAAATGCATATGTCTTAATATACTTTCAGAATATCACCAATTTTTGGTTCTCCTATTTTCTTGAACAAATTGCTTTATTTGGAATCTAACACATACTCAAAGACATAGAGAAAATAATACCAAATTATGCTTTTGAAAAACGTGCCCTATATTGTTTAAAAAGTAAAATGAAAAGCAGGGAATTTTTAACATTTGTGTTTCAAGTCACTTCTTTTCATTTTGTTTTTATATAAATTAGTAAATGCATTTTTATTGTTCTTTAAAGTTATTCTACAAATCTACCTAAAAACCTTACTGAATCTTTCATTAAAATGTCTGATCAGTCAGTAGAGATGACTTTAAAGAGTCAAACCTCTAAGGAAGGTGGTTTCTGGGTAAAAATCATATGAAAGAGCATTTAGTTTCATTTTCACAGTGTTTTTCTTTTGTAGCTTTTCATAAGGAGTGGTTAAATAATTGTAAGTTTTTTGCGTATAGTGTATTCACACACCACACACACACACACAGACCATTTGAGTTCATCTACTTAAAATTCTTTTAGAAACCAAGTCACAGCGAAGTTAATGTCATAGTCTAAGTTAACACAGCTTGTTTGCACAGAGTTGGGACTGAGAAAATACCTTGTTTCAGTTCATTACCAGAATCCTGTAGCATTTTATAAGCAGATTAATTTCTTCAAATAAATATTTTAATTGGCTCTCTGCTTGCTTGTTTTTTTTTTTAACAGAAATATGTCTACCTGTTTTCTTTAACAGTTATTTCGAGAAGTACGAATAATGAAGATACTGAATCATCCTAATATAGGTATGAAATATATATATAAAATCAGCAATGAAGTGTTTTCCTTAATTTGAGGGTATTTGAAAAGACACAATTTTTTTTTTTTTTTTTTTTTGAGACGGAGTCTCACTGTGTCGCCCAGGCTGGAGTGCAGTGGCACGATCTTGGCTCACTGCAAGCTCCGCCTCCCGGGTTCACGCCATTCTCCTGCCTTAGCCTCCGAGTAGCTGGGACTACAGGCGCCCACCACCACGCCCGGCTAGTTTTTTGTATTTTTAGTAGAAACGGGGTTTCACCATGTTAGCCAGGATGGTCTCGATCTCCTGACCTCGTGATCCACCAACCTCGGCCTCCCAAAGTGCTGGGATTACAGGCTTGAGCCACCAGGCCTGGTCTGAAAAGACACAATGTTTAAGGATAGTTTATTTAAGCAGAAGAAAAGTGATAACCTGAATGATAACCCAGGAAAGTGATACTTTGGGTAAAAATAGATTACAAAGAAGCTAACTGGAAGCTACAGATTGCTGTTTTCTGCTACCTTGCTATCTTCTGCTCTCCGCTAAAATAATTGATACCATTTGGAATTAATGCATACAATTTTTTTTTAATTTCCTGATTAAATGTCTCCAAATTTAAAAGAAGAAAATGTCTTTCTGGCTGGGCATCGTGGCTTATGCCTGTAATCCCAGCACTTTGGGAGGCTGAGGCAGGTGGATTGCCCCAGTTCAGGAGTTTGAGACCACCCTGGGCAACATGGCAAAACTCTGTCTCAACAAAAAAAAAAAAAAAAAAAAAAATACAAAAATTAGCCAGGCGTGATGGTACACACCTGTAGGCCCAGCTACTCAGAAGGTTGAGGTGGGAGGATTACTTGAGCCTGGGAGGTGGAGGTTGCAGTGAGCCAAGATCGCACCACTGCACTCCAGCCTAAGCAACAGAGACCCTGTCTCAAAAAAAAAAAAAAAAAAAAAAAAAAAAGTCTCTTAAGTGAGATTGCAGGTCATTTAGGTATTTATTAAAAAAAAAAAAAATGACTTTCAAATATTTTGATACTATGCACTTGGGTTTGATCATAGTTTACAGGCAAAATAACTGCATTTTAAAGAAAATAAGTTGATTTCAATTTTAGTAAAATTTTTCAGTAAGTTCTGATTTCTCCCCATCTTTACAAATAAACTTATTGATTAGATATTATATGAAATCATTTGATTGTGAGAAGTAAAATCTTTTTAAAATCTGTTTTTTTAAAACACTTTTTTTTTTTGCACATTTAAAAATCTTACTGTATATAGTTGTTAAAGTGCTTATTTGTGGTGACTTTCAACTACATAAATTTGATAATTTGGTAGTTTTTCTAACCAGAAACTTCTATAATATGACAGAAATACAGAAATTCTTTTGTTTCTGTACCAAAGATTGTTTAACATTTTATAATTGCTCACCATAATATAACATAGTCTCTTTTTAAACTTCAGTTTAAAATTCTATTTTTCTGATTTTAAGAGTTCCTTTTATTACCTTATTGAAAAAGTAATGGCTTTTTAATCCTAGAAATTTAACTTTTTCAACTTAAAAAGTTGGTTCTAAATCACTTTGTGGTAAGTAGTTTTCTGTCATAGGAGTAATAATCTTTGAGAGACTTTTTGAACTTAAAATTGTGATTAATAATGTTTAGTAAATAGTCAAGTTTTCTACTAGTTTAGTATTGCCTTAGATTTTCTTAAAGCATATTCAATCTGTGCTAACAGTTATAGAGTTATATCTCTAATTTTTTTTTCAGTAAAATTGTTTGAAGTTATTGAAACAGAGAAGACTCTCTATTTAGTCATGGAATACGCGAGTGGGGGTAAGAATGAGGGTGATTGAAAAGTTCTCTTTGCTGAGACATACAGAAATATTAACACTTAAGGGTTCATTATAACATTTATGTCTTCAGTGTTGTTAATGAATCTATTGTTTTATTTAAATGCCTTCAAATTACATCTTAAGAAAAATTCAGTGTTTACTTTTAAGACCTTTTGATCCTACATTATTATAAGTGGAATTTTTGGCTTATTTACAGTTTACTTAGGGACATTTTTTGAAAAGTTAAATTTGTATTGTCATCTTATAAATGTATTGATTCTCTTATCTAAATTTTATTATATCATATCATGATTAGAAACTCTTGGCTATCAGCAGGGCTCAAGTACAGAATGTATTTAATAAAATCTGTAATAAAAGCTTGTTCTAGGTCAGGCGTTTATTTCACTGATTGTTCACGTATGACAGATTCTCAATATATATGCCTTTCCAAGATAATTCATAAAATGAATTAAATGTTTCCATTTAAACAAGTATTGATCTATATATTTTATATGTTAGAGGACTGAGTTGACAGGGAGATAGCAAGATGCATTTGTAGTAGAATATCACATATGTTTTGACTATCATGATGTCAAAAAAAGGAATGATTTTTAAACACTGATATATAATAGAAAATCACCTTCATCTCCTGCACTTTCCCTTAAACGAGAAATACGTCAGCTCAGAATCACTTTTCTCTTAGACTTAGGACTTCACTTTCTCAGAAATGGGTTGAAAATTTATGGAATTAATCATTTAATAAGTAAAAATAAAGAATACTTAAAGGGAGGGGTTTTTTTTGTTTTTTTTTGAGACGGAGTCTTGCTCTGTAGCCCAGGCTGGAGTGCAGTGGCCTGATCTCAGCTCACTGCAAGCTCCGCCTCCCGGGTTCACGCCATTCTCCGGCCTCAGCCTCCCGAGTAGCTGGGACTACAGGCGCTGCCACCTCGCCCGGCTATTTTTTGTATTTCTTAGTAGAGACGGGGTTTCACCGTGTTAGCCAGGATGGTCTCGATCTCCTGACCTCGTGATCCGCCCATCTCGGCCTCCCAAAGTGCTGGGATTACAGGCTTGAGCCACCGCGCCCGGCCAAAGGGAGGTTTTAAGGGCTCAGGATTTAAGCAACTGAAGAAGAAAGAAGGCATCTGAAATTATTTGGCTGATTGATTTTTTGCTAATCGATAGAAAAACTTAGTGTTGAACTTATATTGAGCTCTTAGCTAATGAAATTTATAATTTTAGTGGTGATTCAGATTTTATGTGAACTAGAATAAAAAGGATTTATCTAGTCTGTAGCAACTAAGCTATATTTGTACTATCTCGTATTTCTTTTTTTTTTTTTTGAGACGGAGTCTTGTTCTGTTGCCCAGGCTGGAGTGCAGTGGCGCGATCTCAGCTCACTGTAAGCTCTGCTTCCTGGGTTCACTCCGTTCTGCTACCTCAGCCTCCCAACTAGCTGGAGCTGCAGGTGCCTGCCACCATGCCTGGCTAATTTTTTTGTATTTTTAGTAGGGATGGGTTTTCACTGTGTTCGCCAGGATGGTCTGTATCTCCTGACCTCATGATCTGCCCACCTCGGCCTCCTGAAGTGCTGGGGTTACAGGCGTGAGCCACTGCACCTGGCCTCGTATTTCTAAAAAGCTTTACTATAGATGTTAATATATTTAATTTCGTTTGCAGTTGTTTATACAGATTGAATATTTTAGTCCTTTTTTTTTTTATTTTGGCAAAGCTTTTGTAACCTGAAAAAATATTTCAGTGTAGGTTTTTTTACTTAACTTGAAAATCTATCATTAATGTTTATTATGATAGGCTTTTAAAAATTATATTAAAACAACCATGTAAATTTGCATAAAATGTGTATCTATAATAAAAGTAATGAATCTACAAATACCACATAATGAACTACTTCTTTATTTTTATGTCCTTCAGTTAGATTGCTGTAATAATCTGTCGCATAGGAACCCCGAATATTAGTTTTAGTTTAGTTAAACTCTTTTCTTCCTTTTAGTGATGTAAAGTTTAGAGAAAGGAGCTAGATCCACTTTGATTTGGGAAATTATTATAGACTGCTAAAATTCTGTAGACACCCTTATGTTTTTATAAAGGCCCACTGCAAGACTGTGTTAATATTAATATGTGTACTGACTTAACGGTTAATGGTAAGTACAGTCAACTCTCTATTGGTGCTAATGAAGGGGAGTAATGGCTAGAGTAAGAGCATGTAAGGCCTTCACCACTCTCCTTCAGTAGCATATTTGGGAGGCACAGTGGGGAGTAGTGTAGAGAAATGGGTACAGGAATTCAGACCATACCAGCTAGTCTCATTAAATTCTGATTCCTGCAATAGGTTTTCTTTGAGTTTTGCAAGTTAGTGATTCTGTGACAAAAACCATCATGGTTCTGTGACAGTAAATCTAGAATCATTTTCTTGCCTTTTTAATCCATAAATGGCAAGGTGACTCTGGAAAATAAAACACTGAATATTTTTCCTCTGAAATTTCTAGTTGGTTTAGGATCAAACCTGACGTGTACACTAGAAAGGTAATGTGAATAAGAATTAAGTCAGACAACTGCCTCTTTGCCAAGAGTTGATTCTGGTTCACTAATGGAATGAAAATTTTCAGTGATTAGAAAATCAAATACATCTTTTTTTTTTTTTATTTTGAACCATGTTTAATCCAAAGGAGCCTATTAAAAGTAGGTTTCAGGACTACTGTGAAATGATATGTTTATTCTTTCTTTTGTTCATTCAAACAACATTTATAAAATGCTTACCATGTATCAGGTAATGTTCTAGGTGCTGGGAATACATGAGTGAGCAAAGACAAAGTCCCTGCCCTCAAGACGCTTACATTCTAGTTGGGGAAGTAAATCATACACAAACAATATATGATAAGTACAGGATTATGTCATGTAAATATCTGGGGTAAGTGTATTCTAGGCAGTACTTAAGAGTAGATCCAAATTCTTCGAACTCTTGTATATATCTTTCCCAGCCTAAACTCACATATCTAGAATTAACTACTGTGATGGGTTAACTAGAATTAACAACTATTACCACGTATCTAGAATTAACTACTATGATGAGTCAACTAGAGCATCCATTCATTTCTCTGTTCTCATCATCCCATTTAATCACTTAAATATGCTTAATATTATATAATATGCTGTCTAACATTGTAGATGTATTAGTTTCATGTGACATACATTCATTACGTATTTGGTTTTTAATATTTTATTTATATCCTAGGATTGATATTGCATATATATATATATAAAATGTATCTGTATACCTAGGTACAAAAATGCCATTTATTGAGTGCTTACTATATGCCAGTTGCTGTGCTAAGCACATGCATTATTTCATTTAATACTTACAACAACCATGTGTGTAGGCAGTAGGTAGAAACTGAATCTTAATGAACTTAAGAAATCTTCCTAATAATGTCTTTCAGTAGTACTTAGGGCTAAAACAAAATTCATACCAAAATTGGTCTGATTCTAAAGTCTGAGTTTTTGTTTTTACCACTTTGCTATACTTTACAAGAACACTTGAAGCCATTTTGTGAGTTTTTAATATACATGGATATCTATATGGTACAAATTATAAGGACACAAAAATAAATTTAACTCTTATACTAAGATATTTTATTTTTAAAATTGTGTCTCAAGTTTAATTTAGTTTTAAGCTATTACTAACTAGAGAAAAAGGAGAAAAACTTACAGACATGTAAAGTAATGGATCTAGTAGAAAATTTCTATGGCTTCTAGTTATTTTAAAATTATTTCACCAAACATTTATCTATCCACTTTGTGTTCTGCCATGGAGATGAAGATGCAAATTAAGTACAGATATTATGATGATGTTCAAGCAATTTACAGTTCATCTGGGGTAATAGAGATACACACACAAAAGATTTAATTCTGGATAATTTGTGGCTAACTACTGAAATGTATGAAATGAGTAGAGTGAGAATAAACACAGAGTATAGGAAAAGAAAGAAAGAAATCAATGTGGATGGAAGTAGTGAGATGGAATTTTATCCAGGCTACGTGACAGGGAGAATTTAAAAGAGCAATCCAACAAAAAACACGTAATCGTTTTGTTTGAAATGTAGGCCCCAAATACAAAGCCAAATTTAATTTTTGATTTCCCAGGCTGTGGCTTCCCTTTACTAGAATGAATAATAAAGAGTTGACTGTATTTTTACATAATACTTGAAAGCAGAAAGCAAGTTTCTTGGTTGTGTTTTTATGACTTATTTTTTAAAGAGTTTTGCTAAATCACAAACTGCTGCAGATACTCAATTTTATATGTAATTTTTTCCTTTTTTCTATTCATGTATTAGTTTGTAACTTACATAAACTAGCAGAAAATTGTGGGCCAAAAGTTTCTTTATAAACAAGGAAAAAACTTGACATTGCATATATTGTTAACCAAAAATCTATGTATATTTTACTACCTGCTTTACCTTTCTGATTCAGGTGAAGTATTTGATTACTTAGTTGCCCATGGAAGAATGAAAGAGAAAGAGGCCCGTGCAAAATTTAGGCAGGTATGGAAAGTAGTTTTCAACTTTGTTTTACTGATATTTGTAGTGATGTACAATGGACATTATTACAAACTGGACTTCACAGCACACGGTATTTTAAAAAGAAGAATTCCTGCTTTCTTATATTTTTAAGGATGAAAAACTCCTAAAAAATAAACCTTTCTGAATTTAAATTTAAATAGTTGCAGATGGTTATTTTTAGATTGTCATGAAGAGTAAATATTTATAGATGAGACTCACCCTGTTAACTCTCTGAGAGTCCTGGAAACATAGACTAGACTGACATAGAAAAAAAATAGTTAACCCTTTGAAGTCTTTATCCAATAATTATTATAAATTATTACTGGCTTTATATATACAGCATGTATGTGTACTATTTAAAGAGTATTGTATTATATTCTTTTAATTAAAGATGTTTTGGTGTTTAAACTCATTTTTGTAGATTTAAAGAATATGGTCAATTTTATTTAACCAAGTAGGCAAGAAACTTTGCAAAATGTGGCAGAGGAATATGGTAAGATACTCATATTTCCAGTTCAACTTGAATATGACTTATTACAGAAATAATAAAATAAGAAAAAATAAATTTATCTAGAATTTTATTTTTAATTTTTAGAACTGAAGTGATTGAAATAAGCATACATATAAGTTACCATAGAAATAGCAAATTAATGAATTGTAAATTGTAAGCATACATATAAGTTACCATAGAAATAGCAAATTAGTGAATTGTAAATTGTTCATAAAATTTACTAAAATTTAAGCGGACAATTTACTATATCCTAAACTTTTACTAAATTTAGAATTTTTAAAATGGCTCGCTACCTCTTCTGCCTGCATGAACACTTTAATTTTACAATTAAAGAGGTTCTGTAATCAATATGTTGGGAAAAGACCAAATACTGATATAAGTTCTTTCTCTAAGATATGTACATGTGTGTTAACATGTGAAACAAATAGAGAGAAGTCCTGAAAGGGAGGGGAAGAAAAAGCCTGTTTAACTTGTAACATGGCATTCTCCAAATTGACCATGAAATGAGTGTGTGTGTTTTGTGAAACCTCTGTTATTAATATCTCACAGAATTATTGCTTTTTGGAACACAATTTGTGAAATGCTTTATACCAAAGATGTGCATAGCCCTTTTATTTGGGATAGATTCCTAGAAATATTCATGTTAAAATAGCTGAACATAAAGACAACTGGTAATAAGGAAAACAACATTAAGAAACTGAATGGCATCCAACCACGTACTGTTAACTTATTTTCTATCCTGGGATGGAAGTTCAAGCTTACCCTTAAATAAAGTATTACACACATCATTTTTTTTATTTTTCTATTTTTTATTTTTCTTCCTTTTTAAATTATACTTTAAGTTCCAGGGTACATTTGCACAACATGCAGGTTTGATACATAGGTATACATGTGCCATATTGGTGTGCTGTACCCATCAACTCATCATTTACATTAGGTATTTCTCCTAAGGCTATCCCTCCCCCAGCCCCCCACCCCACGACAAGCCCCGGTGTGTGATGTTCCCCACCCTGTATCCAAGTGTTCTCATTGTTCAATCCCCACCTATGAGTGAGAATATGCAGTGTTTGGTTTTCTGTCCTTGTGATAGTTTGCTGAGAATGATGGTTTCCAGCTTCATCCATGTCCCTGCAAAGGACATGAACTCATCCTTTTTTATGACTGTGTAGTATTCTGTGGTGTATATGTGCCACATTTTCTTAATCCAGTCTATCATTGATGGACATTTGGGTTGGTTCCAAGTCTTTGCTGTTGTGAATAGTGCCACAATAAACAGACGTCTGCATGTGTCTTTGTAATAGCATGATTTATAATCCTTTGGGTGTATACCCAGTAATGGGATTGCTGGGTCAAATGGTAGTTCTAGTTCTAGATCCTTGAGGAATCGCCATACTGTCTTCCACAATGGTTGAACTAATTTATACTCCCACCAACAGTGTAAAAGCATTCCTATTTCTCCACATCCTCTCCAGCATCTGTTGTTTCCTGCCTTTTTAGTGATTGCCATTCTAACCATTCTAACTGGTGTGAGATGGTATCTCATTGTGGTTTTGATTTGCATTTCTCCAATGGCCAGTGATGAGCATTTTTTCATGTGTCTGTTGGCTGCATAGATGATTGTTTTGAGAAGTGTTCTTTGCCTACTTTTTGATGGAGTTGTTTGTTTTTTTCTTGTAAATTTCTTTGAGTTCTTTGTAGATTCTGGATATTAGCCCTTTGTAAGATGGGTAGATTGCAAAAATTTTCTCCCATTCTGTCGGTTGCCTGTTCATTCTGATGGTAGCTTCTTTTGCTGTGCAGAAGCTCTTTAGTTTAATTAGATCCCATTTGTCTATTTTGACTTTTGTTGTCATTGCTTTTGGTGTTTTAGTCATGAAGTCCTTGCCTATGCCTATGTCCTGAATGGTATTGCCTAGATTTTCTTCTAGGGCTTTGATGGTTTTAGGTCTAACATTTAAGTCTTTAATCCATCTTCAATTAATTTTTGTATAAGGTGTAAGGAAGGGATCCAGTTTCACCTTTCTACATATGGCTAGCCAGTTTTCCCAGCACCATTTATTAAACAGGGAATCGTTTCCCCATTTCTTGTTTTTGTCAGGTTTGTCAAAGATCAGATGATTGTAGATGTGTGGTGGTATTTTTGAGGCCTCTATTCTGTTCCATTGGTCTATATCTCTGTTTTGGTACGAGTACCATGCTGTTTTGGTTACTGTAGCCTTATAGTATAGTCTGAAGTCAGGTAGCATGATGCCTCTAGCTTTGTTCTTTTTGCTTAGGATTATCTTGGCAATGCAGGCTCTTTTTTGGTTCCATATGAATTTTAAAGTAGTTTTTTCCAATTCTGTGAAGAAAGTCATTGGTAGCTTAATGGGGATGGCATTGAATCTATAAATTACTTTGGACAGTATGGCCATTTTCGCGATATTGATTCTTCCTATCCATGAGCATGGAATATTCTTCCATTTGTTTGTGTACTCTTTTATTTCATTGAGCAATGGTTTATAGTTCTTGAAGAGGTCCTTCACATCCCTTGTAAGTTGGATTCCTAGGTATTTTATTCTCTTTGTAGCAATTGTGAATGGAAGTTCATTTATGATTTGGCTCTCTGTTTGTCTGTTATTGGTGTAGACGAATGCTTGTGATTTTTTGCACATTGATTTTGTATCCTGAGACTTTGCTGAAGTCGCTTATCAACTTAAAGAGATTTTGGGCTGAGACGATGGGGTTTTCTAAATATACATTCATGTCATCTGCAAACAGGGACAACTTGACCTCCTCTTTTCCTAATTGAATACCTTTATTTCTTTCTCTTGCCAGATTGCCCTGGCCAGAACTTCCAACACTATGTTGAATAGGAGTGGTGAGAGAGGGCATCCTTGTGTTGTGTCAGTTTTCAAAGGGAATGCTTCCAGTTTTTGCCCATTCAATATGATATTGGCTGTGGGTTTGTCATAAATAGCTCTTAGTATTTTGAGATACATTCCATCAATACCTAGTTTATTGAGAGTTTTTAGCATGAAGGGCTGTTGAATTTTGTTGAAGGCCTTTTCTGCATCTGTTGAGATAGTCATGTGATTTTTGTTGTTGGTTGTTTATGTGATGGATTACATTTATTGATTTGCATATATTGAACCAGCCTTGCATCCCAGGAATGAAGCCCACTTGATCATGGTGGATAAGCTTTTTGATGTGCAGCTGGATTTGGTTTGCCAGTATTGTGTTGAGGACTATTGCATCAATGTTCATTAGGGATATTGGTGTAAAATTCTCTTTTTTTGTTGTGTCTCTGCCAGGCTTTGGTATCAGGATGATGTTGGCCTCATAAAATGAGTTAAGGAGGATTCCCTCTTTTTCTCTTATTGGAATAGTTTCAGAAGGAGTGGTACCAGCTCCACTTTGTACCTCTGGTAGAATTCGGCTGTGAATCCTTCTGGTCCTGGACCTTTTTTGGTTGGTAGGCTATTAATTATTGCCTCAATTTCAGAGCCTGTTTTTGTCTATTCAGAGATTCAACTTCTTCCTGGTTAAGTCTTGGGAGAGTGTATGTGTCCAGGAATTTATCCATTTCTTCTAGATTTTCTAGTTTATTTGCATAGAGGTGTTTATAGTTTTCTCTGATGGTAGTTTGCATTTCTGTGGGATTGATGGTGATATCCCCTTTATCATTTTTCATTGCATCTATTTGATTCTTCTCTCTTTTCTTCCTTATTAGCCTTGCTAGCAGTCAATCAATTTTGTCTATCTTTTCAAAAAACCAGCTCCTATATTCATTGATTTTTTGAAGGGTTTTTTGTGTCTCTATCTCTTTCAATTCTGCACTGATCTTAGTTATTTCTTGCCTTCTGCTAGCTTTGGAATGTGTTTGCTCTTGCTTCTCTAGCTCTTTTAATTGTGATGTTAGGGTGTCGATTTTAGATCTTTCCTGCTTTCTCTTGTGGACATTTAGTGCTATAAATTTCCCTCTATACATGACTTTTAAATGTGTCCCAGAGATTCTGGTACATTGTGTCTTTGTTCTCATTGATTTCAAAGAACATCTTTATTTCTGCCTTCATTTTGTTATTTACCCAGTAGTCATTCAGGAGCAGGTTGTTCAGTTTCCATTTAATTGTGCGGTTTTCAGTGAGTTTCTTAATCCTGATTTCTAATCTGATTGCACTGTGGTCTGAGAGATAGTTTGTTGTGATTTCTGTTCTTTTACATTTGCCGAGGAGTGCTTTACTTCCAACTGTGTGGACAATTTTGGAATAAGTGTGATGTGGTGCTGAGAAGAATGTATATTCTGTTGATTTGGGGTGGAAAGTTCTGTAGATGTCTGAAACCTACTTCTGTCAACTCGTCAAAGTTATTCTCCATCCAGCTTTATTCCATTGTTGGCGAGGAGCTGCGATCCTTTGGAGGAGAAGAGGCGTTTTGATTTTTAGAGTTTTCAGCTTTTCTGCTCTGGTTTCTCCCCATATTTGTGGTTTTATCTACCTTTGGTCTTTGATGTTGGTGACCTACAGATGGCGTTTTGGTGTAGATTACCTTTTTGTTGATGTTGATGCTATTCCTTTCTGTTTGTCAGTTTTCCTTCTAACAGTCAGGTCCCTCAGCTGCAGGTCTGTTGGAGTTTGCTGGAGTTCTCCTCCAGACCCTGTTTGCCTGGGTATCACCAGTGGAGGCTGCAGAACGCAAATATTGCTACCTGATCTTTCTTCTGGAAACTTCATCCCAGAGGGGCAGCTGCCTATATGAGGTGTCTGTCAGCCCCTACTGGGAGGTGTCTCCCAGTTAGGCTACACGGGGGTCAGGGACCCACTTGAGGAGGCAGTCTGTCCTTTCTCAGAGCTTAGACGCTGTGCTGGGAGAACCACTGCTCTCTTCAGAGCTGTCAGACAGGGACGTTTAAGTCTGCAGAAGTTGCCTGCTACCTTTTGTTCAGCTATGCCCTGCCCACAGAGGTGGAGTCTAGAGGCAGTAGGCCTTGTTGAGCTGCAGTTGGCTCCACCCAGTTCAAGCTTCCTGGCTGCTTTGTTTACCTACTCAAGCCTCAGCATTTGCGAATGCCCCTCCCTCAGCCAGGCTGCTGCCTCACAGATGGATCTCAGACTGCTGCACTAGCAGTGAGCAAGACTCCATGGACGTAGGACGTGCCATGCCAGGCATGGGAGAGAATCACCTTGTCTGCTGGTTGCTAAGACCTTGGAAAAGCGCAGTATTTGGGTGGGGAGTGTCCCGTTTCTTCAGGTAGTCTGTCATGGCTTCCCTTGGTTAGAAAAGGGAAATACTCCGACCCCTTGTGCTTCCCAGGTAAGGCGACTCCCTGCCCTGCTTCGGCTCGCCCTCTGTGGGCTGTACCCACTGTCCAACCAGTCCCAATGAGATGAACCAGGTACCTCCATTGGAAATGCAGAAATCACCCGTCTGCTGCATCGATCACGCTGGGAGCTACAGACCGGAACTGTTCCTATTCAGCTGTCTTGACATGTATTTATTTATTTATTTATTTATTTATTGAGACGGAGTCTTGCTCTGTCACCCAGGCTGGAGTGCAGTGGTGCTATCTCGTCTCACTGCAACCTCCACCTCCTGGGTTCAAGTGATTCTCCTACCCCAGCCTCCCAAGTAGCTGAGACTACAGGCACAGAACACCACTCCCAGCTAATTTTTGTATTTTTAGTAGAGAAGGGGTTTCACCATGTTGGCCAGGCTGGTCTTGAACTCCTGACCTCAGGTGATCTGTCCACCTCAGCCTCCCATAGTGCTGGGATTACAGGTGTGAGCCACTGCACACAGCCACACACATCATTTTATATATTATTCATTTAATATCAGTCACAGTAGCTTTTGTTAGTAGCAGACCAGCAAGAAAGTTCCAGTTTGCATTAAATATTCCCATTGGAATCCTAATGTATATTTTAGAGATTATTGCTACTTACTCTTACTTTTTTAGGCACCTTGTTTTACTTATTTTTTGGTAGATGTAGAAAATTGTATGGGGTACTATATGGAATTAGAGAAGTTGGAAATGCCTGCTATTTTAAAGAGCTTTCCAACTTTGCTGGTAAGCGAGAGCAGGATAGGAGGTTGGGACATAGATATTTTTACAGATACAAATAATTACTAAAATTGGCATGGTTTTTGAAATAAAATCTGTAATATTTTGAAATCATCTTCATATTCTTTACATTGCAGAGACTGAATGCCCAATGAATGCTATTTAAATTGTAAAACAATGGGAAATATTTTATTTATAATTTATTTATTTACTGTAAATTTTAAATGTATTTAGTATCTATATATGTTTTCCCAAAACTAAAAAAGTTACTAAGTCTCATTTTTAGAAACCAGAGATATGTAAACATACATACACATATGCACACACGTACATTATTTTGTAGTTACCTGACTAAAGGTAAATTTACACTTAAATTTATTTTTGAGGAGCATGTTTTTATTTATGGATTTGATTTAAACTCTTACGGACTTAATGAATATACATTTACTTTTATTTTCTTTTTTATTTTAACAGTGAAAGAAAGTATGTGTTAATACTGTGTCAACAAGGATAAATGTATATACGTCCTTGACCTTACTCTTAGAAATACTGAAGACACTAGGACAGTTTAAGACCACTTAGCAGCCATTACCCATACAATGCTTTTACAAAATTCGTTAAGACTTGAGCCTACAAAAAAAAAAAAAAAAATCATAATATTGATTCAATTCTTGTAATATCAAGTCTACCACTTCAAGCATGGGGATTCCTGACCCACTTATAAGTATTAATAATTGCAAAGTAACCCTGATAACTCCACCTCAATGGAAAACACTGATGTGTGTGGTCTTACCGTCAGTTCCCAGCTGCCTATAAATCATGTTTTCAAGATCCATTAATAGAAGGCTCATAGGGAAGTTCCTATATCCTATTTATGGAAGTACAGAATGTTTTGAGATTGGAAGGTCTAGCTGTAAAATAATGCAGTAAAAATTGGGCTTGTGGAGGGGGATTCTTGCAGTGAGTCAGAAGGCAGAACTTCTTTCATGGCAGAAATTGTTCCCTGCTAAGCAATTGTGTTAATACTATAATAAACCACCACATTTGACTGATAGCTCAGACTTCATAGAGTTTGGGGAGAACACATGCTTAATGCAGAGGATTCTTCGTAATTATCTTTCCATTCTTGATGCTTTGAGGCTTAGGAAATGTTTGATTCCAGAAGTAAATATAGAACTGTTTTCATAGAGACCATTCTGTCTGACATGAGTTGCATGGCCTCTGATCATGTTTGATAACCAAATTATTATCTGTCGCATACCTTCAGTGGATCATACAAACGTGCCTAATAAAAGATAATGTCATTATCAGCAAATTTCTGTCACCCGTGATACAAAATAATCTTATAATACAAACATACTATAACCTATATAGTATGTCTAATAAAATATACATATAAATGTATATGTCTTTTGGCTAATGAACGTAATTTAGTGAAAATTGGGTATTAGAATTTTGAAACATATTGCTTAAGAAAACTAATACTACAAATGTTCATCATTAGATCCTTCTGTGTTTTTGGGAATCATACTTCAAATTGATTATAATCATTCCCAGTCACCCTGCCTAAGAACATCTAGTGGTTCTGTAGTACCTGCCTAGTTTTGACTTTTACCAACCTATTTGTCAAGATTTGACTCCCACTGTCACCATTTTTCCACCTCCTTTTCTTTAAATGATTTTTTGTTTGGTTTGGTTTTCTGGGGTTTTTTGTTTGTTTGATTGGTTGGTTGGTTTGTTGGTCTTTTTGTTTGTTTGTTGTGTTTGAGACAGGGTCTCACTCTGTTATCCAGGTAGGTGTGCAGTGGTGTGAGCATGGCATACTGCAGCCTCAACCTCCTAGGCTCAAGAAATCCTCCTGCCTCAGCCACCTGTGTAGCTGGGACCACAGGTGCACACCACCACACCTAGCTAATATTTTTATTTTTTGTAGAGATGAGGTCTCACTGTGTTGTCAAGGCCTGGTCTTGAACTCCTGGCCTCAAGCGATCATCCTCCCACTTCAGCCTCCCAAAGTGCTGAGATTACAGGCATGAATCCTACCTGCTTTTCAAATAAACAGTTCCCCTGTCATTAATGCATTTCACCACCTCCCCATCTCCAGATCTCCACATTTTAAAATATTTCTGTCCTTCAAGGATGGCTTAGAGCAAATATCACCTCCTTCAGGAAGCATTTCCAACTGAAATTATTCTTTATTTTTTATGATACTCTTTTAAAAAGGTAGAGTTCTATGATTCTACCTTGTATTATAGGGGAATAATATATACCTCTCTATATACAATATATAGAAAGGTAATAATATATATCTCTATATATAATATATACCTCCATAATACAAGGTATATAGAGAATATATACCTTATTTTCTCTTCTTAATCAGATTGTAAGCGCCTTAAGGACAGAGTCCAATTAGTATTCATTTTTGTATTTGCCTAGCAACCAGCACATTTTCTTGCACATAGCAGGTACTCAATAAACTGTTGAATCAAAATGAATTAAATGGAATTGTATATTACTCATTGTGTGTTGATTATTTTGTTTTGAATTCATGTTTTCTCTCTCTTCAAACCATTTTAATATACATTAGAATAATTTTACAATACTGAAATATCAGTTCACTTCTACTTTGAAGGTTTTTTTTCCCACCTATATTCCTATTAGCATGGTCATACTTCACATCACCTTTATACTTGAGAAAAAAATCTCATTTTTGTCTCCATTTGTAAATGCCTAACATTCAAACTGTTTTTATATTTAACTGAATTCACAGAATTGAATGTTCTGATGTACATTAAAATGACCGTCCTTCTATTCATCAGATGTAATTATATGTAAAAAATAGTTCTTAATTGATTGCTATCAGATTCTATTTCTGTATTTTATGTAATAAAGAACTATCATAGAATTGTTTATAATCTATTTCTGTCATACTTTTGGCCTTTAAACTGTTGGGTTCCTCCTGTTTAGTCCTTGTCTCCAAAGAGCTCTGTGTGATGGTTAAAAATTATGGCTGCATACAAAATCAAGTTACAGGCATAGAATACTTCACCTGACTGAATTAGTGACAGGTTTAAGATTGAATTTCATTTTTCCCTCTTTTCTATTGCTGATCACATTTCTTTTTAAGGCTCAAAAACTTTCCTTTCTCTTTATATATGAATAGATAAATATAGGTATTGCTAAATACCTCATCGATAAGTTCTTAGTGAATTGGCCTCACTAAAGAAACATGCCTTGAACACATTTGTTGTAATTCCTAGAATAGAGTTTTGCTTTTTTAACTTGAGACAATTATCTTAAAATAGTAATTCATGTGTGTCAAAGCTTTTATTTCAACACTATAGTAAACCATTTGACCAAAACTATAAATTGTACACATTCAGTCACATAAACAGAGAACTATAAATGATCCATATGACATCTTCACAGCCTCTGACAGAGAAATATTTTATTGTATTTTAGTAAGAGAATATTATTTTTCCAAATTTTCTGCACTTAACAGCGAAAATTTCATCGCTTTAATGTGTATAGTTTTCTGAACTAAAGACATAGCGTATTTATTAAATACTACCTTGAAATCCAAGTTAGTAATTTATCTAAATTGGAGATGATTATTGGGGAAAATTTTTTTTAATAGTTTGACTCTTTTATCCAAATATTTATTCCAGATTGTATCTGCTGTACAGTATTGTCATCAAAAGTGCATTGTTCACCGTGATCTTAAGGTAAGCTTCTGATTGTAATTTTAAAAAAAAATCTTTATTATTAACGTATGTTTAATAATAATATTAGAACTGTCTTATTGCCTAACTGTGCTACTAGACACTATACAAGTAGTTAGTTTTTGATTCTCACAGCAGCTTTATGAAAGGTAATATTTTCACTGAGCAAATGAAGAAAATATAAGTGAGAAGTTATCTAGCTTTAGAGGTTAGAGGATTTGATTCACTATTAATTAGTTTGCTTTAATTGCATAGATATGGAACTTTATTCCCAGCCAAAAGTGTGGGACCTCAGACAGAAGCAAAGTCAGAGCACAGACCCATGTTTCCCTTACATAAGAGACAGTATTCACACTCTACCTTAAAGCTCAAAGAACTAAGGAAAGTTTTAAAACATTTTTATGAACACTAAATGCGTATAATAGTATAAATGAGCATACTTTGGAATAAGAAATGTGTAGTTAGTCAATAAATGGTTGTGCCACATAGATTGTTTAAAAAATGAAAGTGGAAGGACCCTGGGCTAAAATGTTTACATGTTTTTTTCCTTTTTTCTCTAATCTTCCAAATTTAATTTTCATTGTCCTGTACGTAAGAGTCTTATTTTTCTTTTTCACTTTTTTCCTCATCAACTTTATCAACTACTTGCACCAGTTTGGGTTATGTTTGAATATATTATCCTAAACAGTTGTCAAAAGTCAAGTCTAATTCTGTATTTTAGCTTCATTTTTCAGAGCTTATGAATTTTCTGTTGCTCCCAATTTTTCTATTTCTTGATTTCCTTCCTTGGCTATTTTAAGGGGAATCACTTCCATGACGAATGAGAAAGAAAAGAACTGTTCCCCTGCTTCTGTGTTTAACTCCCAGTTTATCATCTCATTTTTTATATGAAAAAAATCTGCAAAAAATAATAATGTTCAAAACCTTGTGTTTTCCCTCCAGTCCAGTAGAGAGAGTTTTCCTATACACTCCTGGAAGGAGACCTCAGAACCCCTTGCAGCTCTTCTCTTCTGAGGCAGCTTGGATACTTTGATATCCATCCAGACATTTTTAGAGAAAGTCCAGCTTGCTCAAAAACAGCTTCAGAAATTTACAGTGACCAGGCCCTTACATCAGAACATCAAAATAACCTGGTTTTGTCACAGTTCAAAAATGTTACAATCTATTATAAATTTTTCCAAATGTATGTGCTTTTATAGTATTTATGTAATAAATGATACCCCATTTTTATTGTATATTTTGGGTTCTAGGTGTATCTGCATTTTCCAAAATAAAATGAAAACAAATATCCCAAGCTAGTATACCACAAAAAAGAAGAAAAGAAAGGTTGTGGCAGGTAGGGAGGGAAGAGATATATGATGGGCAGAGTGCTTGACTCTTATGATTGTTGGACCTTGTAGTAATATAGAGAAATCTGATTTTTGTTTTAGTCAAATTTTATTTCTTTTTGAAACCTGATAAAACACATCTACAAAGTAACCTATACCTTTGTTAGTCTATCCATCCATTGTAATAGAGTTTGAAATAAAACATGTACAAAAACAAGTCCTTTATTGAATTGCTTCTGTTTACAAAAGGGACATGTAAAATATTGTCTTTGAGTGATTCTGCTTTAGGATTTTGGAAAACCATCTCAAAACATGGAAAATTCACTGCTTTCTATGTAAAATATATGTCAAGAAGAGAATCTAGTTTTAAAACAGCAAAAAGAAGCTTAAAACAGACAAGATATAATAGAGGCTGTATTTTTTTGGTCATGTTTTACTGAAACAGTAGTTTGTTAAGGAAGCATTCTACAAGAGAGGACAAAGGAATGAATTAGTAGTCACAGAACCCCTGACAGGCAGTTACTGTAGATATACCTTTGAGCCTAGCATTAACCAACAATACCCTATTAAAATAGAGCTCCTTTGGGTAATCATGTTGGTTTAAGGCCAAGATGGATTAGTATTGTGCTCTTTAGAGTAGGTCATACTAAGGTACACTTCTAGGATGTTTCTGACTATGAGGGAAAAAATGAGTTTAAAATAACCTATGAAAGAAAATGGGTTTTAAATAACCTTTCTTAAGTAGTTGCATATATGCATATAAAGAGAGCTTTCCTTTTATAGCGTTAAAATTTAGTCTTATATAGATGTAATTCAGAATGCATTGAAGTACCATACTGGGCTTCTAAATTTGATACTACATTTATAAATGAGAGACGAGATGTAAGTTTGGAAGCTAAAACACTTTTAACGAATATTTTTATTTTATGTAGGCTTTTTACATTGTTCTTTTTATTATTTTCCTCTTAGGCTGAAAACCTTCTCCTTGATGGTGATATGAATATTAAAATTGCTGACTTTGGTTTTAGTAACGAATTTACAGTTGGGAACAAATTGGACACATTTTGTGGAAGCCCACCCTATGCTGCTCCTGAGCTTTTCCAAGGAAAGAAGTATGATGGGCCTGAAGTGGATGTGTGGAGTCTGGGCGTCATTCTCTATACATTAGTCAGTGGCTCCTTGCCTTTCGATGGCCAGAATTTAAAGGTATCAGCTAAATTTTATATTAATGTTTTATCCCCAAGTATGATTATTTCAAAAACCAGTTACAAGTGCTTTCTTTCACTTTCATTAAGGAACTGCGAGAGCGAGTTTTACGAGGGAAATACCGTATTCCCTTTTACATGTCCACAGACTGTGAAAATCTTCTGAAGAAATTATTAGTCCTGAATCCAATAAAGAGAGGTAGCTTGGAAGTAAGTAAATTTTTATACTCCAAATTTAAATTTTAACAATTAAAATATTCCAGAAACTGAAGAGCATTTTTCTCCAATGTTTTCTTAGGAAAATTGCCAGATTATCTAATCTGCCTGTTGTTTAGAGGTAGGGAAAATGACATGACTTTTTTTCACTAGTTTTTTTCACTTTCAAAAGTTGCCACAGTAGCTGTCTCTAAAAACTATTATTTCCTCTTTGTTCTGTAGTGCCATGCTAAATTAAAACAACACAAAAATAGAGGTTAAATCCACTTTTAGTTAGAGAAGGAGGAAAACGTAGCCTCTGTCAGAAATTGCGTTGTCGAAAACAGAAACCTTGTTTTTAGTAAGTTCTCAATAAATATTTCAAGGATAAAAGAAAATAGTGAAAATTCTAATCTAGTGAATATTTCACAGCTATATCTGACATTGGTATCTAGCATTTAAAAATGCAATAGAAACCTCTCAACTTTAGTAAAGAAAATTTACAAATATTTAAGTAGAACATATTGGAAACAGGCATTTCATTTCTTAACACATTGTTGTGTTGCCTACATACATTCCATATATGAGGTTATTTATAATAATAGACACCATTATAAATGGACTAAGTATGTTACAGGCAAGCAAGTTCACATAACCAAAATGTCTAGTATTTTTTTTCTTCTGGCGCTGCAGTTAGAATAATTTATTTCTTAAGTATTTTGCCCATCTGTTTTTAAGAATGATATTTTAGACTTTACTAACATAATTTCAGAGATTCAGCATGCATTATTCACTAGTACTTTCTGTCTTCTTTTATTCGCCTTAATAGAAAGGTAGAGAATTCAGAGAATTAACCTCATATAAACTGTACTTTTTTAGTGTAGCAATGGGGCTTTCTGGCACGGACTTCATGCTGCTTAGGAGGCAGCCTTATAGTGAGCCATCCCTGTGTACAGAGCTCTCAGGTTAGTGTGGGCTTTGTAATTTTATTTCCACAAATATTTTTCAGTAGAAGATACAGCATGTTTTGATGGAAGTTAAGGGATGGTGACTTCCACTGGGAAATTATTTTAAATGCTTTGTGTCAGTTCATCAATGATAAGGATTTTTTTACTGAATTATTTGTTTAAATGGTATTAGTTATATCTTACAAATTTTGTGGGCTTTTCCCCCTTTTTGGGGGTAAAAAAATTATGATAGTAATGCTTTAGTAGAGAACATGTACTATATAATGCCCACTTTTATGTCACTTATTTTGAAAGCTTTCCATCATTATTCATAGAAGAATTAGGTGAAATATTTAAAAAGCTAAAATTCTTGACTCTCATATCAGTTCTAAAATAATGAACTTTAGAGAACATGTCTTGTAATCCTGCTTTGTGACTTTTATCGTAAGAACCCCACTTTACCTGAGTGTCACTTAATAAAA
Organism: Macaca thibetana thibetana; assembly: GCF_024542745.1. Taxonomy (NCBI): domain Eukaryota; kingdom Metazoa; phylum Chordata; class Mammalia; order Primates; family Cercopithecidae; genus Macaca; species Macaca thibetana. The sequence continues at coordinate 142,432,627 of NC_065578.1, read as the reverse complement.
TGCCCAGAGTTGAAGCAACAGCTTAGCTAATGAGCAGAGCAAAAAGAATATACAAAAATTATTTTGGGGGAATAGATATTACAGATCTCTGTGGACAGTAGATAAGATGTGCTGATGCCTTAAAGATGATTAATTTATAGTAGCCAAACACATTAGTCTTTTATCATTAGTATTAAAGTGTTGAGGATTAAAATAGTAGAGTGCTTTGAGTTGAATTTAAAAGCCAAATTTTTATTACTGAAATATTTGATCATCAGAAGCTCATTCCAACATATTTCAGTATAGTCTGCAGCTTTCTGTTCCAGCTTACCAAAACAAAGTTTTTCAGCTATGAAAACACGAGTTCCCACTGGAAATATTATCATAATATTATAGATATTACTATGCAAAGGCTGATTTGCTTCACAGTTCCCAAAAATGACTTTCCAGGGAAACTTGACACCATTTTTTTAAATAGAAATATTTCTTGGCCGGGCGCGGTGGCTCAAGCCTGTAATCCCAGCACTTTGGGAGGCCGAGGCGGGCGGATCACAAGGTCAGGAGATCGAGACCACAGTGAAACCCCGTCTCTACTAAAAATACAAAAAAAAATTAGCCGGGCGCGGTGGCGGGCGCCTGTAGTCCTAGCTACTCAGGAGGCTGAGGCAGGAGAATGGCGTGAACCCAGGAGGCGGAGCTTGCAGTGAGCCGAGATCGCGCCACTGCACTCCAGCCTGGGCAACAGCGTGAGACTCCGTCTCAAAAAAAAAAAAAAAAAAAAAAAAAAAAAAGAAATATTTCTTATACCAAACCTTAAGAAACTCTCCTAGAAATATTGGTGACTTCAAAAATTGTTAGTCTTCACTTTTATTTTTCCAACGAATTTTATTAGCATTACAGTAAAAAATCTGTAAAGTTTTTTAAAGCCATTTTCAAAATACTCAATCTGTATTATGTAAACATAACATTTTATGTGTTAGTAATGTTTTATATCATGTTCCATTTTTTTTTTAACCTTAGAAGATTTTGATATGCATTCTTGCTTTGTCATAAGAATGCACTCCTTTGTTTTTAATAGCTGTGTTATTCTCCTTGGGTAACATATCATAATTTATTTAACTATTCTATGTTTATTGCACATCTGAGTTGTTTCCATTGTTTTTGATAAAAGCAATGTGGTATACTTTTTTCCCCTTTGGGATATATGCTTAGATAAATTCTTCAGAGTGGAATTACCGGGCCAAAGGGTGCAAGTGATCAGATAGCTCTTTTATCATTGCCAAAAGATGTGTGTGACCCAAGGCTTTTGAACGTACCTGTTCTCCATAGCTTGATTCAATATTGGATATAAATTCTAGTATTTGATGCCTTGCTTTAATTTGTATTTCTTTTATTAGCAATAAAATGGAACATTTTTAATGAATAGTTTGTGCTTCTTCATGTATAAGCTCTCAGTGTCTTTTAACTACTTGTCTTAAGGAGTCTGGTTAAGAAGCCTCATAGATTGGTACCAACTTTGTATATTTTAATATAAAATATTTTTCTGGTAATTTCCACATTTTGAAAAAGTGGAACATCATGAATGTTTTTTCAGTGTACTTTAGTGTCATGAATTATTGATTAGAGTATCCTCTATACTTTCTTCACTATATATTTTTCTAATATTGAAATTTGATTTAGAGAATCTTACATGGTTGCTTATCATTTCAAACTTATTTAACTTACCTTTCTGTTGCTACCAGACATAACTGTATATTTTATTAAAATGTTTCTTAAAGACTCCTAAGTTAAATGCCTTATTTATCATCTGTGAAAATAAAAATTAATGAAATTAGTTTCACATTCTACTAGCCTATGGTTTGTTTCTAGGCATAAGCAAACAGTTATATAATTTTTTCAGGTTATATATGTAAATGTTGTCAGCTCTTTCTAATTGTACTAGTCTGGAACTTCCATGTGTGATACTGTCCTCATTATGATTTTAAAAGGATTTGTGCTTTATGTTGTACACTATTGTTTTTTAAACCCATTTATTGGAATATTGGTATGTCTAGATTTTTTTATTAGAAAGAAACTGAAAAACTTTTCTGCTTTCCCTGTTCTGTACATGTTCATTCATTTTTCCAGTCTTTAGCCAAGATGGACTGTATTACCTTTCAAAATAATGCAAAATTTGAGCCTGAAGCAAAGCTCCTCTTATTACCCTCTCTTTGTCATCATTGGTCCTCCAAAAAAGTGTTTATTTTGACTTTTAATACTTAATTTTTCAGCTGTTACTAAAATAATCTTTACAGTCTTGTTTATGTCTGCCAAGTGACAGTAAAGCAAAAAAATCAATTAATTCATAATTTTTTAATGAAAGATTTCTGTTACAAATTCAGAAGCATATAGTATGTTTTACAAAGGTTGAAATAATTTAAGTAAAATTATTTCTGTCTGGCCATTCTAAATTCCATATTTTTAAAATGTGCACCTAAGGCCACGCTTGATGGCTCAGGACTGTAATCCAGATACTTTGGGAGGCCAAGGCGGGCAGATCACCTAAGTCCAGGAGATCGAGACCAGCCTGGGCAACTTGGAAAAACCCTTTCTCTACATTAGCTGGGCGTGGTATCACACATCTGTAGTCCTAGCTACTCAGGAGGCTGAAGCAGGAGGATTGCTTGAGCCCAGGAGGTTGAGGATGCAATAAGCCATGATTGCGCCACTGGACTTGCAGCCGGGATGACAGAACAAGACCCTGTCTCCAAATAAAATAAGATAAAATAAAATAAATGTGCACCTAAGTATAGAGTGTATATTTCCCATAGCTAGTTTAATTCATCTGATCAATTGTTTTGCTAATATAACTCTCAGGCAGTCATTTATGTTCATTGGCACTGATGGCTAGGGTAAACTTTGTTTTGTTAATTTTGGAAGTTTTTTGTCCTCTAGTTTCTCATGAGATATATGAAATGAAATCGGAGTGGATGAGTTTATTCAACTAATTTCTGTGTCTAGTGCAGTTTGTTGGCCTAGTTATTTATACCATGCCTGAAACCACCCAGACTAGGGTTACGTGAGCTCTCTCCTGTCATGCAGTACCTCAGTTTTCTGGTAACGTTTCTCCCTAGACTTTTAATGTCAATTCTTTTGGTTACCATGAAAGAATTTTACATAGGCATGAGGTTCACACAACTAAGGGCAGGTAGTCCATATCTCTCTTCCCTTTCATGTATCCATTCTTTGTTGCTTTCTATGCTTTATTTTTGGAAAAAGACCCTCAGATTTTGAATTAACAGAGTTAAACCCCACATCTTCCCTTTCTTAAGGAGATCTTCTTTCCAACCTTTATTTTCCGTTCTGAGATTACTTTTATTCTGCTTTGAAATACAACTGTTGTTGTGAGAGAAACTGCTAAGCAGACTCTTGGTGATTCCCAGTGACTAGAATAATAATAATAAAGGGAAACAAAACTGTTGATTCTCTCATTGCTGCCCAATTCTCTTTCCTTATCACTGCATTTTCTACTTTTCCTGACTCAACCTAGCCTCAAATCTAGTTTTGTGTGAGAATTAGCAGTCAGTCCTTCTGTGTCCACCTATTGTTTTTTTTCCTGTGCTAATTATAAAATGTAGTATAAAATGTATTCTTTCATTGTATATGATTCATGTGCTTAGTAAAAGAAGGGTGCCTCCTCACTGTTCCTCACATCCTTCTGCCATGACTTTGCACCATTCCAAATACTGCTTATATTTCAAATCAGTTTACATCCTGTCCCCTTACGGTTCCTTCCCTGAAAATCCCAGCCCACACTTCGAGTTGTTCTTTTGGTCTTTATTAAAACTCACTGCTAATAGCACAACTTTAAATAGTTAATTCTATTGTGTATTCAAATAGTTTTGGCTGATGCCTGTAATCCCAGCACTTTGTGAGGCCCAGGCGAGCGGATCACCTGAGGTCAGGAGTTTGAGACCAGCCTGGCCAACATGATGAAACCCCGTCTCTACTAAAAATACAAAATTTAGCTGGCCGTGGTGGCGAGCGCCTGTAATCCCAGCTTCTGGGACGCTGAGGCAGGAAAATCGCTTAAACCCAGGAAGTGGAGGTTGCAGTGAGCTATCGCACCACTGCACTCCAGCCTGGGCATCAGAATAAGATTCCATCTCAAAAACAAACAAAAAAATAGGCCGGGTGCAGTGGCTCACGCCTGTAATCCCAACACTTTGGGAGGCCCAGGTGGGTGGATCACCTGAGGTCAGGAGTTTGAGACCAGCCTGGCCAGCATAATGAAACCCCATCTCTACTAAAAATAGAAAATTTAGCTGGCCATGGTGGTGAGCGCCTGTAATCCCAGCTACTTGGGAGGCTGAGGCAGGAGAATCACTTGAACCCGGGAAGTGGAGGTTGCAGTGAGCTGAGATTGCACCACTGCACACCAGCCTAGGCAACAGAATGAGATTCCATCTCAAAAACAAAAAAAAAAGTAGGCTGGGTGCAGTGGCTCACACCTGTAATCCCAGCATTTTGGGAGGCCCAGGTGGGCGGATCACCTGAGGTCAGGAGTTCAAGAGCAGCCTGACCAACATGGAGAAACCCCATCTCTACTAAAGATACAAAATCAGCCAGGCATGGTGCCCATGCCTGCAATCCTAGCTACTTGGGAGGCTGAGGCGGGAGAATTACTTGAACCTGGGAGGCGGAGGTAGCAGTGAGCCGAGATTGTGCCACCGCACTCCAGCCTGGGTGACAGAGCAAAACTCTGTCTCAAAAAAAAAAAAAAAAAATTAAAAAAAAATTTAGATTTCATAAGTAAATCTCATTTCCCCAAATAACAGATCACTTTTAAGGGTTTGATCCATGTATATATTTATTCTGACAGGAACATGTGGATATGAAATGAGCAACAAATAAATGCAATTTAACTGAGAAACATCGGAAAATTATCTTCATTTTCCTTCTAATTGCTTATCTCTCAGCTATCAAATCTGCTATTGCTCCTATATTTCTTGCTTAATTTATAGAAACCCTATTCTGCCAGGCACCTGATTTAAAATTGTCAGAACCCTCTTATATTCCATCAATTCCCTCAGAACCAAAATGAATCTTTTCATCAAGTGCAATAGATTATGCTTCTGGTTTCTTTCTTCCATTTCCTCATGTCTAGTTCAGTCCTCTGTTCTCTTTCCTGGACATTATAACAACTTTGTAAGGTGTCTTCTTGTTGCTAATCTCTGGATTCTGTCTTACCCAGGGATCTTGTAGCAACATTATTTTGAAACACTACCTTGTTCAAAAACAGGCATCTGTAGTGAGAAAAAACAGCACATAAGGCACAGCCTTTGTCCTCAAGGACTTTAAATAACGTGGAGATAAACCTATACACAACTAACTGTAATCAAAGGTAGAGTTTAATAATAGTAACACTAGGATATAAGCAGAGTTCCATGGGAACACAGGAGAAGGACAGATAAGTGATTAAGATGAGGTTTTATTCATTCAGTTTACAAATACGTACTGACCATTTAGTGCTGGGTACTTTTAGGTGTTGGATATGCAATATTGAACAAACCAGACGTGGATCATTCTTTGATTGGGTTTATGGTCTAATGGTGGAGATACATGATTAACAGGTAAACCAAAATATTACATAACAACAACCTTCATTCAATTGTAGGCAAAGATCGGGGTGCCATGAAAGAGAGTAACAGAAAGGGCCCAGACTTTATGTGGTCATTTTGAAATAAAAAGGAACTTAGGTGGGAAGATGGGGAAAACATTCTAGGCAAATATCTTTGTCTTTTATTCCACTGAGAAAATACAAACCAAAAGTCATAAGTACTCTTCACTTCCCATTCCCATACCTTAAACATTACTGTTGAGACGAACTGATGAGAGGGACGGGAGGCAAGCAAGATGACGCAGACACAGGGCACCAGGAGGAAAGTCTGTTACTACCAGGATGGGGATGTTGGAAGTTACTCTTATAGACAAGGCCATCCAATGAAGCCTCACCAGATCTGCATGACTTATAATTTGCTGCCCAACTATGGTCTCCACTGAAAAATAGAAATCTGTCACCCTCACAAGCCCAGTACTGAGGAGATGACCAAGTACCATGGGGATGACTACATTAAATTCTTGCGCTCAATCCATTCAGATTACATGTTCGAGCTCAGCAAGCAGATGCAGATTCAACATCGGCAAGGACTGTTCAGTATTTGATGGCCTGTTTGAATTCTTACAGTTGTCTACTGGTGGCTCAGTGGCAAGTGCTGTGAAACTTAATAAGCAGCAGATAGACATCGCTGTGAACTGGGCTATGGGCCTGCACCATGCAAAGAAGCCTGAGGCATCTCTGGCTTCTATTACATTAATGACATTGTCTTGGCCATCCTGGAACTGCTAACGAATCACCAGAGGGTGCTATATATTGACTTTGATATTCACCACGGCGATGGGATGGAAGAGGCCTTCTATACCACAGACTGGGTCATGACTGTGTCTTCTCCTGAGTATGGAGAGAACTTTTCAGGAACTAGGGATCTACAGGATATTGGGGCTGGCAAAGGCAAATATGCTGGTAACTACCTGTTCTGAGATGGGATTGATGACAAGTCTTATGAGGCCATTTCAAGCTGGTTGCGTTCAGAGTAATGGAGATGTTCCAGCCTAGTGCAGTGCTCTTACAGTGTGGCTCAGATTCCTTATCTGGGGACTGGTTAGGTTGCTTCCATCTGATCATCAAAGCACTTGCCAGCCTGTCATGGTGGCTCATGCCTGTTCTCAGCACTTTGGGAGGCCGAGGCGGGAGGCTCACTTGAGGTCAGGAGTTTGAGACCAGCCTGGCCAACATGGTGAATCCCCGCATCTACTAAAAATACAAAAATTAGTCAGGCATGATGGTGCACTTCTGTAATCCCAGCTATTCAGAAGGCTGAGTCATGAGAATCACTTGCACCCAAGAGGCGGAGGTTGCAGTGAGCCGAGATTGCGCCAGGGCACTCCAGCATGGGGCACTCCAGCATGGGGAACTGAGTGAGACTCCATCTCAAAAAAAAGTGGCGGGGGGTCCATGCCAAGTGTGTGGGATTTGTCAAGAGCTTTAACCTGCCTATGCTGATGCTGGGAGGAGGTGGTTCATCATTTGTAATGTTGCCTAGTGCTGGACCTATTAGACAGGTGTGGCCCTGGATACAGAGATCCCTAATGAGCTTCCATACAGCGACTACTTGGAATAGTTTGGATCAGATTTCAAGCTTCACATCAGTCCTTTCAGTATGACTAACCAGAACACAAATAGTACTTGGATAAGATAAACAGCGACTGTTTGAGAACCTCAGAATGCTGCCCCACACACCTGGGTCCAAATGCAGGTGATTCCACAGGATCCGTCCCTGAGGAGAGTGGCGATGAGAGTGAAGAAGACCCTGACAAATACATCTCGATCTGTTCCTCTGACAAACGAATTGCCTGTGAGGGAGAGTTCTCCGACTCTGATGAGGTGGAAGAGGGTGGCCACAAGAACTCTTCCAACTTCAAAAAAGCCAAGAGAGTCAAAACAGGATGAAAAAGAGAAAGACCTAGATGAGAAGAACAAAGTCACAGAAGAGGAGAAAACCAAGGAGGAGAAGCCAGAAGCCAAAGGGGTCAAGGAGGAGGTCAGGTTGGCCTGAAAAGACCTCTCCAGCTCTGGCTTCTTGCCAAGTCCCCCGCCTTTCTCCACCAACACCTCAGATTTTATACTTCTATTTCTCTGTGTATTTATAGGAAAATTTATTAAATATAAATCCCAGAGACTAGACAGAAACCAAGGCCTTGAGCCCAGGGCAGCTATGCTGGGTGAACTCTTCTAGGAGCTGCCTTGCCACTCATCCTTCCATCCTTCCCCAGTTCTTAACTTTGAGCCATAAAGAGCACCAGGTCTGGGTGAAAGGGATACTTTTATGCAACCGTAAGACAAAATCCTGAAATGCCAAATGCCTGCTTAGTAGCTTTGGAAAGGTGCCCTTACTGAACATTCTAGAAGGGATGGCCAGATCTTCAAGGGTCTCCTGTTCTTTTCAGGCTCCTAATGTAACATCAGCCATTTTTAGATTGGCTCTGTTCTCATACCTTCCCAGTGGCTTCAAGTGAGCCGAGAAACTGACACTGCGTGCCCTTTGTCTTCCCCTAATTCTGCAGGTGGAGGTTGGTGGTCTAGTTTCCTTTTTGAGATACTGTTTTCATTTTTGAGACTCTTTGTAATAAAATGGTACATTTCTATACAAAAAAATTAAATTAACTATTTAGACCCCATGTCTCCCCACTGCCTGTCATAGTGGAAAGATGTCTTTTCTCTTGTTGAAAACTTTACTCATCTGTTTGCTGGATTTGGTTATCTACCTTCCTTTTCAGTATCTCACCCCTTCAAAAAGGCTCTCTCTTCTGTAACCAACTGAACCTTGTCTCTACTGACTCCTTTTCCTCAGCTTTTATACATACTTGAATCTTGAATCTCCTCCACTAAAAAAGGCATCCTTCAACCCGGTAATCCCCTTTCAGTGCTGCCATCTTGCTCCTCCTTTGTAGTGAGCCCTTTTGAAGAGTATCTACATTTAAACCATCACCCATTCCTCACCAATCCATTTACCTTCTGGTTCCTAATGCCACCACTCCACTGAAACTTCCCCCAGCAAAGTCCCCCATCTCTATTGCTAAACACACAGGTTACTTATTTAGGTGTCACCTTATTTGACCATTTGGCCATATTTGACAGGACAGCAGTTTCTCCTCTTCGAAGAACTCTTTCGTTGCCTTCCATGTCATGCTCTGCGGGTTTTTCTTTTTGGATTTCTTTTCTTTCTAACCTTTAAGTACTAGTGTTCCTTGAGGCTGTACTCTGAGACCTCTTCTATTTATTCTTAACACTATTCATTCTTCCTGGAGAATCCCACCCACCCCACAGCTTTTATACAGCATCCTCTGTAGGCTAAGGATTCCTAAGTCTCAATCCCTAGCCCAGATTTCTCTTGAGCCTCAGAGTAAAGTATCAGAGTAATTACAGTACATGTTTATTGAGATATCCCATAGTGCCTCAAACTCAGCTTAAGCTGTCTAAAACCGAGCTCCATCTTTCTCCATCCATTCTTCCCTCTGTGCGTTTGATATCTCAGTGAATGATACCAACCTCTCAATTCAGTTGTCTGAATAAGAAATTTGGGCATTGTCTTCAATTTCTTCTTCTTTTCATCTCTCCCCAATATCCAGTCATGTAGATACATGGATATCCATCCTTCATAATCATGAATTGTGATTATGAAGTTCCATAAAACTGCATAAATCATTAAGTTTTGTTCATTTTTACCTGCAAAATATTGAAAATGTCTTTTGTTTCCCTATTGCCATTGCGTACCTTTAAATTGGAGTGTCATCATCTCTCTCCTAGATTTAGCTGAAGCCTCTTACATGATTTATGTGCCTCTAATCTTGAACCCCTCTAACTCACTCCCTACATACTGGCCAGAGAGACTTTTCAAAATCATACCATTGAGAGATAACCATTACATGCTGGTTTTGCCTGAGGGCCTCTTTACACCTGCATTTTCTCTCCTGGTTCTTTGTCTTCCTTCCACTTCCTTTTTGCATGATTAACCCGTATTTATTCTACCTGAATCTAACTTTTTACTTACTTAGTATTCTACTATTTATTAATCTTATTCCACTTGTTATTATTTTCAAACTTGTAATCTTAAATTTGAGAACATCAATAAGGACTTAAATTGATTTGAGGAACTAGAAGTATTCTGTGTCTAGCTCATGTTTGTTATTTTTCTTTTTTGTCTTTCTCATTCATTATCATAACAACAAATGTCCAAAGAACTCCCATTAAAAAGTAATGTGTTAATAAAAGGACAGTCAGATTCCTTTGTTTGTACTGATACGTGTGTGGAGGGGTAAGATTTGTTATGGATTTACTTTATATATGCTTAAAGACTTTTAAGCATCAGCTGAGCTACTACTTCCGTATGCCTTCCTTACTTCCTCTGCTTGTGCAGCTGTAGAATTGAATCAATAACGGTGTCAAGGAGTAGATGGCTGGATTGGAGCTTGATCAGTGTGGGAGGAACTGTGTGTACTGTATAACTGTCCTTAAGTAGTTCAATATGTTCTCTGAGGGTTTTCTATGTATTCACCTTCCAACCTATGAAATTCTGCCAACAACAAAATTTTATTTCTACAGATGCTTGTGCCTGACTCTTGCCCAGGCTTCTGTCAGACATAATGTTTGAGAGGGGAGAGGGAAGGAACAGGAAAGGCCTTAGTATTTTGAGAAATTGTGTGGCAACTTTTGCATCTCTGCTTTGCCCATTTTTTTTTCCTCCTGATGTTCACCCACCTCAACACTTTTCCCTTATTGATGAATATCACTAAAGACACATGGTAGAATTATTTGTAGTAGGTCTCTAGTTTTATTTAAAGTAGTTGAATAAGGCACTTAAATTACCATTGCCCAAAGTGGTGAAAAGAAATCAAGTTAGTGATAATTTTTTAAGAGTTACGTCTGCGTAATAGTATTTTTTAAATATATGAATTCTCTAGAAAGTTTAATTTAAAAATGTATCATGTGGCTGGGCATGGTGGCTCATGCCTATAATCCCAGCACTTTGGGAAGCGGAGGCAAGCAGATCACTTGAGCCCAGGAGTTCCAGGCTGGGCAACATAGTGAGACCCTGTCTTTAAAAAAAAAAAAAAAAATCATGTGATGATGACCTCTGGAAAATCCTCCAATTCAGCACAGCAATCCTGTTAGAGATTTCGGTTGTTAGAGATCTGCCCTGGATTTCTTATTTTCTAGTGATTAGCTTTAGGTAGATATTAATAAATGAGGAGAAGGTACCTGGGCAGTCAAGAAATCAGCCTTCAAAAGGTATATATATGGGAAGTTATTTTTCTAATTAGTGGAATATTGGCAAGTAAAGTTTAAAGATGGAGAAAGTACTTTACAGGACTTGGAAAAAGCAATTAATATATCAGCACCTAGAATGAAAACCTAAAATTCTGTAGTAATAAAAAGTGAACAGTCTTTCTAAATTAATACAGAATTATTCAAATAAGTTTCTTCCAGTTCCCCATTGCCTGACCATGAGTATAGTAAATTCTCTACTAGATTGCTTTTTTTTTTGGTGGTGGTGGTGGTAAAAAACACCTAACATATATTTACCCTCTTAACAACTTATAAGTGTGTATTACAGCATCGTTAACTATGTGTACATTGTTGTACAACAGATCTCCAGAACTTTTTCATATTGTGTGACTAAACCTCTGTACTCGTTAAACAAATCCCCATTTCCCCCTCATCAGCCCCAGCAATCCCCATTCTGTTATACTTTATGTTTCTGTGAGCTTAACTACTTTAGATAATCCGTGTAAGTAGAATCATGCAGTATTTGTCTTTCTGTGATTGGCTTATTTCACTTAACATAATGTCCTCAAGGTTCATCCATGTTGTAACATGTAACAAGATTTTTTTTAAGGCTGAATAATATTTCTTTGTATTTATGTACCACATTTTCTTTATCAATTCATTTGTCAATGTACATTTAGGTTACTTCCACATCTTGGCTTTTGTGACTAATGCTGCAGTGCATATAAGTTTCTGAATATCTCTTTGATATTCTGCTTTCGATTTTTTTGGATAAATACCCAGAAGTGGGATTACTGGATCATATGGTAGTTCTATTTTTAATTTTTTGAGGAACCTCTGTACTGCTTTCCGTAGCAGCTGCACCATTTTACATTTCTGCCAGCAGTTCACAGGGGTTTCAATTTCTCCACATGCTCACCAACACTTGTTGTTTCCTGTTTTTTTGACAGTGGCCATCCTAATGAGTATAGTGGCCATCCTAATGAGTATAAGGTGATAGCTCACTATGGTTTTGAGTTCCCTGATGACTAATGATGTTGAGTATCTTTTCACACAGCAAGCATGCTTTTTGACCACTTACGTATCTTTTTTGGAGAAATATCTATTAATTACTTTGCCCATTTTTTATTGAGGTTATTTGTTTTTATGTTATTGAGTTGCAGGCATTCTTTACATATTCTGAATATTTACTCCTTATCCAGTATGTTTTGCCAATATTTTTCCCATTCTCTAGCTTGCCCCCTACACGGTTGCCTTTTAACAGCCCAGGACTGTCTGTTATTGTCACAGCCTTAGCTTAAATCTGACTCTGGTAATTCACATCAACCCCAGCTTGATTCTTACCTAATTCCTAACTCTAGACTTAAATTTTGACTGCCTTCCCTTTCCACATTGTCTTAGCTATCTTTATTGATAGCTTTACTGCTAACCCTGATTTTCATTCCCCATGACCTCTTCTTTGCTAATATTTTAATAAGTGATGATTTTAAAATAAGGCATATGTTTGGCATAAACCAGGAAAAAATTATAATCTCCATATTAATCTTAAATGTAAAAATTTAAAGCAGAAGTTAAAATCTGCTTTATAAGAAGTAAGTTCTTATGTTAAAATAACCAAATTTGAAAATATTCCCTTTGAAGGAATAAGAGAGGCATGGTGTTTTGAATCAATACATTTGGTGAGTGTGTAGGAAGACAGTCATAGTTGTTGTGTGTCCCAAAGTCTTACACCTCTTTTTGACCCACTAATCAAACTAGAAATGTCACATGGAACTTGTTGAGTGAACCAGTAATTTTACATTTGTTAAAATAGAGTTATAGTAAGTGGCTGAATGTTCTGATTGACCACACATAATGTAGAGTTTATTTCCTAGCAAATAATGAAAGATCGATGGATGAATGTTGGTCATGAAGAAGAAGAACTAAAGCCATATACTGAGCCTGATCCAGATTTCAATGACACAAAAAGAATAGGTAAGTATTTAAACATGGTAAGAAGTACTGTCCCTAGGCAGCAAGTAAGAGTTCTTTAGTGTACCAAAATAGTGTTTAAAAGTATAAATAGGAGGCCGGGCGCGGTGGCTCAAGCCTGTAATCCCAGCACTTTGGGAGGCCGAGGCGGGTGGATCACGAAGTCAGGAGATCGAGACCATCCTGGCTAACATGGTGAAACCCCGTCTCTACTAAAAATACAAAAAACTAGCCGGGCGTGGTGGCGGGTGCCTGTAGTCCCAGCTACTCGGAGGCTGAGGCAGGAGAATGGCGAAAACCTGGGAGGCGGAGCTTGCAGTGAGCCAAGATCGCGCCACTGCACTCCAGCCTGGGTGACACAGCGAGACTCCGTCTCATAAAAAAAAAAAAAAAGTATAAATAGGAAGCAATTTTTATTTGAAAAATACTTGCATTATCATTTTAATGATAATACACTAAAAATTATACATTTCAAGTTCCCTAATTTGTTCTCATATATATTATGGTCTAATTCAATGTTTGACAATGATGATATAAAACTTAATGTAAATAAATTGAATTCTTTACTTTCAGTTATGCCCAGCAGGAGGAATGGCTGATATGACTATCAGCACTGATCAGACTGATAAGTATCAGCGAACATAGCATGTATTTTAACCAAAGATACAGAGGCACTGAATTAAGAGTTGAACACTTTGGCTCTCCCTTTCTTTTTCTACTGTCTTAGCAATGTTTATTCTCCCTCGTCACTCGTCCTGCTACTGCCCATACCCAGCCAGAGCTGTCCTTCTAACTTGTTCTTTTCATTTCGCAATCCCTTCCCAAAGCCATCATTTAGTCTCAACTGAGTCATCTCAACTGTGTTCCTATTTGACTTGAGGGCAGAGTAGCAGGGGAGAGCATTTTAGGGTATTAGGAACCTGATCAGAAAAACCATGGAAATTCAGATCTCCCAAAGAAGAGTCACCCTACTGCAAATCAGAAAGCAGAAATTGTTAAGAGACGAAAGAAACCACTGCACGAGTAGCTGAGGATGAGTTGAGAGAAAGAGAATTTTGCGTGTAACAAAGACTGACATGGTCTTAGACTGGACAAAGAAAGTTAGCTCAGGAATGTATGAGGCAATGAGAAATTAAGTGGGCCTGTTAATATATTACCCATGATGTAGATAATTTCTGCATGTAAAAGTATCATTGTACAATATCTGTGAAAATATGGTATCCATATTAATAGTCCAGAAGTTTTTTAAACTACACTAAATTTTCATGACTAAGTTTTCATATTCAAAGTTGGCAGACTTGCCCGTGTTTGTTGATTTGTTTATGAAAATAAAACCATTTTCAGAAAATTTCTCTTTTTTAAATTTCTAGACATTATGGTCACCATGGGCTTTGCACGAGATGAAATAAATGATGCCTTAATAAATCAGAAGTATGATGAAGTTATGGCTACTTATATTCTTCTAGGTAGAAAACCACCTGAAGTAAGTTTTTCACCTTTTCAAATTACTGTGAATTATTTTTTGAGCTTATATATTAGTAAATATATTCTTTGTGGAATCAAAAATAATATAAAGATCCTACTCTAACATTCTTATTTGTTGGAACTCAAAAATCACAATGTTAAATTACAAACTGGTTTTATTTCTGGGTACCAAGACAGATTTTATGAAAGAATAGGCCTACTGTCTTTCTTAGCTCCAGGAGCCACCATTCACAGCCTAGCCTTTGAGAATGGCCTCCCCCACAGCTTGTGCATCCAAATGTAACAGTCCCACCAAAGGTAATATGGTTATTCCAGGTGTGCAGAAAAGACAGTGACTGAAACGTGAGGAAGTGATAGCATTTAAAATAAAATGTATGTCTTAAAGGATTGTTAAAAGAGGTAACTCCAGGAAAGGTTATGTGATGACATTTTGCCTTATAAAGTGTCAAGTGACTGATGCTTTCAGTTGGGAATTCTCAAGGCCAGGAGAACTATAATAAGGAGATATACTCAGAAAATAACTGTATACAAATGGTGAACTATGTTAGTCAGTTTTGCATTGCTATAAAGAAGTACCTGAGACTGGGTAATTTATAAAGAAAAGAAGCTTATTTGACTCACAGTACTGCAGGCTGTACACAAAGCATAGTGTTGGCATCTGCTTCTGATAAGAGCCTCAGGAAGCTTACAGACATGATGGAAGGTGAGGGGGAGCCAGCATGTCACATGGCAAGAGGGAGCAGGTGAGAGGTGGGGGAGGTGCCACGCTCTTTTAAATAACCAGATCTAGCGTGAACACAAAGAGGGAGAGCTTGTTACCATGAGGACAGCACCAGGCCATTCATGAAGGGTCCACCTTCTTGACTCAAATACCTACCTCTAGACCCACTCCAACATTGGAGGTCACACTTCAACATGAGATTTGGAGGGGACAGAGCGTCCAAACCGTATCATGAAGCATAAAAGCAAATGATTCTTTAGCAAAACAAATATAAAGGCTATACATGGAGAGTCAAGAACAGATTGCAGGACATTAACAATTTATTGGAAATTAGACATCTGTGGGAGGTATTTTAGAGACAAAAAGCTGAAATTATTTATAATTCCGTAGTAACTGTTAATGGAGCAGTGCATTCCAGCTGGCATATATTGAACCTTTATTGTACCAGAAACGATGCTGGGTACTGTGAATAGAAAGACGAGAAAGTCTCTGCTCTCAAGGAGCCCTTGGTCTAGAGGTGAGGCGAGCAGTTAATAGTATGGTACAGTATGTGTTCTCATTTGGGGGATGCACAGCATACTCTGGGAGCATATAGGTGGACATGTACCTACAGTAGGCTAAGGTCAGACCCACCAAGGCAGGTCTGTGTGACATGTAAGAAGTAGAATTAACAGTAGTACTTGGGGACCAGTTAGAAATAAGAGATAAGAGCCCATGAGATTTCCAATATGGATGACTGTGCAAGCACATTTGCCAAGATAGGAAAGGTACAGATTTCAGGGGGAAGAGAAGAAGTTCAATTTGGGATGGTTAAATTTGAGGTTCTGTTGGATGGAGCTGTCTATTAGGCATTTGGATATATAGATCTGAATTAGGGGGAGAGATTTGAATAATTAACAGATTTGGAGTCTTCATTAGAGGGGAACACATTGCACATAGTAATGTGCCAGGGACTGTTCTAAGGACTTTACAAATATTAATTAATCTAATCCTCCCAGTGAACCTACCAGGTGGGTACTATTATAATGGAAGAGAATCTTTAGTGGAGACATTAACAGCTAGAGATGTGGTATCAAAGAAGCCAAGTCAAGAGAATTTTAAGTGGGAAATAGTACAAATGGTTATTTCTAAAGGCTTTGAACTGTTTCTACTTAGATTTTAAAGTACACTCCTGAGGTCTTTAATTTTCCTGTTAATTTAAATATAAAAGAAGCACTAATTTTATAAGTATATAACCGTACCATGCATGAATTTAAATGAAGTGTGAATTGTATCAAATATAAATGGATGAGGCTACTGGTAAGTAGTAAGAGCCTGAACTTTGGAGCCAGCTTCACTGGATCTAAGTCCCCCCCGACCCCTGCCCTGTCCCAGCACAACCACTAACTGTGCAACTAAGGCGATTAATTTTCTGTGCCTCAGTTTTCTTATCTATAAAATGAGGGCAATAATAGTGCTTATCTTTTAGGATCATTGAAAGTGTTAAATGAATGAGCACTTACAAACTCGGAACAGTTTCTAGTGGATTATTATGGGCTTAAAAACTCGGAACAGTTTCTAGCGGATTATTATGTGCTCTGCATTAGCTGTTTATCATCATCAGTATTACTCTGCGATTTATCACTAGTATTATCTGTATATGAATTTAGATTTCCTATTGGGATGCCAGTGAGGCCATCAAAAGTTTGCTGGCAGCAAACAACTTGTATGTTACAGAGAGAGGGATAGTGTGTCAACCCGCAGTTTACCATGCTGAGTTCTAAGTAGATACGGTTTCCTGATCAGAAACAGTAAACTGTATTTTTTTTTTTTTTTTTGCAAATGTGGAGAAAACAAAACAAACAAATCTATATGTATGTTTATATGCATACATATGTGTATATACATGTGTGTATATTTAAAATTTTAGATTTTAAGTTTGAATCTCAATAATGCCCCTAAACTTTTTTAACCTCAGTTTTTCCATCTGTAAAGTGTAGGTTAATACATCATAGGTTTGTTGTGATGATTAAATAAAGTAACATATAGAAAGAGCTTAGCACAGTGCCTAGTCTATAATAACCATTCAATAATTGGTAGCTGTTCTTTGGTATTTTGACTAAACTAAGGATTTGTACAAGATAATAGAAGATTATGAGTAGTCACTAAAGCATATTCTATCCAGTTCACTCCTTTTCCTGCTTGCCAACTTAAAGTTCTAGGCCCAATACTACACTGTTTTTTTAGTTTGGATTACTTCTTATATAGCTTTAAATCATTTAGAAAATCAAAAGTGCAGTATTTGTGCAAACTTTTTTTTTTTTTTTTTTTTTTGCTTTAAAATCCTTGTGGTTTTTCTTCTTATAGTTTGAAGGTGGTGAATCATTATCCAGTGGAAACTTGTGTCAGAGGTCCCGGCCCAGTAGTGACTTAAACAACAGCACTCTTCAGTCCCCTGCTCACCTGAAGGTCCAGAGAAGTATCTCAGCAAATCAGAAGCAGCGGCGTTTCAGTGATCATGGTAGGGGAAAAAGTCAAATAAGTGAAACAACACACGGGTTCTACCTAAACTTGTGTTTTTAAAGCATTGTACATTCACGTCTCTATGTACTTGTGTCATCTAGTTCTCACAGACTTATATTACTGAATTATAAATATAATCCCTTTTACAGGGACTGACCTGATTTTTGAAATCACAATTTAATCTTCGTTCAGAGTTTAAAGCATGCAAATGTGGATAATTTTAATACAGAGTTTTTGTTTGTGAGCAGAAAATAAATCAGTTGTTTTTCAGCTCATTATGCTATTTTTTTTTTTTAATTATAGCTGGTCCATCCATTCCTCCTGCTGTATCATATACCAAAAGAGCTCAGGCTAACAGTGTGGAAAGTGAACAGAAAGAAGAGTGGGACAAAGATGTGGCTCGAAAACTTGGCAGCACAACAGTTGGATCAAAAAGCGAGATGACTGCAAGCCCTCTTGTAGGGCCAGAGAGGAAAAAATCTTCAACTATTCCAAGTGTGAGTAAATATTCTGTATATTGCAATTTATTGTAATAACTTGTTTCAGGGTTATGGGTAAAATTTTTATCTTTCATTTTTTTAATGATTGAAAATTTTAAAGGGAATTATACTTTAAAGAACATGTAAAAGGGACCACACTTCTCATAAATGCAAGTTAAAAACAACAAAAAAGAATTCGTTTTTGCATGTATAACACTTAACACAAAATGGTACATTAAACTTTCCCGCTTCATTTTCCTTTTTATAATGTTTATTTAATATCATATTGGCACATTTCATTTTTATTTACAAATAAGCCGTTTAATGAAGGCAGACTCAGGTAATAATTAATTTATAAAGTTGCCTCACGTTATTCACTTAAAAACAGCAAACCATAGAAATTATATAATGGGAACTAGAAGAGGGTTTGAAATGTTCTCCCATAAGGCAGCAGGGAAGAATAGAGATAGAACATATAAAAGAAAACTAAGATATATGAAAGGTAGAAATAGAATTGGTAACATTCAGATAATAGGTGTTTTGAAAGGAAAGGGAGCAAAATGAAGGAAGAGAAATAGTTAAAGAAATAATAACAAAAAATAAAGAGGGAAGATTTCATTTTGAAAGGACCCAGAGTCGCAAATAGAAGCCAGAAAGAAAATCTATTCCTGGACTCTTGAAGTGGAATTTATAGATACCGAAAACAAGGTGAAGAATATTTTAAAGATTCCAGAGTCAGAGCGAAGAAAACCTTAAAACAAACAAGATTCTGTAGTCCCAGCTACTCAGGAGGCTGAGGCAGGAGAATAGCATGAACCTGGGAGGTGGAGCTTGCAGTGAGCTGAGATCATGCCACTGCACTCCAGCCTGGGCAACAGAGCGAGACTCCGTTTCAAAAAATTTAAAAAAAAAAAAAAAAACAAGGAACAAGATTCAGATTGATCTTAGGTTTCTCAACAGCAACATGGATACAGTAAAGTAAAGGGGAAAATATTTTTAAAGTATTTAAAGAAAAGCACATTGAGCCTAGAAATTTTATCTAGCCGTGTTGACATTTAAATATGAAGGTACAAAAACCATGCATGTTCTTTGGCATAAAATGTCTCAACTGTTTGACTACACAGTGACCATTTGAAAACACCTTAGTTGGAGGATGTATTCTTACAGGAAGAGAAATGAATCTAGAATGTTGCTGTAAAATATATAGGAGTTGAAAGTAATCAACTTACTGAAGTATTGTATGTAGTAACATAAGCAAAAAGAGGAAAATAATGAAAATTCAGAATCAAAACTCTGGATAGTATCCAGGGCATAAGGATAGACATGGAGATAACTACTTTAAGAATTGATGGATATAACCACTTAGCTTCCACCGGATCTGTTTAGAAATGATTGAACTATAATGGGACTTATATTTGCCTTAGAGGACAGTTTCCAGTGTAATCACCCTGCATAGCAGAAAGAAATAATTGGTCCTGTACTTTCTACCACTTAATATTAACCTGTCATTTGACTGAACTGAGTCTTATTTTCCCATGAACATACTCAGCTTTGTCTATCTCCATGCCTGTCTTTATGTAGTGCCCTTGCCTAAACATTCCCATTACATTATGAAAATTCCATTTCCATAGATCATTTCAAGTCTTGTCTCCTGGATAGAATCTTTTATGGCCGAATACTCCAAAACTCATCAGCTTTTTCAATTGCTTATCCTGTCATTTAGCTCTTAGCTGCTTATATGCTGTCTTGTTTCATTCACTGTTGTTTTCCCATGTAAACCTTCTCTCCCCAAATTTATAATCTGTTGTATATTGACACAGTAGCTTTCTCAGAGTCATTAGTGCTGAAGCATGTAGTGTGTATTCAAAGCATATTTATTAAAGAAGGCATAAAAATTAAGGGATTAGTTTAAATTCAACTTAATTATGCCATACTTATTTATCGTTTTTTTAAAAAACATAAGCTAAAAGATTTTGATAGAGAAATTCTGTTCTTAGCCACATAATACTATAATATATTGTTATTTACTGTTTTAATTTTGGTAGTTTGAGAAACCAAAGTAATGTGTTTTGTTTAATTTTAGCATTTCAGGAGTTTCTAAAGTAAAATTAATCATCTCTTCTTCCCTATCCATTTCCTTTTAGTCTGAACTCCTAATATAACTAGTGCTAATCGTTTAGGATGAATTCTTCTATAGATTTTCCTTCGTTAAAGAAAACAGACCAGGTGCAGTGGCTCATGACTATAATCCCAGCACTTTGGTAGGCTGTGGAGGATGGCTTGCTTGAGACCAGGAGTTTGAGACCAGCCTGGGTAACCTAGTGCAACTTGATTTCTACAAAGTATTTTTAAATTAGCCTGGTGTAGTATTGCATGCCTGTAGTTCCAGCTACTTGGAAGGCTGAGGAGGGAGGATGACTTGAGCCCTGGAGTTTGAGGCTGCAATGAGCTATGAGCTATGGTTGTACCACTGTGCTCTAGCCTGGATGACAGAGTGACAGACCCTGTCAAAAAAATAAAAATAAATAAGTGAATGAATATGTACATAGAGAATTATTTTATTTTACTTTTTCATAAAAATGAAATCATACTATGTAACATTTTAATTTTTTTCACTTATAATAGTTTGGGGATCCTTCTAGATCAGAACATCAAGATCTTTTTAATAGATGCATATTATTTCATTAGTATTAACAGATAGATATATCATAATTTATTCAACCTTTCTTTTGGTGAAGTGTTCACAGTTTTTCATTTCTCCAGAGTACACATCCTTATACATTTATGTTATTGGTATATGTCTTATAGAGACATTCTCAAAAGTTCCATCTCTAGGTCTATGTGACAACACTTCTTTTTAACCTCAGCCGCAGAGGCAGGTTCCTCATGCTCCTCAGTCCATGACACAGTCACCCTTGGTCTGTGCAGCCCCATCCCCACTCCCACTCACCTCACCTAAAGCCTCGACTCTGATGTGTTTTAGTGTACTTGACTATGTGTATATCTTTGGAATATATACATTTAAATTTTTAACAAATGCTACCAAAGTAATTTTCCAAATGGTTGGGGTTTAGAGAGTAGTTATTTCTCCACAAACTCATCAAAGATTGATATTATCAATCTTTAGCATTTTTGCCAATCTGAAGGGCAAAAAGAAAAAAGGTATCCATTTGTTTTCAGTTTGCATTTTCTTGTCTATTGGTGACATTGATGGTGTGGCTCACAAAACCTAAAATGTTGACTATATGACTCTACAGAAAAAGTTTGCTAATCACTGCTTTAAAGCCAAAATACACAGCTGTAATACCTTTTCTCTTGAGGTAATTTTTAGAAAGTACTTCAGCATTTACAATTCAAGCCCTGTAATAGTGTAAAATATTGCCTGAACAAATGAACATTTTTACCAGTGTCAGTAGAATAGAATATAATGGAAAATATTAAATCTATTCAAATGGCATGAAACGGTCCCCTTCCTTTCAGATGGAAAAAGAAATAGTGCCCATAACATGCATAGGTAATTAATAGGTGATAGTACATTTAATGTTTATAAAATCAGAATTTTCTTAGTCAATAGTAAAAGCTCTTGCTTGTAAGTATGATTCTATTGACAGTATTATTTAATACTAGTTTAGTATCTTGACTCAAGGATGATACTGGCAGATGAGCTTTAAAATTGACCAGTTAATAGACAGCATGGGGAGAGTTTTGAGTTAAATAGTTAAATAGAATAATGGTTGGATAAATGTTTTGGTTAATTATCTGAGTCATCTGTTTTATTGTTCATCACCCACAACCATCACAGACTAGAAATGAAAGGAGTCTCTGTTAGTTCATTTGTGTTGCTGTAACAGAATGCCACATAATGGATACTTTATAAAGAAAAGAAATTTCTTTCTCATAGCTCTGGAGGCTGGGTAGTTCAATATCAAGATGCCAACTTCTGGTAAGGGCAATCTTGCTGCATCACCCCATGGCATAAAGCGAGGTCAAGAGAGCACACGCAAGAAAATAAGAGGGGGCCAAATATGCTTTTTATAACAAAGCCACTCTCGAGATAACTAACCCACTTTCACAAGAATTCATTTGTGAGACCGGAGCCTAATCACCTCTTATCAAGCCACACCTCCCAACACTTTTGCATTGGGGATCAAGTTTCTAACACAGGAACTTCAGGAGACACATTCAAACTGTAGCAGAGTATTAATATTTGTAAGTAAGGTGCAGGAAAAACAAACTTTATGTTTTCCTTCTAGAAATTCCCATCCAAAAGTTACATGTGGGAATATAGGGAAAACCCTCGACTAGCCTAGAAACTTGGGAGCTAAGTGTTGAGTTTTGAAGACACAAATATGTTGTGCTGTTTTTGAATCAAGAAAACAATAAAACTTGTAAAGGTATTTTCCATATTAATCTATCACATGTATGAGCAGTACAAAATATAAAATGATGTAAACCACTATGATATGAATCTTAGTGCCCCCCGCATCCTCTGCCAAAATTTATATGTTAAAATTCTAACCCTAAAGGTGGTAGTATTAGAAGATGGGGCCTTTAGGAGATGATTAGGTCATGAGGGCCGTCACGAATGGAATTAGTGCCCCTATAAAAGAGGCCCAAGGGAGCTTGTTCTACCCTTCTACCATGTGAAATCACAACAAAAAGATGGCCATCTAGGAAGCAGGCCTTCACGCACCTTGATCTTAATCTCACAGCTTCAAGAACTGTGAGAAATAAATTTCTGTGGTTTATAAGCCAGCCAGTTTATGATATTTTGTTATAGCAGCCCAAACAGACTAAGACATTAACTCTAAGAAAAGTATTAATCAATTTTTTTACAAAGTAAGGGGAAGAAGGAAGGGCCAAAGATGGCTGAGTAGAAACAATGCCTGTCTAAAGCTCCCATCGAGAGGAACGCAAAAGGCAAGTGATTTCTGCCCTTCCAGCTGAGGTACCCATGGTCTTTCATTAGAACTGACTAGGTGGTTGGTGTAACCCGTGAAGAACAAGGAAAAGCTGTGGGGGGCAGGGATGAGCGGTTCATCCAGGAGCTGCACTGGGCCAAGAGAGGCAGTGAGGGAGTGTGCTGCCTGCCTGGGGCACTACGCTTTTCCCATGGATTTTTGCAACTCATGGATCGGGAGATTCCCTGTGAGCCTACACCACCAGGGCCTTGGGTCCCAAGCACAAAACTGAGCAGACCCATGGCAGCTGCTCCTGCCAGCAACCATTTGGGCAGGCACTGAGCTGCAGGAGTTTTTACATAATCTGGTGGCTCCCGAAACTCCAGAAAGGCAAGAGATCTGTCCACTCCCATGGAAAGGGAGCTGAAGCCAGGGAGCCAAGCAGCCTCACTCAGGGGGTCCCACTCCCATGGATCCCCGCAAACTAAGACCCACTGACTTGGAATCCCCGCTGGCCAGCACAGCAGCCTAGACTCTGCCTGAGATGACCAAGTTCCCAGTGTTGGGGGCAACCACCATTACTGCAGCTCTAGTCAGTGATTTTCCCCTGCCAGTGTTAGGGAGGCTGCACGGTTTGGAATGGGCTGTGTTCCCCACAGCACAGCATAGCAGCTATGGCAGATCATTGCCAGACTGCTTCTTTAGGTGGGACCCAGATCCATCCTTCCTCACCAGGCAGGGCCTCCCTGCAGGAATCCCAGCAACTCCAGCCAGGGACTTACAGACAGAACTCTCATCTCCCCGAGACAGAGCACCTGTGGGGAGGGGCAGCTGTGATCTCAAGTTAAGCAGTCCTACCTGCTGACTGAAGAGTCTGGGCGTTCAGGATGAGGGGGATTCCCCGAGCACAGAGCACCAGCTCCACCAAGCAACCAGACTGCTTCCTTAAGGACATCTGTGATACTGTGCTTTTTGTCTGGGTGAGACCTCCCAAGCTGACAACTTATACAGGAGAGTTCCAGCTGGCGTCAGGTTGCTGCCCCTCTGGGACGAAGCTTCCAGAGAAAGGAGCAGACAGCAATCTGGCAAATGGGGTCTGGAGTAGACCCCCAGAAAACTGCAGCAGACCTGCAGAAGAGGGGCCTGAGTGTTAGAAGAAAAACAAACCAACAGAAAGCAATGACAGCTACATAAAAAACCCCACAAAAACCCCATCCAAAGGTCAACGGCCTCAAAGATCAAAGGTAGATAAATCCACCAAGATGAGGAAAAACCAACTTGAAAATGCTGAAAATCCCCAAAGAAGAATGTTTCTTCTCCTCCAAATGATTGCAACACCTCTCCAGCAAGGGAAGAGAACTGGCTGAAGCTGAGATGGATTAACTGACAGAAGTAGGCTTAGGAAAGTGGGTAATAATGAACTTTGCTGAGCTAAAGGATTATGTTCAAACCCAATGCAAAGAAGCTAAGAACCATGATGAAAGATTACAGGAGCTGTTAACTAAAATAACCAGCTTAGAGAGGAACTTAATGACCTGATGGAGCCGAAAAACCTAGCACGAGAACTTCATGATGCAAATACAAGTAGCAATAGCCAAATAGACCAAGTGGAAGAGAGACTATCAGTTTGAAGACTATCTTAGTGAAATGAGGCAGGCAGTCAAGATTAGAGAAAAAAGGATGAATGAATGAACAAAACCTTCAAGAAACATGGGACTATGTAAAAAGACTTGATTGGAGTACTTAAAAGAGATGGGGAGAATGGAACCAAGTTGGAAAACACACTTCAGGATATCATCCAGGAGAACTTCCCCAATCTAGCAAGACAGGCCAACATTCAGATTCAGAAAATACAGAGAACCCCAATAAGATACTCCACAAGATCAACCGCAAGACACATAATCATCAGATTCTCCAAGGTCAAATGAAGGAAAAAATGTTAAGATCTACCAGAGAGAAAGGCCAGGTCACCTACAAAGGGAAGTCCATTAGACTAACAGCAGACCTCTCAGTGGAAACCCTGCAAGCCAAAAGAGATTGGGAGCCAATATTCAACGTTCTTAAAGAAAAGAATTTCCAACCCAGAATTTCATATCTGGCCAAACTAAGCTTCAAAAATGAAGGAGAAGTAAAATCCTTTTCAGATAAGCACATGCTGAGGGATTTTGCCACCACCAGGCCTGCCTTGCAAGAGCTCCTGAAGGAAGTACTAAACATGGATAGGAAAATTTGTTACCAGCCATTACAAAACACACTGAAGTACACAGACCAACGACACTATGAAGCAACTACGTTAACAAGTCTGCAGAATTGGCCACCCAGCATTATGATGACAGGATCAAATTCACACATAACAATATTAACCCTAAATGTAAATGGGCTAAATACCCCAATTAAGACACAGAATGGCAAGCTGGGTAAAGACAAGATCCATCAGTGTGCTGTATTCAAGAGAGATATCTCACTTGCAGAGACACACATAGGCTCAAAATAAAGGAATGGAGGAAACTTTACCAAGCAAATGGAAAGCAGAAAAAAGCAGGGGTTGCAACTCTAGTTTCTGACAAAATAGACTTTAAACCAACAAAGGTCAAAAAAGACAAAGAAGGGCATTACATAATGGTAAAAGGTTCAATTCAATATGAAGAGCTAACTATCCTAAATATATATGCACCCAATATAGGAGGACCCAGATTCATAAAACAAGTTCTTAAAGACCTACAAAGAGACTTAGACACACACACACACAATAATAGTGGAAGACTTTAATACCCCACTGCCAGTATTAGACAGATCATTGAGACGGAAAAGTAACAAGATATTCAGGACTTGAACTCAGCTCTGGACCAAGTGGACCTGATAGATCTCTACAGAACTCTCTACCCCAAAATAACAGAATATACATTTTTCTTGGTGACACATGGTATTTACTCTAAAATTGATCACATAATTGGAAGTAAAACACTCCTCAGCAAATGCAAAAGAACTGAAATCCTAACAGTCTCCCAGACCACAGCACAATCAAATTAGAACTCAGGATGAAGAAGCACACTCAAAACCACACAATTACGTGGAAATTGAACGACCTGCTCCTGAATGACTTCTGGGTAAATAATGAAATTAAGGCAAAATCAAGAAATTCTTTGAAACTAGTGAGACCAAAAAGGCAACATAACAGAATTTCTGAGACACAGCTAAAGCAATGGTAAGAGGGAAATTTATAGCACTAAATACCACATCGAAAAGCTAGAAAGATCTCAAATCAACACCCTAATGTCACAACTAAAAGAATTAAAGAACCAAGAGCAAACAAACCATGTTTGTTTGTATTTCTGTGGGGTCAATGGTGGCATCCTCCTTATCATTTGACTGTGTTTATTTAAATTTCTGGACACATATACCCTCCCAAGACTGAAAGGAAGAGCTTGAATCCCTGAACAGACCAATAACAAGTTCTTAAATTGAGGCAGTAATAAATCGCCTACCAACCAAAAATAGCCCAGGACCAGATGGATTTACAGCTGAATTGTAACAGAGGTACAAAGAGGAACTGAAACCATTTCTTCTGAAACTATTACAAACAATGAAAAGGAGGGTCTCCTCCCTGTCTCATTCTATGAGGCCAACATCATCCTGATACCAAAACCTAGCAGAGATACAACAAAAAAAGGAAAACTTCAGGTCAATATCCCTGATGAATATCGATTCAAAAATCCTCAACAAAATACTGGCAAACTGAATCCAGCAGCACATCAAAAAGCTTATCCGCCATGATCAAGTTGGCTTCATCCCCAGGATGCAAGGCTGGTTCAACATACGTGAATCAATAAATGTAATTAGTCACAGAAACAGAACTAAAGACAAAAACCACATGATTATCTCAATAGACACAGAAAAGGCCTTCGATAAAATTCAACATCCCTTCATGTTAAAAATTCTCAATAAACTAGGTATTGAAGGAACATATTTTGAGTTCCTTAAAAATAGTAAGAGCCGTATATCACAAACCCACAGCAAATATCATACTGAATGGGCAAAAGCTGGAAGCATTCCCCCTTGAAAATTGGTACAAGACAAGGATGCCTTCCCTCACCACTCGTTATTCAACATAGTATTGGAATTTCTGGCCAGAGCAATCAGGCAAGAGAAAGAAACAAAGAGCATTTAGATAGGAAGAGAGGAAGTCAAATTGTCTTTTTTGCAGATGACATGATCCTATATCTAGAAAACCCTATCATCTCAACCCAATAGCTTCTAAAGCTTATAAGCAACTATAGCAAAGTCTCAGGATACAAAATCAATGTGCAGAAATCACAGGCATTCCTTTACACCAACAACAGGCAAGCAGAGAGCCAAATCATGAATGAACTCCATTTACAATTGCCACGAAGAAATAAAATACCTAGGAATACAGCTAGCAAAGGAAGTGGGGGAACTCTTCAAGGAGAACTACAACCACTGCTCAAGAAAATCAGAGGACCAAAGAAGATGGAAAAGCGTTCCATGTTCATGGATAGGAAGAATCAATATTGTCAAAATGACTATACTGCCCAAGCAACTTATAAATTCAATGCTATTCTCATTAAACCACCATTGACATTCTTCACAGAATTAGAAAAAAAGTATTTTAAAATTCATAAAGAACCAAAAAAGAGTTCATATAGCCAAGATAATCCTAAGCAAAAAGAACAAAGCCAGAGGCATCACGCTATCTGACTTCAAACCGTACTGCAAGGCTGCAATAACCAAAACAGCATGGTATTGGTACAAAAACAGGCATGTAGACCAATGGAACAGAATAGAGAACTCAGAAATAAAACTGTGCATCTACAACTATCTCATCTTCAACAAAGTTGACCAAAACAAGCAATGGGGAAAGGAATCCCTATTTTAACAAATGGTGCTCAGAGAACTAGCTAGCCATATGCAGAAAATTGAAACTGGACCCTTCCCTTATACCTTATGCAAAAATTAACTCAAGATGGAGTAAAGACTTAAATATAAAACCCAGAACTATAAAAACCCTAGAAGAAAATCTAGGCCATACCACTCAGGACATAGGCATGGGCAAAGATTGTGTGATGAAATCGCCAAAAGGAATTGCAACAAAAGCAAAAATTGACAAAGGGATCTAATTAAACTAAAGACCTTCTGCATAGCAAAATAAACTGTCGTCAGAGTGAACAGACAACCTACAGAATGGAAGAAAATATTTGCAATCTATCCATCTGACAAAGGTCTAACATCCAGAATCTACAAGGAACTTAAGCAAATTTACAAGAAAAAAAGAACCCCATTAAAAAGTGGGCAAAGGACATAAACAGACATTTCTCAAAAGAAGACATACACATGGCCAACAAATGTGAAAAAAAAGCTCAACATCACTAAATATTAGAAAAATGCAAATCAAAACCATAATGAGATACCATCTCATGCCAGTCAGAATGGTGATTATTAAAAAGTCAAGAAACAACAGATGCTGGCGAGGTTGCAGATAAACAATTTTACACTATTGGTAGGAATGTAAATTAGTTCAGCCATTCTGGGAGACAGTGTGGTGATTCCTCAAAGATTTAGAACTGAAAATATCATTTGACCCAGCAATCCCATTACTAAGTATATACCCAAAGGAATATAAATCATTCTGTTATAAAGGTACATGCACATTTATGTTCACTGCAGGGCTATTCACAATAGCAAAGACATTGAATCAACCCAAATGCCCATCAGTGATAGACTGGGTAAAGAAAATGTGGTACATATACACCATAGACTACTATGCAGCCATAAAAAGGAATGAGATCACATCCTTTGCAGGAACATGGATGAAGCCAGAAGCCATTATCCTCAGCAGACTAATGCAGGAACAGAAAACCAAACACCACATGTTCTCACTTGTAAGTGGGAACTGAACAATGAGAACACATGGACACAGAGAGGGGAACAACACACACGGGGGCCTTTCAGAGGAGAGCGGAGGTTGGGGGAGAGCATTAGGAAAAATAGCTATTGCATGCTGGACTTAATACCTAGGTGACAGGTTGATAGGTGCAGCAAACCACCATGTTACACATTTGCCTATGTAACAAACCTGTGCATCCTGAACATGTACCCTGGAACTTTAAAAGAAGATTTAAAAATTTTTTAAGAAAAACAAAAACAAAGAAATAGCATTTAAAAAAATAAAATAAGGGGAAGAAGAGATTTAGGAAGACTCAAAAAGATTAAGAATGCTATAGTAAATATAAAATACTGTATATAAACTTATGGTATAATTATGTAAAATATAATCACTTTACTGTGAAAGAACCCCCAAAAAGTTGTTTACATGGTTGGTTTCCACATTGAGGAAGTTACCAAACTAGACTGCAAGAGTCTGCAAGGGTAGTTTTCCACCTAGTTCCCAAATCCTCAGCAGAAAGAACCTTACCTGCTTAGTGATCACTAGATCTTTTTTATTTGAATCAGGAAGGTCAACTATAAAAGTTAGTTTTATATAAATGTATGACAAATGGAAGCAGTGACACTGTGTTTCCATAACTTTTGCCTAATTCTATCTTAAATTTCCTTGGGGAAATACAACTGATGGTTGCCGTACCTGAATGTCACTGGCATTGAAGGGTCAAGGCAAGGGAGGTAGGGTGGGAGGAGCACAAATTCAGAGGCACAGCTTGGAAGGAGAGATCCCATTCACCATCAGCCTTTGAAAAGGAAAGAAATGTCATTGAGAATAGCCACAAACATTTTAGAGGCTTCCAGAAGATGT
Source organism: Macaca thibetana thibetana (assembly GCF_024542745.1). NCBI lineage: Eukaryota > Metazoa > Chordata > Mammalia > Primates > Cercopithecidae > Macaca > Macaca thibetana. The sequence continues at coordinate 142,402,938 of NC_065578.1, read as the reverse complement.
ATGGTAGCATGATTTGACAAGGAATTAAGTTATTCATATGACAGTTTGGCCAAAATTATGAGATTATCAAAAGCAAATATTTTTATATTGGTACATTTGGTGCCCATGCGGTGATTTTACAGCTTTTCAGTAATCCTGTGCAGTTTTAATAATTGCCCAGTATGTTTTTCCTATTTCCTATTATGTATTTCTAAGATTTGTCCTCTAGATTTCAAATTTCCAGTTAATTTCTAGGGAATTAAATGTTAGTAGCTTCTAAGAGTAGAGTAGGAAATAATTTAAGTGTTCAAAAATTAGGAATTTATTGATTAAAATAAAATATGGTATGTCTGTACAGTTGCATAGGCTACAGCCATAAAACTTTAGTATCACTTGTTGTGGATAGATGTTAATATCATGTTAAATGGGAAAGCAGGTAATGAAACAATGTCTTTCAAAGTATGAAATACGATGACATTCCTCGTTTTTTGAGAATTTTAATGTAAGTTAGTTTCATAATGCATCCGCATAATCAAATCAATTTTCTTTGCTTTAATAACATGGACCAAGTCTTTTTTTTTTTTTTTTTTTTTTGAGACAGGGTCTCGCTCTGTTGCCCAAGCTGGAGTGCAGTGGTACAATCACAGCTCACTGTATTCTTCTCAACTTCTTGGGCTCAGGTGATCCTCCTACTTAAGCTTCTTGAATAGCTGGGACTACAGGTGTGTGCCATCACACTCAGCTAATTTTTTTGTATTTTTTGTGGAAATGGGGTTTCACCATGTTGCCTAGGCTGGTCTTGAACTCCTAGCCTCAAACAATCTGCCCTCCTAGGCCTCCCTAAGTATTGGGATTACAGGCATGAGCCACCACAATTGGCCTACATGTTCCAAGTCTTACCTAAAAATTTTAATAATCTTTGCCTGTTTTGCTACCATACTTTTATAGTTTTTAGCATATGCTTTTTATATAACTGGTGACAAAATTCCTTCCATCTAGGAACCTGCACTACTGAAAAATTTTAAATCTGTATTCAGTTTTGTTTATATGAGTTTTTTTCCTTCTTCAAAGTGAATTCAAGCAAATATCTTATTAACTTTATAGCCCTCATGATTCAATAATGTTTAGGTTGACTATATATTTTAAATGCTGGGTTAGTCAAAAGTAGCAAGTTTTTTTATTCTGTTGGAGTAAGGATTAAACAGAAGAGTATTATATCCACACTGAAAATCATTTCTGTATATTTTATTACCAGTGAGTAGGTCAGGATTTGGCAGGCACAACAATGGGTTACAGGTCAAAGGTTGTGTGCGTGGTAAGGAGAATCATCTATCTATCCCTTTTTGCTTATTTTCTCTCTTTTCTCCAAGGCTCCTCAGACTTGGCCTTCCTTCTAGCTCAAACCTGAGCCTTGAGGAAATATCTTCAGTGTGGCACTGCACGCACCACTGTTGGTGGCCTCAACTGGACATGCCTTTGATCCTGGGGCATTTAGTCTGCTTAATATTCCCAGTGGTTGAGAGAGTTTCCCAAGCAGGTGAAGAAAGGCAGCCCACAGGCTTCTGAGTGGGCGTGCCATCTTTACTGCCCCAGGCTCCTGTTGGTGATGATACTTAGTGTGGAGTTGGCTTGCACTCCTAGTCACTTAGAGCTGCTCACACCCCTGCTCCTGCCCTTTCTCTACCACCAGCTCACAAAGGAGGGAGTGAACAGAAACCCAGCTCTCCTATTGCTTCCAAACTGCTGGCTGCTATTGTAGGAGGATAAGCTAAAACTGTAATGAGTTCATTTTTGATGCTTTGTCTTTTGCTTCTGAAATCTAAATGAGAGAGAGAGGCAGGGGATAATTCTTGTTAATATAAGATTCTAATCAATTAAAATTCTGTGGATTTTTCGCAGAGTCAGCTTAAATAATATTTCTTTGGCTTTCCACAAATATATTTATAATTTTTTAATTGCCTTTTTTTTATTCTTGAAGAACAATGTGTATTCTGGAGGTAGCATGGCAAGAAGGAATACATATGTCTGTGAAAGGACCACAGATCGATACACAGCATTGCAGAATGGAAAAGACAGCAGGTAAATGCCACAGTGCCAAGTAGTAATACCTTTACTGTTGTTCTGTGTTAGTGCCCTTGCTGAAATGCCTGCAGCCGAATGGGTCAGGAGAAAAGGAGTTATTACATGAAATAGTAAGATTGCAACCCAACCATTCTTACTGAGACATCTCTCCTGTACCAGGATAGAAGGTTGGGAAAACATTTAGAGAAAACAAGAAATAAATCTTTTTACCTGCCAATTTCTGAGTAAAATCTGATAGTAAATATTTTTCTGTAACAAAGCAGATCATACCATCCTAATTTCATCTTCATAATTTGAATCTTTTTCTTTTGTGCACCTGCTGCCTCCTTCCCTTTCACCTCCCATCAAGTCATTACCATATCTGAATAAAGGCTTTATTTTCCTCCCTCTGAAAAAAATGTGGCCATCTTATTTTTCATCATTCAGAACCACATAATTTTTAAAGTGTTTTATTTCAAATAATAATAAATCATATTATTTGTATTACTTAAAAAATGTATCTTCTTTCTATCATGAGTTACAAGGACTACTCATCAATATAGTACAAAGACATGGAGCCTATTCTAATGAAATTATTTTCTTAGTACCACCTACAGTCATTTCAGTAGTGTGTACAAACCATTCTTACATTTGTTTCTTCTCACTTAATAAGAATGTAAAGTAAGTGCTATTGTAAGGCATGCAAAGAAAAATGTATCTTCTTTGTACATAAGATAATTGGAAATTGATTTCAGACTTATGATTTTTCTTATACTAAATTTTAAGCTGCAGCTCCTTTAATCTGCAACAGTTAATCTATTGACCATGATATGATTTAAAAGTGTTTTGATGAATCCAGAGATAATATTTTTGGTATAATTATCAATTCTGATTGTATGAATAATGGACAATGAACTACAGCAACATATCACACCAAACTGTGGTTTTGGGGAAGTAAAAAATGACTCCAGTCATAATAATTTTATCTGAAATTATTGTATATCCACAAAAATAATTTTGTACTTTCTCCCATTTACATACATAAAGTGTGTGTGAGTTTTTTTTCATGGATAATAGTGATAAATTCACCCTGTATACTTTTCATAAGAATATTAATTGTTTTGTTAGTCATTAATAATGCCGCTATGCTCGTTTCTTTCAAATGTTTCAGTCATGAAAGGTGTTAGTTTAAAATATAAAAAACTATAAAAATATAGTTCTTAAATTTTAGTAAACCACAATTTTTCTTCTTTTTTACATTTCCATGGTCTTCTCAACTGCTTTATGGCGAAAGCCTTACGGAGATGTCTGTGAGTAGCATATCTTCTGCAGGCTCTTCTGTGGCCTCTGCTGTCCCCTCAGCACGACCCCGCCACCAGAAGTCCATGTCCACTTCTGGTCATCCTATTAAAGTCACACTGCCAACCATTAAAGACGGCTCTGAAGCTTACCGGCCTGGGTAATGTGCTGGTTACATCTCATTTTGTTCATTAAGAATTTCTAAAAATATAGCACCATATGAAAAATACACGATAGTCACCATCACATTAAGACCTTTCTAATAAGATTCAGTGTTTGTAATGGGGGAAAAATTGAATTGTAACATAAACTTTCTATGTACTTTGGCTGTTGTTGGAAATGTTACGTATAACTTAAATCATTTTCTAGAGGAATTTTTTTAAGGATTTGATTTTACGTCCATCCCCATAAAGTTAAGAATTGCTGCTTAATTTGTCATTTAGGTAAACTGATTTTGTTATGATTTAAACACATACAAACAAACACTAGACTGGGAGTTGAGACCCACGGATAATGATCAGGCTGAATTCCTTGTTCTTAATGAAACTGGACTTCAGTTTTCCTGTCAATGAAACTGATGAACTCAAAGAGCCTGTTCAGATATAAAATTTTGTAATTGTTTTTCTAGTATTTTTCTATTTTAAGATTTCTCAAATTCAGTACATCTGAGCATTTTAACCCTCTGTTGGATTTGTTGGGCATATTGGTAGTACCGTGTGATGTTGTACCATCACTGAGGCCTAAATTAGAAATAGGAAATTATTTTATTCAAAGCCTTTTTAATAAACAATAAAATTTGTGTTCAACATTGATTGCTAAGTGGTTTCAGGAGAATATTAAAAAAATATTTGCAGTACCCCTGGTTTGGCGTTTGTGATACTGAAAAGTATTTATCTTTGTGTCCCTGTTTGAGTCATTTCTTAATTTTTAGTGACCAAACAAAAGGTACCTAGTTTCAAACTGAAATTTTACTCCTCTCCAATGATATAGTAAATAAAATTAACCCATGTCTCACATCTCTAATGTGAACAAATAAAGTAGGGCCAAAAGAAGTAGCCATAGCTATTTGTTTCAAGTTTTTAGCATGAGTGAAAGGTTTTCCTGTCATTATTCTAAATGATATATCTTAATTTGTCCCAGCAGTACAACCCAGAGAGTGCCTGCTGCTTCCCCATCTGCTCACAGTATTAGTACTGCGACTCCAGACCGGACCCGCTTTCCCCGAGGGAGCTCAAGCCGAAGCACTTTCCATGGTGAACAGCTCCGGGAGCGACGCAGCGCTGCTTACAATGGGCCACCTGCTTCACCATCCCATGAAACGGGTGCATTTGCACATGCCAGAAGGGGAACGTCAACTGGTATAATAAGCAAAATCACATCCAAATTTGTTCGCAGGTCAGTACCAATGTACTGTCGTGTTTTGTTTCCTCTAGAGATTACGAAGGAAACTTGACTTTTTTTTAATATTTATAGTAATTTTCTAAAATGGTTTCATAACATTTCATTAGAGCTGCTCTTTTACAGAGTTGGAAGAAAAAAATCTAGGAAGACATAAAGTATTTTTCCTTAAGAGAGAGAAAGAAAAAAATGGACAAAATGAGATTTTTAAAATCTGTAAAATGGAAAGAACAAAAACTTGACTTCAAAAATGTGTTTTAACAAAAGATTTTTATATTTGAAAACCGTGATTGAGGAAAAGAAATGAGTTTACATGTTTCCTTCAAATTTATCTTGACAATACTTTTATATTGCTTACTAATAATATATCATTTACGTTTTTTTCTTCTTTGCATAAAAAGCCTACACACCAGAGTCACAGATCACTTATGTAATTTTATATCATAAAACCTTATCATCACAACATAGTAAATGCAAAATGAATACATGTATAGTAAAGGTCTAATCTACTTAAACAATACAATTATACTTTCTAAAAAGTAAGCATACTTACTGTGTTTACTATGCATACATGTACAGTGCACATTGATGATACAAGTTGCTACTACAATGCAGGCTGATGTCGATTTGATCTATTCCTGTGTCCCACTAAATGCCTACTTAAGCCCTGCGACAAGCAAAGCACTGTGTTAGGTGCAGAACAGAATCTAAAGATAGGTAAGACGGCATCTGTGCCCTCCAGATTCTTATAGTCTTGTAAGAAGCAGACAAACAACTAGCTGTGATATAAAGCAGAACATGTGCTAAAAAGTGTGGGCAACATGCTGGATTCCAGAGGAAGATAGAATTGTTTCTATCTAGGGAGACAGTGAAGGCACCCTATCATATAATCATTTCAGCTGAGCCTTCAATGATGGGTAAGAAATAATTATACTTGCTTTAAGAAATACTAATTAAATACTTAGTTTCCAATGTTATTACTGTTCCTAGGATTTCAAAGAGTGGATGTGGAAAAGAGAAGAAGCAGCTTCAGTCTTACGTGCCTTGTCATGGAGCTATTTATAGACTTGGTTCATGTATCAGTTTGCCCAGTATCACATAGCTGAATTAAAAACTTTTAAAGCCTCAAATGTAACATAAATTTCTAACCATATCAGTCAGTGACTTTGTACCATTTGGGCAATTACTATGCAGCATGACAACTTGCTACAGAAAGAACTAAAAGTTCACCAACAGAGTCAGCATGGAAGGTAGATCACGGTGTTAGCCGGCCATCTGCAGGGTACTAGTCAGAATATCAGTAGTTTCTGCTTTTGGAATTTGTCTATTTAAGGCCATTTCAAAAAGCCAGTACTTTCTCACGGTTAAGCCAGAATTAAAGTGAAGAAAAATAGGTTTGTAGTTTAGTGCTTGATTACTAATTGTGCATTAAGCATTGTGCAAAATATTTCTCTTAACTCTGCAACAAAAATTTAGACTCTAGGGGAAACAGTACTGTGGAAAGGAAGTAATGAGATAGAATGTCAAAGCAAGAAAGTGCCTTAGAGCTGGTCTGTTGGGAGGTTCTGATAAAGGACTGCCATATAGTCATTGAACACATATGTGGAGACCTACATGCAAGGCCTTTCATAGGAGCTATTGTACAGCAGCAAGTGAGACTGATGGGGCTCCTGCCATCCTGTGAGCAACTTAACTGTCTTGAAACATTCCACACAGTTAAAGCATTTCCCTTGCTTGGCTCTGGTTTTCTCCTACCTCACAGGCTAGCTATCGCTTCTCAGACTTCTTTGCTGGCTTTTTTCAGATTCCCTTGCCTTTCCCCCAACCTCTAAATATTAGAATGCCCCAGGGCTCAGTCTTTGGACATGTTTTTTTCTCTGGTTTTCCTTACACTCTTGGTGATCTCAGTCAGGCTTATGACATTAGATTCCATCCTGTGTGAACAACTCCCCAGTGTATCTCCAGCCCACATCTCTCTCCTGAACTGCAGACTCTTACATCCAACTGCTGCTCAGCCTCTCCACTTAGATACATTATAGACTCTGAAACAGAACATGTTCAAAACCCTACTCTCGTTTCTCTTCCCATGCTTATCCTTCCCTCGTTCTTCACTGTCTTAGGAATTGGCAGCCTTGTCCTTACAGTTGCTCGGACCATAAACCTTGGAGTTGTCCTTGACAATTCTTTTCCTCATACCACATCAGATCCATTGGCAATTTGTGTGGGCTTTACCTTCACAGCATTTCCAGGATTTAGCTGCTTCCATCACTCCCGCCACTGCCTTCATACTCTGAACCACTCTTCATCTTTCACCACCTCATAGTTCTGCTAGTTTCTGTCCTTGTCCTCCTCTTCTGTTTCAGCAGTGTCATGTCAATCTGATCATGTCACTCTTAGATTTAAAGCCCCTGATTAGCTTTCGCTTTGCTTAGAATACAATTCTGTGCCCTCGCCATAGCCTGTGGGGCTTTGTGTAACCTGGCCATCCATTTCTGCTCTGACCTCTTCTTCTCCCACTCTTCTTCTTGCCACTTCCACACCAGCCACCCAGGCACCAGACTGTCCTCAAGTACATTAAGCACTGTTTTGGCATTGTGTACCTGCTATTCCTTCTGCCTGCAATTCTCTGCCCTAAATACCTGCATGGCTCACTTCTACACCAAACCTTATGATTTTCTAACCATAGCTCATTCTTATATAGGGAATAACCCAATTTGTTCAGTTGAGTATATATTGCTATGTGTAGGTCATTGTTTTTTAAGTGTTAAGTGTTGGAGAGCATGCTGTGCTGCATATGCTGTTAGAGCCAGCTGCACCTTCTGTAGCCCCATCTGCCTCCTACCATGGCTACTTAAAGCAGACTTCCTGGGCTCTTCCAAAACAATTGCCAATAGCAGAAATTCTTCCAATGTTCCTACTGGCATCCAGGTAGGCAGGAGCAGGATATGGGTCAATCGCGATTTCAGTCAATTATAGCAGAGGAAATAGGGTCTAAGGGACATTTCACTCCTAATGCTTTAAGTTTAGCAGCTGTGGAATAGGTGTTTGCTAATAGTGAATAATAAAGCATAATATAAATAGGACAGAAAAGTCCAGTGAGATTTTTGTCCCTTCCTAAAGGAATTTTGTCTTAGCAGTGGGAGTCGACAGCATTACTGTCTTGCTTGCCAAGTTGGTACACTGCCCATCTGTGTCTATCAGTTCATCTACATGTAACTGAAAATGTACATTTCACTTTGAGCCTGCTCAAAAATGTTTTATTTATTTCAATGTGCTATAATAAAAATGGATTTGTATAGATGGCATTGAATTTTTATTATTCTTCCCAATGAAAATGCCAGTTATTAAAAATAGAAATTTAAGAAATTACATTCGAATGTGAGAATACATTTTAGTATTCTTTTAAATTCAGATAGAAAAAAATTTTTTTCATAATATGTTTGTTAAGAAAGGCATGTATTAGTTAAAGACCCTGAGAGGCATGAGGCATTCATATTCTTAAGAACAATTTAAAATTTTAGAGCTTGGTGTGTGGGTATGTTTTATTAATTTGGGGGATGGGAGAGTACCACTGATTTTATTCTTACTGCATTAATTTTACGTAATTAATAGAAATGTTTCTGGAATGGCTAAAACATTAAGACAACATTAACTTAAGGATTCAAGTTGGTGATTTTTCCCACTATTTAATAGTATTTTACCCTCTATCACAAGATATTTAATTACTTTTAAAAATAGCAAAGCATTAAAATTTTGGTAGACTTCAAAAATATTAATTACATGCAACTCAGAACAATTAGTAGTGTTTTCTTGGTTTTATTTCACAGGTGGATATCAAGGTAAGGTTAGTGTTTTTATTTAAGATTGAATCCATGTTTTTAGACTTGCCTACATGGATAGGCTGTTAATTTGCTGTAATATTTTATCATGTGCATGAATTGTTAGCCTAACTTCTAAGAGAAATTGCTTATTTAGAAATTGGTATTTATTTGCTAACTACAAAGTTAATGTATATATTTTCTAAATTGAGCGACTACTAAAATTATACATAATCACAAATTTGGAGTTGAATCTTGCTGTTGATAATTATTAAGTAGTTTTAACTTTAGATTAAACTAAACCAAAAGATAAATTATGACTTCAAATGAATTGTGGCTGGGAATTGGAAGATTATGAAAAAAAATTCTAAACTTTCACCTTATATTGCCTGTTGACAAAAATGAGTAGACGCTCAATAAATGATAAATTACATGCGGTTATGATGAAAAACATGAGAAATAGTCTCAGACTGACTAGTGATAGAAAACTGTCACGGTAGAAGTTTGCTCAACAAGCTAATTTTAAAATAATTTTAGATATAGGTTTTCTTGATATATTTTTTACTTTTATCATTAAATCTCAACCTTCACTTTGTTTTGAGGGATCCAAGTGAAGGCGAAGCCAGTGGCAGAACCGACACCTCAAGGTGAGGAGCCACTATTAATACTTCGCTGCTAGGTCCCTGTGTGTGAAAACGTACTTTTGAAATACTTCGAGCACTTAATGGTCATGAATAGATCTAATAACTAGATAGCATGCATATTTTAGATTTTTATATTGGGGTGGGTTTTCATAACATTACCTAGCATTCAAGTCAGTCAACTTTAAGTTTGTTTTCCAAACATGCATTGGAATTGTGTACTTGCTAAAAAAATAGGATTTCTGTTCTATAAAGTATGTCAAGCTGAAGAATTAATAGATTAAATGTCCTGATATTTTTCTCACTAAAGTAATGTAACTAAAATTAGTGTGAGTCAAATAGCACAAATAACACAGAACAGGGAAGGAAGATTTGATGTTAGTAATATATTTTAGGTGAGAATTCAATGTTTGACCACATTTAAAAATTCTATCCTGCCATACTTTTGGGGATTTCTTTTTTTGACATTTAATGCTAGTTGTATATTCATTCTGGCAATGGGTTTCATATCTGAGCACAATCAGAATTACAGGGAAGACTTGATAAAAAGATTACTGGATCCCACACTCAGGGTTTCTGATTCAGGGGCTGAGGCAGGTGCCTGTGCATTTACATTTCTAACAAGTCCCCAGGAGATGCTTATGCTGCTGTTCTAGGGACCACATTATGGACATGTTAGTACTTGTGTTAATATTTTACAAATGGGAAATTTAAGAAATGAAGGCATTAATTTATTTTGAGTGTACACAAGCCTTAAGGGTTGCAACGTAAATTTTACAACCAACAAGTATTCCACAGTACGAAAGACTCTGGCTTCATTCAGAAACTATTGTGACCAGCTGAACACAAGCCTCCAGTTTGATTTCTACTTTTCAAATTACTTAAAATATAAAACATAATTAACTTTGGGAAAACTATAGCATTCCCATGTAGTCTTTTTAACAAACTGTGCTATATTTATATTTAGTAATAATAGTTGAAATGTTTCTTTGTAGAGTTAGGTACCTGAGTCACCATGGTACGGAGCCACAGGGGAGCAAGACGAATATTCTTCACTTTCTTCTGCCTTTTGCATAAACATGGAGGACTTGTTCTTAGCCTCTCCCTCACTTAGTCTTCACTTTTGAGCCCCTCCTTGCATTTCATCCTATATTTCCACTAAATTTCCCTCTGAGACATTTAGTAGTGTGTGCGTTGCAATTGGCCATTAATAGTTACATTTTTATCCTTTTGATACAACTACATAATTTTATTGCATTATAAGAATTAGTAACTGATCTTTTATAAATGTTTACACAATACTTTTCACATTCCGTTTTGTTTGGTTGTTGTTGGGTTTGGTTCTATTTTTGCTTTTGAACTAACTTATTGAATACTAACTATAAAGTACTTTCTGGTCATTTAATTTTCACAACTAGGTGAAAATGCCTATTTTACAGATGGAAAAAAAACAGCAAGGAACATAGGTGGGATCAAGCCAGTTATAGTGAGGTTCTGTCATTTCAGGAAGATGGGGTGATACTGTGGTTAGAAGTACAGGTTCTCAGCCAGAGTGCATGGGTTTCTGCTGTGTTCTACCACTTACTTTACTGTGTGGCTTTGGGGAAGTTACTTCAACTCTGTGTGCCTCCATGTCCTCACTCTACCTGCCTCCTAGGATTGTTCTGAGGGGTAAATGAGTAATTAATACATTTTAGGCACTTAGGGCAGTTCCTGCACCTAGTAAATACTCAATAAATGTTAGTTGTTATTATATTAATATGCACATTTCCAGGAGCTTTCTAGAATTGATATTATCAGTGGCAATGTCTGTGAGACCGTGCAAAAAAAAAATTTTATTGTCTTAAAGTCATCTTAAGGTGGAATAGAAGGAAACTAGACTTAGAATAATACCCCTGAATTCTAGTCTTTACTTTTCAACTCATTAGCTCTGTAAGTTCAGAAAACTAATTTTTTTTTTTTTTTTTCTGAGACAAAGTTTTGCTCTGTTGCCTAGGCTGGAGTGCAGTCACACGATCTCAGCTCACTGCAACCTCTGCCTCCCGGGTTCAAGCAATTCTCCTGCCTCAGCCTCCCGAGTAGCTGGGATTACAGGCGTGTGCCACCACACCTGGCTAATTTTTATATTTTTAGTAGAGACAAGGTTTCACCATGTTGGCCAGGCTGGTCTCAGACTCCTGACCTCATGGTCCTCCCACCTTGGCCTCCCAAAGTGCTGGGATTACAGGTGTGAACCACAGAAAAGTAATTCTAAGTTTTCCAGCCATCAGTTCCATCTTTAAAATGAGTGCTCAGTCAACTGATCTCTCAAGTCCCTTCCAGCATGCCAAATCCACCAGAATTATACATGTGACCTTGGTAAATGACTCTGGTTGGCTTGCAAGCCCTAAGAGGCCTGTGATGTAATGGCTTAGATTCAGTGGGCAAAAAGAGAAATAGAGAACATGAAGTACATACTTCCCATACTTATTAATAGTCTTTGGAAATTTATTTTCTCTACCTATTCCTTTCCTTATTTTCTCAAGACTGCATAGTTTGCAGAGCTTTGGGGACTCAGATACCTAGGCTCAGACACTTTATTTCATTTAGAAATGAAATAAATAATATATATATAAAATTATACATGAATATATATTATACTATTGATATAAAATGTATATATATTAATTTAAAATATTTATGCAGTAGATTATAAACTCCTTTCAAGGTACTTTTTTTTTTTTCTTAAATCACAGAAGTGAGATAATGCAGTGTAACATCTCTATTTGGATAATTGTTCAAGAAATTTAATTACAGGATTTTCTGTATCACGAATGATCTATTAACTTTGATGAAGCTATGCAGGTTTCTTCCTATGACTATTTGAAATAGGTTTTTTGTTTCCATATTACTTGTGGGATGCCTGCAATAAGTAAAATTCAGTGAGATTTAGTCATTTAACAAATATGTTAATGATTACTATTTACCCAGCACAGTTCTAGATGCCTGAGATAGATCAGTGAATGAAATAGATAAAATTCCTTGCCCTCCTGGAGTTTACAATCTAATGATAGACTCAGGCAGTAAACACCCTAACAAATGGATTAAATAATATGTTAGAATGTGTAAGTGCTATAGAGAAAAATTAAAGCAGGCTAAGGGGGGTTGGCCATGCTAGGATGGGAGTTAGGGTACAGTAGGGTGGTAAGGGGAAGCCTCATGAAGAAAGTGAGCAGAGATTTGAAAAAAGTAAAGGAGTTAGCGTCACAGCCATCTGGGGAGAAGCATTCATGACAGAGGGAACAGTCTGTGCAACAGCCTTATAGCAAGAACATAACCCGTGTGTTCCAGGAATAGCATGGAGGCCATTGTGTTCTGATAGGAGTGAGGAAGGAGAAAAATTCTAGGAAATGGGGTGGGGAGAGTAGAAGTTGGAGTGCAAGTCATGGGGAATGTTGTAGACTGTTTTAAGGATGTCTTTAGTGAAATGAGAAATCACTGGAGGACACTGAGACATGTGGTATAATCTAACGTCTTTACATAATTGCAGTACAACATTCTTTCTCAACCTTATCAGGTAAACGAATTATCTTTCCCTCTGAAGTTATTATATTCCTCCTATCCAAAAAGGCAGAAATATTTTTTTATATTTCAAAAATGTGTTATTTCCAAATAGAATATTAGTGGTTCCTATTTTGTGTGTGCTTGAACAGAGAAATATGGAACTGAAGAAGGTATTAAGTTCTTCACTTTCAGTTGCAGACATGTTTCCCTCAAGCCACTTATATTTAAGAAAAATGCTATTTTAGATTGACAATATTAAAAGTCAAAACAGGTGGCATCTTGGGGTGTGTTTCTGTAACAGCAAGATAACATAAATCTTGGCGTCCATCTGAGGGTAGTCTGCAAATTACGTAGTTTTGTTAGGCACTGAATTATGACCACTTAGATTTTATGTGCGTTTTGATCTCTTTTCTGAGTGAAATATTTGTTTTCATTCCTTCCCGTTGCCCTCTTCTTCCAGAAGTACATCAGGGGAACCAAAAGAAAGAGACAAGGAAGAGGGTAAAGATTCTAAGCCGCGTTCTTTGCGGTTCACATGGAGTATGAAGACCACTAGTTCAATGGACCCTAATGACATGATGAGAGAAATCCGAAAAGTGTTAGATGCGAATAACTGTGATTATGAGCAAAAAGAGAGATTTTTGCTTTTCTGTGTCCATGGAGATGCTAGACAGGATAGCCTCGTGCAGTGGGAGATGGAAGTCTGCAAGTTGCCACGACTGTCACTTAATGGGGTCCGCTTCAAGCGAATATCCGGGACATCTATTGCCTTTAAGAACATTGCATCAAAAATAGCAAATGAGCTTAAGCTGTAAAGAAGTCCAAATTTACAGGTTCAGGGAAGATACATAATATATGAGGTACAGTTTTTGAATGTACTGGTAATGCCTAATGTGGTCTGCCTGTGAATCTCCCCATGTAGAATTTGCCCTTAATGCAATAAGGTTATACATAGTTATGAACTGTAAAATTAAAGTCAGTATGAACTATAATAAATATCTGTAGCTTAAAAAGTAGGTTCACATGTACAGGTAAGTATATTGTGTATTTCTGTTCATTTTCTGTTCATAGAGTTGTATAATAAAACACGATTGCTTAAAACCTTGTATAGTTGTCTAGATTTCTGCACATGAATGTACGTTTGATGCTTTGATTTGAAAATGTTCTTCCCTGTTACTTACATTCTGGTGGGTTTTTTAAATTCTTACCTCCATCATGCAATTTTGAAAATTGTGTCCAGAATTAAAAGTGCATAGAAATAGTCTTTACAAAGTTGTAGCATGGACCTTTAAAAATTGTTTTAAAATCATATTTAAATTTAAACCAGAAGCTGAAAAATAGATCAGCTTTATTATACACAAAATTATTACTGCTTATCTTTGCTCTTTTCCTTGTTATCCCACAAGGTTTAGTTGAGAAGATACAAAATGTTTACAGTGTTGGCACTTAAGAGTTTTTAAATTCAAGTACATGAAATTCAATAATAGCATTGCCTTGAGCTAACTAAGAAGTACTGGGGAAAAAGTTAAATCTACATCAAGTTTCTTTTGAACTTTGAAGTGTTTTCTGACCCACTGCTAATTGTAGCAACAAAATTTAAAAGAAAAAAAACATACTTTATCTGGCTATTACAACATAAATTGTCACGTAGGTTTGCTGCCTCCAGCATACCGCAATATAATTGCGGGAATATAATAATATTGGGACTGTTTCATAGCACAAACTCATCTTTACAGTGTTGATCAATGCATCAGTTAAGAAATAATGCCACCTCAGGAATTAACTGGCATTGGAAACATTTGCCTCATTCTCCTCCTATCTTCTTCATTCACCCCTGCCACTGTAATATCTATAAGTACTTAAGAGACTTGTGAGCAAAACATACTATTTATAACAGTATATTATTGATTTATGCTTATGTGGTTGTTGAGTTTGTTCCCATGTAACTCGTTTGTTTTAAATATTTTGCCAGATTTCTTGTATTTATTCCACATCATTATGCCTATAATGTGCAGCTTTGTGATTGGGCATTTGCCTACTTTTCTTTCATAATTAGTGATATATGCGATGTAAAACCACTAGTAAAGGTACATTTTAATACTTGTTATTTTATACTGAATTAGCCTTGGAGGTTGACTGTGCAATGTTATTTACTGTTGTAATTACTGTAATATCAACATATGGGCCCCATCTGCACACTCCTGAAAAATAGAAAGTGTATTCAAATTTTATCAGTTTAAAGAAAATAAAGCTGTGATAAATACTGTAATTCCAACCTACATTAGAAGGTCTAAGTGTAGGTGATGTGCCATTCCATAATGGCTTCCAGACTAGGGTGAATTTTACATTCTGTACTGTACTGTGATGTAGCTTTCTTCTGTAACAGTTATGTTCTAAAATTAAGTGAAGTTTTTTTTTTTTTTTTTTTTTGCCTTAGCAAAGGGTGGTGTTTGGAAAAAAAAAAATGTGTAGCCCCTTTTTAACCTAGTGTTCATTCAAAAAAAATTGATGCAAATCTTTATTCACTTTCACTGGTGCACACTGAAATTTTACTTGAACAGTTCTCATAATAAAGCACTTGTCTTTTGCTCTTTATCAGAATGTGAATTACCTGTTTTCTAGTACAAAAGTATTCTGTATGAGGAGTTTATTGTATGTGTTCTAAATTTAGTTGGCAAAAGGTGAAGCTGTGAAGGTTTTCAAGATTATTGAAGCTATGAAGGTTTCTTGTCATTATGACAAGAATATTTAATCTTTTTATAGGAATTCCTGTCACTGAAATACTTTTTTAAAAAAATAGACCTCCTGCTGTGTTTTCCACGGTAGAAACTGATGTTTTCTTACATTTTCTCACTGTGGCCAACTCTTCTGTGTTTATAGAAAGGAATTTGACTTCAATATCTTTTATGAACTAAAAATGAAATCTTGATACTCACTTTAGATTTTTCGTTTTATGTGTTCATGACAACAAATATTTTTCAAAGGTTTAGAGGAATTTTGCAATATGTTTGCATAAATAAATACCAGTTTATGTTCACTGGCTATGTGATACCAGGATTTCCTTGGCTTCTGTTGAAATATTATTTGATATGACATCCCTTATATTAAATTAATTATTTTGTGGAAACTGGGGCACAGCATTTTATTTGTTAAATGAAAAGAATAAGATTAAATATACTCCAGAACCTTGATTCAATATATTCTTTAAGATAGAATTTGATTTAAAACCTAAAAGACCTTATTTTGAGGTGATTTTCACCAACAGTGTCATTTCACACCATGGGGCCGGGGAGCGGGGAAGCATACAGTGAGCAGCAGGGCCAATTTACTGTAAACTAGTGATTCCCTTAGCCTGTGCAAATTAATCAAGATGACCTCTGCCTTCATTTTCAAAATATCTATTGAAATACCTACTTTGTCTTAAGATACATAAAAAAAATTATAAAAGATAGTTCCAACTCTCTGAAATGTTGTTCCATTCGAAAAGATAAATGTAAATATATGCACAACTAAAACATACACACACACAGACACACAGAGGAAACGGAAAGCGCTCAAACAAGCGCAGATAATAGATGCTATAGAAATTCAGAGAAGAGTGAATTCTGTATGGACATTGGAAAGAGGTCTTTTGAGGGATTTAAAGAGTGGGTAAAATTTAAGAGACAATAGAAAAGATCCTACAGATGGAAAAAAGGCTTCAAGTTAGTAATAGCGCTAAGACATGTTAAAAATAAACCACATATTCTAGGAAGTGGCAGGGTTCACATAGCTTGATTAATAGCTGATTACGTAAAGCATCAATTGGCAGTCTCAGCTTGGACTTGATCTATGGATAGAGGGGAGAAATTAGGAGGTTTTTTTATGCCAAAGAAGTACCTAATAAATTGGTTGTTAAAGAATGGCTCATTAATTCAACAAGTTTGTTGAGTGCCAGTGTACATTAGTGTCTAGGTTCTAGGAAATAGCAGTAAAAAAAAATGTATCATAGAAATGTATGAACTGGATTAAAGATTAGAGGCAGGAAGATCTTTTCAGAGGTTAAAACAATAAAACATGCCGGGCGCGGTGGCTCACGCCTGTAATCCCAGCACTTTGGGAGGCCGAGGCGGGCGGATCACAAGGTCAGGAGATCGAGACCACGATGAAACCCCGTCTCTACTAAAAATACAAAAATTAGCCGGGCGCGGTTGTGGGCGCCTGTAGTCCCAGCTACTCGGGAGGCTGAGGCAGGAGAATGGCGTGAACCCGGGAGGCGGAGCTTGCAGTGAGCCGAGATCGCGCCACTGCATTCCAGCCTGGGTGACAGAGCGAGACTCCGTCTCAAAAAAAAAAAAAAAAAAGACAATAAAACATGAATGAAATAGCATAGATGTGGGATGGTTAACACAGGGTGGAAAAAGGTAAAAGGAGAGAGACATTTCAAAAGATGTATCAACAAGGTATATGAGAGACATTTCAAAAGATGTATCAACAAGGTATATGAGAGACATTTCAAAAGATGTATCAACAAAGTATCATGGGCCGAGTACAATGGCTCATGCTTGTAGCCCCAACACTTTGGGAGCCCTAAGTGGGTGGATCGCTTGAACTCAGGTGTTCAAGAACAGCCTGGGCAACATGGTGAAACCCTGTCTGTACAAAAAATACAAAAATTAGCCCAGCATGTTGGCATGCACCTATAGTCCCAGCTACTTGGGAGGCTGAGGTGGGAGGATCGCTTGAGCCTAGGAGGCAGAGGTTGCAGTGAGCTGAGATCATGACACTGCACTCCAGCCTGGGTGACAGAGTGGTCCCTGTCCTCCCTCCCCCTCCAAAAAAAACAAGGTGTCATGAATAGGATTCACAGACTGTAAGAAAGATGATTTGGTGGGAGCAGAGCTTCCTGGCATCGGATTCAAGTTTTCAGCTTGCATTTTAAGACTTCCACTTTCACTTCACGTGGAGTGACAAGTACCAGATTTACTCTCCCACCTGAGACAATGAAGAAACAAGATGAGATATATGTAATAATTTCACAGAATGTTTTCATCAGAATAAAAATTTTTATTGGCTGTTAGTCCATGAAGAACAATGATTCTTGAGAGGAAAACAAACAAAATGACCTCTGTGATTGGCCCAGCATGTGGCACAGGGAGAGGAAAATGAAGTTGGAGCCTGGCATTCTCTCTGGTTAAGAAGTCAGAACTGAGAGGCCAGGGAGGCCAAGACAGCTAGAGTCTGCAGGGAAGAGGCAGGTGGAGGGATACCAAAGAAACAGCTCTGGAGATCTGCAGCAATCAGCACATGAATGTAAGAAAACTGTATGAGGCCAGTGAAAGAACCACCTGAAAGTATTAGAAGGAACAATTCATCGAACCTCATGCAAGGGTAATGCCTAGTCCAACCAGCCATTTGTAGAAAACAATTCATGGAGCAGTGGGCGTAGTACTCAGAAGAGTTTTGCCTCAGTAGTGGGAACTACTTAGCACTAACACTGCCTTGGTACTGCTTAACAAAAGCCATATCCAGAAGGATAAGGGTTTCTTAGTAACAACTATGTCCCAGAACAAAGCTCAAGAATACAGTAATAGAAAATGTGCCAGGCGCGGTGGTTCACACCTGTAATCCCAACACTTTGGAAGGCTGAGGTGGGTGGATCGCCTGAGCTCAGCAGTTTGAGACCAGCCTGGCCAACATGGTGAAACCCCATCTCTACTAAAAATACAAAAATAAGCCGGGTGTGGTGGCACACGCCTGTTATCCCAGCTACTCAGGAGGCTGAGGCAGAGAATTGCTTGAACCTGGGAGACAGAGGTTGCAGTGAGCCAAAATCGTGCCATTGCACTCCAGCCTGGCCAACAGAGCGAGACTCTGTCTCAAAAAAAAGAAAAAAGAAGAAAAGAAAAGAAAAATACAAAAATTAGCTGGGTGTGGTGGCACATGCCTGTAATCCCAGCTACTCGGGAGGTTGAGGCAGGAGAATTGCTTGAACCCAGGAGGCAGAGGTTGCAGTGAGCCAAGATCGCGCCATTGCACTCTAGCCTGGGCAACAACAGCGAAACACCAAAAAAAAAAAGAAGGAAGGAAGGAAGGAGGGAGGGAGGGAGAGAGGGAGGGAAGGAAAGGAAGGAAGGAAGGAAGGAGAAAATGTGCATCACTCAACAAGGTAATAGTCTTCATAACTCGCATTAATTCAAGGTTATCCTGCATGCAAATATGTGTGAAAATATAACACATAATGAGAAATATCAATTGACACTGAACCAGAAATGTCAGAGATGGTCAAATTGATAGACAAAGACATTAAAACAATGATTGTAACTGTATTTTATATGTTCAGAAAGTTAGAAAAAAGGTTAAGTAGAGACATTTCATGTAAAAAGAAAAAAACCACTATTCAAACATCTAGAAATGAAAATTAAGATTTCTGAGGAAAACACATAAATGGAATTAGTAGATTGGGCATTGCAGAAAGAAAGATAGTGGACTTGAACACATAACAATAGAAATTCAAAATGAAACAAAAAACAGATGAAAAAAGATGAGAGAGCTGTAGGACAATGTCAAGCAATCTAGTATATGTGTAGAGTCCTGACAAAGAGGAGGAGGTGGGGGGAGAAAAAATGTTTGGAGATGTAATTTTTTGAAATTTTCAGGAAACCATAAACAGACCTAAAATGTTTCATAAACATCAATCAAGAAAACTATACTAAATTTTCATATCACAAGTTGCTTAAAACCAGCAAGGGGGGGGGGGGAACAGTAAAATCAGCCACCAAAAAAAAAAAAAAAAAAGAAAAAGAAAAAAACAGACATATTACATAAGGAAGAAAAAAGAACAAAAATAAGAACAACTGACTTCTTGCAGAAATGATGCAAGCCAGACAAGTATTGGGAAAAAATATAAACTATCAAATTCGAATTCTATACCCAGATAAAATTATCTTTCTAAAGCAAAGATAAAATAAAGATGTTCAGACACATAAAAGCTGAAATAATTTATCACTGGCAGGCTTGCAGGTGAGAGATAGAGCTGAGAGGCCAGGGAAAGAAATGTTAAATAAAGTTCTTCAAGCATAAGAAAATACATACCAGATGGGAGTCTACAAAAAGGAATTAAAAAGCACCAAAAATAACAACTATGTTGAGAGTAAAAATATTAACAATGCATTGTAAGATGTATAACATGTAAAAGTAAAAGTTATGGCAACCTAGTACAAAGGCCTGAAGGTTTTTTGCAAAGCTCTTACATCATGTATGTAGTGGAGATGGAGTATGTTAAAGATGTGTACTGTAAACCTTGCAGCAACCACTAAAAGTACAAAACAGAATTATAGCTAATGAGCCAGCAAAGAAGAAAAAATGGAATTTTTAAAAATTCTCTTGGAATTACATCAAACTTAAAAGCTTCTGCACAGCCGGGCGCGGTGGCTCAAGCCTATAATCCCAGCACTTTGGGAGGCCGAGACGGGTGGATCACGAGGTCAGGAGATCGAGACCATCCTGGCTAACACAGTGAAACCCCGTCTCTACTAAAAAAATAAAAATACAAAAAACTAGCCAGGCGAGGTGGCTGACGCCTGTAGTCCCAGCTACTCCAGAGGCTGAGGCAGGAGAATGGCGTGAACCCGGGAGGCGGAGCTTACAGTGAGCTGAGATCTGGCCACTGCGCTCCAGCCTGGGCGACAGAGCGAGACTCCGTCTCAAAAAAAAAAAAAAAAAAAAAGCTTCTGCACAGCAAAGGAAACAATCAAAAGAGTGAAAAGGCAGCTTACAGAATGGGAGACTATATCCGCAAACTATTCATCTGAAAAGGAGCTAATATCCAAAATATATAAATGAACTCAACTCAATAATAAGAAAACAAATAACCTGATTGAAAAATAAGGAAAGGACCTGAATAGCTATTTCTCAAAGGAAGACATTCTAATGGCCAACGAAGGGAGAATGCTCAATAGCACTAGTCATCAGGGAAGTGTAAATTAAAACCACAATGAGATATCACCTCACACCTGTTAGAATAACTGTTATAAATTGCTGAATGCTAATAAATGCTGGCAGGGATGTAGAGAAAAGGGAACTTTTGTACACTGTTGGTGGGAATGTAAATTAGTATAGCCATTATGGAAAATAGTATGGAAGTTCCTCAAAAAGTTAAAAATAGAACTACCATATGATACAGCAATCCCACTACTGGGTATATATCCAAAGGATATGAAATCTGTGAGTTGAAGAGATATCTGCACTGCCGTGTTCACTGCAGCATTATTAACAATGGTCAAGATATGGTGCCAACCTAAATGTCCATAAACAGATGAATGGATAAAGAAAATGTGGCATATATACATAACGGAATATTATTCAGCCTTAACAAAGGAAGGAAATCCTGCCAATTGTGATGTGAATGACACCTGCAGGACATTATGTGAAGTGCAATAAGCTAGGTACAGAAGGACAAATACCATATGATCTCATTTACAGGTGGAATCTAAAAAAGTCAAACTCATAGAAACAGAGTAAAATAATAGTTACCAGAAGCTGGGGGAGAAAGGATTAGGGAGATACTGGTCAAAGGATACGAAATTAGACAGAAGGAATAAATTCAAGAGATCTATTGTATATCACGGTGACTGTAGATAATGAAAATTGCTAAGACAGAAGATTTTTCAGTGTTCTCACACAAAATATGATATGTATGTGAGGTAATACCTATGTTAAATAGCTTGACTTAGCCATTCCACAATGTATACGTATATAAAAACATCACATTGACTGGGTGCAGTGGTTCACACCTGTAATCCCAGCAATTTGGGAGGTCGAGGTAGGAGAATCGCTTGAGCCCAGGAGTTCAAGACCATCCTGGACAAATAGTGAGACCCTGTCTCTACAAAAAATAGAAAAAAATTAGCCAGACATGGTGGTCTGTGCCTATAGTCCCAGCTACTTGGGAGATGGAGGTGGGAGGATCACTTTGGCCTGGGAAGTTGAGGCTGCAGTGAGCTCAGATCGTGCCACTGCATCCAGCCTGGGTGACAGAGTGAGACCCTGTCTCAAGAACAAAAATGAAAAAAAAGTGTAACACAAATATAATAATTTTAACTTACCAATTAAATGTTTTAATTGAACCAAAAAAAACAAAAAAATAAAAACAGAATACAAAGGAAGGCAGTGGGGAAAAAAAGCAGAAAAAGAAACAAAGGAAACAAAAGAATAGATGACAAAATAGGAAACAAACAACAAATGGCAGTCTTAAACCCAATCCTATCAAAATTACATTAAATGTAAATGGTCTAAAAGCCCCAGTGCAAAGGCTGTACTTGGCCGATTGGATTAAAACATCAAGACCAACTATATGCTGCCTATAAGAAACCTACTTTTAATATAGACACAAATAAGTTAAAAGCAAGAGGATCAAAGAATCATGAGTTGCCTAGTTTAAAAGTAAAAATAATATCTGCTTTCAGGCTTAGAATTTTTAAATCATAGCATAAAGATAATCAAACTTTACCCCTCTATTTAACAAAAAAATAGGTTGCAGCTCAGTGCAGCAACTTAGATGGCAGGCTAAGGTGAAGGACTCTGAATGAAATGTCCTATAGACAGATTATAAACTGGAAGCTAGATCTCAAGGCAGATTTGGATGTTCTCAGAAAAGATATGATGGTTGTAGATTCAGGACATGATCAGCAACTGAAATAAAGAATATATAGTAGTGATCCAATGATAAGTATTTGGGGGAACACTAAGAACATTTATAAATGTTTTCAAATGTGAAAATCATATATCCTTTATGGTTTTAGAAGCATTAAAAATAAATTATTTATTTGGGGAGTATAAAATGTAATATTTTCCATTCTCTAAATTCATATTATAACTGAATTATTTATTGCTAAAAATTTTTACATTTATGTAGAAACCTGTCTATATAACATTTAGAACTTTATTAAAAGCCAGAATGGTTAAAAGTTAATTTTTTTCATTCATCATATTGGTTAGTAACAGCATTTGCGTTTTCTTTTGTTTTTTGTTTTGTTCTTTGAGACAGAGTCTCACTCTGTCACCCAGGCTGGAGTGCATTGGCATGATCTCAGCTCCCTGCAACTACCGCCTCCCAGGTTCAAGCTATTTTCCTGCCTTAGCCTCCCGAGTAGGTGGGACTACAGGCATGTACCACCAAACCTGGCTAATTTTTGTATTCTTAGTAGAGACGGGGTTTCACCGTGTTAGCCAGGATGGTTTCGATCTCCTGACCTCGTGATCTGCATGCCTTGGCTTCCCAAAGTGCTGGGATTACAGGTGTGAGCCACTGCACCCAGCCTGTATTTTCTGTATATGTAATAGAACACCACAATACATTTTCATGAGTATAAAGCAAGAGGTATGTGAAAGACAAGGATATATGATGAAAGTGAATTGTCCGGAAAAAAATACACCTTTAAAAAATTACTGCCTGTTTTACAAGACTGTTAGGACACTGTATAGTATGGCAATAAGTACAAAAACCCATTTGTAGATATGGAGTGTTACATATAAGATACATCATCTTTTAAAAATCATCAATATTTTTAAAATTTCTACCTACTTAACAAAAGCTCTACTCTATGATCATTGCAAATAGACACGTTCTGTAACATTTCCTAATAATTGCTGCTATACTCAGTGGTTTGGTGCTAATACATTTGAAATGTAGACAAGCTGTGGGGAAATGATACTTCAATCTTGATCTTTATTTTTCTAAGAAAAAAGTAATTCCAAAAAATTAGTGATATTTACTTTGAAAATGAAAGACTTTGAAAAAGTATTACTTTTTACTTAGTAATAGTACTACTGTAACTTCTTACTTTGAAAAAAAGCTGGCATTTCTTAGTTTTAGTCTTAGTTTATCTCTAAGTAAGTCATATTTTAACATAGATGGGGCCATGAAAGTAGTAAAGCAAGTAAAACAACAGAAAACCCTCCTCCTTAATGTTTATGAGAAATCAAACTTTCTTACCTGTTTATAATATCTAACTCATACCTTTTTACATATAAACAAATCTAACTGGAATTCTTTATACATTCCTAAAATGCAAATTGTATTAAAGTAGAATCTGAGTTATATTGAGTTAATATTATTTCTTTATGCCATCATTAATTAAATTATTCGACATGAGGCATTCTGAAGTTTGATATCCCTGTACCCACAGTGGACAATTTTTTCAACCCCCACAGTAATTTATATAGATTATTATTCTTTATGTCTAGATTAACTGATAATAAATGTCCAAGAATCAAAATATAGATTGAAAGAGCTCTTATGATGCTGGCTGTAAATTAAGCTGCCTCCCAAAACGGGTCATGCTACTGCTGCTTCAGTAGTAACAAAGACAAAGCCAACCTGCCCTAAATATTGCCAGGGCAGGCACAAGAGCAACAAAGAAAACCAAGTAAGTCCCAAAGGAAATCCCTCTTCCCCACTCCCATCGCTCCAGCTCCATCCTCCATTGGGAGGGGCCTGAAGCACAAGCATGTGGATAATTTCCTGATCCGCATTTATTTCATTCAGCCAGTTACGAGTCTCACTAAATCTGTGATCATTCAACTTGCTCTTCCCCGTATTGATTTTTCCAGATATATAGCTGAAATCTAGGCATACTTTCCATTACATTTAATAATAACAACAACAAGAGGAAAGAGGAGAAGGAGGAGGGGAAAGGTTATATGGTGTAATGCAGTTCTTAATGAATCCATGCCAATTTCTAATAATTACCTTTCATTTTCCTTCCTTGGTGCTTAGTTCCTAAGCCACTCAAAGGTCTTTCTAGATCTTTGATGTTGACCTGTTTTGGTAGTGTCTGGTGCCTCTTCTGTTTTGCTCAGGTTCCTCAAAGCACACTTCTAGCAATTCAGAAATTTCACACTTTTTTTTCCTGAAGTTTGCCAGAAGTATTTATTTTACAAACACATTAGTGGGACTTGAGACTCATAAAGAAGAAAGCCACAAAATCAACACAGGACCTCCTGTAACATCTGGTGAGCCAGGAGAATTCTGAAACAAATACACAATAATTGGCACTAAGCAAACCAGAGCAATAACACATGGCACGACAGCTCCTAGTACACAGCCTGGCTCATCGCAGCCACTTAAAATGCTACTTGGGGTGGGCCAGGTTGATGTAGCAGGTCCTCTTTTTAAGAGCATTTCAAGAGGTTGACATTGACAAGCTGGTGTCAGAGATTGAGGTTCTCTCACTTCAAGGACATTTGAAGTTATGTAAATGTATACACTTTTCTCAAGATAATATTGCCATTCACCTATGTATCCAAAGTTTCATCTATGATATGCTGTACTACGCTAAGCCATAACTGCCATATAGTTCCAGATCATTCCACTCCATCTAAAAGGCCTTTCTGAGTACCTAACAAATATAAACTACTGGGGGAAAAAAAGAAATATATTAGAAAAGTGAGGTGAAGGAATTCTCTTGGTTTCCACAATTTAAAAACTTCAGAAATTTCATACTCTGAGCTGTTCTAGTGCCTTTGAATGTTGCTTTTGCAGCTCGGAGTCATAAAATAACTCAGAATGGCAATAAAAATAACTTTATATGCTACTCTGTTTTTAAAAATAAAATCATTTATTCATTTTCTTTAAAAAATGACAGATGTTTTATGAAAATTTAGAAAATATAGGTAAGACAAAAGAGGAAAAAAAAAAAACCTGAAACACCTCACTATCCAGAAACCACTGTGAATATTTTGGTGTATGTCCTCCAGTGTATTTCAGTGGCAAAATCTGCATATGGTTGTAGTGAGTTTGAATGTTGGGGGTTGATCAAGGAAAAGACCAGACCACAAGATGGCAGTAGCACACAAGAGCTTTATTTGGGTGAGGTTTGGACAGATTGCATGGAAGGGGAAAGTCCTCACATCAGAAGACCTTCCAGATACAGCAGCAGGGCCACCACCATCAGGGAAAAAGGACAAGCAACCTCCCTGGGGAGAGGAGGATCAGAGAGGGGTTTGCAGGTTTGGGGATGTCACTTAGCAGCATAGTGAGGAGTCTCTTGGTCATAAATCCTTAAGGAACAGCAGCCATCTGGGGTCTTTCATAGCCCCCAGTTTGTCCTATATATGGCAAGAGGGTGTTGGGTGCAGTTTCACAGGTTCTGCAAAGCAGATGGGCTCTAAAAGGGTGAAAAAAAAGTGGGCTATATTTACAGCAATTGGATGTGCAAGAATTTGAGTTTGGTGCTGGTAGGCTTGAGTTAATGGTCCTGGGCTGTGGTACAGAAGTAAACAGCATGGTGGTCAATACACAGAGGCCAACTTGAGCCCATTTATTCAACAGTAATTTATTTATTTATTTATTTATTTTATTTTTTGAGATGGAATCTCACTGTCTCGCCCAGGCTGGAGTGCAGTGGCATGATCTCGGCTCACTGTAACCTCCGCCTTCCAGATTCAAGCAATTCTCCTGCCTCCGCCTCCTGTACAGGCATGTGCCACCACACCCGGCTAATTTTTGTATTTTTAGTAGAGACAGGGTTTCACCATGTTGGCCAGGATGGTCTCAAACTCCTGACCTCAAGTAATCTGTCCACCTCAGCCTCCCAATGTGTTGGGATTACAGGTGTGAGCCACCACACCCAGTATTCAACAGTAACTTAAAAAATGAAATTCATACTGACCACTGCTTCACAACACACCTTTTCCACTTAAGCTCTATAGACCTCTTTCTGGGTCTTTATGTCAATATTCTTCAACATTCTTCAAGCTTGTTTTTATGAAGTGGAACTTTTTTTCCCCCAATGTATTGTTTCATAGAATAAATATATGGAATATATATATACACACACACGTACTACACACATATCTATATGAAAATTATATATATACATTATATATATATGTGTGTGTGTGTGTGTGTTGGAAAGAAAAGAGTGAAATTCTGCTTGCTTTTGCCAGCTACCCCTTCTGGCTCTCTGTTAAAGTCTGAGGTGATAAGCCTCTGCTATAATAAAATATTTTAACAGTTTTATGACATTCTGTGTAATAAGATTACTTAATGACCTGTTTGGGGGAAATTTTGATTTTTTTCCCTAATTTTTCATATCATAACTTTGCTATGAATGTCCTTGTAAACAAATCTATACATATTTCCACAATTATTCCTTGGGTAAATTTTTTCAAAACACATGATATTTTTGTAGCTTTTAGATTTTTATTTTTTCTTAACTATGGTTATATTCTATCCCTGAAGCTGGCAATCACTTTTCTTGAGAGAAGGGAATGAAATAAAAAATCAGTTGGGCATTTATTTGCCTTTGTCACAAAAACACAGGTTAAAAGATAGGCCAGGTGGGCAGTTTTCAGGACTCCAGTTCATAGGAGGGGCCAAGACATTACCGAAAGGTAAGGAGATGGAAAAACTAGAGTCACCAGAATTCCTCTTAGAAAAAGTCTCAGTGGGTGGTTGGAAAGAATACCTTCATAAAGGGCTGAGGATGGGGAAAGAGAGACAAGACATCCTCAGGAACATGCTTGTAAAATAACATATTCGAGGAATTGCCTTTTATTCAAAGTCCTTTTACTTTTATTCAAAGTCCTTGAACTTTTATTGAAAGTTCAAACCACTGAGCTGGTTTGGCAAAGTGCATTGTACATATTTATTGGCCTCCTCCACCCTTGCTATAGTGCTCAGTGATACCTCTAAATATTAAAGAAATATAATATTAAACCAATTAAACTAGCATTAAAGTATAGCTTTTTTTAAAAAGTTCCAGATTAACAGCTTTGTATGTCCAAGGTTGCTCTGTTCCCCTGGGACTCATGCTCTCACTACTCTACTCTGTTCCACTCCTCTCTCCAGCTCTCTGGAAACCCAGTCTGAAGGAGCACCCACCACCTCATCTCTGCACAGGACTTCCCTTCCACCTCCCAGTCTTGACTTGCCTCCTCTGAGAGGCAGTATTTCCCTGCAGCCCTCTTTGAATAAAGGCTGTTCATTTCCTGTGCCCTATGTGTCTCCATAAAGAGAGTCCCCCACCTCCTCTTGCTGCTTTGAGGAAGTGTAAAGTAATGTACAGGAGTCATCTTCGTTTTGTTTTGTTTTTTTTTTTAGACAGAGCCTCAGTCTGTTGGCCAGGCTGAAGAGCAGTGGCACAATCTCAGCTCATTGCAACCTCTGCCTTTGGGGTTCAAACGATTCTCGTGCCTCATTCTCCCAAGTAGCTGGGACTACAGGTGCACACCACCAGGCCCAGCTAATTTTTGTATTTTTAGTAGAGACAGGGATTCGCCATGTTGGCCAGGCTGGTCTCGAACTCCCAACCTCAAGTGATCTGCCCACCTCAGCCTCCCAAAATGCTGCGATTACAGGCGTGAGCCACTGCGCACAGCCAGGAGTCATCTTCGACCAGATGAAAG
This sequence comes from Macaca thibetana thibetana, assembly GCF_024542745.1. Classification (NCBI taxonomy): domain Eukaryota; kingdom Metazoa; phylum Chordata; class Mammalia; order Primates; family Cercopithecidae; genus Macaca; species Macaca thibetana. The sequence continues at coordinate 142,374,809 of NC_065578.1, read as the reverse complement.
ACAGCAGTGCTGAAAGATAACAGCCCAAACTCTGCCCATGTCCTGCATTGGGCCCACTTTTCACAGACTTGATGCTCTTCATGGTGTTTTCTACTTAGCATGGTTCCCTCCAAGAACTTTCTCAGCAGTCCTTACCAAAAACAAATCTGTTGTTAGACATGTTGCTTAGGCCGGGTGTGGTGGCTCACGCCTGTCCTAGCACTTTGGGAGACTGTGGCAGGCGGATCACCTGAGGTCAGGGATTCGAGACCAGCCTGGCCAACACAGCGAAATTCTGTCTCTACTAAAAGTACAAAAATTAGCTGGGCGTGTTGGTGCATGCCTGTAATCCCAGCTACTCAGGAAGCTGAGGAAGGGGAATCGCTTGAACCTAGTAGGCGGAGGTTGCAGTGAGTTGAGATCATGCCACTACACTCCAGCCTGGGTGACAGAGTGAGACTCTGTGTGAAAAAAAAAAAAAAAAAAGACATGTTACTTAGAAACAGCAATAATGGCAACAACAAATAACCTGATTAAAAATGGGCAAAGGAACTGGATAGACATTTCTGCAAAGAAGATATAAAAATGGCCAGTAAGCACATGAAAAGATGTTCAAGATTACTAATCACTAGGGAAATGCAAATCAAAACCACAATGAGATATCATCTTACACCGATTTGATGACTACTATAAAAAACAAAAACAAAAAGTATTAGCAAATATGTGGAGCAATTGGAACCCTTGTGAATTGCTGATGGGAATGTAATCGGCAGCCCCTGTGTAAAACAGTATAGTGAACCCTCAAACAATTAAAAATAGAATCACCATATGCTCCAGCAATTCTACTTCTGGGTATATACACAAAAGAATCGAAAGCAGGGACTCCAACGTATTTGCACAACCATGTTCATAGTAGCATTGTCCACAATAGCCAAAAGGTAGAAGTAACCCAGTGTTCATTGACAGATGAATGGATAATGAATGAGTAAACATATGCGATGTATATGTACAATGGAGTATTATTCAATTTGAAAAGAGAACGGAATTCTGACACATGCTACAGTATGGATGGGCCTTGAGGACATTATACTAAGCGAAATAAACAGTCACAAATGGACAAATACAGTATGATTCCTCTTATATGAGGTACCTAGTCAATTTCATAGAAACAGAAAGAATGGCGGTTGTCAGGGGTTGGGGAGAGGGGATAATGAGGAGTTAGGATACCAACAAAGGGCAGAGATAACCCCCGCTCATCGGAGCCATCCCCTCACCCTAGTTAGACACATATTCTCTTACATAATTTATTCCTCTTATTTTCTAAACTTAGCAGATATAATTCAGTGCCTACAGTTTCATTCGTGGGCCTCTTCCAATATTCTCTTTTCAAGATAGCAATTCCAAATTTGTATACTTTTGAGTGACTTTGCATCTAAATGTCTCCTTTACCCTCCCTTTAGAGCAGGCTGATTTGGGGAAAGAATACCTGATGAGTACTGCAAATCAGGACAGTCATTAGAGATTCTTCCCTGACGACATCTCAGTTTCTCTTTCCCTCCCTCCCTCTCTCCCTTCCTTTCTTCCTTCCTTCCTTCCTTCTTTTCTTTTCTTTCTTTCTTTTTTCTTTTCTTTTTCCCTTCCCTTCCCTTCCCTTCCCCTCCCCTCCCCTCCCCTCCCCTCCCCTCCCCTCCCCTCCCCTTCCCTTCCCTTCTCTCTCTCTGTCACCCAGGCTGGAGTGCAATGGCATCATCTAAGCTCACTGCAACCTCCACCTCCCAGATTCAAGCGATTCTCTTGCCTCAGCCTCCGGAGTAGCTGGGGCTATAGGCGTGAGCTACCAAACCTGGCTGATTTTTGCATTTTTGGTGGAGATGGGGTTTCCTCATGTTGGCCAGGCTGGTCTCGAACTCCTGACCTCAAGTGATCCACCCTCCTTTGTCTCCCAAAGTGCTGGGATTACAGGTGTGAGCCACCATGCCAGGTGACATCTCAGTTTTGTAAGCATCAATGTGGCCTCTGCTCTCTCCTTATAAAAACAGTTCTTTTCCCACTTTCCTTGCAGCTTTCCTGCAGCCCTTCTCCTCATCAAATAATTATTAAGTAAAAATTTTAAAATTTGGTGTTTTAATTATAAAAATGTATTCTCCTTATTGTTGCTATTATTTGAAAATTAAATGACCCCAAAATAGGCACACAGCAGACATAACTTGTTTTTCTCAGCTATTTGTAAAGGAGCTGAAAAGGTTAGATTAATCCAAGTAGTTTTACTTCAGATGTTGAGTACAAAATGGGATCCAAATTTGAGTGATAGTATTTTTCTTCAATCTGCCCCTTTTTAAAGGTATAATCCTGTTTGTTAAATTAATTTTACTTAACTACGGAAACAAATGTATCCAGACTGAAAAACTGGTTCCAATTTTTAAACTCTTCCATACTTAGTGTTCTCAGAAGATCAGGGACTGATGGGTCCTGAGAAACTATTTCAGTCGTGCCCTCATTTCTCTCCTGAGGAAACTGTGTTCAAAGATGTCTTAAATGATTTGATCTAAAGTCTTTCCGAGCAAGGTCTCAAGCCTGGCTTTCGGAATCCCAGTCTGCTGCACTGCTGGTTCTTTCCAACATCATCAACCACCACCTACCAACACTCACATTTCTCTTTGTGGACCTGACTTTAGAAAGGTTTGTTCCATCGAGCTTCACTTAAATAATAATCCTTTGTCAATTAAATATTCTGGTATCAGATAATCTCTGCTACCCTATTGAATGGACACAATTCCAGGCAAAAGGACAGAAATGCCATACCATTTCTTTAAAACGTTTTGACACCTTTAAACTGTTAGTTTCTGTTATTACCAGAGAGAACCACTAGAGGTCAGGGAGAACCGTTGCCCAGGACAGTGCTTCTGCCCTACCACCTGCAACAGTCGGAACCCTCTGCATCTGTCTGTACAACAGAGAGCCCAAAGCCCCCTCCCCAAGAAGCACTTGGTCTTGTGTCCCACATACATAACTAATACCGTATCTTTTTTCTTCTGCCTACTTATGGATTTGAAGCTAACATCCTTCCCTGCTTAAGCTGGATTTTGCATTTTTTTAAATCTGCTCCTGTGATTTAAACATCTTTCCATCTGGCTACAAAGGCACATTAATTCCATTCCATTGGATTCCTCATATCCAAAAGTAAATGCTTTCATACATTTTTAATCAAATTTGATAAATTTTGGTGAAAATTCTCTCGATAAATTTTGATACAAATTTTGATGATAATGTTGATGAAATCTGATGAATTTTGGTGAAAATTTGATGGAATTCTGCACTCTTTTCATATAATGTAACTCTGACGGGGCCAAAGCCTTAGAGATATTAAAATGACCTCTAAAAATGACATAGTTTTTCATAGCTATATTATTTTAACATCATACTTTTTTCTCAGGCTACTGTGATGAACCAATGGCTTTTCATTGATACAATTTGTTTCAATTATTTCCGGTCATCAGTCCTTTTATAGTGATCAAAATGTCACAATTTAGCCAAAGGAAACTTTTAACTGGCCCATGTAGCTTTTTTACAAAAAAAAAAATTGCACAAAATATTTAAAGTATATTTGCTTTTTGGCAACAAGGTGCCCCAGGCCCATTTTGTACATCTGGTCCCAGATGTGAAATCTACCAATTTTCTAAGTCCCAATTTCTTTCAGAGAAAGAAAGCAGGGACCCAACCATGAGCACTGTGGGAGACCACAGCAGGCGGATCACCCGCCATGATAGTAAGACCCAACCATGAGCTCTGTGAGGTGCTTATCTGGCTTCGTGCTGGTGGGATGATATAACTTATGGGCCATTTCAATGGATGGTCATGGGAAAAGTATACAAACACACAGACAAACACATGTCTAAGAAGTTCACGGCCATTTTCAAGTTAGTCCCAGTATTACTTCACAACCATAATACTTAAATTCTTTTTTTTTTTTTTTTTTTTTTTTTTTTTTTTTTTTTGAGACGGAGTCTCGCTCTGTCGCCCAGGCTGGAGTGCAGTGGCGCGATCTTGGCTCACTGCAAGCTCCGCCTCCCGGGTTCACGCCATTCTCCTGCCTCAGCCTCCCGAGTAGCTGGGACTACAGGCGCCCACAACCGCGCCCGGCTAATTTTTTGTATTTTTAGTAAAGACGGGGTTTCACCGTGGTCTCGATCTCCTGACCTTGTGATCCGCCCGCCTCGGCCTCCCAAAGCGCTGGGATTACAGGCGTGAGCCACCGCGCCCGGCCAATACTTAAATTCTTAATCCTATACTCAAACTATGATTGTGCTTCATTTTCTTTTTAACGGATGACTCATATATTTGCCATTCTGAAGCTCTTGATTAATAACAAAGCTAACATAACCATTTATTTATTTTAGATCCAAAACAGGTCCAATAAAATAAATAGGTCCAAAATAGCGATACTGTACTAATACTAACTATAAAGCCACTAAGTAGAATTCCAGTGTTTATTTGTAACTTGCCTTTGTCCTTAGAGTGCAGGACATGGAAGGTATAGGATACAGAATACAATGACTTTGATCTAGAGTACTCTGAAATAAATCCTTACTCCGTGGGTTACAGAAGTCTATCCAAATGTTTCATTTTCAGTTTGAGTTCTTAGGATTTTAGCTTTCACTTTCTGCTTAGCGTCTATGTGGGGCCATGGGTAAAAGGGTAAGTCAGTTTTATCAGGAGGACAAATAGAAATATCCTAACAGTTCAATTTTCAAAGTACCAGTAAAAATTTCATTTATTCACTGTCTGCCTCACCTCCAATGACTTATTGCCCGGAAATTATATGTACAAGATTTACATGTGCATAAAAAGCCATATAAATCCACTCTGACTTCCAATATTCAATTCCTATGAATATATTTAGGAGCTACAGTTTCATGTATCCAATTAAATTTTAATTATACTACGTCCTATCCTAATATGAGAGCTTTATGACTTATCTTCTTCCTCCCTGCACCCCAGATTCCAGTTTTTCTTTTTCTGTGTCATATATGACAGCATTCCCTTCCAGTTAACACAGTATACATGTTAAGTATCATCATATCAAATCACAGTTATAAACTATAATATTTATTTAGTTTTACAATATGTTTACATGTATATGCCAAGACACTTTTCCTTGTTGCTGGGTTTTTTTTCTTTTTCTTTTTTCTTTTTTTTTTAAGATGGAGTCTTGCTCTGTCGCCCAGGCTGGAAGTGCAGTGGTGTGATCTCACCTCACTGCAGCTTTCATCTTGTGGGTTCTAGCGATTCTCCTCCCTTAGCCTCCCAGGTAGCTGGGATTACAGGCACATGCCACCATGTGCGACTAATTTTTGTATTTCTAGTAGAGACGGGGTTTCACCATGTTGGCCAGGCTGGTCTTGAATTCCTGACTTCAGGTAATCCGCCCGCCAAGGCCTCTCAAAGTGCTAGGATTACAGGCGAGAGTCACAGTGTCCGGCCCCTTGTTGCTGTTTTCTAAATATAGTAGCAATTATTAAGATAGTTTAATCTGGCCGGGCGCGGTGGCTCACGCCTGTAATCCCAGCACTTTGGGAGGCCGAGGCGGGCGGATCACAAGGTCAGGAGATCGAGACCACGGTGAAACCCCGTCTCTACTAAAAATACAAAAAATTAGCCGGGCGCGGTGGCGGGCGCCTGTAGTCCCAGCTACTCGGGAGCCTGAGGCAGGAGAATGGCGTGAACCCGGGAGGCGGAGCTTGCAGTGAGCCGAGATTGCGCCACTGCACTCCAGCCTGGGCGACAGAGCCAGACTCCGTCTCAAAAAAAAAAAAAAAAAACAAAACAAAAGATAGTTTAATCTACCTAGAGGGATGTAAATATATATAGTATAATGGCATACTGTTGGCAAGGGAGATAGAGACCAATGCAGGGTTTTCAGGTTTTGTCAGAAATGTTCTTTTAACTTATAAAGCCATAATTCTGACCTGAATTATCTACATGGGTATTTTTCTATTATCAATATTATTAAGGGCAGATAGCTCCATTGTTTTTTAAATCTTCAGTGGCTTGTGGATACATACAGTCCAATAAGACATACTTCCATTACATTGTTAAATAATTCTTTTAAATGTTACGTATTATGCTTTAAAACTTTATCCACGGGAGACTTCTGATTCTGCTTCTGATACAGAATGATTTAAAAGACTTTTCAATCTGATGATAACACAGATATAAATCTGTGCACACACAAATAAAAATTGCATTCTACTGTGGTATCAAAGAGTGTTGAATGCAAGACAGCCTTGGTGCCCAGGATTCCAGAGAAGGGCATGCCTTTCATGGGTGGGCAGCGAGCTGCAGCCATTTCCACGCCTGGGCAAGTCGCTGATCTGGGAAGGGCTGGGCAGAAAGTGGGCTTTTTCCATAATGTGGGCTCTTTTCTGAAAAAGTGGGCCTGGCACTCATGCACCTCTTCTGGCATGAGGAGAAGCCAGCCATGCTTTTATAATAGTTACAGTGTGGGCTGGAAGGACAGATTGGAATTTGGAAAAGCCCCAGATAAGAAAATAAACAAATCACACAGCTCCGTGATGCCACCCTCAGCCCCACAGTTATGCTGAGAAAGCCTCAGGAGGAAGCCCTGCAAAGCAGAGCTCACATGCTTTCTCGTGCATCCACACAGCGGTTGGTGCCTGGGCTCTGCTGAAGTTGAAGCCAAAAGTGAACCCAAAGGCCCACGCTGCGCTCCATCTCCTCCCAGCTCAAAGCCCCGCAGGACCAAAGGCTTTGGGCCCTGGACCATGATGGCCCAGAAGGTCCCGGCTTGGGCTAGCCAGAGGTGAATGCACTCTGATTAGCGCTCCGGCCCAGCCCCACCCCAGCTGGCCAGTAAACACATGAAAAGATGTTCAAGATTACTAATCACTAGGTTTTAATGGTCAGTCCCTCAGGACAGCTACCAACAACAAAAAGACTTGTTCTTGAATTTTAAAAATTCTTCAGATTCCACAAGAAACAATATATGGAAGACCCTTGTTTTATGATTCTAGGAAATTCTAGTTGTAATGCCCTTTAACTGCAATTCCATGATACATTGTATTTATGTCAAGTCTTTGCCCTTTATCTTTAGTGTAGAACTCTAACCCTTCAAAAAAGTGCTGTGCCTGAGATTTCTAATTGTGCATTTTACCGGGCCTGCATGATTATCACAGATATGTATTTGAGGAGGAAAACACTTAAAACTTAAATGTAAATGTTAAGTTTCTTTTTCTACTACATCATCTACTTTTATCACTTTTTGAACTAAAAGGTATTTAATGTGGAAGGCCCCAATAAAAAATAATCTTTAAAAAAATAAATGTTTTAACTTAAGAAAAGATAATTTTTTACCATCTTTTTTTTTTTTTTTTTTTTTTTTTTTTTTTTTAGGCTGCACCAAAAACTGAAGCTTAGCTGGTATACAAGAGTGGCCCTATCACCATCTCTATGCCCCTCACCTTCCTTCTAAGTTGCAATCTTTGGAAAATTAAAAATATTTTCCTATCTGGTTCATGGTTTATAACTAGCTCTTATCAGCCAAGGATGTACTTCTTCTTGAGTCTGAATCTATCTTGTAAAAATAGATTAATTGTTTTAAACAACTTTGATTCATACAGTCTCAGGTCTATCTATGTTCTCTCACTCTAAATTCACACATTTATTACAAAACGAAAGAGTAAAGAGTAAAACATGAGGTCCTTATGTCTACAAATGGAAACTTGGTTTTCAATTAAATATGTATAGCTGTTTCTATGCAAGTCATTCCAAATAAGCAATTCTTTTTAAGCTTCTGAGGTCTCTACACATTTTTGAACTCAATAACTGATGATGTGTTTTCATGAATCTTATCTCTCCAATGTCCTTGCTCCTTTGGAAAACAAGTTTCAAATTCTTATCAATAAAGAAAGATTCCTCCAAGAGGTGAATGTTGTGGGTTGTCACTCAGCATTCTTCTCACCCTCCTTCCAGTGTGCAGAGTCTAGGAACTGAAATCATGATCCAGAGTCCCTCGGGTACTGGAGGAAATTGAGCAAGTTAGTTTGGCTAATCAGGTGCACTCCCAAGAGCTTTGGAAGGCAGAGGGGGTGGAAGCCATGCTTCAGCTGTTTATGCTGCTTCTGCTGACAAGGGCAGTCCTGCAGGTGTTGGGATTTTTTGTGCCAGAATGCCAGTGTCTGGTCCTCAGTCTCACGGGTATTGAGAAAAAGAGGAGGGGGTGCCTGTGTGTTGCCAGTGCAGACCAGCAGTCTGTTATGGATTGAATTGTGCCCCAAACCTCCCAACTCATAGGTTGAAACTCTAACCTCCAGTACCTTAGATGTGATTGTGTTTGAAGATAGGACCTTGAAAGAGGTCATGAAGGTTGAATGAGGCTGGGTGAGGTGGTTCACACTTCTAATCCCAGCACTTTGGGAGGCCAAGGCAGTGGACTGCTTGAGCTCAGTCCAAGACAAGCTTGGGCAACATAGTGAAACCCAGTATCTACAAAAACTACAAAAAATTAGCTGGGCATGGTGGCTCAGGCCTGTAGTCCCAGCTGCTTGGGAGGCTGAGGTGGGAGGATGGCTTAAGCCCAGAAGACTGAGGCTGCAATGAGCTGAGATCACACCACTAAACTCCACACCCTGTCTCAAAAAAAAAGTATGTGCATGCGCAGAACATAGGTGATGTTAGGACAGAAAGAAAGCGGCCATCTGCAAGCCAGAGAGAGAGGCCTGAGGAGAAACCAAACCAGTGGACACCTTGAACTCAGACTTCCAGCCTCCAGAACTGCGAAAAATAAATTTCTGTTGTTTAAGCCACCAGACTGCAGTATTTTGTTATGGCAGCTCTAGCCGACTAACACACAGGCAAGGCTGGGACTGTAGCTAACTGTTGGGATTTCAGAGCTTCCTAGGTGGCAACTGAAGTGGTAATGTCCTTATAGCTACCAGGTCCAGTGGCAGCCTCCTGGTGCCCAGCTTCCTCACTACAGCACAAGTAACAGCTCAGTGGTCATTCTAGGAGTTACACTGGAGATGGCCCAGCCCAGAGTTTGCTATTCTAGCTCTTTGTGAAATGTGGAAGCACTGAAGTCCGCATATCAAATCCTACATCCACATAGCCATCTTAAAGGCTCAGGAGAGGAAAACGAGTTGTTATAGTCCATTCAGGCCACTATTAAAAAGCATCATAAACTGGATAACTTGTAAACAACAGAAACTTACTTCTCAGAGTTCTGGAGGTTGGGAAGTCCAAGATCAAGGTGCCAGCAGATTCCATCTCTTGCTGCATCCTCATATGGCAGAAGGGGTGAGGGGTTTCTCTCTCAGGCCTCTTTTTATAGGGGCATTAGTCCCATGAGGGCTCCATTTCATGACCTAATCACCTCCCAGAGGCCTCCCACCCCTGATACCATCACCTTGGGGTTAGAAATTTAACACATGAATTTGGGGAGTGGGGGATGACACAGACATTCAGACCATAGCATTGGCATGGAACCACAGGACCCCTGGAGATTGAGAAGGGCATAGGTGATCAGGGATTCAAGGGTATTTGCTGAGTCATAACCAGTAGAGTAGAATGTTTCCAGTGAGGGCCTATAAAGAACTATGGAAAACCAGCTTCAAACACCTGGTAGGCCTTGTGGGTGAGACAACGCCTCGGGCAATACTAGTGATGGAAGATGCTTTCTGCACTCTTCTCTGTTTTGGCCCTGGAAGAGTCAGAAACCAGTTTACAAGCTTGGGAGACTGAGAAACCCTAGGTAGGGGAAACAGAAGATAATTGTTGTTTCTCCCCAGTCCTCATTCCCTCACCACCACCGCACACAGGTACACACCCACATGAGGTGCTGCCTGAGTGAGGAGAGAGTAAATCAAGTTCAAGGTTCTGAGTATTACATGGAATTGAACATTACATGATTTAGGATTATGTAAATTAAGACTGTATTTACAACTTTGGGACTTATTACCTCTGTGTGAACAGAAAAAGTACAGGACTACCTAAGTTTTTGCCAAAGAGCAAGAGATTCATTCTCTGCACAGAATAACTTGTAGAGAGACAAAGAAATGCAACATAAAGACAGTTTCTGATCACATCTCCTTAAATTCTGCTTGTTCACTCGTTATAGAGACTTAATCTGGAGATCAATTTTTAATTGTTCTAGTGTTTTGCCTTTAAAGGCAAACTAAATGTTGTTGTGATGTTTGAACAGTATTTTGTACCGACAAAAGCGCATTTTAGGGCCATGGATGTTCTACCTTCATCTCTATTTGTATTAGTCCGTTCTAGCACTGCTACAAAGAAATACCTGAGACTGAGAAATTTATAAAGAAAAGAGGGTTAAATGGCTCACAGTTCTGATGGCTATACAGGAAGTATGATGGCTTCTGCTTCTGGGGAGGCCTCAGGAAACTTACAATCATGGCAGAAAGTGAAGGGGAAACAGGCAAACATGGCCAAAGCAGGAAGACGAGAGAGAAGGGGGAGGTGCGCACCACACACTTTTAAACAACCAGATCTCACGATCACTCACTCACTCACTCACTATCACGAAAACAGCAACAAAGGGATGGTGCTAAGCCACTCATGAAGGGCCACCCTCATGATCCAATCACCTCCCACCAGGCCCCACCTCCAACATTGGGGATTACAATTCAACATGAAATTTGGTGGGGACATAGAACCCAAACCATATCACCATTTGATAAGCAGCCTAGGGGTCTTTGAGGTCGGTTTTGTGCACAGATAAGGGACTATAAGGGTCTCTGTTTATAAAGTAATAGTTGCTTTACCAAAGTTACAAATCAACAAATATACTTTCTCTTAACCTTTTAAATTCAAATTGCATACTGTTTTAAACTGTTTACAAACTCTATAAAATTTCACAATTACTGTAAGGAGGCACTTTTACTGTTTACTTAATTCTCCTAAACATTTCAAGCAACTTTTACAAATTTAATATTTGACTTTCTTTTCAAGTACTTCAATTCTATAACAAAACTCTAAGTAATTGTTATAAATAAGGTAAGTTAAATTTATTTTCATATGCATTTCACCTGAAATTGAATTGGATATAAATTGTATATACTATTTTACATATAAAGACTATATGTTTATAAGATTAAATATGTCATTATTTATTACGTAACAGTTAAAGTGTAAATCAATTACTTGATTACATTTTTTTTTTTTTTTTTTCTGAGACAGAGTCTCACTCTGTTGCCCAGGCTGAAGTGCCGTGGCACGATCTCAGCTCACTGCAACCTCTTGCCTCCTGGGTTTAAGCGATTCTCCTCCTCAGCCTTCTGAGTAGTTGAGACTACAGGCACATGCCACCATGCCTGGCTAATTTTTGTATTTTTAGTAGAGACAGGGTTTCACTATGTTAGCCAGGCTGGTCTCGAACTCCTGACCTCGGGTGATCCACCCGCCTTGGTCTCCCAAAGTGCTGGGATTACAAGTGTGAGCCACCACACCCAGCCACACATTTTTACTTTTTTAGAAATGTGGTAATGCTCAGAACTCCTAGCCTCAAGGGATCCTCCCACCACAGCCTCTGGAGTTGCTGGGATTACAGGTGAAAGTCACCATGCTGGCTCACATTGTAAGTTGGAATCACAAAACTAACTTCTTTTGCATCCTAGTGAACTAAATTGTCATAAACATTGTATGTGCTTATACCAACATATCCACATTATTCTTAAATTTAATCACAAACTTGAATGTTACAACATTAGCATAACTAACAATCTGTTATTTTATACTTAAATATTTTTTTGAGATGGGATCTCACTCTGTCAACCCCCTTTGGAGCGCAGTGGCACAATCATAGTTCACTGCAACCTCCACTTTCCAGGATCAAGTGATCCTCCTACCTCACTGGGACTACAGGTAAATTTTTGTATTTGTTTTTCTATTTATAGAGACGAGGTCTCCCTGTGTTGCCCAGGCTAGTCTCAAACTCCCAAGCTCAAGTGATCCTCCTGAATAGCTGGGATCACAGGTGCGCGCCACCACTCCTGGCTAATTTTTTGTATGTCTTTTCTTTGTTTGTTTCTTTTTGTTTTTTTGTTTTTTTGTGGAGACGGAGGTCTCACTATGTTGCCCAGGCTGTTCCCGAACTCCTGGGCTGAAGCTATCCCCCTGGCCTCTCAAAGTGCAGGGATTACAGGCGTAAGCCCCTGCTTCCGGCCCTTAATTCTACATTAGCCAGAATTCAAAGGCATTTACCCACTTAAGAAAATAGGGCACTCTCAGCTTGTTGAGATTCACAGTACACTGAGAATGCTTATCTCACAGAGAGATATTCCTGAAAAATCACGATTTTAATGACTGCGCCATATGCTGGCATGTCTGCACCAGAATTTCCTTTGCCTCTCCCTGTTGGTTTGCTCCACTTTTTCACTGAGTCAGACCGTTGAACACCGTGGACATACTGTCTTGCGTTTCCGAATATTTCCTAGAAGGATACGGACGTTTCCTGACTCACGATAAACATTTTCTGATCGTCTTTCCAAAACCTTGCCACCAGTTTGCACTCCCACGAATCCCGTTACCGTGACTATCTCGCCATACCCTCCCTAGCACTTAACGTGATCTCTAGTATCATTTACCATCGTTGCTAATTTGAACATGAGCAGATGGAGTCCTATTATTTGCGGTCATTAATTTCGCAGCAAGTGCAGTTGAAGGTGTTTTGCATGTTCATTGTGCAGTGCACGCTGTAGTCTGCACCCTTTGGCCGGCAGGTGGGATGCAGGGCGGGGCTGGCGGAGCGCACCCGCCGCCTGGCAGGCCAGTTCGGAGCGGAGTCGCCGCCATCCCGGGCCCCACGGCCAGGGGGCGCTGCGGCCCCCAATCCCCCGCCCCGTCCGGGCTGGGGCGGAGGAGCGGGCGGGGAGCAAAGGTTGGTGTCTCTGCGCTCGGACCTTCGCCAGAGGGGCCGCGGCATGATGACGGTGGGAGCTAGGCTCCGAAGCAAGGCGGAGAGCAGCCTCCTGCGCCGCGGGCCCCGAGGGCGAGGGAGGACCGAGGGGGACGAGGAGGCGGACGCCATCCTGGAGCACCTGGAGTACGCCGACGAGGCGGAGGCGGCGGCCGAGAGCGGGGCGAGCGCGGCTGTCGAACGGGGCCCCGGGGCCCGGGGCGCGCGGAGGGTGCACTTCGCACACCTGCCCGAGCGCTACGAGCCCCTGGAGGAGCCGGCGCCGAGCGAGCAGCCCAAGAAGCGGTACCGGCGGAAGCTGAAGAAGTACGGCAAGGTAGGGGCCCTGCACCGCCACTGTCCGGAGGGCGCGGGTGTGGTGCCTCGCGGGGGAGCGGGAGCCGGGTCCTCACCGTCGACTCACCCAGTTTCTCCGGGCTACACCTGCGACCCCCTCCACCCCCGCTCCCATTCCCTCGCGGGAGGCGAGCCGCGAGTTGCGAGTCGTGATAGAAACTTAAATCGGAGGTTGGGCTGGGTGGTCCCCTCTGTGCCTGCTGTTGCGCTCCTGGCTGCTTAAGAACCTTTCTCAAGGGGCTCCCACCAAGGTGGTTCTTATGTAAGATCAGGAATCAGTGTCCCTGATTACAGATGGGAATACTGAAGCGTGAGCGCGGCAGGTGACTTGGAGAAGGTTGGCCCAGGTGGAAAGAAAGAAATTGCAACCCAGTGTATGTGTTTTCCAGTAACATCCTCTCCAGGATATCCCATTAGTTGAGAAATGTTTGGGTTATTCTCCCAGATATTCCCAAGGTTATTTCCAGGGCCTGAGAGCGCAACAAATACATAAATAAGCGCTTGTTGAATTTGTTTTTCTCGTCTAGCCAACCATCAGTGTACTCTGGGGCCTTCAAAACATTCTGCCATTTGTCTCGGGGAAATGGGGTTAGGAAGGGTGAATGTGGGAGAAAAGGACAGTTTCCTTCTCAGAAATCAAAGCCCAGATGCAGTTCCTAGGTGTCTCTGCCTGGAAGCACTGGAAGCTGCTGCCGGAAGCTCTCCTGGCCTGGACAAGGCCACCCAGAATAAAGTCACAGAAGTTACTGTGTCCTGGCCAAAGGCCATGGGCCTCATCTGATTTATTGTCCAGTTATCTGTGTCACCCAGTGCCCTCTTATACCTGAAGCCATTCAGTCTCCATACCTGGGAGCTTAGGTTTATCCTCTTTAAAGTTATGTCAGCAGCTTCTGGAGCAGAACACAGGCAGGGGTAAAACTATAAAGTTGGGTCTTTCTGGCTTAGAGCCCTGCTAGGACGAATCATCTGTGCTTTGGGTCCCAGTTGAGCACAAAGAAGCCATCATGTCCCTCTCCACTGGTGAACTGATACTGCAGAAACCTCAGCTCAAGGACTAGGACTTGAAGATATTTTGGGGGCACTCATTATGCGTCAGGCATTGTGCTGAGCAGTAGCGCTGCGAAAATGAATACAGGGCAGCCCTGCCCTAGAGAAGGGCACAGCCTCCCAGGAAGACACTGACATAGCTGGGCACCACCGCTGGGGGCTTCAGGGCACAGAGCTCAGGCAGTTCGCTCCTCAGCGGTGAGCTTGTAAAGGCAGGGAAGTTTTGAAATCGTGGTGACATGAAAACTGGGCACAGAAGGATGAGTTAAGATTTCACCAGATAACAGCGAAGTGGTATGAAGTAGGTACACTTCATCCCCACTAGAACAGCTACTCCAAAAAATGTCCAGACAAACCAAATAACAAATGTTGGTGAGAATGTAGAGAAATCGGAACCATTGTACATTGCTGGTGGGAATGTAAAATCGGACAACCGCTATGGAAAACAATTTGGGAGTTCCTTAAAAAGTTCAGTGTAGACTTATTCTGTGATCTAGCAGTTCCACTCTTAGGGACATAACCAAAATAATTGAAAACAGGTACTCAAATCAATGTTTATGTACACATTTTAATAGAAGCATTATTTACAATAGTTGAAAGGTAGAAACAACCCAAATGTCCCTAAATGGATGCATGCATAAACAAGGGTGTTATATACATACAATGGAATACTATTCAGCCATAAAAGGAAGGAAATGTAGTAATCCATGCTACAACATGATGAACCTCTAAAAATATTATGCGAAGTGAAGTAAGCAAGACCCACAAGATCACGGATAGTGCATATGATTCCATTTGTATGGAGTGCCCAGGATAGGTCAACACATGGAGATGGAACACAGATTGGTGGTTGCCAGGGAATGGGGGAAAGAGGAATGGAGCACATCTGCTTAATGGAGTATGTTTTTTTTCCTGAGGATGATGAAAATGTTTGGAACTAGATAGAAGTGGTGGTTGCACAACATTGTAAATGTACTAAATGCCACTGGGCTGTACGCACTTTAAAATGGTGAATTTTGTGTTATGCGAATTTGCCTTAACTAAAACAAATGAAAAAACCAAGATTTCAGTGGCTAGAGAAGTGGTGTCATCTGAGGTAGAGGGGCCATCACAAGCCCAGCTGTGAGCATGAAAGCTCTAGAGTGTTGCACACTAGTTCAGTGGACCCAGGAGGCCAGGTGAGAGGACATCGTCAGGTTAGGGTTGGATCTCTCCTTTCTGCCCTTCAAAAGAGTGACTTCAGCTTCTACTTTCTTGGAGCCAACTGAGAGGGTCACCAGGCTCAAACATGAAGAAATAAAGCAGGCAACCCCTCTTTGTTCCCCTAGACCCCTGCTCCCCTCTGAGAGAGTAGTTGGGTAGAAAGCTCTACTCAGATCAAAGAATTCCAAATGCACACTCAAATGACCCTGAAATAGTGGTTGAGAGATATTTTATGTTTCTTTGCATTTCATTTCTCAAATCTGTGTTTTTGACAATGTTCCATTTAATTAACTATTTTAGTAGATTTCTTTTTCCTAAATTACAAAGACAAAGTGACAAGCAGCTTTTAAAGTGTAACCGGCTGAGCAAAATGGATGTACAAATACCAAAAATGTCACGTTTAATGTAGGCAATTGTGGTTCTGATCTTGTTTATAATGGGTCACTCTTGATTGTTAAGCTTGTTCCCAGAAAATATGTTTTTCTTTTGTTATTTCAAACATGTAAGTAGAATTCCCCCAATGATTCTTACCACACATTTAGAGAAGTGTATCTCTTAGCAACATCACATACCCACACATGCACATGCCCCAACCCAGTGTCTCTTTGACACATCAACAGAGTAATGTCCAGGAAAGCAGTGTCTGGAGAAGACACAGACATTACTTGGTTCTCACAAAGCTCCTCATTTAGCGGGAGAGGTACCGAAGGAAACACCCAGCCTCTTCCTACATGCTCAGGATACAGTAATGAGCACAACAGAGTCCCTGCCCTCCTTCTGTTACTGTGAGGGACCCTGTAATGTAAACTATTGAAAGCTTGGCCAGGCGCTGTGGCTCCTGCCTATAATCCCAGCACTTGGGGAGGCCGAGGCAGGTGGATCACCTGAGGTCAGGAGTTGGAAACCAGACTATCATGGTGAAACCCCATCTCTACTAAAAATACAAAACATTAGCCGGGTGCGGTGGTGCATGCCTCTAATCCCAGCTACTTGGAAAGCTGCAGCAGGAGAATCGCTTGAACCCAGGAGGCAGAGGTTGCAGTGAGTTGAGATTGCGCCATTGCATTGCAGCCTGGACAACAAGAGTAAAATTCGGTCTCAAAAAAAAAAAAAAAAAAAAAAAAATCAAGTAAACCAGAAGTCATAGGAAATTATAGTCTTAACAAACTTTCCCAAACAGACAACAAAAATCTGGTTTATGTATTACCACCACAAACCTAAATTGCTATGTAATAAAAAGAAGCAGATGTTATTTAGCAGTAATAATAGCTGACATTGGGGAGCACTTACATGGCCTGCAGTTTGTGCCGGGCCCTGTTCTCAGTGCTTTCCTTGCGTGATCTGATTTACTCCTCTTAACAACCCGATGAGGTAGTTACTAAATATTCCCATTGTATAGGTGAG
Source organism: Macaca thibetana thibetana (assembly GCF_024542745.1). Classification (NCBI taxonomy): domain Eukaryota; kingdom Metazoa; phylum Chordata; class Mammalia; order Primates; family Cercopithecidae; genus Macaca; species Macaca thibetana. Next base: position 142,357,891 of record NC_065578.1, on the reverse strand, counting down.
GAAACTGAGGCCATGGGAATTAAGTAAGTGATAGAGTTGGAATTCAAGCCCAGGCCATGAGTAGTTAACTAGAAGCTTACATATTGCCTTTATTTAAAAAGGGAAATAGAGTATGGGGGTTAAGGTCATAGGCCCTGAAGTGAGATTTCTTTGGGATTGAACTTCAGCTCTGCCTCTAGCCAGATATATAAATGTGGACAGATGTAATCTCTCTGTGCTTTGAATGATTGACATCTGATAGACAAAGGCCACCAGGGACATACCAGTAGCCAATCCATGTTAAGTTTATGTACTTAGGGCTACAAGGGAGAGTGCATGCCAGAGGAATTGTGGGGTCTTCAAAAAGTGGAGATCTCAAGTAATGAATTGAATGTTTGAGTCTGAACTGAAGAGTTCTTTAAATCTAGGAGATACTTGTAGTCATTAGAAATGGATGAGACCATCTAAGGAGAGATTGTAGGGAAAGAGAGAGAGGAGAGACCCAGGACTGAGTACTGAAGAACACCAACATTTTAAAGTCCATTAGAAGGGATAATTTAGCAAAGAAAGCTGAGGAGGAGCTCCCAATTTAGGTAGAGGAGAACTAAGAATATGGAGTCAAAGAGGCCAGATGATTATTTCATAAAGTACATCAAAAGCTGCTGAGAGGTCAGGAAGACAGAAAAGTGTCCACTGGGTCAGGCAGCATGGGGGTTGTAGATGGCCATGACCAGACAGTCCCTGCATGGGTTGGGGTAGGAGTCAGAGGGAATAAAAAGTACAGACATGGAGGCAGTATATGTGGTTGGCTCTTTTGGCTGGCTTGGCGTGATGGAGGCCAGAGACTGGGGCAGGAATATGGAGTCAAGGTGATACCCGAGCATGTGTGTAAGCTAATGGGATCCAATGGAGAGGAAGCGAATGATGGAGCTGGAGAAGGGAAAGCCAAGATCAAGGTGGGAGAAGGCACCAACAGCAAGTATCAAGGGAATGGCCTGGGGGAAGAAGACCACTTTCTCCACTGTAACACAGGCAACGTGGGAGAAGCCAGGAGCAGACACAAGCAGGGCTATAGAGAGTGGTGGAAGGTGAGCACGTTCCCTGATGATGTCTGGGTTTGGTTTTGTTTTTCTGTGAAAGATGAAGTGGGATCATGTCATGAAGGTATGGAGACTTGGGTGTGTTCGTGTGTGTTGCAAGTGGGGAGGCTTAAGAAGGGAAAAGTATGAGGCAGTACCCGGGGGAGAGAGAAATTCATTCTACTGGACAGATACGGAGGTTTTTCAGGTGGTGTTGGAAGTCAAGGTGAGATTTGTGATTGTGATCAGGAATTTTAAGTTAAACCAGTCTGAGTGGTTATGGTAATATGGAACAGTCAAAGGACTGAGAGACAAGGTATGTGGCCTAAGGCACAGGTTGTCTGCATGGACATTGATGTCACCAAGAGTGATGACAGAAGTTGAGGTAGGGAGGGGAAGACTGTGGGCAGCCATGCAATAAATGGTGGTGGTGGTGTTAATTTTTCTGTTGCAATCCCATTTGAGCCCTTTAGATGTCCCCTGTCTAGCACCTGACATTCTCTGAATGTCCCCTATTCAGCCTTATAGAAAAGGAATAGGAGGAGTGGTTACCAAGAAAGCATCGCCCAAGCCTGACCGTCAAGGAGCTTATAATGGTATTGGAAATGCTGGACTTATATGGATATAGCAGTTAGAAAATGGCAGAAGACTACAAAGGGACAGATGTGTGGGTCAGACAGAAACATGCCATTGAGGTAGAGGGAGGAGAAGATGGGCTTTCAGATAAGGTGAAGGAAGGAAAATTTAACCCAGCCTTCTGACGGCCCAGTAATTTTTAGCTGGAACAGAGAAAAGGAATGATCTTTGGTTTAAAAAAACAAAACAAAACTGCTTAATTTTAGAATTAGCAGCCTTACTGCTGTTTCCAAGAAGGTCTTTGAATTATCTGGAAATAAGCTGTGCTTGAAAGCACGTTCCAAGGGGATGATGTCTACTGTGAGCCCCCACATATTCTTAGGCTGGGGGTGGGCACCTTCCACCAGAGATGTGGGAATGTGGTAACTTGCTGATTTGTCACGGGAGAATCAGGAAAAATGATCTTTATGTATGTTACCGTGACTCATTTTTTTTTTTTCATGAAAGATGGCAGAATTAAAAATTGCCTACCCTAATCCTTTGCTTTTCTCTTTTATTCCTAAAACTAGAATGTTGGGAAGGTCATCATCAAAGGATGCCGCTACGTGGTCATCGGCCTGCAAGGCTTCGCTGCAGCCTACTCCGCCCCGTTTGCGGTAGCCACCAGCGTGGTATCCTTTGTGCGCTAATGGGAGCTGCTGCGGCAGGTGCCACCAGAGTGAATGGGAGCCCCTGCTGTGGGAACTTTGTGAATCCTGGAGCATCTCAGACTTGAACATACAGCATACTTGGAAGAGAAAACATGCCTTTCTTTGTTGAATCACATTAGTATGATGAATGAGTCATCCCTGCCCATCTGCTGAGCTTCTCACATCTCTCGGTCACATGTGGATCCAATGGTCAATCCTGCATCGAATTCGTCCGAGGTTAGGTTTGGGAGTGGAGCTAGTGTGCTAAAGCCAGAGCCTTCACGTGAAGGTGGCAGGCACTGGGGCGGAAGCCGACACGCAACAGATCCAAGCAGTGTGGGTGTGCAGCAGAACAGTGATCTTGAGGGGAGGAAGAGGATGTTACTGGAGTCAGATGATTTGCTGTATTCTCCTGAAAGGTCGTAGGCTGACAGGCGCTCACATTCTTTAGTTGCCCTCAGAACTGAGGCAGCTAAGGAGCTGTTTATTCCTCAAGTCGTGCTCCCCAATCTCCTTCCTCTACCACTCTGTCACCAGTTTAATTACAGGCTTGAGAAGAAGGAAGAAAGAAAAGATCTCTTGATGCTTTGAAAACTGTGTTGGCAGTGTGGCATGACTGTTTAAAGTAGATAAAAGCTTGTCATTTTACCCCATCCCTGCATGACTGTGAAGCTGGCGAAGAAGGAGGAAAAAGGGCAAGATTGGACGCAGGCTGGGTGGCTGGGACAGGTTGGCTGAAGGACCACTCTGAAGGGCTCTTGTGCCTGGCATTGCCCACTTCAGCCCAGCCACATGTTTGCAGCGACTAGAGTCCCTGCAAAGGTGTGGCTGGCTGTGGTCAGGGCCTACTAGCACCATCAATGCACTCTCGCCATTGGCTCAGCTCCTCTCCGCCAGTCCAACTAAGAGTGCTTTGTCCTGGGTGGGACATAGGGGCTGAGAGAGATGGGGGGAGACATAACACCCAGGAATGAAAATACAGATTTAGAGAAGAAACCAGTAAGTAGGAGACAGACGTGAAGGAAATGGAAACGAGGCAAGAGGATGTTGTAAGAGAGAAGTTGGCCATCCAGGAACTAGTTCTGGAGCATCAGTGTCAGGGAGTTCAGATAGGCTGGGCCTGTGCCTCTAGGTAGGGACAAGGGAGGCTGGGTGGCCAGGGCTGGTGCTTAAAACCCCTGAGGCCATGAACTCATTAGCTGCCTTTATAGCATCTTTTCTTCTTCTGTGCTGCCCAGTTTGACCTCATCTCACCTGGATTCAAAGGGTAGGGTGGGCATGGGTCTTGGGCCTGACACCCACCAAGGATGACCTGTGGACTGCCATGGGACGCTGAACAGGGAGATGAAAGAAAGGAGGTCCTCTTACCATACCCCTCTGCCAACCCCCCATAGGCCACTGTTCTGACTTTGTTTCCAGAATATCCAGAAATCCAAAGGGGCTGTTGCTGAACAGTCTGCAGGATCAGTGACAGCACCTACGTGTTGTCCCAAGGCATAAAAGGGAGGCCTCAACACTGATGCTTCTCTGATCAAGCACGGCCAAGCCCAGACAGAAAGACAGACAGAAAAAAGGAAGGGATAGAGGAGAAGGTTGAAGCTGTGAAGCTAGACTGCACTTCACTTCCTGAAGCTTCAACTTCATGTTGAAGATTCACTGGGAGCCAATTCCTGCCTTGTTAATATTTGTGAGGAAAAGCGAAACAAGTGATCTGGTTTTAGCCCAGATGATGAAAGTGGATACGGCACATTTTCACACACGTGAGATCATTCTAGCTTGCCCCACAACACCGGGTGTCGGAGAAAGGGAGAGAGAGACATAAGTGGAAGAAAAAGCCAAGCATAGTGAGTGGGAAAAAGAGTGAGAGCCTGTGAGGGCTGCTGACGAGCCCCAGGCAGCCCACAAGTTCCTCGTGGGGAGATGGAGGCAGAGCCCAGGGCAGGGGACAGCTGCTGGGGCCTTTCCTTGCCTGGGAGTCTGTCCCAGGAAGAGCTTCCCCACTCCCATCCCCCAAATTGGAAAAACTGTATCGTCAAGCCTGTTTGGCCCTGAAATTCTTAAGAATCTGGTTAAGAATTAACTCAGTAATGTCAAAAGTCAAAACCTCCTAGGGGTTGTCCTGGGAGTCAGGTTCATGGGTACAGAAGATGAATCTCAGACATCGCTCAGCCTGAGCTGTCATTCTCTGTGACAGCACTGCCCTGGGTTTCTCTTACTCAGTTCCTGGAGTGTAAGCATTTGGATCATGTCACAGATTCCCTTTTTACCTTTTCTGTCTCTCTTTTTTTTTTTAAGTATCAGTGCCCACACCTTACTGAGTATTGAGTTTTAGAGCTTTCGCTTGATGTGCTTGACCAAGAGACTTCTTTTGTATCCTTTTCTTGTCCTATGATGTAAATAAAAGCCTCAATTTATGTAATGTTTCTGGCGTGAAGGGTTCCCAGCTCCTCACTTCCTAGCCTTGCCTGAGGGAGATTCCTGGAGTCCAGTCACACTGAGAGTTTGGCACAGCAGGTGATGACCTGTCGGGAGACACCTCCCTGGGAACCAGTAGGAGCCCACAGGTGCTCCCCAAGGACCCAGTGGAGAGAGAGACCCCCGTTCACCTGGGAACTCTGCATATGTGTTAAAGGGGACAGTTCTCTCTAAGCCAGCAGAACAGGCTTTGACTTATAGGAGCCTCACTCAGCTCATGAGTTTGTTAAAAAATGGACTGGGCACAGTGGCTCATGCCTATGATCCTAGCACCAAGGCGGGCAGATTGCCTGAGTTCAGGAGTTCAAGACCAGCCAGGGCAACATGACAAAACTCCATCTCTACTAAAATATAAAAAATTAGCTGGGTGTGGTGACACACTCCTGTAATCTCAGCTACTTGGGAGGCTGAGGCAGGAGAATTGCTTGAACCCAGGAGGCAGAGGTTACAGTGAGCCAAGGTCACACCACAGCACTCCAGCCTGGGCAACAGAGTGAGACTGTGTCTCAAAAAAAAAAAAAAAAAAAATTCCAGAACCTCCAGCTCAGATTTAGAGAGCCTAGCCTGGGGACAGGAGCTGCATTGCCCACAGGCTGCTGAGAAAACTCCAGTGCACCTGTTCCTCTGCCTCAGCTGGGAAATGCTGGCCACTGGGGGCCTGCTGCACAGTGCATCTGCCAGTGGGACTCCCAAGTGGGAGGCTGGGCCAGCGAGGGACCCTGCCAGGTTCCAACCCTGCACTGCGTACATGTGGTATGCCTGCTCACCGAGTCCTCACGGAAGTGACAGAGTAGGTCTTGGAGGTGGGGAAGGTGGAGAGGAGAAGAGTGGTCCTGGTAGCCATCAGGGCCCACTGGTCTCAACCTGCTGTTAGGCTTACAGCAAAGCAGAAGAGAGGGACCACTGTGTCTTCAGCCACCTTGGAGTCATCTCTGCTGCCCCTCTGCCCAGCACCTGTGTCTTGTCAGAGAAGTCCCGACAGCATTTGTGACCAAGAAGCAGCCAGAGGCAGGACTTGAACTCGGACCGCTTCCTCCACCCTCCAGTAATCTTCTAAGGAATGGTAGTCTTCCTTAGCAGAAAACAGTTGCGGCCTCAGGAAACAGTTATTGCAGTGTTAGAGGTAGGCAGCTGTGGTTATGGGGTTTGCACCCATGATGTCTTTCCAGCCCCTGACTTCAGGAGTACAGAGGAACTGAGTACTTTGGGAGGCTTAGATGGGCAGATCACTTGAGGTCAGGAGTTCAAGACCAGCCTAGCCAACATGGTGAAACCCCGTAAACTCAATGATGCCATCACCTCCAGAATGTTTTTGAACATTTGATACATCATCCCAGAAGCTTATTCTGTAATTACACACACACACACACACACACACACACACACACACACACATTTGAGAGGTTCCATGGTTTTGCCAAAAACCCAGATGGTTCTTGAGTGAAAAAAATCTCTACTGCATTGACCATTCATGGGGAAATGTGGGAAAATAAAAAATACATAGGGTGTGTGTTTATTATTTTTTTTCTAGAGACAAGGCTGGTTTTGAGCCAAACCACTCCAAGGAACATCATAGCCGAGGGAAAAGGGGATCACTTCTGATCTACGGGGCTCCGTGCCTGAGCCTACTGAGTGCACCAGCCACCCCGCGCGGAGGAAGGCAGAACAAAGGCTTTATTGCTGGAAGCCTCAGGCCAAATCTCCGCCTCGAAATGCTTCATGCTTTCTACCCTTCAGCCTTGTCTGGAGACACAAACTAGGATTAGAATAAAGCACCTTGAGGATGGGCTTTGCTTTTTAAAAAAGTGTTTCTCAGGTAGTTCCTCTTGCATAACCTGTTGACAAGGCTCTAAACAGATGCATCTAGTTCAAACCAGACATAAAAATCCAAGCCAAAGGACCAGACAGAAATAGAGCTGAAGAGTTCACACTTCCTTTCACTTGCTCTTTAATTCCATGGTATTATTATCGTGTCCATGGTCACAGAGCTTAGAAGCAAAGATGCTTTCTGGCAAGGATGATGATTTTTGCATTTTGAGTTCTTAGAGTCAAGAAGAAAAAAAGCATGTAATTATAAAATATTTTCACAGCTATCATTCTCCTATACAAAATCAGACTTGAATTTGTCTTTCAGTGTTTTCATTTTGATAAAGCAATGAGCCATTCATAGAATCCCACAAGCCCCTGAATAGAACCCCATCTGCTTCCCCTGGTCCCAGTTCTGGGGCATGTTCATGATCACTGCGAACTAACATGCATTAAACATCCAGTAGGGACGAGGTGCAATGGCTCATGCCTGTAATCCCAGCACTTTGGGAGGCTTAGGTGGGCAGATCACTTGAGGTCAGGAGCTCAAGACCAGCCTAGCCAACATAGTGAAACCCTGTCTCTACTCAAAATATAAAAATCAGCCAGGCGTGGGGGCAGGCACCTGTAATCCCAACTACTCAGGAGACTGAGGCATGAGAATCGCTTGAACCCGGGAGGCAGAGGTTCCAGTGAGCCGAGATGGTGCCACTGCACTCCAGCCTGGGCGACAGAGTGAAACTCAGTCTCAAAAAAATGGAAATAAATAAACATTCAGTAGGTACACGAGGCACTGTGCTCGGTGGTTTAGCAGCATTTTATTCTCCATTTCATTCCCAATAACAGTGTCAATGAGGTAGATACTATTATGATTATCTCTGTTTTATAGATAATAAAACTGCAGTCGAGGAAACTTAGGGAATTTGGCTCTGGTGCTTTGCCCAGGAAGTGCTGAAATCAGGACCCAAGACTGCGCTTTCTGTCAGTTTCAGCTGCCTCTTCCTTCCGTTTCCTCTCAAGCTCCTGTCAACTGAAGGAAGAAAAATCAAGCTTTTAAAGCATTAAAGTCAATTTTATATGGAAATCTTCTAGACTGAGGCTTAAAGCCAAGGAGCAGCCCTTTAGAGAGGTCCCGTCAGGCTGCTCCAACATCGTGTTTCAGCCCATTGCTTATACGCAGGTGGTGGAGGTTAAATAGCTGCAAAATCACATCAAAGTTTGGGTTCAAGATCACATCTAGCTCCAGATTACAGAAGTGTAACCACTAACCGTTGGTAATTCCACCACCCAGATATGTGGTGATGGACGTTGGCTAGATCATTTGAGGTCTTCTACAGCACAATGTGAAGTGACCGTGGAACAAACCATAATCTTCTATTATTGCTTGTTTGGGGGACGTTATGTGTAGGAAACAGCAAGGACTATGATGATTTATCTTTTAAGGAATGTAGTGACTCAGGCAGGAGATATGGGGGTGCCCTGTGCTGTATCCTAGTTTGTCTTCAGGGCATCTTTCCAGAGAGTTGCATGTTGTCACAGAGTCAGGGGCTTCGTGAAATTCTGCTGGCAGGCAGAGTTAAGGGAAGATGATTTCTTACCTTTGCTGCTTTGGCTCACACTCCTGTTAACCTCCAATGACCACAAGGAAGGGAAAGCTTTAGATGTAATGATATCCAATATGCATTCCTCATTGCATTTATGTAAGCAAAATAGTTAGCAAGACTCCAATAAAGACTTGAGGTGCTGACATTATACTCTGGATTTTTGATGAGATTGCTTAGCTGTGGATTTGCCATGGTCAAAACACAGAAGGAAGCCTGTGAAGGGGTGTGTGACTCTCAAGTCAATGGGGTTGAATTTGCTTTGCAATTTTGCCACACTTCCTTGGCGTGATTTCTGCAGCTGCAGTAACTATTCCCACTGGCTGCAATTTTGTTCTGATGAAGCAAACCTCCGTTGTTCACCCCAGGGGCGCAGAAGCCACCTTTCGAGGCTCCATGGGCAGCAGGAAGCCACCTGCCTAATAGGAACAGTGTTGGCATTGGACCAGCTGGCTTCTAATCCTGTATCTGTGTGACCTCAGACAAGCTCTTCAACTTTGAATTTCATTTGCAAAGTAGATGGCATCTACTTCAGAGGCCTATTTGGAAGGTTAACGATGAAGTGCATTAAGAGCCTAACCCGCCGGGCGCGGTGGCTCAAGCCTGTAATCCCAGCACTTTGGGAGGCCGAGACGGGCGGATCACAAGGTCAGGAGATCGAGACCATCCTGGCTAACACAGTGAAACCCCGTCTCTACTAAAAATACAAAAAAAACTTAGCCGGGCGAGGTGGCAGGCGCCTGTGGTCCCAGCTACTCGGGAGGCTGAGGCAGGAGAATGGCGTGAACCCGGGAGGCGGAGCTTGCAGTGAGCTGAGATCCGGCCACTGCACTCCAGCCTGGGTGACAGAGCGAGACTCCGTCTCAAAAAAAAAAAAAAAAAAAAAAAAAAAAAAAAAGAGCCTAACCCGTAGGATATTAAGTGTTCTGCCTCTGCAACTGCCCCTAGCTGAAAGTCAGCTGCCTCTGACCTGTGGGAGGACAGGAAAAAGGTCTGAGAGCTAGGGGTAGGGCAGGGTGGTGGGGAGAGTACAGGGAGGGAACCAGGGTGTTCCCTCCCTGAGAGGGAGAGGAGGTGAGAGGGAGAGGAGTGAGAGGTGAGAGGGGAAGGAAAGGAGTGAGGGTGAGAGGGAAAGGGTGAGAGGGAAAGGAGGTGAGAGGGAAAGGAGAGGAGAGACACAACCTGTCTCCCCATCCATTTGTGTTTTTCTCTCCTTCCAGAAAAATTGGAGACCCAACTTTCCCTTTGCTGGAAAGCGAACCCGGCGGCAGGAGCTGCAGGGGAACTGGGCTGGGGGCTGTGGCTCAGGAATAGCAGGAGAGAGAGGGCTGGAGAAGACAGAGCCTGGGCCGGTTCAAGGCAGCGGGAAAGAAAGGGTTTGTGTGTAGCTTTTGGTCTCTCCCAGTCACCCCTGACAAGGAAGGACTCAATTTTTGCCCTGAACTCACTTCCCCTTCTGGTCGGCCTATGGCCTTGTTTCTGGACACCCAAACTCACCTTATCTGTAACAGGGGATGGAAGAAGTCCTGTCAGCTCCCCAAGGCACGAGGGAGCACAGGATAAACAGGCAGTTTGAGGATCAATGAGAAAACTCCTGGGCCCTGAGGAGGTGCAAAGGGGTCACTGTCACTGCTCATTGCAAACATGATGGCAACATACTTACTAATAGCTATTATGACAAACTGGAAGGCAAATATGCACTTTCCTTAATCTCTGAAAGTCTCTTCATTTGTGTATTTGTTCACTTATTCAACAAACACAGTTGAGCCCCTGCTGTGTGCTGGTCTCAGGCTAGATGCTGGGCCTGCTCCACTGGGAGGTGTTAGAAGGGAGGGAGCCCTTACGGCTGTGAGTCCTAGTGTCAGACTCTCTATTGAGGGCTGCAGTTTAGTGTACAGAGTGATGACTAGCGGGAGTGCCTTGATCAACCCCACATGAGAAGGAAGCAGGACTGGACAGGGGGAGAAATTGAGCTGCAGTGCACACCCAGCAAAGGTCGCAGCCCACCCCACCAGGAGCTCTGAAACCGGAATGGCCCTTCAGGGTTGACCCGACTTGCACTGGGATGGCCGGGCCATTATGTTAGGGAAGCATGGGCCTCAGAGAGCGAGAGTGACACCATTTTAAAATCAACTCTGGAGCCGGGCACTGTGGCTCATGCCTGTAATCCCAGCACTTTGGGAGGCCGAGGTGGGCGGATCACAAGGTCAAGAGACCATCTGGCCAACATGGTGAAACCCCCTCTACTAAAATACAAAAAAATTAGCCACGCGTGGTGGTGTGTGCCTGTAGTCCCGGCTACTCAGGAGGCTGAGGCAGGGGAATCACTTGAACCCGGGAGGTGGAGATTGCAGTGAGCCAGGATTGCACCACTGCACTCCAGCCTGGCGACAGAGCAAGACTCCGTCTCAAAAAAATAAATAAATTAAATAAAATAAATAAAATCAACTCTGTCGGCCAGGCATGGTGGCTCATGCCTATAATCCCAGCACTTTGGTTGGCTAAGGCAGGTGGATTACCTGAGGTCAGGAGTTCGAGACCAGCCTGGCCAACATGGTGAATCCCCGTCTCTACTAAAAATACACACACACAAAATTAGCCAGGGGTGGTAGCAGGCACTTATAGTCCCAGCTGCTCAGGAGACTGAGGCAGGAGAATCGCTTGAACCCAGGAGGTGGAGGTTGCAGTGAGCCAAGATGGCACCATTGCACTCCAGCCTGGGCAACAAGAGTGAAACCCCATCTCAAAAAAAAAAAAGAAAGAAAGAAAGAAGAAAGAAAATCTGTCTTAAAACTAGCAAGACACTTTCCTTGCCAGTCATGACCTATCCTAAGATGTTTACAGCTAAGAAAACTGTTTGATAATGTCTTTGAGGACAAACTCCTACAACAGAAAGTTCAGAGGTCCCAATACCCATAACAATATATGCTTTCAAGATAACTATAGTTATACTTTAATGTATTAATACACTAAAATGTTACGGATCGTTTTCTTTAAATCAATAAAATAAAAAAATTTCTCAGGCTGTCAGCGCACCTGAATGTAGGCACAGCTTAGCTTAGTGTTGACATAGGGAAGGCCCCACATAAGAAAAACGTAAAGACATTCCTCTGCGTGCTTTCTGAGGACACCCTACCCTGTAATGGAGTCATTTCAATAAACTCGCTTCTTTCACTCCACCCCACAACTTGCCTTGAATTCCTTCCTGTACAAAATCCAAGACCCCTTTTGCCAGTAACAATTATACCCGACGCTGATCAGCTGATGGATGAGCTGCCCTAGGACAGAGATACCTTCAGGCCAGGCAGCTCTGGGTTGCTGCGGCAATCCTTGAAGGGGCTCTGCGCTGCAAAGTTGTCTGCTGACAACACTCCCAGCAAGCGGCGCAGAGTCCTCGCTCGAAGGAGGATGTGGGTGGCACATTGATCTGTCTACCACACTGGCTCTGTGGAATCTGACTCCACAACTCATGGTGTGACCTTGGGCAAGAGGCTCAACATCTCTGATGAGTTTGCCCAACTGACAAATGGGGATAATACCACTTCCTAGAGCCATCAACTGGATGGAGTGAGTGAATTCTCACAAGAGTGAAACCCACAGAAAGAACTCGGTGTGTTTTGTCTTGCACACTTCCAGGCAACTATAATCCAGTAGGATGAGCATGTACAAGCAGGGATTGAGGGGGCCCTTAGGAAAGGCTTCTCAAAAAGAAGGGGTGTCCAAGCTGGGGCCTGCGGATAAGTAAGTGATGCCCAGGCAGAGGAAGTACAGAAGGGTGGGAGAGGAAGAGGGTTTCAGGCAGTGGTAGTTACAGATGCAAGACCCTAAAGGTGAAAGAAACTCGGAAGCGACAGTGTGGCTGGAGTGGGAGACCAGAGGCTGGCAGGGAGAGGGCAGTGGTGTGTGCCTCAGTCATGAACTGACCTTGGCAAACAGAAGCCTTTACAAAGGAGGTGCCTTCTGCTGCAAGCATAAAATAATAACCTGTTTGTTATCATAATAATAATAATAATTACTGTCAGGCCTCTGAGCCCAAGCCAAGCCATCATATCCCCTGTGACTTGCACGTATATGCCCAGATGGCCTGAAGTAACTGAAGAATCACAAAAGAAGTGCAAATGCCCTGCCTCGCCTTAACCAATGACATTCTACCACAAAAGAAGTGAAAATGGCCGGTCCTTGCCTTACGCGATGATATTATCTTGTGGAATTCCTTTTCCTGGCTCATCCTGGCTCAAAAAGCTCCCCCACTGAGCACCTTGTAACCCCCACTCCTGCCCACCAGAGAACAACCCCCCTTTGACTATAATTTTCCTTTACCTACCCAGATCCTATAAAACGGCCCCACCCTTATCTCCCTTCGCTGACTCTCTATTCAGACTCAGCCCGCCTGCACCCAGGTGAAATAAACAGCCATGTTGCTCACACAAAGCCTGTTTGGTGCTCTCTTCACACGGACGCGCATGACAATTACCTGTTTGCTCTCCTGATTGGTTGGGACTGGAGCCAGACCTCCTAGATAGCCTGAGCTTTAGAGCCATGGATGCTGGTTGGCAGGGAGCATAAGGAGACCTTGACCTCCAAAGCCAGGGAGCGGTGGGGCAGTAGCCTCCTCCTCTCAAGGCCCTGCTGAGGAGCTACACCATGAGGTCATCTCAGACACCTGGGCAAGTCATCCTGCTTAGCTGGGAATTTGGAGCCATCCTCAGCTGACACAGGAGGCAGAGAGAAAGCGTTTAGAGCTTCCCTTTCTGCCTGTTCTCAGGCCCAGGAAGCAACCTGAGCACTATACTGGGAGTCAGCAGAGCAATCAGCCACGTGTGACCTCGAACCAGTCACCCACCTGACTGAATCTGGGCATCTTCTGCAAAACAGTGAGGTTGAAGTAGATGGTACATTCGTCCCTCCCTGCTCTGGTATGCAAAGTCTGAGGTGTTTTCTCCTGTCCTGCCTCTAACAAAATCACCTCTCATTTTTTTGGATCATTGTCTTTCATTTCACAAGGGCCATTTCCTACTGGGCTCCCTCTTGACTTCTTAAGCAGCTCCCAAGGCCACTCTGACAATATCAGGCCTGCCGCCTCCTCTTATGCTGCCCCCAACAAAGGAAACAAGAACAATGGGAATCACTTTCCCAGCAGCCTCTGCCCCCCTGAGGATAGGTGTCTTGAGTTGTTTTGCTGGCCCCGAGGCTGTTTTTCCCAACTCCACCACCTTCTCTGCTCTGGGCTCCCTCCTGATCAAGGTTCCCAGTGGCAGAACGGTCAGGATTGGCCAGGAGAGGCCACCCCCAGCCTTCATCCCAGCCTCCCCACTCTGCACTTTAAATTCTGCTTCTCTCTCAAAGCAAGGGCCCCTCCGGGATGAAACCTTCCCTGATCTCAGCAGCTGGAATGAATCAGCCTCTGGACCTGGGAGCATGGTGTGTGTCCTGATTCTCAGCCCCTGTCTTATTCTGCTGCATATGAGAATTACCTGTTCACAGATGCGGCTTCCCCTACTGGCCCCAGCCTGATGTTTGCATATAGTGGGTGCTTCGTGCTTGGTTGGGGGAGGGAAGGAGGGAAAGAAGGCAAGAAAGGAAACAGTACAAATCTCTATAGGAGGCTTTGTACATCTAGGGCAACATTAGTCTCTGTTCATTGTTTTACGTTCAACATAAAGATCTGTAGGGAGTGTGTGGGCTCTGGGTACTTCCATTGGACAGCTCTGCTCAGGAACAAGGAAGCAGGCTGTGAGGGAAGTCTCCCCGGGTCACTGCTCACAGCCCTGGGAAAGCTGCTCCAATGGCCCTGCTGCTGCACTCAGGTACCCTTTGCCCAGAGTGGAGCATTCAGAAAGTGTGTGTGGGAAGGGTGGGACCCTCAGCTGTCCAAGGGCCGCCCTAGATGTGGTCCGGACGTGGATGGCATTTGTCCCATGTGTTGCCTGGCCTGACTGAGGAGCAGCAGGATGCCCAGGAGGAGCAGAGGGACAGGGAGCTGGGTTGGGCAGCGTGGAGCTGGGGATGGGGCCGTCCCGCAGGCCTCATGGGCCGTGTGAAGACTTGGCTCTTGCTCAGAGTGGGATGAGGCACTGCTGCAGGACTTTGAACAGAGGACGGCAGGGCCCTAAGGGGAGAGACGCTCATTAGTTCATCTCACAGACGAGGACACTGAAGCAGACAAAGTGACGAACTCACCCAACCCCCAGTCCCACTGCATCTGAGGTGTGACTCCCTCACAGCCCCCTGCTCACGACCAACCCTGTCTGTACTTACTTCTCCATCAGTTTGCTCCCTTGTTTGCAGATTCACTCCCCCAGCTCGAATGTCTGCTCTGTGAGGGCAGAGACCGATTTGTTCACAGCTGAATCCTCATGCCTTCAGTGAAGCCTGGCGTGGAGCAGGGGCTCTGTGTCCATCTGCTGAAGACTGAATGAGATCTTGTGATGTCTTAGTCCACGTGTGCTGCTGTAACAGAATACCACAGACCAAGTAATTTATAAAGAACAAATGTATCTTCTCACAGTTCCGGAGGCTGGGAATTCCAACACCAAGGCACTGGCAGGTTCAGGGGCTGCTGAGGGCTGCTCTCTGCTTCCAAGGTGGTGCCTTATTGCTGCATCCTCCAGAGGAAAGGAAAGCTGTCCCCTCACGTGGCCAAAGGCAGAAGGGCAAGAGGGGTGAACTCTCTGTCAAGCTCCTTTATAAGGGTCCTAATCCCATTCATGAGGGAGGAGCCCTCATGGCACAATCACCTTTTAAAAGACTCAACCCTTAATACCATCACATTACCAACACCTGAATTTTGGAGGGGACACATTCAAACCATAGTACTGATATAATAGGAAATGTGTATTTGGTCTCTGCCCCTGGTTCCTGTTACAGAGCTCCTAAAACTCTTATAATTTCCTGTGTGATCAGAACATCTTTTGTTCTAATGAGGCACCTCTTGGTGGGCTCCTAGATGTGGGCTGGGAATCAGAAAGAACAAGTCATGTTTAGAAGCTTGGAGATTTCAGCCCCATCACCCATCGTCTGAGAAGAAGGGAGGGGCTGGAGATTGAGTTAATAATTGATCATGCCCATGTGATGAAGCCTCCATAAAAATCCCTGAACTTCACTCAAGTGGGAGTTGAACAATGAGAACACATGGACACAGGGAGGGGAACATCACACATAGGAGCCTGTCGGGGAGTGGGGGGCAAGGGGAGAGAGAGCATTAGGGAAAAATACCTAATGCATGTGGGGCTTAAAACCTAGAGGACGGGTTGGCAAGTGCAGCAAACCACCATGGCACATGTATACCTATGTAACAAACCTCCATGTTCTGCACATGTATCCCAGAACTTAAAATAAAAAAAAATAAAATAAATGATTTAAAAAACGGAAAAAAAAAAATGCTTGAGGGCAGTATATATACCTCATTTACCCTGATGTGATTATTATGCATTGTGTGCCTGCATCAAAAATATTAATATCTCATGTACCCCATAAATATATACACCTACCATATACCCACAAAAATTAGAAACGAACAAAATAGCCATTCTGACTGGTGTGAGATGGTATCTCATTGTGATTTTGATTCGTATTTCTCTAACAGGATCAATTACACCCAACCTTAGCATCATACAATACACTAATGTAACAAACCTGCACGTGTGCCCCCTGAACCTAAAAGTTGAAATTAAAAATAAATAAATAAAATAAAACAAACAAAAAAAAATCCCTGAACTACAAGGTTCGGAGAGCTTCCTGGTTGGTGGACACGTCATGTGCTGAGAGGGTGGCACACCACAGTTCCTTGGGGACAGAAGTTCCTGCACTTGAGACCTTTCCAGACCTTGCTCTATATAGCTCTACATCTGGCTGTTCATCTGTATCCTTACTGTAGCTTTTATTAAGATAATAAACTGGTAAACATAAGTGTTTCTCTGACTTCTGTGAGTCAGCCCAGCATATTAATCGAACCTAAGGAACAGGTCATGAGAACTCTGATTTATAGCTGGTTGATCAGAAGTATAGATGACAACCTACCGCTTGGGATTGGTGTCTGAAGTAGGAGGCAGTCTGGCAGGACTGGTCCTTTAACCTGAGGGATCTGACTGACTCCAGGTGGCTCAGGTCCAAATTGATTGAATTACAGCACACCCAGCTGGTGTCTACCGGAGAAGTGCTTAGTGTGTGGGGAACATCTGGTCTCAGAGGTGTTTTGTGTTGAGTGTTGGGTGTGTGAGTAGGAAAAATACTTTGGCTTTGTTCCTATCTCTTGTAGTAAACAAGGACAGACAAACACAGATGGCCCAGAGAGGAGGTGCTGGCATGACCGGTGCTGGGTTCTCTCCAAAAAGTCAGCACTCAAGCTCCCATACAAATTCTGGGGCTCTATGCCAGCCTGAAGTCCAATATGTGGGTGTCTGCTTAGGGCCCTACCCTAACCCACCATGACACTGTACCTTGGAAAGTCAAAGAAGTGTGCTTGGCTCTATAGCGTCATTCATTACCAATTCCTTTCACCCACTGATTTATTTATGTTGAGGCAGGGTCTCTGTCACCCAGGCTGGAGCACAGTGGTGCAATCACAGCTCACTGCGATCTCAACTTCCTAAGCTCAATGGATGCTCCTGCCTCGGCCTCCCGAGTAGCTGGGACTACAGGCATGCACCACCATGCCTGGCTAATTCTTTCACCTATTTGGTCACTCAGACATTTAACAAATGTGACCTGACACCTGCTCTGCACCTGTCACTAGGCTGGGACAGTGCACAAGCAAACCGGGCCATGGTGCCTGCCTCCTTGCCTCCTACTGAGGGGCAGACCAAGGATAAAAGACAAATGAGTAGTCAGCTGCTATGGGAAAGCAAATGAGGGGGCCCTAGCCTCCCATGGATGAGCAGGGAGGCCTGTGGGAAGACTCGACAGCCTTGGGGCAGGCGCTCGGGGCAGGGGTAAGAGCTGCAAGGTTGTCAGAAGGGATGCCTTCAGTGCCTTCAGAAAGGTGGGAGCTCAGAGTGGTTGGGAAGGGAAGCCAGTTTCACTGGAGAGGGGAGAGGAAGGAAGCGGGGGTGGGAAGTGAAGGTGTCCCCTCCCCACTTCCCATAGGCTCTACTGACAGTGAGGGGAAGTGAAAGGGAAATTTTTGATAGGCTCTAAGTAGGGGGAGGCGTGGCAGTAGGATCCACTCCATGGTTTGAAAAGATCCCCCTAACTGCTATGGAAATAGGCTGGCTTGGGGTAGGCATAGCTGAAGCAGGAAAGAGTGGAAGAGGCCTTGGGTGGTCCAGGAGCAATGGAAAAGAGAAAGCCCACTGGAGCACTGTTGAGGAAACGGGTGCAGTGGCTCAAGCCTGTAATCCCAGTGCCTTGGGAGGCCAGAGTAGGAGCATTGCTTGAGGTCAGGAATTCGAGACCAGCCTGGGCAACATAGCAAGAACCCTGTTTCTAAAAAAATGAAAAATGTTTAGCTGAGCATGGTGACATATACCTGTAGTCCAGTTACTCAGGAGGCTGAGGCTGGAGGATCCCTCAAGCCCAGGAGTTTGAAGCTGCAGTGAGCTATAATTTTGCCACTGTACTCCAGTCTGGGCAACAAAGTGAGACCCTATCCCCATCCCCTTAGCCCCCCCACCCTCCAAAAAAGGAAAGGAAAGAAAATAAGAGGTGATAAAATTTGTCAATATAAGTGTGGGACTTAGGGAAAGTACAGAACCAAAGAATTCTCTAGGATTTTGGTCTGAGCGATAGGGAAGGCACCAACTGGAGGAAGAAACAGGAGAATGTGGAGTCTTTTGAGCCCAAGGCCAAGATTACTGTTTATTTGTTTAATTTGCACAATACTTCTATGCTGGGCCAGAAAGACAATGTGCAAAGCCAAGCTCTGGGGTTTTCTGCTGCAGCCAAAGTATTTCCTGTGCCCTTGTCATTTTTACCTTGGAACCTGGACAGTCACATGGTTGGCCCCATCCCTGACCTTGTCCTCCCTAGGGGAGACAGACACTTACTGTACACACGCTCCCCACTGTTGTCTCCTGGCTCTAGAGTCTGCTTCTAGGCACATTTCAGGCCCTCCTGAAGGGGACAGGAGTGGTGCCTTTTGTGCATTTAAGGCAGAGCTGAGTGGAGGAAATTAACACGTGAGCCTCAGTAAAATTCAGGCCCTGCTAGGTGCTCAGTATCACATGTCATTTAATCCTCATAAGTGTCCAGTAACATAGATGTTATTATCCTCCTTATTCAAATGAGGAAGTGAGACCAAGAGGCCTCTCCATGCACAAGGCCCCACAGGAGACTTCTCAGGCTGGGTGGATTCCACACCCTTCTTGGTCGTGCCGCCCCTCCAGATAGATCCTGAAACGCTTCTTCTGCTCTGGTTCCCCCACTCCCCTCAACACACACACATTTTATGCTTGTTGTCCAGGAGGGCTTTACACTAGGCAATTCCCCTTTCCCAAGCACTTCTCTTCCCATTTGAGGGTCTGTGGGTTCCCCATGTTGATTTCTCCAAAACTTAGGGAAGAAACAACTTTGTGGCTTCCAAATACAGTATTAGGTTCAGTGAAATCCCCCTCTCCTTAGGAAAATATGGGCAGCAATCTTTTTTTTTTTTTTTTTTTTGAGACGGAGTTTCACTGTTGTCTCCCAGGCTGGAGGCTGGAGTGGAGTGCAGTGGCGCGATCTCGGCTCACTGCAACCTCCACCTCCGGGGTTCAAGCAATTCTCCTGCCTCAGCCTCCCGAGTAGCTGGGACTACAGGCGCCCACCACTATGCCCGGCTAATTTTTTTGTATTTTTAGTAGAGACAGGGTTTCACCACGTTGGCCAGGCTGACCTTGAACTCCTGACCTCAGGTGATCCACCCACCTTGGCCTCCCAAAGTGCTGGGATTACATGCTTGAGCCACGGCTCCCGGTCAGACAGCAACTGTTACGCAGCCCACCCCCTTGTAATTCAGTTAAGGGGTGATGTTTCAGGCAGAGGCTGAGGGAAGGGAGAGCTGCTCTGGGGAAACAGAGTTTAGATGGATCAAGACTGGCTGGAGCCATAGGGTCACACTGTAAAAAGATGATCGCTTTTGTGGGGAGCCGGCCAGGTGGGCTTGGGCACAAAGATCTCTAGGGGCCTCTGCACCCAGGATAACACTGTGTGGTGGACCCAGACATGCCTGCAGATGAGTTCTTTTAAACCTTTAAGGCTTTAAATGTCCTAAAAGTGTTTTTGTTTGATTACTATTTATTGTTCATCTTCTGAATATTTAGTCACAGAAGATTTGAATGGAGGAAAAGAGGGATATGAAAAACATCGGTAATCCCACCACCCTAACATATGGTGATGGACATTTGCTAGATCATTTGATGCCTTCTCCAGCACACTGTGTAAGTGACCGTGTGGAATGAACCATAATCTTCTATTATTGCTTGCTCGGGAGGCCTCCAGTGTTCTCTTCTGGATAGATCTCTGCAAGATCTTTGCTCCCCAAACTGCACGCCACTGTGCTGTGCTGGAAGCATGAGAAACCAGATGACAAATGGGGTCTGCTGGCTTGGAGCTACTGTTTATGTGATGGAGGAGGCATTTAAAATCTATCTGGAAAGGGTAGATTACTTGATAAATGATGCTGGGACAATTTGCTATTTATGTAAAAAATAATAGTATAAATAGATCCCCATATCATGCCATATCCTCACCTAAAATTCAGATAGAACTGTGGGTTAAATTTTTTAAAAAAGTGTTTATGTAATATATGTTGAATTTAAACAGAACTCTTGTAAATTAAAAGGAAAAAAAAAGAACATTGCAAATACATCCTTAATAATAACAGAAATGCATATTAGCACAAAAATACACCATTTTAACCTATTCAATTGACTTAAAAAAATCCATTGCTGCGTTATACAAACCCTTGGCTAGAGCCAAACTTTCTGAACATGGTCCTTCACAATTTTTTTTTTTTTTGAGACAGAGTCTTGCTCTGTTGCAAGCTGGAGTGCAGTGGAGCCATCTCAGCTCACTGCAACCTCCACCTCCCAGGTTCAAGAGATTCTCCTGCCTCAGCCTCCTGAGTAGCTGGGATTACAGGCACCTGCCACCACACCCAGCTAATTTTTGTACTTTCAGCAGAGATGGGATTTTGACGTGTTAGCCAGGCTGGTTTCAAACTCCTGGCCTCAAGTGATCCGCCCATGTTGGCCTCCCAAAGTGCTGGGATTACAGGCGTGAACCACCATGTCCCACCATGTCCTTCACATTTCCATCTTTTCTGCCTTCGCCCATGATGTGACCAGCCTGCAGGACCACATGCCTAGGTCTTTTGTACTTTCCTACTTAAGAATTTTCGCCTTTTCAGGCCCAGCTGAAAGCTTTTTCTGAACCTCTCCCCATCTCCCTCTTCCTCTGCCTAGAGGACATTTCCCACCTCTGAAATCCCTTAGCTCTGAAAGTGTTACTGATTTTACATTAGCTTATTGAACTGCAGTTTACTTTATCTTTGTATACAAGGAATCCATTTTCCTGACTATAATGTAAGCCCTGTTTCTAAGTTGTTGCTGTATCCTCTAACAAACCTTTCTACATAAGGCCAGTCTTTTTTTAAAAAACTGATTTATTGGGATATCATTCACATGTCATACAGTTTACCCATTTAAAGTATATAATTCAATGGTTTTTACTGTGTTTTCAGGGTTGTGCAAACATCACCAAAATCAAATTTAGAACGTTTTCATCACTTCCAAAAGAAACTATGTACCCATTAGTGGTCAATCGAAATTTTCTCCCAACCCCAGATATCTACCAACCAACTTTTTTTTCTGTGGATTTGCCTATTCTGTGCATTTCATATAAATGGAATAATACAAAATGTGGCCTTTGGTGACCAGCTTCTTTCACTTAGCATGATATTTTCAAGGTTCATCCATGTTGTAAGCATGTATTAATGCATCATTTGTTTTCAGGGCTGAATAATATTCCATTGGTTGGATATATCAAATTTTGTTCAGCCATTCATCCATTGATGTTTGGGTTGTTTCCGTGTTTTTGTTTATTATGAATAATTTAGCCATAAACATTTGTGTACGTATTTTGTGTGGACATGTATTCTCATTTCTGTTGGATATACATCCGTGTTTAACATGTTTTTCAAACCATTTTTTTCCCTCTGTTCTCACATCAACACAGTAATAATGAACATAGAAGACTCCCATGACCTCAAAATATGTGGGGATTTCTCTCCACCAGCAAGCAAGCAATGAGTTCTGTAGAGGACACCCAAATGGTCATCCTCTAATTCAGTGCTGGTACTGTCTACTTGGAGATAATGTCAGATCTCACAGTTTGAGGAATCAGTCCCCCAAGACTGTGCCCCCCACTTTAGACCCAGTCACAAGTCTGGGATTCCAAAACTTCTGATCAACTAGCTTCAAATCGGGGTTCCCATGCCCTCCTGGATTAGTTTGCTGGATTAATTTGTGTTTGATTAGTTTGCTTGGAGCAGATCTCAGAACTGAGAAAAACAATTGTGTTTACAGGTTTATTATAAGGGCCATAACAAAAGATACAGATGAAGAGAAGCATAGGGTGAGGCATGGGGTAAGGAAAGCAGAACTTCCATGCCCTCTCCTGGCATGCCACCCTCCAGGGTCTCCATGTTCCAACTATCTGGAAGCTCTCTGAACCATGTCCCTTTGGGTTTTCATTGAGGCTTTATTACATAGATATGGTTGACAACCATGTAGAAATGTGATTGGACAAAAAGTGCCTGATCTAAACCCAGTAAGGTCTGTCTGTTCAGACTTTTTGTGGCCTCTCTGCATAGCATTCCTTTCCCCAGAGTTTGAGGCAGGACTGCTCCTGGAATGAGAGTCTTCTAACCAATAATTAGATTAAAGTCTTGCCTTGGGAAGGTGTAAAGAGGATGGGAGAAGGTCAGGGAGAGAGATTCTATTGCATGAGGCCTAAAACACCCCAACATTATAGTAAAAGACTGTAACAAGGGCTAGTGGAGTTATTAGCCAGAAACCATGGAGGAAAACCTAAACATATAATCATAATATCACAACCTATGAATGGAATTGCTGGGTCATTGGCAACTCCATGTAGAACATTTTGGAAAACTGCCAAATTTTTTCCACAGTGGCTACTTCATTTTATATTGCCATCAGGAATGTACAAGGGTTCCAGTTTATCTACATCCAGTTTATCTACAGCATTTATTGTTATCTTTTTTATTATAGCCATCTTAGTGGGTGTGAGGTGATATTTCACCATGGTTTAATTTGTGTTTCCCTAATGATTAATGATGTGGATTGCCTTTTCTTAGATATATTGGTCATTTATATATCTTCTTTGGAGTAGTACCTATTCAAATGCTTTGTTTTAAAATTGAGTTACTTGTTCCACAATGGTTGAGTTGTAGCAGTTCTTTATATATTCTGCATAAAAGTCCCTTATATAATAAGACCTACAATTTGCCAATATTGTCTTCTACTCCTTTCAATTTCTTGGTGGTGTCCTTTGAAGTACAAAAGTTTTTAATTTTGATTTGTGAACTCCAAATATCTGAGAGGGTCTCAGTTAATTTAGAAAGTTTATTTACAAAGTTTATTTTGCCAGTGTTGAGGATGCACGCCCATGACATAGCCACACAAAGTCTTGATGACATGTGCCCAAGGTGGACTCGAGGAGAGCTAAAATGTCCCTAATATCAAGCAAAACAAGAATTAACTGCATGGACTGAAGTAATCTTTTTGACTTATTGCTTAAAACATTGCTGATCCTTTGTTTTGCTTTTCAGAGTCTTGAAAGTTTTCCTTTGAGCTATTGACAGCTTTTAACAATTGAGTACACTCCTATGAATAAAATTTGGAGCATATTTGTTTCTCTCTACCTGATTTCTCCAGAATTTGGAAACTATTGGTGAGTATTCTTAACTTATGACAATATAGTTATTTGCATAAGTGCAATAAGAATCTGTACTCATTTGTAAGAGGACACAATTGGAGAAACTGGTTACTTTACCAAGACTTTGACTGGAATGGCATGCTTTCCTTAAAGAATAAAATCTGACTTATGCAGCCAATAAAAGCCCTTGGGAAAAGTGGCCTCATACTTTGTCTACAGAGTACCTGTACAAGGTTTCTGACCTGTCGTTAGTAAAGAATGTCACCTTCTGACAGGCCCAGGAGCCCTAGGAGGAGAGGTAATTCACCCAGTTCATAGGTATTTGATGGTACAAATCCATGGTGAGGCTCGGCTTTAAAAATGTCTTGAAATTTCTTCTATGGAACAAAGTTTCATCAACGTCAATTTTCAAAAGCCTATGTGAAAAATAATTATTCTTGCTGTACTTTATACAAACAATCTGGCCAGGTAAAATAAAGCAAGTTGGTCCTACCATGATTTGTCTTTAGTGAAAATGGGAAAAAAATGTTTCAAAAACTATAGCACACTTGTTAGATTCTAGTCTTGCTTAATGTTTTTCAATTTTTATTATTTTCTACATTTGGGCTGAACTATAATTTTTCCTGGCTACAAGTCTACAAAATAACATTTTCAATATTTTTCTTCTTTCTTTTCTTTTTTCCCCAATTTTTTCCTAATTTGAAATCACTGAAAACTAAGCGGTGCTTTCTTAAAGCCCTGCAAACTGAAGCTAGACAACTTAAACTTCAGAAGAAAACAACAGCAACCCATTTACATACATAAGCCACTTTCCAGGATCATTCTTTTGTTTGCTGTTGTTTTTCTCCCTTCCTCCCCTTATTTTCTCTTCGTAGTAAATGAGACTTCATAACCTGCTAAAAATGAAGTTTTGGGACCTACCTGTTTAGGAATAAACCATCCTTGCCATGAGAGATCAGATGAAACTTGAAATCAGAGACTCATTTTCTTCTAAAATGCTTTCTCCAAAAGATTTTAAAAAAGAAAAGGGGGGAAATGTGAAAAGAAAATCTTGGGGCCCCCAAATTACAAAGCTAAAGGTAAAAGTCAAGCTGGGAACTGCTCAGGACAAACCTGCTTCCCATTCTATTCAAAGTCATTCCTCTGCTCACTGAAATATGTATATCTAATTGTCTCCTTTGGAAAGGCTTATCAGAAACTCAAAAGGGTGTAACCCTTTGTCTCCCACCAACCTGTGACCTGGATGCCCGTTCCCTGCTTTGAGTTGTCTTCGTCTTTCTGGATGGAACCAATATACTTTTTATATATATTGATTTTGATGCCTTGTGTCAGGCCTCTGAGCCCAAGCCAAGCCATCACATCTCCTGTGACTCGCACATACACGCCCAGATGGCCTGAAGTAATTGAAGAATCACAAAAGAAGTGAAAATGCCCTGCCCCTGCCTTAACTGATGACATTCCAACACAAAAGAAGGGAAAATGGCCGGTCCTTGCCTTAAGTAATGACATTACCTTGTGAAATTCCTTTTCCTGGCTCATCCTGGCTCAAAAACTCCCCCACTGAGCACCTTGTGACCCCCATTCCTGCCCACCAGAGAACAACCCCCCTTTGACTGTAATTTTCCTTTACCTACCCAAATCCTATAAAACGGTCCCACCCTTATCTGCCTTTGCTGACTCTCTTTTTGGACTCAGTCCGCCTGCACCCAGGTGATTAAAAAGCTTTATTGCTCAAACAAAGCCTGTTTGGTGGTCTCTTCACACAGACACGCATGACATTTTGGTGCCGTGACTCGGATCAGGGGACCTCCCTTGGGAGATCAATCCCCTGTCCTCCTGCTCTTTGCTCCATGAGAAAGATCCACCTATGACCTCAGGTCCTCAGACCGACTAGCCCAAGGAACATCTCACCAATTTTAAATTGGGTAAGCGACCTCTTTTTACTCTCTTCTCCAACCTCTCTCACTATCCCTCAAGCTCTTTCTCCTTTCAGTCTTGATGCCACACTTCAATCTTTCTCTTCTCTTAATTTCAGTTGCTTTCCTTTTCTGGTAGAGACAAAGGAGACATGTTTTATTCATGGACCCAAAACTCTGGCGCTGGTCATGGACTCGGGAAGACAGTCTTCCCTTGGTGTTTAATCACGTGGGGACGCCTGCCTGATTATTCACCCACGTTTCAGAGGTGTCTGACCATGCATGGATGCCTGCCTTGGTCCTTCACGCTTAGCGGCAAGTACTACTTTTCTGGGGGGCAGGACAAGCACCCACAGCCCCTTCTGTCCCTGTCTCTACCCCTTCTCTGCTTTTCTGAGGGGGGCAAGAACCCCTGACCCCTTCTCCGCTTTTCTGGGGGGCAAGAACATCCTGACTCCTTATCTCCACACCCTGACCCCTTATTTCTGCACCCCAACCCTTTATCTCCACATCCTGACCCCTTTCCTGCTTTTCTGGAGGGTAAGAAGCCCCCAACCCCTTCTCTCCGTGTCTCTACTCTCTCTTTTCTCTGGGCTTGCCTCCTTCACTATGGGCAACCTTCCACCCTCCATTCCTCCTTCTTCTCCCTTAGCCTGTGTTCTCAAGAACTTAAAACCTCTTCAACTCACACCTGACCTAAAACCTAAATGCCTTATTTTCTTCTGCAACACTGCTTGGCCCCAATACAAACCTGACAATGGCTCTAAATGGTCAGAAAACTGCACTTTCGATTTATCCATCCTACAAGACCTAAACAATTTTTGTCAAAAAATGGGCAAACGGTCTGAGGTGCCTTACATCCAGGCATTTTTCACACTTCGTTCCCTCCCTAGTCTCTATTCCCAATGTGATTCCTCCCAAATCCTCCTTCTTTCCCTCCCGCCTGTCCCCTCAGTCCCAACTCCAAGCGTCGCTGAGTCTTTCCAGTCTTCCTTTCCTACAGACCCATCTGACCTTTTCCCTCCTCCCCAGGCTGCTCGTCGCCAGGCTGAGCTAAGTCCCAATTCTTCCTCAGCCTCCGCTCCTCCACCCTATAATCTTTCTATCACCTCCCCTCCTCACACCCGGTCCAGCTTACAGTTTAGTTTTACGACTAGCTCTTCCCCACCTGCCCAAAAATTTCCTCTTAGAGAAGTGGCTGGAGCTGAAGGCATAGTCAGGGTACATGTACCTTTTTCTCTATCAGACCTTTCTCAGATCAGTCAGCATTTAGACTCCTTCTCATCAGACCCCACTAAATATATACAGGAATATCTAACTCTGTCCTATATCCAATATCTAACTCTGTCATACAATTTAACCTGGAGTGACTTAAATGTCATCCTGACTTCTACCCTCTACCCCAGATGAACAGGAAAGAGTTTTTTCTCTCGCCCAATCTCATGCTGATAACTGCTGGCTTCATGAGCCAGACCTCCAGGAAGTCATTAGAGCAGTTCCCCGAGAGGATCCCCAATGGAACTATCAGGCAAATTCCCCAGGTATAGCTAGGCGAGATTACATGATTTCCTGCCTAGTTGAAGGGCTTAAAAAGGCAGCTTACAAAGCTGTTAATTATGACAAACTTAAAGAAACTACCCAAGGTAAAGATGAAAACCCAGCCCAGGCTGGGCGCGGTGGCTCAAGCCTGTAATCCCAGCACTTTGGGAGGCCGAGGCGGGCGGATCACAAGGTCAGGAGATCGAGACCACAGTGAAACCCCGTCTCTACTAAAAATACAAAAAATTAGCCGGGCGCGGTGGCGGGCGACTGTAGTCCCAGCTACTCAGGAGGCTGAGGCAGGAGAATGGCGGGAACCCGGGAGGCGGAGCTTGCAGTGAGCCGAGATCGCGCCACTGCACTCCAGCCTGGGCAACAGCGTGAGACTCCGTCTCAAAAAAAAAAAAAAAAAAAAAAAAAAACCCAGCCCAGTTCATGGCCCACTTAGCAGCAACCCTTAGACACTTTACTGCCCTAGACCCAGAAGGGCCAGAAGGTCGTGTTATACCCAGACCGTTTGTTCCCCAAAGAAGACCACCAGAGTCCAGAGTCAAAGCCAAGCGGCAAGGATCTTTACTACAAGTTCGAACTTGGTCCCTCCCTTCCACAGCATATAAGAGGGCCTCGAACAATGAGAGTGCTTGCTTTTTATAGCCCGATGTAAACAGGATATGTAAAGTTACAGGGAACAAGGTAATTCTCTCGGTTACAGCATTACAATTGGTTAACATTATACATTTAGCATTCCTTATCGGAGATCTCCCAGGTGATGTTTTTCTGAAGTTTGAAAGACATATGGAGGAATGTGTTTGTGCTGGGCTCAGGAAGTTGGGAGATATATGGGGGATGTGCCTCATTCCTTTCATTCGCCTTATTCTTAATATGCATTTTATCACTCAATCCACTCCTGACATTAGGAAAAAACTTCAAAAATTAAATTCCAGCCCTCAAACCCCACAACAGGACTTAATTAACCTTGCCTTCAAGGTGTACAATAACAAAGTAGAGGCAGCCAAGTAGCAATGTATTTCTGAGTTGCAATTCCTTACCTCCACTGTGAGAGAAACCCCAGCCACATCTCCAGCACACAAGAACTCCAAATGCCTGGACCGCAGTTGCCAGGGGTTCCTCCAGAACCTCCTCCCTCAGGAGCTTGCTACAAGTGCTGGAAATCCGGCCACTGGGCCAAGGAATGTCTGCAGCCCAGGATTCCTCCTAAGCTGTGTCCCGTCTGTGCAGGACCTCACTGAAAATCAGACTGTTCAACTCATCTGGCAGCCACTTCCCAAACCCCTGGAACTCTGGTCCAAGGCTCTCTGACTGACTCCCTCCCAGATCTTCTCAGCTTAGCAGCTGAAGACTGACACTGCCCAATCGCCTCAGAAGCCTACAGGACCATCACAGACACTCTAGGTAACTCTCACAGTGGAAGGTAAGTCCATCCCCTTCTTAATCAATACGGAGACTACCCACTCCACATTACCTTCTTTTCAAAGGCCTGTTTCCCTTGCCTCCATACCTGTTGTGGGTATTGACAGCCAAGCTTCAAAACCCCTGAAAACTCCCCCACTCTGGTGCCAACTTGGACAACATTGTTTTATGCACTCTTTTTCAGTTATCCCCATCTGCCCAGTTCCCTTATTAGGCCGAGATATTTTAACCAAACTGTCTGCTTTCCTGACTATTCCTGGACTACAGCCACATCTCATTGCCACCCTTCTCCCCAACCCAAAGCCTCCTTTGCATCTTCCTCTTGTATCCCCCCACCTTAACCCACAAGTATGGGACATCTCTACTCCTTCCCTGGCAACCGATCACATGCCCATTACCATCCCATTAAAACCTAATCACCATTACCCCGCTCAACACCAGTATCCCATCCCACAGCACGCTTTAAAAGGATTAAAGCCTGTTATCACTCGCCTGCTACAGCATGGGCTTCTAAAACCTATAAACTCTCCTTACAATTCCCCCATTTTACCTGTCCAAAAACTGGACAAGTCTTACAGATTAGTTTAGGATCTGTGCTTTATTAACCAAATAGTTTTGCCTATCCACCCTGTGGTGCCCAACCCGTACACTCTTTTGTCCTCTATACCTTCCTCCACAACTCACTATTCTGTTCTAATCTTAAAAATGCTTTTTTCACTATTCCCTTGCACCCCTCATCCCAGCCTCTTTGCTTTCACCTGGACTGACCCTGACACCCATCTGTCCCAGCAGCTTACCTGGGCTGTGCTGCTGCAAGGTTTCAGGGACAGCTCTCATTACTTCAGCCAAGCTCTTTCTCATGATTTACTTTCTTTCCACCCCTCCGCTCCTCACCTTATTCAATATATTGATGACTTTCTTCTTTGTAGCCCCTCTGAATCTTCTCAACAAGACACCCTTCTTCTCCTTCAGCATTTATTCTCCAAAGGATATCGGGTATTCCCCTCCAAAGCTCAAATTTCTTCTCCATCCATTACCTACCTTGGCATAATTCTTCATAAAAACACATGTGCTCTCCCTGCCGATCGTGTCTGACTGATCTCTCAAATCCCAACCCCTTCTACAAAACAACAAGTCCTTTCCTTCCTCGGCATGGTTGGATACTTTCGCCTTTGGATACCTGGTTTTGCCATCCTAACAAAAGTGTTACATGAACTCACAAAAGGAAACCTAGCTGACCCATAGATCCTAAGTCCCTTCCCCACTCCTCTTTCCATTCCTTGAAGACAGCTTTAGAGCTGTCCCTGACTCATCCCAACCTTTTTCATTACACACAGCCAAAGTGCAGAGCTGTGAGTCGGAATTCTTACACAAGGACCGGGATCGCGTCCTGTAGCCTTTTTGTCCAAACAACTTGACCTTACTGTTTTAGGCTGGCCATCATGTCTCCGTGCAGTGGCTGCTGCCACCCTAATAGTTTTAGAGGCCCTCAAAATCACAAACTATGCTCAACTCACTCTCTACAGCTCTCATAATTTCCAAAATCTATTAACTCACTCTCTAGAGCTCTCACAATTTCCAAAATCTATTTTCTTCCTCACACCTGACGCATATACTTTCTGCTCCCTGGCTCCTTCAGCTATACTCACTCTTTGTTGAGTCTCCCACAATTACCATTGTTCCTGGCCCGGACTTCAATCTGGCCTCCCACATTATTCTGAATACCACACCTGACCCTCATGACTGCATCTCTCTGATCCACCTGACATTCACCCCATTCCCCTACATTTCCTTCTTCCCTGTTCCTCACCCTGATCACACTTGGTTTATTGATGGCAATTCCACCAGGCCTAATCGCCACTCACCAGCAAAGGCAGGCTATGCAATAGTATCTTCCACATCTATCATTGAGGCTACTGCTCTGCCACCCTCCACTACCTCTCAGCAAGCCAAACTAGTTGCCTTAAGTTGGGTCCTCACTCTTGCAAAAGGACTATGCATCAATATTTGTACTGACTCTAAATATGCCTTCCATATTCTGCACCACCATGTGGTTATTTGGGCTGAAAGAGGTTTCCTCACTACGCAAGGGTCCTCCACCATTAATGCCTCCTTAATAAAAACTCTGCTCAAGGCCGCTTTACTTCCAAAGGGAGGTGGAATCATTCACTGCAAGAGGCATCAAAAGGCATCAGATCCCATTGCTCTAGGCAATGCTTATGCTGATAAGGTGGCTAGACAAGCAGCTAGCTCTCCAACTTCCGTCCCTCACAGCCAGTTTTTCTCCTTCACATCGGTCACTCCCACCTAACTCTCCCACTGAAACTTCCACTTATCAGTCTCTTCCCACACAAGGCAAATGGTTCTTAGACCAACGAAAATATCTCCTTCCAGCCTCACAGGCCCATTCTATTCTGTCGTCATTTCATAACCTCTTCCATCTAGGTTACAAGCCGCTAGAACCTCTTAGAACAAGTCTCTTGGAACCTCTCATTTCCTTTCCGTCCTAGAAATCTATCCTCAAGAAAATCACTTCTCAGTGTTCTGTCTGCTATTCTACTACTCCTCAGGAATTTCTTAGGCCCCCTCCCTTCCCTACACATCAAGCTCGGGATTTGCCCCTGCCCAGGACGGGAAAATTGACTTTACTCATATGCCCCCAGTCAGAAAACTAAAATACCTCTTAGTCTAGGTAGACACTTTCACTGGATGGGTAGACGCCTTTCCCACAGGGTTCGAGAAGGCCACTGCAGTCATTTCTTCCCTTCTGTCAGATATAATTCCTCAGCTTGGCCTTCCCACCTCTATGCAGTCTGATAGCTGACCGGCCTTTATTAGTCAAATCACCCAAGCAGTTTTCAGGCTCTTGGTATTCGTGAAACCTTTATATCCTTTACCATCCTCAATCTTCAGGAAAAGTAGAACGGACTAATGGTCTTTTAAAAACACACCTCACCAAGCTCAGTCACGAACTTAAAAAGGACTAGACAATACTTTTACCACTTTCCCTTCTCAGAATTCAGGCCTGTCCTCAGAATGCTACAGGTTCCAGCCCATTTGAGCTCCTGTGTGGATACTCCTTTTTATTAGGTCCCAGTCTCATTCCAGACACCAGACCAACTGGGACTGCACCCCAAAAACCTAGAGCCTAAAAACTCACCAACCGAGAAAGTAATTATGCTGAACCTCCTTGGGCACTCTCTAATTAGATGTCCTAGGTCCTCCCAATTCTTAGTCCTTTAATACCTGTTTTTCTCCTTCTCATTCAGACCTTGTGTCTTCTGTTTAATTTTTCAATTCATACAAAACCGCATCCAGGCCATCACCAATCATTCTATACGACAAATGCTCCTTTTAACAACCCCACAATATCGCCTCTTACCACAAAATCTTCCTTCAGCTTAATCTCTCCCACTTTAGGTTCCCAAGCTGCCCCTAATCCCGCTTGAAACAGCTCTGAGAAACATCGCCCATTATCTCTCCATACCAACCCCCCAAAAACTTTCGCCACCCCAACACTTCAACACTATTTTATGTTATTTTTCTTATTAATATAAGAAGACAGGAATGTCAGGCCTCTGAGCCCAAGCCAAGACATCACATCCCCTGTGACTTGCACATACACGCCCAGATGGCCTGAAGTGACTGAAGAGTCACAAAAGAAGTGAAAATGCCCTGCCCCTGCCTTAACTGATGACATTCCAACACAAAAGAAGGGAAAATGGCCGGTCCTTGCCTTAAGTGATGATATTATCTTGTGAAATTCCTTTTCCTGGCTCATCTTGGCTCAAAAAGCTCCCCCACTGAGCACCTTGTGACCCCCATTCCTGCCCACCAGAGAACAACCCCCCTTTGACTGTAATTTTCCTTTACCTACCCAAATCCTATAAAACAGCCCCACCCGTATCTCCCTTTGCTGACTCTCTTTTCGGACTCAGTCCGCCTGCACCCAAGTGATTAAAAAGCTTTATTTCTCACACAAAGCCTTTTTGGTGGTCTCTTCACACGGACACGCATGACACCTTGTATCTCCCTAAAATGTATAAAACCAAGGTGTGCCCCTTTTTCTTCTATTCTGATGTCACAATCTCCAAAGTTATCAGAAACCTGCATTCAAGGACACCAGTTATAGCTGATTATAAAACAACCATCTAAAGAGTACCAAAACAAGACAACAATTGTCTGTGGATGACAAAAAGTTTTAGGGCAGCCATAGTCAAAGACACAATCGGTGAGAAAATGTGTTACCTTTGTGGCACACAATGATTTTAACATGACAATTATGATTATTACTGATAATGTACATTTAGTCATATCAGAATTGCAGGAGTTGCCCATTATTTTGGAGCACATACAAATAATATATTTACACAAATACAGCCCAAAGAAAACCAAGCACCATTTCATATTTCACATTGCTTCCTGTATAATTTTTGCACCAAATATGCCAAATTATGTCATTTTTGGATTTTAGAGAACCTAATATCTTAAAGAATTAATTAGGTCAGAAATAGATGTCATTTATCATTTGAGTTTGGAAAGTCTGTCAAGCATCAACGGTTTAAAACACTTGTTATCACAAAATGGGATCACAGGTCATTGTAAAATAAGTCATTCATTTAACCAAAATAATAACTCAAGGATTTAAAAAAAAAAAAAAAAAGGTGAAAACGTTCATTCTTTGAGAGAGGAAACTTAGTGTCAGGCCTCTGAGCCAAAGCTAAGCCATCATATGCCCTGTGACCTGCATGTACACATCCAGATGGCTGGTTCCTGCCTTAAGTGATGACATTCCACCACAAAAGAAGTGAAAATGGCCTGTTCCTGCCTTAACTGATGACATTACCTTGTGAAATTCCTTTTCCTGGCTCATCCTGGCTCAAAAGCTCCCCCACTGAGCACCTTGTGACCTCCATCCCTGCCCACCAGAGAACAACCCTCTTTGACTGTGATTTTCCTTTACCTACCTAAATCCTATAAAACAGCCCCACCCTTATCTCCCTTTGCTGACTCTCTTTTTGGACTTGGCCCACCTGCACCCAGGTGAAATGAACAGCCTTGTTGCTCACACAAAGCCTGTTTGGTGGTCTCTTCACACAGACGCGCAAGAAACTTAATTTTCCAAACAATAAGCCCTAACAAAAACAAAATGAAGCCAATTAAATTTGTTTTTCAAAATTTTATCAACAACCTGTAAAATTTTAATCTTGACCATAAGATATAACTTCCATAAGCCTTTTATAATGCTTTGAGAAACCCTTGGTAATCTGACACAGGGTTGGTCTTGCATCAGTGTGCCTTTGACATTAATGATTAATCTATAGAGAAATTGAACTTATTTTATCTTTCAAAATTGGCCCTTGGAATCTCTTTATTTCTTAAACAAAGATATTTCTAAGTGTCTAAACTATACTCTCCCCTAAAAACCCAAGAGGAGACTCTGTTGCTATAACTATTTTAGTCAAAACATCAGCTGAAAACAGAAATCAGTCAACTGAGGGAAAAAAAAAACATACACACTTTTGCTTAACAAAAAAAAAAAAAAAAAAAGACAAGATCCTAGGAGAGAAAAACAAAAAACAAAAACATGAAGGCCGGCGCGGTGGCTCACGCCTGTAATGCCAGTACTTTGGGAGGCCGAGGCGGGCGGATCATGAGGTTAGGAGGACCCGGACCATCCTGGGCCGACATAGTGAAACCCCGTCTCTACTAAAAATATAAAAATTAGCTAGGTGTGGTAGTACGTGCCTATAATCCCAGCAATCTGGGATGCTGAGGCAGGAGAATCGCAGTGAGCCGAGATCACACCACTGCACTCCAGCCTGGTGACAGAGTGAGACTCCATCTCAAAAAACAAAACAAAACAAAAAAATCCATGAAGACCTTTTAAATACAAACATGCATATATGTACACACACACACACACACACACATACACATCTTCGATGTTAGCCTTTTAATTAAGCTGGCTTTTAACTGTAGCAGGACGAGCCTCGGACAAAAACTTCTCAGACACCGAGATAGTGAAGGGAGTGGCTTTAATCAGCTGGGAGCATCAGCAGGCTAGCGTCTTAAAATCCGAGCTCTTCAGGTGCTCAACTCTGTCCCTTTTAAGGGCTCACAACTCTAAAGGGGTCCGCGTGAGAGGGTCGTGATCGATTGAGCAAGCCAGGTGTTGCGTGACAGGGACTGCGAGCACTGGTGGTCAGAGTGAAACAGAACAGAAAGGGAGGTTTCACAATGTCCTTCCATACAATGTCTGGAATCTATAGATAACAACAGTTGCTAGGTCAGGGGTCGATCTTTAACTATCAGGCTTAGGTCAGGCAGGCCCAGGCCTGGTTTCGGGTCTGGTTCCTAGGTGCCTGGCTACCTGCCTTTAGTTTCGCTTCTCTTTCCTTTTCTGAGTATAAAATAATGCAAAACAATATGAGAGGGTCTCTCTCTCCCCTCATGACCATTGAGCTCCTTAAAAAAAAAATTCTTCTAAATCTCATTACCATATTTTAGCTTGGATACATTGCTGCTGTTTCAGAACTACCAAGTATCAAACCAAAAAGGGTTTGATTTAGAAACTAAGCCCGGGCAGTCATGGTGAAAAAAAA
The DNA here is from genome assembly GCF_024542745.1 of Macaca thibetana thibetana. Taxonomy (NCBI): domain Eukaryota; kingdom Metazoa; phylum Chordata; class Mammalia; order Primates; family Cercopithecidae; genus Macaca; species Macaca thibetana. The sequence goes on along the minus strand of NC_065578.1, from coordinate 142,323,321 downwards.
GGCAAGACCTTAGCTATGGAACTATAGCACCGGGCGACAGCCATTGCTCTTTCAGTGTGGCCTGGCTAGCAAAAAGGTGGCTTTGTCATGTAAATAAAGCCCCTTAGATAGTCAAAATAAAAAATCTTCCCTTTTTTTTTTTCTTTTGCTGGCCCATTTTTCTCCCCCCACTACACCACCTTTTTGTGTGTGTTGGGGGGAATTTAGCCACTGTGGAGGCCTTGTTCCCCATAATTTGGAACATTCCTTCGGATTTGATCAAGTCGGATAAAGTTGGTCAAACCCAATGGGAAAAAGACCAAAACAACAGCAAAAATATAATAAACAAACAACAACAAAAAGTTAAGCAAAACAAATGATTGCAAAACTTACGTGATTACTGAGCACTCTAATGGTAAGGAGAAATTAAGGCCAGCTGGTTAACCAAGAGAAAACCCCAAGTCAGCTACTTACCTAGGGATGGGTTGCAGGCTGAACTGCTCTCTACCATCCTAGACGCAGGAAAAGACTCATCTTCCCTGTTGAAGTGAGCTCAAACTCCATAGTCTTGGAAGCAGGAAGTCTTGTCTTCCTTATTAGAAGCAAGTAAAACTTCAACAAAAGGGAGTTGTACAGCAAAACAAACTTCAGATCTCAACCAAATTTTGTGAGATCAGGGATTGTCTGGAGGGGGTGTTCCCAGATCTCAGCAAATTGTCCTATTGGTCTGAGCCATAAACATAGCTCACGCTGGTACCAAGCACCGATAGGAGATTTGTCAAAGGTCAGGAGCACTCCACTCAGAATCCCTCGCAATTGCCAAAATGTGAACCCCAAAAATCTGAGACAGGTCTTAGTTAATTTAGAAAGTTTACTTTGCTGGCCGGTCGCGGTGGCTCAGCACTTTGGGAGGCGGAGGCGGGTGGATCACGAGGTCAGATCGAGACCATCCCGGCTAACACGGTGAAACCCCATCTCTACTAAAAATACAAAAAAATTAGCAGGGCGTGGTGGCGGGTACCTGTAGTCCCAGCTGCTGGGGAGGCTGAGGCAGGAGAATGGCATGAACCCGGGAGGCAGAGCTTGCAGTGAGCCGAGATCGCGCCACTGCACTCCAGCCTGGGTGACAGAGCCAGACTACATCTCAAAAAAAAAAAAAAAAAGAAAGTTTGCTTTGGCAAGGTTGAGGACACACGCCCGTGACACAGCCTCAGTAAGTCCTGACGACATGTGCCCAAGGTGGTCGGGGCACAGCTTGGTTTTTATACATTTTAGGGAGACCTGAAACATCAATCAATATATGTAAGAAGTAAATTGGTTCCATCCAGAAAGATGGAGACAACTCAAAGCAGGGAAGGGGCCTCCAGGTCACAGGGAGGTGGGAGACAAAGGGTTGCATTCTTCTGAGTTTCTGATAAGCCTTTCCAAAGGAGGCAATCAGATATGCATCTATCTCAGTGAGCAGAGGGATGACTTTGAATAGAATGGGAGGCAGGTTTGCCCTGAGCAGTTTCCAGCTTGACTTTTGCCTTTAGTTTAGTAATTTGGGGGCCACAAAATTTTCCTTTTACAGATGAATTCCACTGTAACTATTTTTTTTCTTTTGTCTCTTGTGCTTTTGGTGCTGGCTAGGAAGGTTTAGCCTAATCCAAGATCATGAAGATTTACAGTTTTATTTTTTCCTAAGAGTTTTAGTTCTTATAAAACTATATAAAAACGGCCGGGCGCGGTGGCTCAAGCCTGTAATCCCAGCACTTTGGGAGGCCGAGACGGGCGGATCACGAGGTCAGGAGATCGAGACCATCCTGGCTAACACGGTGAAACCCCGTCTCTACTAAAAAATACAAAAAACTAGCCGGGCGCGGTGGCGGGCGCCTGTAGTCCCAACTACTCGGGAGGCTGAGGCAGGAGAATGGCGTGAACCCGGGAGGCGGAGCGTGCAGTGAGCTGAGATCCGGCCACTGCACTCCAGCCTGGGCGGCAGAGCGAGACTCCGTCTCAAAAAAAAAAAAAAAAAAACTATATAAAAACATAGTTTTAACTCTTATATTTAGGTCTATGATCTATTTGGAGTTAAATTTCTGTATGGTGCACTTTGAATGTGCATATTCTGTTGTTACAGCACCATTATTGAAAACACAATTCATTATTGAAAAGACAATCACTCCTGTAATCCCAGCACTTAGAGAGGCTGAGGCAGGTGAATCATCTGAGGTCAAGAGTTTGAGAGCAGCCTGGCCAACATGGTTAAACTTCATCTCTATGAAAAATAAAAAAATTAGCTGGGTGTGGCAGTGCATGCCTGTAATTCCAGCTACTCGAGAGGCTGAGGCATGAGAATTACTTGAACCTGGGAGACAGAGGTCCCAGTGAGCTGAGATCCTGCCACTGAACTCCAGCCTGGGTGACAGACAGGGAGACTGTCTCTCAAAAAAAGAAAAAGGAAGGAAGAGAGGGAGGGAGGGAGGGAGGGAGGGAGGAAGGAAGGAAGGAAGGAAGGAAGGAAGGAAGGAAGGAAGGAAGGAAGGAAGGAAGGAAAGAAGGAAGGAAGGAAAATTCTTCCCCCACATTGAATTGTTTTGGGATTTACGTGAAAAATAAATTGAAGGCTGGGCGTGCTGACTCATGCCTGTAATCCCAGCACTTTGGGAGGCCAAGACTGGAGGATCACTTTAGCCCAGGAGTTCAAGTCCAACCTGGGCAACATAGTGAGACCCTGTCTCAAAAAAAAAAATCAATTAAACATACATATAAGAGTTTGTTTCTGGGCTTTTAATTCTGTTCCAATGAGCTACATGCCTGACTGTGTGACAGTATAAAAAATGTCCTAATATTTCTAGTTTTGTAGTAAGTTTTGAAAGTGTGAGTTCTCTACCTTTGTGGGTTTTTTTTTTTTAATTGTTTCACTCTTCCTGGTTCCTTGCATTTCTATATAAATTTTATTATTAACTCATCGATTTTCATGAAAAGAAAAGCCAGATGAAATTTTTGACAGGACTGCATTGAACCTATAGATTTGGGGAATGCTGTCATGTTAATATTGTCATTCAATCCATGAAGATGAGATGTCTTTCCATTTATTTAAATATTCTTTAATTTCTTTTAACAATGTTGTGTAGTGTTCAGAATATGAGTTTTGCATTTCTTTTGTTAAATTTATTTTTAAGTATTTTATTCTTTTTGATGCTACTGTAAGTAGAATTATTTTTTAAATTTCCTTTTCAGATTGTTCATTTCCTAGTGCATAGAAGTACAATTGATTTTTGGATATTGATCTTGTATTCTGCTCTCTTGCTAAATTTATTTACTGGACTTAATAGTTTTTTTTAGTGATTACTTAGGATTTTCTGTATATAAGACTATGATATCGATGAGTAGAGATGGTTTTACTTCTTTTTCAATATAGATCCTATTTTTTCTTTGTCTTGTCTAGTTGCTCCGGCAAGAGATTCCAATACAATGTTGAATTGAAGGAGTGAAAGCAGACATCCTTGCCTTGCTCTTGATTTTAGGAGGAAATATTCCATTCTGTCTTGCACCATTAGGTATGATGTGAGTTTTTCTTAGATAGTCTTTTTCAGATTAGGGAAGTTCCCTTCTGTTTCTAATTTGTTCAGTATATTTACCATGGAAAGATGCTAGGGGTTTTGTCCAATGCATTTTCTATATCTACTGAGATAATCATGTGGGATTTTTTGTCTTCTTGTGGTTTTTCTATTGATATTGTATATTACATTGTAGCAGGACGAGCCTCAGACAAAACTCCTCAGACACCGAGTTAAAGAAAGAAGTGGTTTATTCGGCTGGTAGCATCGGGCAAGACTCCTGTCTCAAGAGCTGAGCTCCCCAAGTGAGCAATTCCTGTCCCTTTTAAGGGCTCACAACTGTAAGGGGGTCTGCATGAGAGGGTGGTGATCGATTGAGCAAGCAGGGGGTACATGACAGGGGCTGCGTGTACCAGTGGTCAGAGTGAAACAGAATAGGCCGGGAAGTTCCACAATGCTTTTTCTATACAATATCTGGAATTTATAGATAACATAACCGGTTAGGTCAGGGGTCGATCTTTAACTACCAGGCTTAGGTCAGGCAGGCCCAGGCCTGGTTTTGGATCTGGTTCCTAGGCGCTGGGCTACCTGCCTTTTGTTATGCTCTTCTTTTCCTTTCTGAGTATAAAACAATATAAAACAATATGAGAGGATCTGTATCTCTTCTCTCAACATTCATTGATTTTTGGATTTTAAACCAACTGCATTCCTGGGAGAGACCCACTTGGCCATATGTTGCTTAACTTAGTTTGTTAGTATTTTATTGAAGAGTTTTGCACCTACGTTCATAAGATATAGTGGTCTATAGTTTTCTTTATCTTTTTTAAAACAGTTTTCGTTTCTGGTGGTGTCTTTGTCTAGTTTTGGTATCAGGGTAACACTGGCCCCATAGAATCAGTTGAGAAGTGTTTCATCCTTTTCAATTTTTTAAAAGAGCTTGTCAAAATTGGTTTTAGATCTTCTTTAAGTGTGTAACAGAATTCAGCAGTGAAGCCCTTTGGGCCTGGGTTTTTCTTTCTTTTTTGAAGCTCTCTGAGTTTGGGTCTTCCCTCCCTCCTTCACTTCTGTTCCACATGTCCGTGTGAAGAGATCACCAAACAGGCTTTGTGTGAGCAACATGGCTGTTTATTTCACCTGCGTGCAGGGAGGCTGAGTCCTAAAAAGGAGTCAGCAAAGGGTGGTAGGATTATCATTAGCTCTTATAGGTTTTGGGATAGGTGGTGGAGTTTTGGGGGCAGGGGGTGGATCTCACAAAGTACATTTTCAAGGGTGGGGAGAATTACAAAGAACCTTCTTAAGGGTGGGGGAGATTATAAAGAACATTGATCAGTTAGGGTGGGGTAGAAACAAGTCACAATGGTGGAATGTCATCAGTTAAGCTATTTTCACTTCTGTGGATCTTCAGTTGCTTCAGGCCATCTGGATGTATACATGCAGGTTACTGGGGATATGATGGCTTAGCTTGGGCTCAGAGGCCTGACACCTTCCTTCCTTCTTTCCCTTCTTTCCCTTCTTTCTCTCTTTCTCTCTTTCTCTCTTTCTCTCTTTCTTTCTGTCTCTCTCCCTCTCTCTCCTTCCTTCCTTCCTTCCTTCCTTCCTTCCTTCCTTCCTTCCTTCCTTCCTTCCTTCCTTCCTTCCTTCCTTCCTTCCTTCCTTCCCTCCTTTTTTTTCTTTCTGAGTCACAGTCTGTTGCCCAGGTTGGAGTGCAGTGGCCTAATTTCAGCTTACTGCAACCTCCATCTGCCAGGTTCAAGTGATTCTCCTGCCTCAGCCTCCCAAGTAGCTGGGATTACAGGTGCGTGCCACCACACCCAGCTTTTTGTATTTTTAGTAGAAATGGGGTTTCACCATGTTGGCCAGGCTAGTCTCAAACACCTGGCCTCAAGTAATCCACCCACCTCGGCTTTCCAAAGTGCTAGGATTATAGGTGTGAGCCACCTCACCCAGCCAGCCCGGGTTTTTCTTTGTGGGAAGTAGTTAATTACTAATTTAATATCTTGTTACAGGTCACTCTTTTTTTTGAAATATAGTGAGACAGTCTTGCTCTGTATTCCAGTCTGGAATGCAGTGGCAGAAACATGGCTCACAGCATCCTCAACCTCCTGGACTCCCAAGTAGCTAAGACCACAGGTGTATGCCACCATGCCCAGCTAATTTTTCAATTTTTAATAGAGACAAGGTCTTGACATGTTGCCAGGTCTGAGTTAGTTTTGATAATTGATATCTTTCTAGGAATCAGTCAGTTTAAACTAGTTTATCTAACTTGTTGGGACACAGTTTTCATAATACTCCCTAATAACCTTTTAAGTTTTGTAAGATTGGTAGTGATTTCCCATCTTTCATTCCTGATTTTATAAATTTGAGTCTTCTCTCTTTTTCTCTTGTTAGTCTAGCTAAAGGTTTGTCGATTGTGCTGATCTTTTCAAAGAAAAAGCTTTTTTTGGGTTTCATCATTTTTCTCTATTGCGTTTCTATTCTCTGTATTATTTATTTCTGCTCTAATCTTTATTAATGCCTTTCTTCTCCTTCTTTTAGGTTTAGTTTGCTCTTCTTGCTTTTTGTTAAGGTAGAACATTAGGCTACTGAGTTGGGATTTTGGGGCATTTACATCTAAGCTTCCTGCTAAACACTGCTTTAGCTTTATCTCCTAAAGTTTTGGTATGTTGTGGTTCCATTTTCATTCTTCTGAAGGTATTTTCTAATTTCCCTTGTGATTTCTTGTTTGCCCCTTGATGATTTAGGAGTGTGCTTGATTTTCACACATTTGCGAATGTTGTAAATTTCTTTCTGGTATTGTCTTTCCAGCTTCCAGAGGCTGCCACATTCTTGGGCTCATGCCCTCTCCCATCTACATCACTCCAACTTCTGCTATCATTACATCTCCTTCTCTGACTCTCTTGCCCCTTCTTCTCCCTCATAAGGAGACATGATTACATTGGGCCAACCGGGATAATCCAGAACAATTTTCCCATCTCAAAATCTTTAACTTAATCACACCTGTGAAGTCTCTTTTGCTATGTAAGGTAACATATTCACAGGTTCTGAGAATTACGATGTGGACATCTTTGATCAGTTATACTTCTGCCTACCCTATCTTCTTTTCCTTCTTTACTGTGCAATATAACACACGAGAGCTGAGGCTGATCCCTGTAGACAGCTCTCCCAGAGAAAGCACTGGTCTTCTGCAGACCTCCAAGAACACCGGCTGTAGGGTAGGCTGAATGAAGGCAATCAATCCTGGTAGAACTCACTACCTGATAGATGCAGAGCTGCAACTGCAAGGATTTGCCTGTAGTTCCTGGTTATGCAGGGAGGGGGCTGGTGCTCCCCCAGCCATAAACACTGAGGTGCTAGAATTGGGCTGGAAACCCAGGGGCTCTCTTTTCATCTTATAATTGACTCTCAGCTACTGATCATGACAGAGAGGAGCTAGTTCTTCTCCCATTCATGCAGCCTAAAAGCCCCAGAGCCCAGGGACCAAAGTCCCACTCTAGGTGTCTGTTTTCCACTCTGTTAGATCGCTGTGCATTGCCCCAGAACATGATGGATAGTGGGACCCCCTTCTGCTGTCCTGATGTGGGTATTGGCTTGTCATTCTCCTTATTTTGTCATTCTCCCAACAGTACACATGTTGAGAGTGCAGGAAACATAATGTAATAGTGGACAGATCATTATAAAGTGAACACCTCTGTAACCCCTGAACAAGCCACAAAAAAGAATGCTCCAGGCCCCAGAAGTTTCCCCCTGCTTCTTCCCAGTCACATCACCTGTTCTCCCTTCTACAGGAAACCACAGTCTGGTTTTATGGTTATTACCTGATTGCATCTTTTTTGTGGTTTTATCACCTTCTTGCGTATTCCTTGATATCGTGTTTTAGTTTTTCATGGTTTTGAACTTTATAGGGATGGAATCACACAGTATGTATTATTTTTTGTCTGGATTCTTTGGCTCATTTTTTTAGAAAGGTTAACTCCTGTGTGTGTGTGTGTGTGTGTGTGTGTGTGTGTCTGTGTCTGTGTGTAGCTATAGTTTGTTCATTTTTATTTGCTGTACATTCATTTTCTGTATAAATACACCACAACTTATCTATCGTGCTGTTGATGGACATTTGCGTTGGTTTTGTCTATTACCCATAATGCTGCCCAAAACATTCTTGTACGTGTCTCAGTTTTCTAGTCTACTATTTAATATTACTGGAAATCAGGCCTCTGTTTTTATAAGATTGCTGTTATCATTGCCAAAGGCTCCTCCTTTTAGTCATTGCTTCCTCAGGGCTTTGGATATTGCAAAAGAAAGCAGTCAGCTTGGTCCAAAGAAATCTGGGAAACATTAATGATTTCATTGTGGCGGCTTTGAAGGCAGGATTGTTTTTGTCTTGTTTACCATTAGATCCTCAGTACCTACCAGACATAGTTTGTTCCACGAGTGAATTATGGAAGTGGGCTTTGTACCATGTCAAGCCACGCGAAAGCAGTAAACCTTTCCTGAAGTTTCTGTAGGTGAGACCTATATTTCCTTACTATAATAGTCTCTCCTAATTAACCCACTGTCTTTGTTATACCACATGCTCAGCAGGGTCACGATAAAGTGAGCCAGAGTTGGGAGTTTTTGATGCTTCTAATCTGAGTCCACATGGGCTTTTAGAATTTTTTTATTAGTCATACTAATAATGACTAGGAACATTCCAAGCTGTAGACTTGGGCTTTCTTTTTTTTTTTGAAACGGAGTCTTGCTCTGTTGCCCAGGCTGGAGTGCAGTGGCCAGATCTCAGCTCACTGCAAGCTCCGCCTCTCGGGTTCAGGCCATTCTCCTGCCTCAGTCTCCCAATTAGCTGGGACTACAGGCGCCCGCTGTCTCACCCGGCTAGTTTTTTGTATTTTTTAGTAGAGGCGGGGTTTCACCGTTTTAGCCAGGATGGTCTCGATCTCCTGACCTCGTGATCCGCCCGTCTCGGCCTCCCAAAGTGCTGGGATTACAGGCTTGAGCCACGGCACCCGGCTAGACTTGGGCTTTCTGTATGACACTTGAAATCCACATAGCCTTCCTCAAGGACTATCAAAATCCTAAGGTACACACGTTCCTATATATGTGATTAGGGAAAGCTGGTCCTTTTTTCATTATTCTCAAATATTAAAACAAATTGTAAAAACGTTGAACTGGAAGAGAACCTCTAGAAGCTGTGCATTTAGATTTGGAAAAATGCAGGATGTGAGAGAAAACATTTATCATCATGATGGCTTTTAATTAGAGGAACTAATTGGGTGGAAGATGCACTTTTTTTCTAACTAATTTATCTCAAAAACTAATTATTCATACAGCAAAAGGAAGGGAAAAAGGCCTAAATGAAGCACATGTACAAATTCTCTCTTCTTTTAACTGAGTATCTAGCATAATCACCCCAAGTCTAATTGGGCATTTCCTTTTAAAACTTCTCTTAATAGCTGCCCTGGTACCAGAGTGAGTTCCCATTCAAAATATGCTTTTCAGCCTTTCTCAACAAGAATAGAATATTTCTCTTGACTCCACACCAAAAGTTATTTTTCCTCCCTTTGAATTTCTTTATCACTAGGTTCCAATCTCCCACATGACCTTCATCACTTTCCACCTTATATTATATTTATTTATTTATTTATACATTTATGTATAGGTATATTTTATACACTTGATTCTAAGATTGTAGGGAGAAGAATGCTCCCAAATTTGTTTTGCAAACGTAAGAGTCTTGCATGTAATAGATGCTCAGTCATAATTCATATGTGTCAATATTACAGCTTATAATGAGCAAACAACACTAGAAGAGATAATCGTAGGGAAGATGCTGATGAGGCCCGGAGGGGTAAGCGTTACTAAATCTACTGGTTCCCCATTTTAATTACGGAGAGACAAAGAAAGACATTTTCTCTCCTTCTCCTCCTTCTTCTTCTTCTTTTTTTGAGAAAGCGTCTTGCTCTGTCACCCAAGCTGGAGTGTAGTGGTGTCATCTTGGTTCCCTGAAACCTCCGCATCCTAGGTTCAAACGATTCTCTGGTCTCAGCTTCCCTAGTAGCTGGGATTGCAGATGCGTGCCACTACACCCAGCTAAGTTTTGTATTTTTAGTAGAGACGGGTTTCACCATGTTGGCCAGGCTGGTCTCAAATTCCTGGTCTCAAGTGATCCACCCACCTAGGCCTCCCAAAGTGCTGAGATTACAAGCGTGAGCCACCACGCCCGGCCAAAAAAAACATTCTCACACTGTCAAAGGCTCAAGTGACTTATCCAAAGCAAAATAATTTATTTGAAGTTTTGTATTTGTCTTTTACATATACACACACATATATGTGGGTACATATATATTTTTATTCTTTTATAAAGAAAAATTATTTATATGGTAACAGTTGTGGAGTTTGGTTATAAAGACATGTTCTCCACCCAAGAGCATTTATTTTCCTTTGTTAGAAGTTTTAATGTAAAATCAGCCAAGTTTCCTTTTGTTAAAGCCAACAAGAGTTTTTAGCACATCTTTCAGATGAATTAGTTTCCTGTTGTGTTTCACAGGCCAATCAAAGATGGGCTGGGATGGTCTCAAATTGACCCCTCTACCTACAGTGTTTCTGCTCTGTGCTTATAAAGATTGAACATCTGGGCCGGGCGCGGTGGCTCAAGCCTGTAATCCCAGCACTTTGGGAGGCCGAGACGGGCGGATCACGAGGTCAGGAGATCGAGACCATCCTGGCGAACACGGTGAAACCCCGTCTCTACTAAAAAAATACAAAAAAAAACTAGCCGGGCGAGGCGGCGGGCGCCTGTAGTCCTAGCTACTCGGGAGGCTGAGGCAGGAGAATGGCGTGAACCCGGGGGGCGGAGCTTGCAGTGAGCTGAGATCCGGCCACTGCACTCTAGCCCGGGCGACAGAGCCAGACTCCGTCTCAAAAAAAAAAAAAAAAAAAAAAAAAAAAAAAAAGATTGAACATCTGTATTCTCATTCCACATCCATGAACACACACAACTCCAGCTGCTGTTCAATAGACGAGCTCTGGTAAATGTAAATTTTCTAGTACATTGATGGAATTTCTATAGCAGGATGTATTGAGGCCACTTTTTTTATAAATTAGTTGACAATACAGTATTCTGTTTCACTGTACCCTTTGAAGGGAACATGAAAAGAGGGCAGTTCTACAGAAAAGCCTCCCCTCCAACCATTTCCTCAACCCCCTCTATACACTTATAAAAGGCATTGTCTTTGCCACTGCTGTTCATTCTCTGAGGCTTGGGTTCAAGGCACCTCAGAAATCTTACAGGAGAGAGGCAAAATGCAGGCCTACAGTCTTTTGCCCCTTCAACAGTGGACATGTATTAAACATTCTCAGACCTCTTCTTCATCTGTTAAAGACCAACACAATCCCTAAATTGATGAGGGTAAGAGATTGGCAAATCTGCTCCATGTTACTGACTGCTCTATTCCTTCCCATTTTCCTCACCATGGCTTGGGATAAATTATCCAGCATCCTGAGGGCTACTGTCAGGTGTCTCTGCACAGGCACTGTGCAAATATCAATTCATGCCCTCCCCCTCCTTGATGACAGATTCATCTAAGACCATTTAAGCAATCCCTTAAATTGCTTGTGTTAAGAAAGAAAGGGAACTTCAACATTGCTGGAGGGAATTTAAAATGGTACAGTCACTGTAAAAAATAATTTGGTAGTTCTTCAAAAAGTTAAACATAGAATTAGCACAGGACCCAATGAATCCACTCCAATATAAACCCATGAGTATTGAAAATATATTATCTTACAAGAATTAGCCAGGTGTGGACTGTGAACTGTGATTGCACCACTGCACTCCAGCTTGGGCAACAGAACAAGGCCTACTCAAAAAAAAAAAAAAAAAAAAAAAGAAAAGAAAAGAAAATATGTACATGAGTATTCATAGTAATATTATTAATAATAGCCAGAACAAAGTTCATCAACTGATGACTAGATAAACAAAATGTGGCCTATCCATACAATGAAATATTATTCAGCTATAAAAAGGAATGCACTGTTATATGTTGTATGTTCAGGGATGAAACATGGAAACATTATGCTAAATAAAATAAGCCAAACACAGAAAGCCACATATTGTATCATTCCATTTATATGAAATGTCCAGAATAGGCAAATCCTCAGAGACAGAAAGCAAATTAGTGGTTGCCAGGGGATAAGGGGAGGAGAGCTGGGACTGACTGCTAATAGGTATGAGGTTTCTTTCTGTGGTGATAGAAATGTTCTGGAATGAGAAGTGATGGCTGCATAATAGGGTGAATATACTACAAACCAATGGATGGTTGATATGGTTTTGTTGTGTCCCCACCCAAATCTCATCTTGAATTGTAGCTCCCATAATTCCCACGTGTTGTGGGAGGGACTCGGTGGGAGATAATCGAATCATGGGGGCAGTTTCCCCCATACTGTTCTTGTGGTAGTGAATAAGTCTCACAAAATATGATGGTTTTATAAGGGGTTTCCCCTTTTGCTTGGCTCTCATTCTCTCTTGCCTGCTGCCATGTAAGACATGCCTTTCACCTTCCACCATGTTTGTGAGGCCTCTCCAGCCACATGGAACTGTGAGTCCATCAATCCTCTTCTTCTTTATAAATTACCCAGTCTAGGGTATGTCTTTATCAGCAGCATGAAAATGGACAAATACAATTATACATTTTAAAGTGGTACATTTTATCTTTTATGAGTTTTATCTTAATTTAAAAAAAGATCATAACAATGCTTACAACCTACATGCTGTAGAGTAGATCATACTTACATCATTATTTTCTGGTCATACTTAGAAAAGAGTAAAGACTGTCACAGAATGAATGAATGAATCAGTTGATGAACTGATGAATAAGTAGAATGAAAGGTTGCCTGGGAAACAGATCTTTTGTGACCTCCTCTGGGAGAGGAGACACTTCGTACAATTTTTTTTTTCTTTTTTTGGGAGCGAGTAGTAGAAAACGGAGAAGTTGGAGGGAAACATTAGCAGGACTTGACTTTACAGGGACCTTGTTTTGGAAAGGATGTCCCCAAGCAAGGAGATTCTCTTCCCTTCCCAAAACACTGTATCCTGCCATAGCCTTCTTCCACTCTGAGTGGGGCACGTGCTGCCAAGATGAAAAGCAAATCTCCCTGTAGCAGCCAAAGAAAACAAACACAGAAAAAAAGCAACTGAAAACTGGGAGAGCAAGCAGGATTCTGCATCCTGCCTGATAACATCGTCAAAATCAAAGCCACAAAGACACACAGCCATGGCCACTGATGGAGCTTAGGGGCCATCTAGGGCAGGGTTAACCAGAGTTGAGAAGGTCCCTGGACCCTCAGTGTCATCAGCCCAAGCCCCCATAATTTTGTAACTAATATTGATGGAATAACAGGGTCCTTCCCATATGCAGATTAAAGCCCAACAGATGCCTTGGACAATTTATTTATTTAACAAATATAAACTGAGATTTACTGTGCCTGAGATACACAGGGAGAGGCACAAGTCCTAGCCAAGGAAGGGCATCTTCCAGTTAGGAAGTTTCCTGGGACTGATCTCTCAACTTCTTTCTTCTGGCCTGTCCCTTCTTCTCGCCACATATTCTTGGCATCCTGTCTTTCTCCAGGGCCTTTCCCCCTCCTCCTCCTCACCTAAAAAGTGAAGTGTGAGGAAGCAGCCATGGGACCTGCCCCTTTCTGGCTGGGTAGGCACTCCTAGGTGAGACGAGGAACTCTGAGTGGCTCGGCTACTGCAGGAGCAGGTACCTTATCCTACTTCAGACATAGGATTGCTGTGAGGACCAAATAGCTTTCTGCTTCCGACAGTTTTATTGACTGCAAAGTATTATTCAAATGGCAGGGAAAATAGAAAAGTGTGGCATTGTTTCTCCCACACTTTTCTATGACTTCTGACATTTCAAATATAGTATTCCTCCTATTCCAAAATACTCTTAGTCCCGACTCTTAACTGAGTTGGGTCACAGGAAGTTGTTCCTTAGGACTTACTCACCAGAAAGGAAAGGAGGGTTTCCTTTCACTTCCCGTTAGAACCAGCTCCAAGAATTTCCTCCCCACCCTTCCGTCCAAAACCCTGATCACAGCGCCCCCTCGTGTAAATCCGGACAACTGCCCGGGAAATCCCCCGCCTAACCCTGGCCAAAGTCAAAGGCTGAAGGAGGGGGTGCGGTTGAACTCTGGGTGGGCGGGAACTGGGGCTCCTGCAGGGCGGCGATGCCTACAGGGCTCAGGCTCCAGTCAGGTCCGTTTGTTTCTCGTTATGCTGAATATAGACCTTATATTGCCAGATATTTTGATTTTAAAAGACAAGCTAGACACTTCCTGATTAAAACAACTGTGTAAGCCAAATAAAACAAGCTATGGGCCAGGCTGTGGGGGGCTGCAAACCGTCAGGAAGCTTTGATTTCTTGTGGAAAAGATGAAACATTGATGATAGTTAATCCCAACACATTGACAAGGAGCGATCCTGGTAACAGAATATATCTTATATGATATATAAAAATCACAACTGTGAACATATTTGACAAGGAGAAAAAAAGAACAAACATACTTAACATACTTGCTTCTGAGTTTTCCCATCTATATTTGCTGACTATATACTGATTTTCTTAACTTCCTATATTAACCGGAATAAAACCAGAAGGTTTCAGTAAAAATTATGGGGAAAAAAACTCAAAATAGAAAAAGAAATTCCCATTAATTTTTTTCCCCACTATTTGGAGATAAAATCCATTTTCCTAAAGGTACATATTCACCAACTTCCAGAATACCAATGTCCATGAAGGGTTTTTTGAACTTTCTGGGGTAGAAATTCATAGTTCTTAAGACAACAGGCAAAGCCTGCACAATTTGGCTTCATCCTGACTCTTAGCCTCACCTCCTGTCATTCCCTTTGCTGCTCCGATCATCATACCAAACTATTTTCCTGCACGAACATTTCATTGTTTTTTTTTCAGAAAAGTGTATTTCTCGTTGATTAATTGCTTTTACTCTCTTTTCCATTTTTGAAACTCCCATGCGTTCTTCATATCCCAGTTTACATGTTACCTCCCACTAATCTTCAAGCAGAATAAGCTGCCCAGTCCCCAATGTGCACTTTCAAAGCTCTTAGCCCATATCTTTAGGAAAACAATTACTATTTTTCTTATAATTATTTTCTTATAATTATTTGTTTACACATGTTTTGACATTGGGAATCTACCCAAAGCTGTGTTGTGTCACCGATGAGCCATAAAACTTTAAAATTATCTAGTAGATTGTAGGCTGATAAGGAATATTTGCTGTTTTGCTCTCCCAGAGCCTAGTACACCACTAGGCTCAATGCATCATATTTTAAAATAATTTTATTTTTGAATTTTTTGAATAAGTAATACTTTTTACAGTTCAAAATTCAAAAAGTGTAAGTATACAAGTGAAAAGTTTCCATTACGTCCATGTTTCCAGCCACCTAGTTTCTCTTATTGGTACATAATATTACTCACTTATGTGGAATGAAGTCCACATTCCTCTGCATGCAGTATAATTTTTTTTCTACCATCTGTGCTTGTTTACCTTCCTAGTTCGCTCCTCTCACCTGGCTTTTGCTCTCTACTTTCCAGCCAGGACTGAAGTGGCTGTTTCCTGATATGTGACCTTAGCAATTTACTGGCTTCTTGAGATCAGACACTCTATCTTCCTCTATCATTATTAAAGACTACATACTAGCATCTGGCATATAGCAGGGCGTGAATGAAAGTTGCTCACACTTGAACAACAACTGGCCCTGTGCTTGTTCTCCTGGAACCTTTCTGAGCTCTTAGCCTCAGATGTTCTGGGACACACGTTTGGCCGTTGAGGCATTACTTCTCTGGGTATCCTGATGACAATCCCCAACCCTAACCTAATCTGAATATGTGTCTCCTTGCAATCTGAAGGAGGTGCCTAACACACAAGTAACTCCTTGAGCTGAGCTGGTTTGTTCTCCCCTTCAAATCCTCACAGGGAGGAAGAGAAACTTGTGGGCATGCAGAGATGTTTGTCGCTATGAATGGATAAAATGGCACAGGGATACATATTATACATATGTATAATATGTATAAGATATATATTTATATTTATATAATATGTAAGATATAATTTATAGTAGGTAAATGTATACTGTAAATTATGTATATTCTAAATATACATTTATAATTAATTACTAATTAATTAGCTATAACTATGTAATCATATATATTAAATAAATATAAACAATATAAAATATTCATAAAATATTAAATAACTATAAAATTATATAAATATATTATATAATTACATGGTTATATAATATGGCTTATTAATTATTTATAAAATATATTTAGAATATACATAATTTATAGTATATATTTACATTCTACAAATTTTTAAAAAATTTTTTAAAATTTTTTTATTTTTTATTATTATTATACTTTAAGTTCTAGGGTACATGTGCATAACGTGCAGGTTTGTTACATATGTATACTTGTGCCATGTTGCTGTGCTGCACCCGTCAACTCGTCAGCACCCATCAACTCGTCATTTACATCAGGTATAACTCCCAATGCAATCCCTCCCCCCTCCCCCCTCCCCATGATAGGCCCCTGTGTGTGATGTTCCCCTTCCCGAGTCCAAGTGATCTCATTGTTCAGTTCCCACCTATGAGTGAGAACATGCGGTGTTTGGTTTTCTGTTCTTGTGATAGTTTGCTAAGAATGATGGTTTCCAGCTGCATCCATGTCCCTACAAAGGACACAAACTCATCCTTTTTGATGGCTGCATAGTATTCCATGGTGTATATGTGCCACATTTTCTTAATCCAGTCTGTCACTGATGGACATTTGGGTTGATTCCAAGTCTTTGCTATTGTGAATAGTGCCGCAATAAACATACATGTGCATGTGTCTTTATAGCAGCATGATTTATAATCCTTTGGGTATATACCCAGTAATGGAATGGCTGGGTCATATGGTACCTCTAGTTCTAGATCCTTGAGGAATCGCCATACTGTTTTCCATAATGGTTGAACTAGTTTACAATCCCACCAACAGTGTAAAAGTGTTCCTATTTCTCCACATCCTTTCCAGCACCTGTTGTTTCCCGACTTTTTAATGATCGCCATTCTAACTGGTGTGAGATGGTATCTCATTGTGGTTGTGATTTGCATTTCTCTGATGGCCAGTGATGATGAGCATTTTTTCATGTGTCTGTTGGCTGTATGAATGTCTTCTTTTGAGAAATGTCTGTTCATATCCTTTGCCCACTTTTTGATGGGGTTGTTTGTTTTTTTCTTGTAAATTTGTTTGAGTTCTTTGTAGGTTCTGGATATTAGCCCTTTGTCAGATGAGTAGATTGCAAAAATTTTCTCCCATTCTGTAGGTTGCCTGTTCACTCTGATGGTAGTTTCTTTTGCTGTGCAGAAGCTCTTTAGTTTAATGAGATCCCATTTGTCAATTTTGGCTTTTGCTGCCGTTGCTTTTGGTGTTTTAGACATGAAGTCTTTGCCCATGCCTATGTCCTGAATAGTACTACCTAGGTTTTCCTCTAGGGTTTTTATGGTATTAGGTCTAACATTTAAGTCTCTAATCCATCTTGAATTAATTTTCGTGTAAGGAGTAAGGAAAGGATCCAGTTTCAGCTTTTTACTTATGGCTAGCCAATTTTCCCAGCACCATTTATTAAATAGGGAATCCTTTCCCCATTTCTTGTTTCTCTCAGGTTTGTCAAAGATCAGATGGCTGTACATTCTACAAATTTTATCTTACATATTATATAAATATAAATATATATCTTATAGATATTATACATATGTATTATATATAATATATTAATATAAGTATTGTACATAAATATATATGTGTGTATGTGTATATATATTTTTTTGGTACAAGGCCCTAAAGGCCCTACAAAAGGCTATATTGATTTTTAAAAATTAACATTTTACTTACTAATGTTTCAAGTTAAAAAATATTCTTTTACTTTGAAGATCACTATACATAGCTTATCATTTCATTCTCCCCCTTCCTTCCTTCCTTTCTTGTTTTCAATCACTTTTTTAAGGGGACTTTTGGGTTTTTTTTTTAGAGACACGGTCTTGCTTTGTCACCCAGGCTGGAGTGCAGTGGCATGATCATCCTTCACTAAAGCCTCAAACTCCTGTTTTTATTTTAATTTTTAATTTTTGTGGGTACACAGTAGATGTGTATTTTTATGAGATACAAGAGATATTTTGATACAGGCATGCAATGCTTAATAATCTTCAGGGGCCGGGTGCTGTGGCTCACACCTGTAATCCCAGCACTTTGGGAGGCCGAGGTGGGTGGATCACGAAGTCAAGAGATCCAGACCATCCTGGCCAACATGGTGAAACCCCGTCTCTACTAAAAATACAAAAATTAGCTGGGCATGGTGGCACGCGCCTGTAGTCCCAGCTACTCAGGAGACTGAGGCAGGAGAATCGCTTGAACCCGGGAGGTGGAGGTTGCAGCCTGCCGAGATTGTGCCACTGCACTCCAGCCTGGTGACAGAGCAAGGCTCTGTCTCAAAAAAAAGGCCGAGTGCAGTGGCTCATGCCTGTAATCCCAGCACTTTGGGAGGCGGAGATGGGTGGATCACTTGGGGTCAGGAGGTCGGAGCAGTCTGGCCAACGCGGTGAAACCCCTCCTCTACTAAAAATACAAAAATTAGCCAGGCGTGGTGGTGGGCTCCTGTAGTCCCAGCTACTCGGGAAGCTGAGTTGGGAGAATTGCTTCAACCCGGTAGGTGGAGGTTACAGTGAGCCGAGATCGCGCCATTGCACTCCAGCCTGGGCAGCAGAGGGAGACTCCATCTCAAAAAAAAAAAAAAAAAAAAAAAAAAAAAAAAAAAAAAAAAAAAATTACATCAGGGTAAATGGGGTATCCATCACATGAAGCATTTATCCTTTGTGTTACAAAAAAATCCAGTTATACTCTTTTAGTTAAAGTGTACAATTA
Source organism: Macaca thibetana thibetana (assembly GCF_024542745.1). Classification (NCBI taxonomy): domain Eukaryota; kingdom Metazoa; phylum Chordata; class Mammalia; order Primates; family Cercopithecidae; genus Macaca; species Macaca thibetana. The sequence goes on along the minus strand of NC_065578.1, from coordinate 142,304,825 downwards.
AATTAGTATTGATTATAGTCACCCAGTTGCGCTATCAAATAGTTGACCTTATTCATTCTTTCTAATTTTTGTACCCATTAACCATCCCCACTACCCCAACTCCCAACTCTTCCCAGCCTCCAATAACAATATTTCTACTCTCTATCTCTATGAGTTCAATTGTTTTGATTTTTAGATCTCAGAAATAAGTAAGAACCTGTGAAGTTTGTATGTCTATGCCCGACTTATTTCACTTAATGCAGTGACCTCTGGTACCATCTATGTTGTTGCAAATGACAGGATCTCATTCTTTTCTATGGCTGAATAGTACTGCATTGTGTATATGTGTCGCATTTTCTTTATCCATTAATCTGTTGATGGACATGTAGTAAGTTTCTTTCAAATCTTGGTTATTGTGAATAGTGCTGCAATAAACATGGGAGTGTAGATATCTCTTTTATATACTGATTTCCTTTCTTTTGGGTATGTACCGACCAGTGAGATTGCTGGATCTTATGGTTGCTCTATTTTTAGTTTTTTGAAGAACCTCCAAACTGTTTTCCATTGTGGCTATACCAATTTATATTCCCACCAACAGTGTGCCAGGGTTGCCTTTTCTCCACATCCTTACCAGCATTTGTTACTGCCTATCTTGGATAAAAGCCATCTTAACTGAGCTGAGGCAGTATCTTATTATAGTATTGATTTGCATGTCTTTGATGATCAGTGATGTCAAGTACCTTTTCATATGCCTGTTTGCCATTTGTATGTCTTCTTTTGAGAAATGTCTGATTAGATTTTTTACCCATTTTAAAATCAGATTAGATTTTTTTCCTACAGAGTTGTTTAAGCTCCTTATACATTCTTGTTATTAATCCCTTGTCAGACAAGTAGTTTGCAAATGCTTTCTCCCATTTTGTGGGTTATCTCTTCACGTTGTTGATTGTTTCCTTTGCTGTCCAGAAGCTTTTTAGCTGGATGTGATCCCATTTGTCCATTTTTGCTTTGGTTGCCTGCGCTTGTGGGGTGTTACTCAAGAAATCTTTTCCCAGTCCAATGTCTTGGATAGTTTCCTCAAAGTTTTCGTTTAGTCGTTTCATAGTTTGAGGTCTTATATTGAAGTCTTTAGTCCATTTTGATTTGATTTTTGTATATGGTGAGATGTAGAGGTCTAGTTTTTTTCTTCTGCATATAGATATCCAGTTTTCCCAGTTCCACTTATTGAAGAGATTGTTCTTTCCCCAATGTATATTCTTGGTGCCTTTGTGAAAATAAGCTCACCATGGATATATAAATTTATTTGTGGGTTCTCTATTCTGTTCTGTTAGTCTATGTGTCCATTTCTATGCCAGTACCATGCTGAATTGGTTACTATAGCTTTGTAGTATAATTTGAGATGAGGTAAAGTGATTCCTTCAGTTTTATTTTTTTGCTGAGGATAGCTTTGGGTATTCTGGGTATTTGGTGGGTCCATATAAATTTTAGGATTGTTTCTTCTATTTCTGGGAAGAATGTCATTGATATTTTGATAGAGATTGCATTGAATCTGCAGATTGCTTTGAGTAGTGTGGACATTTTAACAACATTGATTCTTCCAATCCATGAACGTGGAATATCATGCCACTTCTTTGTGTCTTCTTCAGTTTCTTTCATTAATGTTCTATAGTTTTCATTGCAGAGATCTTTCATTTCTTTGGTTAATTCCTAGGTATTTAATTTTATTTGTAGCTGTTGTAAAGGGAATTACTTTTTTTGATTTCCTTTTAAGATTGTTTGCTGTTGGCATGTAGATATGCTACTGATTTTTGATTTTTGCTATCCTGCAACTTTACTGAATCTGTTGATCAGTTCAAGGAGTTTTATTGGTTGTGTCCTTAGGTGTTTTGAAATATAAGATTATATTATCTGCAAACAAGGATAATTTGACTTCTTTCCAATTTGGATTCCCTTTATTTCTTTCTCTTGTCTGATTGCTTTAGTTCAGCCTTCCAATACTGTGTTAAATAACACAGTATTGGGCATCCTTGTTGTGTCCCAGATCTTGGAGGAAAGGCTTTCAGTTTTCCCCCATTCAGTGTATTAGCTGTGGGTCTGTCATATATGGCTTTTATTTTCTTGAGGTATGTGCCTTCTATTTTCAGTTTTTGAGAGTTTTTATCATGAAGGGATATTGAATTTTATCAAATGTCTTTTCTGCATCAATTGAAATGATCATATGGTTTTTGTCCTTCATTCTGTTGATATGACGCATCACATCGATTGATTTGCATATGTTGAACCATACTTGTATCCCTGGGATAAATTGCACTTGGTCATGATGAATGGTCTTTTTAACACGTTGTTGAATTTGGTTTGCTAGTATTTTGTTGAGGATTTTTGTGTCAATGTTCATTGGGGATATTGGTCTATAGTTTTCTTTTTCTGATGTGTCTTTCTGGTTTAGGTATCAGGGTAATACTGGTTTTGTAGAATGAATTTGGAAGTATTCCCTCCTCATCTATTTTCTAAAATAGTTTGACTAGGATTAGTATTACTTCTTTATTAAAAGTTTGGTAAAATTTAGCAGTGAAGCCATCAGATCACAGGCTTTTCTTTGCTGAGAGACTTTTTATTACAGGTTTGATTGCATTACTTGTTATTGGTCTGTTCAAATTTTGAATTTCTTCATAGTTTAATCTTGGTAGGTTATATGTGTCTAGAAATTTATCTATTTCTTCTAGGTTTTCCAATTTATTGGCATATACTTACTCATAGTAGCTTTACTTATCCTTTGAATTTCTGTGGTATCAGTTGTAAGATCTCCTTTTCATCTCTGATTTTATTCATTTGGATTTTCTCTTTTATAATTCTTATTTTTAACTTTTGTGGGTACATAGTAGGTGTATATATTTATGGGATCCATGAAATGTTGTGATACAGGCATGCAATGTGTAGTAATCACATCATGGCAAGTCTTCTGTCTTTTTTTCTTAATTAGTGTAACTAAATGCTTGTCAATTGTGTTATCTTTTCAAAAAACCAATTTTTCATTTCGTTGATCTTTTGTATTGTTTTCTTCATTTCAAACTCATTTATTCTGCTCTGATCTTTATTGTTTCTTTTCTTCTACTAATTTGAGGTTTGCTTTGCTCTCACGTTTCTAGTTCTTTAAGATGTAGTGTTATATAGTTTATTTGCAGTTTTATAATTTTTTTTACTTCTATACTTTCACACTTTTTTTTTTTGGTGAGATGGAGTCTCGCTATATCACCCAGGCTGGAGTGCAGTGGTGCGATCTTGGTTCACTGCAAGTTTCGCCTCCCAGGTTCACTCCATTCTCCTGCCTCAGCCTCCCAAGTAGCTGGGACTACAGGTGCCCACCACCATGCTCAGCTAATTTTTTTGTATTTTTTAGTAGACACAGGGTTTCACTGTGTTAGCCAGGATGGTCTCGATCTCCTGACCTCGTGATCCATCCGCATCAGCCTCCCAAAGTGCTGGGATTACAGGCGTGAGCCACCGCGCCTGGCTTACTTTTATACTTTTTTATACGTATAGCTATAAAATTCCCTCTTAGTACTACTTTTGTTGTATCCCATAGGTTTTGGTATACAGTGTTTCCCTTATCATTTAAGAAATTACTCAAATTCCTTAATTTCTTCATTGACCCGCTGGCCATTCAGGAGCATATTGTTCAATTTCTATGTATTTGTATAGTTTCCAAAATTCCTCTTGTTATTGATTTCTAGTTTTATTCTATCGTGGTCAGAAAAGATATTTTACATCATTTCAATTCTTTGAATGTTTTAAGACTTGTTTTGTGGTCTAATATAAGGTCTATCCTTGAGAAAATTCCATGTGCTGCCGATAAGAATGTGTATTCTGCAGCAAATGGATAAAATGTTCTGTAAGTATCTATTAGATCCATTTGGTCTGTAGTGCATATGAAGTTTGACATTTCTTTGTTGATATTTCTGTCTGGGAGATCTGTCCGATGCTGAAAGCAGGGTGTTGAAGTCCAGCTATTACTGTATTGGGGTCTATCCCTCCCTTTAGTTCAAATAATATTTGTTTTATACACCTTGACACTCCAGTGTTGGGTGGATACACATTTATATTTTCATATCCTCTTGCTGAATTGACCCCTTCTTTATCATTATGATCTTCCTTGTCTCTTTTTATAGTTTTTGTCTTGAAATCTATTTTGTCTGATGTAAGTATAGTTAATCCTGCTCTTTGTTGGTTTCCATTTGCATGGAATATCTTTTTCCATCCCTTTATTTTCAGTCCATTTGTGTTTTTATAGGTAAAGTGTGCTTCTTGTAGGCAAGAGATTGTTGGGTCTTTTTTTTTTTTTTTTTTAAATCCATTCAGTCACTTTGTGTCTTTTGATTGGAGAGTTTAGTCCATTTAATTTCAGTGTTATTACTGATAAGCAAGGAATTACTCCTGTCATTTTGTTGTTTGTTTTCTGACTGTTTTGTGCTCTCCTCTTCCTGTTTTTCTTTTAGTGAAGATTTTCTCTGGTTGTATGTTTTAACTTCTCATTTTTTATTTTTTGTGTATCCATTATATGTTTTTTGATTTGAGGATACCATGAGGGTTGCAAGTATTATTTCATAACCCATTATTTTAAACTGATGACAACACTGATTAAACAAAGTAACAAGCAAAAGAAAAAAAAAAAAAACTCTACACTTTAACTTAGTACCCTTGTTTTTTTAACTTTTTGTTGTTTCTATTATATCTAAAAGTTGTTGTAGTTATTATTTTTGATCAGTTCACTTTTCAGTCTTGTCATGTTTAAGTAGAAATTTAAAATATAAGTAGTTTATACACCACAATAATAGTGGTATGATAGTCTGTGTTTTTCTGTGTACTTACTATTAACTCTGAATTTGCACTTTGAGATAATTTCTTATTACTCATTAATGTCTTTTTCTTTCAGACTGAAGAACTTACTTCAGCATTTCCTGTAGGACAGGTCTGGTGTTGATGAAATCCCTCGGCTTTTGTTTGAAAGTCTTTATTTCTCTTTCATGTTGAAAGGATATTTTCACTGGATGTACTATTCTAGGGTCCTTCAGCACTTTAAATATGTTATGCCCCTCTGTCCTGGTCTGTGAGGTTTCCACTGAAAGGCTGCTGCTGGATGTATTGGAGTGCCACTGTGCCTTATTTGTTTCTTTTTTCTTGCTGCTTTTAGGATCCTTTCTTCATGGGAGTTGGATTATTAAATGCCTCAAGGTAATCTTCTTTCAGTTAAATCTCTTTGGTGTTCTTTATAACCTTCTTGTACATGAATATTGATATATTTCTCTAGGATTGGGAAATTCTGTTATTATTCCTTTGAACAAACTTTCTATTCCTATCTTTCTCTCTACCTCCTCTTTAAGGCCAATAACTTATATTTGCCCTTTCGAGGCTGTTTTCTAAATCTTGTAGGTGTGCTTCATTCCTTTTTAATCTCTTTTCTTTTGTTTCCTCTGTGTATTTTCAAATAGCCTGTCTTGAAGTCACTAATTCTTTCTTCTGCTTGCTCAATTCTGCTGTTAAGAGACTCTGCATTCTTCGGTACGTCAGTTGCATTTTTCAACTCTGGAATTTCCGCTTGAATTTTTAATTATTTCAATCTCTTTGTTAAATTTATCTGATTGGATATTGAATTCGTTCTCTTTGTAACCTTGAATTTCATTGGGTTTCCTCAAAACAGCTATTTTGAATTATCGTCTGAAAAGTCACATATCTCTCTCTCTCCAGGATTGATCCCTTGTGCCTTATTTAGTTCATCTGGTGAGGTCATGTTTTCCTGGATAGTCCTGATGCTCAAGGATGTTTGTCAGTATCTGGGAATTGAAGATTTAGGTTTTCATTGTAGTCTTCACAGTCTGAGCTTGTTTGCAGCCATCCTTCTTGGGCAAGCTTTCTAGGTATTCAAAGGGACTTCGGTGTTGTAATCTAGGTTTCGGTCCCTGCAGCTGTATCTGCACTAGGGGGCACACTAATTCTGGTAATTCTGTGCCTCTTGCAGACTTGTAGAGGTACTTCCTTGGTGGTCTCGGATAAGATTTTAAAGAACCCTGTGGTTAGCAGGCAGAGATTCTTGTTCTCTTCTCTCATATTCTCCCAAACAAATGGAGTTTCTCTCTCTGTGCTGAGCTGCTTGGAGTTGGGGGAGGGGTGATACCATCCCTCCATAGGACTTTGCTGGGCCACACTTGAAGCCAGCGCAGCACTGGGTCTTGCCCTAGGCCTGCTGTGACCACTATCTGGCTCCTACCTATGTTTGCTCAAGGCCTCTACAATCAGCAGGTGGCAAAGCCAGCCAGTCTTACGTCCTTCCCTTCAAGGTTGCGAGTTCCCCCAGGCCCCAGGTGGGTTCAGAGATGCCGTCAGGGCGCCAGGGCCTGGAGTCAGAAACATTAGAAATCTACCTGGTATTCTATTCTGCTGCAGCTGAGCTGGCACTCAAATCACCTCCCCTTTCCACAGGCAGAGGAGCTTCTTTCCATGCCACCATCACCATAGGCCCACAGGAGTATTGCAAAGCTACTGCTGATGTTCGCTTAAGGCTCAAGGGCTGTTCAGTCAGCTTGTGGTGAATACTGCCAGGCCTGGTACTCACCCTTCAGGGCATTTGGCTCCCTTCTGGCCCAGGACAGGTCCAGAAGTGCCATCCAACAGCCCAGCTTGGAACCAAGGACCCCAAGAGCCCACTTGGTGTGCTACTCTACTGTGGCCACGCTGGTACCTAAGCTGTAAGACAAAATCCTATTTACTCTTCCCTTTGCTTGAAAGAGTCTCCCCTTGTAGCCACCACTGTTGGGAATGTGCTGGGTCACATCTGAAGCTAGCATGTTTCAGAGTCTCACCCAAGCTGAGACTTGGTCTTTAGTGCCTTATTTAGTTCATTTGGTGAGGTCATATTTTCCTGGATGGTCTTGATGCTTTTGGGTGCTTGTCAGCATCTGGGCATTGAAGAGTTAGGTATTTATTGTAGTCTTCAGAGTCTGGGCTTGTTTGTACTCTTCCTTCTTGGGAAAGCTTTCAAGGTATTCAAAGGGACTTGGGTGTTGTAATCTACGTTTACAACCTGGTATATGCTGTGTAGTATATCCACAGCATATACTACCTGGGTACCGCTGCTGATTATTCAGGGTTCTAGGGCTCTTTAGTCAGCAGGTGATGAATTCTGCCAGGACTGAATCCTTCCCTTCAAGGCAGCAGGTTCCCTTCTGCCCTAGAGTACATTTGGAAATGTCATCTAGGACATAGGGCCTGGAATGGGGCTTCATACCTCTGCCTGGTGTCCTATTCTCCTGTAACTGAGCTGGTATCCAAGTAGCAAGACAAAGTCCTCTTTACTCTCCTTTTCCACTCAAGTAAGAAGTCTCTTTCGGAGCTGTGATCTGTGCTGCCTGGGGTTGGGAGAAAGGTGGGTCAAGAACTCCCTTAGATGCGCTGGCTGGTGTCTCACTAGGTTGCATGGCCCCCGAGTCCACTGGATCTGAGCCCAGCACAGCACCAGGACTTGCTTAGAAGTTGCAGTCTTTGTGACTTTCACTGCCTTTTGAGTTTATTTAGTACCCCAGAGCCCATTAGCCTGGGGAAGCAAGGCTTGCTGAAACTCAAGTTGTGACTGCTGGGATGGGTGATTCCCCTCTGGTTAGGGCTGTTCTAAGTGCTCCTTCCATGGGTGTCAGCCGAGTTCTGCCTGTATTGCTTTCTGCTATGATAGGAAAGCACTGAGTTCCAATGCAAAGTTCCACAATTGCTGTGCTCTCCCTCCCCCAAGAGCACAGATTCTGTCTTGGCCACTGCTGGGAGATCGGGGAGGGTGGTATTGGCAATTCAAGGCTATCTTTCCGACCCTCTTCAGTGCCTCTTTCAGTGATATGAAGTTAAAATCAGGTACTTTGATTGCTCACCTGATTTTTGTTTTTATGAAGATACTTTGTAATATAGATAGTCGTTAAATTGGTGTCCCTGCATGGAGGATGATCAGTGGAGGCCTCTAATCAGCCATCTTGCTCTGTCCCTACCACTTGGTTTATGCGTTGAAGGGAAAGTAGGTGAGAGATCCAATGCCATCTTCCTTTCAAAGCTGAACGTACTGACTATCAAGCTTCAGTTTGTAATCTGGTGCTTTGAACCTTGGTCATGTGACTGGATTTTCATAGTCACTCAGGCACTTTGACTTCCTAGCCATGGTTCTTCTTCCACTATGTATATGCTTAATATCCATTCAAACTGCTGAGTTTAAGTGGCCCTTCTGCCTCAGTGTCCAGAGTAGCTAGTATTATAAGCATGCACTACCATGCCTGACTCGTTCTCTCTTTTGTTTTGTCTTAATTTTTTGTAGAAACAGGGTCTCATTATGTTGCCCAGGCTGGCCTTGAACTCCTGGGCTCAAGTGATCCTCCTGCCTCAGTTGCCTAAAGCACTAGGATTATAGGTGTGTGCCACTGAGCCTGGCCTAAGGGGACCTTTGATTAACGTTTGACCTGCATCAAACTAGGATGTAAGTGAGAAATAAACTTTTATTTTGTTAGAGCATTGAGATGTTGAGGTTGTTACAATACTTTAGCTTAGCCTGAGTCATGAGATTTTTTATATGAGTTGAAGGTTGACTGTCCTCACAGCCTGATAATCTGATGTGCTCATCTCCTCAGGAAAGACAAACTGCTGCATGACCCTAATGAACACTTCCATTGGCTGCTGGGTACTCACCTTCCTGAAGAAGGCCTGGTTGGGCAAGGCAATATTTGGGCTTTAGGCTTCTTTTTTTCTCTGGTTTCTTGGTTTATATTTTAATTGACAGAATTTTCTTTATCTATATCAGTGCCTCTAGGCAGACAATGATGTCTTATTCACTAGAAAGAGAGATTCTACCTAAGCAGAAGTTGCCAAAATATGACAAACTAGGGAAAAAAGTTATGACTCGGGAAGGCATGGTTAAAGGGTAATTTTCTTAATTTACAAAAGGATCTTATAAATTAACCAAAAAAATAGATAAGGTGATTCAAATCAGAAGGGAAAAAAAATATGCAAACAGCCAATTAGACTAATGAATCCTCAATCTTTGATATGGTTTGGATCTGTGTCCCCACCCAAATCTCATGTTCAATTGTAACCCTCAGTGTTGGAGTTGAGGCCTGGTGGGAGGTGATTGGATCATGGGGGTGGTTTCTCATGGTTTAATACCATTCCCCTTGGTGCTGTCATCCTGAGAGTGAGTTCTCGTGAGATCTGGCTGTTTAAAAGCATGTGGAACCTCTCCCTCTCTCTGGGTCCTGCTCCTACCATGTAAGACATCCACTGCTGCTTTGCCTTCCACCATGAGTAAAAGCTCCCTGAGGTCTCCCAGAAGCAGATGCCGCCATTCTTCCTATACAACCTGCAGAACCATGAGCCAATTAAACCTTTTTTCTTTATAAATGACCCAGTTTCGAGTATTTCATTATAGCAGTACGAGAATGGACTAATACAGCCTCTCATCACCCCTCACTAATTCTACAAATGAAGATGCTGGGCTGCAAATGCACACATTATTGATAAGGAATTTCCCTGCTCCCTTGAAGGCACCCCCAATCCCAGCATTGGTGAATCTTCAAACAGGGCAGGCTCTGATAGGTAATGGCTGGTGAAGACAGCAAAGACTCGGCAGCACTCACCATGGCAAAGTTCCTCACTTGCTATCTATCCCCATCATTTTGCGCATGAGGAGGTGGAAGCATGGAAAGGTCAAGTTACCCATCTATCTAGGTAACTATTTCCTCTTCGATGTCCCATAGATACCTCCCACTCACTGTCTACAACAGGCTCGTCATCTTTTTTCCCAGACTATCTTTTTCTCTTGAATTCTTAATCTCTGAGAACGGTATCCCCACCCCACCCCAGACTTTTATGCCACAGAGCTGGGAGACCCTGTGGGCTCTTCCTCTCTCTCTGGCTCTGTGTTCTGTCATCACTATCTCTTGTTAATTCTGTCCCCTGACCATCTCTCCTAACCACATGTCTATCTCCAGCTCCACTGTTATTTTTCCTTGATTTGGAATTACATCAGCCTGAACTAGGGCATTTGCAACTCATCTTACCATCTGTGGTGTTATTCTTTCTCAGAGCAGCCAGAGTGGCTTTCCTAGCACCCAAGTCTTATCATGCCAGACTGCTGTTCAGAATTCTGAGGTGTCTCCACATTAATTAGAGATAAGATGCATGTTGATCTGACTTCTGCCCACCTGTCCTGCCTCATCTTCCGCCACCTGCTGCATGTACAGGTACATCCTAATACAGCTGGATTGCTGGTGGTTGCCCAAACATGCCACACTGTCTTGTTCCTTCCATTTTTTTTTAGGCTATTGCCCATGCTGCTCCTTTTACCCAGAATCCTCTCCTCTACCCATCTCCAAGCCCCTCCTCATGTTCAAGTCTCAGCTCCAAAGCTCTCTGCTCTGAAAACAGCACTGTCCTGAGATTCAGCTGCTCTTTTGCTTCCACTTCCTCTGTATCTTGACCTTGCTTCTCTTCTGCCATTATCCTCTAGACTTGCAGGGGGAGGTGTCAGTCTTCCAGGGAGTCAGTGAACTGGATGGAGGGGCAGCTTCTTCTAAACTTTAAATCTCCAGTGCCAATCTAGGACAAAGCCTGGTGAATGATCAATACCTATGTGGTGAAAGAAACAGACGATTAATCAATAAGACATTTGCCCTGTCTGGGAGCTCACATACAGCGAGACGATGGCTTTGTAAGCCCCTCACTCTGACAGCAGGCTTGTGGGCAGCGAGGGCTCTGACCCTCCTCAGGAGTTGGGAGAGGCAAAGGGGGTCAGCTCCAAGTGTACACACATCACATTCACCACACCTTGCTTAAAAAACAAATCTGTAAGTCTCAGCTGCCAAGCGTGATGTAAATATATGGGGATTGAGGGACTAATTCTGCTGGCCTGAGGCTTTTCCCTGGGTGGGGAGAGATTCAGGCCCTTTTTGTCTTTCATTTTTCACAAGGAACAGCCAAAGGGAGCCTGGCTCCTCTGGTTCTCCATCCCTCCCAGAGTCTCTTCCCACTCTCCAGAGGGCACCCCTTTCCCAGGGGGTGGCCAGCCCAGATTTGGTAGGTGGCCCACTGGTTGGCCTCCTTAAACTTTCCTAGAACTGTGCCACAGTTTAAGGGACAAACTTTTGAAAAACAAAAACAACCACAAAAAACTTGAAAGACTTCAAACCTTTATTTGTCTAAGAAAATCCACTGTTAACCCAACAGCTTGCTTGAATGGAGTTGTTAAAGATCAACAAAAGCTGGACATTAGTGAAAGCATGAAAACAGATTTGACTCAGTAACTACTTACAGTAGGAGAAAAAGCTGCTCATTCTCATTTGGCAGAGGAGACTGGGCGTTTTAAAGGGTGAAGGAGAGAGTAGGGCGGGGGAAGCTAGCAGGGGCTCAAGTGAAAAATCACGAAGGGGTGGTCAGTATCAATGACCGGGCAGCTGTGCCTGGAGCTGGCAGTTATGAAGCTGGGATTGTACCATCCCACAGAGACTGGGGGACAGAGGCCTATCCTCCCCATGATTGCATTTCAAAGCAATGGCTTTCAGCTCCTTGAGAAAGACACTTCTGAGGTGTAGGCGATACATACACATCTCAAAACAACAGAGAAAGGAATACCCTAAAAAAGGGAGGTCAGAGGCCTTACCATCGGGTGTTGGCTAGAATAAACGGAAAATTCTCCTGGCTGCCTTGAGCTTTCTCGGGAAGACATTTTCCTGGGGTCGAGGTTAGAGGGCAGTGGAGAGTGGAGGACTTTGAGTCATACTCCTATAAGCCACGCTAGAGTTCCTCGTCTTTGAGTGCAGAGGTTTAGACTGTCTTTGTGTGCAGAAAGTCCTGCAGTTCTCACAGAGACCTGCCAGAGAAAGTCGTTCCCAAATGTTTGTAAATCCTCCGTTCTGCAACCCGCCTTCACGTTCTGCGGTGATCTTGTCGTGCGAGAAAACGCGCCATATTAGCAGAGAAGGGGGTGGCAGAGTGCTGGCGCTAAAGGTCACGCTGCACGGGTAACTGTCGCGGTGTAGGGGCGGGGAAGAGGGAGGAGACACTGACCACCCCGGAGCTCGCTGGCTTTGGACGTCGTCGTTCCCACAGCGCCCAGGGTACCCCAGTGGCTCTCTTCCTGTCTTCCCCCATTACCACGCAGGCTTTGTCACCGCATTAAGGCATTCCCGCTCTCCGCGGAACCGCTCTGCCATCTCGGCGGTGAAAGGGTGAGAGGGCCAGTGTTTGGGTCAACTTTGACTCCTCCCACCCGCCCGGATCCTTAAGGGCCTCCTCGTTCCCCCGGATCGTTAAGGGCCTCCTCGTCCTCCAGGGCTCCGGTCGCTGCGGGGTCTGTGCGCAGGTCCGCGACCGCCCTCGTTCTGCCATGGGCGCCTCCAGTTCCTCCGCGCTGGCCCGCCTCGGCCTCCCAGCCCAGGCCCGGCCCAGGTGGCTCGGGGTCGCGGTGCTGGGACTGGCCGCGGTGGCGCTGGGGGCTGTCGCCTGGCGCCGAGCATGGCCCAGGCGGCGCCGGCGGCTGCAGCAGGTGGGCACCGTGGCGAAGCTCTGGATCTATCCGGTGAAATCCTGCAAGGGGGTGCCGGTGAGCGAGGCGGAGTGCACGGCCATGGGGCTGCGCAGTGGCAACCTGCGGGACAGGTACGGCTGAGCGCGGGCGCGGGGCAGCGCGGAGCCTGCCTGGGATGAGGAGGGGGAGGCAGGTGGGGCCCGGCCTATCTGGGAAGGACTATAGAGGTTTGCCGCCTGAGTTTCTGGGCTGACTGTTGAGTCGTTGGTCGTTTAGCTGGGAAAGCCAAGTTCATGTCAGATTTATTTTTGGTGAAGTATGTAGGGGCAATCCCTTGCCCTTCCCTAGACGAGAGAGTCCTCCTCTGTAACAGGAGGGAGTCTGACCTGTATCTCCAAGCCTCCTTAGCTCTAAAATTTGTGATTCTATCTTATTATACCAAAGTAGAAAAATAAAGCTATTGGCACTAGAAAGCAGCAAGAAAGAAACCAAATGTTGTTCAAGGGCATTGGCTTAGACGTCGCTGGGCCTTGTTCCTCACATTTCTCCAATCCTGGGGGTGCCAGGGGGGCCTGATACACTTTGACTAAGGATGAGCAAGTGGCATGGGGACTCTGGGGCAGGGGTCCCTTACTTGCCATTAAGGGAATAGTGTCCCCCCTTCTCCCATAGGCAGAATTGTTCACAGCCTGGAACTTTGAGACTTTTGGGTCTGACACATAGACATTTCATACTTAGGATTAAGATGCCTTCTTCTTCTTCTTCTTCTTTTTTTTTTTTTTTTTTTTTTTTTTGAGACAGAATCTCACTTTGTGGCTCAGGCTGGAGTTCAGTTGCGCTATCTCAGCTCACTGCAACCTCCACCTCCCAGGTTCAGGCAATTCTCCTGCCTCTGCCTCCCAAGTAGCTGGGATTACAGGTGTACACCACCACACCTGGCTAATTTTTGTATTTTTAGTAGAAACGGGGTTTCACCATGTTGACCAGGCTGGTCTCAAACTCCTGACCTCAGGTGATCCACCTGCTTTGGCCTCCTAAAATGCTGGGATTACAGGTGTGAGCCACTGTGCCCAACCAAGATGCCTTCTTATCTGGCTGAGATGGTTTAGCTGTGGCCTATGTCCAAGGGGAGGGAGGTTTGCAAGTTGATCATTCAAGGATTCCTCTAGCAGAGAGCCATCTGCATCCCTGTGTTCACTCCAGCACACACAGATGCACTGTTTTCTGAAGACTGCTGCCTTCTTAAAGAAATGTGGGCTTCCATGGTATTGGAAAACTTCAGTGAGTCTTAGAGAAGTGTTGTGTACACTGACCATATGAATCATGGGAGGATTTTCATTCTCCCACCGCCACCCCAAATTTCTTATCCTGGAGAGCTTTTTCAACTACAATTTCTTGAGATTCCCATCCCAGGACTACTGCAGCAGAATCACCAAGAGTGGGGCCAACTCGTGTAGAATGTTTAAATCTCCCCCTGGTGATTTTGATGCTATAATTAAAGGGTTTTATCTGAGACCATGAAGAAGAGGATGTTTAGAGCTTATTTAAATATGAAGGATAAGAAAAGTCTTCCTATTGCTGGAGAGACTTCAGGCTCTGTGGGACTGGACACCTTCCAAAAAACTGGGAGAACCAAGTTCTCACGATGCATGTCCGGAGAAAATCAGTGTTGCAGACTAGGTTGCACTACTTCCTTCCTCACTTGAAGGATTGGTTTCACAGACAGTTTCCAGTTCTAATCTGCGTTTCCTCTGATCACCTGAAAAACTGTTTCTTTCCCACTTCTCTTTGTCACTGCTTTGCCCTGACTACTGCAACCATGGAAAGAAAATATGTGTCCTTTGCCTGTGCTTTTTGCTCCCATTGGCATCCTAACATAAATACAACTATATTACCGTTCCCTTGTTTTAAACAATAAACGCTTAGGATGGGGTGGGGTGATGTGAAGCCTGGGGTGGAGAGAAAGGCAATGAAATTAATGTTAATTCAGTGGTAAAATGCAGCAGACACTGAGCTAAATCCTGTCGCGTAGATTAGCATATTTAAGCCTCATAACAATCTTGTGGGCTTGGTATAATTATCACTATGCAAATAAGGAAACAGTATCAGAAAGAATGAGTATCTCATCCAAGTCCAGAAAATCAGTGTATGCTGTGGGGATTTGAACTCAGATCTGTGTGAGTACAGTACTTACGCTGTTTGTATGAAACCAGTGCATGATATAAAAGTATAAGGATTGCACTGAGGATCAGGAGACTTGGGACGAACGTTTACAAAGTTTTCTTATTTGCAAAAGAATGAGGTTGAACTTCATGGTCTCTAAAGCCCCATTTTAACTACGTTTTATTTATCAAAGGTTAATTAACAATTTGAAAGCAGGCTTGCTGGAGAGAACTCTGTTCAATGACTGCTCTTCTCTCCACCTGATAATTTAATAACACTACTACAAATGTTCCTAGAATTCAGGGAAAGGCCTCATTTAATGAATTCCATTCTGAACCTGTGTCTTTGGAACTAACTGTTTGAAGGAGCTGGGATTTTCCTCTGGAAGTGCTCTGGGTCTCAAATTTCTGAAGGTATTTTATTCAAAGCTCTTAGTATACTTGTGAACACTTGGCTTGAGCATGCTAAGCATTGAGTGGTTAAAGTCCACCTAGCAGAATGCTGGCATTGGCTGCCTGGTGCAGTTGCTGGGAGGGCGTGCTTGTTCTCCCTGACCTCGGAAATCTCTGCTGTCCTTAGCAGCCATATGTGAGTTGATCAGTTTTTTCTGTCCAAACCCTTACTGAAGCCAGCTTTTTATTTCTTCTGCGCAAATGATTAACTGTTGGAGAAAGGAATCCCTTGAGGTTATTATCCAAGATGTTGTTCCCTGCCCAATTCCTGCTCTCTTTCTCGTCCCATACTCAGTGGTAGGCTTCCTGCTTTCCCTCACTTTTCAGTCCTTCCTGCTCCCCAGGCCAGTTTGTAATTGAGAAATGAGACTTTTTTCCATTGTTTTGGGCTCCACTTACTCGTTGCTGTTGATCAGGGCACTGTAGCTCTTTTGGGGAATTGGGGCTCCAGGCTTCTACACTGATCCATGTTTTACCTGTAAATTCAAGGCACCAGCTTTTATGTTGCAGACTAGGTTGGAGTAACTTGGTCATGATGAAATCCATACTCCAGACTTAACTCTTCTTTCAGATCTGGCAGAATAGAACTAGTTATTCTTTCACTGGGCATCATTTTGTGCACAAGAGGTGAAAAATAATATTGCCCAGGTTGACAGGGAAATGAGATGGTTGGGGTATGTTACAAATGGCAACCTTTTAACCTATGATTACTGTCATTATCCCGACCCAAAATTGGACTCCCGGCAAGTTGCCACTTGCTTTTTCAGTGACAGTGATGAGTGGGAAACCTCTAGCGACTACTTCCCACTGTTAACCCCAGCAGTTAATGCCTGTGTTATTATACAATAGGCTGGAGCCACGGGCCAGGCTGTGAGCCACAGTGAAGGGCAACATTAGTAAGGGATGAATGGGAGATGAGAAGATTCAGCCCATGGAGAAATAATGTCAGAAATAACATGCAAACAGATTTGCCACTCCTGTTTGAACATGCTCTGGTTGTGTGCAGATCTCAAAGGGAGTCTTGTCTGGGGATGGGGCATGTTGGAAGTTAAGGGTGAAGGCTTTGGTGAGGTTAACCAAAGAACTGTGCACCAAGGGACAAGGCTGGAGATAGGGAATAGGGCCCAGCCCTATTAGGCATCTAAATCAGAGGATGCCTGCCTATTTCATTGTAGCCCCGTTCTCTGGGCAGACATCCTCTGATTTACAGAACCCAGCCCCAGGCTGAGTGAACCAGAGAACTGTGGGATCTAAAGACATCTTTGACCAGGCAGGATAGCTCGCATCTGTAATCTCAGCACTTTGGGAGGCCAAGGAGGGAGGATTAATTGAGCCAGGAGTTCTAGACCAGCCAGGAGGTCCAGACCACAGTGGGACCCCATCTCTACAAAAAATAAAAAAATCAGTTGGGCGTGGTGATGTTTGCCTGTAGTCCCAGCTACTCAGGAGACTGAGGCAGGAGGATCGCTTGAACCCAGCAGTTCAAGGCTGCCATGAGCTAAGATCATGCCTTTGCACTCTAGAGCCTGGGTGATAGAGTGAGACCCTGTCTCCTCTCTCGAAATCAATTAAATATAAATATATATATGAATAAATAATACACATATGCATTTATACACTTAGAAAGGAAAAGGTGGTCTCCTCAGAGGAGTGGGGACTTGCTGCTACCCAGTGTCGCCAGCCTTTTGGAAGGGGGTAGCCAAGACAGTTATGGGAATGCCTTTACACTGCCACGCCATCGTCATGCCAGCTAGCAGGGCACAGGCTGCCAGCCATTGTCTTCCGGTATGGTTGCAGGGAAGGGACAGTTTAGCCAGCACCTGGAAAGGACTCTACTGATGAGGAGGTTGCGGATGCAAGACTGTCAGGGTCAGGACAGGGCAGAGACGGATCTCCCTGTGCTCTGCTACCGGATGTCCTCCTGAGGTCTCCTCAGGCTTTCCCTGATGACTCTGGTCATATTTTGGAATGTCTTCCTGGGAAGAGCCATCCCTGCTTCTGGAAGGGGCTGTGCTTTTTATCCTCCTCACATTTGAAAGGCTCTGGCTTTCAGGCACTTTTTACTCACCAGTGCCCACATTTTCTTCACCTGCTTGTTTGCAGATTCTATCTTCTTTCTAAAATAGTGATACTGGGCTGGGCACAGTGGCTCACACCTGTAAACCCAGTACTTTGGGGGGCCAAGGCGGCAGATCACTTGAGGCCAGGAGTTTGAGACCAGCCCAGTCAACATAGCGAAACCCCGTCTCTACTAAAAATACAAAAATAGCTGGGCATGGTGGTGCACGCCTGTAATCCCAGCTACCCAAGAGGCTAAGGCAAGAGAATCACATGAACCAAGGAGGCGGAGGTTGCAGTGAGCTAAGATTGTGCCACTGCACTCCAGCCCGGCTGACAGAGTGAGACTCTGTCTCAAAATAAAGAAAATGAAACAAAACAACTAAACTAAAGGAACCAAACTGTGATATTGACATTTATTTTTCCTAGGAGTGGAAGATTTTTTCTTTTTGGCAACACAGTGTTTTGTGTGGTGTAGGCCCAACCTATATGCTAGGCTGTAGGTAAAAGTCTAACAAACTGGGCCTGGCCAGCTTTCCGTCACTCTTCAGCTCATCCCGTAGAAATACAAAGTATGAAAACCAAGGCCAGCACAGTGGGCTCTCTAGGAAATAAGTGGGATTCTTATCTAATGTGTACTTCTGTGAGTCTTTGTTCTCTATGTCAGAACGTGTGCATGAAAAGGAAAGGCTGTTTGGGAGGTTTCCTGATGTAGGACCCCCACATGCCACAGCAAGTTAAACAGAGCAGAGGCCGGCCTGGTTCTTCTTGGAGGCAGCAACATTGCAAGACCTTTGTCTCAGACTCCAATTCACTTGGCCAGCCTCATCTTGTTCTACAACAAAAGGCCCTGAAAGCTATTTTACTTCTCCCAGGGCCACAGAGACATATATGGCAGACCTACAGAAGCTTCTAACCAAAGCAGAGCCCCCGCACAGGCAGCAGGGTTACCTAAGCAGTGAGGGGGAAGTGTCTGAGCCAGCCTCCTGTTGTCGTTTTTGAAACTGGAGATTGCCAAACATCAGCCAGAAGCTCTCCTAGAACTCTTTCTGCCAAATAAGCTCTTTTTGGGGTCACCAACTTTTAGACTCAAATCATTTGGCCAGACCTGGATAATTGTCTGGAAAATGATGTTAGGTCCCAAGTCGGGGCGGGTGGAGAGTTTTGAGGAAGTAGAAAGCTGGAGGGAAGCTGTTGGGAGGTGGAGGAGGATTTTCTGAGTGTGCCCTGGTTTGTTTCTCTGCAGGTTTTGGCTGGTGATTAAGGAAGATGGACACATGGTCACTGCCCGGCAGGAGCCTCGCCTGGTGCTGGTCTCCATCACTTATGAGAACAACTGCCTGATCTTCAAGGCTCCAGATATGGACCAGCTGGTTTTGCCTAGCAAGCAGCCTTCCTCAAACAAACTCCACAACTGCAGGTGTTCTGCCTGGGGGCATCTGGGGAACTGCAACAGGCTTGATTTCCCTTCAGGCTTCTCGCTGCATTCTGTCTTGCTATAGTTTCTACAGTAGAGGATGACATCAGTAAAGGAAATATTTAATAGAAGTGCAGTTTGGGTTGGGATTGGGCGCGAGTGGATGATGCAGGGTATTGTTTTAAGGGTACCTAGGATTTGTTTTAATCAGGTATGGTTAGACATGCAGACATAGAAATGACTGTCCTGAAAAAAGAAGATGTTTATACCTACAGATTCCTTAGAAATTGGAGGCACGCCAAGCCACATAAGGCCGAGTGGAGAAGCACCAGGGTGGGTCAGGAGGCAGAGGGAGCAGGGGGAACATGGGGGCAAGGGCTTTTATTGTGGTTTCCACAGGAAAGGAGAAGCAAGGCAGGGGTGGCAGGCTTAGGGCTCGCTAGTTTGAATAACTTCAGCAGGCTCTGGGACACAGGTTGTCTGGTACTTGGCTCTGGGGTTGACTAGGGCAGGGGACTAGTGGCCCGGCATGTAAGCACCAAATAAAGGAGGTGACTGGGAGTGCAGACTCTGGATGGGTTGGTATTCCTATTACAGGCACACTTGCAGGTCATCAGTCTATTATTTCTAGGAATTGGTCGGCCCTGGGAGAAGTAGTTTCTTCAGTGTCAACAAGACTCAAAGATGTCAAAGCATAAAACATGCAGAAAATTGAAAGCAAGATTCCCACAAGTATAAAGGTGGTACAATGTGCTCATCTTTAGGGCTTTTCTCCTTTTGTTCAAATCTTCATTCAGAATTGTCAACTCTCCAACCAGGCAGACAAGGGAGTTAGTGGAGACTTAACAGCTGTATCTCAGGGCTGGGTGAGAAGGATGCTGGAGTTTCCAGAGCTTTTCAAATGGACTCTGCAGCCTCTGAAGTGTGTGGTTGAGATGAAGGCACATTCCTTGGGTGTAAGGGATTTCCACTTCTGGCCAAAGGCATACCTCAGGCCTTGGCTTCCTTTTGGCCTGTGGGACTTCTGTTGGGTTGTCAAGTTCCATGGTTTGCTGGGGTCTTGTCCTTCCTCATTAAGAAGACTTAGATGCTTGTCATGAGATGATCTGGATCCCTTGTCACCAACTGAGCTTTTTAAGTGTATGGAAGTTGGTTTTGTCCAAGGTCCTAGGGCTCAGCGGAGAGCCTCGGATCACTCCCTGAACTCTCATCTTATGTTTTTTCAAGCAAAGTGTCTAAGCTGAAATCCACCACTTATGGTTCCCAATTTTCAAAAGTCTGAAGCAATAATTCACTGAATTCAGCACTTCAGGTAATTATCTTAGCAAGCCCGTGAGGGGGGTCCTTAATTCCACTTTACAAACGAGGAAACCAAGCCTTAGATCACTGCCATGAAAACACAGAGCTGGGGTTTGAACCCACTTGCCTCCTAAGGCTTTTGCCTTTAACGTATATGTGTAATGAGAAGAAATGCTTTTCCATAAATGACAGGTTTTGAGCCCATTAATTTTTTGAAGAGGAAGAGTGTAGCCATCTCGACTTAATGGGAAGACATGTGAAGGCAATGGGTAAATACGTGGCTGACATGTGTCACATAACTAATATAGGTGTTGCTCTGTAGACTCACTATGTCGCCGACAGTGAGCAAGCTTTTCCCCCAAGTCTCTTTACCAGCTAAATAGGCAGAAATCTAGGGACACGCACACCTTCCTGGATGGAAAGAGGGAAAGAGCAAGACCTTGTAGGTGAGTTGCCTGGGTCTGAAAAAGACACCAATTGCAGCCTGTTCTTTTTTATTTATTTATTTTTTGAGATGGAGTTTTGCTCTTGTTGCCAAGGCTGGAGTGCAATGGCACGATCTTGGCTCACTGCAATCTCCATCTCCCAGGTTCAAATGATTCTCCTGCCCCAGCCTCCTCAGTAGCTGGGATTAGAGGCATATGCCACCACACCCGGCCAATTTTTTTTTTTTTTTTTAGTAGAGATGGGGTTTCACCATGTTGGCCAGGCTGCCTTTCGAACTCCTGACCTCAGGTGATCCACCCACCTTGGCCTCCCAAACTGCTGGGATTACAGGCATGAGCCACCACGCCCGGCCTGCAGCCTTTTCTTATGTCATTCTGTTCCATGCATCAATTGTAGATCTGGATGAGGTGGGAATAGAGAGCCTGGAACCCTGGCAGTTAGGTGAAAATGATTGAGAGCTGTGCATTTGGATTGACACAGAGGTGTAATCAGTGTACTGCCCTCTCTAGCTGGTTAGACATGCTGTAACTAGTTCAGCCTATATTTATAAGCTATTTGTAATGGATTGGTTGCCAAGGGAACTGCTAAAAACTGAAGAAATAACATAGATAGTGTGCTTAGTTAGTGCCAGCTGCTATGAAAAAATACCATAGTCTGGGTGGCTTAAACAACAGACATTAATTTCTCATAGTTTGGGAAGATGGGAAGTCCAAGGTCGAGGTGCTGGTAGATTGGTGAGGTAGCTTTTCAGGGTTGTAGATGGCCACTTCTCGTTATGTCCTCACATGACCTTTCCTGGTGCCTGCATGAAGAGAGAGAGCATTCTTGTGTTTCTTCCTCTTCTTATAAGGGTACAAATCCCAGTATGAGGGCTCCACCTCATCTAAACCCAATTACCTCCCATAGGCCCCACATTGGGGCTGAGGGTGTCAACGAAGGAACTTTGGGGAGACACAAACATTTGACCCCTAACAGGTGGTAAGTGACAGAGTGATTACCACAGCCAGCCCACCAGAGCTCAGAAACAAATAACATAAACTAACAACCTCAAGTTAGTAAAAAGAAAAGGAAGTCCCTTCACAGCTATTTGGACAAGGCTGAATGAAGTGTCATGAATTTTATATTATTCTACACTTATTTTATTGTATTAATTTTTTTTTGTTTTGAGACGGAGTCTTGTTCTGTCGCCCAGGCTGGAGTGAAGTGGCGCCATCTCAACTCACTGCAACATCTGCCTCCCGGGTTCAAGCAATTCTCCTGTCTCAGCCTCCTGGGTAGCTGGGACTACAGGCGCCTACCACCACACAGACTAATTTTTGTATTTTTAGCAGAGACGGAGTTTCACCATGTTGGCTATGATGGTCTCGATCTCCTTACCTCGTTATCCACCCCCCTCAGCTTCCCAAAGTGCTGGGATTACAGGCGTGAGCCACTGCGCCTCGCCACTTATTTTATTTTAAACTTTCACTGTTAGTGTTTTGAATCAGCTTTCCCTGTTCACCTTGTGTGAAGTTTTTTTAGACTAATTATAGACCAGTATGGCTTCTTGATTATCACAAGGATTTATGAATAATTAGTGTCTTTTTTTTTTTTTGAAATGGAGTTTCACTCTTGTTGCCCAGGCTGGAGTGTGATGGCACGATCTCGGCTCACTGCAACCTCCAACTCCTGGGCTCAAGTGATTCTCCTGCCTCAGCCTCCTGAGTAGCTGGGACTACAGGCAGGCACCACCACACCGGGATAATTTTTGTATTTTAGTAGAAGTGGGGTTTTACCATGTTGGCCAGGCTGTTCTTGAACTCCTGACCTCAAGGGATCCACCTGCCTTGGCCTCCGAAAATGCTGGGATTACAGGCGTGAGCCAGCATCCCCAGCCTGATTATTGTCTTAAAAGGTGACGCTAATGTTTCCTTTTAAGTAAGGGGAAGTAAGACATGACTTCAACCCTATATTGAATTTTTGGCTCAATTTAGAGAATATTGATGTGAAAATATGTATGTGCGTCTGGGGGGGGTGTGTGTGTGTGTGTATTAAAGCACCTGCAAGAGGACCTGGTACACAGTAAGCACTTAACTAGATATTAGCTCTTAAATAGCTATTATCTTTATTGTATTAATCCACCTTATCTATAAATATTATTTTTCTTCACTTCTTTATGTCTTATTTTATCTCTTTAATAAAGTTTTATAATTTTATCTGTAATGGGATTTTACATTTAGTAAAATCCCGTGTTAGATTTAGTACTAAACATTTACTCCTTTCTTCCACTTTTACATGGCAAGTCTTAAAAACACATTTTTTGTTTGCTGTGTAAGATTGGTATTATTTATTCTTTAATTATTAGTAGAACCTGCCAGTAAAAGTATCTGGATTTTCTTTGTAAGAGTCTATTCAAATTTTTATGCCCTCTTACATAATTTTTAGTGAGTTGCTTTTGATTTGTGAGTTAAGAGATTGCTTACTCATGAAGTTTTATTGAACCCACAGAGCAAGGGTCAGTTTTTTTCTATGGAATGTTGCTGATGAGACATTTTGTGTCAAAATGTAGAAGAGAATGTATTCTGCAGAAAATTCTGCAAGAATTGGAGAAGATGGCATGGCAGAGGGAATGATACCAGCCGGTGCAGGGATGGGAGACAGGGCCGGTGGAGGGATGCCTTCCATGGGGGGGGAAGGGATCCTGGTTGATCAATATTCCTTTGCCCTGTTGGCGGCTTTTCTACTTTTCAAAGTGCCACCCATAAGCTTCCCCAGGTGGGTGGATGCTGTGGGTAATACGTGTGCACTTACGTACAAGTGCTGTGCTAAGGGGATAAGGGAAGAGCTCCATCGAGGAGCATATACTTAGGGAACTGCTGAACAGTGGGATGGAATCAGTTTTAGGGGAAAGACAGAAGGCCAGGAGAGGATCATGAGATGTCCGTAGAGCCAAGAATTAATCAGAGGTGAAACAGTGGCTTCAAGAACGGAGTTTAGAGAGAAGGAATAGGCCCAAGCAATGTGAAAGGAGCAGCATTGAGATTTGACAGTAGATGGGAGAGGAGGTAAGAGGGTAGGGAGTCTCTAACCTCAGACCAGGATTGTGAGTGGCAAGGTATACAGGGGTTCATCTAACTGGGAGCACCTCAGGTGTCCACATTGAATTCCTTCACGTGCATTGCCTCAGGAGTCCTCACACTGGTGTGAACCTTCCCACGGGGAGGGGCAAGCCCTTCCCATGGTAGATGAGGGTAGGGGAATCAATTTCCAGATCCTGTGAATCATATCTACAGTCGTCAAGTTCTTCTGTCTCACCATAAACCTTTCCTCTTTGTACAGAGGAAAGGCTTTTGTCTGTCCACCCCACGTCTTACTAGGGGCATTGTCCGTGGAGGGAAAATCATACAGGGTCCCAAACAATGAAAAATGCTGGTGTTGATAAAGAGGGTGATGTTAATGACAGGGTAAACTTGTTGTACAAATCAGTGGTTCCAACTCTTTGTCTTACATGAAAATGAAGAGGCCTCCAATCAAATTGTTGCTGATAAATCATGAAAAATACTTGTTGAGGACCAATCGCTATGTGACATACATTGCCTAGAGGATCAAGGAATAAGTGAAATTACTATAACTCCCATTTCTGTCTCTTTATTTGTGTGAAAAATTCCTCAGGGCTTATTTAAAGGAAAGATTTAAAATTAATACTGAACCTTGTCTTATTCTAGCAATATGTGAGATTCATTCAGAGTTTTATGGATGCTCTATAGGGTTCATTAAGCGTTTAATTTCCAATAAAATCTGATTTTTAATGTTCAGTAATTATCAAAATATATAGCATATCTATTTTGTTATGATATATAAATCATAATTGTAATGATAACTCAATCCTGAAAACATTTCTTCACACTTGAAAGCTTAAGAAACAAAGCAAATTTAATTGCTTCAAAAGAAATACAGTAAGTGATCGATAGCCATAAAAATATATTAGGATAAAGTTACATAAATAAAAGAATATGCATATGTGTTCATGAATAAAAAGAGGAATAACACAAAAATGTTTAAATGGATAATGGTGGATATCAAACCAACATGGCCTTTAGATCTCATTACATACTTTTAAAAGCATACTGCAATCATTTTATTTTAAATGTCAATGTTTAAAATTCAGTGGAAATGATATCGTTCAGAACAAATTAAACTTATGATGAAAAAGTTTACCTGTCAACTTATAGTTCTGTGAAGGGTCCATAGCTTTTTAAAACTCCTTTGGGGAATTTAAGCAAGAAAACCTTGAGGGCCACTGTGTTATGTAAAGTTATCTGTTGCCACCAAGTGACATAGGTAGATACCATATAATTTTCTCCAATTTACAACTGGAGACAGGTCAGAGAAGTTAAATGATTTGCTTATGGCCACAGAACTAGAGAATGGCCGAGTTCCAATTTGACCCAGGTCTGTTGGATTCTAAGCTCAGGGTACATCTGCCACAGGACAACCCCTCTCCTCTTGTGAAAGTGTCCTAAATCCTTGTGTTCATGGACACTGCAGCTTAGGTATCCAGAAGCTTGTTGGGAATGTAGAATCTCAGACTCCAACCCAGACTTACTGAACCAGAATCTGCATCCAAACAAGATCCTGGAGGATTTGCACATACATTAAGGTTTGGGTAGCTCTTCCCCAGAGCACATTCTACTCCTTTCTCCTGTGCTTTTGCTCAGCTTTGACCCAAGGAACACTTAACAGCCCTCTGGGCTGGTCAGGTCCCAACAGTCCAGCTGTTCATTTTTGACACCATCCCTCAGTGTATTGAAAATAAGTAAGTCACCTGGTGTTCTTTTGTGACCTTTCCAGGATATTTGGCCTTGACATTAAAGGCAGAGACTGTGGCAATGAGGCAGCTCAGTGGTTCACCAACTTCTTGAAAACAGAAGTGTATAGATTGGTTCAATTTGAGACAAACATGAAGGGAAGAACCTCAAGAAAACTTCTCCCTACTCTTGATCAGAATTACCAGGTGAGCTTACAGAGAGTTTACCTTCACTCCTACTAGTCACCCTTCTCTTTCTGACTTCCTTCACGGTCGGCAAAGAGCCTCTCTTGGGACCTCAGTTAACAAAATATGATAATGGCCTTGGTGAGTGATAATGAGGGCACAGCCTGGGCAGAGGTACCGGGGGATGGAAAAGAAGGTGGATATGAGAGATGTCTCAAAAGTGGGATCTCTAGGGTATATGGAGGATTGAATATGAGAGATATTGTGGAGCGGGGAGCCGGGGTGACTCCCAGGTAGATGGAGATGCAAGAGAAAACTGGCTGGAGAAACAAAAGTGAGAAGTTTGTTCGGGACTAAATCCAAGTTTCCTGGAATTACAGGAGCAGGCTTTGTTCTGACCTGCCCCTCACAATCTGTGAGGTGTGCTTATTTCAGGTGCTGGCAAGGCGCCTCCCCGTAAGGAAAACTGTCCCCTGAGCCAAAGACCAAAGCCTCTGATTCTGCCATGAGCTAAGGTTTAAAATACAAGGACCTCAGGGAGTTTCTCTCAGTAGCCCCTAAACTACAAGCTCCTTGAGGGCAGGGGTTTTTATCTGCTTTCTTTACTGCTGTTTCCCTACTAGAACAGTGCCTGGTAGTGCTCAGTAAATGCTTAGTGAGTGAATGGTGTTGTTGAGGAAATTATTACTGGAGTATAGCTGATTGGCAGTAGGTCCTCGCTGTTTGAGGATGATGTGGGAAGGGGTCGCTGCTGGAGTGGGAGTGGGAACCCAGGAAGAGGAAGCGTGGTGGGTGACATTGGCCCAGAGCTGGCCCTGGCTGCAGCCCTGTTCCTGTGTATGGACATGGACTGCTCCAGTTCCTGGCCACTTGCAAGCCCAAAGTCACGTCTCTCTCCTTCCTGAACACCGCTCCCCTCTTCTGCACTGAAGTGATTTTGCTTCTGGACATTACTTAGCTTTGCAGTTGGTCTAGGCCATTTTGTGGAGTGGGGGGGGGCCTGACTATCCTGTGTTCTTGGCAAGGTGGCCTACCCAGACTGCTGCCCGCTCCTGATCATGACAGATGCCTCCCTGGTAGATCTGAATACCAGGATAGAGAAGAAAATGAAAATGGAGAATTTCAGGCCAAATATCGTGGTGACCGGCTGTGATGCTTTTGAGGAGGTAAGTGACCCACTGCTTTTGTGCATCGTGCTCAGATATGCTGCTCGCGGTGCTAAGGTAACTCTGCTGTAGCCAGAGCCAACTCAGATCCGCCAAGGTCGAGTCGTTCATTCATTGCTGCTGCCATCACTCATTGCTTGTGCCATCAACGCGCCGGCCTCGGCCTTGCGGGGGCACGTTGCTCTCACCCGTTAATGCTTGGGCCCCAAAGCAAACAGTCAAAACTTGAAATCGTAGCAAGTCTGAGGTTGGAATATGTAATCATAGCTCAGAGATAACTGAGGGAAGCAAAGATAAAGGAGAAAGATAAAGCCATTTTCCACTTCTCTATCACTCAGCAGTGCTCTCAAAGATTTGAGACCTTTAGAAGCCCCATGCCCCAAAGTGCAGACCAAGAGGACACAGGCAATCTGCCCCTGGAGACATACCATGCTGTGGCCCGAGTTCTCTCCCACGGCATGTACATGCTCTTTTATGGGGTTGGAGCCAGAAATTTCCACCCTTTTCAAGGACACACCTTTGTGGTCTTAAGGGAAAACTGCATCAGAACCCAGTAGAAACCTTGAACTCTGTACGTAATATACATATAGCTGGGTGTTGCTTTATAATAAGAAGCATTAGCCATCATATTAAGCCTGAGGGGTAAGCTAAACTTTCCAAGTAGTGGAAGTTCAGTGACAAATACCATTTATTGGGTGTTTACTGGGTGCTAGGCATTAAGCTAAATAAACATTTGAGATAAATTACTTTATTTGATCTTTACAATAACCCTGTGAAATTTGTGTTACTGTCTCCTTTTTATAAGGAAAATGAAGCTCAGAGGTGTTATACACTTTGCCTAGCAGGTAAATGGTGGCTGGCATTAGAACACAAAACTTGTAACTCCAGCATCTGTAGAGCTGGGGTGACAATTCTAATTTAGAGATCCCAAGTAGTTAACTCTGAGAGGAGAGGCTCGTAAACACCCTCTCAATTCTTTGCTCCCCTGAATGACCGTACTTCCTTTTGTGTGAGTAAAATGTGCCCTTTTTTTTTTTTTTTTTTTGAGACAGAGTCTCACTGTGTCACCCAGGTTGGAGTTCAGTGGCACAATCTCGGCTTACTGTAACCTCCACCTCCCAGGTTTGTGTGGTTCTCCTGCCTCAGCCTCCAGGGTAGCTGAGACTACAGGCACATGTCACCACACTTGGCTAATTTTTGTACTTTTAGTAGAGATGGGATTTCTCCATGTTGGCCAGGCCAGTCTTGAGCTCCTGACCTCAGGTGATCCACCCGCCTCAGCCTCCCAAAGTGCTTGGATGACAGGCATAAGTCACTGTGCCCAGCCCTTGGATTTGTTGATAAACACTGTTCTTTAGGATAAACCTTTGCGCTGAGCCTAGTATAAATCATCATACATGTAGGCACTCTGTATTTTCTGATAATTTGAAAAATAGCTGCCACGCGCTGTAGGCACTCATGCCTATAGTCCCAGCACTTTGGGCCAAGGCAGGAAGATTGCTTGAGCCTAGGAGTTTGAGACCAGCTTGGATAACATGGCAAAACCCCATCTCTACTAAAAGAATACAAAAATTAGCCAGGTATGGTGGTGCGTGCCTGTAGTCCCAGCTACTTGGGAGGCTGAGGTGGGAGTATGGCTTGAGCCCAGGGTCGGAGATTGTGCCACTACACTCCGGTCTGGGTGATAGAATGAGAACCTGTCTATTAAAAAAGAAAAAAGAAAAAGGGAAAGAGCAATAGCAATGTATACAGAAGTTGTCTACTTGATGATGTTGTCTTGTCATTTGTTATCTAGTTGAATTCCTCTGTGCCTTTGTTAATTTTAAAAATTCAGTAGCCGGGCGTGGTGGCTCAAGCCTGTAATCTCAGCACTTTGGGAGGCCGAGACGGGTGGATCACAAGGTCAGGAGATCGAGACCATCCTGGCTAACATGGTGAAACCCCGTCTCTACTAAAAATACAAAAAACTAGCTGGGCGAGGTGGTGGGCGCCTGTAGTCCCAGCTACTCGGGAGGCTGAGGCAGGAGAATGGCGTAAACCCGGGAGGCGGAGCTTGCAGTGAGCTGAGATCCGGCCACTGCACTCCAGCCTGGGCGACAGAGCGAGACTCTGTCTCAAAAAAAAAAAAAAAAAAAAAGAAAAAAAAAATTCAGTAATCTATTATGGGTCAGGCATGGTTTGTAGGAGCCCGGATACAGGCTCTTGCTCTTCAGAATGTTCCAATATGAGGGGCATGGATCTTGCTCTTCAGAATGTTCCAATATGAGGGGCACGGCCAGGAGACAATGACAGCCCAGTGTCAGAAGTGCTTTTGTGTACATACTTAGAAGCTACCAGAGATGTATAGAAGTAGAACTGCCTAACTCTGCCTGGAGAAGGGAGGCCTGGGCATGGGGAGGGGTCACGTCCAGCTCCCCGGAAGCAATGCTGTTCACCCGGTACTTGTGTGGACCGTGTGCAGGCCAGCGTCAGAGGAGGGTCTTTATGGGTAAAGGCGACAGGTGGTTGGGAGGCCTAGAAGCATGAGAGGCCATGAATAAAGGGGTGCTTGGGAGCGTTTTAGCATCACAGGAGCATGGGGGTAAAGGAGAAATGTCAGGGCGGCTGGACTGGAGCTGGCTGGAGGCCACCACACCAAAGAGTTTGGATTTTATACTGTGGATATTGAGGAGCTGGCAATGATTCTGAGCAAGGGAGTAATTATGATTTGCATTCTTCCAACAAATATCTGCTGAATGCCTGTACAGCGTGCCAGGCGCATATTATTCTGGCAACTCTCTTGAATGCTCATTGAAAGGCAGGGAAGCCTGAGACAGAAATACCAAGGCCAGGTCCAATCACTAGAGAGTCTTTTTTTTTTTTTTTTCTTTTTTGAGACAAGGTCTCTGTCACCCAAACTGGAGGACAGTGGTGCGAACACGGCTCACTGCAGCCTCAAACTCCCCAGCTCAGGTGATCCTCCCACCTTAGCCTTCCAGCTTCCCAGCTAGCTGGGACTACAGGCATATGCCATCATGCCTGGCTAATTTTTGTATTTTTTTGTAGAGACAAGGTCTCCCTATGTTTCCCAGGCTGGTCTTGAACTCCTGGACTCAAGCAATCTGCCTACCTTAGCTTCCCAAAGGGCTGGGATTATAGTCATAAGCCACCTCACCTGGCTAAGAGTCTTTTTTCTAAAGTGCAGATTAGTAGGCCTTACCTGAAATCTACATGAGCATTGTGACAAGGCCTGCACCTCTGCACTGGCAGCATCATCCCAGGTGAATCTCATGCCCACAGTGTCTGGAGAAGCACGGAGTTAGGAGAGTGCAGGGACCATAGGGGTCAGAGATGATATGGGATTGGGGCTGGGAGGGCAATGGAGAATGCCAGAGAGGAAGAGGCCCCTGATATACTCAGGAGACTGGTTTCTTGATGGAAGGAACTAATGAATCTAGACTTGGTGGGACCTGAAGTTTATACAACTTGGGGGTCCCTTTAAGAAAAAAATAAAATTATTAACAAAAATATATAAAATTAACAAAAATAAAATTAGGTTCAAGGCCTTGAAAGGTTCTGTGCAAATAAGGGGCCTAAGGCTCAAGCCTCACTGGTTTCCTAGTACACCCACCTGCCCCTCCCAGTTCTAGTTTCCCACATTGTCTAGTAGGATGTACATACAATTGGATTCATTAAATGCTTGGTAAACAACAAATGAAATTCATGCTCTGTTTTAAGAACGTATGTTACTGAAGATTGGAATGGAAATAGTTCGGGGAATAGAAATTAGTCCATGAAGCAACAGTTCTTCCACAGGAATCCTGTAATTCTTCCATTATTTTCTGAGAAACTTTCTTTTAGGGAATAAAATGTTTCTTGATTTGTTTCCACTAAAGAACAGATTATTTTGGTATTAATTTTAGTTTAAGATCTTGAGCCAAGGAAATAAGAAAAAAAGACACTCTTGTCCTTGGCTGAAGCGTTTTTGCTTTCCTGTACCTTGCCAACCTCTAATTTTTGTTCTCCTATAACTTGTCAAACTTAACCTAAGGCTAATGAAAACCTAATCCTGCTTTCTTAGGCAGAGTGGAGTCTTCTTCTTCTTCTTCTTCTTTTTTTTAATAATAAACTGAAAATAAAAGTACAAACAAAAACAGGCCAGGCGTGGCCTAGAACTTTGGGAGGCCAAGGCGGGCAGGTTGTGTGAGAGTCCAGGAGTTTGAGACCAGCCTGGGCAACAAGGTGAAACCCCACCTTTACAAAAAAATAATTAATTAAAAGTGAGAAAAATAAACTCTTAAATGAATTTGTGCCTCCAAGTCCATTTGTCATTTTATTCCTGCTCTATGATGGGCTTACAGAAATAGCAAATAAGATAGAATACTCTGATTTTTCTGAAACAGTCCTCTGGCCATGCGCATAAAAAAAATCATTCTTATTAAATGATGCTAATGTTGCTGATGTATTCTTCCTTAAATTAGGAAGCCCATTAGTTAAAGGCCTAAGGCATTAACCTGTCTACCTGGTACCTCACAAAACTGTAACTCTTTCAATGAGTAGGACTCTGTTAAATATTCATGTAAAATGATAGAACCTGTACATATTTAATATGCCAATTAATCATTAAAAATTAGCAAACCTCAACATGAAATTCAGGCCATCATTTACTGCAAAAACACAGAGTAATAGGAGAATGTATTGTGTAACATTTACTGTTTGTGGCCTAAAGTACTCTGTACTTTGTCCATGTAGCTGAGAATGTTAAGCAATTTTTGGAAGGCTGCTTCCTTGGGTCAGTGTGGTGTGCTTGAGTTCTGGGAATGCAGCACGACGAAGTTTAGAAATAATAAAATCGACCAATGCTTCCTATCTCTGTAGTTGGCCATTGTGGGGTCAGTGTTTACTGAACTTTGCTCACTGTCCTGATGAGCTAAACTTGATGTTTTTAATGGAATGTCTTGTTTGTATCAGTCCTCACTCCACATTATGAAAGAATTGTGGAGAAGCTTGCAGAAAACTCTTGGTGTGTTATCTTTCACTCAGGAAGTGCTTCTCCAGGAAACTTCCAGAGAGGGAGATTTTGAAGCTGGACAGCTGTGGTTGGACTCTGAGCCTCACTGCGTACTGGCTGTGTGGATTGGGTCCTCCCAGTCTTACCCTTTCCAGCTGTTTTTGTAAACACAGTTTTTGTAAACACAGTTTTTGTAAATCATGATCACTAGACTTTTCAGTCCGCAGAACCTGAGTTTGGATGGGTTAGGATATGAGATAACGAGTCTCTTTTCTGGCGTAAGAACAGCAGTCTCTACCAGGCTTCAGGGATTTCTTGAAGCAGCAGTAATGATAACAATATACAAAAATAACAGCAAGAATCATGACTCATTGCTATTGAACACTTACTAGGACGCAGGCACCGTGCCAGACCCTTTACATGCATTATCACATTTAATTCTAGTTCCCTTTCCAGACTGTGGGTCACAACCCATTATTGGGTTCTAATATCAGTGTAGTGGGTCCTGACTAACACTTTTAAAAGAAGAATAGGAGGCCGGGCGCGGTGGCTCAAGCCTGTAATCCCAGCACTTTGGGAGGCTGAGGCGGGCGGATCACAAGGTCAGGAGATCGAGACCACAGTGAAACCCCGTCTCTACTAAAAATACAAAAAATTAGCCGGGCGCGGTGGCGGGCGCCTGTAGTCCTAGCTACTCAGGAGGCTGAGGCAGGAGAATGGCGTGAACCCGGGAGGCGGAGCTTGCAGTGAGCCGAGATCGCGCCACTGCACTCCAGCCTGGGCAACAGCGTGAGACTCCGTCTCAAAAAAAAAAAAAAAAAAAAAAAGAAGAATAGGATGGAATAAAAGATATCAGAGTAAACTATATATAGAAGGGTTAAGAATTGTCTTGCAAAACTCTCTCATGTGTACACATGAGAGAGTATTAGGAAACAATGTAAAATGTAATTTTTACTGTGGGCCATGGTGGAAAATGTTTGATAGCCATTGAGGCGGGTCATGTTTTGATCCTTCTTTTTCAGATGAGGAAACTGAGCCTCAGAGGAGTTGAGTCACTTGCTCTCGAGGTCGCATAGCCAGTGTGTGGCCAAGTGAGGACTTGCACTCTGGCTGGCTATCAAAAGTCCATGAATATCCGCTCTGCGACCTTGTTAAAGTCATTTTCAGGTCATTTGGCAAACCTGTATTGGGCCCCAGTCACTGTGGGTGGGCTGGGGTCATGGGTGTCATGGGCTGCCCTCTGAAAGAAGCAGGACAATTGTGCTCAGTAGAAAAAACAGAGAAGAAGAACAGGTATCAGCTTTGGCATAATGAAGATTAGCCTGAATTTCATGTTCATTATCTCTGTTAGAAGCAAGCTGAAAGCGTCTGAAAGTAATTTTTCTTTCTTTTTTTTTTTTTTTTTTTTTTTTTTTTGAGACTGAGTCTGGCTCTGTCGCCCAGGCTGGAGTGCGGTGGCCAGATCTCAGCTCACTGCAAGCTCCGCCTCCCGGGTTCACGCCATTCTCCTGCCTCAGCCTCCCGAGTAGCTGGGACCACAGGCGCCCGCCACTTCGCCCGGCTAGTTTTTTTTTGTATTTTTTAGTAGAGACGGAGTTTCACCGTGTTAGCCAGGATGGTCTCGATCTCCTGACCTCGTGATCCACCCGTCTCGGCCTCCCAAAGTGCTGGGATTACAGGCTTGAGCCACCGCGCCCGGCCTAATTTTTCTTTCTTAACGAAAAGAACCAAGCAGGGGTCTGGGGAATGCAGGTGTCCCCTCCCTGCGGACGTTTGTGGCATGCCTTTCAAGGTAAAAGTTTCATGTCCTCATCTGGGGAGCTCCTGACATGCATATATTGTTAGCGGACCTCAGCAGGAGTCTTGGATAGGTTTGCCTTGATTAGGAAAAGCACCAATGATTAAAACAGGAGGATAGAGATCAGGAGTGGATGGAGTAGGAATACATTCACATTTCTGAAGAATTTGCCAACAGAACTCCTTTACTTAAGGAGATCTCCTTCTACATTTGCTGTTTTGATTACACCTGAGTCATTTGAAATATTTTCCAGAGGGGCTTTTAGGAGTTGGGCAAGAGGGAGTGGAAGACGGCACAGCCAAGTACTACAGGGCTTTCGCCTCTTTCTCATCAAGGAGAAGGAGGAGATGCTTCTGGGGGTACCTTCCACACAGCCTCACACAGCTTTCTTCATGACTACACCCAGTGAGTAAGCGAGACACCACTGGAAAGTCCGCAGCTAAGGCAATCAGCGGAAGACAGATTAAGAGCAGATATGCAGTGAGATCTGCCTGGGCCCGTGGGTCTCCCTCTGGCTGCACATCGGGCCACCAGACAACCTTAAACAACACTAGTGGCTCCATCTCAGGTGCAGCTTGGGCAGAGGGAGCTTTTGAAGCTCCCCTGGGGTTTCTAGTGTGCAGCCAGTGGTGGGAACCTCTGGGCTAGGGTTTTCCTGGGGAACAAAGTCGTAACTGGCAGGAGTTACAGATGTGCCTGGAGACCAGCGTGGCCCTTAAATCATCATGAGCTTGGCCTTAACCTCCCTGAGCATGATTTTCTGATCTTAAAGTTAACAGGTTCTACCAAGGGACTTTAAAGGCTCTTTGCAGCGCTCAAGTTGTTTAATTCCCTGGGCACTTTCTTCTCTCTCTCTCTCTCTTTTTCTGTGTGTGTGTGTGTGTGTGTGTGTGTGTGTGTGGTCGGTAAAGGCACTTTATCACAAATGTCTCTCAGAACCCCCTCTCTGATAGAACCACTGCATTGGCTTTTTTTTTTTTTTTTTTTTTTTTTGGGCGGGCGGATCATTAGGTCAGGAGATCGAGCATCTTGACTAACACCGTGAAACTCCACCTTTACTAAAAATAAAAAAATAATAATAAAAAAAAATTAGCTAGGCATGGTGGCGGGCGCCTGTAGTCTCAGCTACTCGGGAGGCTGAGGCAGGAGAATGGCGTGAATCCGGGAGGCAGAGCTTGCAGTGAGCCGAGATTGCGCCACTGCACTCCAGCCTGGGTGACAGATCAAGACTCCGTCTCACAAAAACAAAAACAAAACAAAACAAACAAAAAAAACTCATATTGCACATGCTGTGTTCTAGCTTTTTTGTAAGTGAGCTTGTTTAATATTAACAGTCTCTTAAAGTCTATTTCTCGAGATTTCCTTCACCATGCTTTTTCTAGTTTATTCCTGGTCCTGAGTGAACAAGGCTTTGTGTGAGACCTTGTTGAACTGAATTTGAGGCAAGAATTTGGCCATTGAATTGTGTTTATCAGGTCTCATCTACTCTAAATACATTATATTTCAGAACAAAGAGGAAGTGTGTCTTCAGTGACGGTAGTTCATGGTATTCCCCTCGAGTGTGTGTGATACATGAACTCACACTTATCAATCACTTGTAAGGAGTGGTCATTCACTTTACAATGCTACCCCAGAGACAAGCCCTTCAAATACAGATGTTGGAGTAGACATGGTAGAGTGGAGGTAGGCAGGAGTGATCTCAGAGACCATGACTCCCCCATACCTTTCTCTCGCTGTCCTCTGGAGGACTGTGAGTCACTGCATGGACTTAGCGTGCTGAAAAGCAATCCAGCACAGCCCAGGCTACTGCCTTTGGCAATTCAATTGGTAGCTGCCCCTCCCAACCTCCGCCGTTGGTCATGTGGGACACCCAGTCAAGCCCGGAGTGGGAGACTAGGATGTGTGATGTCCATTAGCCACTAAAATTCTCGTGGCCATAACCTCCCCTGAGAGGAAACTGCTATGTGAGTGGAACACACAGACCCACATCAGCCCTGCAGAATGTCCCAACCAGTGAATACACTTCAGAGCAACACAGCCACATCTCGAGCTCTGATTCCCTTTTTGTAGCCTGTTGCTGGTGTTTTTAAGAGTAGGTGGTCTCCAGAGAACAGAAGCCAGCTTCTAAAAAAGCCTTAGGCAGTCCAGTCACCATGGCTCACGCCTATAATCCCAGCACTTTGGGAGGCCGAGGCAGTCAGATCACCTGAGGTCAGGAGTTCGAGACTAGCCTGACAACTATGGTGAAACCCCAATCTATATTAAAAATACAAAAATTAGCTGGGCATGGTGGTGGATGCCTGTAATCCCAGCTACTTGGGAGGCTGAGGCAGGAGAATTGCTTGAACCTGGGAGGCAGAGGTTGCAGTGAGCCAAGATCGTGCCATTGCACTTTAGCCTGGGCGACAGAGTGAGACTCTGTCTCAAAGAAAAAAAAAAAAGCCTTAGGCTTCTGTCTTTCTCTTCTGCTAGGATTTTCCAGGTCCAAGTGTCCCAAACAGCAGATGCCTCCAGGCACATTTAATATGCCTAAGCGTGCTGAAAAGCAGTCCAGGCACATTATTGGTTTACAGAAATGTGTCTCATGCGATTCCATAGGAGCATACACCAGCTATTGTGTAATGTGAGGATACTTATCCTTGAAGGATAAAGCACACTGGGTCTCCACACAGTGCCATTCAAACATGGGGTCATGAGAAAGCCCAGGGAGTCTGGAACCAGGGGTGTGGAAAACATTTTAATGACGAATTTCAACAAACTTTTCAGATAGTTAATTTTTTTCTGATTATAAAAGACATTTTTAAAAGTAATTCATCTTCTTTGCACAGCTTGAAAAACACAGTAGAGATTGAAGAAACACATAAAAATTCCTCACTGGGGAGCAACACACACCAGGGCCTCTCGGCGGGTGGGGGTTAAGGGGTGGGAGAGCAATAGGACAAATACGGAATGCATGCGGGGCTTAAAACCTAGATGATGGGTTGACAGGTGCAGCAGACCACCATGGCACGGGTACACCTATGTAACAAACCTGTGCATTCTGCACACGTATCCCAGAGCTTAAAGTGAAATTAAAAAATTCTTCATCATCGTACTATTAAAATGTGGTCTGTGGTAACATTTTGTTGTGTTTCCTGTATGGTTTATGCGATATTGTATAAATAGTATTAAATTCCACCATTTTCATTTAATGGCATATGGCAATCAGCTGTCTTTGCAAACCCTTCATTCGCGTGGTTCCAGTGGTTCCATATGAGTCCATTCTGTGACTGACTCTGCAATAACTTGTTTAACCATTCGCTTAGGATTGAGCATTTAGGTTGTTTTCCATTTTCTCTTACATAAATAATGAGCAGCTTTGTAAAATGGTCGGTATCTACATTTCCAAAAGTATTCTTAGGAAATGCTAATGCAGCATTTTAAAGGCTCTCTGTATATATTGCCAAATTGCTTTCCAGAAACCTTGTACCAATTTATATTCCCTCAAGGTGAGCATAAACGTGCCCTTTTCATTGTCCTCTTGCCGACATCGCTATAATTTTTACTAAGTTGTTAAGTGAAAAGTAATGTCTTATTTAAGTTGGTAATTCTTAGTGTATGGCATCCTGTCTTAGTCCCCAAATTCTGAAATATTCATATTTGCAGCAAATGTTTGTTTCCTTAGTGCTAATCTCTGAGATAGATGCTAAGACAACAGAGACGACCTCACTGTGTCTGCCTGCAAGGGTCTCAGGGCCAAGTGGGATCAAGGCTTCAGTAGGTAGAGGGCTGCAGCTGAGGTCAGGACATCAGACTTGCAGGATCCCAGTGAGAAAGAGGCACTCTGGATAGGGCGTGTGTGTGTGTGCGTGTGTGTGTGTGTGTGCGCGTGTGCATGGGTGTGTGTGTGTTTGGGGGCAGTGGATGCTGAAGACTTGCTTGATATGAACTGGATCCAAATGCAGGAACCATGGCATGGTCTTTCTTTGTAAGAAGAGTGATTAAATTTTGAAATATGACATTAAGGAATATTCATTAGCTTGTATGTCTTAAGAATAGAAAAAAATAACTTTTGGTTTGAGATCATTTAACTCTGGTGTAATAGGAAGTATATATTTGGTCTTTGTCTCTGGTTCCTGGCATGAGCTCCTAAGCCCTTGGAATTTCCTGAGTGACAGGGGTGAGAGGAGTTTCTTTTGTCATTCACAGTAAGCCCCTTTCAATCACACCTGACTTTATGCTAGTGAGATGACTCTTGGGGAAAGAGGGGTGTCCCTAGACAGCTTTGGTATGGGAGCTAGTTCTCAGAAAGACTAAGCCGTGATTAGAGGGTTGGGACTTTCAGCCCTACCCAGCCCTAACCTCAGGGGAAGGGAGAGGGGCTGGAGGTTGAGTTTGGTTACCAATGGCCAATGATTTTGCCAATCATTTACATGAAATAAAACTTCCCAAAACCCCTGAAAGATGGGGTTTGGAGAGCTTCCAAGTTGGAGAACACATTGAAGTTCTAGGAAGGTGGTGCACCCAGAGAGGGCATGAAAACTCAGAGAGCCCCCGTCCCCATCCCTTGCCCTAGACAGCGTTTCCACTGGGCTGTTCCTGAGTTGCATCCTTTATAATAAGTCGGGAACAACAGTAAAGCCTTTTTTGAGTTCTGGGAGTCATTCTAGAAACTTGTCAAACCTTAGGAGGGGGTTGTGGGAACCCTCAATTTATAGCCGGTTGGTGAGAAGCATGGTTGGCCTGCACTTGGCTGGCATCTGGGATGGGGGGCAGTCTTGTAGGACTTACCCAAGGGATCTCTACTTGTTTCTAGTAGTGAGTGTCAGAATTGGGTTGAATTGTTGGACACCCAGTTGGTATCAGAGAATTGCAGAATTGGTGTTGGAAAAGACATCATGTATTTGATGTCAGAGAGAACCTGATAAACTATCTAGACAAAAGTTATTTTTAAGATGTGCTGTTGGGTTTATACCTCTTATAAAAAATAAAGCAAAAAAGGCAAAAGAAAAAATCAAGATTTATTATGAAAAACAATGTTTAGGTGTTGGTGAGGAGCCTTCCAGATTTATTGCTATAAATGTGTACACATAACTATGTACACAGATTTTTTATGTGAATGGAATCGTTCTCTGTTATACATAAACACACACACCTAAAATGTGCCTTGTGCTTTTTTCACTCAGTGACACCTTGAAAAGTATTCAGTGTTAATAGATATAGACTCACATTCTCGTTTCTTTTCCAGACAGGGTCTCACCCTGTCGCCCAGGCTGGAGTGCAGTGACGTGATCTCGGCTCACTGCAACCTCTGCCTCCCAGGCTGAAGCCATCCTCCTGCCTCAAGTCTCCTGAGTAGCTAGGACCACAGGCACACACCACCACACCTGGCTAATTTGTGTAATTTCGGTAGAGACGAGGTTATATCGTGTTGTCTAGACTGGGCACACCCTTTTGAAATACCTGAATAATGATTATTGCACATGTGTCCCATGCATATTTAGCGACTCTCCAGTAGGTGACTTTGAGCTTTCTATAATCATGTAGAGTCATTGATACCAAGTCAGAAAAATTGCTATGGATTTAGAAACAGAACAGTCTTGTTTATTACTCCCTCGATTTATCACAAAATAGTTTAAAGTTGCTTCTAACAATTGTGTGTACAACACAATATCATAAACACATGCGTAGAAAACCAGGAGCAGCGAAAGGGAGGCGCCAATCCTGCGACTGAGATGAAGCAGATGAAGGGGCCTGGACGGCGGTGGCAGGAGGCTCCAGGAACAGGCTCCCGGAGGCTTGGTGGCCATGGATCTAATTTGAACTGCTGCTCTGATCTGTGCTCTTCCAAGTGATTTCTTTCATCGCCCATTGCCACGGCAGACCATGCAGGCTCTTTCCACCTCACTCTCAGAGGTCTTGGCCTTCTGTGCCAGCTGGTATTTGAGAACTTGCCTTGGCCTCTATTTTCACCTGACTCTGCACTCTCTCTCTCTGGCTATACATAGAGAGATGGACTATATAGGTAGAGATATATATTCTCTACATCTGTATCTACTTCCTCTCTATGGATATAGCCATGCATCTGTGTGTCTATATAGACCTGTGTGTGTGTGTGTGTGTGTGTGTATACACATACATATGCATTTATGGAGAGAGAGACAGGAAAAGAGGAAGGGAGACTCTCCGTTAGTAGTCACCTTTTAAGTTTCATACATCTAATTTTTTGCTTGGCAAATGCCTATATGGATTCTAATGAAGGTTTCAAACAGACAAACACCCTCATTTGTGTGTTCCACAACACCCACCCGCCCCACCCTTATTTCACTTCTCTCTCTGGGTGCTGCTTGTGATGGAAAACCCTCTAGTCTTAATTTAGTATTTACAAAATGTGCACACATTCATTCATAGCAAATTCTCAGGATTATTTCCTCAGGGCTGAGCCCCTTATGTATAGTACTCCCCCTCCTCCTTGCATTTTCCTCTTCCTTTCCTTGCTTCTTTCATCTGGGAAACTCCATGGTTTTATCCCATCGCTCTAAGTAAATGTCATTGGGACCTGGATTTCGGCAGACTGCGGAAAGTTTGGTTACCAGCAGGGGGCGCACTAAGCGTCTCGAGCTGATTTTGTGTTTAGGGAAGACCCTGGAATCTTTTTCTTTACCTATTTACTTATTTATTTTTTTCTTTCCAACATTTGTTTTAGGTGCAGGGGTACGGGTGCAGGTTTTTTATATAGGTAAATTGTGTGTTGCTGGGGGTTTGGTGTACAGGCTGTTTTGTCAGCCAGGTAATAAGCATAGTACCCGATAGTGTTTCAATTCTCACCCCTTCCTACCCTCCACCCTCCAGTAGACCCGCGTGTCTGTTGTTCCATTCTTTGTATCCATGTGTATTCAATATTTAGCCTCCATTTATAGGTGAGAACATGTGGTATTTGGTTTTCTGTTCCTGCAGTAATTCTTTCAGAATAATGGCCTCCAGCTCTATGTATGTTGCTGCAAAGGACATAATCTCGTGTTTTTTTTTTTTTTTTTTTTTTAAATGGCTGCATAGTATTCCATAGTGTATGTATACCACATTTTCTTTATCCAGTCCACTGTTGATAGGTTGATTCCATGTGTTTGCTGTTGTGAACAGTGCTGTGATGAATATACGTGTGCGTGTGTCTTTGTGGTAGAATGCTTTGTATTGCTTTGGGTGTATACCCAATAATGGGATTGCTGGGTTGAATGACGTTTCTGTTTTAAGTTCTTTGAGAAATCCCCAGATTGCTTTCCACGGTGGTTGAACCAATTTACATTCCCACCAACAGTATGTAAACCTTCCCTTTTCTCCACAGCCTCGCCAGCACCTGTTATTTTTTTATTTTTTAGTAATAGCCATTCTGACTGGTGTGAGATGGTAGCTCATTGTGGTTTTGATTTGCATTTCCCTAGTGATCAGTGATATTGAGCATTTTTTCATATGCTTGTTGGTCACGTGTGTGTCTTCCTTTGAGGAAACACTGGAACTTACCAAACAGCTTATTTCACTGTTATGTATGTCTAGTAGAATATAATGGAAATTTTAACTCCATGAGTTATTAAATTTATTTTAATAGTATAAAATGTATCATTTTTAATAACTGAATAATTGCATTTAAACTTAATTAGCATAGGGTTTTTTTTTAAATTGCAAATAATGCTTTACGCCAAAATGCTGACAATGATCAGATTAGGGTTAGAATATATATGATTATATGTGGTGATTACTATTTTAGGAAGTAACTAGAGCTGGCATCTGTGGGTGCTGCAGACGATTCTTAACGAACCCAGACAATTTGCTCTTCTAAACGGGGCCTTGTGGTTGTCTAACAGTGAGAATAGATGACTAACTGAATTTGTGCCTGCTTTCTATCATAATAACGACGCCGAATTGCCACCGTTATGTGGCTTGGAAATCTTAAATTCATCAGCACTCATGAAAGAAAAAAACAAAAAGTGAACCGAAGATACAACTTGGAGAGCCTGGGTGCTTTCAGCACAAGGCGGCTGGGTCGGCTTCCATTCCTGTGTCCGCAGCGCCCTCGTGTGGTGAAAGGTGTTCAGGCTTCCAGGCCGCCTTTTAGGCCAGCGTTCCCATGAGTCCTCACTTTCCAGTACAGTAGCTGCCTTCCTGGGTCACACTCCATCGGAGGTCACGATCTGCCAGGAGGTTAGCCACCAGCTGTGGTTGTCTTGCAGTTTTGCGCAATAAGTTACTGGCTAGGAGTGCTTGTAATAAGTCCTGAGTAGGACATGGCGATTCCATTCCTTACCCACGATGTGTACACACAGTTATCCTCAACTGGTTAGTTGGAACGTGGCGTTTATTTCCACAAAGCAGCAGTTTTCTAAAGGACGATTTAGAACCCAGTGCATCCATGGAGACCTCCTTACTTCAGTCTGTAGCTGTGGTCATGCCCTGTAGGAGATTTCTGAGTTTTGAAGACCCAGTAGGTACTAGAGAACCATTTGCATTGCTGAAGCACCACTGTAGGCACGGGAGGGGGTTGGAAGGGCTGGCTTGCCGCTGAAGGAGGACCAGACATGGCCTAGTCATCAGTGGTATAAGGGGAAAAGTTATGGGGTTAGTCCCTACCGGCCGCCCTGCTCTGCCTCCTGCAGAGACTTCAGACTTCTTATGCCTCCTGCACAAGCGAAGCAGCCAGGTAAGTAGGAATAGGTTTCTTTGGTTCCTAACTTGAGACGATTTTTTCTCCAAATTCCTTAGACTCACAGTCTATGCTGTTGATTTACGGAGGCAGCAGTGAGGCCCCGTATCCCGATGCCTCCTACCTTGAGACCTGGACAGAGGATTGCTCTGTGAAATTCAAATCTTAAATCAGTAGGTATCAGCAGAGACAGGCATGGTGCCTTACAGATAAAGAATACAGATGGCCTCCCTATTCACGGAGGGGCCTGCAACCTTTATATAGCTCTACATACACCCCTCCTGTGTGTGCAGATGCTTCTTGACTTACCATGGGGTTACCTCCCAATAAACGCATCGTAAAATCAAAAAGTTGTAATCTGCCTGGATATATGTATTAGTCTGTTCTCACATTGCTATAAAAAAATACCTGAGACTGGATAATTTATGAAGAAAAGAGGTTTAGGCTGGGCGCGGTAGTTTACACCCTGTAATCCCAGCACTTTGGGAGGCCGAGGGGAGCAGATCACCTGAGGTTAGGAGTTCGAGACCAGCCTGGCCAACATGACAAAACCCCATCTGTACTAAAAATACAAAAATTAGCCGGGCGCGGTGGTACGTGCCTGTAAGCCCAGCTGCTCAGGAGGCTGAGGCACTTGAATCGCTTAAATCTGGGAGGCGGAGAGCCGAGATTGAATCACTGAAC
Source organism: Macaca thibetana thibetana (assembly GCF_024542745.1). Taxonomy (NCBI): domain Eukaryota; kingdom Metazoa; phylum Chordata; class Mammalia; order Primates; family Cercopithecidae; genus Macaca; species Macaca thibetana. The sequence goes on along the minus strand of NC_065578.1, from coordinate 142,262,185 downwards.
TCCAGCCTGGTCAACAGAGTGAGACTCTGCCTCAAAAAAAAAAAAAAAAATAGAAAGAAAGAAAGAAAAGCGGTTCATGGTTCTGCAGTCTGTACAGGGTACAGAGCAGCTTCTGCTTCTGGGGAGGACTCAGAAAGCTTCCAGTCATGGTGGAAAACAAACGGGGTCCAGCTTCCTACATGGCAGAAGCAGGAGCAAGAGAGCTAAGGGGACGTGCCAGACACTTTTAAGCAACCGGATCTCGCAAGAGCTCGCTCACTATTGCGAGAACGAACAGCACCAAGGCGATGGAGCTAAACCATTCATGAAAGATCCACCCCCATAACTGAATTCCCTCCCGCCAGGTCCCACCTCCAACAAAAGGGATTACAATCTGACATAAGATTTGGTGGGGACACAGACCCAAACCATATCATGTATCATATTATATATGTATATGTAATATTGAAGGAGTTAAGATCACATGACCCCCAAACATGCCGCTCCAGCATATTGACTTTTTTGAGTTAAGGACACTTGAAAAAAAGAGGCGCAAGAGGATCCCTCTGCTCTTCCTTCTGTTTCTTACAAGCAGGAGATGAAATTCCTGTGTAAAAGGTGTCTCCCAGTACCAGAAGGAAAATGTCATGCTTATTATCAAGGACAGAAAGTTGAGGCCGAGGGAAATCTGTACAAACTCTGTCAAACCAATCCTCATCTTCCCTGTCCCTCTCTACTCCGTTAAGTACCCTAGTCCTGCCACATCTTTGCCCAGTTCTGTATATAAGTGTTCAACTCTAATTGCATCTTCATTTTGTCATGAAGGTTCCTGTGCCACATAAAGGTTATATTCAACAAATATGTGTACATTTCTCCTGTTGATCTGTCTTATGTCAATTCAATTATCAGGCCCAGCCGAAAAACCCTAAGAGGGTAGAGGTGCTATTTTGCCTCCCTACAATATAATCCACATAACCACCTTATATATGTATATGTATGTGTGTGTGTGTGTATAAAAAGAAATCATATTATATATATAATACAATCTCCGTATCCCTCATATATATTTCTGTATATGTGTGTGTGCACATATAAAAATATATATGGTTAAAAGCTAGGTGGTTCAAAGTCCTACCTTCGGAATCAGAAAGATTTCAAACCCAGCTGCTTTACATCCTCTGGTGTGACCTTGAGATAATTTTGTCTCTCTCTAGTTCTCCATTTCTTTGGGTAAAATGGGGCTCATGATAGCGCCTCCCTCAAAGTTGTGAGGATTGAGTTCATCCCTGAGGCAAGTGTTGGCGGTGCCCACATTCAAGGGTGGGAAGGCAAGGCACAGTCAGTGGCAGTGGGATCAAGACCCCATTAGCAGGCTGCCTGTCTGTGGAGGTGGCAGCATTGAATGTGTGAATCATGACTGCCTTCTCTTGGGTGATGTCCCCACTCTTCAAAGAACCTTCAGATTGTAACTTGGGTTCCACTGCAGCTTCGCTATAAGGAAAGTGTGGGCTTGTCTTGCAAGTTATACATTTATCATTGTATATCCACACATTGACTTTTCTGTTAATTTATGACTCTCATGGCAAACTGCACCGTATAGAAGATCTATCATCCCTGTGATGATGGAATCAGGATTTTGAGACTGGGAGTCAAGAGGTGGACCTGAGCTTGCCAGTATGCTGCCTCCCTTTGAGTCTTCTGGGAGATATTTCTTGGTGTCACCTTGTGCTGCTTTCTTCTGCTATAATAGTTTCATACTTAATATGAGCCAAAGAATAAACAGACTCAGAGACTAATGAAGCCTCCATTTAAAAGATAACTTTCTCTTTTAGGATACCTGGGATGAACTCCGAATTGGCAGTGTAGAAGTGAAAAAGATAATGGCATGCCCCAGGTAATGAACCTTGCTAGACCCCAGGACTGTGGTGTGGCCTACCCATTGGTTCCTAACCATCACCTAACCCTTGGTTATTGCATGACAGGTGTATTTTGACCACGGTGGACCCAGACACTGGAGTCATAGACAGGAAAGAGCCACTGGACACCCTGAAGAGGTAGAATACCACCACGGCCAGTGTATTTTAAATATTATCTCCACCCCAGAACTACCTATGGGTTTAGGGAAGAACTACCTATGTCTGCTTTAGGGAAGATATGACCTTTCTCTCTGGAGCACCTTCCACTCTACCTTCTGACTGAATTGTGTCTATTCGTTAATGAGAGCACTGTTGCTTTCTCTCTTTTCGCGGATGGATACTCTAGTGCCTTGGATAAACTCTTTTTTTCTTTTTTTTTTTTTTTGAGAGGAATCTCATTCTTTCCCCCAGGCTGGAGTGCGGTGGCTTGGTTTTAGCTCACTGCAACCTCTGCTTTCTGGGTTCAAGTGATTCTCCAACCTCAGCCTCCTGAGTAGCTGGGACGACAGGTGTGTGCCACCATGCCTGGGTGATTATTGTATTTTTAGTAGAGACAGGGTTTCACCATATTGGCCAGGCTAGTCTCAAACTCCTTGCCTCAGTGATTCACCTGCCTCCCAACATGCTGGGATTACAGGCATGAGCCACCGTGCCCAGCTTTGATAAACTTTTAATTGTATAATACTACATTTTGAAATTTTAATATCTCTCATATCAATTTTTAATAATATTTATATGTGCCTTTCCAAATTTAGGCCTCAAACACTTTATTTAATCATGTTTATTGCAACTCAAATTCCTTCATTAGAATCAATATCAAGGAATATGAGAATAATTGAAACTGCATAATGAAATATTAGAAAAAAATGAATGTAATGAATTGTCAGAGATTTTTTATTGAGGAGCTTTTTTTATGCTAAGGATTTCTCTTGTTTTGTTATTTAAAGAAGTTTGGCTGACTTTAGTTCCCAATGAAGATAGTAATTTAGGCTTAACATTCTTTGGAGCTATATTCTATTTTGTTTCTCTTTCCTCTGTTTTGTGGATTGTTTCCAATGGGTTTAGCTTAGAGAAGAGGTTATTTCATGATGCTTTCAGATTTACAATTCTATTAGATGTAGTGATAATTATTTAAGATGCTGTGAAATTTATTTTTTTTTTAGACAGGACAATGGGAAAAGACTAACTTCTGCAGTAGTCCAGACCCACCTGACAACTGCATGTCTGTCTGCAATTTTGCTCACCAGTGAACCACAGCTTTGGGCTTATAAACCGGGAGGGGGTTGAAAGCATGGTGCTTAAATGTACTAAACAGAAGATTTGTAGAGTTCAGGGCCATTCCATTTTGTGTTTTCAGGGGCATATGTTTCAATGAGTTGTGAAGTCGAAGGTACCCATATAGACGAAGTATTTATTTTATACATACACATACGTTTTTTCTTTTTGGCCTGAAACTGAAGCCATGGAGAAATTGCATAGACTTTCAGGATACTTCTAGAAAAGCTAGAATTATTTGCAGTTTGACTAATTGTCCACAGACTTCTCTGTCAACATTTTAGAAAAGGTTTGCTGTGTATTTATAAATAAATTGGAAGGCAAACTTGAGTTCTATTGAGAATATTTCGATTATTATTTCCTTCTTGTGTCTGATGATTGAATTTTTGCTTGTTTCAGCTACCGCCTGTGCGATCCTTCTGAGAGGGAATTATACAAGTTGTCTCCGCTTTTTGGGATCTATTATTCAGTGGAAAAAATTGGAAGCCTGAGAGTTGGTGACCCCGTGTATCGGATGGTGTAGTGACGGATCCACTAGGGTGATATGGTAAAAGGTTAGCTTTGCTTCTGAATACACTGTCTTGGAGCCATTGCTGCATTTTCTTGTGTGTGTGTTTTTTTGTTTGTTTGTTTTTTAATGTTATGCTGCTTTAATTCTTGAAAGAATAAGCAGTTTTGTATTCTGATCTTTGGAGTTGGACAATGCCCTTAATTTCTGTTCCCTGCAGTAATCTGTGTACTCCTACCTCAGCCTTCTCCACCCCTATTTCCCATTTAATGGTAAAATGCTGGTGGAAGAGGCTCAGCAGAAAGACAGGTATATGTTCACAGCTTATTACAGAACATCATTAAGGAATAGGGAAATGAAGGTGACTGATTCTCAAGAGTTTTGTATTTATTTTTTCTGTCTCAGATAGAAGAGGAAATGTTTAAATTATTCAACATCAACTTGGGAAAATGTTTAAATTGGATGCTTTTTATCAAATGTATTTTTAAAGTGTAATTGAAGTTTGAAAAAAAAAAATCAGTGCATCAAGGTGACTGGGTCCTGAATCATGAGTTAGACAATAATGTTCTCACATTGATTTCATCGTGTCCAATACAGCCCTGACTCCTGGAGGCAAAAGCCTAACTCCCAAATTAAAGGAATGAGAAAGTTGGTCAGAAGACCTCAAGTTGGAGATTTTAAGCAAGTTCTCTCATAAAATCCATGACCCAGTTCTTAAGGTCACCTCATCTCCAAAACTCTTGACCATCCTTCTCTCTGTTTCTGGCCTGAGCTTCTCACGTGTGTTACTTGCCCTTGCAGTCCTGACATCCAGAACCTGACCGTCCTCAAGGACAGGGTAACATAGTGGCTTAGAAGGTCTAGATCTAGCATTAGATAGACTTGGGTTGGTAATCCAAGCATCTTCCTAAGTTGAATGAGATGTTTAACTTCTCTTTAAGTCTCAGTACCCTTATCTGCAAAGTGGGAATAATAGCACTTACCAAAACAACCAACACAAGTTATCTTGAGTATTAATTCATATAAAGTTTCAGCATTGCAACACAAATAAAGTGCTCAGTAAATATTAGTTATGTTTTTTATTGCCATCATTCCATCATGATCCAGTCTTAGGTTCCATAGTGGATATAAACATGACACAGGCTTTTCCCTTGAAGTGGGCAAAAAGGAACTACACCTCTATTGACTACTATTATGACTAGGTATTTGCATAACCATTACCATATTTCATCAGTTCTGAGATCCTATTCTAACATCTCTGATATCAGTCAGCTTCTTATAACATTCAGGGTGCCTTTTGAAAAATATCAGTGATGCATAAAATTATCAGTGAATCAGTGATGCATGAAATAATGGTGCATTTTACAATTGGTATATCTTGGATTTGATGAAATATAATAAGTATTAATACTAGAGAGGAAACTGTGAAGCTCCTAAGTGCCTGGCATTTCTAAAAGCCCCATTTGGGAAGAGTGGACCCAAGCCTGAGCCATCTAGCTTGAGTGAAACTGATCCTGTGTCCTGCTGTTCCAGTCATGATTGACTGGACCTGGATCAATGTGTGAGCCAAGGGCTTTCACATGTTCTCTGCATCTGAGGGAGCCCAGTGGCTGTGAGATACCTTAACAACTGAGGGTTTTCCATGTCACTTGGTCACAAACTCATCTAACCAGATCCTGTTTTGCAGTGGATGGAGGCAATGAACATCTGTGGTTTACTCAGCCTCAATTTCCAATTGTCTCTGCTTCCCAGAAGGCCTTGTGTAATCTTTATCTGTGAGAGGATCTCTGTGAGATAGATATGATAATAGGCATTTTATGAATGAGAAACAAAGGCTCAGCTAAGTCAGCTGATGTACGGTCTGGGAGCTGATGTGAATTAGAGCTAATAGGCCATGCTTTCTGCACAGCACTGCACCATACATTTATATGTATAACCTCAATAAGTGACTGTTTTGTGGGAGTTTGAATTATTTATGAACAGTAAGATAAATAACCAAATAACCAGAGATTCTTATTATTTATTCAGGCTTCAGCACCCAGGAGGGATTGACTGAGATCTTAACAACAGCGGCAGCAATACCTCAGCAAATCCTTATTATCCAGCCTTCAACTATTTTTACCCTGGAAAACAATCTCGATTTTTGACTTTTCAAAGTTGTGTATGCTCCAGGTTAATGCAAGGAAAGTATTAAAGGTGGGAATATGAAGGTATATGTATAAATTTTAGGTACTGAAGGCTTTAAAAATAATTAACATCATCAAAAATGCTATTTTGAATGTTATCATGGCTATTATGCTTTTACTTCCTGACTTTTTGATGAATAAAGTAAGTTTAATGAATCAACTAAAAAGCTGCAAAAATGTTTTTAAAATGTGTTCCTTTTATTACCTATCAGGATTACCTGATGTGCAGGACACATGATACCACACTCACAAATGCCTAATATTGGTCTTTACGTGGCCATTGAGTCCTGTTGACTTTTCACTCATGTGCTCTAGCATTATGGAATCTGGGCTGTACTTGAGTATGGAAATTCTCTTATAGACTTAGTTTTAATATTCTATTACACCTTTGTTAAGCCATATAAAAGTAATCTGTTTGTGTGTAACTGCCAGATACACCACCTGGAATTCCAAGTAAGATAAAGAAGAGGACCTTTAAAAGAGGATGGAATTTTGAGGGTAGGATCGCAAGGAAGACAGCATGAATGTATTTTTTTCAATGCAAATAATTTTTTTGTAACAAAAAAACGAACTACTTTGGTATGATCTTAAGCAAAAATATTCACTGAAATAGTATATGGATGAATTCACCTACTTACAATTTTATGGTTTCTTTGTAACTAATAAACGTGAATCTCAATCCTGCTTTATCTTTGGTATTTATGAGTCTTCTTCCTGGGCTTCTCTCTTTATATTAGAATTTGAGTCACTGCAATTTATTTTTCCTTACCCTTTCTGATTGCCTCCAGAGACACAATCTGACTCCACAAACACTGGCTTCTGTCATTGGCAGGGGGCGAGGGCATTGTGAGCTGCAGGCATACCAGTGTCCTGTCTGTGGCAGGATGGCCAGTGTCCGCAAGGGGCCTTCCTAGTGGTCAGTGAGGAGTAGTTGTTCCCTCCTCCTCCATTTTCCTTTGCTGGGTTCTGGGACTGAAATTCACCACCATCCTCCGCACCCTGTGAGGTAAAAGTGGTAAGTGAGCTGTAGCCCTGGGTAAATTCTGGAAGTGATGAAATGGAAGAATCAGAACTTTAAAGTCAACCATTAAAATAGGGGAGCCATTTTTTCCTCTTAAATTTTCAAAGAGGAATTCAGGAGGGAGATAAACAGAAACACATATTTGGTGCCCCGGAGCTGCCTTTCCGAGGAGGATCAAGTGGTACGTCCTGCGGAGCTGTGTCCTTTACAGACAGGGTATGACCTGGGGTTGGAAGAGAAGAGAAGAGAAGAGAGCAGAAAAGCAGGACAGATAAGTGTTCAGGCCAGTAAAGACAGAGCCTCCCTGAGCACGGAACTGCTCTGCAGTGAGTTGCCATCTGGAGGAGAGGGTTGTTCTTTTCTCTTGGCGAACTCCCGCTTCTCTCTTCCAAGGCACCCTTGCCCTGCATGGACAATTCTGGCTGAGTCTTGAAATGTACACTCCTGGCTCAGGGGACCATGGCTGAGCTGCGGATGACACAGGCTCTCGACCAAACTTCAGTCTCCTCTGAGCCCTTTTCTTCATGAGGCCTTGACCTTGCCACCCTACTCCCTGCAGAGCCCAGTTTAGCAAGAATCCTGCTTAGTCAGTTTCCAGAGTATTCTCCCATCCTTGATATCTGATCATCCTTGATATCTGCTCAGATTCCTCATCTGTCACCCTCAGTGTGTAAGTCCTTGCCTAGTTCAGTAGAATACTGTTAAGTGGGTTTATCAAGAATCCTCTACACTTGATGTCTCCTTTTAGTGATTTTCCATTCACTGACCCCCAGGAACTTTGCTCTTTGGCTATAAACCCCCAGCAGTCTTCGCTGTAATACAGAGCTGAGCCTAATCTCTTTCCCCTATTGTGATGCCCCTGTTACAATAGCCGTGAATAGTCTTCCTTACCTTTTTAATAAGCGTTTGAGTAATTTTTTCCTTTGATAGCTTGGTACATCAAACAGGAGCCTGACTCCTAAACCATGCTGTTCGGGTGTGCTGATATTGTTGACTGGAATATAACCTGATTTGGAAGTGACAAGTGACTGAGGTGAGTGCCTGCAGGACCAGGTGACATTCCCTCCCGCCAGAAGCAGCCTGGGGACCTTGTGCAGTGCTGAACTTCTGAGCCAAGGCCTTGCCAATGCAGCTGCAGCTGAGGCTCCCCGCCGGGAGCGTAGAAGGCGCTCTCAGACGCCCATTGCCGCTCCGAACTGCCGCTGGGAGAACTCTGGCCTTGTCTCGCTGGCGCAGAGGGCCTGGTAGCATCCTCCTCCACCAGACCCCCACTCTTTGGAACCTCCCTAAACCCTGGGCAGCCTGCGGGGACGGCGGCCGCAGCAGAGAGCTGGACCTGCGCAGGCCAGGCAGGGCCAACCCGCTCTCTACTATTCCTAGGAGAAGCTGCTGCCCGCTGTCTGATTTTTAATTTCAAAATCACGCTTTGTCCTGCAAATGTTGTCTATTGTTTATTTTAGGTCAAATAACCCCATAAATACGTAAGTAAATAAACTGGTCACTTGCAGAGATCGTGGGGGAGGGCACGGCGCCCTGAGCTGCAGGCGACGGAAGGTTGCAGAAGCCATGGGGCGCAGACCAAGTGGAAGCTGAGCCGCCACCTCCCACTCCCCGCGCCGCCTCCCAAAAGGACGCACTGCTCTGATTGGCCCGGAAGGGTTTGGGAACTGCCCACCCTTTGGGCTCAGGGCCAAAGGCCGCACCTTCCCCCAGCTGCCCGGGGCTACCAGCCCGCTCCGGCCTTGCCGCCGGCACCTCGCGGAGAAGCCAGCCATGGGCGCCGCCGGTTCCTCCGCGCTGGCCGGCTTTGTCCTCCTCGCGCAGCCCCGGCCCGGGTGGCTCGGGGTCGCCGTGCTGGGACTGACCGCGGTGGCGCTGGGGGCTGTCGCCTGGCGCCGCGCATGGCCCTCGCAGCGCCGGCGGCTGCTGCAGCAGGTGGGCACAGTGGCGCAGCTCTGGATCTACCCTGTGAAATCCTGCAAGGGGGTGCCAGTGAGCGAGGCCGAGTGCACGGCCATGGGGCTGCGCAGCGGCAACCTGCGGGACAGGTAGGGCCGAGCGCGAGCGCGGGGCAGCGCTGATCCGCCTCGGGCAAGGGTCTGAGCAGGCAGGAGTGCAGGGGAGGTCTGCAGAGTCTGCTAACAGGTCCTTCCTCCTATTACAAAGAAACTGGGAGTTGGATGAGAAAAGGCCAAAGAGAAAAAGGAACCCTCAGCCCCCAGCATCAGATCCCGGGGCTCTGGGACTCTGAGCACATGGACCCGTTTTCCCGGGTTGGGCGGATTTCCACCTCCCACTGGCTGTTTGGCGTCATGTGCTCCTGCTGAGGTGTGGTATCGCTCCCAGGTGTCTGCCAGTGAGCAAACTTCTTAATCTCCATTTAGTGGAGGTGGCTAGCTTAAAGAGATTGGTTCCCAGTAGCTTTATTTTCAGTGACTTTCTTGAGATCTTGGGGAAAGCTGAAACTGTAGAGTCCAGCCCTCCAAGAGCCCACCAAGGCGGGGCTCATAATAGTAATGACTGCAGTTCAAGGAATACCTTCAGGCGCGGTGGCTCACGCCTGTAATCCCAGCACTTCGGGAGGCCGAGGCGGGTGGATCACCTGAGGTCAGGAGTTCGAGACCAGCCTGACCAACATGGTGAAACCCCATCTCTACTAAGGGAAAAAAAAAAAAAAATTAGCCGGGCATGGTGGCGCGCACCTGTAATCCCAGTTACTCAGGAGGCTGAGGCAGGAGAATCGCTTGAACCCGGGAGGTGGAGGTTGCAGTGAGCCAAGATTATGCCACTGCACTCCAGCCTGGGCGACAGAGGGAGACTAAGTTAAAAAAAAAAAAAAAAAAAAAAAAAAAAAAAAAAAAAAAAAAAGGCGGGGGTGGCATTGCAGATGCTATTTTCCCCAATTCTCTCAAGCACCCTTGTGGATAAAGAAGCTGAGTTCAGAGCCACACAGCAGCGGAACCAGGACTCTTATTTTCTTTAGCACACTGGGCTTTGTAAAGACTGATCTTGTTAATGTTCTGTCTGGGTTCTGAGAGCTGCGTGGATTCCTGGGGTTCAGCAAAGGCTGCAAAACCCGGGAGCCGGCGGCTTTGTCCTCTTTAGGGTCTGGCTTCAGGCCAGCCCCGGGTCTCATTGTGAGGCTGCACTTGAAACTCCTTTCCAGAGAAGCCCTCGCAGCTCAGCAAGTAACACAGGACTCATGGGAGCTGTAACCTTTCTCCTACCAGCTCCCAAGACAGAGGGCAATTCATGACATAGTTGAAACGTTAGTGATACATGCATCTTTGCTTCAGGAAGAAAACCAAGGATCCTAAATATTCCATGTTTTGGGCCAGGCGCGGTGGCTCAGGCCTGTAATCCTAGCACTTTGGGGGGCCGAGGTGGACAGATCACGGGATCGGGAGATCGAGACCATCCTGGCTAACATGGTGAAACTCCGTCTCTACTAAAAAATACAAAAAATTAGCTAGGCTTGGTGGCGGGCTCCTGTAGTCCCAGCTACTCGGGAGGCTGAAACAGGAGAATGGCGTGAATCTGGGAGGAGGAGCTTGCAGTGAGCGGAGATCGCATCACTGCACTCCAGCCTGGGCGACAGAAACACTCCGTCTAAAAAAAAAAAAAAAAAATCCATGTTTTATATAGTAGACTCTGAAAAGTGGTAGAATTTACTGAATTAGTTTTTGTAGGCCCGAGAAGCAAAGGGCCCTGGAATTTTACTACATAGATTCAAAAAGCAGTTTTTTTTTTGTTGTTGTTTGTTTTTTTGTTTTTTTTTGAGGCGGAGTCTCGCTCTGTCGCCCAGGCTGGAGTGCAGTGGCGCGATCTCGGCTCACTGCAAGCTCCGCCTCCCGGGTTCCCGCCATTCTCCTGCCTCAGCCTCCCGAGTAGCTGGGACTACAGGCGCCGCCACCACGCCTGGCTAATTTTTTTGTATTTTTAGTGGAGACGGGGTTTCATTGTGTTAGCCAGGATGGTCTCGATCTCCTGACCTCGTGATCCGCCCGTCTCGGCCTCCCAAAGTGCTGGGATTACAGGCTTGAGCCACCGCGCCCGGCCTTTCAAAAAGCAGTTTTTGAGCTCATATTACAATAGATGATAAGAAGAGCTGGCCTTTGTACCAGACACTATGATAAATTCTTTATTTTCGTTCAACACACACTCCCAGAAAGTGTGATCAAGAGAAGCCAACACTGGCTTACAGTCCTAGGTGATAACCAACTAAACAGAGGTTGTGACACGTGCCAGCGTGCCAGCATAGAGGTTGTAGTGCTGGAAGCTGGCTGGAGCCATCAGGGACAACTTCAGAGAGGAAGTAACAGCTTGAACTGAAAACCGGAAAATAATTCAGAACTTGCTGGGCAAGTAAGTTGGGAGAAGAACTTTCCAGAGAGAGAATAAGCTGGGCAAAGGCACTTGGCTTGAGAGGATGGTGTATGCTGGGGAAAGGCTGGCACAGTCTGTGCCGGGTTGTCCAATCTTTAAATTTCCCTGGGCCACATCGGAAGAAGAATTGTCTTGGGCCACACACAAAATACACTAACACTAACAATAGCTGATGAGTTAAAAAAAAAAAAAATCACAAAAAAATCTCATAATGTTTTAAGAAAGTTTATCAATTTGTGTTGGGCTGCATTCAAAGCTATCTTAGGCCACATGTGGCCCACGGGCCATGGGTTGGACTAACTTACTCTAAGGTATTTACCAAAAGGAACTGTGACATAAATAGGGTGAATGTTCTTTGCAGCATTGAGTGTGGAACCTTCATTATGATGTTACTCACAGTAGTCAAAAGGTGGAAACAACTAAGTGTCCATTGATGGATGAGTGGATAAACAAAATGTGATATATACATGCAATGGAATACTATTCAGCCATGAAAAGGAATGAAGTTCTGATATGTGCTACAACATGGATGGCCCTGGAAAACATAACGCTAATTGAAATAAGCTAGACACAAAAGGACAAATATTGCATGATTCTGATTATATGAAATGTCTAGTAGATAAATTTATAGAGACAAAGTGGATTAGATGTTACTGGGGGCAGGGGGAAGGGGAAAATGAGGAGTTATTGCTTAACTGGTACAGAGTTTCTGTTTGGGGTGATGAAAAGGTTTTGCAAATAGTGCTGATGGTTGCACAACACTGTGAATGTACTTCCTGCCACTGAATCGCATACTTCAAAATGGTTAAAATCACATTTAAAAAATTCCATTCTCTGTTGATGGACACTTGGGCTGTTACTACTTTTTTAGCATTTTGAATAAAGCCGCAATAAAGATTGATACTCTGGCTCAAGCCTGTAATCCCAACACTTTGGGAGGCCGAGGTGGGCGGATCACAAGGTCAGGAGATCAAGACCACAGTGAAACCCCGTCTCTACTAAAAATACAAAAAATTAGCCGGGCGCGGTGGTGGGCGCCTGTAGTCCTAGCTACTCAGGAGGCTGAGGCAGGAGAATGGCATGAACCCAGGAGGCGGAGCTTGCAGTGAGCCGAGATCGCGCCACTGCACTCCAGCCTGGGCAACAGCGTGAGACTCCGTCTCAAAAAAAAAAAAAAAAAAAAAAAAAAAAGATTGATACACAAATATCTGTTTGAGTTCCTGTTTTCAGTTCTTTTGGGTCTGTACATAGGAGTATGCTAGGTATTTTATGTTTTATATCTATTTTACTGCAATTAAAAAAAATGTATAAAAGACTGGCCTGTGTGAAGACCTCGGGAGGTAAGAATGGCTGGAGCAGCAGCTGGATCATGAAGGGCTGTGCATGCCCTTGCTTGGGAGTTGGCTTTATCCTGAAAGCAGGAACCGTGGAGGGATTTTGAATGAGGGGGTCTTAAAGTTAGATTTGCATTTTAGAAAGATCTAAACTGCCATTACCAGGAAGAATATTAGGGAGAATATTCACCTGCTGGTCCCAAGGATTTGGGGCAGGGCAGGCCTCTGTCTGTGCAGAAACGAAGTCTGATAAAAGGGCAGTTAGGGAAAGGGCTTATACTGAGCATATTTTTCTAGTGTAGCTGAACAGCTCAGCCATGATAACCTGCTGGAAGTGATGCAAGAAATATATTGAACGACCTAAAGCACCGGCCATATTTTTTTCTTATGTCTGGAAATCTCAAAAGCACATGCTCACTTCTATAACTGTAATCATTTGATTAGCATGTACTGAAAGGATTGAAATGACAATATGTTTTGTTTCTTTGGTAGCTGAGAGACAACCTACAAAAACGTATTGTTCTTGTTCTGGAAATGGCTCTTTCTATTGCCCTTATTTCTCCATTTATCTTTTTTTCTAGGAAGTACCTGTAGACCAGGAATACTGGGCCAGAGAAAAAAATACTGTCTAGTTTAGCAAATTGCAGAATGGACAGCACTGAATATTGGAACATAAAAAGTTTTTAAAGGTGGGGGGCTGGAACTGGCAGAGTATAAGTGGCACTGCATGTTGCTCAGCTAAACTGCATGCTCTGTGAACAATATGAGCAACAGCCCTCCTGTTTCCGCCGATGAGAGCCCATTGCCTACCGAATGTCAGGCACTGTGTTTCCTCCTGCCCTTAAAGTCTTTCTGTAAAATAGATTCTTGTCATCTGCTTGGAGCATGTTTAATGAAAGTGTTCAGGCTTTCTAGAGATTGAGATGAAAATATAATTAACATCTTTGATTTCTGTGCCATCAAAGAGCTCAAACTGTTCTCTAGATATGTTGGATGCTTGAGTGGTTATTAAACCCTTTGAAATTAAGTGACAGACTGAGTCCTGTGTGCTGATGTTTAAGACAGACAGACACACACTCTCAAACTCACACACACCAGGCTTATGGGGAAGAAGTCAAAGATGACAACAGTGTCTAATTGGAGCTCCTCCAGAGTCTGGCTTCCTGTCATACTAGTTCACATATATCCTGTGTTTTGAAAATGGCAGGTTTTGGCTTGTGATCAACCAGGAGGGAAACATGGTTACCGCTCGCCAGGAACCTCGCCTGGTCCTGATTTCCCTGACCTGTGATGGTGACACCCTGACTCTCAGTGCAGCCTACACAAAGGATCTACTACTGCCCATCAAAACGCCCACCACAAATGCAGTGCGCAAGTGCAGGTAAGGAAAGGGCAGGTCGTAGCCCTTGCATGAATGAATAGTCATGCAATTTTGAGAAAGCGTAAACTCTAGAGGGAATCCTGAGAAACATATCAATAATGAACTGTTGATTGCGTGTGTACCATATGTAAAACCAAGTCTTCAACATTATGAAGATCTAAAAGAAGGAGAAAGAAGGAAGCAGCTTCAGAAACTTGTGTTGTTGAGATGACAACAACACATTGAAAGTGCTATGTAGAAACCCATGAGAACAAAAGCATATTGTCATGTCAACAAGAGAAAAATAACAGCACCCAAAGATCAAGCACAAAAATGGGGTAGGAGTGGTGGGGGCGAGTGTCCTAGCAGAGGTGAGATTCGATCTACGTATTCTCATAGAACTTTTTCTACTTGGCTTGGAAAAACTGGGTACCTTCCAAATCTGAGTTAGGAAAGGAGTTGCAAATGGCTATGTGACCCATAAGATTTAGTTCTAATGAAAGAACCAAAATAGAAAAGAACAGCTCTAGCTAGAAGAGTGATCCAGCCAGTGGCTGCTCAGCGGTCAGTGTCAGAATGAGGCTGGGGATGCAGCCCAGGAGGGTGTTGTGTACAGAAGCCCTTCCCTCAACATCAGAAGGGCTGCAGTGAAGCAATTCTTCTAGGAAAACTAGCTTTGCCTCTAAGCAGTCATGTCTGGAGTTGATTTCTTATCTCATTACGGCAAAATTAAAGTTGGTCTAGTTATATTCTTGTTATAGTTTCTGCATTTGGAATAAAAATGCACTGTGAATGTTACATGTAGTTTATAGCCTATCATAAAAAAGTAGTATCACCTCAAAAAATGTAGTTATCTGAAAAATGTCTAAAGACCCAGAAAAGTTCACAAAATGCAATACTGATATAATTTCTACATTTTAGTTTTAAATATGATAATATACTTTTATTGAAATTGGTGGTTTTTCAGATTAAAAAAAGTGGTACATATTCATTGTTGAAAAATTGGGAAATACCAAAAAAAAAAAGAAACAAAATCTGTGATAACTGTAATTAATATTGTGGCATATTTTCTTTCTGTCTCTATGCCTGTTACTTAGAAAACAAATTGAAATAATACAAAAAATCCTTTCATATTGTTTATATACTTAAACTGATAATGTTGAGTATTTTTTCATATTGGTTTTTTTTTTTTTTTTTTTTTTTTTTTTTTTTTTTTTTTTTTTTTTTGAGACTGAGTCTGGCTCTGTCGCCCAGGCTGGAGTGCAGTGGCCGGATCTCAGCTCACTGCAAGCTCCACCTCCCGGGTTTACGCCATTCTCCTGCCTCAGCCTCCCGAGTAGCTGGGACCACAGGCGCCCGCCACTTCGCCCGGCTAGTTTTTTGTATTTTTTAGTAGAGACGGGGTTTCACCGTGTTAGCCAGGATGGTCTCGATCTCCTGACCTCGTGATCCGCCCGTCTTGGCCTCCCAAAGTGCTGGGATTACAGGCTTGAGCCACCGCGCCCGGCTCATATTGTTAAAAAATCTTTAAGGATACCATTTTTCATGTTGGCATAATATTTCATTGTGTGGGTGTCATCTAATGCATTTTAACATGCCCCATGATTAAACATTTTGATTGTCTTAATTTTTTTCCAGATATTAAGAAGAATGTGATGAGTATCTTGGCATAAATCTTTGTTTATATCATTTGTTGTTTTCTTAGGAAAAAATTCTAGCAGTGGTTTTGTTTGAAATAAGAATATGGATCCTGCAGGCTTTTGATACATCTTGCTAAATTGTTTGCAGAGTGGTTTCACCAATTCCATTGTAACCATTATATTAAAAAATATGGGGGCCGGGCGCGGTGGCTCAAGCCTGTAATCCCAGCACTTTGAGAGGCCGAGACGGGCGGATCACGAGGTCA
Organism: Macaca thibetana thibetana; assembly: GCF_024542745.1. Classification (NCBI taxonomy): domain Eukaryota; kingdom Metazoa; phylum Chordata; class Mammalia; order Primates; family Cercopithecidae; genus Macaca; species Macaca thibetana. The sequence goes on along the minus strand of NC_065578.1, from coordinate 142,246,314 downwards.
GGAGATCGAGACCATCCTGGCTAACACGGTGAAACCCCGTCTCTACTAAAAAATACAAAAAACTAGCCGGGCGAGGTGGCGGGCGCCTGTAGTCCCAGCTACTCGGGAGGCTGAGGCAGGAGAATGGTGTAAACCCGGGAGACGGAGCTTGCAGTGATCTGAGATCCGGCCACTGCACTCCAGCCCAGGCGACAGAGCCAGACTCCGTCTCAAAAAAAAAAAAAAAAAAAAAATATTTTGCCATTTTTATGAGCAAAAACGATAATTTCTTGTTACTTTAATTTGCCTTTTTCCCTGAATGAGGTAAGATTTTAAATATTTATATTGCAATTTGTATTTCATGTTTATCCATGTCATGATTTGTGTTTATTTGCCATGGTTAGGTATTTACCCATATTTTCTTACAGTTAATTTTTTGTTTAATTTTCAATTCATTTGAAATTGTTTCAAAACTTTTTTCACAGTCCCATATGGGCATTTGGTCCATGCCCAAAAGACTAAACAAGGGCATGCTTGGAAATTGCAAACTGAAAAGGCTTAGACATGCTACGGTAGTATACAGACTCTTCATCCAAAGATTCCAAGGATCTTCTGGACTCAGGTTTCTTTTGACAGCCCAACCTATTCTCTTATGAGGAAGTTGTAACCTCAGCCCACAGTTTCTTAAAGATTTCTGATGAGTTCTTGGGGCTCTGGGGTCACTTTCAGAAGGTCGTGATCACAGGCAGTACACCTGTTTTCATGGTTGAAGATGTTACTTGATCTTCTCACGTGCCTTGCCTGCTACTAATAAGATACAGAGAATTAGGGACTTTTGCTGTGGATTATTCAGGCAAACAGCCTCAAACCTCAAACCATCTCAAGCCATGCCTACATTATCTTTGTCAAAGGGTCAAAGGTTATAGAAGCATCTGGAATTTTATTTTAATTCTTTGCTTGCACTCTTTGGGACAGTGTACAGGTGGAGTGCTGGGGCCAAGATACAGCAGAGGCCAGTGAGAACTCAGGACAAACATGGGAGGAGCAGGAAGAAGGCAGAACAAATTCTACTCGCTGAAAGGCCTCAAGTTCTGGGTGATTATGAACCTGAACCCCAGGATCTAGAAATAGAGGTTGCAATGGAAATCAGTGTCAGATTAACAGGGCAGATGCCTAAATGGCCCAAGATAGATGCAAATGTTTTGACTTTGTAAAAATAATTATTGCGAACTGAAGCCCTGAGGAGTCAAAGCAGCCTTCCTGTTTACATCCTCTGCTGTGCGCCCTCACACCCTCCTGTAAAAGCAACTAAGGGAAGCCCTGGGCTGCCGAATGGCAAGTTGAGACTGAAAGGGTACCTTGGTGAGCTGTAAGGGTTTGACTCTGGAGAAAGGAGGTTGATTTTTTTTTTTTCTTAGGCACCAGCAAAGAGGCATCTAATAAGGCAATGACCTTCAAGGCTGTCTCCATACCTAGATATTTGGTAATGCTGGCATTTGACAAGATGCTTCTGAAATCAGCATTTCAGACATTAAACTGCACACACACACAGACGCTAAGCCCTTCACATACACTCAGTTCTAGAACTGGTGAATTTGATTTTTGGGGAAAAGTAAAAAATTGTTTGGAGCTAAACCCTGTGAATAAGAAAATGATAGGACCATTTTTTTTTTTTTTTTTGGTTAAAAAGTGAGGTTAGGCTTAAAAGTAGTAATAAGTAGATATGATTAATAATAGGTTAGAATGATTACTTCCCAAGGTGACTGCTCTGAAAGGTAATATCCATTTGGGTGTATAAATTTGGGTACATTTATTTTATTCATTTTATTTATTTTTCATCTTGATCCAGAAAAGAGTAACACAAACACTCCTGGTCTTTGTAAATGTTCTCATTACTTCATAGGCCTTGGGTGCATACTTCAGCCCTCTGATTCTCAGGAAGTTAATTTAGAATGGGTGGGGTGACAGTGTGCGAAAAGGTATCAAGTCATATACTACAGCAGTGCACTTTTCTACATGAGTGTTACACTTCTGAAGTTTTTAAAAATTTATGAAACCTTTGAATACACTAATCCCACTGCTTTATGTAACCCAGACACTGTTAGTAATGATTTCTCATTTTAGATATAAAGCAATAAAATAAAATTATATAAAAACATATAGGATACTATACTCAATATTATTTCACAATATAAAAATCCATTTGTACATTATTATTAGAGAATGGATGCTTTTGTTTGATTAAATGTTTGATTTGTGGACTAACTATACAAAGATAGCTTGAAATAACTTGGTTGGAGGACCCTAGGTCATTACCGCCTACTGAGCACATCCCAGTCCTAAGAATTGTTTGGGGGCTTCTTACAGATTGTTCCTAATCCTCACAACAAAGTTGTGCTCCTACCCCCATTTTATTGATGAAGAAACTGAGTCTCAGAATAAGAAACTATCACCAAGGTCATGGAGCTAGTCATTTGTGGAAATGGAATGCCCAGCCAAGTAGATTTACTTGATCCACTAAGCTTTCTCAAACTTCCAGCATTTGCATAACACCACCATGACAGTAGGCCAAACCATAAACCACCTGTGCTCTTATTTATTTAATGTTTTTCTTTAAATTGATTCAGCTTAAAAACTAATCTTAAACACATTTATTTAAAAAAGAAACTTTATATAGCTACCTATATCATTTGCCAGGTATATGGCTTTATATGGCTACCTATATAATTTATATATATGGGTTTATATATAAATTTATGTGGCTACCTATAAACCTTATATGGCTACCTGTATACAAATTTTATATTGCTACCTATATAATTTGCCAGAAATTAATAAACACTCAATATGCTAAAACATTACTAAATTCTAGCTAGAAACTGTTGCCTACAGAGGTCTCTGGACCTAAGGTGTGTTCTTTCTTTGTTAGAAGAGGTGATTATCAAGTGTTGCTAAAAGGTAAAGATTTATTACCACTAAACTGAAATTTCTCTCTGTGCAATTCACTGTTATTTAATGCTATACCCAGGTGCCATCTGCAGTTATCTTGAATGCCAGCAGTGGTAATGGTCCTGCACTTTGTGAAACGCTGGCCTACACCATAGCATTTATTTTCCTCTCTATAGCTGTGAAATTCATATAACGCCGAACAGCCCTGCACATGGCTATGTGCTGGAGAGTAGGAACTTCAAATCCTACAAAGTTATAACTTGCAATCAAATCTAGTAGATTATTATTGTTATTATAAAATAAATAGACTATTACTGTTAATGTTTGTTATATATAAAGTTATTATCTGTAATGTTTTAGACTTTATAGAACATTTTCATATTGTTGCTGTTACTATACTGGCAAAGTATAGCCAGGTCTGTGAATAAAGATTTCTGGTCGCTATTCAGCTGGGTGAACTAGATTTTGCAGTAATTCTAAGTTTACACTGATACATTAGTTTTCTTCTGGAGAACTCAGTACATTTTCAAATATATGATTTCATTTCATCCTCCCTGCATTCCTTCCAGGTAGGGAGACACAGTTGTACAAAACTTGATTTTTTAAAATGGGGAAAGCAAAGCTTAAAGGGGTGCTTTCACTTTCATGTGGGCTGACGCAGGTTTGGAGTCAGAGCCAGCACTAAAATTACATCTTCTGGTAATTAAGATATGACAGTAATGTTACAGCTAGAAGCAGCTTTTCTGATATAACTGGCACATATTAGGGTGCATGGATTTTCAAAGACATGTCTGCCCTTTGTTCCTGCCACCCCTGCAGAGTCCATGGCCTGGAGATTGAGGGCAGAGACTGTGGTGAGGCCGCCGCCCAGTGGATAACCAGCTTCCTGAAGTCACAGTCCTACCGCCTGGTGCACTTCGAGCCTCACATGCGACCGAGACATCCTCACCAAATAGCAGACTTGTTCCGACCCAAGGACCAGGTGAGAGGTTCTGCTGCCTCTATTGGTAGAAAGCAGTCACCCCCAGCCCGGCGGGCTCAGGTGGCATCTCTGATGACCTCGGCTCTCTTGTTTTCGGGGCAGCCCTCTGGTAGCTTAGACCACAAGCAGTAGGCAGAAATAAAGCCCTTCCCTTGGAAGCATCATTTGTTTCTTCATTTGGGGGACTCTTGAATTTTTGCCCTTGAGCATCTACCTTCCTATTTGTGTAAGCATTCTGATGCCAGTAGGGTTTCAAAACTGTCCTGCACCAGTGTTTTTTTTTTTTTTTCATTCCATTCTGTAATTGCACGTGGAGTCCAGAATTTTTAGTTTGCAGTTGTATGTCAGATTCCAGCTATGTGAGTTGGCATGGGTGTGGAGATACACAGACTCAAATGATCAGCCTTAATGGCATAAAGCTCTAAGGATTCATCATAAAAGCAGGGTTGGTAGCACCATATACTGCTTTTACCATGCGCATAAAAAAGAAATCATGCTGTAGTCCTTGCTGCTAAGGAGGCTGAGGTGGGAGGATTGCTTGAGCCCAGAGAGTTGAGGCTGCAGTGACCTGTGGTGGCGCCATTGCATTGCAGCCCGGGCTACAAAGAGACCCTGTCTCAAAATATATAAATAAATAAACAAGCAAATGCATAAATTATGGTCAACATAAATATTAATTTGTAAGTTGCATAAAAATAAGTGTTCATGGAATTAGTGAGCATTTAAATCAAACATAATGAGGTCATCAAACTCAACCAACTTATTAAACATTCGAGAAATTGGAGACTTAGAAAGGTGCAGTGATGTCCCCAAGGGCACATGCCTTGTGGCAGCTTAGGATGGATTCTGAGTCCTTGTTCCCTTCATTCCACCATGCAGTGTCTGCTGTCTCAAGGCTATTTAAAGCTTCTGAGTCACTGTGACTTCTATTAAAAGAATAAGAGAACTACTTTGAAAGATTGTGTGTGGGGTGGGGTGGAGCACGGAGGGTATGTCTAGGAGCTAGGCACACCTAGCCACTGAAAAGTTGGTGTGCCACGTGTTATAACAATGTGTATTTCCCTATCAGATTGCTTACTCAGACACCAGCCCATTCATGATCCTTTCTGAGGCGTCGCTAGCGGATCTCAACTCCAGGCTAGAGAAGAAAGTTAAAGCAACCAACTTCAGGCCCAATATTGTAATTTCAGGATGCGATGTCTATGCAGAGGTAACGCTATGCCCCTTTGCATCTTTCCTTGGATTTGACTTCTTTTTTAAGGTATGAAAGTCTTCGACATTGGATTAGATTATTCTGAAGGGTGCATTATTTATCAACTCTGTAATACATAACAGTTTGATTTTTAGATTTATTCACCTAATAAGTGCAGACTTCTGTGTGGAGGATACAAATATTGATGGGTCAGAGACTGTCATCAAGGAAGCAGTTCAGTATCTGTGGCTTCTAAGGAGAATTCTGAGTTGACAGGTTCGTGGTTGAGTCAAATTTTCTTGCACAGACTACATGATCTGTGTGGGCCGTGGAACAAAGAAAGTGTGTGCTCCTGTCTTGTCGAAGGATGGTCTTCCTGCTTAGTAGATGGCTCTCTTGGAGAAGACAGGCATTTACCGCAAGGCTGCTGGGTGAGGGTTGGGAGAGGTTGTTGCCCCTGGGCTTGATGGCACTGCCCTAAAACGCCTGCAGTGCCACCTTCCATCTGCCCTCAGATGTCTGCGTGGTGACTTAGCTTGAATAGCCCTGAGGCTTGGTGTCCGGGATTCCGCAGGATTATGGCAGCAAATTTACTTTGTAATAAATAGCCTTTGGCTGTTTAACCTGATTCTCTCCCTGGGCTTCCATGAAGGCAGAGGTTGGTGGCCTAGAGGCTTGGGGAGTGGCCACCAGCTGTGGATACTCAACAGAAGCCCTGACCCCCAGCTAGGAATTCAGGAGCTCTTGTTGTGCCTCATGTTTATGTTGAGAAGGGAGAGGTAAAAGGGACAATACAGTGGTTCTTACGTTTGCCCATTTCCTCCATAACAGGGAAAAATGGAGTCAAAGCAATTGAGTTTTAACCTTTTATACTCAGAGGAACCAATTCTGTTCTTCACTTTTGCTGTACGGAGGCAAAGCTGTGCTGAAAGAGAAATAATATATGAATTTGGTTCTCACATTCAAACAAGAGGATGTGAGGGCTGGTTTCAGCTTCTGTGCTGGCTTCTGCATGACTTTGAGCAGCACTGCTATGTCCCACTTACCTTGCCTGAATGATGAGATGATCGTATTTCTGCCTAGGGTTACCTTAAAGGTCTGTTGAAAGATCAATTTGGATAATGTAATTTATGAGGTGTATAAATGCAATATCAATCGATGGAGGATAATGAAAGTACTCCCAAATCCACTGCTAATGCTTTATATAAAATACTCTTGGCTCCCACCTTCCAAGGGTAGCGTTTCTTCTAAAGATGGCAGAGAACTTCCTAGTGTGAGGCAGGTGGACTGTGTGCATATCCCCCACGGTCCTGGGTTGGGCGTCTCTCAGTGCTTCTTTGTGACAAGGGAGCGCTGCCTGTCCTGCTTCTGTGCACAATGGGCCAGCCTGACTCAGACAACAGGAAAATAATCTCTGTTTGGTTGCCTTTGACCATGTCCTTGATATTCATCTTCCACTAGCTATGGCTAGGAGAGTCATTTTTCCTGAGAACATTCCTTCTCAGGAAAAGAGAAATGAGTGGGGAGGGTTTTGAATAAACACTTGTGTTTCACTTAAGTATGTTGTCTCTTCTATGCCTCACAGAGCCCAGCAGGGTAAAGCTATCATTCCTATCTTACAGGAGAGAAGAGAGAGGCTTGGGGAGGTGAGGTGGCCTGCCCTAGGCTATACCACAGCAAGGAGGGGCTGGGTTTTGAACCCCAATTGTACAAGGCCAGAGGAACCCTGAGAATTCTAGGGCATATCCGTGGGGCTGGGACAGCTGGATTCCACTCTGCCTGCTTCAGCAAGTGACCACACAAGCCTGAACAGGTCACCGAACCTGCCGAGGCCTCTGCTTCTTGCAGTTGTAAAACATGGGCAATTCCAATGACTCCCTCGCCTGATGGGAGCTGTGAGAATCAAGGTCGATGACAATTTGTGGAAAAGTTCTAGGACATTAAGTACCACAGAAAGGTAAGGAAGAGTTTCATTCCTGGGAGTTTGGCTCAGACCCCCCAGCTTTCTCCCTATGATCGGCTTTAAGCTTTCTTTCCCCTGGTGTGATCTGTGCACCAAGGGTCATACTGAAGCCATTTCCACTCCAAAATTCTGTGACAGTAAGATTCGGATGAGAGGAGAAGAGGAGACGGCCCAGAGTAGAACTTCAGATCTCGGAGATTTCTTTCAATTGAATCTTACTTTAAAAACCCGCATCTCTCTCTCTATCTCTGAGTGTTTCCTAATTGAGAACATTCTGTATGTGAAGTTGGGCGGTAACACAATGGTGGCTGAGCCGGCCTTGTATCTAGTAATTCACCCATCATCTAGTGGGTTGCTGCCCCTGTGTGGTGTGCGCTGTGAATAGACACCTGAGAACAAGGGTTGAAGAAATGCATTTGCTTCTCCTGAGGAGCTCAGGGTGGTCAGATAGTGAACAAGCAGTCACAGTCCAGTAAGACATGGCCAGGAGGGTGGTGAGCAGCCAGACCTGGGGACGTGACTAACACCTGCATTGTGGGGTGAGCTGAAGCGTGGGGCACCCAGGGCTCTGGTCTCAGAACCTTTCTCATTTGTCTGCACTCACTTTTCTGATCTGTTCCTTCCTTCCTTCCTTCTTTCCTTCCTTCCTTTTTCCTTCCTTCCCTTCCTTCCCTTCCTTCCCTTCCTTCCCTTCCTTCCCTTCCCTCCCTTCCCTCCCTTCTCTGCCTTCCCTCCCTTCCCTCCCCTCCCCTCCCCTCCCTCCCCTCCCTCCCCTCCCTCCCTTCCCTTCCTCCCTCTCCCCTCCCTCCCCTCCCTCCCCTCCCTCCCTTCCCTTCCTCCCCCTCCCTCCCTCCCTCCCTCCCTCCCTCCCTCCCTCCCTTCCTTCCTTCCTTCCTTCCTTCCTTCCTTCCTTCCTTCCTTCCTTCCTTCCTTCCTTCCTTCCTTCCTTTCTTTCTTTTCTTTCTTTTCTTTCTTTCTTTCCTTTCTTTCCTTTCTTTTCTTTCTTTCTTTCATTTTCAAAACCTCATCTGCCCTGAGGACTCCTAACTATATCCTTCTGCCAGAGCTTTCCCCTGCTTCTCCATAGCTCCATGTGGATGTCTAATCCAATGTCAGGATGTCTGAAATTGAGGGTCAGGTTTCCACCCTAAAGCCTGCTGTGCCCAGTCTCGCCCATCTCAGCCCACAGCAGCCCTGACTTCTGCTGGCTCAGGCCCCAAACTGCGAACCACCCTTTGTTCTTCTCTTTGTCTCATATCCCAAGTTCCTACAGTTGACAAATCTTTATGGCTGGGCCCTCCTCCCCACACCCCTCCCTGCCTGGATGTAGTCACCACTGGTGCTGCAATAGCCTGGGTTCACTGGCCTTCCTGCCCCACTCTTGACCCAGCCCTGCCACCATCCATGGGCTGTTCTCAGCACATCTGTCAAAGTAACCCTGTTGATGTAAGTAACATCATGTGATTCTTCAGCTCAAAGCCCTCTCACAGTTCTCCACCTTTCTTCAAGTAAAAGATGGGATCCTTATGGATGGCCTTGAAGGCCCAACATGACACCCCGCCAGCTCCCAGCCCCTTCTCCTCTCACTCCCCTCTGCTGTCTCATTCTGCCCCAGCCATACTGGCCTTTTCTCTGTGTTCTGGCTGGGTCCTCTGCCTGGCATACCTTCCCTCACAGGCCTCATGGCTCACTCCAGTGCCTCTTTCAGTCCCCTGCTGCAGGCTTCACTGACCCCACTCATCCAGCCCCCCACAGCACACACCCCACCTAACAAGCCGTGTGTACTCAGGTATTAGTGTATTGTCTGTTTCCCCTATGCAAGCTCTTTATCTCCAGCCCCTAGGAGAGCCCCTGGCACACAGTAGGTGTGCACTACTTATCTGTTAAATGAATGACCGGATAAGTATTATCCAGGAGAAGGGGGAGCACTGAGGGAGGGGTGCATACACAGGGCTATGAAGATGTGAGAGAATGGTCATCTCACAGCGCTGGGGCTCAGGAGAGGAGGGGAGCTGAGAGCACAGGTATTTGGTGTCAGGTTTTGGGGAGTCTGGGAAGAATTTTTAGCCAGAGAGTGACTGAATCTGATTTGCATGGTACATATTTGCTTCTGCCAGGAGCCTGGAGAAGGATTAGAGCAGGTGGGGCCAGGGTGCAGCTGAGAGAGCAGGCTAGCATGGAGGAAGGCTGAGGACCTGCACGGAAGTTTCTGGAAAGCAGACCCACTCCGCATCTCAGAACCTACTTTCTCAGCAACTGTGGCTTTTCTCTGCCTCCCTTCATCATCGGCACTCCCCACACTCATTTCTTATACCTCATTTCTCCCCAGAGCCACAGTGGAGACATCCACCCCACCTGCCACAGTCAGTGACTTTTTCAGTCGCTGCCACCCCACCCTGAGGACCCATGGGCACTACTTACTGAAACGTTTCTCCTTTGGCTGCACTGCCCTTACTTCTCTGCTGTTTGTCCTCATTCCTTACTTCCAAAAGTTCTGGCCTTGACCCTTTTCTCTCCCCTCCTTGGTGATCACACTCTCCTGCAGCATCACCCTCTGTCACCTGATGTAGGTCCCTCAAATGTCCACCCGGACCCCCTCTGGAGTGCCGTGTCACAGTTCCAACTCTCTGTTGGTTGACAGAGAAACTCAGACTTAGGTGCTCACACTCCAGCCCCTACACCCTCACCCCACCTCCCCAAACTCATTCTTTCTTTCTTTTTTGAAACAGAGTCTTGCTCTGTCACCCAGGCCGGAGTGCAGTGGTGTGATCTCAGCTCACTGCAACCTCTGCCTCCTGGGTTCAAGCGATTCTCCTGCCTCAGCCTCCTGAGTAGCTGGGATTACAGGCATGTGCCACCACGCCCAGCTAATTTTTGTATTTTTAATATAGAAGGAGTTTTGCCATGTTGGCCAGGCTGGTCTCGAACTCCTGAGCTCAGGTGATCCACCCGCCTTGGCCTCACAAAATGCTAGGATTACAGGCATGAGCCACCGTGCCTGGTCCCCAAACTCCTTCTGTTAACTTCGCTGTTTCTATCCAGGCAGCTCATTTTTTTCTTTCACCCAGTCTGGGAAGGTGACAGTCAGCCCTGGCTCCTCCCTCTGCTGTGTTCCTCCCAGCCCCAGCCACATCGGCTCCCCTTTCTATTCTCAACCACCAGCCAGATCCAACGTTTGTTACCTTAAGTTTGGACCACTAAGTGCTCCCTCCTGAATATTGCCACAGCCAAGCCTCCCAGAGCTGATCAGCGTGATCTCTCCCTCTCTAAAAGTTTGTGACAAAACATCAGTGTTGCTGCCTTGCTCAGAAGCCTTTAGTGGTTCTCCATGTCACAAAGGTCCACACTTCCCACTCAATCATTACATTCCTCTGTAACCTTGCCACAGTCTGCTTTTCCAGCCTTTATTACCAACTGTATTAGTTCATTTTCATACTGCTATGAAGAAATACCCGAGACTGGGTAATTTATAAAGATAGAGAGGCTTAATGGACTCAGTTCCACATGGCTGGGGAGGCCTCACAATCATGGCAAAAGTCAGAGGAGAAGCAAAGGCATGTCTCACATGGTGGCAGGCGAGAGAATGCGTGCAGGGGAACTGCCCTTTATAAAACCATCAGATCTTGTGAGATTTATTCACTATCACAAGAAAAGCACTGGAAAGACCCGCCCCCATGATTCAATTATCTCCCACTGGATCCCTCCCATGACATATGGAGATTATGGGAGCTACAATTCAAGATGAGATTTGGATGGGGACACAACCAAACCATATCACCAGTGAAAGCTCCAAACTGCAAACTGATGTCTCCTGGTCACTGAGACTCTTACTCCCTTCCCTACTTAAAACTCTTGACATTCTCTGAAAGCCTGGATTAAAAGCCCTCTCCCCTGGGAAGCCTGCTGTGATGGCAGGACCTCAAAGAGCTCCCTCCCGTCTCTGAAGCTATGGTGTGCTCTGAGCCTCTCCCATGCCATGCTTGTCCTGTTTGAACTGGTCACCTCCAGGTGCTGTAGGAAGACTTTCCTGGGCTCATCAGTGCTTATGACTCAATCCCCAGTAGTTTTTACTGGACATAGAAGGGGCTCCGGAAATATTTCTTTAATTAATAAGAACTTAATTTCCTAAGTGGAACCCTTGTTTTTCTCCTTTTATACTCTTTTTATGTGTTTTTTGTGACCACAGTGCCTCCTTGTGGAGAAATGTTCACAGGACAGGCTGTGGCTGTGCTAATCCGCTGTGCCCAGTTTTCTGGACTGTTGAAAATATGCACCTGAGACGCGTTTTATGATTTATGACAGAACAAAACCCCGGTGTCATATATATCAAGAATAACACACACTATTGGAGTTAAAATTCTGAGCTTGAAACTCTGTCCCTCAGCTCATCATCAACCAAGGACAAGGCAGTTTGCTTTCTAACTCCAGGTCTTTGCCTTTCGCCCTTGTGTGGCGGGCAATTCTCTCCGAGGGTAAGAAGGTCAGGACTATAATCAAATGAACTTTGCCTCCTCAGCGCCCTTCCTTCTTATTGCTGTCCCCTCTGCCTGGAGTCCCCTTACCCTTCTTTTGTGCCTCTCAAATTCTCTGCCCTTTTAGACTCAGCACTTATCTTACCTATTCCATAAAACTTCCTCTAACCAGACCAGCCCGGAGAGCTGTGCCTCTAAATCCCCACAGTGAGTATTGCCTGCACAGTGAAACCAACACACAACATGCTGCCTTGGAGTGCTTTTTGTGAATATTTGTGGCATTTAAAAACAGAATATTGATCTTTAGAATTCCATGTATGGATGGCCTATCTCGGCTGCTAGATTGGAGGGCCTTGGTCCACTAATGCGGTTTGTCGCGGAAAGTAGGCTCCGCTGACCCAGCCCACAGGCGATGCCTGCAGAGCTCCCCTGGCTTCAGTGCTTCGTAAATGCTCCAGCAAAAATCAAAGAGGAATGAGGCTGCTGGCCCTGCTCCTGATGTGTCCGTATCTGGCCGGCGAGACATGCACGTACTCAATGACTTCAGGCTCTTGAGCCATATAACTTCAGGCAGGCACGAAGGGATCTGATACGAACTGAAGTAATGAGTAATGTCCCCTCCTGTCCCCCTCCCCACTTTCACCCACCCCATCCACTTTGTGCACCCCAACCCCCACCAGGAGTCAAGTGGGATCATCAGGGAGCCTCCCTGAGCGAGGTGAGTTTCCACGACAGTTACAAGTGAGAGGAGAGAGAAATCTCATCTCAGGGGAATGAACTGGCATGTGAAAGCCAGAGAGAGGGAATGCGAAGGTGTGTGGGTATGGCTTGGCAGAGCAGGGCTGGGGGAGAACAGAAGGCTGCCATCGCTGATGTGGGTGACATCATTAGGTGCGGGCGCTCCTGGGAAGTCTCTACACACGTGTCAGCGGCGGGGCCTGGAGGTGCTCATGGGAGTTTGCGCTTTGTTTCCTAGGATTCCTGGGACGAGCTTCTTATTGGTGACGTGGAACTGAAAAGGTTGATGGCTTGTTCCAGGTAAGGCGCTTTCCTGTCCCTGTGGGGTGGGGGTGGGGATAAGGCCACTCTGCTCTGTCCCCCTTATGATGTTCTGTGTGTGTCTCCAGATGCATTTTAACCACAGTGGACCCAGACACCGGCGTCATGAGCAGGAAGGAGCCGCTGGAAACACTGAAGAGGTAGGACTGGGCAGACGGGGCTCATCCTCGGGTTTAGGTGCCTGGAACAGAAGCAATATTTGTTGCTTAATGTTTATAAGAGGAAGCAGTGAAAACACCACACACATAGTCTTGAAGCTCAAGGGGGTCCCATCAAAGAGATGATTTGGGAAACATTCGCTGGTGTTTTGAGCACCAACATATGTGCTTAAATAAATACTTTTATCTTTCATTTAGAAATCATAATTCAAATAAATCAATGTTTAAAAATTGCTTATGTATTTTGACAAATTTTATTATGGGCTGAGTATTAGATGATACCAAAAAATGTACTAGGTGTCCTAGTGGCATTGTGGTTATATTAGAAATGTCAATATATTTTAGAGACGCTGCTTGAAGTATGTGTGTAGGAGTGAAGTGATGTGACATCTGGAACTTGCTATATGCTATATATTATTTTAGCAAAAAGAAAAAAAGGATAGATTAGTACATTTTAAAAATGTGTCACAATCTTCATAAATAGAATCTGAGTGATAATTATGGGGAGGTTTATTGCACTATTCTACTTTTATGTTTACTTTAAAATTTCTTAAGGGTAAATTTTAAGTGAAAGGCACAGTACCGAGAATCATTTTAAATTGTATATATAGTCAGGATGCCATGTTGATTTTACAAAGTTGATTATAAAATAGCACTATTTACTTTTTATTTTTATTTGATTTTACTTTTTAAAAAACATAAATGCACATGAGTAGATAAAAGGCTGAAAGGAGATGAAGCAAAATGGAGATGCTGTTTTGGTTCAGTGATAGAATTATGGAAAAGGGTTATTCTTATATGTAGTCTCTAAACTTTCTATAATTACTCTGCATTACTTTTGTGAAAACAACACCAATAACAGTTTAGTATCCAAGCACTTCAGTGCTGTTATCTGCCAAATTTGGGACCCAGGAAATTGCTGAAACTGAAAATGAACTAAGGGTGCTTCTCTTTATTGGTTCCTTTGACATTGAATACTGAGTTACAGGCCAGGTGTCAGGCCTCATCTCTACAGTCCCTGAGACCCTTCTTTGGCTTTGGTCCTAACTTGGCATCCCCAGGTATAACTTGTAGAAGGGAGGGCCCTGGGAACCTTGAAGAAGGAATGCAGTTGAGACGCGACTATCTTGTATCAAAACCATCGTGAACGAGCGCATGACAGAGAGGTTGCACTGGCCTTTGTGGAGCAGGACTCATTCTCTATAACGTGAGGCTCCCTGCCTCCCTTTCCTTCCACTTTTCACCAACCTCATGCCTTTTTGGGGGCCAACGATTCAGTCTTCTTTGATCAGCCCCAATCCCTCCCTGACAATTCTACTGTCCCAGATCTGACCCCCTCTCTGGGCAAGCTGAAGCCCTGGGCTGGAGGGGTGTCATCCCTGCTGTCACCTCACTCCTCAGCATGAGGCTATGGCCTGACTTCTCTGGCTAGCACCTGTCATCCTATAGGAGATGAGTCCCAGGGTGTGGGCCAGGCTGCAGCAAGGTTAGCAGGTGGCCTTGAGGGCCTAAGCCACCTGGCAGGGATACAGTGGTCAGCAGGGAAGTCAAACAGGGTGGGTGGAGGGAGTTACGGAGAAGGGGGTTTGTGGGACTCAAGGAATCTTTGAGGTGGATAGCAAGTGGCTGGTCTCTACCTGACTCCAACAGCGTTGGGTGTGATTTACAGCAACTTTCAAAGAGGAGGGCTACAGACCAGCCTGAGCGAATACAGTGGATTGATGAATAGATATATATGTGATAAAGAAAGTATAGTCAAGGCCAGGCACGATGGCTCATGCCTGTAATCCCAGCACTTTGGGAGGCTGAGGCTGGTGGATCACTTGAGGTCAGGAGTTCGAGACCTGGGCAACATAGTGAAACCCTATCTCTGCTAAAAATACAAAACTTAGCTGGGCATGGTGGCGGTCACTTGTAGTTGCAGCTACTCAGGAGGCTGAGGCAGGAGAATCATTTGAACCCGAGAGGTGGAGGTTGTAGTGAGCTGAGACTGTGCCACTGCACTCCAGTTTGGATGACAGATATATATAGTCAAGTGTTTATATATATATATATATATATATATATATATATAGTCAAGAATAAATATAGTCAAGAATATATATATAGTCAAGTGTTAAGCTCAGAATTCAAGCAGTGAGTAAATGGGTATTTGCTGTAAAATTATTTTACCAATTGCCTGTTTGAGAATTTTCATAGTAAAATTTTGGGGGAAATGTCACTATGTGTGACAGAACATTGATGAGAAGAGCAGGGTTATAGCTATTCTGTGAAATGTGCACACTCACCATCAGAACAAACCAGAACTCAGTCTTCCTGTTTTCCATGGCCACAGAGGAGCTACTAGGGGCAGAAAGCAGGGAGGGCCAGAGGGAAGATCCTGGGCTGGGAGTCAGGAGACCAGGATCTGCAGCACACCAACTGTTGTGCTCCTGCCCCCACCCCCACTCAGGCCCTGAGTGTTCTTCCCTATAAAATAAGGGAGGCAAGACAGAAATAGATGGTTCTGTGTAAATCAGCCAAGTGGTTTGGGGAATTGGCTGTCATCCTTTTTTGTCCATCTTGTTCTCTCTCTCCCCCCAGTTGCTCGGTGTGGGGCATCCTTCCCTCTGGATTTAGAAGGTTTATGCTCTTGCAGAAACGGCCTCCGCAAAGCACTTCACGTGTTTGGGCTCGTTCTCTGCATCTTCAGGGCCCCCCTTCCTCCATTGGGAGCCTGTGTTTATAGAAGGAGGATAATTGACCCTAAACACAGAGTGAGGGTGGGAAGGCGGGGGGCGTAAGGAGCCAGCACACCCCCCTGATCTTCTGCAGGCTTTGTGCAGCCCAACAATCCAGCCCTAATTGCTTCTAATACCCCAGGAGACAGTGCGGCCAGCCTAGGTGTCTTCTCCTATCTCTTACTGAGATTTAAATTGCCATGGATGTTTAATTTATGTTCTTCCCAAGACAGGTGGTCATAAATCGGGAAGAGAAAGGCCTGGCCGCATCGCATAAATCATGGGAAGGGAAGCAAACAGTGGTGTCCACAGCCTCTCCGCTGTTGGGCAGGTTGCTCAGAGCCACACCGCTTTCTGCCTCTGGGTACTCATGGTCCCATGGCTGGGGTTGCTTCTGGAATGCAAGCGCTCAGCTGGGAGACCTCTCTGCCTGCCCAGCCCTGCCTCCTGATGTTAGTCATCCACAGGCAGAGCCCGGGGTGGCACAGCAGTGCGAGAAAAAGAAATACAGAGGCATAGGGGAGCATTTGTCTGTAAAATGCTCACAGTGGGCGGCACAGTGGAGGCCTGTCTGCTAACAGGAAAATAGGAAAATGGAATTTTTCTTTTCTTGCTTAAGGGAAAGTGACGTACACACTAATCCCCATGGTTGAAGGAATGGCTGGAGTCTGCCATTGTTGCTTCCATGACATCTTGCCCCTAATGGAAAGAATATAGCACAATTACTGCATGGGGACTCAAAAAAAAAAAAAAAACAAAAAGGTTTTGCTGGATGCACGAATACTGTGACTGCAATGACATTTGCCAGCAGCCACTTGTGTCAGGCTGTGCTCTGCTGAGCAAAACACGGAAGATATAGCAGTGGTAACTCCAAGGGAGGAGACAGACCCTCCACCTGTCTGGCTCTGTCACCTCCTAATTGTGTGACACTGGCAAGTTGCTTAGGCTCTTCAAGTCACAGTTTCTTTATTGGTATAAACTGGACTTGTAATACCTCTTCTGGTAGACTGGAATAATGTAAGATATAGGATTTTTATAGGTGATAGAATACTGTGCACAATGACCATGTAAGCTGCGTTCATTGAGAGTCTCCATTTATAAACTTGACACTTTCTGAGAGGAGGAGAAGCTTGACCACACTTCTTCCTATACTCAGAGGCTGCTTTAAATGAAACCGAACACGAACTTGCCCAACAGCCAGCCTCTGTAAGTTCAGTGTGGCACCTCTCCTGGGAACGTTCACGATGCTAATTCTTTTATTTTATTTTATTTTATTTATTTATTTACTTATTTTTTGAGACAGAGTCTCACTCTGTCACCCAGGCTGGAGTGCAGTGGAGTAATCTCGTCTCCCTGCAACCTCCGCCTCCAGGGTTCAAGCAATTCTCATGCCTTGGCCTCCCAAGTAGCTGGGATTACAGGCATGCGCCACTATGCCTGGCTAATTTTTGTATTTTTAGTAGAGACAGGGTTTCACCATGTCGACCAGGCTGGTCTCAAAGTCCTGACCTCAGCTGACGTGTCTGCCTTGGCTTCCCAAAGTGTTGGGATTAACAATGCTGTTTAATTCTTAACCTGGCCGTAGAGATAGGCAGTCATGAGGCCTCAGGAATGGCTTCTGCCCCTGGTGACTTATGGTCCCATGAACACCAGTGGTGGGATTGGGCAGTGACCAGAGACTCTGCCTGGAGTCATGGCCTGGACGTTGACCAGTGTATGAGTAAACCAGGCAGTGTAAACAAGGAGCAGCCCTCTGTGGCGCACAGCACTTTAAAGGTAACAAACTGTTTCTATTTACATTGCACCTTGTAAATAATGGAGACCTCGGTTTAAGCTAAATAAAGTGTCTTGGGCTTCCTGCTCATTAGAATAGTCATGTTTTGTATTCATTTAAGGAGAAAGTGCACTAAGGAAGATTTTAAATGAGTTTTAATTTATTAATACCAACAGGAATACATATATGAAAAGTCATATATTAAAAAAATCATAGAAGACCCATGTATGAAACAACACTATTTTCTTTCAGTCGGTTGAACTTGCTGTGCACACGAATCCATAGACTGCTTGCAATACCTCTTAGTGCCAATAGGGGCCGCTAGTGACCTCGTTGAGTCTTCACACAGCCTGGAGGCGGGCTTCAGCAGCAGCAGCAGCGGCAGCAGCAGGAGGAGGTGGTGCAGGGGGCGGTGAGAGTCTGCAGCAAAACCAGGCAGCTGTAGGAAAGCCCTGGCAGGCCGGCCCGCCGAGAACCCCTTCTCCACTCCCATAGCTCTTCCCGCTTCTACGCCTAGACAGTGGAGTGGACCGCCACCTGTGAGCCGGTGACCACACCTGCACTTTGACAAAGCAACTCCCTCACCCCGACCTGTGCAGTTTAGGGAGGCTGTGCCGGGAGGGGCAGCTGCTCTTTATGGTCCTCTGCTCCTCATTACCTGGTGAGGGAGTGAGTGTGTATGTGTGTGGTTGGCAGGAAGGGATAGGTGAAAACTGTAAGTGGCTAGAAATTGGTGTAGATGACTATATTGTGAGGCCCCTCAGTTCTTCTCAGGCCGGCGGTTGTACTCAGGAGGATGTTGATGACCAGGCAGGGTTACATCCTGGGTGGGAAGAGTCCACCAGACTCTGAAGTCAGCCAGGCCTGGGCTCTGGCCCCAGCTGGATCCCTTAGATCTGTGATCTCAGGCAAGTCTGTTACTCCCCTGAGACTTAACTGTAAAATGGAGAAAAGACAAATTCGCACATAGGCAGTTTGTAAGGATTAAAAGAGATAACATGTGTAAAGTTCCTTATAGACTATCCATGTGTGGTGCACAGAACTCCAACTCTCAATTTCTCCCCAAGATAATGAGAGCCTGGACTCTAGACTACAGAGCTTGGCAGCCATGGAAATCCCAAGCCATACAAGCAGCTGATGTGTCGCCTGTTCCTGAAGAGGTCACCCTCTGACACATAGATCCCAGAATGTCGTGGGTGTCGCATGCTGACAGAGGAGAGCCAGGCTAGGAGAGATGTCTGGTTTGTCAGGTCCAAAGGCATTGCAGAAACCTGATTACAGAGAGAGGAAATTCTCTTGGCAAGGCAGGGAAGCCTGCATCAGCAGCTCGTCATTTTCATTCATTCATTCATTTGTTCATTCATTGTTCAACCAACATTTTTTTTTGAGTGGTTACAGCATATGTATGAGGCACTGTTCCAGGCCATGAGAATGCAACAGAGAACAGAGTGGACGCAATGCTGCCCACAGGATGTTTACAGTCTGGGGAAGGAGCTGTGGGTCTCCAGAAGGAGGTTCTAGATTTGACTCTCTGTTTTCTCCTTTGCCGTTTCTGATTTGAAGAACAACATTAGAACCAAGTTGTTGCAGTCACTTTTTTTAAAGCAAGGCAGAATAAAATGAATGATTTATCTAAAAATGTTTTAAATATAAAAATGATGTAAAATTAGGGTTAGATTAAATAAAAAACTGAAGGTTAACTTCTTCCCAGTGGGGAAGGTAGGGGAATCTTGCCATGTGAGTGCCACACATCTGCTCATGTGCCCTCTCCCTGTGGCTTCTTTCATTTGCTGCTGGACAAAAATATTCATATTTATACTGTCTCTGACAGACGGTTTTACTCGTGAGCATACTAATCCAGCCAGCAAACAATGCTGGGTCACAGGCGACGTAGGAGGCCCAGCATTGGGCATGAGCAGTACAAGGGCATTAATCACAGTTCCTGTTCTCCAGGGACTCTGCCTTGTAGAGTCAAACTTGTGCCCTGACATTACAGGACAAGACATGTGAGTGTTGGAGGGGCAAAGAGAATTGAGGAGGGGAATTACTCGTGGCTGGGGGAACCTGGGCTTCCTTCCCGGGAGATGTGGTGTTTGAGTTGGGCCTTGAGGCAGGTATAATTGTAAAGCATGGGGACTTGGAGGAGGGGCATCCCACAGGAATCACAGAGGGCTCACCGAGTCAGTAAAATGCAGAGCAAGGTGAAATCCAGCAGAGAGCTGCAGAGGTGCAAGTAAGGAGCAGATGGCAACAGGTTGGAAAAAGCAGGCTGGGGCCAGGTAGAGCCCTACACACCAGGCTGAATAGTTGGAATGTTATTCTTTAGGCATTGGGGAGCCATGGAAGGTTTTCGAGCCTAGGAATGATAAGACCAGAATACAATTACAACAGTGATATAGTGCAGTGTCAACAATGAATTGAAAACAGGTAGAGAACGAGGAAGAAAGATTGGTTAAGAAGTTATTACGATAATCTGAGCATGCTGGAAGCAAGATCTTGATGGTAGGAATGAGGAAAAGCAAGCCAAGTCAAATAATGTTGTACAGGAAGAACCTTGGAACTGGTCAGCTGTGGACAGGCTGTGGGAAGGGAGGACAGTGGTGTAAAGGATGGGCTCCCAGCCCAACTGATGACTAGGATAGTGGTTCAGGTGACAGACATGGAGGAGACAGGAGAAAAGACGCCTAGGGCAAAGAAAGATGATAAAGTATGTCTAGACACATTGAGTATCTAATTTTTTTTTTTGTTTTTTGAGATGGAATTTCACTCTGTCGCCCAGGTTGGAGCACAGTGGCACAATCTCGGCTCACTGCAAGCTCCACCTCCTGGGTTCATGGCATTCTCCTGCCTCAGCCTCCTGAGTAGCTGGGATCACAGGCGCCTGCCACCACACCGCGCTAATTTTTTGTAGTTTTAGTAGAGATGGGGTTTCACTGTGTTAGCCAGGATCTCCTGACCTTGTGATCTGCCCGCCTCAGCCTCCCAAAGTGCTGGGATTACAGGCATGAGCCACTGCGCCCGGCCAAGTATCTAATGTCTTGATGCTGAAAGGGGGAACATGAATGTAGAGAAAAGATGTGGGGATGTGGCCATTGCTTATGCTTCTGTAGTTGTTTGCTGGGCAGGCTGTTCACTGCCCCGTTCCAGGAGGCGTTGTTCTGTTGAGCTTTGACGGGATGGTGCCCTCTCAAGCTGTGCATGTGGAGGCCCTGTGTGGGATGGAAGCCACGTTCTGGTTGAGCTCTTGCGTCCGCTTGGCTGTGACTCATCATGATCTTTTCCTATTGCAGTTATCGCCAGTGTGACCCTTCAGAACGAAAGTTATATGGAAAATCACCACTCTTTGGGCAGTATTTTGTGCTGGAAAACCCAGGGACCATCAAAGTGGGAGACCCTGTGTATCTGCTGGGCCAGTAATGGGAACTGTATGTCCTGGAATATTAGATGCCTTTAAAAAATGTTCTCAAAAATGACAACACTTGAAGCATGGTGTTTCAGAACTGAGACCTCAACATTTTCTTTAAATTTGTGATTTTCACATTTTTCCTCTTTTGGACTTCTCGTGTCTCAATGCTTCAATGTCCCAGTGCACAAAGCAAAGAAATATAGTCTTGATAACTTAGTAGGCTTTCAGTAAGACACTTAAGTGACAAGACAGGATTCTGAAAACTCCCTGTTTAACTGATTATGGAATAGTTCTTTCTCCTGCTTTGCCATTTATCTACCAAGAGTGCAGACTTCCATCCTGTCACTACCACTCATGAGGGAAAGAGAAGAAGAGAAAGAGGAAGAGTGGGTAGGCCAGAAGAATGTCCTAGAATGTGTTATTACCCCTGTGCATGAGGTATGCAATGAAAATTAAATAGCTCCCCAAATATGGCTGGAATGTCACTTGCCTTTTCTTCTGAATCCCCGGGCTAGCTTTTGAAATGGCATGAAGACTGAGGTGACCTTCAGGAAGCACTTCAGATATTAATTTTCCATAGATCTGGATCTGGCCCCGCTGCTTCTCAGACAGCATTGGATTTCCTAAAGGTGCTCAGGAGGGTGGTTGTGTAGTCACGGAGGACCCCTGGATCCTTGCCATTCCCCTCAGCTAATGACTGAGTGCTCCTTCTCCAGTTCTGGGTGAAAAAGTTCTGAAGTCTGTGGAGGAGAAGAAAAGTGATTCAGTGATTTCAAATGGATACTGAAAACCTTTAAAGGGGGAAAAGGAAAGCGTATGTCAGTTGTTTAAAACCCAATATCTACTTTTTTAACTGATTGCATAACTCTAAGATCTGATGAAGTATATTTTTTATTGCCATTTTGTCCTTTGATTGTATTGGGAAGTTGACTAAACTTGAAAAATGTTTTTAAAACTGTGAATAAATGGAAGCTACTTTGACTAGTTTCAGATCTTACTAACTTCTTGGCACAAAGTTAGACTGTGAAAGCTTACTGAGGCTGGGCACAGGGACTCATGCCTATAATCCCAGCACTTTGGAAGTCCAAGGTGAGAGAATGGCTTGAGCCCAGGAGTTTGAGACCAGCCCAGACAATATAATGGGATCTTGTCTCTACAAAAAAAATTTTAAAATGCACTGGGTGTGGTGGCGCATGCCTACGGTCCTGGCTATGGCTACTTGGGAGGATGAGGCAGAAGGATTGGTTGAGCCCAGGAGCGGGAGGTTGAGGCTGCAGTGAGCTATGATTGCACCACTACACTCCAGCCTGAGTGACAGAGTGAGATCCTATCTCTAAGAAAGAAAAAGGGGGAAAAAAAAGAAAGCTGACTGAGGTGAATGGGCAAAGCCAATAATTCTGATGCCTGACCACAGCTGCGTCTTCTGCATAATGGAGCTGCTCACCCATAGCCTCCCAGGCAAGCACCCACCTTTGAAGGACTATCAAGTCAACATGCTTTTTACCAAAAGCAGTGCATTTTTCACTTTGATTTTATAAAAGAGGTCAGTAATTGCTGAAATCTAGCTGAGCTCTGAAGTAAAGTTCTGAGCAAAGAGGTGCATGTGCTTGTTTTCTGGTTGGAGAGTTATTACAATTTGTTTTGTGCATGCTTGGCATGAGGTGAATAATTACATCATTTATCCAGAGAACCTGAGCCATCACCTTCCCCAACAAGTCCAGTTGATGTTGAGACAGATTGAGACAAAGCGAAGTGTTCAGCAAGTAGCATTACTAATGGGACCGGGGGACCCGTGGGAGAGTGAATGTACACAGGATTTAGGAAACCATGTGAATATTGGCTCTCTGGGAATAGCCAATAGGTAGGGAGCAATCAGAAACCCAAGGTCAGGTTTGGTGGCTCTTCCTAGGTATTTATAATTAGTGGCAAGTAAAAGCCTTAGTCCTGAATTTCTAATCACTTGTAAGAACTAACAGCCATTTCTCCGCGGCTGATCAGTGCCAAAGGCCATACTTCAGGCAGTAACCATCATTCTCCATGGACAGGCTCTTGGGGTAGCTAGCTCTGCAGGGCAGCTCCCACATGGAAGGGAGCACCCCGAAACCCACAGGAGGCAGACCTGTCCTTCTGTGCCTCACAGTGTGAGGAAGATTCGTGTTTGAAGAGAGAAGTTCCAGTGACCTCTAGAATCTCAGAGTAGTTGCCAAGCTTTCTGTCAGTGAGATTTAAAGGCCATTTACTTGTGTTTATTTTATATTTAATGAGTTGGTTAATGCCAGAGACAAAGCTGATGTCCCATTTATTTTGGATACTGAGCATTTGCACACTATTCCACTTGAAATGTAGGATCAGGAATGTAGGCCATCCCAGACTTTCACATCTTACAATAGTGAATGACAGACGTTTGTGGTCAGGCCAAAATATTCACCCTCGGTAGGCGTCTTCTCTGTGTGGCAACTTATGCTGCAGCCGCAATAGAGAATCACAGATTCGGAGCTGGAGGTCTTGAAAAGGACAATGTGGGCCAGGCTCGAGAGGGGCTACCTAAAGGCTTGCTTTTGTGACTCTTCTGCAGAAAATGTTAGAAACTTGCAACCAAAAGACCAGAGCAGCAACTGATACACACGAAGGCAGAAAGAAATTGGTGGGGGGCTTATGGAATTTAGGCAGTTGTCCTACAGGGAGAAATACTCATCCCCTCCTTCTCCCGTTACTGATAACAGGGCAGGGTGAAGAGATGAGCTTGTGGAGGTCTGCCAATTTGGTAAGAGTGCATGGGGGAGGTTAGGTAAATTAGATTAGCCAAATGAGACTTTGGGAAACCATTTGTGAGGCTGTCACCAACAGTGATGGCGGGCTGAAACTCCAGGCAAGTGCTCCCAGCATTCTGAGAGTGTATCAAATTAAACCAACCCATGATGGTGGAGAACAGATACATTAAAGTTCCTTGAAAGTGACAGAGTGGCTCTCAGACCAGACCTTGTTTGTGGGTATAATCGGAGTGTTGCTACCACACCCTAACACTTCATTTCCCAGTGTTTTATTGGTCCATGGAATTCTGAAAGTTTGCCTTTAGGGATGCTCCTAAAAACAATTTCATGGGTCAATAAGTTTGGAAAGTCCTTTGTGCCTCCCTTCTCTTCAGAGGCAGAAGGCTCTGGAGAGACCTTCGTGAAGGCATCTGTGTTTAATGCTGCCCTTCCCAAAAGTCTGGTTTTGACTGTCTTTTGAGAAATGATCCTCTGATCTCTAGGCAGAATGCCAGCAAGCCAAGGAATCCCAATTAGCAGGAGGGGTGCACTCATGGGAAGACTGAAGGAGTTAAAAGTTCCTGCCATGTGAAGGAGTTCTCTCTTGGGACACTGCCCCTTGTCCTCTCCCTTGTCCCTCTTGCTGGGGTAAAAGGATGGAACTGGGACTTGATAGGTTAACGAGGTGTGGAGAAGTGTCTTAGACCAGCTCTCCTGTTGTAGGCCTTGGAGGAAGTACTCTCTTTCTTTGGGTTCATTTTCTAAACGTGCATTTTTGGATGGATAGGGTGGATCAGGGTGAAGGAAGGGAACCCAGACTCTCTCTAATCTTGCTCTTACAGCAATACCTGTGATGTAAATTACAACAATACCCGTGATGAAAGTGCTCCAGGATGCTTCATTCACAGGGAGGGGTGCCCTGTTTCTCTTCTGCTAGCTTCTCCTTTCTTTCTGTCCTTCCTTCCTTTCTCTTCTTTTCTCTTCTCTTCTCTTCTCTTCTCTTCTCTTCTCTTCTCTTTTCTTCTCTTCTCTTCTCTTCTCTTCTCTTCTCTTTTTTAACAGTGTCTCACTCTGTTGCCAGGCTGGAGTGCAGTGGTGCGATCTCAGCTCACTGCAGCCTCCGCTTCCCAGGTTCAAGCAATTCTCCTGCCTCAGCCTCCCAAGTAGCTGGTGTGTCCAGAGTTGGTTCCTTCTGGTGGGTTCTTGGTCTCGCTGATTTCAAGAATGAAGCTGTGGACCTTCGCAGTGAGTGTTACAACTCTTAAAGGTGCCATGGACCCAAAATGAGCAGCAGCAAGATTTATTGTGAAGAGTGAAAGAACAAAGTTTCCACAGCGTGGAAGGGGACCCAAATGGGTTGCCACTGCTGGCTGGGGTGGCCACCTTTTATTCCCTTATTTGTCCTGCTGATTGCTGCATTTTACAGAGTGCTGATTGGTCCATTTTACAGAGTGCTGATTGTTCCATTTTACAGAGTGCTGATTGGTGCATTTACAATCCTCTAGCTAGACGGAAAAGTTTTCCAAGTCCCCACTCGACCCAGGAAGTCCAGCTGGCTTCACCTCTCACTGGGACTACAGGTGCACACCACCACACCTAGCTAATTTTTGTATTTTTAGTAGAGACAGAATTTCACCATGTTGTTCAGGATGGTCTCAATCTCTTGATCTCGTGATCTGCCTGCCTCGGCCTCCCAAAGTGCTGGGATTACAGGTGTAAGCCACCACACCTGGCCCTAGCTTTTCCTTTCTATTGCAAGTCCTCTCAACTAGTGTTGCCTTCCACCATATAAAGCAGAATTACCTCAGGGGTCCTATGGCCCTGACTCTACCTATGTCTGCACAAAGCACTACTGTGCTTTGCTATCTGCAAGAACAGAGGTTGTTTGCTTCAACCACTTTCTCTGAATGGATAAATGAATTATGATGATATCTAAAGTTACCCAATTTCAAACAAGAGGAAGAATCTGGCTCAGTACCACAAATGTTCTTGGAATTGGGATAATAAAAAAGTCCCTTAGGCATCCCTTAGTCTGCTCTGACCACACTCTCTTCAAAGGAAGAGGCTTGGGCCACAGCTCTGACGATAACCCTGCTGTCCCTCCAAACACAGCTGAGGAATTAGGTGGTGGGGCACCTGCTCCCATGCACTATAGCCTGGCTCAGAGAGAAGAATTGCCTTAATTATATTGTTATTCTTCCTGGACAGGCTGTAGGTTGTGTAAAGTAACAAAAAGGACTGAGAAGTGACTTCCCATTCAGCCTCTTCCAAGGCCAGTTTTGATGGGCAGGTCAAGTTCACTCACATTTGACTATTTGTTGGCCAATCTAGTGCATTCACCCTTGCTGGTCCTCAGTCATCCCCTTTACCTTCAGAGAGCATTCTAGACTGCTCTTCCTCTTATCTTCCTTGTGAAACCCACAACCCCTAGTCCCTCCCCTTCCCTGGCATTTGTTATGCCTTCTACCAATCCCTGACCTGGTATTGGTCAGTCTCCAATCCTGGTGGATCCCTGTGGGAACTAAGTTAAGTCTAACTTCTGTCTCCCTCTTTAGAATTTACTGGGAGTACTGTAAATAAAGTATTATTGTCATAATTGTTTCTGATTAACATTTTTACACCTAATAAAGTCTCAGAGAGATTGAATTTACTGGGTCTAGGGGAGGAGTACCTTCCACATGACCTGCCCAGCAATTAAAGCCGCTTGTTAGTCCGAGGCCCAGGACGGCCGAGGACAGCTGGAGAGCTCTTCGTTGCAGGCAGCTCTGGTTAACATCAACCAGGAAAGCTCTTTGTAAACACATGAATAATTGATCGTCCAGCGCTCACATAGCTACTGCGAATCTGAGCCCGTATGACTCATTTGCGAGCCATTCCTGTCGTCTGGATGCCATAACATTGGAGAAATGATGATCGTTTCTTGGAGGTTCTTCTGTGGCCAGAGTTGCCAAGACCAAGGCTGTAATGGTTTGTTATGATGACCTTTGTTATTCCATTAGGCTCAATTGCTTTAAAAAATGATGTGTGCATACTTTAGGAACGTTTTTACCCTTTATGTTGACCTGACATCATAGTTTATATTACAAAATGTATTAATGACAGAGGAGTGTTTTCATGTCCCAAGGACAAATTTTAACAACCATAATCTGCCCTTAGTCATCATAAATATAAATGTATTGGTCAAACAGATCTCGTTAATGTGGCCAAGATAAATGCAAGTCTATATTTTAAGGCAGTTGAAGTCCTAGAGAATATATTTGGAGCTTTTTGTGGGGCTAAGAGATCTTGTACATGTGCTATCAAAAGGCTGAGAAAATTAACATGTTCCCCCCTCTGATTTTGCACTGGACAGATATAAACGTCTTGGGGATGTCAAGTAAGATTGTTCACATAGTTTCTGGACACCATTAATGCCTGATGGGGTGAATCTCAGTTCTTAAAGCCATATTCTTCTCATTATGCTCACAGGGCTTTTGAAAAGAGAACAAAATAAAGATTTCAAGTCTTAGCAATGTGCTGCCCAGCCAACATTTTTCTGAGTTATACTGTGTCTTAAATTTCTAATTATATCATTCTCCCCATTCCCCAATAGCTTGCTTCCTGTGGGACAAGCCCCCTTTCCACAGATGTGGGTCTGGCATTTGCATCATTCCAGTTGGCAAGCCACATGTCGGCAGACAGTGTTCAGGGCATGATCTGGAGGACAGGATGAGTGCTTTGTTTTCTCTTTGTTATGCCATACTCAGCAGCTTTGGTCATTATTCGTGGTGTCCACATTTTAAGCTTCTTAGGGAGAAAATAAATCCTTATTGAAGAACTACTTTTTAATAGTGCTTTTATTTTGAACCATGAAAATGCATTTAAAGCAGCAATGTCTCAAATGCTACTGTCAGAGCAGACTGTTTACAGGAATGAGTTCATTTCCCCCAGATATGGTAAAAAACAAACAAACAAAACAAAAAAAATAGTGCCACAATTAGCCTCTCCAAGGATTATGGTCACCTGGCAATGAATGAAAAGCACTTCAATTAAAACCATTTACCCTTTTTCCCTTTGAAGAATCTCGTAAAGCAATTTTTCCTTCTGAATCTGCTGTCGTTTTTGACACCACCAAATATTGGGCTTTAGGAAGGAGTTTTGCCTGGATAAATTATCTGGGACTGGGGACTGGATTATTTTCTAATTTTGTGCTGTGATCATCTCCTGTGTTGTTTGAACTTCTTGAGCAGTTTAAAAAGTGAGGTACATGCACCCATGTTCATAGCAGCATTATTTACAATAGCAAAAAAAAAAAAAAAAAAAAAAAAAAAAAAAAAAAATAGAAACAGCCCAGGTCCACTGACAGATGAATGGATAAACAAAGTGTAGCCTATACATACAATGGAATATTATTCAGCCTTGAAAAGGAGCAAAATTCTGACACATGCTATAACATGGATGAACCCTGAGGACATTACGCTAAGTGAAATAAGCTAGTCATATAAAGACAAATACTATATGATTCCACTAATATAAGGTACCTAGAGCAGTCACACTGTTCTAGATATAAAATAGAAACAAAAAGTAGAATGCTAGTTGCCAGTGGATGGGGGAGTGGAGAATAAGGAGTAGTTGTTTCATGGATATAGAGAGTCAGTTTTGCAAGATGAAAAGAGTTCCAGAGATTGGTTGCAAAACAAAGTGAATGTGCTTAATACTCCTGAGCTGTACACTTAAAAAAAATGGTTATGGTGGCCAAGGCAAGAGGATCACTTGAGGTCAGGAGTTCAAGACCAGCCTGGGCAACATAGGGAGACCCTATGTCTACAAAAAATGAAAGTATTAGCCAGGCATGGTGGTGCATGCCTTTAGCCCTAGCTACTTGGAAGGCTGAGGTGGGTGAATAGCTTCAGCCAAGGAGTTCACGGGTTACAGTGAGCTATGATCACACCACTGCACTGCAGCCTGGGTGGTAGAGTGAGGCCCTTTCTTGAAAAGAATAAAAAAAGAAGTTATGGTGGTACATTTTATGTTATGTATATTTTACCACAGTTAAAAAATAATTTAAAAGAGTGCAACACTTCAGAGACTTGGAGTTGCATTAATCCCAACTCTAAAGTCCCTTCCTGGAAAGTCATACTAGGTTACTGCTGCTGAAAGAACACCAATCCCACGTAGCCCATTCAGAACTCTTCTTGCTGACACCAAAAAGAATAAGAAATTGCAATGTAATGTTTTTGAACTTGAGAGATAATTTAACTTCAGATTTTTAATTTCTCATTTTGCCTTCTTTGGCTCTTAACTTGGAATTTAATTTTGTACTACAGACTCCTTGGTAATTTGGTGTTGAGGGGGTTTATGTTCAGATCTAGAGCATCTTATTGTCATTTTATTGTTGAGGTACCTTTGTGATATAGCTTGACTTTGCTGCACAGTCTGATAGGTTCTGTTGGTCAGTATGATGTCTAGACATAGTTTGCGATGGAAAATAGAAAAGGATCGACAATTTTTATCTTGACTACAGAAAGGCCTTGAAGAACATCATGTACTGTACTGGCCCATCTCAGAACCTTATGGGGCAAAAACAGTACCTTTCTAGAAAGATCTACATGCAAGTGACACTGGAGATGGGGGTAGGAGTTGATTCCCTCTCTGAAGATGCTATCCCTATTTTATATATATATATATGACTGGGCAAAATGTGTAAGCACAATGGGCTCAAAGAACAAAAAGTTGAGGAATCTGGGGATACAGATAACTTAGCTATAACAAATGTGTTATAATCACACTTATCCCTAATATGTCCAAATGAAGAGACATTCCTTAGTCTTGGCCCCTCTCTGCCCCCTCACACTCTCTTGTTTTGGGGAGATCTGATTGGTAAATTTGGAAGTAGGGAGTTTGAGCTCTGCTCTTTCTCCTTCTCTTTCCTACTTGGGCTCTTGCTACCTTCAAGGTTCTAGGACCCTGGACCCTTTAGTCCAAGTGGTGATTTTGGTAGAAAAGACCCTTCCCTAGTTGGGAGATGCCTGTAGTTCTCCAGTTTTGCCTAAGGCTGGGGAGATAAATTCAGTATTGGGATTCAGTATTATTGATAAAACGTAGGCTGGAGGATGCAGTTTAGGAATACAAAAGCAATGGAATTTTTATCAGAAATAAAGCAGATATTTTGATCTCAAAACAAAACAAAATAAAACTAAAACCCACAAACAAAACCCAATAGGACCATATTCTAAATGTACCTTGCATTTGTAAAGTGCCATGACCTGCAGTGCACCTTCATCCACTCTACACGATTAGATCTTACTGATGACCCAGTGAGATAGGATGGATGTGAAAGTCTTTTGTAAGCTCCTTACGTATCATCACTCTCCTGAATGCATAACACATGTCACTGAGCTTTGGGGAGGTTAAGTAACTTGTCCACATTACAGGTGATGGGCTTGAATTAGAACTCAAGGCTCTTGCCTTCTGGCAATGCTACAAAATAAGTTGGCAAGAATGAATTCAAAGAGTGGTAGTACCTTCATCCGGAAACTAGTTTGATCCTACAATCTTGTTTTGAAACAAGGGGGGTCATTTGAAACAAATAAGGGGGTCCCAAATACTGAAAGGACCTTTAAGACTGGTGTGTGTATTTGAATCACCTGTGAACCATGGGTAGAATCTACCATGGGTAGATTCTCAGATATCCTGATTTAGTAGTTCTGCAATGGAACCTAGAAATTTTCATTTTTATAAAGGCTCTAAGCTGTTCTAAACTTTTACTTGATTTTCTGTAGACCAAGTTTCCATCACCCCTACTCATCCCACATTAATGTTAACATTCTTCTTAGTGGTATGTAAAGGAATACTGGAGTAACAAATTCTGGCTTTCTGAGAAAAATGGAACCCATTAGAATACTTCATGGCTAAGCATAGATGTGCTCATTTTGGGTGATAGGGTCACACTGATCCAAACATACCGCTCCCAGCCCTCAGGGGACCACAGCCCCACTTTTGGATACAGCAGAGGACGGTGTATGCCCTGAAAGGGAACAAATCTCTGAAGGCACCAAACCTACAATCTGAGCCTCCATGCAACAGAGTCAATGACCACATCATTAACAAATCCTGAATTTGTCAATCAAGCAGAGGCAATGCTTGGGGCCTAACAATTGTGCACAAATCATGTAACAAATGACCTTGTGTGCATGCATGTGTGGGGGAGTAAATGAGAAAGCATCTTTTGTAAGAAAATTTAATCTCCTTATAAAAATCAATTAGTTTCTTTTAGTGAATCAACAAATAAGGGGGTCCCAAATACAGCATTAACAATGTTAAAAGCATGAGTATCAATGGTATTTTCTTTTTCTACTTCCTTCCTTCCTTCCATCTTTCTTTCTTTCTTTCTTTCTTTCTTTCTTTCTTTCTTTCTTTCTTTCTTTCTTTCTTTCTTTCTTTCTTTCTTTCTTTCTTTCTTTCTTTCTTTCTTTCTCTCATTCTCCTTCCTTCCTTCCTTCCTTCTTTTCTTTCTTCTTTCTTTCTCTCTTCCTCTTTTCCTCTTCTTTCTTTCTTTTTAAAGAAAGGCAAGGTAAAGACTGAGAATGTTGACGAATGATGGCCCCATTCTCTAAGAGCTCAGTGGGAGTCTGTGCCAACTCATTTTCCTCTTTTCCTCCCTCCCAGCCAAGCTTCAGAGGAAACTCTTTTCATGTGAAATGGAAAGGATGAATTTCAAGCTCCGTTGAGAGCTTTAAAACCTTAAATTCTTCTAGAAAATAACCTGCCTCTCAGGAATCCTAGGTCCCAAAGAATTGTAAAGCTTTTCCTTAAGCTGTGGAATGGCTCCATTACTAACTATGATTACTTAAGTCTCAGAATAGAAGGATGTAATAAATCTGACAGTATTTGTTCTGGTTTGTGATGAAGCAAAACTGTATAATATTAAATCAGATGTTGTTATAAACATATGAAATGGTGCGTTTTTTTTTCCGACTTGGGGCATTGTGGCATGAAGCATCCCCCAAAAAATGTTTTTGCATTCTTGGATATCAGCTCTGGTTTCTGCTAGATTTCCTTCTTTCTGAGCATGGATGCTAAATAACAGTGCTTCTTTTTAGCCATCTGTGTGTTTCCTGTGAGTTAGCAGGGCTGAGGAGACGTATTCTCATTCCTTTGTGTGCTTCTCTATGGGGTAGAACTGGAGACTCAGGCAAAGTGTATGGATTTCTGTGTGTATGTGTGTATGTCTGTTAGGTGGAGGAATGAATGGCATCCTAGCACCCTGGAATGTTTGGATCGGAAAGGCTGTTAGATACAAACTAGTTAACTCACCTCCTCATTACCCAGGTCATACTTTTAAGCTTAGGTCCAAATGTGTGTGAGAGAGGATGCTGGAAAGATCTGGAGGTTGGAAGGAGTTTTGAAAGGGCAGTGAATTCATCCACTGCCTTCACTCCTCTTCCCACCTGAGTCCTCAATAAAAGGGACATTTCCCCTTCTTTTAAAGACTTCCTGATAAAGGGAGCCTTCATGGACACCCCGATAAGCACCAGGCAGCACAAGGGAGGGAGCTCTGGTGGTGGCGGATTTGGGACACTTAGGCACATGGTTGCAGAGGCGCAAAGGTGTGACCATTCTAGATGTATCTTCCACAAGGCCCTGGTGGAACGGACCAACTACATCCCCTAAAACTTCCAGGGCAGCTTCCCATGATGCTGGGCTGAGTCCAGGTTTCTAGATTTGGCCGGTGCAAGCTCCTGGTTTGCTAGAAAATTGCTGATGAAATAGGAGGGTTGTCAGGCCATGGGACAAACCTGCCACTGTCCTCAGATGTCACCCTGCCTGGCCTTGTGTGCTGACAGTCATGACCCTTTGGACGTCTGCATGTTTGTCTCTGGGTGAGTGGCTGTGTTGGGATTTAGTTTTCATTTGCTATATGATGAGCAAAGAACCACAAAGAAGTCCTAACACACCTGGTGCTAAAAAGTGATTAGCCCTTGTTTTAGGACTTACAGCTACTTTTTCTTTCTGTAGCTTCCAAATATTTTATTTTTGATAATTAGAAAGTAAATTTATATTAAATTTCTTTTCTGAGACAGGATCTCACTCTGTCACCCAGGCTGGAGTGCCATGGTGCAATATCAGCTCACTGCAACCTCCGCCTCCAGGACTCAAGCCATCCTCCCACCTCAGCCTCATGAGTAGCTGGGACCCAGCCCTGCCTGGCTAAATTTTATATTTTTTGTGGAGATGAGGATTTTTTATGTTGCCCAGGCTGTTCTTGAACTCCTGTGCTCAAGTGATCCACCTGCCTCGGCCTCCCAAAATGCTGTGGGATTACAGGTTTGAACCACTGTGCCCAGCCTATGTTAAAATTAATATTAATTTTTCCATTTAAAATGTCATTAATTAAAATTGATAAAATTTGTATTGAAACCATAGCCTAGAATCTTTAGATGATTTAGGATGTTGATAGCATCTTATGAATTGTTTAGAGCTACACTGTCTGACATGGTAGCCATTAACCATGTGTGGTCATTGAGGGTTTGGCACATGGCCAGTACAAATTAAGATGCACTGTGTGTGGAAAATACACACCCGATTTCAAAGACTCAGTACAAGTGAAAACGTTACCTATTTTAGTAATTTTTTAATAATTATTACATGTGAAATGATAATAGCTTGTATAATATTGGGTTAAAGAAAGCATTAGAATTAACTTCGTCTGTCTCTTTTCACCTGTTAATGTGGTTACTAAAAAATTTTAAATTACATATATGAGTGTTGTATAAAGAAGAGAAGGTTAGCCTTCCCCTTGACAAGCATGGAGGAGGCCTGTACACTCATATAACTTCGGCATTGCCACCTTCTTTGTGGCATCTAACCATGGTTTTGAGAATGGAAAATGATTGTGTAATTGGTACGGGGTTTCCTTTGTGATGATTAAAACGTTCTGGAACTAGATAGTGGTGTCAGTTACACAATATTGTGAATGCACTACATGCCACTAATAGTAAATTTTATGTTATGTATCTTTTACTGCAATAAAAAATTACATGTGTCCCACATTATATTTCTATTTTGCAATGGGTGTGGCTTTGCTTACACTAGTGTCTCTAGAATGGGGAAGAAATGGAAAGAGACAATGATGGGATGAAGACTGCAGGAAGGGGTTGGAATTCTTTTCTCTCTCCCTTTGGTAAAAATATGAGCATATATTTAAGTTTCCTGCCTTCTTTGCAGTCTGTCCCTGGGGGCCCCGACCTCTTGCAACTCCTGCCTCTAGACAATGCCTTCACCTTGTTGATCTCATCTCACTTTCCTCCACACTTGGCCAGCTGCCCACCGCTGTGTTTCTCTCTGAGATAATCCTGTCCCTATGATTCCTCTGGTTTATGTGGTGTTAAGGAGTTAGGGATCTTGACAGTTAAAAGTAACATAGAACACCCAGATCAGGCTCCATAAGCCTTCCCAACCTCAGGCATTGTTGATGATGAAAAAGTGAAGTCTTTTCTGTGCATCTCTGGAATCAGTTTCTGAAAAGTGATCCCCAGAAGGCAAGCCTGATGTGTGGTGCTCAGAGTCGGGACAGTGGTTACACTGGGTGGGAAGGAG
Organism: Macaca thibetana thibetana; assembly: GCF_024542745.1. NCBI lineage: Eukaryota > Metazoa > Chordata > Mammalia > Primates > Cercopithecidae > Macaca > Macaca thibetana. The sequence goes on along the minus strand of NC_065578.1, from coordinate 142,212,332 downwards.
GTGGGCAGTGATGGGGCCAGGGTTCAGACAAGGGCTTCTGGCCATGGGAAATACTCTGTTATTGATCTGGTGCTGATGACCCAAGTTTGTTCACTTTGTGGAAATGTATTGAGCTTGCGACTTGTGTACTTGTCTGAATGTGCATTACACATTAGTAGGAAGCTGAAAAACAGAACACATCACCCTGTAAGGCACATACGTTTTTGAGTGAAAAGCTAGCAGCCTGGGGTGAGCGAATGTGGTAGGGTGCGGACACGTTCTGTGAGAATGGCCATCAGGGGTCCCCTACCTGTGGGGACCTGGATTGACGATGCCTGTTAGAGTCCTGGAGGGGTCGATTCTGGAGGTCTGTCCCACAATCCGATCCTCAGACTAGAGGTTTGCAAGTGAGTGACCCGCCTTGGAAATTCACCTCAGCACCTCTTATGTCTCTTGGCTCTCCATATGGGGCACCATACACACACGGAGCAGAACAGACCAGAGTTTTACATTTATCTTTCATTATTATTTTTTTTTAGAGACAGGGTCCTGCTCTGTTGCCCAGGATACTGCAGTGCAGTGGTGTCACCAAAGCTCACTGCAGCCTCAACCTCCTGGGCTTAAGCAATCCCCCCACCTCAGCCTCCCAAGTAGCACGTGGGGCGTGTCACCATGCCTGGCTAATTTTTAAAATTTTTTTATGGAGATAGAGTCTCCCTGTGTTGGCCAGGCTGGTCTCAAACTTGTGGCCTCAAACAATTCTCCAATCTCAGCTTCACAAAGTGCTGGGATTATAGGCATGAGCCACTGTGCCCTGCATTTTTTAAAAAATGTAAATTCTCAATCCACAGTGTTGAGAGTGGGAGAGTGAGGGGCTGCTCATCAAGAGGCTTGCTTAGTTGTTGGGTGTAGGTAAGACATTTAAAGAGAGTCACATTCTTGGGAGAAATTAAGATTCTTCCCTTGCTGTAAGACAACACCACAAGAAGCCGAGGGTTGGCTCTGAACAGAGGGAAAAGCCAACCAGGCCCTGCTGTTATCACCTACGGAAATCCTGTGTGGTGGTAAATACAGTCCTCAGCAGGGCCTGGAGAAGAGATTACAGGGGGCACAGAGGGGCTGGGGATGCTAATGTGGAGGTTATTGGCCAGATAGCGGCCAGGAAACCAGAGACTAGGGGGAGTTCAGTTGGAGGAGCATAGGCGGAAATGGGAGAGAAAAATAAATAAATGAGATAAGCAACTTCATTTGCTTCCTCCCTTATTACTCTTTTGTTTTGTGTCTAGGACTCTGGTCTCCCCTGAGGTTGATCTCTTCTTCTGGGGACAACAGCCTGCAGGGTGATTTTGAAAAGCAGGCCCGACTTGTACTTCCTTGTCCTGTACTCACCCCTCCTGGTGTAATTCACCTTAATGCAGTGAACTTCCACATGGCTGCAGGGCATGCTTCCCAAAGCCAGCCCCTGGGCAAGGTTTCCGTTAATTTAGACCCCTGTCCCTACCTCTCCAAGTGCAAAGTGTACAAGGCTTCATGCCCAGCTGCCCCCTACCCCCATACACACACTGGAGAGACCAAATGTTTAGGGTCACTGTTGGGTAGCTGGGTCAAGAGAGCTTAATAACAATGTTGTTGGCATGTGGAGAGCTTTTCTTTTTCTTAGACCCCAACTGGAAATTATCAGATTGGCCCCATGCTGACATGCTAATGTCCAGGCCTGCCTTTCTGCTGCAGGGCAATGCTCCGGGTTCCAACATCGACATCAAGCAGTTTGTTGAGAAAACTTTGGACCTCATGAGCTGGGCAAGAGGGGCCTGGCTGGTGGTAGGAGAGGAGCCTGTCCATGCCTCAGCTGTGGCTCCACTGGCTCTGTGACTGTGCAGATTTTCTAACTTTTGAAGACCTCTGTTTGGATATCCACAAAATAGGTAAGATGGTGCTAATACCTAACTGTGATGTTGGGAAGATTTAATAACATAATACGTGAAAGCACTTTGCATACATTTGCACAGTGCCTAAATATTAGTTATTTGGTGGGGGCTATTAACCAGTGTGCTATGAGGTGTGTGCAAAGTAAGTTGTTACCGATAACTCAGAGAACTCCAGTTTGTGAATGGTTTTCTTTTACTTAACAGAATCTTTATGGGAGAATTAAAATTGATTAATTCCGACCACTGGCCAAGAGCTCATGCTATAATTATCCAAGACAGAAATAGCTCAACAGAAAACCAAGTCCTGTAATTCTGAGCACCTGTCCTTGGGATGCCACTTTGGGGCTCCCATATCTGAAATCATTTTGTTCTCAGTCAACCTGTGTAACATTTCTGTCCTGCTCAGCCATGAGTCCACAATAGTGAAGGGAATGACCCAAGGGACTCACTTCTTCCAAGCAGCCAGTGCCTTTGGAAGTTGTGTCGAGATTGCTTGTTTAAACCTAGGGCAATAAGTCCTCTCTCTGTCAGACCTGACTCTTCAGGCACACTCCTCAGTTTGGAGATGTGACTTGCCATGTAGTACTAAGAGGGAAAACAGGCCAGAAACAGCCTTGTTGAAAACTTTTTTTTCTGCTTAGCTGCCCTCTAAACAGTCACCATAAAGATTGTGAGGTGCTGGAGCCAGGGATGACCTCATAAAGCGCTTTGCTAAATACTTAGTGAACTGGTACTGTGGGCCAGGCACTGTGCTCATCATGAACAAAACCAAGGCAGACACCACGGTCATTAATGGAGCTTATCATGTAATACAGAAGCCTGGGATAAGCAACAAATTACACAAGTGACAAATGTGATGAGTGCTGTGAAGTAGAGTGCGGGGTGCCCAGGAACATTTCAGCAGAGCCCTGGAGGATAACCGCCTGAGCTCTGGGAAGGAAGCATGCGGTGGTGCTTAGGGTCAGAGTGGGGACAAGCATTCCAAGCAAAGGGAACAGCACATATACATGCTATATTAGTCAGGTTTCTCTAGAGGGACAGAACTAATAGGACAGATTATAAATGAGGGGTAGCTGATTAAGTGGTATTGACTTACATGATCACAAGGTGAAGTCCCACAATAGGTTATCTGCAAGCTGAAGAGCAGGGAAACCAGTCCGAGTCCCCAAACCTCAAAAGTAGGGAAACTGACGGAGAAGCCTTCTGAAGGCCCCAGAGCCCCCACCAAACTGCTAGTGTAAATCCAAGAGTCCAAAACCTGAAGAACTTGGAGTCTGTTGTTCGAGAGCAGGAAGCATCCAGCATGAGAGAGCGATGAAAGCCGGAAAACTCTGCAAATCTACTCCTTCCATGTTCCTCTGCCTGCTTTTATTCTGGCTGTGCTGGCAGCTGATTAGATGGTGCCCGCCCAGATTGAGGGTGGATCTGCCTCTCCTAGTCCACTGACTCAAAATTAATATCCTTTGGCAACACCCTCACAGACACACCCAGGAACAACAGTTTGCATCCTTCAATCTAATCAAGTTGACACCTAATATTAACCATCACACATCCCCTCCATGGGAAGGAGCATGAGGCCTTATGTAGTCTACTACCCCCAACCCAATCCTACTCCCTCATCCCCAACACCTTCTTCCCCTGGAACTCGAGATAGAGTTTCTTGACTAGACACATAAGCACAATTGGGCTGTGCCTAATGGTGAAGCCATCCCAGTTTATACATTTTCTTGTTATACTTGCCTATTTACAAGTTTTTCTTGTGAAAACTTGCCTATTCTTTTTGCTGCCTCCTCGCCACCCTAAAAGAGAAACCCTAAGGAAACACTCTCAGAGTTTATTTTATTTATTTATTTTTTTGAGACGGAGTCTCGCTCTGCCGCCCAGGCTGGAGTGCAGTGACTGGATCTCAGCTCACTGCAAGCTCCGCCTCCCGGGTTCACGCCATTCTCCTGCCTCAGCCTCCCGAGTAGCTGGGACTACAGGCGCCCGCCACCTCGCCCGGCTAGTTTTTCGTATTTTTCAGTAGAGACGGGGTTTCACCGTGTTAGCCAGGATGGTCTCGATCTCCTGACCTCGCGATCCGCCCGTCTCGGCCTCCCAAAGTGCTGGGATTACAGGCTTGAGCCACTGCGCCCGGCCTCAGAGTTTATTATAGTTATTATGACTCAGATTTGAAGACCAGAATCTAATGGAGGTTTTCCTAACATTCCTTGGGGACTTGAAGGACTTTTTTTCCCCCACCAACCACAGAAGTAAGACTGTAAAACATTTATTTATTAAAAGAAAAGAAATCTTCTGGGCTCAAGGTTCTAGTTATTCTAAAAGCAGAGCACTTGTTCCATGTTTTCATATCGCCTCCCCACACCTACCTCTTCTCTCCCATTCCCTTTTTCTTTATTTCTGTGCTGTAGTAATAAGCAAAACAGAGAAACAATTGGTTTTAGTCTTGGATCTTGACCTTGCTGTGTGGCCTTGGCCAAGTCACTTCCCCTCTCTCAGCCTCAGTTTCTTCAAGTGTAAAAAGAGGGGTTGGATGGATCAGAAGATTCAGGCTTCCTTGCAGATCCCCATGGGTGAACCCCAACAACAGGCTATTCAGCCAGCAGCCCCAAGTCGTTTATGAAAAGCCAGGGTTGATTGAAAATCTCCCTTTTCAGGAGAGAAACTAGAGGCATAGCTTCCTCACTGGGAGAGATAACCTTGGCAGGAGCCAATTCAGGTACCAGTAAAGGATCTCTTCTCCTGCAGGCCAGCCTTCCTCTCTCCAGCTTGGCTCAATTCTGCTTTCATTGACACTGCACTTCTACAAGACCTTAGAACTCCAGGAATTCTCTCCTAGTTTTCCTGGGTATGCTTGCATTTCCTACATGGCTTTCCTGTGAATGTCCAGACCAATAATCAAATGCCTCCAGGACCCATAACACAAATGAGAAGAGTTCTCTCATTATGACAGGTAGGACAATGGCCAACTCAGGGCTCGTGCTTAATCGAAGGGGATCTGTGTTAGTCAGCATTCTCCAGAGAGATGGAACCCATTGGATAGATATGTAAAAAGATTTATTATGGGAGTTGGCTCATGCAATTATGGAGGCCTAGAAGACCCACTATCTGCTGTCTGCAAGCTGGAGAAACAGGAAAGCCAGTGACGTAATTAAGTCTGAATCCAAAGGCATACGATCAAGGAGAATGGATGGTATAAGTCCCAAAGTCCAAAGGCTTGAGAATCAGGAGCTCTGGTATCTAAGGGAAGATGTCCCAGCTCTGGAAGACAGAATTCACCCTTCCTCTGCCTTTTTGCTTTATTTGATCCCTCAATGGGCTGGATGATGCCTATTCACGTTGGTGAAGGTGGATCATCTTTACTCAGTCTACTGATTCACACCTGTTCCAGAAATGCCCTCACTGACACACCCAGAAATATTGTTTTCCCAGCCATCTGGGCACCCCTTAGCCCAGTCAAATCAACATATAAAATTAATCATTATAGGCTCTAAGTTCTACTTAGCTCCAACAGTTGAAGTCATTTTGGAATAAGCGTAAAGTGTTTTCAGATATTCTGATCTTACACGAGAAGCTGGAAATTAGCATTTTTAAGTAAAGATGGCTCAATTATAAAACAAAAACAGAAACCATGGCATGAGCAGAAGACAGTGGATCAGATTCAGGCCTGTGGCTGCCGGTTGGCTACCTGTGGGTGTAAGCAAAGTACTAGGTCCTTTCTGATTCTAGACTGAATTTACAAAATCTGTAATGCTTAGCTATACATTCTTTCCATTTAACAATTATTTGTCAACTACCATGAGCTGGTATTATGTAGGATGCTGGGGAGAATAAATAACTAAGACCCAACACATGTGTAAATGACAACGATAGTGTGATATAATCAATGTCTCCTGGGCTAGGTGTCTCTCTTTTGCTTCCACAGCACCTGTGTATACTTCCATTATGGCATGTAACATGCTGGCAAGAAATTGATGCCTTGGACTGTGTCTTCTCAGCTGCCTAAAGAATGAAATCATATAGTCTAGTTTTATATGCCCAGCATTGTACACAACTTGACACATTACAGTAGCTCTAGGAAAGCACATAGGCTGACAACTGAGTGAACAGCCCACTGACTGTGTGTCGTTCAGGGTTGGGAAAGCACAGGCAGGTCTCTGTGCCCCATCTCTAGCTTTTCCTCAACTCTGGCTTTATAAACCCTTGCATCAAAAAATAAAAGCTAAGGCTAGTCGTTTCAAATTAGGCTACTTTATTTCTACCCAGTAACTTCCCCACCACCAATAAAGGAATAATTTAAAGGAGCAAACTGTAGAAATAAATAGGAATAAAAGCATTACTTCTGTAAGCCAAGGCCATTAATTCATTAAAAAAAAAAAAAATCAAAGCCTGGGCATGGTGGCTCATGCCTGTAATCCCAGCACTTTGGGAGGCTGAGGTGGGCGGATCACCTGAGGTCAGGAGTTTGAGACCAGCCTGACCAACGTGTTGAAACTCCGTCTCTACTAAAAATACAAAAAAATTAGTCAGGCGTGGTGGCGGGTGCCTGTAATCCCAGCTACTCGGGAGGCTGAGGCAGGAGAATCGCTTGAACCTGGGAGGCAGAGGTTGCAGTATGTTGAGGTCACGCCATTTACATTCCAGCCTGGGCAACAAGAGCAAAACTCCATCTCAAAAAAACAAACAAATAAACAAACAAAAAACCCAAACAAATCAAGATGAATAACATACTCTCATGTAACAGGTTAAAGTCTTAAAGGACTTAAAGGAAAATCTTAAAGTGAAGTCTCAGCGTAATGAAAAATCCATTGGTTTAGGAATCAGATCACCTGGCTTCTAGTTCACTTCTGCAACTGTGAGATCTCAAGTAAACTACTGACTCCATCTGGGCCTCAGTTTCCTCCACTGTAAAGTGAGAGAGAATTGGAGGATCTCCAGAGTTACTTCTGGGTTTCACAGACTGTGCATCCTGGCAACCAGTCGCCTCTTCTGAGACCACCTGGTCTGGTAGGAAGAAAAACACAAGGAAATATATAAGTAAACATAATCATGCCTCCTTCTGCAACAGTAGCCATAACTCTGCTCTCCACAGGACAAAGGAATGAGTAATAGTGCAGTGGAAATCTCATCTACTTCCCTCTTCTTCAAGAACCAAGGGGCGACTCCAAACATCTTGAAATGCAACATAAAACACAAACTGACCACACCAGAGTGCAGCTCCAGGTTTTAACAGCACTTTGATGCTTGGCAGATTTCTCTGGATTTGTTTTTTAGGCTGACACACTGCGCCTCTCTGTTCACCCTGCAGCATTCTCTAACTGGGACTTCAGAAACCCACTAGGAAAAGGAGTGGAGGGTGTGGAGCAAGGGAAGGTTTGGATGAAAGGCTGGGAAGTGCTCCCTCAGGGGAAGGGAAATCTGGCACCATCAAAAACTTTTAAGTCTATAAAATGATTTTCTTCTGGGACTAAAAGCTCACATGATATACTATATTTATCACTCACTGAATCTCATTGTCTTATTCAAAATTCCACTTCCTATAGTTAACTTCTTTTGGCCCATGACCTGTCACATTTCTTTTATGGCTAGTATATTGAATTTCAACTATTAGCAGCCATTTATTAAAAACAAAACACACCCACAGAAAACCAGGCAGACACAACTTGATTAATTACAAGTCGGTGTTTTCGTCTTATATTTCTTTCAGGTCAGAGAGGTTGGAAAACTGCTAATGAGTCTTCTGTACCTTTTAAAGAAATGTCTTAGAGTAATCCTACAATTAGGAGTTTCCTATATCAGGTAGAAATTAAATGCTTTGAAAGCTTCTAGTTTTAAAAAAGGTGGTGAACTAGCACAGGATATTGGCTTCCTCCCAAAGCCCAATCTTAAAGTGAGAGGAAGTTGCCAGATCCTGAAAACAAAGAGAAAAACTGTAGAGATTTTCATGGTGAGGGTGGGAGACATGGTAAGGGTGAGAGTGGGGGAGGGCAAAATGTCACAGACACTTTGGGTGTGATGAGTAATTTTCTGTCCGCTTGGCTGGACCAAGGATGCCCTGACATTTGATCAAACATTATCCTGGGTTTGTCTGTGAGGATGTTTCTGGATAAGGTTGGCATTTGAATTAGTAGACTGAGTAATGCAGATTGCCTTTCCTAATATGGTGGGCCTCATCTAATGAGTTGAAGGCTTGGCTAAAACAAAAAGACTGAGAAAGGGGAAAATTCTTCTGCCAGACTATTTGAGCAGGAACATCAGTCTTTTTCTACCTTTGGATTTGAACTAAAACATCGGCTCTTCCTGGGCTTTGAGCCTGCCAGTTTTCAGGCTGGAATTTATGCCATCAACTCTCCTGGTTCTCAGGTCTTTGAACTCAGACTGTTCATGACACTTCAGCTCTCCTGGGTCTTCAATTGCTGACTACTGACCTTGAGACTTCTTGGCCAGCCCCTATAATCCTGTGAGCCAGTTAGTCTCCTGTTGGTTTTGTTTCTCTGGAGAACCTTGACTAACACACTAGAGTTGTGCCTGAAAAGTGCTTGCCAGTTGGTTTCTATCTTTCCTTCATGTTTATTTGGGTGGATCACTGCCCACCACACTGACCCTACAGGACAGGAAAATAGTTGTGCTTCTCAAAGGCAACAGAATAAGATCCTAGATCCTGAGTAGGATAGTAAATAGAGGTTTGCTGGACAGGCCACTCTGAGGATTCCCTTACTAAAACCTTTTTAACATTCCATTTTACCTCCTCTACCTCCTTTACTTACCGCTTTGTATTATTATTATTATTTTTTTAGCAGTTGTTCTAGGGATTGCATATGCATCCTTAACTTATCACTTAGAGCTAATATTGCATGAAATATAAGAGCAGTATGACATATGAGAGCAATGTCCTGCTGATGCTTTGGGCTTAGAGATTACCACCGAGAAAGACAGCCTCTGAAGAGAGCAGTGCCTGAGTGGAGGTTCTGGGCATGACTACATACCCAGGAATTACAGCGGAATGCAACATCACCCTGAAGTGCTTAGAGGCGTGCCCCTTTCCCAACTCACTTGGAGGCTATACAATCTAGGCATTTGACTCTCCTCCAAGGTATATACTAACAGTAAAGGTAGCTGATAGGATTTCAGAAGGAAAAAAAAGAGAATTCTGAGGAACACAGGCATCAGGAAAGAAAGGCCAAAAACTGAATGACATACACCAGAGGAAGCAGAATTAAGGGTCTGGGAAGAACAGGAATATAAATAAATGTAATAAATATTTTCAAAGTTCTAATAAAGGATGTTGGAAACATGAAGCAGATATAAATTACGAATAGGAGCCAAATGGAAATACAGGGTAGAAAAAATATAATAGTTGAAATAAAGAGTTCAGCAGGATGAAAATATTTTTTCTTCCTTTCATTTCTTTAAAATATATGACTGTTTAAAGCAAAACTTATAGTACTCTTTTTGGGGGTTTATAATGTATTGAGATATAATATGTATGTAACAATAGTACAAAGGCTGGAAGTGGACATATGGAATTATACTGTTGCAATACTCTTATATTTCATGCAATATTAGCCCTAAGTAATAAGTTAAGGATGCATATACAATCCCTAGAACAACTGCTAAACAAAAAATTTGTTTAGCAAATTTTTTTGCAAAGAGGCAAAGCTAAGTAGCCAGTAGAGGAGATAAAATGGAATGCTAAAAAACAATCAGTCATTCGGGTGCGGTGGTTCATGCCTGTAATCCCAGCCCTTTGGGAGGCCATATAAAACCCAAGTTTCTACTTATGCAACTAGAAAAAGAAGAACAATTAAACCCAGAGTAAATATAAAGAAAGAAATGCTAGGGATAAGAGAAGAAATCAATCACATAGAAAATAGAAAAATAATAAAGACAACTAACAAAATAAAAAATTGGTTATTTTGGAAGATTAATGAAGTGAAACGTAAGTCCACAAAAAGACTTTACAAGAATGTTTATAGCAACTTTATTCATAATAGACAATAACTGGAAACCAATGTCTATGAATAGAAGAATAGATAGATCAATGTGGTATGGTCATACAATGGTATACTACTGAACAATACAAAGGAAAGAACTGTTAGCACACACAACAACGTGGATCAATGTCTCAGACATGCTGAGCAAGAGGCAAAACAAAAAGGAATAGATACTTTATGATCCCATTTATATGAGGCCAAGAACAGGAAAACAGACAAAAATCTACGGTGAAAAAAATAAAATATAAGAAATGGCTGCTAGTGGGAAGGTGGTTGACAAAAGAACTTCCTGGGATCATGGGAATGCCTTATATCTTGATAGCTGTGTGGTTGGATGGGTGATTTCATTTGCCATTACTCATCAGATTGCACACTTAAGATCTGTGCATTTCACTTCTAAAGATTGTATATGAAAAAGAACTGTAAGCAAACATTAAACTTATGAAGTTTGCTTATTGAAGTAGTAATGGTTAGCAAAAGAGCAAAAAGATTGAGGATAATGGGAGCCAGATTTCCCATTGTTGGAGTTACAAACACAGCAAGAAGGATGAGTAGAATGTACCCTGTGTTGTTGAATTGAGATTAGTGGTATCAGTCTGAACATCAGTGTAATAAAATACATTACATATTATATGTATTTCCTAGCCACCATCACTTGAAAAGACCTAAAAGCCATGCCACATCAGTGGCAATGATTCTATCTAATGCCCAGATCTTGGTTTCTAAATACCACCTTCCATTAAAAGAAATCAGAGTTCTTTGGAGAAAAGGCTGATTCCAGGACTGGGGCAGAGGTCAACAATGAGCCTAGAACATCTTGTTTGTGCCAAAAAGTCAGGAAGTGCTTGTCCAGTAATGAGGATATGTTAAAACCATATTGGAGCTAACCTGAAGTGGCTGTCACTGACCAAATCTATTATAATTTTATAATTGAATAGTAATAAATTGAACTCATTCAACAAAATGAAAATCCATCAATCTATATTGATATTATCAGTCAATGAATAAATAAATAAAAATGGGTAAAGAACAAGCTCTTCCTTACAATAGAAGGAATGTTGGAGTTAGAAAATTATCAATGGGTGCTAAAACGGAAGAGTGAAAATTTAGGGAAGAAAAGAACATTTACATTGTCTCAAAGGATCTTGCAAAATATTACTTATTAGTCACAGAGGCGAAAATACTACCCTTACAGTGGAGAAATATGGCAGTTGTCACCTTACATCAAGAAACTTTAGATAAACCCAAACTGAAGAATATTCTACAAAATAACTGATCTGTCCTCTTCAGAAGAGTCAAGGTGAAGAAAAAAGGCTGAGAAACTGTTCCAAATTAAAGGAGGTTAAAGAGATAAGCCAATACAGCACAGTGCATAATCCTGGACTGGATACTGGTTTGGGAGAGCAGAATAGCTCTGTGCCCAGTACTTGGACAAATGTTACCATTTGAATATACAATGTAGATTACATAATAGTATTGTGTCAGTGTTAAATATCCAGATTTTGATAATGGAACTGTGACATATAAAAGAATGTTTGTGTTTTTAAGGAAATAAACATTGAAATATTTAGGGATAAAGGGGCTGCTATATCCAGTTTACTCTCAAATGATTAAAAGTGCATACATATAAATAGATAGAAATAGGAAGTAATGAAGTAAATGGGGCAAAATATTAAATGATTAATAAATCTAGGTAAAGAGTATATGGGCATTTCTTGCACTATTCTTTCAACTTTTCTTTAAATTTGAAATTGTATCAAAATTATAAGTTACCAACAAAATCCACAGGGAAAAGATTGTTTAGTAGAGGCAGTTGAAATAGTGAGTAGTTAAAGGCAACCATAAGTCTCTTCCCAAGGAAGGAATAGTTATAAGATGTCAGGCACAAATAATGGAATACAATGCAGGAGTCAGAATTTTTAAATTTATGTATTTATGTATGTATGTATGTATGTATGTATCTATCTATCTATCTGTCATCTATCTTATCAATCTATCTATCTGCAAAGGACAACATGACTAAATCTCAAAAATATATTTTTGCATGAAAAAGTAATGAATATAACGAGATCCACAGGTAAATACTATTTGTGTACATTAATCACATATATGCAATAATATCATGATATTTACAGGTATGGACCTAACTAAGAACATAAATTAGATAACCAGGAGTAGGGGCTTATGGGAGAGAAATGAATGAAAGTCAGTCTGGAAGAATAAAAGGAGAAAATAATAAAGGAAAATAACATAAGAAAGGAGCCTTGCAAGGGATGATGATGACGATATGACATGGACAGAAAAATATGATTAAGTTAAATATTTGCCACTGGTGTCCCAAAAACAGGAGTTGGTGGAAGAAAGGAAACATAACGTGGAGTCCCTTTCAAGATGCCATTTAGTCTCAGGGTTTCATTTGATTCATTCATAAAACACATACTTGCCTGTGCACCAGGCACCTTGCTAGATGCTGGGAAAATAGTTTGAATGAGATAGGAACTAGGAACATCCTCTGATCTCACCTTATAGTCCAGGAAACTAACCCCAGTGAGTAAGTGTTAGTATATCACTGGAGAAGGCCAAGGATGGTATTTGAGCTGAGGAAAGTTCAGAATAACTACCTTTTGCTGAGTTTGCCCAATTAATTCTACTTCTATGAACAAATCACAGGAGCCACTTTACCATTTCCTTTCAGTTTATGCCTCCTTGCTATTTGGAGAATTTCCTTTAATTCCTATTCTCTGTAATGTATTATCAATTTTGTTTTGACTAACTTGATCTGTTAAACTAGCCCTGTGCACTGTTTAGAGTAATCCTCATAATTGTGAAGCCTGTCCATACCATTCATTGGTCCCTTTTCTGTAATACTTGATAGACATGTCAGGCCCTTCCTATGAAAAGCATAGGCTCTTCCTGCTCTCCTCAGGCCTATCATAATACTTTGCATTTGTTACACTCTCAGTTATATTGAATTAATAAAGATATGCTAAATTAACTCAGGAGCAATCTAGCTGTGACATCTTGACTCTTGGGTTTCTACCCAAGTACCTAATCAGTGCTATTGTACTTTGAAGAAAAAAGTTTATTAAGCACTTTTACAAACCTTAACATGAATTACTATACATTTTCTTTAGTCATTGGCAGTTCAGGATCCAACTAATGAGAAATATATTTTCTCACAGATGGTCTAGGACGCAAACCACATTGTTCGTACTTTTGAAAAACATAAAGAAACAATAAAAATAAGATATTGTGAGAGCTTTGAAGTGCGTGGGTCACAATGGTAGGTTCCTTTGTTGAGCAGCGGATTTTCCTAATGCCACTCAGCTAGATTCTTATCAAACATTTCTGAGCAGGAGACAATGAAAATGACCCAGCATGAATAAAAGAACAGATGAGAAATGTGCTGTGATAAAGGCTGAAAAGGAGGCAGGCAAGTGCCTGGGTCCTCATTGAAAACAAATAACCCGAGGCGGGGAGAGAGGCTCGCTTTATCTTTGGCATTCTTTTTATAGCTCTGATCCGGAATTGTTTTCCCTTGAAAATGAATGGAGTGCCAGGGAGAGCTGCTTGATCTTACTCTCTGGCCTTTTCATTGCACTGTGCAGCCATTTTAATGAGTTATTTCTCACAGTCACCCTACCAGGCAGGTCATCATCAATATCCTTGTTTTCCAGGCAGAACCTAAGTGAGGCAAGGCCTGAGGGTGATTCAGTAATGGGTCTTAATTATGTGAGGGTCGTGTGGCTGAGGATGGCGAGCAGCTGTTTTGGGGAGTCTCTCCTGAGTTCAGAGGAGAAGGTATGAACAGAGCTGGGGCAGGGGCAACATTAGAGCAAAAGGAGTTTTGGACTAGGAGACTGTTCCCTGCATTATCATGGAGGTTTCTGAGAAGAGGAATCTGACTTCTGCCTCTTGGTTTGTACCATCAAAGCATGTACTAGATGCTATAGATGTATATCTCCCAGAAAATAAATGCTCATTTGGTCCATTGATGAATGATATGAACAACTCTTTATGTAGGGATATTTCAACCAAAGCTAGGGACAGATTGATCTGGTCCAACTTGATCTACCAAGAAGAAAAGACCAAATGATTCTGCAAGGTCACTGGTGTTTCTTGGGGTGCATAAGCAGCACCTATCTGCCATTAACTCTGTTCAATTTAATTCAAATTTCAGTCAAGTTAATGCTTTTGATCATCTGCTACATGGAAGGTAATAGACAAGGCTCTGGGTAGATTGCAGAAATAAATCAGTTATGGCTCCTGCCTCATAAAGTGAAAGGTAGAGTGGGAGAGAAAGAAATGCATGCAACTTCTTACAATACAGGTATCTGAGAATATGAGAAGTGCTATCTTAGAAATTCAAAGTTCATGAGACTATGGAAGAGGAAGTGAAGAATTCCAGTTTGGGCGTTGGGAGCGAAGGGATAATAACTACACAGATTAACATTACTATGTGCCATGCAGATGATAAGTGCTTTACTTGAATTATTTTATTTAATACTTACAACTGTATACAATAAGTACAAATGTGATTTTCATTTTATTCACGATCATATGGAAGCGGAGAGCAGTTAAGTAACATACTGGCAAGCAGCAGAGGCAGAATTGAACTAAGGCTGTCTGACAACACTTAAGCTAAGTTTAAAGAAAATTCATGTTATATTCCAGTCTCTGGGTTAGGTGTTTGATACAGATTATTTATTTACTTCTATAAATAACTCTAAAAATTATATTATCTCCCTTTGACACATCTGAGATTCCAAGAGCTTAAATGACTTGACCAAGTTACATGGTTAATAAATATCAAAAGGCACTTTCCTTCCCAGACTGGTGTGGCCTCATGGTGTGTCATTTCCACTCTCTGCAAGGCTGCTTCAGGTAGAAAATAGCTAATGCTTCCTCAAGACCTCAGGAACCCCAGGCAACCAGCCATGTCCATCTGAAGGCAATTGAGAGATCTCAGGCACGGTCTCTGAAAAGCCTCCAGCCCCCTGTAGGTTTAACCCAACAGATAAACTGCCAACTGGAGCCCTGCAGCATCAACGGACTCAGAGCTTTCAGACCTTCGGAACTGGTCACGTTGTCCCCAGGGTGGTTGTTATTAGTTATCTATCATAGCAGTGTAACAAATTACAGCAAGTTTAGTGGTGTAAAACAACATACATTACCATCTCATGGTTTCATCATTCAAGCATCTGGGCATGGCTTAACTATGTCCTCTGCTCAGAATCTCACAAGGCACAACGTGTTGGTCAGCTGCATTTTCATCTGGAGCTTGGGATCCACTTCCAAGCTCATGTAGGGTATTGGCAGAATTCAGTTCCTCCCTAGGGTAGGACCAAGGTCCTCAACTCCTAGATGCTGCCTCCCTCCAGAGGCAGTTGACAGCATGGCTGTTTGCTTTTTAAGAGCTGCAGGAGAGCATCTGTTATGGACTGAATGTTTGTGGTCTCCCCCAGATCTGTATGTTGAAATTCTAACCCTCAATGTGATCGTATTAGGAGATGGGGCCTTTGAGAGGTTATTAGGCCATGAGGATGGAGCCCTCATTAATGGGATTAGTGCCTCTATAAAAGGAACTCCAGAGAGCTCTTTAGCTCTCTTTCTGTCATTTGAGAAGGCAGCTGTCTACAAACCAGGAAGACAGCCCTCACCAGAACCTAACCATGCTGGCACTCTGATTTTGGACTTCCAGACTCCAGAACTGTGAGAAATACGTTTCTATTGTTTACAAGTCACTCTGTCTGTGGTACTTTGCCATAACAGCTCCAAGGGACTAAGGCAGTGCCTCTTTCCTGAGGAAGGACACATGCCTCCTTTAATTTGATTTGACTTTGATTTGATTAAGTCAAACCCTTGCAAGATAACCTTGTTTTTGGTTCACTCAAAATCAAATGATTTGTGACCTCAATTACATCTGCAAACTCTCTTCATTTTTTGAAATATAGTGTAGACTAATCACAGGAATGATATCCCACCCTATTCATAGGACTCGTCCACACTCATAGGGAGGGAATTATGTATAGCAAGTACACCATAGAGCAAGAATTTGAGGATCGTCTTAGAATTCCACCTGCCATGGGGCAAGAATTTGAGAATCATCTTAGAATTCTGTCTGCCATGTGAAACTCATTCCTAGCACCGTGGATGCTTTGGTCTCCTTTAGGCTAAAACAGGACCTAGTTATCTAGGCAGGGCCAGAGGAGAGTCTATATATGAGCCACATGCATTTTGGAATTGCCTGTCTCCTTTTCCTCTTGTGCAGGGGTCACACACCACCCATCAGTGAGTTTTGGCCCATGGGTCAGCATTTCTGATGAAAGATTTCATGGGAAAAGGATGACATTTATGTCTAAAGTTGATTTGGTGGTTAGCTTTGGTGATTATCTTTTAATTATCTCTGCTTCCCCTCTCCCCCATTGTTGTTGACAGTCAAGACTTAGTTGTGCATATTATTTATTGAAAGAACTAAAGAGGAAACGGCCAAGGCTAAAGCCTAATAATTGAGAGGAAACAAGTCAGAAGACATCTAAATGTCAATTGATGGAATTGGCTTCTTGACTTGAAGATTATATCTTTAAACAGTCTTGGGAAACAGCATTTTAATTCAGCGAAGGAATTCTTATAAATACATTTTAATTGCTTTTTCAAGGATTGTCTATTGAGACCCCACCTTAGGTTTTGTTTTGTCTTGTTCTGTTTACCATTTTCTTGCATGCACACTTAGCGCCAAAGGGACTGGACAATAAAAGAAGGCTAAGCCTGCAACACTAAGCACGATTGTAAGAAAGCAATTTAGGGAAAGCAGTTTTCAATCTCATTCAAAGGTGTCCAACATTTCAATATTCCTAGGCATTTCTTGCCATAGCAGTGCCAAAATAGAGACAACTTTTGCCCTATAGTCAACTCTCATGATGAGCCAGCTTTTATTGAATCAAAAAGCCCTAAAACTCCCACCACAACTCTGATCGAAATCCGATCCTTAGAATGTCATTAATACTGAATAAGAGTTTTATTTCTACCATCCTCCACCACTTTATTAACTCTGCTCAGAACACAACCAGCTCACAAAGGCTCAGATCCTAGAATTGGGTGAGAAAGGTTTTTTTTTACCAGAGAGAAGGGCAGAGGGATTTTTGTAAACTCGACATCTGGGGCCCAGACTGGGACCACTGTGAGCCTGGAATATTCTTTCAGTCCTCCCCTCCTCATCATCCACCCATTTAAAACAGCCTCAAACTTGAAAGTCCTGATGACTTCAAATATCTTCCTGGGTCTGTAGTGAAGATGCTTATAAATATTACAAAAGATTTATCACTTTAGTGTGAAATTCTCTGATACCAGCAGGGAGTTTTTAAACACAACTGGCAACAAGAAGCATATGGTCAGAGATTCAAGTTACTGCTTTCTTTCTTTCTTTTTTTTTAATTGTTGTCTGCCAAGGACAATATATTTTTTTCCCTTCTTCAAAATAAACATTGTGCAGGAATGTGCCTCAGCAAATGGCTGGGGCTCTATTATATTTCATGCAGCTTTCTAAACAATTTTCAACCCTGGGCTGGCCTGGTGTCAAACAGAAGGCAACCAACAATAGCAAAATCCCATTAAAGCCAAGAAGGTTCCTTCCTGGGGTGAGCCTGGCCAGAAATAGTCATCTTGGCTCATTCTCCAGTTTGGCACCGGGGACTAATAATGCACGGTCTCCTAATGGAAATTATCTAATTTCATCCAAGAGCTCCTCCAGAGAGAGCCGGGCTGACGCACTAACAGTCAATATAACAACATTCTTCTTGAAGTGCTGAACAATAGGCCTTTGGAGAGACTGTGATAAACCACGTCAGACTCCGGACAAACACGAGTGTAAAAATAGGCATCAGAGGCATTGACACAGCCACCTAATTTCTCAGGGGGGAGGCCCACAGAGGAGGGTTTGTTCAGAATGCTTGTTGAGAATACTTCATCAGAAGTAGTGGAAGAAGGATAGTGAAGAAAGAAAGAAAAGGGATGGGGAGAGAGATAAAAGGAAGACTGGATCAGATCAAGAATGAGGAAAAAATAAGAAAATGATAAATGAAAGAGAGGAGTTAATTCTTCATCTGTGGTACAACTGTCCATGGCCAGCTAATACAAATCAAACTTTGGGTGTGATTCCCTTTAACATCATGGGGCTGTTTTTCAAATGCTATGTGCAAAGAACAGCCAGCAGGAAATAATGCTCCATTTAACGAGAGAGATACATAGGCATATATATTACTCACATATGTATATAGGAGTTCTGTGAATTTACCGCTTTTCTGAGACCAAAAGGATGATCCTGAGGCATACATTTGGTTTTATGTTTCCTCATGTTATTACTTGTTTTCTGAATACTTTTAGCCCCCTCTAAATTTTAAGCTCCTCAGGAGGAGAAACCAGCTTGTGTCTATAAGGCTTATCCACATCGAGACAATAGTATCAGTCAAAACTGTTGATTGGTTGATTTTTGTTGAACCTAATAGTCTTGAAACATCAGAAAGTCTCTCATGAGTGGGTATTTCAAGAAATAAATTTCTTCAAAATGGATAATTTCAGGGCCCAAATCCATGTCAACACCTCCCGGATTCTACCGCGACTCCCGCCTTCCTACTTCCCTTCCCCATCACCAAGCTAGAAAATGGCGTAGGTTGCGGAATACAGAATGGCTTCCCTAGACCACAGGGCCTAAGATAGACCACAAGACATTCTCCTTGGCCCCAACATGTGAATTTGCAACTCTAGGCTGATGCAAGAGAATGTATTCTAGCTGCATTCACACCACTGGGATAATATTCACAGTCTGAATCAAGATGGTGGCTCAAGCACATGTCTGCTTTCCCTGCCCAAACCCCAATCCAGATATATATTCAACATACAGATAACACTGTGTCTTGGGAGAGAAATTCTGTGTCTGGGGGATACCAGAATGAAAAGTCTACTTCTTTAGATAGCTTTTGTACATTTTCAAGGTTGAACTCTGTGAATATAACACTATTCAAAAATTTAAAGTTAAGTTTAAATAAGCTGGTATTAGAGTATCAATATAAAATAAAATGGAATTTAAGGCCAAATGCATAAAAGGAAAAATGAGACATATTTATATTGATTAAAAGTATAGTTCATGGCCGGATGTGGTGGCTCACGCCTGTAATTCTAGCACTTTGGGAGGCCAAGGCAGGCGGATCATGAGGTCAGGAGTTCAAGACTAGCCTGGCCAAAATGGTGAAACCCCCATCTCTACTAAAAATACAAAAATTAGCCGGGCATGGTGGGTGCCTGTAATCCCAGCTACTCGGGAGGCCAAGGCAGGAGAATCGCTTGAACACAGGAGGCAGAGGTTGCAGTGAGCTGAGATGGTGCCACTGAACTCCAGCCTGGGCAACAAGAGTGAAACTCCATCTCAAAAAAAAAAAAAAAAAAAAAAAAAAAAGTAGAGTTCACTAAGAAGTCACTTAACTTCATGAATCTAACAACTTCAAAATATACAAAACTGATAGAAATATAAGGAGAACTTAATGATGCACAAAAATTAAGACTAAATCACAAAAAGAAGGTATTATATAATAATAGCATTTGAATAACATACACATATCTCATAGATATATGTAAAACTTGGTATTCAACAGAGACAACACATTTAAAAAAAATACCGAAATTTACACAATCAGTTCATATGTTGAGCCACAGAGAAAATATCAACAAATTCCAAAGTAAATGGGGTCATACAAGTTGCATTCTCCGAGTGCAATGCAATAAAAATGGAAATTATCGAAAGTGCTAGCCACATAAACACACATATGTAAATCTGTCCACTTGGAAGTGTAAAATATTCCTCTACGTTCTTGGTATAAATGCAAAGCAAAACTATTTAGAAATAAATTATGAGGACTCTTATCAAAACAAATGGGACATAGTCAAAGCAATACTCAGAAGAAATTTTGCAGTTTTAAAATGCATTTTTCTTAGAAAATAAAAGATTGAAAAATAATGAAAGCATTCAACTTAGGAATAATAGCAATAACAAAATTAAAGATAAAAAAGAAAATAAAACATAAAACATTATGTGTGCATATATTAAACCATTTTAAAAGGAAAATATTTTGTGTCCTTGGGATTTCTTTTGTAGAATACATTAAACTGGATAGATGTTGTCAAATATTTATTTAAATAAAGTATTGGCCAGTTGTGGTGGCTCACGCCTGTAATCCCAGCACTTTGGGAGGCCAAGGTGGGCGGATCTCCTGAGGTCAGGAGTTCAAGACCAGCCTGGCCAACATGGTGAAACTCCATTTCTGCTAAAAATACAAAAATTAGCTGGATGTGGTGGTGCATGCCTGTAATCCCAGCTACTCTGGAGGCTGAGGCAGGAGAATCGCTGGAACCTGGCAATTGGAGGCTGCAGTGAGCTGAGATCGTACCACCGCATTCCAGCCTGGGAGACAGAGTGAGACTCCATCTCAAAAAACAAAAATAAAAAAAGTATCAGTAAAGATGATTTCTGGTGTGTTTTGCATAAAATATTGCTAGGATTAAATTACAACACAAGTAAAGGATTTGATGCAGTGCTTGTACTGGAATAATTACTATTTAGCTGCTATTCTTACCATTAAATATCTTTTTGTGACAGGAAAATCACAGAAGTTCACTTTAGTGTTAAAATTTTTTTTTTAAGTTTACTGGAATAAAAACTACTTTCATATTATCTTTCTCTCATTTGTTCCATTGATGGTTACCTTACTCCTTGTCGCTACTCCCCTAATCTCAAAACCTGAATCAGTGTACTCTCTTTCATACAGGACACTTTTTCAAATATATGGTCAAGTAGAATGGGCTATTAAACATGTGCATAGTTTTCACTCCTCTTATCAGGCAAAACATTGCCAACTGTTTATCTTTCCTTACTTAAGTGGAAAGGAATCTAGGTCTTCCACCTTCTTTTTAAAATATTTTATTTGTTTGTGGTTACATAATGGATATACATATGGATGTACCTGTGGTAATGTAATACCTTTATACAATTTGTAAAGACCAAATCAGTGTAATTAGGGTATCCATCACCTCAAATATTTGTCTTTTCTTTATGCCAACAACATTCAGATAATTCTCTTATAGTTCTTTGAAATATACAATGGGTTACTGTAAACTGTAGTCACGCTACTCACCTATCAAACACTAGGTCTTATTTCCTCTATCAAACTGCTTATTTATACTCATTAATCAACCTTTCTTCATCCCCTCCTACTCACCACCTTTCCCAGCCTCTGGTAACCACCAATTTACTGTCTATCTTCATGAAATTCACTGTTTTGGCTCCCACATATGAATGAGAACATGTGATATTTGTCTTTCTGTGCTTGACTGACTTCACTTCACTTCACATAATGACCTTCAGTTCCATCCATGTTGCTGCAAATGACAGAATTTCATTCTTTTTATGGCTGAATAGCATTCCACTGTTTATATATACCACTTTTTTTATCCATTCATTCACTGATGGGCACTTAGGTTGATTCCATATTTTGGTTATTGTGAATAATGCTGCAATAGACGTAACAGTTCAAACATCTCTTCAATATACTGATTTCATTTCTTTTAGATATATACCCAGTAGTGGAATTGCTGTATCATATAGTAGTTCTATTTTTAGTTTTGTGAGGAAACTCCATACAATTGTTATACTAGCTGTACTAATTTACATTTCCAAACACAGTGTATGAGAGTTCCCATTTCTCCACATTCTTGCTAGCATTCATTATTCCTTGTATTTTTGAAAAAAGCCATTTTAACTGGGGTAAGATGATATCATATTGTGGTTTTGGTTTGCATTTATCTGATAATTAGGGATGCTAAGCATTTTTTCATATACCTGTTGGCCATTTGTATGTTTTCTTTTGAGATATTTGTGTTTAGGTCTTTTACCCATTTAAAAATTGAATTTTTTTTTTTTTTTTTGCTACTGTATTGTTTGAGGTCTTTATATATTCTGGCTATTCAGTCCCTTGTCAGATGGATAGTTTTCAAATATTTTCTCCCATTATGTGGGTTATGTCTTCACTTTGTTGATTATTTCCTTTGCTGTGCAGAAGCTTTTTAGCTTGATAATCCTATTTGTTGATTTTTGCTTTAGTTGCCTGTGCTTTTGAGGTCTTACACAAATAATCTTTGCCCAGATCAATGCCATGGAGCATTTTCCCAATATTTTCTTTGAGTATTTTTATAGTTTCAAGTCTTAGATTTAAGTCTTTAATCCATTTTGTTTGAGTTTTGTATATGGGGAGAGATAGGGGTCTAGTTTTTTTCTTCTACATATGGTTATTCAGTTTTCCCAGCACCATATATTGAAGAAACTGTCCTTGCCTCATTGTATATTGTGGGCACTTTTGTTGAAAATGAGTTGGCCATAAATGAGTGAATATATATCTAGGTTCTTTATTCTGTTCCATTGGTCTACATACCTGTTTTTATGCCAATACCATGATGATTTACTTACTATAGCTTTGTAGTATATTTTGAAATCAGGTAGTGTGATGCTTCCAGCTTTCGTTTTTTCACTCAGGATTGCTTTGGGTATTGGGGGTCTTCTGTGGGTTCATATAAATTTTAGGATTCTTTTTTATATTTTTTGTGAAAAATGTCATTGATTTTTTGATAGGGATTGCATTGAATTGGTAAATTGCTTTGAGTAGAATTGTCATTTTTAACAATTCTAATTCTTCCAACCCATAAACTGGAATGTCTTTCCATTTTTGCATTTCCTTTTCCATTTCTTTCTTCAGTATTTTATAGTTTTTCTTGTAGAGATCTTTACTTCTTTGATTAGATTGAGTCCTAAGTATTTTATATTCTTTGTAGCTATTGTAAATGGAATTACTTTCTTGATTTCTGGGGTATATAAGTGCTACTGATTTTTGTATGTTGGTTTTGTATCCTGCAACTTTACTGAATTTGTTAATCAGTGCTAATCCTTTTTTGGTGGAGTCTTTAGGATTTTCTAAGTATAAGATTATGTCAACTGTCAACAAGGCTAATGTGACTTCTTTCTCTCAATTTAAATATGCTTTATTTTTATCTTTTGCCTATTTGCTTTGGCCAGGATTTCCAGTACTATGTTGAATAAAAGTGGTGAAAGTTGACATCCTTGACTTGCTGCAGATCTTAAAGTATGGGCTTTCAATTTTTGCCGGTTCAGTATGATCAGTCAACTGTGGATTTGTCACTGTGACCTTAATTACTTTGAGATATGTTCCTTCTATACCCAGTTTGTGGGTTTTTTCTCATAAAAGGATGCTGAATTTTATTACTTTTTCAGCATCTATTGAAATGACTACATGGTTTTAGTTCTTGGTTCTGTTAATGTGATGTATTTTATTTATTGATTTGCATGTGTGGAGCCGTTCTTGTATCCCTGGGATGACTCCCACTTGATCACAGTGAATGTTCTTTTTGATAAGTTGCTGAATTCAGTTTGGTAGTTTTTGTTGAGAATTTTTGCATCTATTTTTATCAGTAATATTAGTCTACAGTTTTCTTTCTTTTTGTGTCTTTGTCTGATTTTAGTATCATTTTAGTATCAGGGTAATGCTGGCCTCACAGAATGAGTTTAGAAGGATTCCCTCCTCTTCGACATTTTGTGAAGAATTTGAATAGAATTGGTATTAGATTTTCTTTAAATGTTTGGTTGAATTTGGTAATAAAGCCATCAGGTCATGGCTTTAAAAAAATTTTTTTTTAAATAGAGACAAGTCATTGCTCTTTTGCCCAGGCTGGAGTGCAGTGGTGTGATTATAGCTCACTGCAGCCTGGAATTCCTTGGTTGAAGTGATCCTCCTGTCTCAGCTTCCCAAGTAGCTAGGACTACAGGCATGCACCACCACATACAGCTAATTTTTTTTTAATTTTTATTTTTTGTAGAGACGGGTTCTTGCTGTGCTGTGCATGCTGGTCTTGAGCTCTTGGCCTTAAATGATCCTCCTGCCTTGGCCTCCCAAACTGCTGGGATAACATGCATGAGCCACCATGCCTAGCCTGGGCTTTTCTTTGATGGGAAACCTTTTTTTAAATTAAGGCTTCTATCTCATTACTTGTTATTAGTTTGCTGAGGTTTTCTCTTTCTTCATGGTTCAATCTTAGTAGGTTTTATGTGTCCAGGAGTGTATCCAGTTCTTCTAGGTTTTCCAATTTATTACTCTATGGTAGTTCATAATAATCTCTAATGGTCTTTGTATTTCTGTATTCTCAGCTATCATGTCTCCTTTTTCATTTATGATTTTATTTATTTGGGTCTTTTCTTTTTCCTTAGTCTGGCTAAAGGTTTGTCATTTTTATCTTTTCAAAAAATAGACTTTTAATTTTGTTTGTCCTCTGTTTTTTTAGTCTCAATTTCATTTATTTTTTACTCTCATCTTTAGTATTTTTTCCCTTCTATTAATCTTGAGTTTGGTTTGCTCTTGCTTTTCTAGTTCTTTTAGTGCATTGTTAGGTTATTTATTTGAAGTCTTTCTGCTTTTTTGACATAGGCTTTTATTGCTATAAAATTCCTTCTTGCTATTGCTTTTGCTGCATTCTATATTTTGATATGTTATGTTTCCATTTTCATTGTTCCAATAAATTAAAAAATTTTGTAATTGAACCTTTTGTTCTTCAAGAGCATGTTGTTTAATTTTCATATGTTTGTACATTTACTGAGGTTCCTTTTATTATTGATTTCTAGTTTTATTTTATTAAGATAAGAAAAAATACTTGATATGATTTCTACTTTTTTGAATTTGTTGAGACTTGTTTTGTAGCCTAAGATATGGTCTGTTCTTCAGAATGTCCCCTGTGCTGATGAAAAGAATGTGTATCCTGCAGTCATTGGGTTAAAGTATCTGTTATTGTCAGGCTTATTTGCTCTAGTGTGTAGTTTAACTCTGATTTTCTTTGTTGATTTTCCGTTGGATGATATGTCCATTACTAAGAGTGAGTTGTTGAAGTTGTATACTATTATTGTGTTGAAATCTATCTCTCCCTTTAGATCTATTAATGTTTGCTTTATGTACTTGGGAGCTCCTATGTTGGGTGCATGGATATATTCTCTTGGTGAATTGTCTCCTTTATCATACATAGATTTTCCATTTATATTCTCTTGCTGAATTGTCTCTTTTACCATATATGGTGACTCTTCTTTGTCTCTTGGACTTGTAGTCTGTTTTGCACGATGTAAGTATACCTGTTCCTGTTCTGTTTTGGTGTCAAGTAGCACGCAATATCTTTTTTCACTCTTTCACTTTCAGTCAGTCTATGCATGTCATTATAGGTGAAGTGGGTTTCTTGTAGTTAGCACATATTTGGGTCATGTTTCTTTATCCATTTAGCCATTTTATGGCTTTTAATTGGAAAATTGGAGTCTAAGTCAGTATTTTTATTGGGCAGTAAGGATTTACTACTGTCATTTTGTTGTTTGTTTTCTGGTTGTTTTGTGGCTTTTCTCTTCTTATTGTCTTCCTTTTTGGTTATTTTCTCTGGTAGTATGTTTTAATTTGTTTCTTTTCTTTTAAAAAATGAATCTATTATAGGTTTTTACATTGTGGTTATCATGAGGCTTACTAAAAGGATCTTATAGACATAACAAGTTATTTTAAAGAGATGACAACTTAGATTACAAAGAAAAGAATAGAAACAAACAAATCAAGAAAAAATGAAAAAACTCTCCAACATGTTAACTGCAAATGTGGGGACCTCTATATTTTGACTTTATATTGTCTTTATTTACATATTCTTATGTTGCCTATCTCTTAACAGGTTGCTGTAGGTGTTATTATTTTTGATATATTTGTCTTGTGGGCTTCATACAAGAGCTATGAGTGGATTGTATACCAAATTACTGTATTGGAGTATTCTGGATTTGTCTGTGTCCTTAATTTTACCAGTGGATTTTACATTTTCATGTGTTTCCTTTTTGGACTTCAGTGCTTTTTGTGCTTTCAGCTTGTTTGAAGAGATTCCTTTACTTCTTTTTTTTTCTTTCTTTTCTGCTCTTATTGCCTAGGCTGAAGTGCAGTGGTGCAATCTTGGCTGACTGCAACCTCCGCCTCCTGGGTTCAAGGGATTCTCCTGCCTCAGCCTCCTGAGTAGCTGGGACTACAAGTGTGCACCACCACACCTGGATAATTTTTATATTTTTAGTGGAGATGGGGTTTCACCATGTTGGCCAGGATGGTCTTGATCTCCTCACCTCGTGATCAGCCCACATTGGCCTCCCAAAGTGCTGGGATTACAGGCATAAGCCACTGTTTTTAGCCTCCGTTTAACATTTGTTGTAAGATGAATTTGTTGATTGTGAATTCTTTCCATTTTGTTTGTGTGGGAAAGACTTTTATTTCTCCTTCATATGTGAAAGTTATGTTTGCTGGATACAATATTCTTGGATACCAGTATTTTTCTTTGAGCACTCTGAACATATCTCATGTCCTCCTGGCCTATATGGTTTCCATTGAGAAATCTGTCACCTGAGAAATTGAAGACTCTTTATATGTTATTTGTTTATTTTCTCTTGCTATTTTTAGGATTTTCTCCTTGACCTTGACAGTTTGATTTTTATGTGCCTTTGAGTAGTCTTTCTCAAGTAGAATCTCTTTGGTGTTCTCTGATCCTCTAGTACCTGGATATTTATCTCTTTCTTAAGTTTTGAAAAATTTTCTATTATTATTTCTTTGAATAAGCTTTCTTTTTTTTTTATTATACTTTATGTTCTAGGGTATGTGTACACAACGTGCAGGTTTGTTACATATGTATACATGTGCCATGTTGGTGTGCTGCACCCAGTAACTCGTCATGTACATTAGGTATATCTCCTAATGCTATCCTTCCCCCCTCCCCCCACCCCACAACCGGCCCTGGTGTGTGATGTTCCCCTTCCTGTGTCCAAGTGTTCTCATTGTTCAATGCCCACCTATGAGTGAGAATAAGCAGTGTTTGGTTTTCTGTTCTTGTGATAGTTTGCTGAGAATGATGGTTTCTAGCTGTTTCCATGTCCCTACAAAGGACATGAACTCATTCTTTTTTATGGCTGCATAGTATTCCATGGTATATATGTGCCACATTTTCTTAGTCCAGTCTGTCATTGATGGACATTTGGGTTGGTTCCAAGTCTTTGCTATTGTGAATAATGCCTCAATAAACATACGTGTGCATGTGTCTTTATAACAGCATGATTTATAATTCTTTGGGTATATACCCAGTAATGGGATGGCTGGGTCAAATGGTATTTCTAGTTCTAGATCCTTGAGGAATCGCCATACTGTCTTCTACAATGGTTGAACTAGTTTACAGTCCCACCAACAGTGTAAAAGTGTTCCTATTTCTCCACATCCTCTCCAGCACCTGTTGTTTCCTGCCTTTTTAATGATTGCCATTCTAACTGGTGTGAGATGATATCTCAATGTGGTTTTGATATTTGTATTTCTCTGGTGGCGAGTGATGATGAGCATTTTTCATGTGTCTCTTGTCTGCATAAATGTCTTCTTTTGAGAACTGTCTGTTCATTAAAGATGGTATGTCCAGAGTTTTTTCCTTCAGACATTCAGATGTGTCTGGAGCTTCTTCCTTCTGGTGGGTTCCTGATCTCCCTGTCAGGAGTGAAGCTGCTGGTGAGAGTTATAGCTCTTAAAAGCAACATGTCTGGAGTTGTTTGTTCTTCCCGGTGGGTTCATGGTCTCGCTGGCTTCAGGAGTGAAGCTGCAGACCTTCGCGGTGAGTGTTACAGTTCATAAAGGCAGCGTGGACCCAAAGAGTGAGCAGCAGCAAGATTTATTGCAGAGCAAAAGGACAAAGCTTCCACAGCGTGGAATGCCACCCCAGTGGGTTGCGGCTGGCTGGCTGGGGCAGCCTGCTTTTATTCCCTTATCTGGCCCTACCCACATCCTGCTGATTGGTCCATTTTACAGAGAGTTGATTGGTCCACTTTACACAGAGCTGATTGGTCCGTTTTGACAGAGTGCTAACTGGTGCGTTTACAATCTTTGAGCTAGACACAGAGTCACAGAGTGCTAGTTAGCTAGATACAGGGTACCAGTTGGTGTATTTACAAACCTTGAGCTAGACACAGAGTGCTGATTGGTGCATTTACAAACCCTGAGCTAGATACAAAGTGCTGATTGGTGCATTTACAATCCTGGAGCTAGACAGAGTCACAGAGTGCTAGTTCTCCAAGTCTCCACTAGGTTAGCTAGATACAGAGTACCAATTGGTACATTCACAAACCTTGGGCTAGACACAGAGTGCTGATTGGTGTGTTTACAAACCCTGAGGTAGACAGAGTGCTGATTGGTGCATTTACAATCCTTGAACTAGACACAGAGTCACAGAGTACTGATTGATGCACATACAATCCTCCAGCTAGATACAAAAGTTCTCCAAGTCCCCATCCGGTTCAGGAGCCCAGCTGGCTTCACCCAGTGGATCCTACACGGGGGTTGCAGGCGGATCTGCCTGCCAGTCCCCAGCAACGCCTGCTCTCCTCAGCCCATGGGCTGTGGATGGGACCAGGTGCCACGGAGCAGGGGGCGGCGCCTGTCGGGGAGGCTCAGGCTGCGCGGGAGCAGGAGGAGCTCAGACACGGCGGGCTGCAGGTCCCGAGCCCTGCCCCACAGTCAGGGAGGCAGCTAGGGCCCAGCGAGACTTTGAGTGCGGCGCCGGCAGGCCGGCACTGCTGGGGTACCCGGCACAACCTCCGCAGCTGCTGGCCCGGGTGCTAAGCGGCACCGCCGGCCGCTTTGTGTGCGGGGCCTGCCGAGCCCACGCCCGCGCCCACCGGAACTAACACCGGCCAGCGAGCGCAGCACGCAGCCCCCAGTCCCCGTTCCCGCCCGCGCCTCTCCCTCCACACCTCCCGGCAAGCAGAGGGAGGGGGCTCCGGCCTCAGCCAGCCCAGAGAGGGGCTGCTATGGTGCCATGGCGGTGGCGGGCTGAAGGGCTCCTCAGGCGCCGCCAGAGTGGACGCTGAGGCCAAGGGGGCGCTGAGAGTGAGGGCTGCTAGCACATTGTCACCCCGGTTCCGCCGGCGCCTCTCCCTCCACACCTGGCAAGCAAAGGGAGGGGGCTCCGGCCTCAGCTAGCCCAGAGAGGGTCTCCCAGGATGCCATGGCGGGCTGAAGGGCTCCTCAAGCGTCGTCAGAGTGGACACTGAGGCAGAGGGGGTGCTGAGAGTGAGGGCTGCTAGCACATTGTCACCTCTCACCTTGTTCTGGTTTTTATGAGATACATTTGCATAGAGATTCTTTGCAATTTTTCTGTTAATTCCCTCCCTCCCTCCCTCCCTCCCTCCCTCCCTCCCTTCCTCCCTTCCTCCCTTCCTCCCTTCCTTCCTTCCTTCCTTCCTTCCTTCCTTCCTTCCTTCCTTCCTTCCTCTTTTTCCCCTTCCTTTATTTAATTCTAGGTCACTGCCTCTTTTCTGGCACCAGTCATGGTGCCTTAAACCCAGTTTGCCTGAGTTTTAGTAAATAAACAGAGTATTGCCAGTGCTGAATTGCAGTATCAAATGGTATATCCCAGTAGTGTGGGAAGGCTGGTTAGGGGTTTGTGCCCAGGACACTTATGGAACAAATCTCCTACAGCATGTTACTGGTGAACAGCCACTCTGATTTAGCATCTCCTTTGGATGAGTTACAGAGCCAAGTTTCCCAGACTGGAGATGGTAGTCTTGCCTCCTGTTTTAGTCTCTGACTGTCTTCAGGGATATTTCCCACTTCAGGCTTTCCTGGTTCTTCCTGTGGGATGAGGCAGGGCAGGTGTTCTGCCAGGGAACTCAAGATGGTATGGAATCTGTTGTCCATCTTGATCTCGCTTTTTTCCAGTGTAGAAACCGTGAGTCGTGGGAAATTTTCCGTGCATTTGGTGCTGGGCAGATTGGGAGGACGAGTGTCATGGATAGGGAAGTCTCATTTTCTTACCATTTGCTCAGAGATTTTTTCATTTCTCTGTGGCCCTGGGAACTGTTTCATCCTCATGTTTGGGTTCTGAGATATTACTGGTGACAATCTTGGTGCTATATATTTGTCTTTTGTTTTCTGGGGGGTGAACAGGGGGAGGAATGAAGCCAGCTTGCTTCTTAATCACCATTTTTGAACTGCAAGTGTTTCTGTCCATATTCTGTGTTATTTCCTGGGCCCTCCATATTTTTGTTGTTCTCCCATTTTTGTAGAAATTTATCTGATGGGTTGGTCAGTGTATAATCCAGGAAATCACTTTTTCACTCAATGTTTTTAATGCAGTCAGTTTTGTTTTTGTTTTTTGGGGGGGTGCCAACTCCATTTTTTTTTTATCACTTTGTTGGGACTAATGGCTCAATAAGTCATTGAACAACAATTTACTAAGCATCACTCTTTGTCAGTCCAGGTACTGGGTATGAAGGATGCAGAATGAATAAGAGCCTCTGCTGGAAAGGACTCTTAACTAGGAGTGTGTAAGTTAGGGCAACAGCAACATAGTATGCTAGGGGATGTGACCAAGGTAAATACAGATTTCTCTGGGACTTCAGAGGAACTATCCCAGTATAAATTAAATAAGGAGTGAGTCAGGGAAGGCTTCCATAAGGAGATGTCATGTGGGATGAATTCTGAAGACAAGCAGGATATAGCAAGGAACACAGAGTATGGGGTGAGGTGAAGGATGCTCTAAACAGTGAATACAATATGTACAAATGCAACAAAATGAGGAGAAAGAAACATTATGCTTTCAGGGATGTCACGCAGTTGACTCACTGTGGTTTTGATTTATATTTCTCTAGTGACTAATGATGTTGAACACATTTTTGTATAATTATTGGTTATATGTATATCTTTGGAGAAATGGTCTTTGGAGAAAATAATCCTTTGTTCATTTTTAAATTTGATTGTTTACCTTTTTATTGTTGAGTTGTAAGAGTTCTTTATGTAATCTTTTTCTAATTTTTAATTTCTGTGGGTACATAATAGGTGTATGTATTTATGGAGTACCTGACATGTACAGACGTGCAATGCATAACAATCACATCAAGTAAAATGAGGTATCCATTTACCAAGCACGTATCCTTTGTGTTACAAACAATCCAATTATAACCTTTTAGTTTTTTTAAATGTACAGTTAAATTATTATTGTCTATAGTTACCCTGTTGTGCTATCAAATACTGTGTCTAATTCTTTCTTTCAATTTTTTTTTTTTTTGAGACAGAGTTTCACTCCTGTTGCCCAGGCTGGAGTGCAGTGGTGCAATCTCAGCTCACCGCAACCTCCACCTCCTGGGTTCAAGTGATTCTCCTGCCTCAGCCTCCGGAGTTGCTGGGATTACAGGCGTGTGCCTCCACACCTGGCTAATTTTGTATTTTTAGTAGAGACGGGGTTTCTCCATGTTGGTCAGGCTGGTCTCGAACTCTCGACCTCAGTTGATCCTCACCTGCCTCGGCCTCCCAAAGTGCTGAGATTACAGGCATGAGCCACCATGCCCGGCCTCTATTTTTTAAATACCCATTAACCATCCTCATCTCCCACTCACCCTCCTGCTACCCTTTCCAGCCTCTGGTAACCATCTTTCTACCCTCTATGTCAATGAGTTCAATTGTTTTGGCTTTTAGATCCCACATATAAGTGAGAACTTGTGACATTTGCTTTCTGTGCCTGGCTTATTTCACTTAGCACAATCACCTCCAGTTCCATCCATGTTGCTACAAATGATAGAATCTCATTCTTTGTGATGACTGAATAGTACTCCATTGTGTATAAGTGCCACATGTTTTTTATTCATTCATCTGTTGATGGACACTTAGGTTGCTTCCAAATTTTAGCTATTGTGAACAGTGCTGCAACAAACAAGGGAGTGCAGATATCTTTTTGGTACACTGATGTCTTTTTGTGAGTATATAACCAGCAGTGGGATTGCTGGATCAAATGATAGTTCTATTTTTAGTTATTTGAGGGACCTCCAAACTGTTCTCCATAGTGGTTGTACTAATTTACATTCCCACCAATGGTGTAGGAGGGTTCCCTTTTCTCCACATCCTTGCCAGCATTGTTACTGCCTGTCATTTTTTTAGCAATACAAAAAATAAATATTTATTCAGAACAAAATTTTAACAATCGATTTTACATTCTAAGCCAAAAGGAAATAGTAAAAGGTGTAGCAAAGAAAAGACAAAAACTAAAAGAAAAGCAGTGCACTGTGTTTTCTGCTTGGTAATGCTTAGTTGACCCATGACCTCTTGCTTGGCCTTTCTCCCAAGTACATTTTGGAGTCAACAGCTCACTCATAATTTTGGGTTAAAACCCACTTTTCTCCTGAGAGTCAGGAGTTGCAGATGAGCTCCAACAAGCTGCTTTTCTAGGGTTACTAGCTATTGAGGCTAAGGTGCAAATGTAAGGCTTCGGTAGCTTTCTTTACACAGGGGCACCCCCATTTCTTACTGGTTATTGCCTCTCTTTTGAAAAAAGCCATTTTAACTAGGGTGAGATGATATCTCACTGTAGTTTTGATTTGCATTTCTCTGATGATTAGTGATGTTAAGCACCCTTTTATATGCCTGTTTGGCATTTATATCTCTTCTTTTGGGAAATACATATTCAGATCTTTTGTCCATTTTAAATCAGATATTAGATTTTTTTTTTTCCTGTAGAGTTGTCTGAGCTCCTTATGTATTCTGGTTATTGATGCCTTGTCAGATGGGTAGTTTGCAAATATTTTCTTCCATTCTATGGGTTGTCTCTTCACTTTGTTGATCATTTCCTTTGCTGTGCAGAAGCTTTTTAACTTGATGCGATACCATTTGTCCATTTTGGCTTTGGTTGCCTGTGATTGTGGGTATTACTCAAAGAAATTTTTGCCCAGACCAATGTCCTGGAGAGCTTCCTCAATGTTTTCTTGTAATAGTTTCATAGTGTAAGGTCTTAGATTGAAGTCTTTAATCCATTTTGATTTGATTTGTGTCTATGGTGAGAGCAAGGGGTCTAGTTTTATTCTTCTGCATATGGATATCTAGTTTTTGCAGCACCATTTATTGAAGAGAATGTCTCTTTACCGGTGTATGCTCTTGGCACCTTTTTTGAAAATGAGTTTACTGTAGGTGTGTAGATTTGTTTCTGAATTCTTTATTCTGTTCCATTGATCTATGTGTCTGTCTCTATGCCAATACCAGGCCGCATTGGTTATTATAGCTCTGTAGTATAATTTGAAATTAGGTTCTCTGATTCCATCAGTTTTGTTCTTTGTTTTTTCTATTTCTGTGAAGAATTTCATTGGTATTTTGATAGGGACTGCATTGAATCTGTAGATTGCTCTGGGTAGTACGGACATTTTATTAGTATTGTTTCTTCCAATCCATGAATATGGAAAATCTTTCCAGTTTTTGGTGTCTTCTTCAATTTCTTTCATCAGTATTTTAAAAGTTTTTATTATAGAGATCTTTCACTTCTTTAAGTTAATTCCTAGGTATTTAATTTTATATGTGCCTATTGTAAATGGGATTACTTTAAATTTTTTTTTCAGATTGTTCACTGTTGGCATATAGAAAAGCTACTGATTTTTGTATGTTGATTTTGTTGATTCTGAAAATTTACTGAATTTATCAGTTCTCATAGTTTTTTGGTGGAGTCTTTAGGTTTTTCCAAATATAAGATCATATCATCTGCAAACAAGAGTAATTTAACTTCTTCATTTCTAATTTTGATGCCCTGTATTATTCTCTTGTCTGATTGCTCTAGCTAGGACTTCCAGTACTGTGTTGAATAACACTAGTCAAAGTGTCTATCCTTGTCATGTTCCAGATCCTAGAGGAAAGACTTTTAGTTTTTCCTCATTCAGTATGACACTAGCTATGGGTCTTATATGGCTTTTATTATGTTGAGGTATGTCCCTTCTATATCTTTTTTTTTTTTTGAGAATTTTTATCATAAAGTGATGTTGAATTTTATTAAAAGCTTTTTCAGCATCCAGTGTAATTATGTGTTTTTTTCCTTTGTTCCATTGATATGATGTATCAAATTGGCTGATTTACATATGTTGAACCATTCTTGAATCCCAGGGATAAATACCACTTGGTCATCATAAATGATCTTTTAAATGTATTGTTGAAATCAGTTTGCAAATATTTTGTTGAGAATTTTTGCATCAATACTCATCTGATATATTGACCTGTAGTTTTCTTTTATTGATATGACT
This sequence comes from Macaca thibetana thibetana, assembly GCF_024542745.1. Lineage (NCBI taxonomy): Eukaryota > Metazoa > Chordata > Mammalia > Primates > Cercopithecidae > Macaca > Macaca thibetana. The sequence continues at coordinate 142,178,247 of NC_065578.1, read as the reverse complement.
TCATCTGGTTTTGATATCAGGGTAATACCAGCCTCATAGAATGAGTTTGGAAGTATTCCCTTCTTATTTATTTTTCAGAATAGTTTGAGTAAGACTGGTGGGAAGTCTTCCTTAAATATTTGGTAGAATTCAGGAGTGAAGCCATTGGATCCCATGAATTTCTTTCCCGGGAGACTTTTTATTATGACTTTGGTCTTGTTATTCGTTTTTTAAAGTTTTGGATTTCTTCATGGTTCAGTCTTGGTAAGTTGTATGTGTCTAGGAATTTATTCATTTCTCCTAGATTTTCCAGTTATTGGCATGTATTTACTAATACTAGTCACTAATGATCTTTTTGAGTTTCTGCGGTATGAGTTGTAATGTCTCCTTTTACATCTCTGATTTTATGTGGTTCTTTTCTTTTTTTATTAGTCTGTCTTTATTTTTTATACAAGTCCTTTGTCTCACATATAATTTGCAAATATTTTTTCTCCTTTCATAGGTTGTCTTTCTTTTCTTTTTTTTTTTAATTATACTTTAAGTTCTGGGTTACATGTGCAAATGTGGAGGTTTGCTACATATATGTGCGATGGTGCCATGGTGATCTGCTGCACCCATCAACCCGTCAACTACATTAGGTATTTCTCCTAATGCTATCCCTCCCCTAACCCCCCCACCCCACGACAGGACCCGGTATATGATGTTCCCCTCCCTGTGTCCATGTGTTCTCATTGTTCAGCTCCCACTTATGAGTGAGTGTTTGGTTTTCTGTTCTTGTGTTAGTTTGGTTTTCTGTTCTGGTGTTAGTTTGCTGAGAATGATGGTTTCCAGTTTCATCCATGTCCCTGCAAAGGACAAGAACTCATCCTTTTTATGGCTGCATAGTATTCCATGGTATATATATGCCACATTTCTTTATCCAGTCTATCATTGATGGGCATTTGGATTGGTTCCATGTCTTTGCTATTATGAACAGTGCCACAATAAACATACGTGTGCATGTGTCTTTATAGTAGAATGATTTATAATCCTTTGGGTATATACCCAGTAATGGGATCACTAGGTCAAATGGTATTTCTAGTTCTAGATCCTTGAGGAATCGCCACACTGTCTTCCACAATGGTTGAACTAGTTTACACTCCCACCAACAGTGTAAAAGAGTTCCTATTTTTCCACAACCTCTCCAGTATTTGTTATTTCCTGACTTTTTAATGATCACTGTTCTAACTGGCGTGAGATGTATCTCATTGTGGTTTTGATGTGCATTTCTCTAATGACCAGTGATGATGAGCATTTTTTTCATAAGTCTCTCGGCTGCATAAATGTCTTCTTTTGAGAATTGTCTATTCATATCCTTCACCCAGTTTTCGATGGAGTTGTTTGTTTTTTTCTTGTAAATTTATTTAAGTTCTTCATAGATTCTGGATATTAGTCCTTTGTCAGATGGATAGATTGCAAAAATTTTCTTCCATTCTGTAGGTTTCCTGTTCACTCTGATGATAGTTTCTTTTGCTGTGCAGAAGCTCTTTAGTTTAATTAGACCCCATTTGTGAATTCTGGCTTTTGTTTCCATTGCTTTTGTTGCTTTAGTCATGAAGTCTTTGCCCAAGCCTATATCCTGAATGGTATTGCCTAGGTTTTCCCCAAGCCTATATCCTGAATGGTATTGCCTAGGTTTTCTTCTAGGGTTTTTATGGTTTTAGGTCTTACATTTAAATCTTTAATCCATCTTGAGTTAATTTTTGTATAAGATATAAGGAAGGGGTCCAGTTTCAGTTTTCTGCATATGGCTAGCCAGTTTCCCCAACACCATTTGTTAAATAGGGTATCCTTTCCTCATTGCTTGTTTTTGTCAGGTTTGTCAAAGATGAGATGGTTGCAGATGTGTGGCAGTATTTCTGAGGTCTCTGTTCTGTTCCATTGGTTTATATATCTGTTTTGGTACCAGTACCATGCTGTTTTGGTTACTGTAGCCTTGTAGTATAGTTTGAAGTAAGGTAACATAATGCCTCCAGCTTTGTTCTTTTTGCTTACGATTGTCATGACAATGCGAGCTCTTTTTTGGTTGCGTATGAAATTTAGAGTAGTTTTTTCCAATTCTATGAAGAAAGTCAGTGGTAGCTTGATGGGAATTTTGTTGAAGGCCTTTTCTGCATCTGTTGAGATAATCATCTGGTTTTTGTCATTGGTTCTGTTTGTGTGATGAATTACGTTTATTGATTTGCATATGTTGAACCAGCCTTGAATCTCAGGGATGAAGCCAACTTGATCGTGGTGGATAGGCTTTTTGATGTGCTGCTGGATTCAGTTTGCTAGTATTTTATTTAGGATTTTCGCATCGATGTTCATCAGGGATATTAGTCTGAAATTTATTTATTTTTTTATTGTGTCTCTGCCAGGTTTTGGTATTAGGATGATGCTGGCCTCATAAAATGAGTTAAGAAGGATTTCCTTTTTTCTATTGATTGGAATAATTTCAGAAGGAAAGGTACCAGCATCTCTTTGTACATCTGGTAGAAGTCAGCTGTGAATCTGGTCCTAGACTTTTTTTGGTTGGTAGGCTATTAATTACTGCCTCAATTTCAGAATGTGTTCTTGGTCTATTCAGTGATTCAACTTATTCCTGGTTTAGTCTTGGGAGAGTGTATATGTCCAGGAATTTATCCATTTCTTCTAGATTTTCTAGTTTATTTGCTTAGAGGTGTTTATAGTATTCCTGGGTGGTAGTTTGTACATCTGTGGAATTGGTGGTGACACACCCTTTTTCATTTTTTATTGCATCTATTTGATTCTTCTCTCTTTTCTTCATTAGTCTGGCTAGCTGGCCATCTATTTTGTTGATCTTTTCAAAAAACCAACCTGGATTCATTGATTTTTTGAAGGATTTTTTGTGTCTCTATCTCCTTCATTTCTGCTCTGATCTTAGTTTTTTCTTGTCTTCTGCTAGCTTTTGAATTTGTTTGCTCTTCCTTCTCTAGCTCTTTTAATTGTGATGTTAGGGTGTTGATTTTAGGTATTTCCTGCTTTCTCTTGTGGGCATTTAGTGCTGTAAATTTCCCTCTACACACTGCTTTAAATGTGTCCCAGAGATTCTGGTACGTTGTGTCTTTGTTCTCATTGGTTTCAAAGAACATCTTTATTTCTGCCTTCATTTCGTTATTTACCCAATAGTCATTCAGGAGCAAGTTGTTCAGTTTCCATGTAGTTGTGCGGTTTTGAGTGAGTTTGTTAATCCTGAGTTCTAATTTGATTGCACTGTGGTCTGAGACTTTGTTATGATTTCCGTTCTTTTGCATTTGCTGAGGAGTGTTTTACTTCCAATTGTGTGATCAATTTTAGAATAAGTGTGATATGGTGCTGAGAAAAATGTATTTTCTGTTGATTTGGGGTGGAGAGTCTGTAGATGTCTATTAGGTCCACTTGGTCTGGAGCTGAGTTCAAGTCCTGGATATCATGGTTAATTTTCTGTCGCGTTGATCTGTCTAGTGTTGACAGTGAGGTGTTAAATTCTCTCACTAATATTGTATGGGAGTCTAAGTCTCTGTATGTCTCTAAGAACTTGCTTTACGAATCTGGGTGCTCCTGTATTGGGTGAATATATATTTAGGATAGTTTATTTAGGATAGTTAGCTCTTCTTGTTGCATTGATCCCTTTACCATTATGTAATGCCCTTCTTTGTCTCTTTTGATCTTTGTTGGATTAAAGTCTGTTTTATCAGAGACTAGGATTGCAACCTCTGCTTTTTTTGCTTTCCATTTGCTTGGCAAATATTCCTCCATCCCTTTATTTTGAGCCTCTGTGTGTCTCTGCACATGGGATGGGTCTCCTGAATACATCATACTGATGAGTCTTGACTCTATCCAATTTTCCAGTCTGTGTCTTTTAATTGGGGCATTTAGCCCATTTACATGGTTAATATTATTATGTGTGAATTTGATCCGGTCATTATGATGCTAGCTGGTTATTTCGCCAGTTACTTGATGCAGTTTCTTCATAGCATCAATGGTCTTTACAATTTGGTATGTTTTTTCAGTGGCTGATACTGGTTGTTCCTTTCCATGTTTAGTGCTTCCTTCAGGGTCTCTTGTAAGGCAGGCCTGGTGGTGACAAAATCTCTCAGCATTTACTTGTCTGTAAAGGATTTTATTTCTCCTTCTCTTATGAAGCTCAGCTTGGCTGGATATGAAATTCTGGGTTGAAAATTCTTTTTTTAAAGAATGTTGAATATTGGCCCCCACTCTCTTCTGACTTGTAGGAGTTCTGCAGAGAGATCCGCTGTTAGTCTGATGAACTTCCCTTTGTGGGTAACCTGACCTTTCTCTCTAGCTGCCCTTAACATTTTTTCCTTCACTTGAAGGAAAAATTATGGTGCATCTGACAATTATGTGTCTTGGGGTTGCTCTTCTTGAGGAATATCTTTGTGGTGTTCTCTGTATTTCCTGAATTTGAATCTTGGTCTGCCTTGTTAGGTTGGGGAAGTTCTCTTGGATAATATTCTGAAGAGTCTTTTCCAACTTGATTCTATTCTCCCTGTTACTTTCAGGTACAACAATCAAATGTAGATTTGGTCTTTTCAGATAGTCCCATATTTCTTGGAGGCTTTGTTCATTTCTTTTCACTCTTTTCTCTCTAATCTTGTCTTCTCACTTTATTTCATTGAGTTGATCTTCAATCTCTGATATCCTTTCTTCTGCTTGATCGATTTGGCTATTGATACTTTTGTATGCTTCACGAAGTTCTCATGCTGTGTTTTTCAGTTCCATAAGGTCATTTATGGTCTTCTCTAAACTGGTTATTCTAGTTAGCAATTCATTTAACCATTTTTTAAGGTTCTTAGCTTTCTTGCATTGGGTTAGAACATGCTCCTTTAGCTCAGAGGAGTTTGTTATTACCCACCTTCTGAAGTCTACTTCTGTCAATTTGTCAAACTCATTCTCCATCCAGTTTTGTTCCCTTGCTGGTGAGGAGTTGTGTTCCTTTGGAGTAGAAGAGGCATTCAAGTTTTTGGCGTTTTGAGCCCTTTGTGCTTATTTCTCCCCCTCTTTGTGGATTTATCTACCTTTGTTTTTTGATGTTGGTGACCTTTGGATGAGGTCTATGAGTGGACATCCTTTTTGCTGATTTTGCTACTATTCCTTTCTGTTTGTTAGTTTTCATTCTAACAGTCAGGCCCCTCTTCTGTAGGTCTGCTGGAATTTGCTGGAGGTCCACTCCAGACCAATTGCCTGGGTATCACCAGTGGAGGCTGCAGAACAGCAAAGATTGCTGCCTGTTCCTTCCTCTGGAAGCTTCGTCCCAGAGGGCACTCACCAGATGCCAGTAAGAGCTCTCTTGTATGAGGTGTGTGTCCACCCCTACTGGGAGGTGTCTCCCAGTTAGGACACACATGGGTCAGGGACCCACTTGAGAAGGCACCCTATCCCTTATTAGAGCTTGAATGCTGTGCCAGGGTATCTGCTGCTCTCTTAAGAACTGTCAGGCAGGGACGTTTAAGTCTGCTGAAGCTGTGCCCACAGCTGCCCCTTCCCCCAGTTTCTCTGTCCCAGGGAGATGGGTGTTTTATCTATAAGTCCCTGATTGGGGCTGCTGCCTTTTTTTCAGAGATGCCCTGCCTAGAGAGGCAGTCTGGCTGCAGTGGACTTGCTGAGCTGCAATGGGCTCTGCTCAGTTTGAACTTCCTTGCAGCTTTGTTTACACTGTGAGTGTAAAACTGCCTACTCAAGCCTCAGCAGTGGCAGACACCCCTCCCCACACCAAGCTTTAGCGTCCCAGGTCAACCTCAGAATGCTGTGTTAGCAGCAAAAATTTCAAGCCAGTGGATATTAGCTTGCTGGGCTCTGTGGGGATGGGACCCCCTGAGCCAGGCACCAGAGGGAATCTCCTGGTCTGCTGCATGTGAAGACTGTGGGAAAAGTGCAGTATCTGGGCCAGAGTGCACTGTACCTCCCAGTATAGTCTCTCATGGCTTCCCTTGGCTAGGAACGGGAAATCCCCTGACCCTTTGCCCCGATCCCTTGTGCTTCCCAGGTGAGGCGACACCCCACCCTGCTTCGACTTGCCCTCCGTGGGGCTGCACCCACTGTCCAACCAGTCCCAATGAGAAGAACCAGGTACCTCAGTTGGAAATGCAAAAATCACCTGCCTTCTGCATCAGTCTTGCTGGGAGCTGCAGACTGGAGCTGTTCCTATTCAGCTATCTTCACAGCAATGATAGGTTGTCTTTCATTTTATTAATGATATCTCTTGAAACACAGAAGTTTTAGTTTTGATAAAGTCCAATTTGTCTATTTTTTATTGCATTTTGATGAATGTATAAAAAATCAATGCTTAATACAAAATCACAAAGATTTACTGCTATGTTTTCTTCTAATAGTTTTATAGTTTTTTTTGCTTATATTTAGGTCAATGATCCATTTTTAATTAATTTGTGTATATGGTGTGAGGTAGGGTAACAGCTTCATGCTTTTGCATGTAAATATCCAGTTATCACACACCATTTATTAAAAGGATCATTCTTTCCTCATTAAATTGACCTGCAAATATTGTAAGAAATCTATTGATCAGTGTAAGGTTCTATTTCTGTACTCTCAATTCTATTGTATTCATTAATATGTCTGTCTTCATGCCAGTTCCACACTGTCTTGATTTCTGTAGCTTTGCAGTAAGATTTAAAATCATTCAGGAAGTGTGAGCACTCTAACTTTGTGTTTTTCAAGGCTGTTCTAGCTATTGAAATAATTGTGTGGGTTTTTTCCATTATTCTGTTAAGGAGGTGTATTATTTGTTTAATTTTAGTATGTGGTAACAACCTTGCATTCCTGGGAGGCATCTCACTTGGGAATAGTGTGTAATCTCATTTATGTGTTGCTGGATTAAATTTGCTGATATTTTGTTGAGGATTTTTACATCTATATTCATAGGAAATATTGTATAATTTTCTTTTATTGTGACATCTTTGTCTGATTTTGATATAAAAATACTGGCCTCATAGAATGAACTGGGAAGTATAACCTCTTCTTTTATTTTATTTTTTTATTTTTTATTTTTTTTTTTTTTGAGACGGAGTCTCACGCTGTTGCCCAGGCTGGAGTGCAGTGGCGCGATCTCGGCTCACTGCAAGCTCCGCCTCCCGGGTTCCCGCCATTCTCCTGCCTCAGCCTCCTGAGTAGCTGGGACTATAGGCGCCCGCCACCGCGCCCGGCTAATTTTTTTTTTTGTATTTTTAGTAGAGACGGGGTTTCACTGTGGTCTCGATCTCCTGACCTTGTGATCCGCCCGCCTCGGCCTCCCAAAGTGCTGGGATTACAGGCTTGAGCCACCGCGCCCGGCCTTCTTTTATTTTTTAAGAGTTTGTGAAGGACTAGTGTTAATGCTTCTTTAAGCATTTGGCAGAATTCACCTGTGAAGCTCTCTGATGCTTAACTTTGTGGCAAGATTTTTTGTGGGAAGTGTTTTAATTACTAATTCAAGCTCTTTATTCATTATGTGTCTACTCAAATATTCTGTTTCTTCTTGAGTCAGTTTTCGTAGTTGTGTTTTTCCAGAAATCTGCCCATTTCATCTATTTTGTTTAATTTGTTGGCATACAGTTGTTCGTTGTATTCATAATTCTTTTTATTTCTGTAAAGTTAGCAGTAATATCTCATTCCTGATATTAGTAATTTGAGTCTTTTCTCTTGTTTTCCTGGTCAGTGTAGCTAAAGGTTAATCAACTTTATTTTTTTGTAGAGTCAAACTCGGTTTGACTAATTTTCTCTATTGTTTTTCGATCCCCTAATTTACTTATTTGTACTTTAATGTTTATTATTTTCTTCATTCTACTTACTTTGGATTTAGCTTGCTTTGCTCTTTTATTCTTCAGGATCTTCAGGTGAAAGATTTGCTTTTAAGAGATTTCTTTAAAAAAAAAATAGGTGTTTACCTATACATTTCCATCTAAGCAGTGCTTTGGTTAAATTTTGGAAATTTTGGTTTGTTGTGTATACATTTTTTATTCACCTTAAAATATTATCTAGTTTCCTTTGTGATTACTTTTTTGACCCATTGATTACTTAGGAGTATATTGTTTAATTTTCACATAGTAGTGAATTTTCCAACTTCTTTCTGTTGTTAATTTCTAATTTCATGTGTTTGGAGAGCATGCTTTTTATGACTTAAATCCTTTCAAAATTTTCTAGACATATTTTATGGCTTAACATGTGATCTAGTCTGGAGGGCGTTTCATGTGCACTTGAGAAGCCCACATATATTCTGCTGTTGTTGGGTGAAGTGTTTCATAGAAATGTGTTGAGTCTGATTGAATTATGGTGTGGAATATTCCAGTCTTTAATTTTCTCATGGATCTTTGGTCCAGCTGTTCTATTCATTATTAAAAGTGGGATATTGAAGTCTCCAGCTGTTATTGTTTAATTATCTATTTTTTCTTGCAATTCTGCCAATTTTTGCTACGTGTAGTTTGGAGCTCTGTTGTTGTGCATATATGATTATAATTATATCTTCTTGATGAATTGACCTCTTACTCATAATAAACTGTTTCACTTTGGTTCTAGTAATAATTTTTGTTTTAACTTCTATTTTGTGTGATGTTCATTTCGATATTGTTTTCATGCTATATCTTTTCTCGTTTTTACTTTCAATCTTTTTGTGTCTTTAAAACTCAAGTGTGTCTTTTGTAGATAGCATAGTTGGATCAATTTTTAAAAATCCATTGTGCCAATTTTTACTTCTTTATTGGAGTATGTAATCCATTTACATTTAATGTAACTAAGGTAAGGTAAGATTTATACCTGCATTTTGTTGTTTTCTACATGTCTCATGTTGTTTTTGTTCCTCTATTCCTCCATTAGTGTCTTATTTTGTTTTAGATGTTTTCTAGTATAACATCTTAGTTATATTATCGTGTCTTTCATATGTATATTTGTTTACAATTAGCATCTTCATTTGTAACAATCTCATTTGAATTTACTTAATTCAATTAAGTAATTTTCTTAATTACTTAATTTTACAAATTAACTTAATTTTCAATAGTGTACCAAAACTTTGCTCCTATATAGCTCTCCTTTGTGGTATTATCATCATACAAATTACATCTTTTATTATTATTATTATTATACTTTAAGTTCTAGGGTACATGTGCATAACGTGCAGGTTTGTTACATATGTATACTTGTGCCATGTTGGTGTGCTGCACCCATCAACCTGTGAGCACCCATCAACTCGTCATTTAAATCAGGTATAACTCCCAGTGCAATCCCTCCCCCCTACCCCTCCCCATGATAGGCCCTGGTGTGTGATGTTCCCCTTCCTGAGTCCAAGTGATCTCATTGTTCGGTTCCCACCTATGAGTGAGAACATGTGGTGTTTGGTTTTCTGTTCCTGTGATAGTTTGCTGAGAATGATGGTTTCCAGCTGCATCCATGTCCCTACAAAGGACACAAACTCATTCTTTTTTAAGGCTGCATAGTATTCCATGGTGTATATGTGCCACATTTTCTTAATCCAGTCTGTCACTGATGGACATTTGGGTTGATTCCAAGTCTTTGCTATTGTGAATAGTGCCACAATAAACATACGTGTGCATGTGTCTTTATAGCAGCATGATTTATAATCCTTTGGGTATATACCCAGTAATGGGATGGCTGGGTCATATGGTACTTCTAGTTCTAGATCCTTGAGGAATTGCCATACTGTTTTCCATAATGGTTGAACTAGTTTACAATCCCACCAACAGTGTAAAAGTGTTCCTATTTCTCCACATCCTCTCCAGCACCTGTTGTTTCCTGCCTTTTTAATGATTGCCATTCTAACTGGTGTGAGATGGTATCTCATTGTGGTTTTGATTTGCATTTTTCTGATGACCAGTGATGCTGAGCATTTTTTCATGTGTCTGTTGGCTGTATGCATGTCTTCTTTTGAGAAATGTCTGTTCATATCCTTTGCCCACTTTTTGATGGGGTTGTTTGTTTTTTTCTTGTAAATTTGTTTGAGTTCTTTGTAGGTTCTGGATATTAGCCCTTTGTCAGATGAGTAGATTGCAAAAATTTTCTCCCATTCTGTAGGTTGCCTGTTCACTCTGATGGTAGTTTCTTTTGCTGTGCAGAAGCTCTTTAGTTTAATGAGATCCCATTTGTCAATTTTGGCTTTTGTTGCTGTTGCTTTTGGTGTTTTAGACATAAAGTCCTTGACCATGCCTATGTCCTGAATGGTATTCCCTAGGTTTTCTTCTAGGGTTTTTATGGTTTTAGGTCTAACATTTAAGTCTCTAATCCATCTTGAATTAATTTTCGTATAAGGCATAAGAAAAGGATCCAGTTTCAGCTTTCTACTTATGGCTAGCCAATTTTCCCAGCACCATTTATTAAATAGGGAATCCTTTCCCCATTTCTTGTTTTTCTCAGGTTTGTCAAAGATCAGATGGCTGTAGATGTGTGGTATTATTTCTGAGGACTCTGTTCTGTTCCATTGGTCTATATCTGTGTTTTGGTACCAGTACCATGCTGTTTTGGTTACTGTAGCCTTGTAGTATAGTTTGAAGTCAGGTAGCGTGATGCCTCCAGCTTTGTTCTTTTGTCTTAGGATTGTCTTGGCAATGCGGGCTGTTTTTTGGTTCTATATGAACTTTAAAGTAGTTTTTTCCAATTCTGTGAAGAAACTCATTGGTAGCTTGATGGGGATGGCATTGAATCTATAAATTACCTTGGGCAGTATGGCCATTTTCACGATGTTGATTCTTCCTATCCATGAGCATGGTATGTTCTTCCATTTGTTTGTGCCCTCTTTTATTTCACTGAGCAGTGGTTTGTAGTTCTCCTTAAAGAGGTCCTTTACATCCCTTGTAAGTTGGATTCCTGGGTGTTTTATTCTCTTTGAAGCAATTGTGAATGGAAGTTCATTCATGATTTGGCTCTCTGTTTGTCTGTTACTGGTGTATAAGAATGCTTGTGATTTTTGCACATTAATTTTGTATCCTGAGACTTTGCTGAAGTTGCTTATCAGCTTAAGGAGATTTTGGGCTGAGACAATGGGGTTTTCTAAATATACAGTCATGTCATCTGCAAACAGGGACAATTTGACTTCTTCTTTTCCTAACTGAATACCCTTTATTTCTTTCTCTTGCCTGATTGCCCTAGCCAGAACTTCCAACACTATGTTGAATAGGAGTGGTGAGAGAGAGGGCATCTCTGTCTTGTGCCAGTTTTCAAAGGGAATGCTTCCAGTTTTTGCCCATTCAGTATGATATTGGCTGTGGGTTTGTCATAAATGGCTCTTATTATTTTGAGATATGTTCCATCAATACGAACTTATTGAGAGTTTTTAGCATGAAGGGCTGTTGAATTTTGTCAAAGGCCTTTTCTGCATCTATTGAGATAATCAAGTGGTTCTTGTCTTTGGTTCTGTTTATATGCTGGATTACGTTTATTGATTTGCGTGTGTTGAACCAGCCTTGCATCGCAGGGATGAAGCCAACTTGATCATGGTGGATAAGCTTTTGATATGCTGCTGGATCCGGTTTGCCAGTATTTTATTGAGGATATTTGCATCGATGTTCATCAGGGATATTGGTCTAAAATTATCTTTTTTTGTTGTGTTTCTGCCAGGCTTTAGTATCAGGATGATGTTGGCCTCATAAAATGAGTTAGGGAGGATTCCCTCTTTTTCTATTGATTGGAATAGTTTCAGAAGGAATGGTACCAGCTCCTCCTTCTACCTCTGGTAGAATTCAGCTGTGAATCCATCTGGTCCTGGACTTTTTTTGGTTGGTAGGCTATTAATTATTGCCTCACTTTCAGAGCCTGCTATTGGTCTATTCAGGGATTCAGCTTCTTCCTGGTTTAGTCTTGGGAGAGTGTAAGTGTCCAGGAAATTATCCATTTCTTCTAGATTTTCTAGTTTATTTGCATAGAGGTGTTTATAGTATTCTCTGATAGTAGTTTGTATTTCTGTTGGGTCGGTGGTGATATCCCCTTTATCATTTTTTATTGCATCTGTTTGATTCTTCTCTCTTTTCTTCTTTATTAGTCTTGCTAGCGGTCTATCAATTTTGTTGATCTTTTCAAAAAACCAACTCCTGGATTCATTGATTTTTTGGAGGTTTTTTTATGTCTCTATCTCCTTCAGTTCTGCTCTGATCTTAGTTATTTCTTGCCTTCTGCTAGCTTTTGAATGTGTTTGCTCTTGCTTCTCTAGTTCTTTTAATTGTGATGTTAGAGTGTCAATTTTAGATCTTTCCTGCTTTCTCTTGTGGGCATTTAGTGCTATAAATTTCCCTCTACACACTGCTCTAAATGTGTCCCAGAGATTCTGGTATGTTGTATCTTTGTTCTCATTGGTTTCAAAGAACATCTTTATTTCTGCCTTCATTTCGTTATGTACCCAGTAGTCATTCAGGAGCAGGTTATTCAGTTTCCATGTAGTTGAGCAGTTTTGATTGAGTTTCTTTTTTTTATTTTTTATTTTATTTTATTTTTTTGAGACGGAGTCTTGCTCTGTCACCCAGGCTGGAGTGCAGTGGCGGGACTGGCCTTGATTGAGTTTCTTAGTCCTGAGATCTAGTTTGATTGCACTGTGGTCTGAGAGACAGTTTGTTATAATTTCTGTTCTTGTACATTTGCTGTGGAGTGCTTTACTTCCAATTATGTGGTCAATTTTGGAATAAGTGTGATGTGGTGCTGAGAAGAATGTATTTTCTGTTGATTTGGGGTGGAGATTTCTGTAGATGTCTATTAGGTCTGCTTGCTGCAGAGATGAGTTCAATTTCTGGATATCCTTGTTAACTTTTTGTTGCTTTGATCTGTCTAATGTTGACAGTGGGGTGTTGAAGTCTCCCATTATTATTGTATGGGAGTCTAAGTCTCTTTGTAAGTCTCTAAGGACTTGCTTTATGAATCTGGGTGCTCCTGTATTGGGTGCATATATATTTTGGATAGTTAGCTCTTCCTTTTGAATTGATCCCTCTACCATTATGTAATGGCCTTCTTTGTCTCTTTTGATCTTTGATGGTTTAAATTCTGTTTTATCAGAGACTAGTATTGCAACCCCTGCTTTTTTTTGTTCTCCTTTTGCTTGGTAGATCTTCCTCCATCCCTTTATTTTGAGCCTATGTATGTCTCTGCATGTGAGATGGGTCTCCTGAATACAGCAAACTGATGAGTCTTGACTCTTGATCCAGTTTGCCAGTCTGTGTCTTTTAATTGGACCATTTAGTCCATTTACATTTAAGGTTAATATTGTTATGTGTGAACTTGATCCTGCCATTATGATATTAACTGGTTATTTTGCTTCTTAGTTGATGCAGTTTATTCCCAGCCTCGATGGTCTTCACATTTTGGCATATTTTTGCAATGGCTGGTACCAGTTGTTCCTTTCCATGTTTAGTGCTTCCTTCAGGGTCTCTTGTAAGGCAGGCCTGGTGGTTACAAAATCTCTAAGCATTTGCTTATCTGTAAAGGATTTTGTTTCTCCTTCACTTATGAAACTTAGTTTGGCTGGATATGAAATTCTGGGTTGAAAATTCTTTTCTTTAAGAATGTTGAATATTGGCCCCCACTCTCTTCTGGCTTGTAGAGTTTCTGCCGAGAGATCTGCTGTTAGTCTGATGGGCTTCCCTTTGTGTGTAACCCGACCTTTCTCTCTTGCTGCCCTTAAGATTTTTTCCTTCATTTCAACTTTGGTGAATCTGGCAATTATGTGTCTTGGAGTTGCTCTTCTTGAGGTGTATCTTTGTGGCGTTCTCTGTATTTCCTGGATTTGAATGTTGGCCTGCCCTACTAGGTTGGGGAAGTTCTCCTGGATGATATCCTGAAGAGTGTTTTCCAACTTGGTTCCATTTTCCCCCTCACTTTCAGGCACCCCAATCAGACGTAGATTTGGTCTTTTTACATAATCCCATACTTCTTGCAGGCTTTGTTCATTTCTTTTTCTTCTTTTTTCTTTAGATTTCTCTTCTCGCTTCATTTCATTCATTTGATCCTCAATCGCAGATACTCTTTCTTCCAGTTGATCGAGTCGGTTACTGAAGCTTGTGCATTTGTCACATATTCCTCGTGTCATGGTTTTCATCTCTGTCAATTCGTTTATGGCCTTCTCTGCATTAATTATTCTAGTTACCAATTCTTCCACTCTTTTTTCAAGATTTTTAGTTTCTTTGCGCTGGGTACGCAATTTCTTCTTTAGCTCTGAGAAGTTTGATGGACTGAAGCCTTCTTCTCTCATCTCGTCAAAGTCATTCTCTGTCCAGCTTTGATCCGTTGCTGGCAATGAGCTGCGCTCCTTTGCAGGGGGAGATGCACTCTTATTTTTTGAATTTCCAGCTTTTCTGCCCTGCTTTTTCCCCATCTTTGTGGTTTTATCTGCCTCTGGTCTTTGATGATGGTGACGTACTGATGGGGTTTTGGTGTGGGTGTCCTTCCTGTTTGTTAGTTTTCCTTCTAACAGTCAGGACCCTCAGCTGTAAGTCTGTTGGAGATTGCTTGAGGTCCACTCTAGACCCTGTTTGCCTGGGTATCAGTAGCAGAGGCTGCAGAAGATAGAATATTTCTGAACAGCGAGTGTACCTGTCTGATTCTTGCTTTGGAAGCTTCCTCTCAGGGGTGTACTCCACTGTGTGAGGTGTGGGGTGTCGGTCTGGCCCTAGTGGGGGATGTCTCCCAGTTAGGCTACTCAGGGGTACCCACTTGAGCAGGCAGTCTGTCCCTTCTCAGATCTCAACCTCCATGTTGGGAGATCCACTGCCCCTTCAAAGCTGTCAGACAGAGTCGTTTGTGTCTGCAGAGGTTTCTGCTGCTTTTGTTGTTTTTGTTTTGTTGTTGTTGTTTAGCTGTGCCCTGTCCCCAGAGGTGGAGGCTACAGAGACAGGCAGGTTTCCTTGAGCTGCTGTGAGCTCCATCCAGTTTGAGCTTCCCAGCGGCTTTGTTTACCTACTTAAGCCTCAGCAATGGCAGGCGCCCCTCCCCCAGCCTCGCTGCTGCCTTGCCATTAGATCGCAGACTGCTGTGCTAGCAATGAGGGAGGCTCCGTGGGCGTGGGACCCTCCCGGCCAGGTGTGGGATATAATCTCCTGGTGTGCCCGTTTGCTAGGACCCTTGGTAAAGCGCAGTATTGGGGTGGGAGTTACCCGATTTTCCAGGTGTTTTGTGTCTCAGTTCCCCTGGCTAGGAAAAGGGATTCCCTTCCCCCTTGCACTTCCCAGGTGAGGTGATGCTTTGCCCTGCTTCAGCTCTCCCTGGTCGGGCTGCAACGCTGACCAGCACCGGTTGTCCGACAGTCCCTAATGAGATGAACCCAGTACCTCAGTTGAAAATGCAGACATCACCTGTCTTCTGTGTCGCGCGGCACTGGGAGCTGGAGACTGGAACTGTTCCTATTCGGCCATCTTGCTCCACCCCACAAATTACATCTTTATACATCATAAGCTCCTCAACACACTTTTATAATTATTGTTTTATGCAGTAATCTTTTAAGCAGTACTCTTTTACCAGTGCATTTTATTTTTTCATGTGAATTCAAGTTACCATCTAGTGTCCTTCTATTTCAGCTTGAAGAACTCCCTTTACTATTTTTTTTCTTTTTGTAGGACATGTCTGCTAATGATGATTCTCTCAGTTTTTGTTGACCTAGGAATGTTTTAATTTCCATTTTGTTTTTGAGGGATATTTTTGGTGTCTATGGTATGATTTTTTTGACTTTTTTTTTCTTTCTACACATTAAATATGCCATCCCACTGTCTTCTGGCTTCCATGGTTTCTAAGAGAAATGAGAAATTTGCTGTTTATCTGCTTGAGAATTCTTCTTATGTGATAAGTTGGTTCTTACTTGCTGTCTTCAGGAATGTCTTTGTCTCTCAACAGTTTAATTATGATATGCTTAGGTACAGGTCTCTTGTACTTCACTGAGCTTCGGCTACATTGGCTGTGTGGATAAATGTTTTTTTCCTAAAATCAAATTTGAGAAGTTTTCAGTCATTTGTCTTCAAATATTCTTTCTGCCATTTCTTTCCTTCTCAGACCCCCATTATGCACATGTTGGTGCAATTGGTGATGTCCCATAAGTCTGAGTTCCTGCTGATTTCCCTTCATTCATTTTTATTTCTGTTCTGCAGACTGGATAACATCTATTGACCTATCTATAAATCCACTTTATTATTATTATTATTCTGCCAGCTCAAATCTGCTGTTGAGCTCCTCTAATGAATATTTTATTTTAGTCATTGTACTTTTTGACTCCAGAATCTCTATTTTGTTCTTTTAAATAATTCCTATTTCTTTATTGACATTCTTTATTTGGTGATACATCATTCTTACATTTTCCTTTAGTTCTTTGAACATATTTGTAATAACTGATTTTAAGACTTTTCATAGTAAGTTCAATGTGTGGACTTTCTTTGGGACAGTTTCTATTGACTACTTTATTTGCTTGAGTATTGGGCATTTTTGTTGCTGTTGTTGTTGTTGTTTTGAGACAGAATCTCACTCTCTCTCCCAGGCTGGAGTGCTGTGGTGCGATCTCGGCTCACTGTAAGCTCCGCCTCCCGTCCTCAAGCGATTCTCCTGTCTCATCCTCCTGAGTAGCTGGGACTACAGTCGTCTGTCACCGTGCCCTGCTAATTTTTTTTGTGTTGTTGTATTTTTAGTAGAGATGAGGTTTCACCGTGTTAGCCATGATGGTCTGGATCTCCTGACCTCGTGATCCCTCCGCCTTAGCCTCCGAAAGTGTTGGGATTACGGCGTGAGCCACCGCACCCGACCTCTTTGTCTTACAGTATTTGTTTGTTTTAGAGATGGTGTCTTGTTGTGTTGCCCAGGCTAGTCTCAAACTCCTGGGCTCAAGGGATCCTCCCTCTCACCTCAGTCTCCCAAGTAGCTGGGACTGCAGGCACACTTCACCATGCCCTGTGTGTGTGTGTGTGTGTGTGTCTGTATTTAACTCAACATTTTAAACAATATAACGTGACAACTCTGGAAAGTAGATCCCACCCATCAGTAGGGTTTGTTATATTTATTATTTGTTATTATAGTTGTTTGTTTAGTGACTTCTCTGAACTAGCTGTGTAAAGTCACTGTTCTTTTTCACATGCAGCCACTGAAGTCTCTGTTTGGTTAGCTTACCATTCAACTAATTATTGGACAGAGATTTCCTTATGTCTTGCATCAATAACTCTTACCACCTTTGTCAAGAGACTCTGTGTATGTGTTAGGAGTGCAACTTTAATGGTCTTGCAAACAGGTTACAACTAAATGTTAGCCTTTATTGTGTGTCTTTGCATAGCCTCAATTTCAGTCAGAGGTGAGTGATTAGGACCTCCTTAGGTTTTGGGTGGCATCTGCACAGCCCTGCATATGTACATGGTCTTCTAAATTCCCAGGAATATGTCAGAATTTTACAAAGCCTCCTCGGGACAGTTTATTCTCCAGTCTATCTTTTTAACTTTTTTGTCAACTTCTTGTTTGCCCTCAACTGTTATAGCAGCCACAGGCACCTGCAATGTGAAAATTGTTGCTCATTATTTTGACCAATGCCCCTGGGCTCTGAGTTAGGTGAAATAAAGGTCAGTTCTGCAAGTGAGGGTCTTCAGAGAACTGCCAGAGAGATCAAAGAGGGGGACAGTTCTCTGGTGATGAGACTTTTGGGTACCTCCAAAAGTATTCCCCCCACCCCCGCCTCCCGGCTCTAGTTACTGCTAGGCTGCTGGTTTTCATGATAACCATGATGGTGAAGCTGTTGGCTTTCAGAGCTATCACAAAAACTGAGGAGACAGAGATCGGAATACAGTAAGTGAAAATGCTATAAATCTTGTCACTCTTACCAAGATTCTGCCATTTTTCTTGAACAAACACTTTTCAAATTGTTACGAGGTTTTGGTTAATTTCCAGAGTTCTGAAAAAGTTGATTGCTGACTCTATTTCCAGTGTTCTTGTTGCTTTTGTAGAGGACTGGATTTGTTTTGTCCATCCGCTTTGTCCCATTATTCTTCCTAGCTTTGTTGCACTGCATACTTAGTATGATATTAATACCTTCTACATCTCCATCTAAATCACAGACACCAGTGTTGCCCAAGAGTGGACCAACAACAGTTTGAGGCATATTCCTCAGACTGAACCAACCCCTCTGGGTCCATGTCAGTTACTGGGTGTCAAGGTTGAAGAATTCAATCAATGAGCATCACATCATTAATCCATATTTCATCATCTTGTCCTAAAGTCTAATATGCAGCCACTGTTAAGTGTTTCGCTTATGTCAAAATGCAGTTTTCCAGTGTTATTACTCTTACTTCTTAATTCCATTATCCTGCTTTATTTTTCTCCCAGCGTTTTTCCCTATTAACATATATCTGGTCACTTTTTGCCTGCTTCACCACTACAATGCATGCTTCTTGAAAGCCAGAAGTTTTGTTTTATTTTGTTTTACTCGGTTGCCAGTGTCTAGATGAACTCCTGGCATGTAGTACCTGGCTCATTAAATTATTTGTGAATGTAATGAATGAATTAATCAACTTAATAACTTTTTAGAAAAAAAGTTATTAGTTTAACATAACTTGTTATTTATAAACAGTCTGTATTGCTTCAGTGGAATCCTCCAAGCCTTTCAAAAAGCAGACAATTCATGTACTTGATACTCCAGGCCAAAATTTCCAGGGAACAATATATTTACTAATCTGAAGTTTAAAACCCCTTTAAAATTTGGCCTATTTTTTGCCTCTCGGTTTTGGCATCTCTCTTATTCCTCACAAATTCCCAAAGATATAGTTAACAGTGAATCTAAGATCACATTAGAAAGTTTTTTTAGTACTTTGGGATTAAAAAGTAGTAAATCAGAACTCTCAAGGACCAAACTAATTTTAAGCAACTACTTTTTCAAAAAAGTACTTTCAAGGAAGAGAGAACAGTAAAAGCATGTACTATAGTGAAACATCAAATTTACATTCATTGTTTTAAATTTATTTATAATTTCAAAAACATTCTCTCTGAATAAGAAGATCTAAGTAAACTAAGAGTTGGATAATTCTTACTTCTCTCTGTTATCAGCGATTGCATCATGTTCACTGAAACCTGGTACTTTTTCATCCTTCTGTGTAGGCATAGATTTAAAAGTCCTGTTTACTACCAGTCACATACTTTACAAGTCTAACTTCACCATGGGCTCCAGGCATTCTGCAAGTGCACTTAGAGGTTACTGCCACTCTCTTGGACTTTGTCTTTGTAAACTCCTGTTTTGCTACATGCTTTTTTAAAGATTGAAGCCTACTGAAGAGCCCTCTGTGCAGCCACATGGGCTTCTTTGGATGCCTCACTTCTCCACTGGGATTATATACAGTTGTTAGGTCTGGATTTGAGATTCCCCCAGTCTCTCCAAGACCTATTCCCCATTACTGTCTCCAGTCATAGGATTAAAATTACATCGTTCACATGATAGCCCTGTAAACACCCAGATTTTTCTCTGTTTCTTAAGTAACACCCAACTTAACAAATCTATAGAGGTATTCCTGCTTTAAAAAACCAAACTGCTGGCTGGGTGCGGTGGCTCATGCCTATAATCTCAGCACCTTGGGAGGCCGAGGTGGGTGGATTATTTGAGGTCAGAAGTTCAAGACCAGCCTGGCCAACATGGTGAAACCTTGTCTCTGCTAAAAATACAAAAATTATCTGGGCGTATTGGCAGGCGCCTGTAACCCCAGCTACTCAGGAGGCTGAGGCAGGAGAATCGATTGAGCCTGGGAGGCAGAGGTTGCAGTGAGCCGAGATCATGCCACTGCACTCCAGCCTGGATGATGGAGTAAGACTCTTTCTCAACAAACAAACAAACAAACAAATAAACAAACACCAAACTGCTTTCACAATGGAACCTATGTTGAAAGCATTAAGAAGAGGAATTTATTGAAAATAACACAGTGAACACGTAAAAATAACGTTACAACCAAGTTTATCCAATAATTATATTAAACATGTTTCAGTTGGGCACAGTGGCTTATGCTTGCATTCCCAGCACTTTGCAGGACTGAGGTGTGCAGATCACTTGAGCTCGGGAGTTCGAGACCAGCCTGGGCAATGTGGTGAAACCCCTTCTCTACAAAAATAAAAAATAAAAAAAATAAAAAAAAATTAGCCAGGTGTGGTGTTGCATAATTGTAGTCTCTGCTACTTGGGAGGCTGAGGTGGGCAGATTGCTTGAGCCCAGGAGGTCAAGGCTGCAGTGAGCCATGAGCGTGCCACTGCACTCCAGCCCGGACAACAGTGAGACCCTGACTCAAAAAAAAATTCTTATTATCATATTAAACATATAGTTCAAGGCAAACTATAATGAAGAGTTGTGATGATCAATTCCTGCTCATCATAGAATCAACCATGGATATTTGATTGAGGCTAAGTGTCACTGCCTCTACCTCACCATTTTTTTTTAACAGTTTTAATTTATTTGACCTTGAGAGAGTTAACTGGGAAGAGCTGAAAAGGAAACCAAGCAGAGTGAGGTCTCAGCTTTCAGGAAAGGTAGGTAGTCATGTGCACACAGCAGGCCATTGCTGCATGCAGAAACTGGGGTCTCCTGCTAACTATAGAGTTTGCTCAAGCAATTATGGAGGCTGAGAAGTTTCATGATCTACTGCCTACACGCTGGAGACCCAGGAGAGCTGATGGTGTAGTTCCAGTTTGAGATGGAAGGCCTGAGAATCAGGAGAACTGATGGTGTAAATTCCAGTCCCAGTGCAGGAGAATACCAATATCTCAGCTTGAAAACAGGCAGAGAGAGTAAATTCTCCTTACTCAGCTTTTTGTTCTATGTAGGCCTCCAATGGATTGGATGAGGCCTACCCACACTGGGGAGAGAAATCTGCTTTACTCAGTCTGCCAACTCAAATGTTAATGTCATCCAGAAACACCCTCATGGACACACCCAGAATCATGTTTATCTGGGCATCCCATGGCCAAGTCAAGTTGACATAAAAATTAAACATTAACAATGAGCAAGGAGCCTAGTGGCTAAAAAATGCAGCTTCAAATTCAATGTGCCCTACTTACTGTGACCTTAGGTAAGTTACTTAACCATTCTAGGCCTCCCTTACCCCCAAGTAAAATGGAAATAATGACAGCTCCTTCCTGAACTTGTTTTTAGAAGCACGTGAGAGAGGGTCAGGTCCAGTGGCTCATGCCTGTAATCCCAGAACTTTGGGATGCCAAGATGGGAGGATCGTTTGATGCTAGGAGTTTGAGACCAGACTGGGCAACATAGTGAGATCCCATCTCTAAAAAAAATAAAAAATAAAAAAAATTAGAATAATATGAGATAATGTCTGTAAAGTGCTTAGCGGAGTGCATGGCCCTAGAACTCACCATTTCCCTCTATCTAGGCATGACGAAAGGAAATTCTCAACCAGGGAGGTTGGCAGTAAGTTTGAAAAATTCTAAGAAATTTCAGAAGATTCTATATGACCTTGATTACTAAAATAATATTTGTTATGGGGGAGGAAAATCAGCAAAGGAGTGGGGAGAGCAACTGAAAGCCTCTTATCTTCCAGCAGACCAGAATAACAGGGAACACTATGTCTGCTTTGAGGCTCCCTGCTGTCAAGGATGCCTGCTTCTGGGATCTGCATAGAAACCTCTTAAAATCTGCTCACAGGCTTCTTAAGTTCCTGCCTCTTGAGCACCTCACATGTCATGCTTCCTGTAGAAATCTCCATTGCACGTGGCTGCTGTGGGAAAGGAGATGAGGGTAATACTAGAGAGAGAGATGAAGCATTGGAAGCTGAGAGACATTCTCACATTCGGAGAGTCATAGAGTTTGAAGCCAGGGCTTTGATGGCAACCAAAATATACTGCTTTCCAGTTGCAATGGAAAAAGGTGACCAGGATGTTATGATGGAGGGCAAGGAGGGTGGGTGAGAAGGTTTAGAAAAATGCCTTCCTGGGCAAACTATCTAGTTGGTTGGATATTTTAAATAGTCAAAATGATTTACTTTTATTAATGCAAAGACAAAACTGAATTATCAACTGAGGGATTTATTTTCATTTGCAGATGTGAATTGGACACAGTATCATGCTACTCGCTGAATTCTGATTTGGAGCATCTACCCAAATCAAATTTGGACCTCATTTGGGTAGATGCCCAAATTAGAATTTAACGAGTGGCATGATACTGGGAGGCAGGAAGTCTCCACATTTAATGCTGAGGAGAGAAAGAAATTTCAGGGTAGGGTAGTATGTCTGGGTTAGACATACTTCTTTTCTCCAGCTCTTTGTTTGAAGTCAATACACATTCTGATTGAGGGCAAAGAGTTTTTCCTCTGAATAAACCATTTTCCCTGAAGAAATTGGCTGAATGGTATAGTACTGGTTGATGAACCAGAAAACCTAGCCTCTGTTCCCTCCAACACCATTTCCCAACTACGTCACCTTGGGCAAGCCACTTAACCTTTCCGAGGATCAACTTCCTAAAGTCAAATGGGATAATAATCCCTCGTCGGTATCCTACAGTTGGCTTTTTTAAAGAAGTGAGACAATAAATGTGAATTGACCTTGAGATCTGTAAAATGTACACAGTATTATTCCTGAACCATGACTGCTTCCCTCGCCGGGTCTAGTGATTTTAAACACATAGTACAAGATCTTCCCATATTGTTGCAATATGGAAGGAAACAGCTGCTAGTCAAAGCCAATTTTAGAAACCTGCATTTTTGCAAAAGGAAGAGTCAACTTTCATCATAACAATGTTGCTGGCACAGGATGGTTACTGCCGGAAAACAATGTAGAGATGGTCCAGCAGGTGTCAGCAGAGAACCAACTTTCAGTACTAGGTGGGCTCCTCCAGGGAGGGAGATGCCTGGGTGTAGTGGGCTGGGACAGGGCTAGGGGGAGTCCGTCATTAAATCCAGGGCTGTCCCAGTTATGGTGGGTGCTGGTGGGCAGATTAGGACCACTGAGATGGGGACAACAACCATTTGGCTTTATCTGCAAAATCCCTCTCATTGACTCCAGGATTCTTTCCCTTCGGAAGATCCCTTCCCATGACTGCTTTTTAGTCTGGGCCTGAGTCCGTCTTCTGGCCTTAGAACCTGTGCTCTAACTTGAAAACCTGTCTCAAAGGGAAGAAGGTTTATTTGTTTGTTTAGAGAAATACTGCTTTGGGAATGCCTTTCATCCCTCCCTGTTTTGGATATATGATTTTCACCTACTCTTCCTTCTCCTACCTTAACAACCAGCCATTCAGATTCAATAATTCAGGCAACAAATCCAAGATGAGTGGCTAATGTGTTGGGAGTGGGAGAGCACCATTTACAGCTACTAAACAGAAGCCTGTGCAAAGAAGTATGTAAGCTCATATATGCTACAGATAGGCTCTCATATTTTACTCTTATGATTTCATTGCAAACGTATATGAGTCTGTTATAATGTGCCATGCTGAAATGGGTTCTGCCGTAGGTTTTTATGAGATTCGGGGTCTTTCTTGGCTGGATGTAGAGAGGATGACTTGGAGAGGCAGAGAAGCGCTCTTTGAAACAGGAACAAATCCCAAACTGCCTGCCTTCCCTTCCCCACCCCCCACCGTTTCTAAGATTCCCAGAGAATATGTGTGTGTGTGTGTGTGTGTGTGTGTGTGTGTGTGTGTGTGAGAGAGAGAGAGAGAGAGAGGTACATATATGTAAAGTGGTATATCTTAGTAGTGAGGGAAGGGAAATATCTCACATATTTCCTATGTGAGATATTGCCCTATGAGGGGAAAGGGCAAATGGAATCAGAGCCAAAAGGCTGTCTGAAACTTTAGAGCAAGACCTATGGCTAAAGTTCAAGGGCAGGGCCACAGCCAAATAGAGAGCTGGCCACCTGCAAATCTGCCACATCTGGGAAATGGAGAAAAGGAAAAAGAATAAATCAAATAGCTATGGATGTTTGTAGCTCTATTGCATTATTTGCTTTTCCCACCCCATAGAAAAGTCCAACTTTTCTCAAAACTCAGAAATTCTGGAATAACTCTAAGATCTCCAAGAAAAGAGAGTTGTGTCCCACTTAGAATAGGCCAAAGTATGTGTGTGTGGGTAGGGGATATGTCTGTGGGGGGTCATTAGGGTCCTAATCTCTAGTGTCTGACACCCACAAAGAACAGAACTCCCATATCCACCACTAAGTATGACTGCTGGGCCCAGTGATCCATAAATCTCCAGCTGGCAAGAAGACAGGCACAGTATACACAGATTCCTACATTGCTGTAAATTTCTTGAATTCTCAAGTAGCTGGATAAGCTGTGTTTCTTTTTCTTTCTGATTGTAAATATTTAATTATTTCCATCTCTTTTCTTGAAGCCAGTAGGTACCATGTTTGCAAGAATATTTGAAATTCAGAGGAGAGGGGTTCCCAAGTCCACAGAGCGTCTGCCTTGCACATTATTTTGCTCAGAATGTACAAGAAAAGCAAAATAGATAGCAGATATAGCCAGTTCAAGCCCTTGCAGAGTTATGGTCCTGTAATATACAAGGCCCAGCATTCATTATAATTGACCTATGCTCAGTGTGGATCTGTGACTCTGGTTTTGGGACAAAAATCTGCACTGATAATTTAAATATGGAAGCTCCAAAGACAGGGAGAACCAAAGGATGGTGAAACGCATCTCTTGCCTCAGTCATTGCATAAACCCCTGATTCAGGTCCCTTTTAAACCCTAAATACCCATAAGCTATATTGTTAAATTATAAAAAGAACCTTCTCTGATCTTATCCATTCCCAGTATGGTGAAATCGTCTTTGGCTATGTCTAACTAGGAAAAGTGAAGTGATGAGTTGAAAGCATTAAAGACAGCAGTCAGAATGATCAGAAACCCCAGCCAATGCGACATTTTCCCAAAAAATGAAGCCACAGTTAGGGTCTCCGCTGCGTAGACCAAGCTCAAGTTAATTCGGTTTAGCCAGGCGCTTTTCTTTCCTGTTAGATCCTCAACCCCCATGGCTACCAGGCCCTGGGGAGCCCTCGCCTCTGCCCTCAGGACCTCCCTGCCCGGCTCAATAGCTCTGGGCCAGTTCATTTCGCCACAGCCCGGAGCCGCTCGGAAAGCAAAGATTAAAGGGGAAAGTCGCAGCTGTATATTTATATTTTCATTGCTAGAAGGGAATTGATTTCCGTGCATTTATTTTGGTAGTTGTAATACACAAGGGCGGATTTGCGTCACCCGAGCAACTTGCCGGTGGAGATAAAGTTGCACAAATATTGAAAGGGGAAGTGCTAGGAGTCATTATAGAGTTTTTCTCCGGAAGAAATAAGGATTTCTGCAGTATCCTAAAATACTAAGGCCGCTTCTATTTTGAGACCAATCTCGCAGGCACATCCGCTCATTTAGTCCGAGTTTGAGCCCATCAAAAAACAGGAGATGACCTGAACTCCGGCGAGCCCAGGGTTTCCTGCTGCTTTCTTGGTTCTGAAGAGTGGGGAGTAAGGAGGGCGGGAGTCTGCGGGCTCAGAACTCGGCGAGGGGCCTGCAGGGGCCAGGCTTGGGCCTGGGGAAGCGGTAGAGAGGGCGGCGGGGGTCGCTCCAAAGACTTGCTTTTCGCGTTTGCCTCCGGGAGCTGGGAGTAAGGCCTTGGATGGCGCCGATGCGATTGCAAGGAAGCCGAGGCCTGGGAGAGCAAGGGGCGCGCGGGCGAAGTTGCAACTTGCAATCCAGCCACTGGCCTGGCGGAGAAAGGGAGGCTCGCGGCGCAGCAAGGAGTCGGCGGGCCTCGGGGCCTTGCTTTTGCCACATCTGCCCGGCGCTCCGGGCCTTGAATCTCGGCAGATGCGAGTTGTGGGCACCTCAGGGAACCCGCGAGGGCCCGCATCCCCCCGGGTCTGCATCCCGTACCCAACCCGGAGCGTCGCAAACCTTGGAAAGGATGAATGCGGATAGGGGAGTCTTATTTCTTAAGAGAGAGGGTGAGGGCGCGCGGCGCTGCCTCGGTAAGGAGTAAATGCACCTCTTTCACAACCGTGAGTTTGGGCTTAGGCCGAGGTCTAAATGTTTGCAGTCAAATTAGAATCACAATCAAACTGGAAGTGGCACTAGAAAGGAGAGGGCTCACGGCCTCCGCTACGCACACTCACACCGAAGGCTCACCAGAACCCTCAGCCAGCGCCTCAATTGCCCATGTTGTACTTGTCGCTCCTTTGCCTTCAGCTTGACACCGAAAGACTGGTCTTATTACGTCTGTCGCCCCAGGTATCCTTACCCTCAGCCAAACACACCCATCTGTCTCTGGAAATAGCACCTCTCTCCTGGCTGCGTGGAGCAGGGGAAGAAAACCTTGCAATAAAAGAGAGACGGAGAGCGGGAGAGCTGGAGGGCGGGAGGAGGGGGAGAGAGGGAGAGGGAGAGATCTTAGTGCTGGCTGATCGGAAGTGATTGAAATTTTCCAGGAGAAAGTCAAAAGCTTAAAAGGATAGCATTTGCATCAAGGGGCTAGAGAAGCCACCAGAAATTAATTTTGTAAGTCCAAACCCTGAACTTGAGATAGGCATGGCAAGTTCACTTGCCTTTCTGAGTTTATTTGGTGAGGAGCCTTCGTGCTGAAGGGAAATAAAAATGCCACAGAATCTCTGTTAGGAGATGCTTATTAGGGCAATCGAAAACAAAAGATTTCGTGGTTTCATTATTCGTATTATTTTATTTTCTTCCTGAAAATGTGCAAAAACAGCTTATCTGGGTGGCCTGTGGTTTGTTTGGGAGAGGGGTGGGGAAATCCATTCTGACTATAATTTAAAAGAGAACAAATTCTTAAAATAGAGATGTTGATGTTGCACAAAACCCCCACTACCACCACCCTGCGTTCTAAAGACCGAAGGCACGAATGGAAGACGTTGACCACCACTGCAGCTCCTCCTGCGACCAGGCCCAAGGGGTTCCTGGGGAAGCTGTCACAGAATTGAAAGCAATATTGAACCCCACGGAAATCTGCTCTTGTGGGCACTTGCAAAACAACGAACCCCACGTGATCCGGAGATGTGGTGGAGGAGGGAGGCTGACATTTCCTACAACCTCCTGCAAAGGAGGGACGCGCGTGCCGCTCCCGGGTTTCTGGAGGCAGCCTGTTTTGTAGCCTCTGAGGCTCCGGGAAAAGGTTTGGCTGCGTCTAAGGGAGACGTTTGGAGCCATCCGTCTTATTTTGTTTGAAAAGTCACTCGTTCAAGTTGTCACTGTGTGACAGCTCAGAATAAAACTAATTTGCGGTCACCCCTCCTTCTCGCTTCCCCGAGGATCTCCAGGGAGGCACAGGGCGGACGTGGTGCTGAGTTGGGCTGGGACTCAGGGTGGCAACATTTGGGCAAGGGTCCAAGAAAGATGAGGGGCTTTGCCGAGGACACGGACTCCTGGAATAAAAGCAGAATGAGGTCAAGAGAAGGGAAGCAAAGGGTCCAAACCGCTCTCTGCTCTCCACCGGGAGGCGGGCTTTGCATAGCCCTAAAGAGTGAGATAACCGTCCCTTCCCCACTCCCCCAACTCGCCCCGGGTGACAAGCGCTTCAGGAAAGCTCCTGTGACCAATCCTCCTTGCCCCGTGGCAGTTCGGAGCTGCAGAAGTTAGAAGAGAGTTAGAGCCCTCCGGAGCGGCTGCCTGGCCCCTACGCAGAGTAGCAAGACTCACTGCGATGTGCGTTACTAAGCCCACGCGGCCGCAGCAAACACTTTGGCGTGGCCGGGGCGGGGCTCGGGCCCGGCCACGCCCCCTCATTCCTAATTCCCCTCCACTCCCCGCTCCCATTGGTCATGAGGATGACCAATGAGCGCTCGGATCGAGGTCCTACCCCGGGCCTGACTCGAAAGCTCCTGCCAAAACTTTGGGAGTTTTTAGAGACGAGTTTTTTTTTTTTTCCTATTACTTTTTTTTCCCCCTAACTAACGGATTATTATTGTTGTTGTTTTAAATTTAGCTCTTAGGGCTTAGCTGTTTGGGTTTTCTTGCGGTGTCCGGCTCCCGTCTCCCTGGCTCCCCTGCCCGCCCCGCGGCCCCAGCGCCCCTCATTCGCCTGCAGCCCGCGAGGAGTGCGGGCGCCGCGCCGCCTTTAAAGCGAGGCCAGGGAGCGAGGCGGTGACCGGCCGAGATCCGGCCCTCGCCTCCTCCCTCGGTGGCGCTAGGGCTCCCGGCCTCTCTTCTTCAGTGCGGGCGGAGAAGCGAAAGCGGATCGTCCTCGGCTGCGGCCGCCCTCTCCGGGACTCGCGTGCCGCTCCCCGCGCGTCCACCCACCCGGTCCGGTTGGACTGCGGCAGCCGCGCGGCTCACCCCGGCAGGATGTTCGCAGCCGGGCTGGCTCCCTTCTACGCCTCCAACTTCAGCCTCTGGTCGGCCGCTTACTGCTCCTCGACCGGCCCAGGCGGCTGCTCCTTCCCCTTGGACCCCGCCGCCGTCAAGAAGCCCTCCTTCTGCATCGCAGACATTCTGCATGCCGGCGTGGGGGACCTGGGGGCGGCCCCAGAGGGCCTGGCAGGGGCCTCGGCCGCCGCCCTCACCGCGCACTTGGGCTCGGTTCACCCGCACGCCTCTTTCCAAGCGGCGGCCAGATCCCCGCTTCGACCCACCCCAGTGGTGGCGCCCTCCGAAGTCCCGGCTGGCTTCCCGCAGCGGCTGTCTCCTCTCTCAGCCGCCTACCACCACCATCACCCGCAGCAACAACAACATCAACAGCAACAGCCGCAGCAGCAACAGCAGCCGCAGCAACAGCCTCCGCCTCCGCCTCGGGCTGGCGCCCTGCAGCCCCCGGCCTCTGGGACGCGAGTGGTCCCAAACCCCCACCACAGTGGCTCGGCCCCGGCCCCCTCCAGCAAAGACCTCAAATTTGGAATTGACCGCATTTTATCTGCAGAATTTGACCCAAAAGTCAAAGAAGGCAACACGCTGAGAGGTAGGTCTTGGACTGGAGGCTGCAGGCCTCTGACCACTGACCCACTCCCGGGACCCCGGGCTGGCTTGGGGTGCCTTTGAGTGTTTTTACAATTAAGGACAACTCGGTAAAATGGGAGAGAAGAAAACGAATTGTAAGAAAACTACAAAACATTAGGTATAAAACTCACCTGTTCTATGTAAAACAAACAAAAAAATTATTCCAGGGATTCTTTAAAAACACGTCTTAGAAACAATATTTATAAAAATGGTTGGTGTAATTATCTGCTAAAATGACTTTGATCTCTTTAATAACGTATCTAGAGACAGAATGATATTTTCTGACAACTAAAGCATTTTTGGGAAACACTTTCGCATTTATCTGATTTCTGGTAAAAAATTCACCCAGGAAATGTAAATAATAAACAAAACCGCCTAGATGAGCGGGCAGAATGGGGCCTCCTTGGGGCGGAGGTTTTGGGTTTGTGGGATTCTTGGAAGGCACGTGAAAGTAAGGCCGTAAGCCGATTTATGTAAAGCCTTTACTTACTATATGCGTGCATGTGGACGTGAGGGACACACAGGAACTTTTCGTGCGTCGCTCCTTGGCAACTGTTGGGAGAGAGAGGTTTCAGCGCCGAGACGAGTTCTCTCGTGACTTCGCTCAATAAAAGTGAATCCAGGGCAAGGGGAAGGGGAGGAACAAATCAGCGGAGAGTGTGAGTGTGCCCGAGATGTAACCTGCTATCCTTTTCCCTTGTCCCCAGATCTCACGTCCCTGCTAACCGGTGGGCGGCCCGCGGGGGTGCACCTCTCAGGCCTACAGCCCTCCGCCGGCCAGTTCTTCGCATCTCTAGATCCCATTAACGAGGCTTCTGCCATCCTGAGTCCCTTAAGCTCAAACCCAAGAAATTCAGTTCAGCATCAGTTTCAAGACACGTTTCCAGGTACCGAAAAACTCCAGAGTACTGCCTAACCGGCAAGCCGACTGACAGTCAGAAATCTCAGGACTGACGCCTCCAGGGCGGCTGCGGTGTCGCAATCTCACAGTTGGGGCGGGAGGCTACGGAGTCAGGAGAGAGAAACCGAAAGATTTATCAGCGAGCTAGCGCTCTCTTTGGAAGGTTCCCCTTGAAAAGGGGTAGGGGCGCCTGGAGAGCCCAGAAAGTGTGCGCGTGGACGGTGGGGTGGGGGGCTTTCTCAAAGTCTTTCGCCCTAGAGGCTTGAAAAATGCAGCATCGATGTTACTTATTAACATACACACATTTTGGGATTACCTCAAACACTTGTGCTTGGCAAGCTTACGTCTGGGTGCCTGGGCACATGCGGGAATAACACACACACACACACACACACACACACACACACACACACACACACAAACAAACAAGAGATTCGGGGCTGTCATTACTCAGGCCCGAGGGACATTTTTGTCTACTCTTCGTAGGCCTGATGGCCACGCATGAGGTTTATGTTTTTCCCTTGGAATTAAAGGTCAAGCCTCCAGGCTTCTCTACTCCACGCTTGCTTTAGGTCTTCTGACTGTCATATAAAATTCTTCCTTAGAGGGGCCATTCGGTGTATGCGCGAAGGGCTTTCTGAATGAGGGTGGAATCGACAGTTAACAGGAAACGGTTTCAAGCCTAACGGGGACCCCCACACCGGCAGGCCAAGTACTGGGCACTGAACAGCCCTCTTGTCTTTCTTCCCTCTGGCTCCCGCTCTGCGGCAGGTCCCTACGCTGTGCTCACGAAGGACACCATGCCGCAGACGTACAAAAGGAAGCGCTCATGGTCTCGCGCTGTGTTCTCCAACCTGCAGAGGAAAGGCCTGGAGAAAAGGTTTGAGATTCAGAAGTACGTGACCAAGCCGGACCGAAAGCAGCTGGCGGCGATGCTGGGCCTCACGGACGCACAGGTAAGGCAGTTCCGGCTCCAGCGCACAGCGCCCTCGGGCGGGCAACAGCGCACGGCCTAGTCCGATAGGCTCCCTCCACCCCGGCCGACTGGCCTCCTACGGTGGAAACGCAAGATGTTGACTTTCAAGAGGCTTTGTGGACTACGCAGCTTGAGGCAGGAGAAGAGGAGGGTGGAGATGGGGTGAGGGAGAAGGACCGAGAGAAGAGCTCATCCCCAAGATGTGTGTCAACAAGCACTGCATGTTTATTTTGGCCAGCAGGCTAAAGAACCACAGAGAAAGCAAAAGAGCCGCTGGAAATAACATTGATGTACTCAACTGTAGTGCAATTCGCTGTAGGAGGCAGTTTATTTCAGAAAAGATAAAAACCCAAAGGCAAGAGATTGTTGTTGGTTTTTTTCCCTCTCACCCTCCCTCTTTCCTCCTCCTCCTTCTGCTTCTGCTGGATTGTGAAATCCCCAGTTGTGAGGAAGTGAAAATATAATTTCAAACGGAATTAGTTAGCTCCAGGAGGGCAAGGAGTCCGCTTGGAGAGGCCACATATTCCAAGGCTTAGGCTCTGAAGAAAATCTGAAGGAATGGGAGAGGTGAGGGAAAGAAAGAAAAATGATTTTCTTGGAATACCCAAGAGCATTTCAGCAGGTTCTGCCTATCTGATTTTTTTCAAGACAATAGTAAATGTATTGTGCCGTAATTAAATATTTTTTCTTATATTTAAGAACTGGACTTTCCCCCCACCTCCCGAGTTTTGACTGTGGAAGAGTCACTCTTGTGCACCCCGTAGCACTGGCTCTAGCTCTGGGGTGCTGATTGTCCCCAGCAGGGCAGAAGCCAGAGGCAGGCTTCTTTTCCTTAGCTCCTTGGTCCCCCCAACTACTGTCTCTGTTTCTTTCTGTCCTCCATTACACAACTCTCCTCCCCAGTACACACACACACACACACACACACACACACACACACACACACTGGAGGAGCCCAGCCGTTTTCCACCAGCTGTGGATGTTATTTTTAAAAAGGAAGCTGGAACTTGTGTGAACGCACTGGGTCCCCCAGGGGATCGTATATGTCTATATAGATTCTCTGCCCCATCTCTATGCCCTTCCTTCACTTTGCACACATTTAATTCCAGTGTTTTCTGAGCCCCCAGGAGAATTTGTTTAGCCTTAACAAGGGCAGGGTCCTTATCAGCTCTTGCGAACAAACACACCAAAGAAATGCTGTCTTACTGAAAGCCCAACAGTGCCCCCACCCTACTGTGATTAACAGTTTAAAACCCCTTTTCCCTTTCTGCTCCTCATGTTTCCTTTCTTTAAAAAAGTGTTGCTTTTGTAGGGACTGGCTTTGGGTAATGGCAGTAGAAGAGAGGGCCAATTTAGAGCAGGAATTCTTAACACTGGCTCACCAAACCCTTGACATTGTAAGCAATATCTTGGGTACATGTGTATTTTTCTGGGCTAGGAGTCCATAACTTTAATCAGATTCTCATGGGGGTCCAGAAAAAAAAAATGCATGGATTTAGAGTAGAGAGAGAGTATGTTGGGGGTCGGGTGCACGAATCTGCCTTTCCAATAGTCGCCCAGGTCATTTTAATCCGGGGCCTGAGGGTTGCATTTTGAAAACGGTCTCAGTGGGCTCCCTAGACCAGGATTCCTGGCTGCCCCTTGGCTCCTGCGCCTACCACAGTGCCTGGTCCTTGGTAGAGTCTCCAGGTAAGCGTTGCTTTCTCACTCAGGGAGGTGGCTTGCGGGTGCACGCGAGTCGGATAGAAGCAAACCTGGGTCTCATTTCAGTGTCTCTTCTTGTCTCCCCGTGTGGCCCGGCGCAGGTGAAGGTGTGGTTCCAGAACCGGCGGATGAAGTGGCGGCATTCCAAGGAGGCCCAGGCCCAAAAAGACAAGGACAAGGAGGCTGGCGAGAAACCGTCAGGTGGAGGCCCGGCTGCGGATGGCGAGCAGGACGAGAGGAGCCCCAGCCGCTCCGAAGGCGAGGCTGAGAGCGAGAGCAGCGACTCCGAGTCACTGGACATGGCCCCCAGCGACACGGAGCGGACTGAGGGGACTGAGCGTTCTCTGCACCAAACAACAGTTATTAAGGCCCCGGTCACTGGCGCTCTCATCAGCGCCAGCAGTGCTGGGAGTGGTGGGAGCAGCGGCGGCGGCGGCGGCGGCAGTAGTTTCAGCTTCAGCAGCGCCAGCAGTCTTAGTAGCAGCAGCACCAGTGCGGGTTGCGCCAGCAGCCTCGGCGGCGGCGGCGCCTCGGAGCTTCTCCCTGTGCCACAGCCCACAGCCAGCAGCGCTCCCAAAAGCCCCGAGCCACCCAAAGGCGCGCTTGGCGGCGTATAGACTGTACGAGGGCGGAGGGGATCCGGGCCTTGCGTGCAGCCTCCCAGCCATGGCCTGGGTTTTGTGCTTACTGTATGTTGGCGACTTGGCAGGACAGGAGACGCAGCGTGGAGCCTACCTCCCGACATTCACGCTTCGGCCAACGCTGCTCCGGCTGGCTGCAGCGGACACTGCCCAGAGCAGAGGGGAGTCTCAGTGTCCTGCTAACCAGCCGAACACTTCCCTCCGGAAGCAAGCTGGTTCGACTGTGAAGTGTTTGACTAAACTGTTTCTCTGACTCGCCCCAGGGGTCGTAGCCCAAAGGCATTTAGGACGCCTTAAATTTGTAAATAAAATGTTTACTACGGTTTGTAAAGGCAGCTTGACTTTGCTGGGGGTTGTTAAGGCCAGAAATCTACAACCGGACCTTAGTCCCCGGGGCACTACAGAATGCAGCAGCTGAAGGTGGGAGGCTGGAGGTTCAGGGGAAGTGGCTCAGCCTCAGAGCCATCTTGCTACAGACATCAGAGATGGGCGTCTGGGCTTAGAGGCTTCTAATTAAGAGATTTCCAGTGCCAACTGCCAGTGAAAGCACCCTCTGAGACCCTGAGTAGCCTGAGAGTGGAGCAGGCCTTAGAAACTGTTAGACCAGTGCAACAGATGGTTTCCCTATCCAGAGTATGGACTAAATGAGTTCCTAGAGTACAAAGAGTTGGAATGGAGAAGGCAGTAGTGCCAGGCGGGGTCAATCTAGGCACAGCTGTACTCAGTAGGTGGACGTGAAGCACGGGTCCAGAGCCCTGCACAAACGTTCCCTTGCTCTGGGATGGGGTAGAGGACAGGTTTGTAATGTTGCTGAGGAAGGGACAGACATTCCACAGTGGTTCGGGCTGGAAGCTTGGATCTTAGAATGCCAGGGCCCTGGTTGTAAAGATGCCATACAAAGGGGTCACTTCTTCAAGGTTAAGCAGAGGCACAGCCCAGATCAGAGCTTGGACTTCCTGGCCTACATGTGGCCACGGAAGGAACTATGAAATTGCATCCCCCATTCCCTCATCCACACAAAAATTTTCCGTTGCAATTTGGCCACTGGAGGCGCCTAGATGAGCTCTTTCTTCCCAAAGCCGCTGAGAGTCTTGAGGCAGTTTCCCTATCCCACTGCAGCTGGAAAATACATAGTAAACCTTGACACTGCTACTAGGACGGGCAATTCAAAGGTTTTTTGTTTGTTTGTTTCTTTTAAAGCTGAAGAGTTAAACCTCTCTCCAAGACCTGTGCTCCCGCTGTGAAATGTCTGCGGTTGCTAAAAGCTGTTTGGGGAGATTTTATAGCAAATAGATTTCCTTGGGAAATCCTGATCAGTCTCAGTGCCAATCTCTTTGGCACTGAGCATGTGAAGGACACAAGGTCTCTTGCAGACCCAGCATCCAAGTGGGGTGGCCAATTCTCAGAATGAGTTGAGGAGAGGTGCTGAAATCAGAGAGCCTAGGACACACCTCAGTCCCCTGGCCAGAGTGGGAAAGTCCTCAATGGTCCTCAGTCTTGTTATCTCCTCCACTTTTAGGCATTCCCCTGGAGCTCATTCCAGGATCTCTGTTCTAGACTTTTCCATCCAGGGGTGAAGTAGAGGCAGCAGATTGAGGCTTCTTTCACTTGCATAGCCAGATACAAGATACAGATAGCAAGTCCCAAAGCCAACACATGGATGCAAAGATGATCATTTACTGACCCAGCCAACCTCCTAAATCCCCAAATCGAGATGATTCAAGAGCAGTGAGAATGGAGTGGGGGCAGAGTGATCAGAGTTGTACAATTTAGTCAAGAGAAAAGAAAGAGCATACCACAAGGGACCCCATCTTCAATAGTAACATGAACTAGCTGTTATCCCTAATTGTGCCACAAGAGTTTCCAGGCCAGGGCAGCCACCCCACCTGCCCTGGCTGCGGGCCAGGGCTGGGATAGCTTCTTCAAACCTTCCACAGACTCGGCTACCAAACTTCAGGATTCCCTCTGTACCTCAGTTTTGCCTACATTACCGATACCCATTTCCCCTGACCCCAAGTATTGAAATTCTGGGACCAGGATATCCCAAGCATATCGAATTTTGAGGCACTTCAGTCTAGCTCTGGCGTTAAGGAGAATAACGCGCCGACACACACTTAGCTGAGGAACGGAGCCTAGGGAAGAATGGTGGGGAGTGTGCTTTATACAAACCGCACCTATCCCTGCTCCTCACCAGGCCAAACCCAGACCATTAGTCCTCACCCGGGCCCCGGGGCTTTGAAAGTGAAGAAAATCATCATCCGGGGATGTCATGATATGATTTCTGGTAGAATTCCGCCTTATTTAGGCCAACTTTCGTCAGGCCAGGGGGCACGGCGGAGTTGGGGGTCCCGGAAACGAAGTGAGCCGGGTGGCAAGCACCTGAGGGCGGGAGTCTGAAGGACGAATGCCCCCCTAGTGCTCGCAGGAGGCGCCCCTGCCTCCGCCACCCCCACCCCCACCCCCAGTTCCTGGACAGTTATCACGTGACGTTCTTGTGGGGCTTTACCCTAACCGTGGAGTTCTTCCACGTTTCATCAGAAACGGAATATCACAAGCACCGGAGAAGTTACAGTTCATTTGGAAGAAGGGTAACCACAGGTGGCCGGGAGGAAAGGCTAAAATTTGGCCGGATAGGCCCATCCCGGGACTGCTCGCTCGACCCCGGGTACTGGGGTCTTCTTGGCAGACCAAAATGCTAGCAAGGGCGGCCAGGCAGCTAGAAATTCTTCAGCCAAGACAGAGTTTTCAGACCCGGAAGAGAAGGCCCAGCGCGGACCGTGCGGGGAGCCAGAACCGCGCAGAGTTGAGGCTTGGAGAAAGAGAGAGCGCGTGGGCCCCAGAGCAGAGCAGAACAGAGCCGCGGCCCCCGCCCCTCCTGCACACAACCCGAGACTCCAGCCAGCAATTGCTCTTTGCTCTGAGCAAAGCTTTGCCTAGACTACCGAAGTCCCCGCGGCGCGGAGCCCTCCGAAAAAGGCTACCAAGGTGCACAGAGGTTCGCGGAGGGATGGTGACCACGGTGCGTTTCCCTTCAGGGCGGGGCTGGGGACTCAATACCCTTCCCCCATCCCCTCCAACGTGGACGCACACAGACCTGCAGACTCTCATAGACACTGGAGAGACAGGCAATCTACTGGCTATTTCAGCACTTTTGTGGGTAAAACCACGCGAATAAATTTCCCCGTTCTCCTCCATATGGCAAAGCAGAGAGGAGCCTCTGCCGCCTTATTCAGCCTGTGTGGGTGGGTAGGGCGCTGGTTTCCACAGAGAAGTTCCCTAGCGCCAAGTTCCGCGGACTAAACCCCTGAACGCTGGCGCCGCGTTTCTCTCCCGTTTGCCCGTTTCAGTGGGCTGAAACCTCCATGCGAGCATTGTGTCTCCCTCGCCTTCCTGTGCCCACAAAGGCCAAAGTCGTCAGCCCCCGGGGCAGGTCCAGGCGCGGTCCTGCTTGCAAAGGAGGCTCAGGTCATTATACCAGCCAAGGAGATTTCCCGCTTCTCTCCCTCTACTCTACAAGACCCTGCAGAGTCGTGTGGATTGTAGGCGAGCTCAGACTGCTTGCCACAAATCCCTCTGACATCCTTTGCACCTCAGAGGCAATCGTAAAGGAATCCCAGTCACTCTGGAATCTTTTTTCTGGCTGCCCTCTCTACCCAGGATCTGGAGTTTGACGTTGGCAGGGTTTGAACTAGGTCATGGCCAGAGCAGGGCAGGGCAGTAAGAGCGCCCAGGCTTCTTTTCAAGGTGTCAGAGGCTGAAGAAACAGGAGAGTGAAACCTGGGTTCTCCTGTCTAGGAAGGCAATTGCCAACGAAAGCTTTGGAATCGGGGGAGGGGTGTGGTAGAAACCAGGGCTTGCAGCAGTGGATTTTCTGCGGGCACCTTGACTTGACTTGATCTGTTGAGCTTTAACCTGTCGAGCTTTAATCTGTTTCCGCAGATCTGAACCCACCTCTCCTCAAGCCCATGCCTACCTAAGACTCTCAGTGGGCTGGATGGAGCAAGAAATGGGGGAAGAGAAGCTAGAGGCTGAGGTTGATGCACTCTCCCATTGTTTTTAGGCATCCTAGTCCCCTCTCCAGCTTCTTCCTCCCTTAAGAAGAAAAAGTAGGCAAGCTCAGCCCTCTCCCACGTGATGTAGTGACACTGTTTTAAAGATGACCAAGAGGACCCTAAACATGCTGGGACATCACATTCCACTTCTTCAGCCTTGTGGGGTGGAAAGGATTGATTGCACACTCCAAAGTGTTTGTGAAGATGTGAGTTTTAAGGAGGACTTTAACTGCAGGTGTTTGGGCTAGGGAAGATTTTTTAAAATCCAAAATTTTGGTTTAACTCATGCACTCATCTAGCTCACAGCCTCCATTTTTGAGGTCATGATGAGGTTGGCTGGCATCCCAAAGACAAACTAGTTGGCTTTCTCTGAAGCTTCCCTTCACACACTGTGATATTACAACCCACAGTGCCTACCCCCTGCCGC
The DNA here is from genome assembly GCF_024542745.1 of Macaca thibetana thibetana. Classification (NCBI taxonomy): domain Eukaryota; kingdom Metazoa; phylum Chordata; class Mammalia; order Primates; family Cercopithecidae; genus Macaca; species Macaca thibetana. The sequence continues at coordinate 142,140,683 of NC_065578.1, read as the reverse complement.
AGCCACTCTTGGGGAATCCAGACTGCTTACACAGGGCGGGGAGCACTTTCTAAGATTCCCTTCAACTCAGGTTCTAACAGAGCAGCAGCCTCTGCCAGGATCCCTGGGCCCTGCGGACAGGTGAGGTCAGAGAACCTTTGGTCCTTTAATCCCGTCCCTGTCCCTGCCCCCTGTCATTTTAGAAATCAGGAATAGAAGTCCCCACAGTTGTGGTTGTTCCCGACTCCCTCGCTTTTGGGGTGAAGTAACGGAGGCTGAGAGATTTAAGAATACTTGCCCAAGGTGCCCTGGAGAGTGAGTGCCAGGACCAGGATGGGCCTCGGGTCAGGGCCTCCTACAGTACACAGGAACATGAAAGCTGGCGCCAGACACACCTGAGCAACCAGATTCGGACTAGGATGCCCGAAAACGATGGGTTTTTAAAAAGATCGTGAGATTCAACCACTGCCTGTGATGTTGGGCTCCCATTAGCTCCTTCTCTTCCCCTTGGTGGTTCCTGAGGGGTGTTCCTCTGGGAGTTGCAGGTCTGGGACTCCTTTGGGTTGATACCCTGCCTTCCACTCTGCACTGACCTAATAGCAGAATTAGCTTTGCTAACAGTGTGTAGGATCCCAGTCACACTGTGCTCGCAAAAGGAAGAGACATCCCCGGTGCTTTTTGACTTCCACTGATCATTGCTGACACTTAGAATTCTGGGCAGGATGTGGAGGTCGAGGCCCAATCATGGCTGCGTGGCAGCCCCTGCACTGGATCCTTCTCTCTTCCTCTAGCCTCAGACTCAGCTAGAGCCATGGCAGATAGTAAGCCTCACTCTCTAGCACAGTCCACCCTGTGCAGCAGATGAGGAACCAGAAAGAGACCTTGGAGGTGGCAGTGGCAGCATTGCCTGATGTGTGCTCCAAAATTGCCTCTCTGGAGACCCTCAACGACTCTCTTGGTTGCGGGAGTTATTCGAGGAGATGGTCAGGTGGAGTGTGCAGGAAAAAGCAGGCCTGATCCCAGCCCAGCATAGGAGGTCCGAACTAACCCCAGAGGCATTCATTCATTCACTCACCACCAATAACTAGCTACATGACCTTGGAAAATTCATCTAATCTTTGGTTTGTTTTCTCTGTATAATGGGATATAATCAAAGGTACATAACTCATAAATCGCTGCAAGACTTCATGACAGTTAAAAAAAAAAAAGGCGAAATGAGAACAATGGCTGGTATATAATTACCGCTATAGCCTTAGATGTTACTGCATTCCTTCATCCATTCGTTTTTTTCATTGCAGTATTTATTGGGATCCTTGTGAATGTTTGCACAGTAGAGAAAAAAAGAATGCAAGACAACCTTTACTCTCCAAGTAATTAAATCATTAGATGAGAATGAGGATACCTTGTCACCAGGAAATCCTTTAAGGAGTAGCCCAGAGAGTTAGGATGAGCTGCCTGACTAGGTTGCTTCTTTTAGAAGCCCATGAGTACTTCTTCCTCTTGATGCTCCTGGCACTGTGCGCAGGAGCATCTCAGTCTGCAAATTTCACAGCAGGCGCTGGATACAATGCTTGTGGGTGTGGCGGGGACTTACTCGTGGGAGTTAGAAAGGAAGAAGTTAGTTTTCTGATACTTAGTTTTCTGAAGCTTAAACAAGTGTCTAGGGGCCCAGAAGGGAAAATTATGTTCCAGCTGTTGAGATTATGTGGGAACAAATAGCACTTCGGGAGTTTTATTAAGTTTTAAACTAATCACAATGAGGGAGGGCCCTCGAAATGGAAACAGGAGATCAACGATTCCTTTGAGGAAAAAGGCACCCTCGGCTTCTTGAGAGCAGGGCTGGACTCTGCTGCATGGTTGGAGAAACTCTAGCACCTAGCTCAGTGCTTGGCGCAGGAAATGCACCCCCAAAATTGTTTACTATATAAACGACAAGCATAATTATTGTGGCCCTTGTGGTTATTTATAGCATCAATAAGCGTAGGTAGCATTATAAACACAGTAGGAGGCTGTGCAACACGACCCAGAAGTACCAGGTGGTAACCCCAGGAGTGGACCTAGAGCTGCGAATCATCTGGTTGAGGACGCATTAGGATCCCCAATACTAAGGTCATCACAGAGGGACAAGAGAACGCGTTCACAGCAGGACTCGATACAGGCGGCCGAAACTCTGGACTGCGTACCATTTGGGCATTGTTGTAGGTGGAACGAACTCGTAGAGAGGTTGAATGACTCACTCAAGGTCACTTCCCTAGTGGTCTACGTCAAGAACCAGGACAGAAGTCCAAAGCTTTCTGTGCTTTCTCCAGTCCCTCACTTAGGCGGCGGTGCGGAGCGCTAAGATCTACCCGAGTCTCTCTTGGAACACGGAAGAGCACCGCAGAGCGAGTGAGAATGCTAGGCGAGTTGGTCTCAGTGCGTCTGCACCTCGCCGCCTCTCTTTGCGGAGAAAAAGTGCCTGTTATGCGGAGTTCCCTAGCCACCCTCAATCCCCACTCTCCTCGACCAGAGATTTCCCAGTCTGCAAATTTTAGCCTCGTTTTAATTTGTCACGGCTGTTCATTTTTGTTTCTCAGAATCCGGGTGACGAGTGCACCCAACACGTGGTAGAAGCTCAAGAAATGAGCAAGTGAACGAAAGATCAAAAGAATGAACTACTGAGCTAATACGATCCTCTATCTGGCAGTTCCGACTTGCATTCTTCAGCGCAATCCGGCCATTTTTGAATTTCACTGCGTGGCGAATCGCGGGCCGCGCACGCCCTCCAAAGACGTGTCCCTGAGACTCGACGCAGCCTGGCTCTCCTGGTCGAGGGCGCATATCTCGCTCCAAAGCCTCCTATCTTCGGGGGTCACAGGGTCTCGCCCCGTTCGCAATGGCTTTGGGTGTAGCAGAGGAAGGTCCTGGGTCTTGCGCGGTCTCGGATCCCCAACCTGCCCGCCGAATATTCATTCAGTCCACGGTCAGCCCGGGCCCCTTGGCCCCGACCTCCCGCAAGCGGATCTTTACGTCAGTCGGTTGCCGGTCGGGAGCGCCCAGGATATGTCTCTTTGAGGACACTTTGGGTCAGCTGCAGCGATCTAAGCCAGGTCTCCTTTTTCTTGCCTCTGTCAGGGTCCCTGCAGCCCGTGCTGACCACCCTTCCAGGCCAATAGCACAGTTTTGCAGCTGAAAAAAAAAATGGGGGTGAAAAGCTATAAAGAAAGAGTCAAACTAAAGACTTGCTCTGTGACACACAATTTTAAATGGAATGTCACCTGTAATTTGAATTTTCCCATATCCATTGTTCTTCACGCTCCCTTGCTTTGTATGTCCTCACCATTTCTCACTTTTCATTTTTTCCTCTCTGCTCGTTGTGCCCTGGCTTTCCTTTCCTCCTGGTACCTTTCAAGATTCCGTTCAGAATTTTAAGAGTAACTGGACTCCCCTGGCTTGGTTCCAGATGACCACCCTGGAAGACATGGAGGACAGAGTGTGTGACCTGAGACAAGGGATGACAGGGCTGCCAGGCAGCTCCAGAGGTGATGGGGGACAGCCTATTAGCCAGAATGTAACGAAAGGCAGATATTTTTAAAAAATTAGAATAGATCTGCATAATCTTTTTTTTTTAAGCCCACAAAAGTGCCATCCTCCTCAAAAGCATTGCTCAGAGCCAAGGGAGACATGCTGGGGACTGGGGAGGGAAGGGCCACTCACAGCCTCTACATTACTCAGCTACATATGTACACATCATTTGAGCCCCTACTACATGCTGGACCGGTTCTGGGTTAGCGGCCGACAAGCATCTCCAGCTGAATCGATCTGAAGGTGCTCTGACACATGTCCTCCAAGCTAAAAGTTTTAGCCACAGGAAACTTTCTTTCCCACCTCTTTCCTCTTACTTCTCTTTTGCTTTCCTCATCTCGGAGGAATGGTGATGAGGAGACCATCCCACTTCCCTGTGTCCTCGCCAGCTCTCTAATTATGCCTTCCCACTTTCTTCTTGTCAGTTTGCTCAGCAACCCAGATTTTTAGGTTTTTAGGTTAGGGGCACGTATCTGATACGGGGCACAGTTACAGAGTTCTGGCAAACAGAAGGCACTCAGTAAGTGGAAATTGTTATTAAACTATTACTACGATGACACCTGAGAGTTCATTCTGGCTGGAGAGAGCGTCTATACTCGTTTGAAATCACCTATGGGTGCGTGCAAGTAAAGAACGGAGGAAAGAGACGCAAGTCTTTTCCACTCTTTGAACAGGAGGTGAAAGTCTTGTATCTTTTGTAACCATCACAGCAACACAGGGCAGAAGATATTATTCTTCTTCTCTTACAGATGGCCATTTTGAGAAGCAGAGGGGTTGGGTAATTTGATCAAGGTATGGCGGGTAAGGGGCGTGGCCGAACCTCTGACAGAAATCTGCCTTTCTTACTCCAATCTCCGAGCTACCGGTCTGAGGCGATTCTCTATAGTCAAGGAGAAAAAAAATTCAAAGAAATGATTTGTTCTTTTTGACGAATTATTCTGATCATTATTTCAAATATTCAACATTCAATGTCAGTGTAGACGCAACCATAGGGAAATCTTTTAAAAGTCATCTTGCTGCATCCCCAGGGAAAGCGCATTCTTGGTATGCCCTGTATGGTATACCCTGTACGGTATGCAAGGTTCACAATCGAAGGAAGGGAGGGCCCAGTGCAAAAACATCTTTAAGCGAACGTCGGTCGCCACGTGCACTTACTGTGTATCCCCCACCCCAAACCTCAGTATAGAAAGACACAAATGGGTCTAGAAGCCACAGAAGCGTCTTCCTCCTTGCTCCTAGTCATCCCTTTCGCTTTCCATTCTCACCTGGCCTACCCCAGGCCTCGCCTTCTTCCCTCTTTGCTCCATTCCCTAACTCCCGCCTCGTAGGCAGCGGTGGGGAGCCTCCCGCAGGCTGCGCCCGGAGTCCCAACGCGGCTAGGGTGCTCTAGCAGTGGGGAGGCGGCGTTGCAGTATGGCTAGGCGCTGCAGCGGGCGCCAGCTGCGTTTTGCTGTCGGCCACAGTTACCCGGACGCAAGTTAAGGGGTAGGCGGGCTGAGGCGGTTGGAGGCGGGCGGCCCCTGACCTCGGAGAACTGCGCCGAGCAGGGCGGGAAATTTATGGTCTGTGTATACTTTCTAGCTCCAGAGCCCAGCGCACCAGAGGGATGGGGCCCTGCGAGCGCTCCCGAGGCAGCGAGCTGGGGCCTCAGGCGCCACGGCCATGTATGGTGCCCACCCGACTCAGTTCTGCCGCGCTGTGGTCATAAACCTTCCTTTGGAGGGCGCGGCTGTAAACGAAAGTCCGGGCGAGAGGTGGGTGCAGGCCTTGCCGCCGGGACCCTGAGGGACAATTCTGGAAACTTGCACCGAAGCCTGGGTCCCACCACCTTCCCGGGTGTGGTGGGGTGAGGGGATTGTTTATACTGGCTGTTTGGAATTCCGCGCGGTGGATGCAAGGTGGGATTTCAGCCCAGCGACGCGCCGCGTGGCTCGGAGTACAGACAGGTCACCCGGCCTCGGGTGTCTGGACCGTGCCGCTTCCTACTGGGCTTACGTCGGGATCTAGACTTTGGCCTTCATCCTCGCAAGCGCCCAGATTTGATTCCGGTTCGCTGAGGCGGTCTGTAGCAGATAAAGGGCCCATTAAAAAGCTGGACCCTGTGGGCCTTCGGTGCCAGAGGAAGCGGGAAGATGGCCCGGGAGTCAGTCCGGAGGCAGGAGGCCCATTTCGGGTGGAGGCCAGAGGTCTAGCTGCTCGCACTTCATTCCCGTGGTGTTAGCACGAAGCAGGTTCACACTGTTTTCCCTGGCTGGGCTACACCCACACAAAGGAGCTGTGAGTTAAGCTGGGCGGTCAGCGCTACGTAGGTCCCTTTACTCACGTTGTCACCAGAACAGGTGTCATGGACTATAACTGTATAACAGCTTAATTTTTAACACCGATCACGACTTTTCTATCTATACTTAGTAACCGTTGTGCCCATGTTTTTAAAACCTTTATTTGTATTAGCTCATTTGCCTTTTACCAAATCCCAGTTAGGTCATTACTTACATTATCCCCATTTTACAGATAAGTAAACTGTGGTAAGAGAGTTAAATTAACTTGCCTAAGGACATGCAGTTAGCAAGTGGATTTGGGAATAACTCGCATCTTGTCTGCACAGCCCAGATTACCTAAATCATCTGTAGTACACTGTCTCGAGCATCAAGAGTCTCTCAGGCGAGAGCGGGCAGAATTCGCAAAGAACCTCGGGTCAGTTTACCCACTCGTAGATCTTCTCCCAAGGGGGAGCGCGCCCCTGCTCCGGCGCCGGCGCCAGGAGTAGCTGGCCGTAGGGGTCAGTCGAGCAACGTGGCCGAGTCCATAAACACGGGCCATTTAGCAGTGACCCCCCAGGGCGTGATAATTGCGCTGGGCAGTAGTGACTGTGAGTCGCTGTGACACCGGCTTCTCGCCGTCTGCTGTCTTTTGATTTACTGTGGCGGCCGGGTCTCTGCACCCAGACGCTCTGCAGCAACCAAGGCTTGGTTGAGTCCTGTGCGGGGTTGAGCCCTGTGCGGGGTGCACAGGGCTGCCAGGGTAGGCGGTGAGGCGCTAGCGTGGGTGCAGCTTCTCTGCGACGCCATGCAGCTCTTCTCGTGGTCTTTACCCTGCATGGGGGTGCGAGGGAGTCTCACTTCAGAAGGTTTTAGCTCCTCTAATTGGGGATGTCCAGAGACTTTTACCTGGGGTAGGGATGTGGCATTGAGGAGTTGGCGATTGATTTGAAAATAAGAGAAGAGGTAGGATGGAAAGGATCAGGATGGACTATGAAAGCAGAGTGAAAAAAGAAGAAATAGGAACGGGAAAAGGGAAATCATCAAAATAAGTGGAATTTTGAAGCATTTCTCACATTGTTTTAGAGGGCGAGTGGAGTTGACACAACTGCTTTGGGTCTGAGCCATAAATTAATAGAAGATTTATCTCTCAATCAGGAAAAAGCCATTAAGATATTCTTGGCTTCGTCTGTGGGAAAATAATTTCTTTGATTGAGTTGCCCCAGAAGACCCTGCGAAGCCTTCTCTTCTCCGCCTCCGAAGGCCTCCTCTTTCCTGCCTGCCGGAAGGAGGGGAGAAGCCGGAGACTCCAGGGAGAAGAGGCCTTTCCATCTTTTCCAGCATCTTGAATTTCACTTTGCACGTTTCTTTCTACTTTTTGGTTTGATCTGCCTGCCTTGGAGGCTTGGAACCTCAGAGAGAAATTTCTCCCCAGCAAGCCTAGCCCCTGTGACTGCCCTCCTTCCCTCAGGTCGGCTGTTTTGGAGAGTGGGTCTTCGGCCTCTCGCAGGATCCAGCACGTCAAAGGCCTTTAGTTTGTTAACAAGACTACAAACTACCAGGGCGGGGGCAGAGGTGGGGCAGGGAAAGGGGAAAGCCCCTCAAAGTGGGAGGCAGCAGTGCCAGAATAGGGTGACCAGTTGTCCTTCCTGAGCATATAGGAGCTGAGCTCCCCTTGTTAGTCCTGGACTCAAAGTGTGGTCCCGAGTTCCTTAAGGGTCCTTTCAGAGGGACCCTGAGGTCAAAACTATTTTCATACTAAAAGGTTGTTGACTTTTTCACAAGTGTCCAGTGGAGTGTCCCTGGGGTGTGTGGTGATGTCAGGACTCTGATTGCTTAGGGAATGTGTGTGCATATAGTAGTGTTTTACAAATGATTTGGTTTGTATTTTACCACAACAAAAACGCATTTTAAAAATGTGTTTTGGGGCCAAAGCACAGTGGCTCACGCCTGTAATCCTAGCACTTTGGGAAGCAGGTGGATCATCTGAGGTCAGGAGTTTGAGACCAGCCTGCCCAACATAGTGAAACCCCATCTCTATAAAGACACACACACACACATACACACACACTCATAGTTGGGTGTGGTGGCAGGAGCCCGTAATCTCAGCTACTTGGGAAGCTGAGGCAGAAACATCACTTGAATGCTGGAGGCAGAGGGTGTAGTGAGCTGAGATCACGCCACTTCACTCCAGCCTGGGCAACAAGAACCAGACTCCATCTCAAAAAAAAACCAAACATGCCTTTGGTTTTATAGCTCTACCTATCATATCTGGTTATTCACATGTAAATTAATTAATATGAAACAAAATGAAAAATGTTATTTCCTCAGCCACATCAGCCACATTTCAATTGTTCAATAGCCACATGGGGCTAGTGGCTGTCATATTGGACAGTGCAGACACAGAATACTTCTATTCTCACAGAAACTTCTATTGAACAGCACTAATCCATGCCATAAATATAAATAGATATAATCATGCAAACGACCTTCAGCATCCTCAATAATTTTTTTTAGTATACTTTAAATTCTGGGTTACATGCGCAGAACATGCAGTTTTGTTACATAGGTATACACCTGCCATGGTGGTTTGCTACACCCGTCAACCCATCACCTACATTAGGTATTTCTCCTAATGCTACCTGGCCCCTTAACCTCCACCTCCACCTCCACAGACCCTCCCTGTGTTCATGTGTTCTCATTGTTCAACTCCCACTCATGAGTGAGAACATGCAGTGTTTAGTTTTCTGATCTTGTGATAGTTTGCTGAGAACAATGGTTTCCAGCCTCATCCATGTCCCTGCAAAGGACATGGACTCATCCTTTTTTATGGCTGCATAGTAGTTCATGGGGTATATGTGCCAAATTTTCTTAATCCAGTCTATCACTGATGGACATTTGGGTTGGTTCAAAGTCTTTGCTATTGTGAATAGTGCTGCAATAAACATACGTGTGCATGTGTCTTTATTGTATAATTATTTATAATTCTTTGGGTATATTCTCAGTAATGGGATTGCTAGGTCAAATGGTATTTCAAGTTCTAAATACTTGAGGAATCGCCACACTGTCTTCCACAATGTTTGAACTAATTTACACTCCCACCAACAGTGTAAAAGGGTTCCTATTTTTCCACAATCTCTCCAGCACCTGTTGTTTCCTGACTTTGTAATGATTGTCATTCTAACTGGCGTGAGATGGTATCTCATTGTGGTTTTGATGCACATTTCTCTAATGACCAGTGATGATGAGCATTTTTTCATATGTCTCTTGGCTGCATAAATGTCTTATTTTGAGAAGTGTCTGTTCATATCCTTTGACCATTTTTTGATGGGGTTGTTTGCTTTTTTCTTGTAAACTTGTTTGAGTTCTTTGTAGATTTTGGATATTAGCCCTTTGTCAGATGGATAGATTGCAAAAATTTCCTTCCATTCTGTAGGTTTCCTGTTCGCTCTTATGATAGTTTCTTTTGCTGTGCGGAAGCCCTTTAGTTTAATTAGACCCCGTTTGTCAATTTTTGCTTTTGTTGTCATTGATTTTGCTGTTTTAGACATGAAGTCTTTGCCCATCCCTATGTTCTGAATGGTATTGCCCAGATTTTCTTCTAGGATTTTTATGGTCCTAGGTCTTACGTTTAAGTCTTTGATACATCTTGAGTTGATTTTTGTATAAGGTGCAATTAAGGGGTCCAGTTTCTGTTTTCTGAATATGGCTAGCCGGTTCCCCCAACACTATTTATTATATAAGGAATCTTTTCCTCATTGCTTGTGTGTGTCAGGTTTGTCAAAGATCAGATGGTGGTAGATGTGTGGTGTTACTTCTGAGGCCTCCATTCTGTTCCATTGGTTTATATATTTGCTTTGGTACCAGTACCATGGCTGTTTTGGTTACTGTAGCCTTGTAGTAAAATTTGAAGTCAGGTAGCACGATGTCTCCAGCTTTGTTCTTCTTGCCCAGGATTGTCTTGGCAATGCGGGCTCTTTTTGGTTCCCTATGAAGTTTAAAGTAGTTGTTTCCAATTCTGTGAAGAAAGTCAGTGGTAGCTTGATAGGGATAGCATTGAATCTATAAATTACTTTGGGCAGTAAGGTCATTTTCACGATATTGATTCTTCTTATCCATGAGCAAGGAATGTTTTTCCATTTGTTTGTGTCCTCTATTTCCTTGAGCAGTGGTTTGTAGTTCTCCTTGAAGAGGTCATTCACATCCCTTGTAAATTGTATTCCTAGGTATTTTATTCTCTTAGTAGTGATTGTGAATGGGAGTTCACTCATGATTTGGCTTTCTGTCTATTATTGGTGTATAGGAATTTCTGTGATTTTTGCACATTGATTTTGTATCCTGAGACTGTGCTGAAGTTGCTTATCAGCTTAAGGAGATTTTGGGCTGAGACAATGGGATTTTCTAAATACACAATCATGTCATCTGCAAGCAATTTGACTTCCTCTCTTCCTATGTGAATACGCTTTATTGCCTTCTCTTGCCTAATTGCCCTGGCCAGAACTTCCAATACTATGTTGAATAGGAGTGGTGAGAGAGGGCATCCTTGTCTTGTGCCAGTTTTAAAAGGGAATGCTTCCAGTTTTTGCCCATTCAATATGATATTGGCTGTGGGTTTGTCATAAATAGCTCTTATTATGTTGAGATACGTTCCATCGATATCTACTTTATTCAGAGTTTTTAGTATGAAAGGCTGTTGAATTTTGTCAAAGGCCTTTTCTGCATCTATTGAGATAATCATGTGGTTTTTGTCTTTGGTTCTGTTTATGTGATGGATTATTTTTATTGATTTGCATATGTTGAACCAGCCTTGCATCCCAGGGATGAAGCTGACTTGATAGTGGTGGATAAGCTTTTTGATGTGCTGCTGGATTTGGTTTGCCAGTATTTTATTGAGGATTTTCGCATCTATGTTCATCAGGGATATTGGCCTAAAATTCTCTCTCTCTCTTTCTTTCTTTTGTGTGTGTGTGTGTGTGTGTGTGTGTGTGTGTGTGTCTGCTGGGCTTTGGTATCAGGATGACTCTGGCCTCATAAAATGAGTCAGGGAGAGGATTCCTTCTTTTTCTATTGATCAGAATAGTTTCAGAAGGAATGGTACCAGCTCCTCTTTGTACCTCTGGTAGAATTTGACTGTGAATCCATCTGGTCCTGGACTTTTTTTGGTTGGTAGGCTATTAATTATTGCCTCAATTTCAGAACCTGTCATTGGTCTATTCGGAGATTCAACTTATTCCTGGTTTTGTCTTGGGAGGGTGTAAGTGTCCAGGAATTTATCCATTTATGCTAGATTTTCTAGTTTATTTGCGTAGAGGTGTTTATAATATTCTCTGATGGTAGCTTGTGTTTCTGTGGGGTCGGTGGTGATATCCCCTTTAACATTTTTTATTGCATCTGTTTGATTCTTGTCACTTTTCTTCTTTATTAGTCTCGCTAGCAGTCTATCTATTTTGTTGATCTTTTCAAAAAACCAGCTCCTTGGTTTCATTGATTTTTTTGAAGGGCTTTTCGTGTCTCTATCTCCTTCAGTTCTGCTCTGATCTTAGTTATTTCTTATCTTCTGCTAGCTCTTGAATTTGTTAGCTTTTGCTTCTCTAGTTCTTTTAATTATGATGTTAGGGTGTCAATTTTAGATCTCTTCTGCTTTCTCTTGTGGGCATTTAGTGCTATAAATTTCCCTCTACACACTGCTTTAAACGTGTCCCAGAGATTCTGGTATGTTGTGTCTTTGTTTTCATTGGTTTCGAAGAACATCTTTACTTCTGCTTTCATTTCGTTATTTACCCAATAGTCATTCAGGAGCAGGTTGTTCAGTATCCACGTAGTTGTGTGGTTTTGAGTGAGATTCTTAACTCTGAGTTCTAATTTGATTGCACTGTGGTCTGAGAGACAGTTTGTTGTGATTTCTGTTCTTTTACATTTGCTGAGGAGTGTTTTACTTCCAATTATGTGGTCAATTGTAGAATAAGTGCGATGTAGCATCCTCAATAATTTTTAAGATTGTCTGAGATTCTTGCCTTAGAACTTTCTCTATATTGTGCTCTTGACTAAGGCATTGGAACTAGAGAGGCTAAATATGTGTCTGGACTCTGTACTTGCTAAATATGTGTCTGGACTCTGTACTTGCTAGTTTCATAATCTTGGACCACTTTTTAAACTCTGAGCTTCAGTTCCTGCTTCTGTAAAATGGGTGTAATGGTTGCTGATCATAAACTAGAGAGAGGCAACAGAGCTGCTTGGGAAGTGGATGAACTTTGGAGCGAAATTGAATAAGCTTGTATCTCAGCTCAGCCCAGATGACTTTGGGCTAGTTTAACAACCTCTCCATGGCTCTGCTACCTTATCAGTAAATTGGAAATACAATAAGAGTAATAATAATTGTAATACCTCCCTCAGGTTTGTTATGAGGAGTAAATTAAATAAGTGAAAAACACTTAAGAAATAGTAACTGGCATATTGTAACTATTACTATATGTGTTAGATATTATTATTATCTAAAGTGTAAACCTTACTGGGCAACAATAAAATGTAATTGCCCTCCTCTTTCAGTAATATCTATATCTACATCTATATACACATCAGTATATATAGTAGTAAAGTATACATCACATAAAATGTACCAGCTAAATAAGTTTTAAGTTTACAGTGCAGTATTGTTAAGTATTGGTTGTATTGTTGTGTAACTAACATCCAGAGCTTCTTTCATTTTGCAAAACGGAAACTCTTTACCCATTTAACAACTCCCCCCATCAGGAATATTTTTATGTTGATGTGAATCAGACTCCAAGCTTTAGCTCGTAAGTATTTGACAAAGTATTAACCATTTCAGCTAAGAAATTAGTGTTCGTCATTCAAAATAGCTAAGGTGGTTGGGAAAGGACAGCTAATATTCCCCAAATGTAATCAGGTTCCAATGAATATACAATTTCCATGTATTTCTCTTCTTTCCCCACTGTGGATCCTAATAGCTCCTCCTCACCAAGTGGTGAGTACACCCTTGGATTCCCCAAATGGTTGCGGATTATGGGTCTAGAGAGTCAATGATGGCTGGCGAGTTAGGTCACTGAGTCTTTGAAATGATGTTTTCTGAGAAATGCCTGAAAGGTTGATGGTACAGTAGCAGATAAAAATAAGCTCAAGATTAGTGTCTGGTTGCATAGAAAGGCCTGGTGATGGTGAGCAATCAGGAGGACAAAAATCAGAACAAGTCATCCAGGCTCCTCACTTAACAATTCTTTTCATAAGGTAAGCAGGGGGAGAGAAAAAAAAATCCCCTAAATAACAGTAGTCACTACAAAAGAAAACATTAAGTGTTTCTTTTTGGTAGAGTTTATCCCTCTCCAAGGATTTATTTTCCTGCAATTTTTCCTATAGGTGGATTTTCAATGGAGACAATTAAATAAATACAACAGGCATACTGCATACGATGCTTTCAGATGCAGGTAAAAGAAAACCCAACAGAAGATGGCCTACCCAATACAGGAAATTATTGCATTTTATGATTGAAAAAAATGAAGTGGTGGAGTAAGTTTCATGCATGGTTGGATCGAGGCTCTGTCTGTTTTCTGAGGGGTTCTTACCCCTGTAATGCTGTCTGCATCTATTTTATTCTCAGCCTGACCTCCCTCCTGGTGTCAAGGTCTGACTTCTCTGCATACTATACCATCTAGAATAAAAAGCTGACTGTAAACCTGGAATATCTAGAAAAAGGCCAGGTTGGATTGGTGGTGTTCACTACCTTTCCTTGCTGCAGTCATTACAGGCAGGGGAATAAAACACCTTGATTGCCTTAATCTCAGTTGCCTGTTCACTCCTGACCACAGAAATCCCTGGAAGGACACTGGGAGGTTATCTGGAAAGGAGAACAGGTAATGGAAACTGAAGATGCAATGCAGAAGTCCACTATAGTATGTGTATTCATTTAGAGCACAGTTGAGGTGTAATTTTATTTTTCATGATTAGATCACTTACTTTTGTCACCTTATCATGAAGCTGTATGCTGCATGGGCACTGGAGACAGTGCTTGACCACAGCTGGTAGGGCACACAATTGGAGACATCTTTCTAACCCTGAGATGATGGCTTTTTTTTCACATCAGTAACACTGTTTCTCTTGTGAACAACCCCCATGTTGTGTTCTTATCTTACACAATTTGTGACTCGTCTTATTCATCTTGGATATTTGTTAGAATCCAGATTCTTACTGCTTCCCTAGTAGGTTCTGATTTGACAGGTCTTGGATGAGGTGGTGACTGGATATTTCGATGTTTGGCAAGGTATTCAGGTGATCCGTATTATCAAGATTGTTTAGGAAATAGTAAACTATAACTGATCATGCTTTTTATTCTCTTTGTGTTGGCTGCTGGGAAACTTAGAGTGGAAGCTGCAGACTAATTCTTGAAAAGTGTTCAGGCCTGTATAGCATGAATTTTGGATACTAATGATAGTTTTGGCTTCATATTTCTTTATCTTTATTTTCTTTTTCTTCTGCATTTTCTCATTAGGCAAAATTTTATTGTCTCGTAAAAAAATATACTATGTTACATTCTTTTTGGAAAGAAGTAGAATATATAAGATAAGATTTATAAGATAAGATTCTGGCGGAAAACAGAAGCCACACTCAGTGGGGATTTTTGAATAGACTTTCATAAAGGACTATTTTCAGAGGTGTGGGAACCAACAAGAGATGTTGCCATGAGCAACAGCAGACTGGAGAGGTTTACTAGTTTCCTAAGCTGCTGTCACAAATTAACACAGACTTAGTGACTTAAAACAACAGAAATGTATTCTCTTACAACTTGGGAGACCAGTAGTCCAAGGTGAGTTTCCCTGGGTTAAAGTCAAGGTGTTGGCCCGGCTGGTTCCTTCTGGAGATTCCAGGTGGAGACTGTTCTTTGCTTCCTTCAGCCTCTGGTTGCTGCTGGCATTCCTTCTCTTGTGTTTGTGTCACTACATTCTCTGCTTCTCTGGTCACATAGACTCTTCTTCTGCATCCAGTGTTCCTCTGTCTTCCTCTCATAAGCACACGTGTGGTAGCATTTAGTGTCCACCCAGACAATCTAGATTAATCTCTCATCTCAAGCTCCTTAACTGAATCACATCTGCAAGTCCCTTTTGCCATATAAGGCAACATTCACAGGTACTGGAGATCAGGAGCTGGCTATCTTTGGGTGCCATTATTCAGCCTCCCACAGGAGGAATGTTGCTGCTGAATCCTGGAGCTGAGGCAGAGACGGCATCCAGTTGTGGCTGTGGATAGAGGGCAGAGCCACTGTCATAATAGTGTCCCTTATCACCTTAGGGAGGAAGCAGGAGGAAGAAATATTCTGACCTTTCTTTCCTTAGCCACCCCTCACCACCTGCCCCAATCTCCTGCCGGTGCATCCCATCAGCTAAAGCAGAAGATGAGATCCACTGAAGTCAACCCCATGGGTATAGCACAGGGCAGAAAAGAGTAGAGAATGGATCTAAAGGAAAGCCAGCATGCAGATGGGCATAAATACCAGACCACTGTCGAGCTGTGGGCATGATCACAGTCCTGGGCTCTGAGCAGTGGTTCTCCAAGAAGCGTCCAGTGCTAGAGCTGGCTACTCGGTACACAGACACATGCTCCAGAGTTTTCATGGCATCTTGGGTCTGGGCCCTTCCAGTTTAGAAGGAGACAGTCTCAGAGATTGGAGGCCAAGTTTCAGTCCAGGTTTTGAGTTTCTCTTTGCTATCCCCAGTGCCCCAGTCTATGGTGGAAAAAGGCTATTTGGTTGATGCTAAAGGGAATGAGCAGTAATAAGATCCCAGGCTTTCAGGAAACTACACTCTGAAATCAGCACCAGCTCTCTCTGTCAGAAGTTTCCATTCCCAGGAAATTACACTGCATATCTTGTCTTCAGGAAGCCCATGCTGTTCTTGAGGCAAGTGGAATTGTGATATCTTGCATGCCATAGCTGCCATCTCCCTATAGAAATTTTAAAAGGGAGCTTGCATCAGCAAGGGACAGGGATCCGACCGTGGTAGTGCCAGTGAGCCCAAGGGCTGCAGGCCCAGTCTCTGCCCTGAAGCTTTGGTCCACTGAGTCCACAGCTCTTCTTCCTCTCTGCCACTTCCTAAAATGTACCCCCTCCCTTCCTCTCCTAAGGCCACCTGTCAGCCATGCCTACAGCCATCAATTCAGTCCTTTATCTCCTCCTCCCCCATATCTCTCCCAGTTGAGACTTGAGAGGCCATTCCTGGCAAACCCGACTGGGATTGACATCAGGTGTTTTGGGAAGTGTCCATGTCCAAATTCCTGCCTTCTAATGATTGCCCTGATTTTTTAAAATAGACATTTGAAACTAAAGACAAAACCAGCTGCTTCTTGAGAGCAAAAAAGCAAAACATGAAAAGAATCTCCCATATAACTCCCTCCCCCTAAAGCTTAAACCAATAAAATGAATCCAGCCAATAATTCAATCTTCCTGCCTTGTTCACTGTGACTAAAGCAGACAGAAGCAGCACAGCAGGGACCCCTCATTGACGAGGAATGTATCATTAGTAATTTTATTAGCTTTAATATAGCCAACAGGGGCTACTGACAGTTTCAGTATTCTTTTTCCTGAGGGATTCCCCCTCTCCAAAGGACAAATGCTCTACAGCCCTGACATTTAATTGCCTTTATTCTTAGTGTAGCTTGGTTGAATGAAAAACTTTTCAAAATTCCATCACTGAAAAAGGATTCCACTGTTTGTAATCTATATAAATTTGCCACTTGTACCTTTCTTTTACAAATTTCTCAGGGCTTAGAAGCATACCTACTATAGTTATTATAATTATCAGCAGAGAGACACTCATTTGTCATGGTTGGAAGCAATTTCTTTTCAGTGGGAATGCTTTAAAATGTTTTGTTTGGACAGAAATGGCCATCCATTAATTGGTAATTTAAGCAAGTTACTCAAAGTCAGGCAATTAGGTTAATGAGACTGTTGGCCTTTGAAGTTGAATAGGAGCAGGGATGAGCTCACCACTCCTTAAGAAGACATCAAATCAATTTGGTGTAAAAGGTAGTAGGACTGAGTCCCCTCCTACAGTTTCAAGGAAAGATCATGCACACACATATTTAGCTCCAAGCATGGAAATTAGATGGTGGGCCCCTCAGGCTTTCTGGCAACCACCCCTCTACTATCGAGGAAGGAGCAACAGCTGCCCCAGCTATATCACAGGGAAAGATGACAGCCTGGATTAGGCCTTGCATGGAGGCCAGAAACCCTTGAGGGAGCAACCCCAGGCAGACATGATGGAACCACAGACACATGGAGTGCCCCAAATTGAAGCAGATGGAATTGCTGATAAATGAGTTGAAATGGTAGAGGTCCCTACAGTGGATTTACTTGAGAGCTACTCCATGGAGGGGCAATTTCAGGGGGGCCAGGCTGCCTTTAGATGTTAATCAGAGGTATTCATATGTTCTGTCATTCACCTTTCAAAGGAAGGTGTCAAATGTCTTGATGAAATGCCTCCCGTGCTTACCTAGACAAGGGGAATCAGCCACTCTGTTGACAAATGACTCAGGGCGAATCAATAGAATGAGGGTCAGGCTTGGCTAGACTCATGGTCAGAGGGCAAGAGTAATTATATCATAAGAAGTCTATGCGGCAGAACCCAGCCAAGGCCATGGTCCACTTTTGAAGGCAAAATCTGGAATCGAGGGATTGTTATAAGGGGTGGGAGTATAGAGGTGAAGAACTCAAAAAGGACCAAACTCTGTTATAGCAGCCAGCTCTTGCCAAATCCACTTATTGCAACAGTTCCACCACCATGTATAGATGCCTGGGTGTAGTAAGTAGCAAAGATGCCTAATACCATCAGTGCTTGCAAAATACAAGTGATCTAGCAGTGTTGGAGGTTTCCTGGGAGAAATGGGCCACCTAGGTCATGCTTACCTGCAGGGAAGGGTAAGTCCTGTGGAGAAACGCATAATGGGTAAGTTCATATTATTAAATAACTGGGCTGAATTTAAGGAGGAGGGAAAAATATTGCTACAGAAGCAAGGCTGATTTTGAAGTCTGCTACTGGGAGTTGCCACATGCCTGTGATGTCTCTCATACACCTCGGAATAGACTCTCCCCTCTGGAAGGCACCATTGTGCATCCTCTAGCTTTGGGGAGATAGACTTCTTTTCTTCATGTTGCTGATAGGAGGAGGAAGAAGAAGCTGCTGTGAGGGAGGAGGTAGTTACTTTGGCAGGCCACTGGTGCTAGAAATGCCTGGGGCCATGTACAAATAGTCGGCTGGTGCTGCCAGGCCTTCCATTGTGGGGTACTCACCTCTCCCTGCTTTAATCCTTTCCTTTCCTCCAAAAGCTGCTCGGGTGACTTCTTTCCCATTTTGGGGCTATCCTGGATGCCTCTTTTAACCTGATGTCACCTGGAACATGTGGAAGTGCCCATTGTGACTGTCTAGGGCCCTGGACTCTGGGTCCTGTGAGGGTTAATCCTTCCTACCTCGTTCTTTCATGGTTTTCTCTTATTTTTGTTGGAGTTAGAGAATCAGGGTGAGCACTCCCTAGTAAACAATTGTGCATGGCTTTATTTATCTTGGTCAGCCTTGTGTTTGAGGCACCATACCCAGTTCAGTTATCCAGGCTGTTCAACATATGGAAGCATGCTCAGAGTGTGGTGTAAGGTGTCGGGTAACTTGGACCCCCATAACCCTACAGCAGGTGGGGATATTGTGACCAAAGTCGGCCCTGCCAAGATGGTGCTAGACTCAATGACAGCACTGCTCTGGACCAAAGAAGTATCAGAGGCAAGCTTCAGGGAGCTGAGGTGGGCACTTCTAGGGGAGCTACCTTCCCTCCTGAGTTCCTTCATATGTAGGCTACACAGACTAGGGTTTTTTGGACATCCTGCTACTTTCAACTTAAATCATTATGGACCTCTAATGTGCCAGGCACTATGCTAGGTTCTTGGGAAATAGCAACCAACAAGAGAATCATCGTTTCTGCTTTCATGGAACTTAGCGTCAAACCTAGATACAGATAAGAGGACAACAAATCATAATACGACGTGGTAATACATGCTAGGATTGTAAGAGAATTACTGAATGCTGCAGGAAGTCAGAGAAGACTTTTTGGAAAATGCCATGTCTCAACTGGGACCTTTAGAATATTTTTCAGGCACAAAGAGAAACATCTTTAAAGATCTGGAAGAAAGAGAGGGCATGGCACATCCCAGAATGTAGAGTAAGGACGCAGAATAGAGAGCTGGGTTAGAAACTTTGCTGCATAATACAACCTCTGATCCCTACCAGGTGGGAAAATCAACTTAGCCATGTATGGAGCTTCTTCCAGGTACTGAGCTCTGAGTTAGGTATTGTCAGGATCACCAAGATGGGTCAGACAGGGCTGCTGTCTTCAGTGCGCTCTGCCCGTTACCCATATGTCTGAGGAGAAACACATTTCCACCCTTTCTGGGGCTCTACAGGGAGGGACCTCTCTTTGTTAGAATGGTCTTACCTGCCTCCAACACCTTCTGTCCATTAAAGCAAGTCCTGAACAAGAGGCTGACATGCACAAGTTAGAGCTCTTGTGCTTCCAATACTACCAGCTGGCTGTTGCAGCCTCCTAGTGGGAGTGACTTACACCCAGTTCTCCCTCCTTGTTCTTCTGTGATCAAAGAGCCTAAAGGCTTAACAGGCATGGCTGGGCTAAATGTTCTAGTTGACATTATTTGCCACCAGGACATTCCTCTTTCGCTTCCAAGATTTTTTTCCAACTGTGCAGAAAATTGTTCTTCCTTCTTTCCAATCAGTACACATCCTTTTTCCTCCATTTACGTTTTAAAATAAAGCGTACCTCTTCCAGAAAGATCGCCCTGGTTAATTCTACCCATCATCCTGGAATGGCCAATGGCTTCTATCCCAGAATAATTGATGTATTTTTTGTATGATGCATTCAGTCATTTGTGAAGTTTCATTTTGCAGTTTCCTCAGTGTAAGTTGTATTTTCACCTTTGCTGCTGCTTATGCAGTTTGGAGACCCGTACACCAGGTGGTGGTAGTTTCCTCATGCTTTGATTGTACATTCTGAATAATTTGCAGAGGAGGAAAATGAAAGGGGTGAGCTAATTTTTAATCAAGTAGCTTTCATGTGCCAGGCCTCTGCACAATGGTTGATTTAATCTTCAGAAATAGTCTATATGAAGCAGATTTTCATTTTAAAGTTAAGGAAACTAGGCTTGGTCGGGGGAAGTAAAGTAACTTCCCCAAACTCACCATCCTTCATGGTGAAGTTGGAATTGGTATTGGGTCTGGGTCCTCCAGCTTTGGTTTTAAGATGAAGACATGTATGTCTTTTCTATGAGGTTATACAAACAATAATGGAGTCAATCACCATTGCAGAGCAACTGTTCTAACAACACCTTGGGTATAATTTGGTATCTTCTTCACTAATTCTTGAATTGTGATAATACAGGTATTTGTAGGTGGGCAGAAAAACTGACATGAACAGCTCTTCTTGGAAGAGGAAGAAGAAGAAAAGCCTTTAAAGCATCTTATATCCCAAAAGTATGTTTCCCTGCAACCAAGTTCTCTGTAATTTCTAATTTGCCATTTGCTTCACTTTGAGGAAGGAATTCCCTCTCCCAGTGAGTTGAGAGCTGGCAGACTTGGGTTCTAGACCCAGATAACTTACAATATTTCTTGAAGTATGTCTCTTCTTTCCTCTGGGTTTCAGCTCCCCATTTGTGAAATATGGAGGTTTTAATAACAGCATTGCAACCCTCTTCTGTATCTGGTTGATTATTTGGCTGTTGTATGGCCACCACTTAACTCACTCAAAAATATGAAGATATGGCACCACCAGACACTGCCTCTTCTGGGGTTGGTTCATATGGTACTTCAATAATCAAAATAATCAAGCTTCCTCTGATATAATTTGTTTCACAACTGAAGATAATTTTCTGGATATCCTACCCAGGCTCCCCACCCCCAGTTTTGGCACTTTGTTTCTGTGATCAAATTGTGTCACTTCTCCGGTGAATACCTTCCTTGTGTTTTTGGTCATTCTCAGACCAGGGAGAGTATGTACGTATGCATTCATTCATCATTCAGTCTTTACAGTTATGTTGTCTATTTTGCAGCAGGAATGTCTGCAATTCTTATTTCTTCCCTGTCATTTGGCTATGAGTTCCTATCCTCTGGCTTTTTTTGGCAGGGATTCTTGAACATACCAAAGGGGTTAACTTCCTCAATAAAGCGTCACAATGACCATGTACCAGCCTCTGTGCCAGGTGCTGTGGGAATTAGATGTGTTTTTTTGCTTTCCAAGGGCTCAGAGCACAGTGGAGAAGAGAGATGAGCAGACAGCTGATCATAGCGCAATCAGTGAATGCCACAACACGTGGGGGTTGTGTAGTGACTGTGTCCCTCAGGGACACTAGTGAGAACTCAGTGAAATCTGCTTGGCTTGTGGAGAAGCGGAAAGGACGATGGTGGCTTCAGGGAGGCAACATGGGCACTGGGCCTCAGAGGATACAAGGCACTGCTGACCAGGTGGATAAAGTGTGGAATGGCTCTAAGTCACCTGGGAGATCTGATTAAGGCCTGCATCTTAGGCTGGGTCTCTATGTCATATGAGTAGATGGGACGAAAACAGATCTGTATTATGGATTTGCTTTATTTTCTATCAAAAGGAAGGATACTCAAAGTGATGGATGCCTCAAATACTGACTTGATCATTACACATTCTACATATGTAACAAAATGTCACACGTACCCCATTAATATGTAAAATATCATTAAAATAAAAATAGCTACTTTTATGTAAGAAAAATAATCACAACCTCTCTTATTTGAATACAACCAAGAAACATTCTCCTCCCAGTAATATTTCCTGTCACATTACTTCCTAGTTACTTCACAAAATTGATGCATGCACCTAACGAAGATAGGATGCTAACACTCAAAAAAACTATATCCTGCATAGATTCTGATATCCTGTATAGATCAGTCTGTACTAAGATATCAGTCAGAGAAGAAACTTTATTGAGTTTGATTCTGAAAATGAGTTGTATTTTCAGGTTCCATTGCTGGTTCTTGGCATAATGTTAAGGAGAAGGGCTTCAGGTGATGAAACACCGAGATCAATTTGGCAGTTCTGGCTGAGCTATGACCTCCTGCTTGACTTGACTCATACAGAAGGCTTTGTGTCTAACCATGCTCAGCCCTGACCCATTCTGGGCTCTCTATGGATGCTGTTCAGCTGGCCCACCCTTCTTGAAGACGAAGGGGCAGGTCTGAGCTCTATTTTCCTATAGCTGGGGAACAGAGGCAGAAAGAGAATCCAGGAGGCCCCTTCAGGGGCATATGCAATGCCGGGAGCTGGGGGCTATGCAGAGACTGGAATGGGCTCTCAGGCCTCCAGTTCCTGGGGCCATAGTACTTGAAAACCATGAAGTTGATGGGATTCACTCAGGTCCATTCTTCCTTCATCTATAATCTTGCATGAAGGCCAAACTGTGCAGTGAAGCCATTGGTCCTCTGGCGTGGCAGTTATTATTTCTTCCCTTGGACAAGTCACTTAGATACCTTGAGCCTCAGTTTGCTCATTTTCCCCCTTAGAGGGCTCTTGTAGGGTTACACAAAATAGTGTCCGTGTAAGCCGTTGTGGAGATGGACATTTTGTCAGTTTTATTAACGGTATTTGTTCAAAAAAGCTTATTATTAATACAGTACAACTTCTTTTTATTAGCACTCTATCTTTGTTAGGTCAATTTTGTAAAGTGACTAGGAACTAATGTGCTATGACTTGAAATATTATTGGGAGCAGCACATTTCTTGGCTAGCGATATTCAAATAAGAGAGGTTGTGATTATTTTTCTTACATAAAAATAACCATTTTTATCGATATACAATATTTTACATATTTATGTGGTATATGTGATATTGTGTTACATACATAGAATGTGTAATGATGAAGTCAGAGTATTTTGAGGTGTCCTTCAATTTGAGCATTTACCATTTCTATATGTTGAGAACAATTCAAGTACTCTGTTCTATTTTGAAATATACAAAGCATTGTTGTTCACTGTAGTCACTCTACTCTGCTGTCAAACAATAGATCCTATACCTTTTATCTAACTGTGTGTTCATACCCATACTTCTTTTTATCCTCCCTCCTATCTACCTTACCCTTCCCTGCCTTTAGTACCTATCAAAAACAACAATTTTTGATTATAAACATAATAGGTTTAATTCACAGAAAACTTTAGAAACCTTAGGATAGACCCCACCAAAAAAATTCTGTGCTTCCATTACCTCATTACCAACTTCCAGTTTCATGTGAAGGTGTTTGTACTATTTCACGACTTGCTCGTTTTGCTTGTTCCACTTACCAGTGAGGTGGGGAGCTTTTCCCTGTAGCAATATTTGCCCTGTAACAACACTGAACAGCTATGCTATCATTTAACAAACATTTAAAAGTTTATCAAACTTTTAAACTTCTTAAGCATAATGCTGCAGTAAGTATATTTATAGATAAATCTTTGTATTCATCTTAAAATTATTACCTTAGGATATATTTGTAAAATAATATTATGGCCCAAAGGTTTTCTTTTCTTTTTGCTATTTTGTTTGCTGTGAATTTTTATTTTCTGTTTTCTGGTTCTAGCATTAGCTTATGAATAGCACATGTTTCCAACCTCTCCCAAATGCTTGATATAATAATGAGAAAAAATCTTTCCCAATATGATAGGCAAAAATGGTGAAGGAGATCTCATTTTCATTCGAATGCCTTTTGTTACCAGTGAGGTTCTCTATTTTCATATGTGTATTAATTATTGGTATTTTTATTTTATTTGAATCAATTTTGAGCTAATGTCTTCTGCACATTTGTGATTGGGGTGTTGTTTCTTTTATGATTTCTTGTAAGATTCCTATATAAATTAAGACATTAACTCTTCATATGCTAATACTTTTTCCAGTGTTGTTTCTCCTTTAATTTTGTTTATGATGTTTTTTAATATTCAGAAAATGTAACTTTTTATGTAGTCAATATTTCAATTTTTTCTTTATGATTTCTGCTATACAAAGTGCTTCCAAAGCTGACATTATATAAATATTTATTAATAGGTTCTTCAGATTTTTAAATGGAATCCAGTAATAGTTTGCCTTGTAATATAATGAACTGTCATTTATCTGGAATTTATTTTGTTGTGTAGTACTGAATCATACTGGATTTTTTCAGGTAGTTATTAGATTATTTCATCACTTATTGAATAATTTATCTTTCTTTTACTGATTTTGAATGTCATCTTTAAGTGATTCTATTTTTAAATGAGAAAAAAATCTTCATTGCAGAAGCATATTACTTTTTCAATGTTATAAAAAACATGTTTTTAGTTGTTGGGATATATGGAAATAGTGAGAACAGTTCTAGGAAGGAAGGCAGAGTAATGGTAGCAGTAATAATAATGTTAACACAGAACCAACTGAAATCTCAGCAAAGACCCAAAATTCTACTTCACTGGTTCTGAGAAGTTCATCACAATAAGGTCTATCTGTTAGAAATACACTATTTAGTTCCTTGTTGCCCTTATTCTAGCAAACATATATTTAGTGACTACTTCTGGACTAAATTCCCGAGGGGTCTGAAACATAAATAAAATATCGTCTCTATCCTTGAGTTTCTCATCAACTGGTAGGGAAGCATATTATCTTGGAGGGCTTTTACCTCTAGTAAACAAAATGCCCAACTAAAAATGGCTTCAACTAGAAGTGTGGTGGAATGCAGTCGCTGATGCTAGCTTATCAGCTAAAGATCACAGGGCTCTGGCTTGTCGTCTTTTGGATGTTTTTGGCCTTCTTTCTCTTTATTGCAAAAAAGTTGCTGCTGCTCTGGTCATCACACTCTCATTAATCCATGATGGAAAGCACGGGACAATGAGCAATGTGTGGCAGGAAAGTTTCCCCTCATGGTGCTTCCCTCTTATCATAGAGGAAAATCTTTCCAGAAACCCTCTAGCTGACTTCCTCTCTCATCTCATAGATCAGAAATGGGTCATATGCCCATTCTTAGACCAGAAGTTGGGTCCACTTCCAGACACCAATGAATCTCTGGCCATACTAAATAAAATTCTAGTTCTGTGACTAAGGAGGCTAATGACTTTTGAAGAGGCAAGTAATAGTGTCTGCCACAGAGAGATATACACATATACAAATCTCTCTCTCACTCTGTCCACAAAAAAGTAAAATAAGTACTTACAGAGGGATTCTCATATCTGTTGTGCTTCCTGCTGCCTTAGTACACCTAAACCCTCTGAGTCTCAGTTTTCTCACCTGTGAACTGGAGAAATTAATAACTTTGCCCAGATACAGGGCTAAATAAGAATCATTTTAGATGAGTGCTTTGTAAATCCTAAGGTGTTAAACACTTATTCCTGTTAGTGTCTTAATGTAAACACTGTCCCTTATGGGACAACCTATGTCGTCCTGCTGATCTGTAGTTTGGCATGGTGAATTTGGGCATGGAAGTGGGGCAAAGGGCAGGGCCTCAACAGGGCTGGGACCAGGGTCAGTTTAGGCACAACACTGGGACATTGGAAAGAGCTGGAAGCTGGTCATTACATTTCTGTGCACAAATCCTGAACCAGATCAGGAATTGGGAAAGTGGTTTTCCTCGCTGGCAATGGTCTGTGTACGGTGGATGTTGACAATGAGGAATGGTGAATTCGCAGGCATTTACTTGATGCTTTCTCTGCTGGGTGTGGGCTTCTGAATAGAAAGTTCCCCAGAGATAGATAGCCTGCTCAAGTCCTTCTGCAGGCTGGTGAGTGTAGTGGCAGAAGACTCGCCTCCCCTCAGGCAAAGCGCTGTAGCTCAACCTTTAAAAACAACTTGGACAGGAGGAAAAATTGAGTTAGTTGGAATGGGAGGTCTGTCAAGGGAGGACTCAAAGGGGGACCTTGGTGATTAAGTTCAACCGTTTCCTTTTTGTGGGTGTAGGAGAGAAGTATTTCTGAATTTGCCCTGACCTTTTAAACTTTAGCCTGCTTGCTAAGCTTGTTGAAGCCCAAGTTCCTCTTCTAACCACAAAAGTCCTTTGCTTTCTCCCTGGAAATGTGGAGGCCTGCCATTACCCACATCTGCCAGAAACTCCCCTCTGTAAACCTTGCTTGAACCTTGGTTCACGTTTAACCAACCCGCTTCCATTTACTGAGGCAGCTTGGTAAACAGACGGCCCTGGGTGCAGTTAATAATCTTGTCATTTTTACCTTGTGGTCTCTTATATCTACCTTACCCATCCAGTTAAATTAAATTACCATCAGTCTCTTCCCCAGCAGGGTGAAGATTAATGGGCCTTCAGCTGTCCCCTTAGAACATATGCAATTGTCACGTCCTGAAGAGAAATGCAGGGGCTAATAAATTATGCGCTGTCATCATAGAGGCTGGTGGGCAACCCCAGAGTCCTTCTCAGTTCACGGGGTTTTGAGCTAGGCATGTGCAGGGTCAAGGATGGGCACCTTGTTGCAGTACCCATGAATGTTGATACCTCTGAGAGGTGCAGGAGACGCTGGGATATTGTGTCCATAGGAAGGGTGTAGACTGTAAGCAGTTTCTAACAACAAGGCTCTAGGGGAATTGGAGGCAGGTAGGTAGATTCCCAGAAAGGATGACCACTAACTGGTTTCTAGGGAACAGCCACTCATTGCTACTACCTATCCCAGTGACTGGGAAAGCATGGTTTCACCTCTCCCAGGGACTTGTCTTCTGATTCCCTAGAAGGTTTCCTCCCTCTGCCCTTTAAATGTGGCTTTCTTGATCCTACCAATTCATTGAATCCTGAGTCCCCACCTAGCACCCGTGAGACTCCCAGGAGTTTTCCAAAGAATCGCCATACCACAAGCTCCTAACTGGGCTTGCAAAATGTGTGGTGATCCCAATGTCAGTGTCCCCCAGACACTCACCTATCCCCACCCTCTCCTTCTGACCAGTTGTTGGGAAAGCTTGCAAACTCATCAGTGGAAATAAAGCCACTTCTATTTTAACAGAATGGATTTGCTTTGCAGTTGTCCATTCTTCTCTTGATGGATGGAGTTCTAAAAAGACGTAAAACGTTTTAAAATAGAAATCTTATTGATACCAAATATCCTTTCTGATGTCCCTAAGTAAAACCAGTTGGTAAAGCAATTCTCTTAATTCAGTTTGTGCAGTTGAATGCTTTTCCTCGTTTCCTCTCTTGATTGTTAAATCTCAGGGAAGCACTGACCTTGGCTAATGACATGCTCTCTGTTCTGGGAACCATTTCCTCTGCTGGTTGAATATCTCTGAAGGGAAAACTTGTTCCTGCAGGGAAGCAACGTTTAGTTACAAAACTGAAGAACAACTAGCTATTACTTTATCCCGTACTCATCAACAAATAAATAATATTATGCTATAGAACTTTAATTAGAATGCTCCTAATACTGTATTCTGGGGCACTGTGTTCTTAATACTATATTCTGAGGAGCTATGTGACACTGAATAAGTAACTTTGTTTTATTTTTGACCTTTAGTGTCTTCATATGTTAAGTGAAGATAGGAAGACCTGCCATATTGCTTCACAGTTCGGTTAAAAAAGTTGTGAAATCCTATCTAGTCACAGCATCCAGTACTAGTGGGATACATGGAGATTTTGAGGAGCTGTCTTTAGTTCAGGGGTTTAGTAGCATTTGAAAAGCAGGTTGCCTTGTACAAAGTGGTTAATATGCATTGTCTTATGTGAGTTCTGACATTACCTATTTGTTGTATGTATGATTCTTTTACCCCCTTTATGTAATAACTTTTATTGTTTCTAAATGTCAAGCATTAGTTGAAACAATCTACATTTCAACCCATTTAATCTTCACATCAAACTTGTGAGGTATAGGTACTATTTTGGTTCAATTTTATAGATAAGGACATCAAGGCACAGAGAGGGTAAGTGTCGTGCCCAAGATTATACGGTAAGTAAAGGGCAGAGCTGGGAATCCAATGCAGGTGGTGTGGCTCCAGAGTTCTCACTTGTAAGATGCTAAATTATATAATTAGGGTGAACCAGATGGTAAGAGAGAGACTCAGATCCTAGCTCAAATCTCAAGCTATTTCTCTACTTGTTGACCCAATATCCAGGGCATTTATAAATAGTTTTAAAAATCGTTATGGAAACTATACGTACAGATGGCACATAAACACACACTTATCTCATTGTATTTAGACAATGTCCCTCAAATATGTTTGTACTAAGAATCCAGAAGACACTCCCAATTCTGATTAGAACAGGGGAAAAAAAGTCATAAAAGACCTCAAACTGGAAACTTCACCATCTTGACAGTCACCATTTATGTTGAAATGTGCACTGTTTTCAGCAAGAAGTATGATCCCAGTTTTCAAAGGTCAAATAAATCACCTTTAAAGTCGTGAAAAGGTAAACAGACTGATGCCTGGGCAGCTTTCCTGAGTTTATGAGGTCTTCGGGCAACAGGGATATACAAAAACCCCATCAATCACCCCCTCCCTGCCCCACCCCTGACTCCCAAAGTGTTTATTTCTAGGGGGGATCAATCCACCATCCAGGGTAATTTCCCCTAAAACTATTATTAGGAAATATTAAATCAAATGAAAATGGAAACCCCCAGAGTAAACATACCTTTACATAAAAGCACTTTCCCTCTAGCCAAATTTTGTAACTGTAGCTGTGATTCAAAAGAGGCTGAGAGGATGGTAGGAGCATTGGGATGGGGAGGGGGAGGGAAATGAGGAGAGAATGGTAAGCAAGAGCAGTGGGGAGGTATCTAGGGCAGGCAAGTGTGACATGACATAAACAAAATAGTTGTCACTGATGACAAATAATTTCACAGTGCTTTGCAAGGCATGTTTGCCTGCCAGTCATTTTTCACATGGCTAGTATCATCTTTTAAGGTCTCTAAAAGGGGCCTACAAGCCTTCTTTCAGCACATTCTTAAGTTATACACATATATAAAAAACTTACTGTAAATCTACAAGTCATCCTGGAAATGACTATTCCGTACCAAAAAATAAATGTCTTTTAAAGACCTTTTCATCAGAGCACTTAAATTCTGTGCTATTATTTCACCATCATGTAATGAGAGCCTGCTTGGTGTAAACAAAAGCCCTTTAAAGAAGTGATTACAGTCCTGCTTTGCAAGCTGCCAAATGGATCCTAGACTGTCCAGCCATATTAAAGTCCACACCAAGACCCCTCAGTGATTTAGTCTCTCCTGTTTTTCTTCCGGGTGCAGTAACAGCCCAACACAAGCCTTTCCTTTTAAAGAAGCTTCCCCAACCTTAGATGTGCTGAGGTGTTTTCTGCAACTCTAGATTTCATGGGCACGTTTATGGAGGAGGCATACTGTGTGCTTTTGAATTTTATAAGAATCTGATTTTAGAATTTTATTTGTTTATTCATTTACTTTTAAGATAAGAAGAGTAAAGAAAAAAGTTGGGAAGGAAGATGAAAACTCAATTTCTTTTAACTCTTGCTCCTTTTGAAATCAAATAATGTTCTACTGAATCAATCTCATTTAAATTTGATTTTTGATTTCTTTTTTTTTTTATCATGTGAACTTAGCCTGGGATTTGTCCAAGTCAGTCTGGAGAGACCACCAACTGTTCTCATCAGCCAGAGACCTAATTGTGGTCATTTATTATAGTCACTTATCTGATAGTAGTTTCATTATCTGTGATAGTTTTACAGGGACAAAATCCACCAGGCATCCAATGGAGTATATAAACATGTTACCTTGTGGCAGGGTGTCTGTTACTTACTGTCAACACTAACTGGCCCTAGCCACCTATCTGCAGCTTATATGAAGTAACGATGAGTTTAATAAGCTCCAGTGAAAGCTGCAATGTAAACATCACATCAGGAGCGTTTGCCTTGTCAGGCCTCTTAAACAAATAAAGGTGATGGAGAAGTACAAACAGAACAAGATTGGAGCCTAATGAGATTCCATTGCTGCTTCACTGCAGACTAAGTTATCATTACAGACAATACATTAGAAGGGATGCTGCCCAGAAAAATCTCTTCAACTGAAGTTCACCCCAAATTCTGATTTTGGGACTTGGGTGAATTTGCCATCCATTTGGGAGCAAATATATACCTAAAATGGGTACTGATTTCTCAGGATTATTATTTTTGGAAAATATCTTGTACAGTAAATCACTTGGTTTTGAGAGCACCATATTCCAATGGCATCTTCTGTTGGGCATTATACAGCCACCATTACACAGACCTACGTTTTTTATTAGAAAAATTTTATTTATGGTGGACAGTAGGTTTCCGTTTAAACCTACTGAAATAAAACCACAAACTGAGCTATTAATAGATGGCAATGCATGTGGGCTCCACAAATCAGCATATCCAAAGTTATTTTTAATGTAGCTCCATTCCATAGCTGTGCCTACATATAGATATGTGGCTATTTGCATATCCTTACAGCCTTAGCTTGGAGGAGGATGGGAAGTTCCCTTGCCCAAGCAGGCAAAGCTTTCCTTGCACTCATGAGGAGAGGGGACTATGATCTGAAAGACATTAAGGAAGACTGACTTCCCCAAATTCTCTCTCCCTGGCTTTTTGAAAGTCTTCCCTGATTCCCATTAGTGGGGATTCATTTCATTCTTCTGGTATTAAAGCATTTTTTTCTCTTTGACTTTAAAATGTAAACAGCTCTGGGGAGGGGAGTATATTAACCCCTTATTTACAGAATGGCTAGTATTAAAACAGTCATTGGAAGATCAGGGTCTTGAATCCCAACGGAATGCCTACTGCTTGGGTAAGACTCAAGGCAGTTCCTTACTTTCTTTAAGTCTCAGTTTCTTCATCTGTAAAATGAAGACGTTGCTGCCTTTTATTCCATCATATTTTTGAGAGCAGAAACTAGTACCAAAGAGACAATCGATGTGTGCTATTATTATTAGCTCAGCGTGTCATGATTAGTTCAATTGTCTAACTTTATCCTGACAGAATGAAACATACAATAAGGGAAATTTGATGGGGGAGAAGATCAGAAGAGAAAACTCTTCTGCAGCAGTTTCTCAAAATGTATTCTGCATAGTAGTAGTTTTTTTTTTTTTTTTTTTTTTGCCATGATTAGGTATTATTAAAAAAGAGGGCTGTGGTCAAATGCATTTAGGAAATTAAGGTTTAATAAGTTTTTCTAATACAGGACTTCTCAGAGCCTTTAATAAAGGAATGTGATGAGTAAATTCTCTAGGAAGAGGATCTAATATGCAAACTTATTTAACTATGAACTCTCTTTTTTCCTTAATAATTTTTTGAAGATAAGTAATCCTTAGAGCTCACAGTTGGAAATTCTGTCCTACAGCATCAGGTTTTGGGTAGAAAGCACAGGGCCTGGTGGTCCTCTTTATCCAGAGTCTAAGGTAGCCAGGGGTAGAGTGTGGGTAGAGTTGATGCATGGTGGATGCCAAAAGTGAGGAGCAGTACCCAGGAAGAGATAAGAGGGAATTGAAGGCAAACACTGTGTTCTTTAGAGCTATAATTAGGCCAGTTTAGTGACCTGGCTTGAATTCTTGGAAACAAGCAAGCAACCTTTAGAAACTACCCATAGGGCTACGCATGGCCTCAGGAGAGAAATGCATTTGGAAATAGTGGAATAGATAAGTTTCTTTATTGAAGAACTTCTCATTGGTGTGCTTTTTGAATCTCTGAGAGGGACACACACATCCTCTAAGGCATAGTTAAGTGAGAAGCAAAAGAGAATATAGGGGATGAGGAAGCAGGGAGAGAAAGAGACGGAAAATGAAGTGAGTGACCTAGGAATTGTGGGCTCTTTAGAGCCATCATTACTATCATTTCCCTGATTGACTCCTCTACTGGCATGTAAGCTTTGCCTTATTCCTGCTCCAGATAACCGGCTTGTAAGTATGGTTCCATGGTCAACAATCTTGAGTGTAGATGGCTCAGTGAAAAACTGCCCTAGCTAATAAATAAACCCCAAAGTATTCTATGTGGCATTGATGGGCTGGAGGTGGAGAATGCCATGGTGCTGGATACAAGGCAGTTGCACAGTTTCAGGATGGGTAATGGTCATTTCGATGCACTAGTCTGGTTCTGTGCGGCTTCCAAGCACAACCTCAAGACTCACAGGGTTTGGGGTAGAGAGAAGGAAAGACCTTTTAGTGTGGCAAATGATCAACTCCCTAAGCCTCGGCTTTGTCAGTACCTAGAATGATCTTTGGCCTGTTGTAGCTGCTTAGAAAACATTGGCTGAATTGAATAGGATATATGTGGACTTTGAGAGGCAGATGTAACCTTAGCCTTTTCTTCTCCTTGGCTTTGGAGCACTAGTTTTCTTTAAATGAAAAAACAAAAATTGAGCTGTACAAAATAACTAAGAATAAAATCACTGATGAAGAGCAGGTTGGGTTTGTTTTAGTAATGGAGGGATTCCCAAAAAGTAATATACAACTCAAAGTTCATCTTTGTCCTGCATTACTATTTTAATTCCTCCTTATGTTCATTTTTAATAATTCTCTGATGGGCAGATATCTCAAACTCTTCCCACTCAAATATTCCTACCTCTCTTAATTTGTGAAACATATGTTATCAGAGAAATTAGTTGATAAAGTGACAATTCCTTTTAAATAATAAATCTAAATATTGATAAATAACTCTTACAAAGCCTGTGACCACAGAGGAGGTGAAAACTTGAGTTCAGGACTTCTTGTGAGCCACAGACCCCAGGTCACTATGTCTTGTGGTATGCAAAACATGCTAAGGATGACTCTACCCAGGGCATGGAAAGGGGCTTCAGATAGAGTGAGCTCTTTACCAGTGCTGTGGATTGAGTTGTTTCTCCCCTGAACTCCTGGTTGAAGCTTTAAACCCTATTGTGACTATATTTGGACAAAGAGTCTTTAAGAAAGTAATTAAGGCTGAGAGAGGTCATAAGGGCCCAATCTGATAGGAGTAATGTCCTTATAAAAAGAGATACTGAAGAGCTGTGCTCTCCCTGTCTCTACCTGTCTCTCTCCCTGCCATGTGAGTACACTGCAAGCCAGGAAGTGGGCCATCACCAGGAACTGAATCAGCTGGCACCTGGATCTTGGATGCCCCAGCCTTCAGGACTGTGAGAAATACATTTCTGTTTCTTAAGCCACGCAATCTGTGGTATTTTTCTATGGCAGTCTGAGCTGACTAGAACAAAAGTAGCAAAGCTGCAGTTTGCTTTTGAAGTTTGACATGAAATCATCAATTTTGAAGACCCTTCTTCCTATCAATGCTGGCCTTGAATGACAACAGCTAGAATGACAATGGACCACACTGGGCTGCACTTTGTTTGGCCTTTCCCCAAATTCTTTCTCTTACTTTTCTCAGTTCAGAAGACACAGCACTGCAGACACATGCCCTTTTAGCCTGTGAAGGAGAACTGTTTCTCTCCATCTGTTTCCCCTCCCTCTGTTGCCCATTTCTCCACTACTTTCAATTATATCAACCCCCCTATAGTAAGCACATAGGAGAGAATATGCAAGAGACATATGGATGCTTTGATGTACGGGTAACATGCCATGTTTTTAGACTGGCAGTAAAAAAATATGTGTGGAGGCTCTTCCCTGACAAGTGGCAAGCTACCCATCCTTCCTAGCAGGAAGCCCAGGCTGAGGTCGTGGTTTTAAACTCAGGAAGGACATCTGTGAAGACAGAGCTCAAAAAGCAGATGGTTTCTTGAGTTGCTGGGAGACCGAGTTGATTATTTATTAGGTTAAAAAAAAGTGTATATTTATATATTTGGAAATGTTCAGTTTAAAAAGCAATTTATTAACAGCAGCAAGTACACACCATGCTCTGCAATTTGAATAAATAATTGAGCTTGGCATTTTCTTGAGGATCCTTGCATCTTCTCAGGACCTTTGTTCACCTTATGATTGGTCAGGGAATTTGGGTGATAGTTGAAGATCCGAATCAAGAGAAAAATGCCAACATACCCAAAAGTTTTTTAAATTTTTATTATTTTTTTTAATGGCAGTGGACATAAAGAAATTCAAGATGGCACTGGATGCCATGCGTTTCCACATATATGTCAGGTCAGGGTCCAAATAGCTTATTTTTAACAGTGCAAATTGCTGACCTGTCTCCAGAGAACCAGAGTTTTCATCGGAATTCTCAGGAGCAGGGCTTAGGGAGGGGGAGGGAGAGGGGAAGACTCGATGTCCTTGGCAGCTGAGCTACCACACCAATTTAGACTTTGGAAGCCTTAAGCAATTAGCAGATCATCGTGCCATCTGCAGGCATTAATTGGCTTCCCTGGCCACCTGCTGCTGAAGGTTCGCTTTATTTGACAAATGGCAAATGAGACTAGGTTAAAGAACAGTGACGACTACTACTAGCTTCTCATTTACCGAGTGTCTACAGCAGGCCAGCTATTGTACACAACTTTTGTCTAAGCTTTGTAACAAGATTTAGCATAGTTATCACAGTGTTAGATAGCAATGTAGGCACTACCATCATGCCCATTTTTATTTTTTTATTTTTGAATTCTTCCAAAAATGCTTTATTTTAATAGTTTTTGGGGGCACAAGTGGATTTTGATTACAGGGATGAATTATATAGTGGTGAATTCTGAGATTTTAGTGCACCATTCACCTTAGTGTTCATTGTACCTAATGTATAGTTTTTTTATTTCTAGCCCCAACCAATCTTTCCACTTCTGATTCTCTAAAGTTCATCATATCACTGTATGCCTTTGTGTATTCATAGCTTAGATCCCACTTATAAGTGAGAGCAAAAGGTTTTTGGTTTTCCACTCCTGGATTACTTCACTTAGAATAATGGTCTCCAGCTCCATCCAAGTTGCTGCAAAAGATATTTCGTTCCTTTTAATGGCTGAGTAGTATTCCATGATGTATATATACCACATTTTCTTTATCCACTCATTAGTAGATAGGCACTTAGGTTGGTTCCACACCTTTGCAATTGTGAATTGTGCTGCTATAAACATGCGTGTGCATGTGTCTTTTTTGTAAAATGACTTCTTTTCCTTTGGGTAGATACACAGTAGTGGGATTGCTGGATCAAATGGTAGATCTGCTTTTCAGTTCTTTAAGGAATTTTCATACTGTTTTCCATAGAGTGTAGTAATTCACATTCCCACCAGCAGTGTATAAACTTTCCCTTTTCCCCATATCCATGCCAACATCTATTGTTTTTTGACTTTTTACTAATGACCATTGGTCATTAGGAGTAATGTGGTTTCTCATTGTGGTTTTAATTTGCATTTCCCTGATGATTAGTGATGTGAGCATTTTTTCATATGTTTTTGGTCACTTGTATATCTTCTTTTGAGAAATGTCTGTTCATGTTTTTGCCAACTTTTTAGTGGGATTATTTGTTTTTTATTAGTGAATTGTTTGAGTTCCTTATAGATTCCGTATGCTAGTCCTTTGTCAGATGCATAGTTTTCAAATATTTTTCCCATTCTGTGGATTGTTTGTTTATTCTGCTGATATTTATTTTGCTGTCATGACCATTTTTAGATGACAAAACTGAGGCTCAGAAAGTGACTTGTCCAAGACTATGTGGCTAGTGAGTAACAAAACTGGAATGAGTGCACCAGTCTACTTTTTCTACCCTGACACATTGCCACTGTAAGTAAGCTGAATGACCTGTACATTATTCACCATTTTAAGAGTGCATGAAATAATTGAAAGTCGTGTTTTTTTAAATTCTCCAAAGTTTTCAGACCTTATGGAAACAAGATCCCCTTTTATAAGTATAGTATAAGAATATTTACATACAGTAGAGATAATTGCCAAGTCGCAGAGTCTAACAACACAGGTACTGGCAGAAGCGACACAGAGCATAGGATGAATAAAACTCATTGGGTCTTGGGAACTGAAAGCCATGTGGTCACACCCACAACATTTAAATTCTAGAAGGGCAGGGACCTTGTCTTATTCACTAATGTAAAATGATGTAATATATACAGCAGATATTCAAAAATTAATTATTAAATAAATGAGTATATGAATATAGATGATCTCCTAGCTGATTCTTCAGTTGCCTTGACAGCAGTTTGTTTGCATGAGTAACATTTACTACAGTGTCGAGCTAGTGCTCAGTCTTTCTGTGTATGTGGTACACTTTGGAATACTGGAATATTTGGCTGTGCACTTGAGGGGACTGCATGTTTTAAAACCATATTTGATGAGCTAGTAATAATTACTCTACAATTACTACTATAGTACAACAAAAACAGTGTTTGAATAAGCATCCACAATTTCTGGATACTTTACTTACTCAATATGCAGACATTCTTGGTTATACACTTTTCTGGTGCAACTCATCTCCCATCTCCTAAAAATGCCAGACACTTGTTTTCCCAGGCTGCCTTGAAACTAGGATGTGGCCATATGGCTCAATATTGGCAAATGATACTTTAGGGAAATGTGACTCTGAAAAAGAGACTCGTGGCACATTCTTTGCTAAATGTTACCATGTTTACCTGGGACTATGGCAGCCATTCTATATCCATGAAGATAGATGCTTAAGGACTAAGTCAACGTGCTTAGGTTTAAAAATGGAAAAGATGGAATGAACCAGGCATTTAAGGACATAATTGAGCTGCTGAACCAATATTGGAATTGCCTTCCTCAAGACATTTTGCTATGGAAGATAATAAATGTTCTTATATTTTATCCCTTATAGTTGGGTGTTCTGTCAATAACAGACAAAAAGTACTCTTGAGTATTCTTGCTGTTTAAACAGAACTATTTGTGGCCTAGTAACGTTTTCTTATATGACATTTTCTAGTAATATGTGATTTTTCTTTGGTGCAAACTTGATACTCTTCCTTCTTTATACAATACTGTCTCTCTATTCAGCTCAATGATTTAGCTGATGAACATAGCTGTTGGAGTACTTATGTTCAGTGTAGCAAACATTCCTACTGTCCATTGTTCACAATGGGACAGTGTGCCTTTGAAGTGCAAGACATATATCAGTGTGTCATGGCAGACTGATTGAGAAATACTGCTGTGTTGAAATGCTCTGCTTCAGTCTTCTCTTCCATAGATTGCATTTTCCTAGTGGGCTGGAGGATAACTTATTGACCATTGCATCCCCAGGGCCTAGCCAAGAACCCACTGTGTAATCACAATACTGACCAATATGTATTGAGTGTTTACTTTGGGTCGGGCACAGTTTTTAACCATCTTGGATGTATTAACCCACTTAACTTTGTAACATCCAAAGGGGTGTTGACCCAGGATGTGAACGAGGCAGAAAGGCTCAGAGCTCATTCTTGAGCCATTATACTTCACCTCTCACTAATAAAAGCTCCACAGTAAATCTTCACTGAATTAAACACACTGACATGGCTCCTTCATGTCATGCTCTCCGTGTAATAGGCACTCGCTAAATATTTGTTGGTTGGAGTCCAGTCCCCGCTCAATTACTCAGGATAAACCAGGGAAGAGTCTCTCGAGAGCCTGTGCTTTGAGCAGGGCTCTGAAATAGACAGCTGCTCCTGGGCATACTGGAGCCATTTCCTTCAGGGTTGCCAGCTCAAGTTCAGCCCGGGTCCTGACTCAGCAGACCGGGATAACTGTGTGGCAAACCAGGGGGAATAAGTGGTGACTTTACCCTAGAGCCTAATGGAAAAAAAAAAGTATTTTGGCAAATCTAACCTCTCTGCTGGCATCCTGATCAGAGGGCAATAATAAATAGACAGTTTTCCCTGTTGCCTAGGGTTGGGATTTCTTTAAAGTCAACTGAAGTGTGCTCTCACCGTTTTTGTCTATGCCAGAAGGCTGGGAGAGAGCTATGGGTGAGAGAGAAGAATAGGAGAGACTCTCTCCTAGTGTTTCCTACTCATAGCATCAATGGGGAAGGTGGCAGGGTCTGTGTGTCC
Source organism: Macaca thibetana thibetana (assembly GCF_024542745.1). NCBI lineage: Eukaryota > Metazoa > Chordata > Mammalia > Primates > Cercopithecidae > Macaca > Macaca thibetana. Next base: position 142,103,009 of record NC_065578.1, on the reverse strand, counting down.
ATACTACAGCAACATAAGGACAGAGTTAGGGATGGAGAAACGAGGGCATTATGCGTTTTGTTCTTGGTACTATATTTTGTATGATACTAATTAAATGTCATACACGGAGGCTGATTTTTAGGGGCTTATTATACAAGGCAGATAACGACACAAGGAGGATATGTACTCTAAAACACCTATAGGAAAGATAGATATACTATATTTAGTTGCAGAGTATTTATTAGAAATAAGATGGAGGAGGTCACACAATGGTCAGTGGTTGACTGAGATGGAGAAAATTTGTGGTTGCTAAAATAATACATATTTTTACTCCCTCCTCCCCATGTCTGACAAATAGAAGTTGTCTTGTACAATCTTATTTTTGTCCTTGGAGGGTGGGTGGCATACGGTCTGTCATATAGTTGGACAAGTCAACAAGATGTCCCTTCTATGGTTTGAACATAGGCATGAGTAAGCCCCAAAGAGGTCCTATTATTCCCTCTCCATTTATTATGACCTCCTTAGTGCCAGACAGCTTTGACAGGTTTCCCATTTTAAACGTTACTGGAGTGATTTAACACCTTTGAAATATGTGACAGTGGATTTAGCCACAAGTGACAACCCCCTGAGCTGGTAAGTGATTGTACTCGTAGCACTTGAGTGGTTGGGGCTGTTTTCCCAGGACCAACAGGACAATTCTATTTCCAACACACAGTCCAGTCCACCCCCCAGCGGGGACTGTGTAGGCACAGGTGATTCCAGGTGCTGACCGGCGGCCCTGCTTGTGACCTTCCCTGCTGGGCTATTGTTTCCTCCCCCTTGTGACCACAGCCTCTTGCTGTCTGAAGCTGATAACAAGACCATAAATCTCCCTTCTAGCTGCAACATGGCACCTGAAACCTCAGCTCAGGCTTGATGTGAGAAAACAAGATAAGACACTATGATGGGGTATTTTCAAGATATCCAAGGAGGTACCAGGAAATCTTGGTAGGTTGCAGGCAGTGATAACATTCCTCAAGGCACTGTCTATCCTGCCAAGTAGATCTGTGTGAGATGAATGGCATTATCTGTTGATAGTGTCTACCTGCTGGCACTGCATTGGCTTTCTAAGCTTCTCAGCAGGTCTGTGGTTGCTTCTTCCTGAAATAATATCAGGCAGAATCAGAGAACTTGCGTGGGTCTGTGCTGGCCTTGCAGAGAACTGGGGGACTGATGGGTTCCTACTACCTACAAGATGCAGTCCAGATGTCTTGACCCAGTCTCTAAGGACTCTCACCATCTGGCCTCTCTCTACCACATTCAGAGGAAAAACTTCTAGTGGCCAGGGCTCTCCTTAATGGTGTTGGCTGTCTTTGATGGCTGAGTTGTTCAGGTAGAAGTTGGTTGCTTATTTTTCAGGGTAATGCTGGGAATTCATGGCAAAGAAGGGGGTGTTGAACTGGAAAAGTAGTCAGAGGCTTTTCTGTTGTGAGATTTCATGACCTAATTCTACAGCTGTACAAATCTTGAGGCCTTCATTAGCCTTTCTCAATTAGGGTTCAGTGAGACAACTAAGCCCTGATGTGTAGGGCATACATTGTATGCAATGATGCAATTTCTTTCCTATGCGTGGAGAATAGTACTAAATACTGCTAATAGTACTAATTAGGTACTTTTCTTGAAAGAGAGAAAGTAGTCACTCAGAGCTACTGTTTCTGCTCTGTGTTGTGTATTTCAGAAGAGGAACCTTGATTAAGAATGTCATGGTCTTTAGGGGAAAAGGCAAAGCTTTATCAAAAAAGAGGAATTGTTACCAAGGATAGAACTTCTTATAAGAGCCCAGTTGTGTGGGGTGGGTGTAGACAGAGAGAGAGAGGAGAGAGTAAAACTATCTTTAACCTGGAGGTTGTCTCAGTCTCTGAAACATAAATACACACACACACACACACACACACACACACACACACACACACACACGTAGTCATAGAGTTTGATGATCTCATTCAATGGCAAAGTGTGGTCAGTAGAATAGTCTCCTGGTGGGTTGATTACTGCTGAATGTGACCAGCAAAGATACACTAAACTCCAGGTCATGGCACCTTCTCTTGTTAATACTTACTGTTTATTCCTTCTTCCCACTGTGGGTCTAGTCCATCATGACAAATGGTACGATGACCTTCAGAGAGGGAAGCGCATGGCATGCTTCCCAGCAGGGCTGTACCTTGAAGTTATTTGACATCTTCATCTCACAAAAATAGTGTCAAAGGGGAGCACACCCAGAATGCTTTAGGAGATTATGATCAACACTCCTGATGCTTTGCAGCTGGGCTTATCATCTGTGCATTTCACAATAAAATTTTATGATGCATCCAGACACCCAGCTGCTTGTGTTCGTGGGACAGCATTTCCTCTGCTACACCATTCAGATCTGCCGCACCTGGGGCTCATTTTCCTTTTCCACCAACCTCTTTCAAATGACAAAGAAATTTCATTATCACACAGCTCCTGGGAGAGAATTTGAAGAATGCCATATCCAGGAAAATATTCTACAGAGGCAACTTCATTTTATTAGGCAAGAAGAAACTGTCCCATGGTACCCAATAAGCAGCGGAGCGAAGTTGGAACTCTGGGAAGCATTTTAGAAAGGGCCGACAATCTCTTTGTTAAGCACAAAACCCTCAAAACATCTCTAGTGGGCAGAGTCCCCTAGTTTCTCAGACAATGTAGCATAGTGAGCAACAGAGTGGACTTTGAAATGGGACAGGCTTGGCTTCATAGCTCAGCTCACTAGTTATTCTGAACTTGTTTTTCTCATTTGTAGAATAGAGATAACTACACACACCTGCAGGCTTGTGACAACTGACCGAGAGACTGCATATAAAGCACTTACTACAGTGCTGGGCACATACTAATGCTTGCTAGATTGTGACTATTGCTATTATGTATTGGATGGTTGCGCTATATTCTAAGAATGAAAAACTAAAGGTTATCTAGTCTAACTTTATACTATGTACATGGCATCTCTTCCTAATGAAGAATTCTTGAAGTGAAGGACTGATATTTTTGCAATGGGAGTATGCACAATGGCCTTAATCAAACCATGTCTCTCTGCCCATGTAAAGATACAGTCCTGCCCCAGATCATCTCATAAATTCCAAGAGTTGCTGTTTCCCAGCAGCTCCATCTAATAGCCTTTCTTCTCTTGCAGAGGTAGAAGGAGGTAAATTTTTTTCCTTTTAAAAGTTTTTAATTTTTAATTATACAAGGTGTACATGAATATTTTCTCCTCACAAAAAACATTATACAAAGCAAGACTATAATCTCCCAATACCTTCAATTCTTCCCCCCTCTTGCTTTTCCTCTGCCCTCAAACCCAAGTTAAACATGTTGATAGATTAGTGTGTATCTGTCTGCACATCGTCCTTTTGATTTACATATCTGGTGTTGTGCTCTTCGCAAGTGTTCAAGGTTTTTTTTGTGTGTGTGTGCATGTGTGTGTTAAATGTTTTAAGCAAATTGGCTTACAGTAGGATGTATTATTTGTACTTTAAAGAAAAACTTAATATGCCTTAGAAATCTAGCCATCTTAGTACATAGTGGTTACTTTCATTTCAACATTTCAACTGCTGCATGAGATAAATATTCCTAAGTATGAATATATAAATTTATTCTACCATTCCCAGTTGATGGGCACTTAGTTTGTTTCCAATTTTTCAGTGTTATAAACATCACAGTAACCCACCTTCTGCATGCTTTCTTACCTTTATTATGATCTTATTCACTTGCATGTTTTCCAGGGGAGAAATAGAATTACTAGGTTATATAATAAGATCATTTGAAATTCTAACAGCAGTAGTACAATTGTTCTCCAAAATTACTCTACCCATTTTACTCTCATTGACAGTATGAGTGTCTGAATCTTCTTTTGTTCATATTTAAAAGGAAATGTAGCTTAAATCAGGTTTAGAATTAAGTTACGCAGAAGTTACAGCCAGTGTGGACCCAACTGCAGGCATTTCTCTGGAACCCACTGTCGATCTGCTGACTTATTATCAGTGTATTGGATGATAATTGGAAGTCTTATTGGCTGACTGTGGCAGGAATGAGGATATAATAAACAAAATCCTTCCTCAGTTGCAGACTGTCTGAACCCACAACATTCTCAAGTTTTACAATTGTGTTTTGGTGGAAACTGAACCTTGGCAGGTGGAAAGGGTGGATGAGTATGCAAAGTAGAAAAACATAGGATGTTGACCCAGAATATCATGGGATGTTGGGGTCTACCTGAGGTGTTAGAGCTGTCTGGGGATTCAGAGAGGCCTTGAAGCCCATGTGCAGAGAGGCCAGTCACCTTGACTTTCAATGATCTGTGGTAAAACAAAACAAAAATAGGATCAGAAAACAAACGTCTGACTCATGTAAACATTTGTTACATTTTCTCATCCAGGACAAGAAACCAGTGGGTTTGAGTCTGCTGCCTGAACCAAGTATTTTGTACTTTTATTTTCCTCTGCCTGATTCTCCACACAGGAAAGCAGGGATTGCAAAATTCAGATATTCCTGCGGTTATGCTTCTTCTCATTTCTATTAATTAAGTACTTTCTGAGCACCTACTCTGGTCCAGGCACTGTGACCAGGACTGGAAAAATCAAAGGTGAACAGCATACATACCAGCTGTCACACAGCTACAGTCAAATGGGATGTGTGTGTGTGTGTCAAGATGATGCAGTACAACGTTACGAGTACTATGCATAAGAGAGGTACTTCTCCTAGGGTGTGGCAGGTCACTGTCCCCGTCCCTGGAGTCTGGGTAATTTGAATATTTCTTTTTGTTAATTGTATACATTTAAGGGCTACAAGTAGAGTTTTGTTACATGGATATATTGTGTAGTGTGAAGTGTGGGCTTTTAGTGTAACCATCACCTAAATAATGTATGTTGCACTCATTAAGTAATTTTTCGTCCCTCAATCCCCCCATAATTTGTATATGTCTATCCAGTGTTTATGACAAAGTATTGGAGCTGAAGCCCTCTCAACTTCTGACCCAGCAAAGTACTGTACCTTGGAGAAGACAGGCAATGGGATTTAGGAGTAGATTCAGTTCTCCTTTAAACAAACATAGTTAGCAATAACATCTCACTAGGAGCCTGGACAGAAAGCTTTCAGAGGGGGATTGGGAGTTGTCATGACTCTTTCCATCCTGAGGAGACTCAAAAGGTATCTCTGGCTAGGGCCATATTCAGAAGGGCCACAGTTCCCATTTGAGGAAAGTTTCCTGTACTATCATATCATTGCTGGAGATGCAGGCACTGCTCAAAGAGTTGTAATTCCCTCCTAGGTCAGAACAGGAACCCTGGGTTCTCTTGGAAATACCAAGAGTGACTGAATTGTAAAGGTCAGCCAAAAGAGAACACTAGCCCAAGAGAGTCCCTGTGTCCATGGAGCTGGGGGTGGGGGGAAAGGGTGGGAGGTTGCTATGTTCTTTTCAACACATAGGAGCAGGCAGAGCAACTTGGCAGCATAAAATCAGGGAGATATTGAGCACTGCTGTGAAGGAGGTGAAACATGGTGAGTGCCTCTTGATGTGTGAACTACCTGGGACACAGTAAAACAAGCATTTCATGGAAACACCGGAGAAAGGAGTACTGGGAAAAGGGTTCTCAACCAGCGGTAATTTAGCCCCTGGGGACATTTGACAATGCATAGAGACAGTTTTGGTTGTCATGACTGAGATGAGTGCCAACAGCATCTAGTGGGTAGAGGCCAGGGATGCTGCCAAGCACCCTACATTGCACAGGACAACCCCATACACACAAAAATTATTCACCGTAAGTGCCGCTAGTGCCAAGGTTGAGAAACCATGGTCTAGTGAGAAGATGGTACGTGAATATTTAAATTTGTGGCACTAATGATTATCAGTTTGAGATATTTAAAAATTATCGATTTGAGATATTACAAAATATGTTTGAGATATTTACAAAGTTTCATTCAATATGAACATATTTGGAGAATTTTTTTCTTCTTTCTGTTTCAAAGGTTCTTTTGGAAACTTTGTCTCCCAATTCTTTTTTTCTTTTTCTGCTTAAACAATGTAAATTTCTTTCTCACAGCTCTAGAGACTGGGAAGTCTAAGATCAAGGTGCCAGAAAAGCAGGTTTCATTCTCAGCCCTCTTCTCTTGGCTTGTAGGTGGCCACCATCCCACTGTGGGCTCACATGACCTCTTCTTTGTGCGGTCATGGGGAGAAAGAGAGGAAGCAAGCTCGTTGATGTTTCTTTTCGTAAGAACACTTATCCCATCATGAGGGTCCTACCCTTATAACCTCAGTTAACTCTAATTACCTCCTTAAGGCCCTGTCTCCAAATACCATAACATTGGGGGTTAGGGCTTCAATGTACAAATTTTGGGAGATATGAACATTCAGCCTATAACAGGAACACAAATATGTATTCTTTTTTTCTTGGTCGAGCTTCTTTGAATCAGTATAATTAATTCGAGATTCCTCTATGAACTTGCATATATCAGTAGTTCATTCCTTTTTATTATGGGGTACTAGTCTATTGTATTCATACAACAATTTGTTTATCCATTCACCTATTGATTGACATTCAGGTTATTTCTAGTGTTTGGCTTTTACAAATAAAGCACCTATAAACATTTGTGCACATGTCTCTATATGGCCCTTTTTTTCCTAATAAGATTCTAAATTCTTTAATTTTCATATTATCAGGATTTTCATACCATTAGGGTTACAAGAATTTAATTCTTGCAGTTGGTAAAGTACTACTGTATAAGAACTGTGGATGAAAAATATAGAGCATCCTGTCTGAAACATCATGGTCAGAATTTGGAAGACAAATGTCTACCCATTGGGCCGTCTAGTGAAGAGATTTTCCTGGGAGTTCAGATCAGCATTATTGTAGCATTTTCATAAAATAGTCAAGTTTGTTCTGTGCTGTGTACATGCCTGTCTCAACTCAAGTATATGCAGGTATTCAGGCTCTGAAAAAACATTTTTTATAGGCCATTTCTCACCCTCTGCCTCATATTTTATTTTAAAAACTTTTCCAACATAGATTGAAAGAATTTTACAGTAAACATCAACTAAATTAATTTGTCTTGTATTTGTTTACCACCCATCAGTCCATCTCTCTGTTCATTCATAAATCCATCTTATATTTTGATACATTCCAAAGTAAACTTCAGACATCAGTTTACTTTATTCCTACATACCTCACTATGCATTTATTAACTAGAATGCAAGGCTTAATATCTAGTCTGTTTTAGCTGGAGGGTGAATTTTGCACACAAGCAAAGCAAAAACATTCAAGTGCGCCATTCAGTGAATTTTGAAAAATGTATACACCTGTGTAACCCAAGCCCCTATCAAGGTGTAGCCCATTACCATCACTCCAGCAGATTCCCTCAAGCACATTCCCAGTCTCCACCTCCTACAACACTTTTGATTTTTTTCCAGCACGGATTAGTTTTGCCTGTTCTTACAGGTCATTTTTGACAATGCAGGAGTGAATGCTGTCTCTTGCTCTGAATCATGTTGGCCACGTACGTCAGTGCCCTTACATGGAAGTCTCTCCCCACTGGGCTCCTTCTTTCAACTCACCACTGCTCTAGAGGTTTCTTTTGGCACTGTCTCAGAAATTACGGGCTTTGTTTCCTGTCCACAGAGCATTTGCTTTGCATCTATTCTTTTCATTTATATTAAAAATTTTTGGTTTTTACTGATAAATAATAATTGTCTATATTTACGGAATACAATGTAATGTTTTGATACATGTTTACAATGCATACATTCTGGCTTTCCACACTGTTCCCCAACGACTTCCTTCCTTTTCCACCTTCGTGGAAGGGGTACAGCCCTTCAGAGGCCTTTTTTGGCCAGATTCATCTCCTTCCTTCTCCTAGCTCCAGTTTCTGTTGTTCCAGCCTGGCTTGCATACCCAAGAGGACAGTTTGGCAAACTTGGTCTCAGGGCATTCTGCATTGGTCCTGAGTAGGTTAGGGGAAAAAAATGCCCAGGACAATGCTAGGGCACACAGGTTTCTGGGGAGGAGAAGCAGCAAAGACCTTATTAACCAGATGGGCTTCAGGTCCTCATGCAACTGTCTCCCCTGGCTGTGGCTGCCTCTCCCCTATCTGCAGACTCAGCCCCTTTAAGGCATTGGGACCAATCCTGTTCTTAATCACAGGAAATTTAAAGAGCCCAACTCTGGACCACCATGACTCAGCATCAGCCATCTTTGCCTCTAGACCCACTCTGACGTTGATTTAATGACTTGGCAAAATTGCTCTGATTGAGCTCAGTTTCTTCATTTGTACGATAGAGATAATAGCTGTCATTGTTGTATATATGGTTGAATGTCCAAACTGTGCTTGGTGATGGCATGCATATGAACGCGTTAAATCTTCACAATAGCCATGCCATTGGGTAGTATTATTTTACCAGTTTTACAGGTGTAGTAGTTGAGGGTTAGAGGTTAAGTCATATCTCTTGTGCTGTGTACCTGACAAGTGGTCGTAAGAGTTAAATAAGGTAACATACATGAAAAGACTTTGTGAACAGTAAATATTCTATAGACATAAGTTGGATGATTCCATCTGATTTGGCTCCAAGTTGGAGAGCAAGGGAGAGGAAAAGACCAACAAGTAAACTTGCATTTTGAATTGATTGATAGATCATGAATAAGATCAATCTCCATGTTTTTATAGGAAAAGAATCAAAGTATACAAAATTTTGACTTTATTGTCTCACCTCATTTTTGATCTAATACTGTGGTTCCTGAGGATGTGAGCTTTATCCACTAGATTAGCCTGTGCTTTGGTTGTTAATAAAAGACAAAAACAGGGGTCAGTCATGATGGCTCATGCCTGTAATCCCAGCAATTTAGGAGACCGAGATGGGCAGATCACCTGAGGTCAGGGGAAAAAAAAAAAAAAAAAATTAGGCATGGTGGCACATGCCTGTAGTCCCAACTACTTAAGAGGCTGAGGCATGAGAATTGCTTGAACTCGACGAGGACAGAGTTCGCAGTGAGCCTAGATCAGCTACTGGCACTCCAGCTGAGGCGACAGAGCGAGACTCTGTCTCAAACAAACAAACAAACAAACAAAAACCACACACAAAATTTAAAGAGCCCCTATAAGAGAGAAATTTGCTCTCCTTTAAGACATTTGAGGCCAGGCGCGGTGGCTCACGCCTCTAATCCCAGCACTTTGGGAGACCGAGGCTGGCGGATCACGAGGTCAAGAGATCAAGACCATCCTGGTTAACACAGTGAAACCCCATCTCTACTAAAAATACAAAAATTAGCCGGGCATGGTGGCAGGCTCCTGTAATCCCAGCTACTCGGGAGACTGAGGCAGGAGAATGGCGTGAACCTGGGAGGCGGAGCTTGCAGTGAGCCGAGATCGCACCACTTCACTCCAACCTGGGCAACAGAGCGAGACTCCGCCTCAAAAAAAAAAAAAGAAAAAAAAAAGACATTTGAAGTGTTCTCAAGACTCAGAGGAAATCCAAAAGCAGCATCACCAGAAATAGTGTAGTCTCATAAAGAAATCATGATGAAGGAACAACACTCACTTGGGTGTTTAAGTCCAAATATATTATAAAGACAGTGAAATTATTTTATCTCATAATTCATTCTTAGTAAAAGATAATTGTAATGATATTTCACTTAGCATTAACAATTTTTTTTAACAGAGTTAGGGATTTCTCCTTTAAGAAGCACCATCTGTGGGTCTCCCACATTGGCAATTTGAGGCTCAATGGCCAACACAATGGCAGATATCTGAGGGCCTAAGTGTCTTGAACCAACAATCTGAGGATTGGAAATCTTGGCTCTTTTACCAAGCAGAGACTGGAGGTAGTTTTCCTGCCCTAAACCAATTTTCCTTTATATCTGAAGGGTTCTATGAGCTTCTAGCTATCTATCAAGGAACCTCACTTGTGCTTACTCAGACCTTGTATCTGGGCTCCTTCCCTTAGTGTCTTAAGTGGTTTCATTATCCTCAGTCTTACCCCCATTAACGTCATCCTTCACTCTTCAGTCAGGATGAATTTTATAGAATGTAAATACAAGCATGCAACTCTCCTGTTTAAAAACCTCTTTGTCAGACATGGTGTTATCCTACTCACAAGCCAATACTCTACTGTCCCGTGGTGGCAGCATCCTGACTTTGTTCAAGAATGAGACAGAACTGTGCTCAGGGAAATAGGTCTCTTCTCCAACTCCAGCTCATCTAAACAATCACAGTAATCCTCTTAGCCTATTCCAGTGATATGATTTGGAAGTGGTGTAGTGACCCAATTCTGGTCAATGCAATCATAGAGAAAGTCTACTGAGGACTTCTGACTTCTGAGAACTGTTCTGATGGAAACAGAGAGAGATACACACACAAATAGAAGCCCTTCCTGTCGACCTCTGGCTACGATTGTGTGAGGATGTAATTTTTAAAAAATTATTATTTTATTTTTTATTTTTTTGAGACAGAGTCTTGCTCTGTCACTCAGGCTAGAGTGCAGTGGCATGATCTTGGCTCACTGTAACCTCTGCCTCCAGGGTTCAAGCAATTCTGCTGCCTCAGCCTCCTGAGTAGCTGGGATTACAGGCACCCCCCACTGCGCTTGGCTAATTTTTGTATTTTTAGTAGAGATGGGTTTCACCATCTTGGCCAGGCTGGTCTCGAACCCCTGACCTTGTGATCCACCTGCCTTGGCCTCCCAAAGTGCTGGGATTACAGGCTTGAGCCACCACCTGTAAGCCCGGCCAAGGATGTAATGTTTAGAGCTGCAGCAGCCATCTTGGAACATGAGGAAATTAGCCTGAGGATAAAAGCCATGGGAATAAAAAAGAAGATGGGAAGAGACTACCTACAATGATGCCACTGAATTGTTGAACCAACCCTGGAGACATTTATCTCTGCACTTGCTAGGTGAGGTGTTTAAAATAATATTGTGCTCCCAATTGCTTTTCTCCTCTCTTTAAGAGGATGGTACATTGCCCACCCACTGCCACCTGATGTGAGTTGCCCCCATGTGGAGGAGCATACCCACCTATACCTCTTCTATTAGGCTTAGTTATCTCACTTGCATTTGCCAATGGAATATGAATGGAAGTGATACCATATTCATTTTTGAACCCTTTAAGAACCTTTGCATAGTTCCACCATTTCCCTTTTCCCTCTGGCATAAGAGAGGTAGGTATGTTGTAAGAATGGAGAGAAATCCTTCTTCAGCCTAGATCCTGGGATAAAGAAGCTACTTGGTGCAGAAGGGCTACTGTCAACCAACAGCTGACATATGTGAGCAAGAAACACACTTTTCTGCTGTAAGCCACTGAGATCTTGGAGACATTTGTTGCTGCATCACAGCTGACTAATATGTAAGGCAATATATGTCCTTATGATTTGAATAACTCCTTTTATTCCTTTTAACCAAACATAGGTTCTCTATTGTCTTTAGAAAAACAATGAAATAATTTAGAATTAAACATAAGGCCCTCCTAGATCTAATATCTATCTACTTCTCCTCCTCATCTCTTAGCCACTCTCATACATCCTATATTCTGGCAGTTACTGGTAATTACCCTAAAATGCCAAGCTCTTTCATACTTCCATAGCTTTGCCTGAGTAAGACCCTTTGTCTGGAATATGAAAAGGAAAACAAGGTAATCTTTTCCTTGTTTTCTTAGGTAATTCCTATTCATACTTCAAAATTAACCTCATGCCTCACTTAGTTCATCTAGGAAGCTAGAGAACCGAGAGAACTGAGAACGGTCCTGATGGAAACAGAGAGAGACACACGTACAATTAGAAGCCCTTCCTGCCTACATCTGGCTGTGATTGTGTGAAGATGTAATGTTTAGAGCTGCAGCAGCTATCTTGGGACATGAGGAAATAAGCCTGAGGATGAAAGCTGTGAGAGTAGAAAAGAGAAGGATGGGAAGAGGCTATCTACAATGATTTCATTGGACTATTCTACATATAAATGCACTGATAACATCCTGAAAGGATAAGCCAGTCTGATTACCTCTAAGTCTGTAAGCTCTAGGAGAGGAGTATACTTATCTATACCTATTGTATAAGGCTTGGTTATTTCACTTGGATTGGCCAAGGGAATGTGAATGGAAGTAGAGCTTCTTTATCCCAGAATCCAGGCTAAAGGAGGATTTCTCTCCATTCTCACGACATACCTGCCCCTCTTATGTCAGAGGGAAAAGGGAAATGATGGAATCATGCATGAGTTCTTAAAGTTTCTACATGAATATGGTATTACTTCCATTCACATTCTATTGGCCAGGGCGAGTGAGATTAACTTAGCCTTGTACAAGAGGTATAGGTAGCTATACTCCTCTCTCAGAGTTTACAGATTTAGAGGTAGCCATTATTATAAGACTGGCCTGTTCTGTAAGGATGTTAATGCATTTGTACATAGAATAGAAATAATATTGTTTAAAAATCATAATGGTTATAATATTCTATTGTCCTGCAATCAAGTGCGTGTATAGTCTCCAATTCACTTCCCACATGGTCCATCCCTGAGTTGCTTCCCTTCCATCTTTGGGATGTGGTGTGGGCACAGCTTGCATGGGAGAACAAGGAAGAGAGGTTTCTGTAGTGTTGCCATCTTTGTATGTAATTCAGTTTTGGTTCTTGGCCCCAAATGCCTTTCCCCTCTGTATTTTCTGACTTCTTGAGGCTGTAGAAGGTGCTAACAAGTAAACCACAAGGAAATTGGATTCGGTGACAGCATCAGCAGGCTGAGGTTTTACAGCTCCCAGGAAGTGGATGATCCCGAAAGGCTGCCTGCCGGTTACCACCGAAGCTGGTGGAGCTGCTCCTCCTGGGCTGCTGTCTCTCCTCTCCACTGGGCCCTAAGGCCCAGAATCATCTCCTCATACCTGCTCTGTCTGACATGTTCACACAGCTCCAGGAGATCAATCTCACCCCCTTGCCTCTGGCAGTTTCTCTTAAGATAAAAACAGATGGTCAGAAATAATTTTTTTTCTATTTTATTTCATTATATTTAAAGAGCAACTGCTTTAGGCACTCAGATACTGTTATCTACATCTGTTCGCATCATTTAATTTCCTGCCAAAAATGTGTATGGTAAAATGATTTTAACGGGTAAAACCAAAGCTATAGTCCCCTTTCACACAAAGCTGTTCGATGACATTCATTTTCCACTGTCTCTTCTCCATGCCGCGGTCAAATGAACCCCATCTAAGAGTTCTCTGGAGGGAAAACTCTACTTTTAAAATTTTTAATAGAAGCCCAGGGCTTGAGGAAAACCAACTGGTCTAGAGTTCTGGTTTGATTTTCTTCTTGAACTTGTTTGCTTACTTTGAAGATTTCTTAGAAACATGATTTTTCAGAAATATGCATCCTTATTAATATTTAAATAATTCTATTTAAATATGTTTTATAACTTCCTGAAGTTATGTAGATGATGGCGGGCTGGATGAAGCAGCCTTACTGGGGATACTCCCATGCAAGCTATACCCAAACATCTGTTGCTGCAAAGGACATGATTTCATTCTCTTTCTGCAAAGAACATGATTTTATTCTCTTTCATGGCTGCATAGTATTCCATGGTGCATATGTACCACATTTTCTTTATCCAGTCTACCACTGAGGAGCACCTAAGTTGATTCCATATCTTTGCTATTGTAAACAGTGCTGTGATGAACAAATGAGTGCAGGTGTCTTTCTGGTGGAATGGTTTATTTTCTTTTGGATATATACCCAGTAATGGATTGCTGAGTTAAATGGTAGTTCTGTTTTAAGTTATTTGAGAAATGTCCAAACTGCTTTTCACAGTTGCTGTACTAATTTACATTCCCAACAGCAGTTTATAAGTTTCGTTAGCTCTGTAGCCTCAATGGCACCTGTTATTTTTTGACTTTTTTTTTTTTTGACAGAGTCTCACTCTGTTGCCAGGCTGGAGTGCAGTGGTGTGATCTCAGCTCACTGCAACCTCTGTCTCCTGGGTTCAAGTGATTCTTTTGCCTCACTCTCCTGAGTAGCTGGGACTACAGGTGCACGTCACCACGCCCAGCTATTTTTTTGTATTTTTTTTTTTTTTTTTTTGAGACGGAGTCTTGTTGTGTCTCCCAGACTGGAGTGCAGTGGCGCAATCTCTGCTCACTGCAAGCTCCGCCTCCCAGGTTCATGCCATTCTCCTGCCTCAGCCTCCCGAGTAGCTGGGACTACAGGCGCCCCCCACCACGCCTGGTTAATTTTTTGTATTTTTAGTAGAGACAGTGTTTCACCATGTTAGCCAGGATGGTCTTGATCTCCTGACCTCATGATCCACCTACCTCGGACTCCAAAGTGCTGGGATTGCAGGCGTGAGCCACCATGCCTGGCCTATTTTTGTATTTTTAGTAAAGACAGGGTTTTAGCATGCTGGCCAGGATGATCTCGATCTCTTGACCTTGTGATCCACCCGCCTCAGCCTCCAAAACTGCTGGGATTACAAGCTTGAGCCACTATGCCCAGTCTATTTTTTGACTTTTTAATAATAACCATCTGACTAGTGTGAGATGGTATCTCAGTGTGGTTTTGATTTGCATTTCTCTGATGATTATTGATGTTGAGTATGTTTTCATGTTTGTTGGCTGCTTGTATGTCTTCTTTTGAGAAGTGTCTGTTTATGTCTTTTGTCCATTTTTTAATGAGTTTATTTTGTTTTTGTTTGTTCAATTGTTTAAGTTCATGAAATTAATTTTTAAGGTCTTTTATTTTTCTCTCTTATGTGGCTGCCTCATATAAACAGATGGGGAAAGGGCAAAAGTGAAGACAAAGAGCAGATGCAAAATCATAAATATGAAAATATGAATGTGGTATTTGATGAATGGATACAGGCAACCAGAGGGGATGGGTTGCTGCATGAACTCAGGGAAGTGGCTAAGCTGAAACTGACCACAAGGAATCATGGAGGCACCTTGCATTCTGGCTGTCTCTTTTGTTCAGTGCTAGTCTCTTTTGTTCTAACTCAAACACTAAGATAGTCTCTCAACTTCTCATGATGCCTTCTGCAGAAAACAAGGCACATGGTATAATCCGGTAATTGAATCAGTTCTTCCTGGTTGATTGGGGCAGCAGATGAACCATGAGTGGTTCTTTTCTCTTGGTGCAGATGAGTTGCTGTTAAAAGATGCTTCTAAGTGCTTAGAATAATGCAGTATGTAGAATAAACCAGTGGGAGCCTGGTGGGAAGACAGCCATCCACATGGCTAATTTATTTCAAATCACACCCAGGAAATCCAGCTTATCTAAACAAATCCTAGGCCAGAAGGCAGGGCTGAGGGAGAGCAACTGGGGAGCAGCCATAAAATGTTAAGTATTGCATAGTTGGATAAAGCAGGACCCAGAGAGCCAATGACTGTTTAAATTATTATAGAATGTAAACTCATCAGATGACATCTAATCCAGCCATATTTCCCTCAATTATTTCACCCCAGTAGGATTTGCTTTCCCATCAGTACAGGATCACAGAGCTGTCAGCTGGTGTTTTTGAAGGGTGATTTGTTGCTTTAATGGTGATACTGAAATCTGTTGATGGTTGTTTATCCAAGGGTCATCTTTCTTCTGAGCCATCTTCCTTCTCTTGGGATTCTATTTGGGTAGCTCTCTTCAATTCCCCAAACAGAACAACTGTTAGCATTTCATAAAGGGTAAGTATTCTGTTCATGTTAATTTTATGACCTACGAGTGTAGCATAGTTATTGAGCCAACTATGTTAAAAGTTATACCTTATATATTAAAGAGACTTTAAAGAGTACCCAGCATGTGCATATGTACTATTTTCTATGCTAGTTATATATAGGACTGTAATTATAAGTACCAATTATATGAATGGTTAAAGAAATAATTTTATATATCACAACGTTTGCAGTGTGCCAGACATTGTTCTATAATAAGTAACAATCCCAGGATGTGGGTACTATTATCATCTCTATTTAACGGGTGAGGAAATCAGGGCACAGAAAGCATAGGTAATTTGCCCAGAGTTAAACAGCTGGTAATTTTTGTGCTACCCCTTAAAGGCAGGAGAATGAGAGCAGCGTGGTGTGGAGCAGTGCTTAACAGTTTTTGACTAAAGTCTCCATTAGAGCAAAGGGGAATGAATGTGCACTTCCAGGGGAATCTGGCACTAAAATCAGCAGTGCCAGATATTATTGAGAAGGCTCAATATTTTCTTTAAATTGTGTAGGTTTTAAAAGATATATATATATATTTTTTTGCAAAATCAGCCATCTACTCTATAATATACCTGAGTTTGTTTTATTCCAAATCTGTGTCAAACTTCTGAAGAAAATGAATGCTCCAGGATGTGCCTGGTTTATGTTGGGGTCTCTGGTTTCCCTGACATACCATTCATTTGCTACTGGGGAAGTATGTGTCTTCCAGTTTGGGAAATCCAGGTATCACAGAGAGATCACTGGGCTGTCAGTCATGCAAGAACTAGGGTCTGGTTCCAGTGTTGCTGCTGGGCACGTCTGAGACCTCGAACAAGTCGCCTACACTTCAGGGCTTGGAATTCATCTTATGTAAAATGAGGGGTTGGTTCAGATCCACTGTTCTTAAACTAAACTCCTGAAGCTCCCTGGGGCTCTAGACAGATGAAGAAAAGAGCAGAAGGTGAGGCCCCTTATCACCTTGGTTATATACTTTACATTTTGGACTTTCCAGTAAAATTTTGTAGAACAATTGCATTCCACTTATTTCAAATACACAATTCAAAATGCTTGGGAAAAGCTAACAACTGAATGAGATGATGTCTAAGGTCAGCCAAGTCTATAAGTCTAAGGAGAAGGGCCCAAATTCCAAACTTTCTTAGGAGCCTATGCCTACCTCTCTGCTTGATTTAGGTTCACCTGGGAAAGCTTCAATATATACATGGTCACTTAGTCATTTTGTCTTGTCAAGTTTTAGGCAATGTCCCCCGAGATTTTCTTGTTACAGCCAACCCTAGGCTATCTGGTTCTCCTTTTGGACTTAGGACTGGGAATCCATTGGAAGCATCAAGAAAGGTTACTCTCATTTTGATTCTCATACCTGTGTCTTTTGAAAATAGCACATAGGTTAGTGTGGAATGTGTATCTCTCTATTCACTCTCTTGATTTTTTTTTGTTTGAAATAGCCTCATCTAATAAAAGTCTTATTGACACAAAGGCTATAAGGCCAGAGACTAAATTATGAGTCTTTCAGTGAGAAATAGTCAGTGAGATTTCAACAAGTGCCTGACATCGTGGAGATAAGCAAGACTCTATTTGAGGAAGCTTGGGGGCCAGGATTAAGTTCCTTGCGTACTATAGGTGTGTAGACCTTTTTAAAGGAGAATGCTTAAATCATAAGGGAATTTGAGGTTAATTGCCATCCGCTGTCCTGGGATCAATACAAAATAGGCAAAAAAGGGCCCGTATTTAAAGTTTGTTTCTCCTAACAGCCTTTGCAGAGAGGCTTATTTTATTTACATTTACTATACTCTTTTTCTTACTAAGTTGGGAATCCATATGGTCTCTAAGTGTGAAGCAGTCCTGGCTTATCCCTGTTATCTCAGTGTAATTATTGCTTTTGCCCTCTTAATTTATAAATGTCCTGGAATGGACAGTAAGTTGCATGGTTACCTTAACGCTGAGAGAAGGGGCCCTAGGTAGGCTGTATGCATCAGCAGTCATGTTCTATAACCAGTACCATGTCAGTTTGACTGGCTTTTTAGCACAACTTCTCCAAGGGAGTGAAGAAAGACACAGCCACAGTGAGAAGAAACGGACTTTCTGCTTTTATCACGGAAGACAAACACATGGACAGGAAGGAGAGTAGCCAGTAGTGGAATTGGCCTCACTGATCATTTGGAGGAAATAGTCCCCTTGGTTTAAGTATTTGGAAGGCCAAGAGGGTTTTTAGGAAAATAGACAATGGGACAAGAAGCAGGAAAGAGTTAAGAGCTTTGCATAACTCAGTACCCAGTAGCTGGTCTGATAGTACCAAGAACAGAGCGGATTTGGGTGGGGTCTCACCTATGCTTGGAGGATTCCATTCTCCACTGGCAGAGGAGCTTTGCTTCATGACCATATATCTGAGTTTGTGTGGCTCTCCGGGCATTTATGAATCTGTGAAAACTGTATAACATTTTATTGTGTATGTATGCATATGCTCCATAATTTTCTGGAGAGAGGCTCTATAATTTACAGTAGATTATCAAAGCATCCATGACTCAGAGAAGCTAATGCTGAGACTGGTGACTAATTTATGTTGTCAGTCAACAGCTGAAGGAAAGGGGTGGGGCTTGGGAATCTTCAACACCAATAGGTAATTCTGGTGTCCATTGGTTATTTGCTCTTTGTATCCCAAAGATAATTTTAAGAGAAAATCATTAAGACTTTTATAGTATTGACAAAATGAAAAGCTGACATTTATAAAATGTTATTGCTTTTTTCTATAAAAGTGTTCTACTTTTTATATAAAAAAGAATCATTAAAAAATTGTTTTAAAAAATTGCCCATTATATCTTCACTTTAATCCAACTGTTTCTTATTTTGGTTTACTTTCTTCCAATTTTTTTCATATGCTACTTATTGATACATAATTGTAATTATAGCATCCATACAATTTCTATCCTAATTTTTATGTACTAGTATATCATAAATATTTTCCATGCCTTTACATAGTCTGAAATAAATGTAACTATTAATTATTTCAGAGTAGTTAACTATGTTAATGTTCCACAACATCTTATTTTTAATGAGGGTTTTGAACTATAAAGTACACTCAGCCAAGTGCACAAATTATAATTGTACAGCTTGATGAATTTTCAGAAATGAACAAACTTATGTAACCAGCTTTCAGATCAAGAAATAGAATATTACTAGCTCCTTCTTAGTTACTATCTTCCCTTTCTTCTCAAAGGGGACCATTGTCAAGACATCTAACACCATGATTTCATCATGCTTGTTTTTGAAATTTATATACAGAGAATCATAGGGTGATTCCAAACTCTTTTAGGTTTTGACTTTTTCATACAACATAATATCTGTCAGATTCATCTATGCTGTCACATGCAGCAGTAGTTTGTTTATTTTCACAGCTAGATAATATTCTATTTTAAGATTTTATCACAGTTCATCCAAATCTTATAGACATTTGTTGATAGACATTTGTGTAATTTTCAGTTTTAAGTTATTACAAATAATGCTGTTATGACCATTTTTGTACATATCTTTGGTGCACATATGTAATCGTCTTCTGTTGGGAAATATATACGGGAGCGACATTGCTGAGTTATTTTGCATGTGCATATGTTCAGCTCTAATAGATACCACAGACACTTTCTCAAAGAGTTTACTGACTGATAGCCACAGCAGTGTATGATAGTCCATCTGTTTCCCATCTTTGCCATCACTTGGAATTATTAGTCTTTTTCATTGTAATCATTGTGATAGGTATATATTGACATCTCCTTGAGGTGGTAATTTTCATTAGGCAGGTGTCTTTTGGTAAACAGAAGTCTTAATTTTAATATAGAACCCACTTTATTGGTCTTTTTCTTTATGATTCATGGTTTTTGTGCCCTGTTTAAGTAATCTTTGCCTACTTGTAGATGCTATGTTATTTTATTTTATCGATTCACCGTTCACATTAAAGTCTATATTTCACATGAAATTGATTTTTGCCTATGGTGTGAAATACATGTCTAGATTCAGTTATTTTTAATATCTGCATCTTGAAGAAAACATTCTTTCCCTGCAGGTATTCAGTGCTTGCTTCCTTTTTTGTAAACTAACGTCCACACATGCATGGGTCTGTCTCTAGACATTCTGTTTTGTTGTTTTGTTCCATGGGTTTATTTATCTATCCTTGCCCATCTTACACTTTTCAATTACTGCAGCTTTCTAGAAAAATCATCATAGCTGGTAGTTTAATTCTCGAACTACCAAGATTGTCTTGGTTATTTTTGACCCTTCGCCCTTCCACATATTTTAGGAACAAGTTGCCAATTTCTTTTTAAAACTGTTGACTTTAGTTATGATGTAATTGAATCTATACATTAGTTTAGGGAGTATTAACATATTTATAATGTTGATCTTCCAAATCTGTAGACCTAGTATATCTCTTAATTCATTTAACTCTTTTTTAATTTCTAAAATTTTTCCAGCTTTATGTAGAAGTTTGTACATTTTCAGTGGATTTGTTTCTATGTATTTGTTGTTTTGCAAATAGTTTTATCTTAAAAAATTAATTTTATAATTGCTGCTGCTATTAAGGAAAACAATTGGTTTTTAGGTATCACTGCCCTTTTTATTCAGTGATTTTACTAAATTTCCTTATTAATACTCATAATTTATCTGTAGATCTATTAGGATTTAAAAAATATATATCTTTTATTTTCTTCCTTTATAACATTTTTAATTGTGCCTTATTACATTAGCTAGAACCTCCAGTATAATTAAATAGAAATGATTATAAAGGGAGTATTTACCTCATTCTTAGTCTTAGAGGGGGAAACTTTAAATATTTCACCTTAACTGTGATATTTTCTGTAAGCTTTTTGAAGATAATCTTTCTCAGAAGGAAGTTCCTTTCTGCTTCTCATTCAAGAATTTATTTATTTGTTAAAATCATTAAATGGATGTCGGATATTTTCGCAAGCTCTTGCTGCATCTCTTGGGATAATCATTGATATTTTTCCTTAATTTCATCCATGTAGTGAATTACACTTTTTGCTTTTTGAATATTAAACCACATCTGCATTTCTTATAATGATATTGTGGATATGCTTTTAGGAGATACATATTTATCTCTCAAATCCTGTGAGAGATGCACACTGAAATATTTATGGGCTAGATATTTATGGGATTGTCTACAAAATATTCTGGAACTGGTAGAGGAAGTGTGAGGCTATAGCTAATGTAAGATTGTCCATGAATTGATATATTTTAAAAACTGGGTGATGAGTACTTGGGGACTCATTATACTCACTTCTTTACTTTTGTTATGTTTAAAATTTTTGATGATAAAGATTAGCTTTAGAAAGTAAATTCTGTCTCGGAGAAGATAATAACACTCAAGCCTCAAATTATCTCTATAAATTTTCACAGTATTTAATTTAAAAATGCCAGATAGAGTAGATAATGAGAAAGGAGTGGGACATATATCAGTTTATAGAAAGAGACTGGGAAATCTGTATTTGGAGTTCTCATATACATTTTAAAAATTGTGATTAATAAGTTCAAGTAAATAGAATTCATTAGTAAAACCATAGGAGTGAAACATAATCCACAAAAAAAGAGACACATCAAAATTTGAGAACTAAGATGAAAATGTCTGAAATTAAGAAATAAGTAAACTGCTTTAATAGTAGGTTAAATACAGATGAAGACATGATTAAAAAACTAGAAGATTAATTTAGTGGAAAGAAAATGGACATAAGTATGGAATAGAGAAAGAGTAGAAAATATAGAAAACAATGTAATAAATATGTCAAGTTTTTGGAAAAGGTCCAATGTAATTTGAACCTTGGAAGGAGAAAAAAACATGAATGAGACAGAAAACATGTTCAAAGTGAAAGTTTTGGGAACAGTGGCGATAGTTGCGTCAGAGTGTGAAAATAATTAGTGACATTAAATTATATACTTAAAAATGATTAAAATAACTTAAAAGAAGTGTTCAAAGTGATAAAAGGTCTCCAAATTTCCCATACTGACCAAAGGCATCAAGCCACAGATTCAAGAAGCACTACATTCCCCAAAGTGGCTAAATACATAGAAATCCATTCCTTAGCATAGGATGGTAAAACTTAAGAAAACAAGGCCAGGTATGGTGGCGCATGTCTGTAATCCCAGCACTTTGGGAGGCCAAGGTGGGCAGATCACTTGAGGTCAGGAGTTCAAGATCAGCCTGGCCAACATGGTGAAACTCCATCTCTACTAAAAACACAAAAATCAGCCAGGCATGGTGGTGTGCACCTGTAATCTCAGGCACTTGGGAGGCTGAGTGAGGCAGGAGAATTGCTTGAACCTGGGAGGTGGAGGTTTCAGTGAGCCAAGATCATGCCACATGCCACTGCACTTCAGCCTGGGTGACAGAGCAAGACTGCTCTCAAAACAAACAAACAAACAAACAAACAAAAAAACACTTAAGAAAACAAAAGACAAAAAACAAAAACAAAAACAAAAAAACACTTGAAAGTAGCTAGCGAAATCTTGAAAGAAGTCTTTAAAAGAATGATAAGACTTACAGCTGATTTCTCAAGAGAAACACTAGAAGCCAGAAGACAATGGTATGTGTTAAATTTTAAAGGAAAATAACTGGCAACTTAGAATTTTATATCCAGAGAAAATATTATTTAAAATCAGGACAAAATAAAGGCATATTCAGACAAAAATATAAGTAATTTGTCATCAGATGACAAAAGATGCTGTAACAAGTTC
This sequence comes from Macaca thibetana thibetana, assembly GCF_024542745.1. Classification (NCBI taxonomy): domain Eukaryota; kingdom Metazoa; phylum Chordata; class Mammalia; order Primates; family Cercopithecidae; genus Macaca; species Macaca thibetana. Next base: position 142,080,597 of record NC_065578.1, on the reverse strand, counting down.
TTCAGGCAAAGTTAAATTATCCTGGATCTGAAAATAGCAGAAGGAAATACAAAACAATAGAACAAATACATACTTGGACAAATATAAACTACCACTGTTTATATAAAATAATATTAATAATGTCTTAAGGGGTTTAAAATATATTTATTATAAAATATATGACAATAAATCTCAAAAACAGGGTGGTGGATGAATGGAATTTAAAATGTTTTTAAGTCCACACTTCATTTTGGAAAGTAAAAGTTATAATTTATATTAGACTTTAGAAAGTCAGGGATAGATCTTATAATATGTAAGGCAACCACTAAAAAATATACTAAAGAATGTGTAAATAACAAGATAATAGGGGAGAAACTGGATGCCTAAAAAGTCTTTATTGATATGTCCAAGAGAAAGCAAGATAAGAAATTAAAAGGAAAATATAAAAAGTGAGATGAATATAAAACAAATAGTAGGATAGTAGTTTTAAGTACAAATATTTTGGTAGTTGTGTTACATATAAATGGAATAAATGCCATAATTGAAAGACTAATACAACAGACTGGATTAAAAATCAAACCAACTATATCTTACCTATAGGAAACAGACTTTAAATATAAAGATACAGAAATTTTGAAAATAAAATGATTAAAAAATGCATAATATGCAATTATAATTCAAAGTAAGCTGGAGTACCTATAGTAATACCAAGCAAATTAGACATAAAGACAAACATTACTGTAGCAAGAGGAATATTGGATAATAATAAAATGTCAATCAATCAGGAATATGAAGCAATACTGAAGTGGTATATACTTTATAACACAACCTTAAAATATATAAAACAAAATTTGACCAAATTGAAGGGAAAGTAAATAAATTCACAAACTTAAGATACTTGAAATTATCCAAATGTAGCTCTTGAGAATGTTGAGAATCAACTATACTTTTTTCTTGTATATAATACTGAGTGAGATTTTTAAATGCACAGATAGTGTTTTTCTCTTGAATAATTTCTTCTGAGTTAGAAGAAGTAAGAAGGTGTGTGTGTATGTGTGTGAGTGTGTGTGTGTATATGGTGTGTATATATATACATACCTGTATGAAATATATAAAAAACAAGAAGACATATGTATCTTCTATATATATATGCATACATATACATATATATCTTCCATATATAAGCATATATATCTTCTTTATATATGTGTATACATAGATATCTTCTATATATATGCATATATATGATGTATCTTCTATATATGCATATATACATATGTATCTTCTATATACGCATATATATACATGTATGTCTTCTCTATATATGCATATATGTGTGTGTATATATGCCTGTACCTGACTCTCGGGCACAGAGAATTGTCTTATTTATATTCCTTAATTCAGAGTACACTGTCATTATCTCTGCAAGGCCTCGTTCTTGTTTAAATGTATTTTATTGTTCTTCCCTTTCAAATTCTACTCCCACTGTAAACATTTCAGTATTCTTTTTTGCTCTCCCCTAGTATCCTGGGAACTATGATTTTCAGAATCTCTTGACAGTAAGGTTACACTTCATATTTTGCCAATGAGAGGCAGTAATAAAATATTTGGAAGGCATAATAGATGCAGATGTCATTAATTTTCCTCCATCTATGGCTTGCAGACATGAGGGTTTTGACAAATGAGATTTTAGAGCATTTTACCGCAGCAGCTGTGAATGTCAAAAGTGATTTCCTGTAGTTTTGACCTGGTTGACAGAAATCTCCTAATTCTCTGAGAGGTAGAAACATCCTTCCTTGACCTTTGCTCCTCCATGAAATCCATCAATTTTTAAGTACCTAATTCCCTGTATTAAATCCTTTCTTGCTTGAAATACATTGTATGTTGGTGTTTTCCTGGTTGAATTTCAAATGATAAAATATTTGGTATCAGTAGTGGTTGCAGGAAACATGTCTTTATAGATATAAATCTGGGATTTGTTATTTGACCTGGCTGTATTTGAAAGCAGTGATGACATAATTGCTAGTGACATAGATATTAATAATCCATGGCATGCAATAGCAAAAGTGTTACTTAAGTGATCACCTGTTGTCTACAGCAAATTTTGTATTGAAGACAAGGTTTTGGGTGAAAAAGTGGCCATTGCAGTAAACTTTAATTGTGGGAATAATGACTACTGGGACTGTGGTGTGGGGCAATGGTTTATGACTGCTATAGGAGTTTAAAGGATCTGTGATTAAAGAACTGTGATTAAAGCACAGTCAGGGAGCCAGAGAACTTGTATGACTGAGCTAAAAGAATCTCTTAGATATTGTAGTTGCAGGACCAATGTGTAGAAAGATCAGACCCACAATTTAATCCTGCAGATTATAGAATTCTATTGCAGGTTGAGTTTAAAGCTTTGCCATGTCATATGTGAAAATTATAGCACTGCTTCACAAAGAGTGAGACCATAAAAATTGAACTAAGACGTGGTAAGGGGTTGAATCTGAGTACCTTAAACCTCCACATCTAACTGGTATTCTCTTGCCAGCAGAAGCAGCTGCTCCTTCCCTGTCTAAGGAGGGTGGCCTTTTCTTGCCTAAAGAGTCTACGATAAACTCACCTACAACAGTTCTTTTATAAGTAGATTCTAATTTTTCTCAAGACCTGCTTCTCAAGACCATTCTTTATGACCTACAGACCAGTATCTAAAGACAAAGCCCAGCATATTCCAGGGGGACAAGCACAAACTCTGTTTAGGGAAGAGATAGCTCAGGCTCTCTGATTTTCCCATTATAATAGAGATACAAACAACCTACTAATAGCAGAAGCCAAGTCTATACCTCATAAAACATCATTTCTCAGACAGACACCTGTTGGCAGATAGATTGATTATATTGAACCACTTACATCAAGAACAATGCAGTATTTTGTTTTTACTGAAAGAGATAATTATTCTAGAAATGAATTTTCTTTTTCTGCTTACAGAGCTTTTGTCAGCTTCAGCATCTGTGGACTTAGTGAATGCTTTATTCACATATGGCATTCCACACAATATTGTTTCTGACCACAGAACTAATTTTAGAATGAAAAAGTGTGGTAATTCTTCCATACCTACATGATTCACTGGTCTTACTTTGTATTTCATCTCATAGAAGCATCTCTTTTTGTAGAATGGTAACATGGCTTAGTGAAGACTCAATTATTGGGATAGCAAGAAGGGCAAACTGTGTGTAGTTGGAGAGATGTCCTACACAATGCATTATATGCTTTGAACTGGTGACCAAATCTGTAATGCATTTTATTCCACAGCTAGAATACACTTATCTAGGAGCTAAGAGAGGAAGGAGAGGTGACAGGGTTCTGCAACATTTTTTTTCTAATAACCATTATTCCTCATGAAGGACTTGCAAAAATTTGCATCACATGCCCGCATCTTTAGGCCCGGTTGATTTAGCAATTTTAGTTTCTAAGTGAGAAAAGCTTGCTTTAGAGGACACTGCAAGGACATGGAAGTTCGTTTTGTTCTCCTGTCACTGAGGTAAAGAAGGGTTTTCGCTATACTGCCTAAGGTGATTGATCTTCAAGTAGGGTTGCTGGTTTAAAATGAGGTTGAGAAAACATGTACGTGCTCATCATCAGCAGGATCCAACCTGGACCTCTGATTCCTGACTGCCAGCTATGGCCCTTTTTGGTATACCTGTGGCCTCTCTTTGGGAGTAGGGTGGGATTAGTTGGCAACTGGTAGAAGAATAGGAGGAAGAAGAGAGTGTGGGTTGTGGGAGGAGAATAATATGTATAGGCCTGGTGGGGAGACAGTGGACCCCTAAATAGAAACATTGCCTCTTTCACAACTTTCAGCTGTAGGAATTCATTTTTGGCTTCACATTTTTTCTTTATGTGTCTGTTTTGTGGCAGCTGGGGCCCCTGCAGCCTTTGATGGCTAATAACGCAGTCCAGAGGTATGCAGTAAGTAATAGCAGACCAAGAGGGAGCCTCCAGTGGGAAGCAGACAAGTACTAGAGCACCCTTGACTCCCACCTGCTGAGGGTCCACCTGAGAATTGTAGCATGCGGTTTCCGAGTTCTTGGGAAGAAGGTCTGTCCTTTCCAGGGGTGTGAATTCCACAGGAAGTTATGGAAAACAAAGAAAGACTGAGGGAAGGGCCAGTTTTGTAGAAATGACTGTTCTATGGGAGGAAGACACTGGGCTGAAGAGAAAAGAGGAGGTAGATGGGCAGCCATGTTCTTAAGAGCCTTGTAGACTAGCCCATGGGGTGAGTGGTGTAACAGAGTTAGAAAGGGTGGCCTGACAGACCCTCCCTGGAGTGTCTGGGAGGTTGGGGGTTGACGGTGACGATATTAGCAATGATATCACCACCACTACTGCCATCTCCATTGCTTATTGAGAATTCATATAGACCAGCTACTGTGATCAATGTTTTTACGTGCATGATTGCATTTAATGCTTACAGGGTTAAATGACTTGCCTAAAGTCACTAAACAGTGACAAAATCGCAGGTAAGGACACACCTGGAACTCGAAACCATTTTTGACTGAGTCCACAACCCACGTTTTGAACCACTGTCACATAGAACTAATGTTTATTCTTTTTCTCTTCTTGATTGACCCTGACTTCCAAACGACAAGGTCTTGCTTTCTATCTGTAAAGCTCAAACCAAGCCCATCTTTCTGTGACCACCACATGTTAGCCCATGATGTGGGGATTTCTCCCTTCTGGGAGTCCTGTACCAATCACTCTCTGTTTCAGTTATTTGGGGCACTTAGATGCTACATAATGTTACCTTTTAAAAAAAGATAATGGAAAGGCAGAGTCAGAGAAAAAAGAGAGCAAGGAACCTGGAGTCCCAAGGACTAAATTTGGCTTCCAATTTAGACACCTACTATTTTTAAAAACTCTGGCCTCCATTTCCACATGTGTATCAGACATAACAGAAAAATCTACCTCATGGGGTTGCTATGAAATGAACGAGGAGGTTGTAGGGACAACCTTTTAAAACTAAAGAATGAGATACAGACACTGTTATGGTTATATATTGATGCTGGGTAAGCTAAAATGATGTATACCCTAAACCAAGTTTCATCCTCAGTCTTGGTTAGCTCCCACTCCCACTTCATGTCCTTCCATGCTTTCTGGATAACTGTATTATAGTATCCCATACTATATTGTAACATGAATTGTGTAAACACAACTCACGTGTCATGTTTTTGCATCTCTGCCACCTAATGATAATTGTCATGTGAATGAATATTTTTACATAAGAAAAACGTTTTGACTTTCTGAATGGTACAATGGGGCTAGCATAACAGGGAGGGGAAATTTCTAAACTTAGAATAGAAGAAAACCTTTTTTTTTTTTTTTTTGACGGAGTTTCGCTCTGTCGCCCAGACTGGAGTACAGTGGTGCAATCTCGGCTCACTGCAAGTTCTGCCTCCCGGGTTCACACCATTCTCCTGCCTCAGCCTCCTGAGTAGCTGGGACTACAGGTGTCTGCCACCATGCTTGGCTAATTTTTCATATTTTTGGTAGAGATGGGGTTTCACCGTATTAGCTGGGATGGTCTCGATCTCCTGACCTCATGATCCGCCTGCCTCAGCCTCCCAAAGTGCTGGGATTACAGGCATGAGCCACTGCATCCAGCCTTGTTTTTGTTTTTCTATTCTGGATGCTCTTTCACCAACTTACAGGCCAGGAACTGGAATAAGTCACCTAAGTTCCATTCCTGCTCTAGAATTTTATGAGACCATGAAGTGTGTTGAGTGGCAAAACAACTTAAAATATAAGAAATTCAACCCAAGTTATAAAATACTCCCATTTGTATTTTACCAAAAGCTGGAACTATTTGTCCCTAGTTACTCATGTTTTATGTATTTTAAAAGATAAAACAGGGACAAAAACAAGTAGCAGCATCTGCTCTGCACATTTTTCTCCCTCTGACGTCCTTAGGATATTTTCTTCTCTGCATTTTTTTTTTTTTTCAGATTACATACATGTGAGAACTAAAGGATAAATGCTTCGTTTACTGCTAAATAGCTTTCTTCCCTGCTTGTGAATAAAGAGAGGTGGAAAAAATGAGAGAAAGGACCCTCAGCTTGCAGCCCTTGTGTTTCTGGTGGGAACATGCAGAGAGCCAGCAGGCACCGGGACTGAGCTTCTTCCAAGCTAGACTTGTTGCATCCCAGCAACTTAGACACAATCACAACCACAGAAAACCGCCACAGTAAATGACTTGCTTTGTGTGTGTGTGTTAAAATGGGAAACTCATTCTTGAGCAATCTGAGAAGACGACTCAGGACAATAAGGCACTGAACTACATGGCAGGACCATTTTGCTCAAGGAAACTAGAAAAGGGAGCATCGAACAGTCTTAGAGAAACCAACAGATTTGAAATGGCAACTCCTTTTGATGAAACGTCCCACTGGCATGTTCAGGGTGTCATTGAGGGGGTGCTATTCCAGGCCTTTGATTATGTTCAGACCTTATCCGTGGTTTCTTTCTTTCTTTCTTTCTTTCTTTCTTTCTTTCTTTTTCTTTCTTTCTTTCTTTCTTTCTTTCTTTCTTTCTTTCTTTTTTTTTTTTTTTGGTGATAAAGTCCATGTACAATTTCTTCTGCCCCTGCTAGGAAGGGGTTATCACTGAGGGTCTACTGGGGTGAGTAGGAAAGCAGACAAGACCCTGCTCAGGATTCTGACCTGGTGAGGCTGGCTTTGGAGTGTGGTTTTGTCTATTTCACTCTAGCACCCACCAACATTCCTCATGCTTTCCACTCTTAAAGCCTTTGTTTTGCTATTCCTACCTGGAATATTCTCCTAGTTTTTCTCTCTGTTAACGCATACTCATTTGTTGATATGAAACTAAAATACTATTCTTTCTTTGTCGGTTCAGGCTGCTAAAACAAAGTATATAGACTGGGTGGCTGATAAACAACACACATTTATTTCTCTTGGTTCCGGAGGCTGGAAAGTCTGAAATCGAGGTGCCAGCATGGTCATGTGCTGATGAGGATCCTCCTCCGCTTGCACATGGCAGACTTCTTAGTGTCCTCACTTGGTGGAAAGAAGGTGAGAGAGCTGCTGGGGTTACTTTCACAAGGGCACTGGTCTCATGCTTTAGGGCCCCACCCTCATGACCTAATTATCTCCCAAAGGATCCACCTCCTGATCATATTTTATTGGGGGTTAAGATTTTGACATATAAATTTTATGGGGACATAAACATTTAGGCCATTGTACACTTCCTAAAGAAGCTTTGCTGGAGCTCTCAAGTTGGAAGCTTTCTCTCTGACCTTGCCCAGTACCTACAATATCTATGATCCACTTGGCCTCATACATCTATGGCCTAGTGCCATTGGCATTTGTTTGCCAGATTTTCCTCTCCTCTTTTGTTCTAAGCCCTAGAAGGTAGTGCCTTGGGGTACCCTACGGGTAGCCCTGGAGGGTAGGCATCTTATTCTTAACTCTTGACTGAATCTCATCTCAGTTTTATTCTTTATCCTCTATCAGGTAGACTAACAATAGTTTCTTCTAAAGTTTGAATGTATCCCCAAAGTTCATGTGCTAGAAACTCAATCCTCAATCCAACAGTGGAACTGTTGACTGAGAGGTGGGACTTTTAACAGATTATTAGGTCATAAGGGTTCTGCCCTCATGAATGCCACTATCATGGGAATGGGTTCCTGATATTTGTATTCCTGAAATATTGTATTTCTCAAATAGGGCAGGATGAGTTCTGCCCTATTTCCTCTCTTTCTTACGCACTCTTGTGCCCTTCTGCCTTTTGCTGTGGGATGATGCAGCAAGAAGACCTTCATCCGATTCGACCTCTTGATCTTGGATTTCGCAGACTCCAGAATGGCGAGCCAAATAAATTTCTGTTCATTATAAACAACCCAACCTGTGGCATTGTGTGATAGCAGCACAAAATGGACTAAGACAATTTCCTACCTCTACCTGTGTCTACCTCTAGTCTCCATACCTGTTCAATCCATGCACTGCACTGCCCCAAATCATTTTTCTATGATGCAGAGCTGATAATGCCTTTCCCTAGTAAAGCAGGTCGGTGGATTTTTGTTTAATTTTGGTAAAATTGTGACATACAAATCTCTCCTCAATTTGGCTTCTTCTAGCGTGTCTGGTCCCACTTCAATCCCTTTCTATCATCTAACTTTGCTGAATGACTTACTTTTTTCTGGGACATTCCTTATTTTTCTAATACCTTTGATTCAATCTGACTGCCAGGAATGTCTTTCCCAGACTTGATTACCAAGAGAACTCCTGTAACATATTTGAAGATTTTGTTCAAATATTACTTCCTTGGGGAAGTCTTTTTCCTCTTAGCAAAGTTAATAATTGGCTTTGTACAGTCTCATTTTATAAAACACATAGTATATGAAGATTATATGACAGGAAACACATAAAGAGCTTAATGTAGCATCGGCACAAAGGTTGTATATAAATACCGGCTATTATTATTTGCTCTTCCTTTTTTTTTTTTTTTTTTTTTTTTTTTTTAGGAAATGTACTAGCAGGCCGAGACCTGAGAAGAGAGAAAAGGTACCACTTAAATGAAGAAAGCATACTTTTGAGTGTGGATGAATCCAGAAAAGAAGCTTCTTTCTTATTAACACACATATGTCAGTATCTAGCAACAGAGAAAATAATCCCATCACAGAATAAAAGGTGGTCAGTTTCCCTTTTGCTATTTTGTCCTCCACTTGAAAGCAGAGGCACTGAGTCCCAGCTGTGATATATAAGGGAGTTCTATGCTTAACCAGAAGCTCATTTTGAAAGTCCGGTCTTTACTCAATCAGTTCCACCTGTCCGAAATATCTTCATCTTCTTGGTCTATCTAGTGTCACCTTATCCAGGTGACACTATATACTCTTTAATAAAATGTCTCCCAATCATTCCAGCCTATTGGACTTTTTTTTGGTAACACTCTTGCTATTTTTTAGGTGTGTGTTGTGGGGCAGGGCTAGGGCAAGGGGCAGGGAGAAAGGGAGAGAAGTTGTTTTCTAAAGAGGACTCTTATGGCATATTCCAGGCTGGCAGCTTTTTCTGGACCAAATATCTACCTTCCTTGCTGAGGAAAGCAGATCTAGACTTCTCCTTAAGCAGGAGCACTGCATGCCAAGTGGCTCCCTGGTTCTGGTTGATTGGAATATCAGTGGGCAGTAGCCCAGGATAGGCAGTTCAAAAGTAGTCAGAGACCTCAGAGAGGCCCAGTGAGAGGAACTCTGCCCACATATGGGTCCTGGCAATGACAAAGACCACTCTAATTTTCTTTCTTGGGAGTTTATTGTGATGAGCAGAGCCAGCCAGATGATCATATGATAAGAGACAAGACTGAGAGCAGGTGTCAGACTGATCGCACCTCACTAAGTAACAAAGCCACCAAACTCCAGAGCTGAGGAACATCTGACAATCCTGTCTGTCCTGAGAGTCCCTTGCATAAGATTGACTTTCCAGTTTACTTTTGGTAAGACCAGCTTCCTCAGTTCCGGTGGGATTTCTCCCTCCTCTTATTACTAGCTCTATAATACTCAACCTCTGCCCCATTTTTTAAGGTAGGGAAGCCATTAAATGATTCAGATGTCAAATTACTACTGAGCAGGAATGTCTGTCTTTCTGCACCTTGGCAGAGCTGAGCATGTAGTATATTCCAGTAAGGAGTGATTGATTAATTGATTGAGTTAACTGTATTGAGTTTAACAAGATATCAGAGTCTTGTTTCTTCTTCCTGTGTCTCCCATGGAAAATGTAACCTAGACCTGGGCATATAGTAGGTGCAGCACATGTACATAATGCTTGTCACCTAAATGACTGGCTCTGATTATCCACTTTCATTTCTTAGCACGTGCTACTCTAGATTGGTTGAAGGAATGTAGGAAATTCAATAAGCTCTTCTGGTCCCAATTTATGTCTTTAAAATAATGTTGATAACACCAAGGCCTTGTCAACCTTGACAGATGAGATTAGAATCAAGCTTTTAAAGGCTCCCCTTTCCCCTGCAAGTAGGGTCAGTTTAGCAGTAGAAAAGTAGTTTTATGTTATTTCACTAAGTTGAGCCTCATAGAAACCCTGATAAATAGTCATTGTAATTATTCTCATTTTTGAGATGAGTAAACTGAGGCTTAGAAAAATTAAGGAATGTGGTCAAAATATCTCTCTCTCTTTCACACACATACACACACACACACACACACACAGAGAGAGAGAGAGAGAGAGAGAGAGAGAGAGAGAGAAATAAATGTCAAAGGTGAGATTTGGAATCTAATCTTAATCCCAGAGGTACTCTTTTAGGTTTCCAGAAAACCGAAAAGTCAGGAAGAGCAAAGATGTGATTTTCCTCAGAGGGGAGGAAAGATAAAAGTTGAAGCTTCCATTCTTCTGTGGATTGAATGCCTCCAGGGCTGAGGAGATAGCAGTAGAATACTTTGGTATCCCATTGTGTCAATAGTCTGAATTGATGTTCATAAATTACTTGAAGGCCAGATACTGGACTTCATCATAAAATGCAAAGCATTATAACTTGAGTCTCTTTACTTCTCAGCACATCAATTAAGGGTAAGAAATAGGGTAAGTCAGCACTCTATTAGAAACTTCTCAGAAGCTCCAATAAATAGCAAATGAAAAAACCAACCAACCATCCAAATAACTCCCCAAATTGTCCAACTAGCATTGAGGTTCTAAAAGAGTTCTAGGGGCATCAGTTTTTTGGACCATTACAGGTTTTCCAGCATTGCAAGGTAATTCAAAGTAGATCATAGAGGAAAATTAACAAGACCCATTCCAATTTAAGAGAGACCAGACCATGAGGCAGGAAAGTATTAGCATCAGGAGCCCTTGAAACCAGGTTCTTTGTTGAAGGGGTTGGCGGGGATGGTGACCAAAACATGGCTGCACTTTTCTCTACCTTGCCTATGTTATTGAGGAGCTAGAAAATAATGGGATGGCTTGGGAATATCCAAAGAGAAGCAGCAGAACTTGTGGGATCTAGAAGTGAATGGGCCTGTCTGCCTGAGGTTTGCTTGGCTCTTGCTGTAGCTGCAGCAGTGGCTTATTCACAGGGACAGAAGGTTGCTGACTGTTTCTCCTTTTGTCCAGAATTGAGTGAACTTTGACTCAATCAGCAGCGGCTGGCAAGTATGAGCAATGCTTTCATGAAGATGTCTGACTTAACTAAAATTAGTGCAATGTAATCATGACTTCATGTTGCCCAATATAATCTGTCTTGTGAAGAGAGGGGATGATGTTTTCCAAATAGTTTTTAGCAGCATCATCAAAAAGAACTTGTAATCATCTCTCAATCATCCCTCCTGAGAGAGAAGAGCAGCGTGTGGATGACACACAACCCCCAAATCCCTTACATTTGTTTTTGATTAATGTTTGCATTTCATTGGAATGCAGGTGTTCTTAATGTTCTGGGAATTCAGATCATTTCAAACTCAACTCTGAAGGCACAAACAAGACTGGAACCTCTCTAGTGGCCAGGGAAGGTTAACAGTTCCCTCCAGAGGGAGTGGGTGTGGAATCCTTTCCAGCTGTTTTCACTGTGGCAAAGACAGCACATTACCTGACATGGCCATATGAAGCACCACCCATACACAGAATGGTTTGCACCTCTTCTTTGGAAAAGAATGGCTAAATGTCTGCTTTAATGATCCTGTACCAGACTATAGGGAAACTAAAGCATAAAGATGTGGCGAATTTTTTTATGGTAATGTTGAGGAAGCCTAACAAATTTTTAATTAGATAACTTTGATTTTGAATGACATCTCAGAAACTTCTTAGCTACATAATCTTGGAGAAATTTTGGAAAGTCTTTGAGTCAGTTTCCACATGCGTAGAAAATGTATAATGGTGCTTCCTTTGGTTATTATGCATAATAAAAGAGATATTATAGTAGGTACTCTATACGTGGTATCATGCTATTATTAAAAAGTGCTTGAACCTGGTTTAATTAATTTTGTTAATAGGAAATTGAAGCTAAGATAGGATATAAACTAGCCTATGAATATTTGAGCACAAACTTGAAAACTTACATCATTATCCTGGAGAAACAGATTATCTTCTACTAAGGAGATCTAGAAAGAACAGTATACAACTCTTAACGCTTGAGTTAAGCTGACATTCATATCTGAAATTGTCATCCACCAAAGTGCAAAGAAGCAAGTGGGAGTTGAAAATATTTTACTCAATTATATGTTTTAACTTATTCTTTGAAGGGGTAATGGAGAATGGTGGACCCACATGTAGTAAGCAGTCATTCTTAAGGTACAGTGTACTCAGTGGATGAGCCCCTTTGGATAGGAAGTTCAGTTGATAAGCTCAGTGGGTCCTTGATAGTCCTCAGCTTTTAAGTCTAATGAGTCTTTAAACACCCAAGTGGATGCATCATATTTTTCTGTCACCTGGTAGCCATTTGGTGACAATTTTGGAGGGAAGTAAATAGAATAGCTTGATCTTGGAAACCCAGGAAGAACCCAGCATCCTGGGGATTTGTCCCAGCATGCTTCATGGGAGATATTACACATGAAGCCCAAACCACCTTCCATCTCAGGCTAAAACAGAGACCTGCTTAGTTTTATGTCTGAGACCTTGATTCAGTGTTATAGTCCATCTATGTGGTCCACCTTCCCCCTGCCCAAAGGGTAGTTTTTGCTCCTTTGTATGCTCTGGTGTCTTTCCAATCAAATCAGCAGTCTTATTATTCATATTCTACTTTCTTCCATTTCTGTCTCATTGCACTACCAGGACTAGGAGATGAGCATAGTGATGGATATTGGAGATAAAGATATAAATGTCCTTGTTTCTGTCCTCAAGGACTTCTTCTTGGTCCTGAGTAAGGGTCAGCATGTGCTCACAGTGTGAAAAATAAAACTACAGATGTCTGGACATGATACAGAGACAGAGGCACACAGAAACGGTGTTAATTTCTGATAAGCCAAGGTCAAGAAAATGGAAATGAGCAAAGCCTGTAGAGCAGAAGGAGCACCTGAATTGGATTTATTCATTCAATATTCAACAGATGTTTACTGAGCAGTTATTATATATCAGGTCTGTTCTAGGTACTAAGGATACAGCAGTGAACAAACAAATAATACATAGGTAAAGATTTAGTATGCTATATGGCATTAAGGACAACGGAGAAAAATAAAGGATAAAAGAGAGGTAGAAAGTCCAGCAGTGGGATAGATGAAATATTAGAGGATGAATTTTGATCTTTATTGTTAGTCCACTCAGGCTGCTATAACACAGTACCGGACATTTATTTCCTACAATCCTGGAGGCTGGAAAGTCTAAGATCAAGATGCCAGCTGATTTGGTTGTTGGTGAAAGCTCTCTTCCTGGCTTGCAGACTGCTGCATTTTTCCAGTGCTCTCATAGGGTAAGGGGTGGTGGGAGGAGAGGGGGACAGAGAGAGAAAGAGAGAGAGAGAGAGAGAGAGAGAGAGAGAGAGAGAGAGAGAGAGAGAGAGAAAATAGAGTGAGATAGGGCATGAGAGAGTTCCCTGGTTTTTCTTTTCATAATGGCACTAATTCCATCATGAAGGCCCCACCTTTATAACCTCATCTAAAGCTAATTACCTCCCAAAGACCCCATCACTTACTACCATAAAATTCTGAATTAGGGCTTCAACATAGGAATTTTGGAGTGGGGACACAACTCAGTTCGTAGCATTTATAAAGAAGCTGCTTTTTGAGAGAGCCGTTTTGATGGTGGCACCATAATGTCTTATAAAAATGTAAAATCTTTGTCTTCACTGCTAAATTATATGAATAACAGACACTCCTTATTCCTACTCCAAACCTAATTCCCAAACTATTTGCTGCTAATTTTCATTTTCTACTTAATTTGGTTTTGAGTTATTTGAATTTTTTGAAAGTGTACATTATTATTATATTCAGAGAAAGAAAAAATTTAAACTCTGAAAGACACTGGGCTCACCATTTGGGTATATCACTTATCACCTCCTAAACCGTTATTGTAAAAGAGGTTAATTATATTAAATAGAATATTTCAGATGAGAGGAGTACTTAGAGAGCAGTACTCAATTGAGAATTTCTTGTGTTGTATAGATCTAAGAATAAAGGTTTATATTTTGGTTTGAATATCCTCCCCACCAATGTCTAATATTTTATTTTATCAAATCAGGACACTCATAAAAAAGAGGTATCCATCAATTGGAAGCATAAATACTATATTAAGAAAACGTATTTAATAATTGAAAGTAACTGCGACCATTGTAAATTTGAGATGGAAATTAGAGAAAATAAATGAGTTCTCAAGGATTAACAGATACTTTGCATAGAAAGTTTCTTAGTTGAGTACCTGAAAACACATGGCTTTCTTATTCCATTTAGTTTGTTAGACTACCCAGCTTATTCCTCATAAAAATCCCTGATTTCTGCCAGGCATGGCGGCTCATGCCTGTAATCCCAACACTTTGGAAGGCCAAGGCGGGCAGATCACGATGTTAGGAGTTTGAGACCAGCCTGGCCAACATGGTGAAACCCCGTCTCTACTAAAAATACAAAAAATTAGACGGGCATGGTGGCACACGCCTGTAGTCCCAGCTACTCAGGAGGCTTAGGCAGAAGAATTGCTTGAACCAGGGAGGCGGAGGTTGCAGTGAGCCGAGATTGTGCCACTGTACTCCAGCCTGGGTGACAGAGTGAGACTCTGTTTCAAAAAATAAATAGATAAATACGTTCCTGATTCCTGTCCCTCTCCCAGTCTCATTCACAATCCCTAACCCAAGGGGGTGTGATTGGTGATAAGGTGAGGTGTGTGCTGAAAGGGGCTCAGGGATCTGGGAATGGTCATTTCCCAAGGAGAATATGGGTGCCGGTACAGAAGAAGGGAGAATGGTTCGGTTGTTGGGTGGCCAAAACATAGATCATCATAGACTGTCTTTTTCTCCTGTACTTGTATGTTGAAATGTTTTTCCACTTCAAGGCCCAATAAATGCTACCTTTTCAATGCAATTTTCCCTGATACTCTGTATTCGCTCCTCAAAACAGAATTCATCTCTCTCTCTCCGGCTTTTTTTTTTTTTTTTTTTTTTTTTTTTGCTTCTAAAGCAGTTTATTGATATGTTTGTCACAGATTATTGTTTTCTCCCTTGGATTAGTGTTCTTATTCATAAACATTCTTATCTCTGGTATTAAGAGCAGCTGGAAAACCATGGCACTGTGCTATTTCTTGCTCCTCCCCCAGTAAGGCCTAAAAACAATTACGTTAAAATGCATCTGACCCCCTTTTCCCCACAAGCAGCATGTGGAGCTGTGCTCAGACTTAGACCAGACAGAGGTCTGAATCTTCCTCTGAGTGGTTGTAAGACTGGTGGAGAGAAACACACATTTCTTCCCTCTGAATCTCCAAATTGGTTTGGCTCAGTAGTGAAACTTCTACCACTTAAATTTATACCAAAAATTTATGCTTTCTATAAAGCATATTTCTGTATCAGAATTACCTGGGGATTTAGTCAAAAGTGGAGACTTCAGGGTCTCACCTCATGCCCTCAATCAGAATCTTTGTTGATGCTTTCTTTTAATGGCTATACATATTGATGCCTAATTTATCAGTTCTAACTCTAAGATCTACAGTGTCAGATACTAAGAGGAGTTATTCAATGACACATTCATTGATTTTTGTGTTTTGTGACTATCTCTGAGCAAGGGAGGAAAAGTTCCTCTAAATAGAAGAGACTTTTGTACAGGTATTCCAACGGATTGTCTAAAAGTCAAATAATACCTGTAATTAGACTCTTAGCAAAGATGTCCATTTCTATCCACATTGCCAGATCTCTAGAAGTTTTGTATGGCAATTCAGGAGAAGGCTCCAACACTCAGACACTTCATGTGTCTGGTAAGTTTTTGGTTCTTGTCAGTTGCTCATTTCTCTCCCAGTCACCTCTGGGAGTGTCAATGGCTTATCTCGCTCTGCAGTGGCGGCCCCAAAGGCAGGCTGCAGGTCACCCTGGCTTATCACCACTTTACATGGCTTCTCCAAGCAAATGGTGAGCACTACTTGACTTGGGCCAAGAGCTGTATTGATTATTAACTACAGACGAACATCTGGTTTTCATTACGCGTGGTAGCAGACCAGAGCGGGGTGCTGTGCTGACTGGTGTGGTCACTTAACAACCATCAAGAGTAGCTATAAAGAAAATTTAACATATCCTGTAATTACAGTCTGCCAAGCACAGAGAGGAGGAGGAATCTGCAGATCTGATTTCAGGACAAGAGAAAATGTTTATTGTATCTGTTCCACACATTTATTTACTCAGAGGTCGGGAGGCCTGTTGAAATATGGCCGCTGGGTACTGACGCTCCTGCAGCAGCAGAGCGCCTTCTTGTTTAGGTCAGGAAGCTTCAGTGTGGCTCCAGGCGGATGGTCCCTTAATGCTTTTACAGGCTTTGGAATTTGGGCTGATGGAAATGGATGGGTGGATCTTGTCCGGAATAAACAATCCTTCTGCTGCACAGCGCTGGGTGCCCTCCCCTGGGGCTCTTCTCAATCTTCTGGAAGCTGCCTTCGGGGGCTTTTCCAACTGCTCCCTTCCCACTCCTTGGCAAAGGGTGACTGGGGCAGTGAATTAGCACTTATTGCTTGTCAAATAGGTGCCACACAAGTGCTGGGCGATTTGATCACATATTCTTTTCTACTCCTCGCAGTTCCCTGTGAGTTAGACATTATTATTCCCATTTATAAAATGAAACTGAGGCGGGACGTTGTGGCTCATACCTGTAATCCCAGAACTTTGGGAAGCAGAGGTGTACAGATTACTTGAGGCCAGGAGTTCAAGATCAGCCTGGTCAACATGGTGAAACTCCATCTCTACTAAAAATACAAAAATTAGCTGGGCGTGGTGACGTGGGCCTGTAATCCCAGCTACTTGGGAGGCTGAGGCAGGAGAACTGCTTGAACCCAGGAGGTCCAGGCTGCAGTGAGCCGAGATCACACCACTTCACTCCAGCCTGGGTGACAGAGCGAGACTGTCTAAAAAAAAAGAAGACGAAGAAGAAAAAGAAGAAGAAGAAGAAGAAAGAAGAAGGAGAAGAAGAAACTGAAGCTAAGAGCTAAGAGTTGTTAAATTGGAGGAAGCAGTGGGTTCTTCCAGGACATAAAGGAAGAGTGCAACCTCCCCGCTGTCTTTCCAGAGCAGAAAGATGGGGATGCAGCATTTTTGTTTTCCAGACTTATGTTTAGAAGTTTTTTCTCACAGAATTTTTGACAGAGTGACTTCTGAACCAGTGGGTTAGAGAATTGAATTGACAATTCCCAGACGTATTCAGGGATAGGAACTATAAAAAGCAAGTAAACCGAGCACCCCAACTTTCAAGGGTGTTAAACTCTAAGATTGAGCTATCTATGTAGAAATAGGAGTAAATTACAAGCTAAGAGATTATCAAATACAAAAGGGCAACCCCAGGAAACGGGCGAAGCTAGTGTTGGGTCTGTACATCAAAGAATGGCAGCGTGTGAAGGAGGAGGAGTGGGCAGGGCTGGTCTTAAAACTCTGAAGTGAAGAAGGGGGAGTTTTTTAACTTCTGTTTTCCATTCGTTTGACCCCTAAGTCCCTTTAACTGTCTCTTCTTTCCCTTATCAAATGCTACCCTCAGGAAAAGATGAGATGAATTTATTCAAACAAAAGCTTAAGCAGTTGAACTAATTTACACTCTCACCAACAGTGTAAAAGTGTTCCTATTTCTCCACATCCTCTCCAGCATCTGTTGTTTCCTGACTTTTTAATGATTGCCATTCTAACTGGTGTGAGATGGTATCTCATTGTGGTCTTGATTTGCATTTCTCTAACGGCCAGTGATGATGAGGATTTTTAAATGTTT
The DNA here is from genome assembly GCF_024542745.1 of Macaca thibetana thibetana. NCBI lineage: Eukaryota > Metazoa > Chordata > Mammalia > Primates > Cercopithecidae > Macaca > Macaca thibetana. Next base: position 142,062,761 of record NC_065578.1, on the reverse strand, counting down.
GTTGGTTGCATAAGTGTCTTCTTTTGAGAAGTGTCTGTTCATATCCTTCGTCCACTTTTTGATGGGGTTGTTTTTTTTTTCTTGTAAATTTGTTTAAGTTCTTTGTAGATTCTGTATATTAGCCGTTTGTCAGATGGATAGATTGCAAAATTTTTCTCCCATTCTATAGGTTGCCTGTTCACTCTGATGATAGTTTCTTTTGCTATGCAGCTCTTTAGTTTAATTAGATCCCATTTGCCTATTTTGGCTTTTGTTGTCATTGCTTTTGGTATTTTAGTCATTAAGTCTTTTCCCATGCCTACGTCCTGAATGGTAATGCCTAGGTTTTCTTCTAGGATTTTTATGATTTTAGGTCTTACATTTAAGTCTTTCATGCATCTTGAGTTAACTTTTGTATAAGGTGTAAGACAGTGTGACAATTCCTCAAAGATCTAGAACTAGAAATACCATTTGACCCAGCAATCCCATTACGGTGTATATACCCAAAGGATTATAAATCATTCTGCTGTAAAGACTCATGCATATGTATGTTTATTGCGGCACTGTTCACAATAGCAAAGACTTGGAATCAACCCAAATGCCCATAAATGATAGACTGGGTAAAGAAAATGTGACACATATACACCATGGAATACTATGCAGCCATAAAAAAGGATGAGTTCATGTCCTTTGCAAGGACATGGATGAAACCATCATTCTCAGTAAACTAACATGGGAACAGAAAACCAAACACTGCCTGTTCTCACTCATAAGTGGGAATCAAACAATGATAACACATGGACACAGGGAGGGGAACATCACTACTGCCTGCAGAAATTTGCCTACTCTCCCTCTGACCATTCCAAAGAAGGTAAAGCTAGGGAATGGGAATGCTGGCATGAATATACTGTGGGCCTGCCACATGGTGTATGTACATGGGAGAAGAGGTGTTACCATTTTAGTTTGGGAAGAGTTCTTTCAACTTTGTCTTTTTCATATTAGCAGTTATGAAAAGTTCAGAATCCCTGACATTTTTATACCAGTAAACAGAAAAAAAAATTGCAGGAGTAATAATAATAATGTTTTTTATGCTTTCATATTCTTCAGATTTTGGGAGGCTGCTGTAACAACAAATAGAAGAAAATTTATAGCCTATAAATATCTAGGATATTCTGGTTAAGCATGATGATTTTTTTTTCCTGAAATTCTACTAAATTTAAAATAAAGGAATAAAAATGGATAAACCAAGAAGAGAAAAGAAGAGATAAAAGCAAAATTTGGAAGCTGGAAAGTGAATAAACCAGTGTGGCAAATGACTTTGCACTTTGGAGTTGAAAACTCAATGCCTGTAGGCAGGAAGGACCACTAAGAATTGAGCTGCACAACCTTGGAAAGAACCGCAAATCGAAGGCAGCAGTCCAGACACAGAGCCCTGGATCCTCTTCACCAGCATTGGCAACCTGGGCCCTCTCCTATCTTCTGGACCACAGAAAGTTCATTCTCAGAAGAGACTGAAAGTAAAAGGTCCTGGATTCAAGAACACTAGGAATAGTAGAGGAAGGAATATCAGAAAACAAGAGGGTTAAGTGAAATTTACATACTGACCATTGATACTCCAGCTCCCTTCCTGAAGCAGTTCTTGGAATGTGAACAGCCAGAGTTTTACCCTCCTGGCAGGAGATTGGATGCTTTGCTCCTAGGGAAACTTGCCAAAAAAGATCTAAAAATACATTAAAGTTTCCCAAGGAAACCATCAGGTCTCCACCTACAGGGAAGCTCACTAGTTGAGAAGACTTTCTTTTTCCTTTTCTTTCTTATTTTTAAATTTTTTTTTTTTTTTTTTTTTTTTGAGATGGAGTTTGCTCTTTTGCCCAGGATGGAGTGCAATGGTGCAATCTTGGCTCACTGCAACTGCAACCTCTGCCTGCCGGGTTCAAGTGATTCTCCTGCCTCAGCCTCCCGAGTAGCTGGGAATACAGGTGCCTGCCACCGTGGCTGGCTTATTTTTGTAGTTTTAGTAGAGATGGGGTTTTGCCATATTGGCCAGGCTGGTCTCGAACTCCTGACCTCAGGTGATCTGCCTGCCTTGGCCTCCTAAAGTGCTGGGATTACAGGTGTGAGCCACTGTGCCTGGCTTAGTTGAGAAGACTTTCATGCAAAAAATGCTTCTAAATAATATTTTAATGATTCACTTTTACAAAGGAATTTATAGTCAAGGATCAACAGCATGTGAGGAATGCCTCCATGGTGAAAATAGAAATCTTAATTAATATGACAACAACAAAAACCCAGAAACTCAGAGAAAGCAAGACAATGCAGGGAACAGAAATAAACTGAAAACAAAACAAAACAAAACAAAACAAATATCTCCCAAATAATTAATATCTTCAGAAATATAAAAAGATAGTATGAAGGAAAAACACAATTACACTTAAAAATAGAAACATTCAGAGAACAGAAATAACTTTTGCAAGTTAAAAAACAGAATAAAGTAACCAATATAATAGGTGGAAAATAAAGTTAAAGAAATAAAGCAAATGGTTGAAAAATGTGAGAGAAAAGATAAGAGAATGAAATGCTCAGGCAAGAAACTGATAGGACTTCTAAAAAGAAAGAACAGAAAAAAAGAAAGAAAAAACAGAAGGGAGGAAATTATCTAAGAAATAACACCACCTATGGATAGGAATTTCTGAATTAAAAGGGCGTGAGCCTTTTAATTAAAAGGACACATACTAAGAAGATAGTGTGTAAAATTTCAACACTGGGAACTTAGAGAAGATCTTAAAAACTCTGACAGAGAGAAGTAAGAGGAGGAAGAAGACGAAAAGAAAATTAGGTCTGTATTAGTCAGGACTCTTTAGAGGGACAGAATATGTATGTGTGTATATATATATATTTATATATATAGGGAGCATATATAAGGAATATATATATGCATATATATGGGAGTTTATTAAGTATTAACTCACACGATTAACTCACTAGATTAAGTATTAACTCACACAATCACAGGGTCCCACAATTCGTTGTCTGCAAACTGAGGAATATATATATATATATATATATATATATATATGCATATATACAGGAGTTTGTTAAGCATTATATATATGCATATATATGGGAGTTTATTAAGTATTAACTCACACGATTAACTCACATGATTAAGTATTAACTGACACAATCACAAGGTCCCACAATTGGTCGTCTGCAAACTGAGGAGCAAGGAAGCCAATCTGAGTTCCAAAACTGAAGAACTTGGATTTGGATATTCGAGGGCAGGAAGCATCCAGCACAGGAGAAAGATGTAGACTGGGAGGTTAGGCCAGTCACTCTTTTCACATTTTTCTGCCTGCTTATATTCTAGCCGTGCTGGCAGCTGATTAGATTGTGCCCACCCAGATTAAGGGTGGGTCTGCCTTTTCCAGCCTTCTGACTCTAATGTTAATCTCCTTTGCCAACACCCTCACAGACACAATCAGGATCAATACTTCTTATCCTTCAATCCAATCAAGTTGACACTCAGTATTAACCATCATGTGTCATACCCAAAGGACTGGCAATCACTGTGGCATCAGATTTCTCAAAAACAAAGGAAACCAAAGCAGAGTAAAGGAACACCTACATGACATTCTATGCCTACCCAAACTATCAGCCAAGCATGAATGTAGAATGAAGACATGAAAAATCTCAAAAAAAATTACCTCCACGTTTTATCTGTCATCCATCAATGGGCATTTAAGTTGTTTCCACATCTTGGCTATTGTGAATAATGCTACAATGAACAACAAATATAGGAGTGCAAATATCTCTGTGACATACTTATTTCAGTTCTTTCAAATATATACCGAGTTGCTGCATCATAAGACACTTATATTTTTAATTTTTTGAGGACTTTCCATATTGTTTTACATAGTAGGTACACCATTTTAATTTCCACCAAAAATGTACAAAGTTTCCAATTTCTCTACATTATTGTCAAAACTTATTTTTAAGAAATAATAACCACCTTCTATGGGCTAGATATCTGTGTCTCCTGACCCCTAAAATTTACATGTTGAAGGCTAAATCCTTAAATACCATGTGATAGTGTTAGAAGGTGGGGCCTTTGGGAGGTAATTAAGTCATAAGGATAGAGTCCTCCTCAATGGGATTAGTGCCCTTATAAAAAGAGGAGGAGACACAGGGTTTCTCTGTTCTCTGCCATGTGAGGATATAAGAAGACGACGACCATCTCTGAACCAGGCTGTCCTCACCAGAAATTGCATATGCTGGCATCTTGATCTTGCATTTACTAACCTCTAGTACTGTGAGAAATAAATTCCTGGCTAACACAGTGAAACCCCATCTCTACTATAAATGCAAAAAATTAGCAGGGCGAGGTGGCACGCACCTGTAGTCCCAGCTATTCGGAAGGCTGAGGCAGGAGAATGGCGTGAACCCGGGAGGCGGAGCTTGCAGTGAGCCGAGATCGCGCCACTGCACTCCAGCCTGGGCGACAGAGCGAGACTCCGCCTCAAAAAAAAAAAAAAAAAAAAAAGTAAATTCCTGTTGTTTGTAAGTCACCTGGTGTATGGTACTTTGTTACAGCAGCCTGAACTAAGACACCATTGTAAGCAGGTGTGAGATAGCTCACTGTGGTTTCATTTGCATTTTCCTGTGGCACATACATGCAATGGAATATTATTCAGCCTTAAAAAAGAAAATCCTGCTATATGCAACAACACGAATAATCCTTGAGGACATAATGTATGCTAAGTGAAATAAGTCACAGTAGAATAAATACTACTTTATTCAATTTGTATGAAGTATCTAATATAGTCTCATAGAAGTAGAAGAGTAGAATAGTGGTTACCAGGGGCTGGAGGGAGGGGAAGTGAGAGTTACTATTCAGTGAGTATAATGGTTCAGTTAAACCAGATGATTAAGTTCAAGAGATCTGCTGTACAACATTTGCTAATGGTGGGGAACACTATATTGTATACATACTTAAAAATTTGTTAAGAGGCAATGAGAACACATGGACACAGGGAGGGGAACATCACACTCCGGGGCTTGTCAGGGGCTGGGGGGAAAGGGGAAGGAGAACATGAGGACTAATACCTAATGCATGTGGGGCTTAAAACCTAGACAACAGGTTGACAAGTGCAGCAAACCACCATGGCACATATATACCTATGTTACAAATCTGCACATTCTCCACATGTATGTATCCCAGAATTTAAAGTAAAAAAAAAAAAAAAAAAATTAAGAGGGTAGATCCCATGTTAAATATTCTTACCAGAATTAAAGTACAAAAGAAAAAGAAAAAAATTATTACAATGATCTCTTTCACAGGAAGCCATTGGTAGTGGTGTTTCTCTAAAACAAAAGGGTAACACCCCAAAATTAAATAATACAAGAAATGTGAGGGAGAGAGAATTCCAGAAAAAATTGTGAAGGAAATTGTGAAGGAAGATTCAACATTAAGTCACTTCTGCTGAGAGATGGAAAGCAACCAATACAGATTGAGCAGAAGGCTGGAAGGATCCAGAAGGGAGATCATTGAGGAAAACATGAAAGTAATAGATGACCCAGTATGTTTGTCTGAAAAATTGAGAATTTGAAAAAAAATTAGCGGTAAACACACAGAATAATAAGGAAGGAAAAAATGAGACAATTATTGACTCTAGGAAAACAAATCTGTACAAAAATAGAAATACAATTGCAATGTACAAAATGGCTTCCCTGTGAATAATATCCATATATTCATAATATAAAAATTTAATATTGATAAAAAACATAACTACTATATTAGCTTCCTATTGTTGTGTAACAAATCACTCCAGATTTAGTAGTCTAAAATGATACTCATTTATTAGTTCATAGTTCCGTAGGTGAGACGTTCAGGCACAGAGACTCACTGGACTTTCTTCTCAGAGTCTCACAAGGCTCAAATCAGAGAATCAGCTGGGCTGTCTTCCTTTTTGGAGGCTCTGGGGAAGAATCCAATTCCAACTTCATTCGAATGGTTGGTAGAATTCATTCTCCAATGATTGTAGAAATGAAGTCTTTATTTCCCTGTTAGCTGTTGGCTGAGGACTGCTCTCAGCTCCTAGAGACTGCCCATCTCCATCAGGTGTTCGCAACATGAGTGTCTGCTTTCTTCCAGGCTAGCAGGAGTGCATTCCTGTCTCATTCTTCTGCTCCTAGCCGGAGACAACTTTCCTTCTAAGTGATAATGTGATTAGGTCAGACCCATTTGAATATTCTCTGTACCACTAAAAGTGGGGGAAAAAAAGACATGTAAGTATATTTTTCAAAAATAAAGATATTAATAATTATCTGAATAAATATTTTAAAAATGGTTGCCGATGGGGAGTAAGCTTCAGGAATGGGGTAGTATGGAACAGTAAGTGCCATTTTCTGTGATATGCCTTGAATATTGCTATGTTTTATTGAATCTAAGGTTTATTGATTGTATGGTCCATTCTGATTTTAGAGATGTTAAAACCTGAGAAATGCGATTTGCCTTATATAGACTATATATGTATTTTATATATATGTAAACACACACACACACACTCTCTCTCTCTGAATAAAATAAAAATTAGGAGCAAACCAAAATCAGAGCAAAAGAATGATCTCTTTCATTCCTTTGAGTGAGGAAAGTGTGTCCTGGTTTTGAGTGAGTTAGCGTGTCCTGGTCTGGTGCAGAATGTGAAGAACATTCAAAATAATCAGAATAATCTAAGAACTTCCAAGGATGCTACAAACCACTGCTCAATGAAATAGAAGAGGACAGAAACAAATGGAAGAACATTCCATGCTCATGGAGAGGAAGAATCAGTATCGTGAAAATGGCCATACCGCCCAAGGTAATTTATAGATTCAATGTCATCCCCATTAAGCTACCAATGACTTTCTTCACAGAATTGGAAAAAACTATTTTAAACTTCATATGGAACCAAAAAAGAGCCCGCATTGCCAAGACAATCCTAAGTCAAAAGAACAAAGCTGGAGGCATCACGCTACCTGACCTCAAACTATACTACAAAGCTACATTAACCAAAACAGCATGGTACTGATACCAAAACAGAGATATAGACCAATGGAACAGAACAGAGCCCTCAGAAATAATACCACACATCTACAACTATCTGATCTTTGACAAACCTGACAAAAACAAGAAAAGGGAAAGGATTCCCTATTTAATAAATGGTGCTGGGATAATTGGCTAGCCATATGTAGAAAGCTGAAACTGGATCCCTTCCTTACTCCTTATACAAAAATTAATTCAAGATGGATTAGAGACTTAAATGTTAGACCTAAAACCATAAAAACCCTAGAAGAAAACCTAGGCAATATCATTCAGGACATAGGCATGGGCAAGGACTTCATGTCTAAAACACCAAAAGCAATGGCAACAAAAGCCAAAATTGACAAACGGGATCTAATTAAACTAAAGAGCTTCTGCACAGCAAGCAAAACTACCATCAGAGTGAACAGGCAACCTACAGAATGGGAGAAAATTTTTGCAATCTACTCATCTGACAAAGGGCTAATATCCAGAACCTACAAAGAACTCAAACAAATTTACAAGAAAAAAACAAACAACCCCATCAAAAAGTGGGCAAAGGAAATGAACAGACACTTCTCAAAAGAAGACATTTGTACAGCCAACAGACACATGAAAAAATACTTATCATCACTAGCCATCAGAGAAATGCAAATCAAAACTACAATGAGATACCATCTCACACCAGTTAGAGTGGCAATCATTAAAATGTCAGGAATCAACAGGTGCTGGAGAGGATGTGGAGAAATAGGAACACTTTTACACTGTTGGTGGGACTGTAAACTAGTTCAACCATTGTAGAAGACAGTGTGGCAATTCCTCAAGGATCTAGAACTAGAAATACCATTTGACCCAGCCATCCCATTACTGGGTATATACCCAAAGGATTATAAATTATGCTGCTATAAAGACACATGCACATGTATGTTTATTGCAGCACTATTCACAATAGCAAAGACTTGGAACCAACCCAAATGTCCATCAATGACAGACTGGATTAAGAAAATGTGGCACATATACTCCATGGAATACTATGCAGCCATAAAAAAGGATGAGTTCATGTCCTTTGTAGGGACATGGATGTAGCTGGAAACCATCATTCTCAATAAACTATTGCAAGAACAGAAAACCAAACACCACATGTTCTCTCTCATAGGTGGGAACTGAACAATGAGATCACTTGGACACAGGAAGGGGAACATCACATACCGGGGCCTGTTGTGGGGTGAGGGGAGGGGGGACGGATAGCATTAGGAGATATACCTAATGTAAATGACGAGTTAATGGGTGCAGCACACCAACATGGCACATGTATACATATGTAACAAACCTGCACGTTGTGCACATGTACCCTAGAACGTAAAGTATAAAAAAAAAAGAACATAAATATACATAAGGAAGGTTTAAGAAAAGTAGTAACCAGAAATATGAATGCATAACCCATCATTAACATATAATAAAGTAATAAATATAACATATTTTATATAAACTAATACATCAAATACATGTAATATATGCAAGTGTAACATATGCAAAAATAAAAATAATAAATACATTTGCATTTGCAAGCTATGGGTCAGTTCCTGTGTTAAGGTAAGTTGGTGACAGATTCTTTGCCACCAAGTACCTCATAGTCTAGCAGATTATAAAAAACTGGATATGGACTAAAATACGCCAACTGCCAGATTGGGGGAAGTGGCTTGATATAGCTGGGAGCAATGGGTGAGTGAAGGATAGCTATGGAAAATAGTGTTGGAAGACAATGTCTTTTCAATAATATTTTCTATAATAATTGATGTCTGTATATTTTCTTAGATTAGTCAAGCTTTAATTACCTGATTCAGTCCTTAAAATGCTCGTTGCTAAGATATCCAAATATTTCTGATCTGTGGATGTTGTCAGTGTTCAGTTTAGGGCTGTGTTTTTGATAGTTACTTCCATTATTTCCTACCACCTTAATAGATCTGATATTCTTCAATACGCTTTAAAGGCTTCCCGAGAGGTATTCATTATAATTTTATGATGGTGAATAAGAAGAAATATGTAAGAATACAAATCTTTTTTATTTGTCAATGTAAGTATTATTTTTGGTGCATTTCATTCCTTTGTGTAGATCCAGATTTCCATCTGGTATCATTTTCTTTCTGCATGAAAATGCAGAAGGAAAATTGCAGTGTCAGAAATTCTTCAGCTTTGGTACGCCTAAAACATTTTAATTTCATTTTTGTTTTTTAAAAATATTTTTGCTGAATATAGTATCCTTGATGGACAATTTCCGTTTCTTTTAGTAGTTTAAAAACAGTAATGCATTGCTTAATGATGGATATGTTCTGAGAAATGTGTCATTAGACAATTTTGCAGTTGTGCAAATACAGTGTGTACTTACATAAACCTAGGTGGTATGGCCTACTACATACCTAGGCTATTTGGTATAACCTATTGCTGCTACGCTACAAGTCTGTATAGCATCTTACTGTGCTAAATACTGTAGGCAACAGTAACACAATGTCAACTATGTTTGTATGTAAACAGAAAAAGTGCAGTAAAATATGAAATAAATAAAAGATAAAGATGGTGCACATATATGGGGTACTTACTATGAATGAAGCTTGCAGGACTAGAAGGTGTTCTGGATGAGTCAGTGATTAGGTGGCGAGTGAACGTGAAGGCCTAAAACATTACTGTACAATACTTCAGAATGCAAACATTGTATGCTTAGGCTACACCAAATTTATTAAAACATTTTATTTCTTCAATAATAAATTAACCAAAGCTTGCTGTGCCTTTTAAAATTTATAAACCTTTAAACTTTTTAAAACTTTTCGACTCTCTTGTGATAACACTTAGCTTAAAACACAAATACATTGCACAGATGGACCAAAATTTACACCATTTTTCTATAAGTTTTTTTCTATTTTTAAAAGTTTTTAATTTTTATTTTCCCCTCCATATGTGGTAGCCTGGAAACTCTCTCCAGGAATTAAATGGAACCATTGTAGAGCTTACTTTGTTCCTCATACCTTTAGGATCACTTTCCTTCATTGACTGATGACCAATATTTTGAAAACTGTTGTTTCATATTGTTCTGTTTGTAAGTCGTTTCATGTAAGAAGATAAATCCAGTCCCTGTTACTCCATCTTGGCTGGAAGTAAAAGTCAATTTATTGTATTTAAGTCACAGTTTGCTACATTTTCATAAAAGAAGGCTGCTGCCATGTCTTGTAACATCAAATATCACTTCTGGGTGGTTCAGTTCCTCCTTAAAGCGTTTGAATTGATTAGTTCTATGAGCTCAAACATTTAAAAAAATTGTTAGAATTGGCCGGGCGCGGTGGCTCATGTCTATAATCCCAGCACTTTGGGAGGCCGAGGCAGGCAGATCATGAGGTCAGGAGATCAAGACCATCCTGGCTAACACGGTGAAACTCCGTCTCTACTAAAAATACAAAAAAATTAGCCGGGCGTGTTGGCGGGCGCCTGTAGTCCCAGCTACTCAGGGGGCTGAGGCAGGAGAATTGCTTGAACCTGGGAGGAGGAGCTTGCAGTGAGCCGAGATCATGTCACCGCACTCCAGCCTGGGTGACAGAGTGAGACTCCGTCTCAAAAAAAAAAAAAAAAAAAAAAAAAAAAAATTTAAATTGTTAGTATTCATTGGCAGAAGCGTTGGCTTACTTTCTGTTTTGTTGACTTATTCTTCCCCTGTGCCCTTTGCTGATTGGTGAGAATTAAGATATTTGGCAATGAGGACATGGGATTGTTAAATTCACTATTTTGAATAGTTTGAAGTCAGTAAAATAAAAATTAAATAAATTTATCTTAAATATTGTGCTTTCTTTAACACAAAATGCTCTTTTTGATGGTATTTTTATAAGCCACCTGGTCAATTCATTACGAAACTCAACTTTTTAAAAAAATTGCTCAAGTAAAGGAGCCAACCTATTCTATGTATATAAGAGAGAAAAGGATAAAGCTGTATATTAGAGCTGCTAATATAGCGGTAGAGAAGAAAACTCACACAGCCCTGAAGGAAAGACTCATTCTGTAAATGACAGTGTTTAACATTTCAGGAACCTGTTGCAAATATACTCCTACTACCACTGCTATAGGCCTGCCCTGAGAGATCAGATCTCCTGGGTGTGACTTTATTTTGGTGTCCCCCATGATCCCTTGGTCCTTATACCTTGTCCTTTCTTTCTGTTTTCTACATTGTTATCATGAAGTCTAAATATTCATTTCCAGGTTTTGCAGATAAAACAAAGGAGGGCTACCAATTAGCTCTTGCTTCTAAGTCTTACAAGACTTAGGGTGTTGAGGTGATCAACTCTGATCATTCTTTAACTAGTCAAGTTATAAGTGTTGGGCCTGCCTGAGAATGGACTTGACTGCACCTAGGCAGAACATTTTCATGGAGAATGAGGTTTATCAGCCATTGATATCCGGAGCCTGTCATAGCTGATAGGGGGGTCATCTCTCTCTCTGAATCTAAGAGATGGCAGCTGTATCTATAATGTAGTCAAAGAACTCAAGGGCCTGCTTCGGAATAAGTGAACTCCAAACAGTTTCTACCTCAGTTTTCACATTCCTGGCTCTTTGCTTGTAGTTTAACTAAATAGTAGGACATATCCCTTTATATGGAATTCTGATATACATATCATTCCAATGGAGTTTTCCTTTTAGAAAGTGTTTGAAATAATATAGCAAAGATTTGGGGAAGTGACCTGTAAGAGCAGTCCATTTGGCTAAATAACAAATCAAGAAGCTTTATAAGTAGATTTCAAAATACGAGATTAAGGTGTTGAAACTTTTGCCCTTTGTCCTAATAATCTCATCCAAAGCATTTGGTCTCAGCATCTGCTTGTGTGAAGCACTCTGGGTGATCCCTTATAAGGGAAGTAAAAAGAACCTGTGTAATCAATGCATATTAGACTAACTCTTGCTGCTATAAATTATGTTTCTCCTTTAAGTACTATGTAGGGATGAATAAAGGAATGAATACTTCGATAATATTTTAAAAGATAAATGCCAGCCATGTCAAGAAAGTCATCTAAAATACTTGCACTACTAAACGTAAACTATTTTTACTGAGGTCATAAAAAATCTTCTAGTTATATCCAATGATTTTCTGCAGATCTCATTTTTCTTGTGTTATCTGCCTGCCTTTGCCATTGTTGATCACTGTCTTCATTTTAAAACCTGGGTTTATGATGCCACTGTTTCCTAGTTCATTTTTAATTTTTTGGCATTCCTTTTCAGTCTCCCTTGACAGTTTATTGTTACCTTCCAGTCCTACGGTTCCTATCATCAGGTTACTTCTCTTGCTACACATTCTTCTTTCTTCCTGGGCAATCTACCCAGGGCTATTGGTCCAATTATTCCTTGTGCATGAGTGACTCCCAAGTCTGTCTTCAGTTCAAAATTCTCTCTTGAGTTTCAACTCACATATCCATTCACCTGATAGAAGTACATTTACTTGAAGTCCCACAGACTTCCCTAACCCAACAACACCAAATCTGAACACTTCATATTCTTCTCCAAACTCATTTCCCTTTTTGGGTTCCAACCCTTAGTGAATGAGGCCACCATTTGCTAAGTGTTCATGATGGAAACCTGTGAGTCATAATAATTTCTCCTTTTTTTTTTTCGTTGCTGCATCTACTCTTCAAGTCTATTAAATTCTATGTCCTGAAATATCTCTTCTATCATTACTTCCCTAGTTATATAGAAGCAGGGATATTGCAATAGCCTCCTTCTTACAGGCCACATGACTTTTATTCACTTTCCCTGAAATTATCTTCCAAAGCCTAGGGTTCCCCTGTTCCAATAAACCCAACAAACAGATCTTATATTACTTCTCTGCCCCAATTCTACTATGGTTCCTTTACCAACAAAACAAAATCTAGTCTTTTCTTCACTATCTGATCTTTTCCTATCTGTCCCACTTTTTCTGTCATTATCTGCCCTTGAATTTACTTTTTAAGCATGGTGACTTGCAGATGATTTATGAAGAAAGAATAAATGGATTAAAGCAGTCCTCCAAATAAATATGCCATGCTTGCTCACTTCTTGTTTCCATACGCATACTGTCTCTGCTGTCTGAATGCTTTGGTGCACTCTCCTCTTTCATGACATCGTCCCTAATATCCCCCCATGCCCCAGGGAGATGGTGGCACTCTTCCTTTTCTTCTACAGCATTTAGCAGCCCCTCCAGGAGAGTAGTGACCATCCTGCAGTATAATTGTTGGTTTGTTTCCCTGTCTTTCCAATAGACTGTAAAAATTTGCAGGCTGGGGACATTGAGTTTCCTTCTTTGTAACCTTCGGGGCTTAATACAGTGCCTGTGCATAACAGGTGCTCAGTAACTATTTTCTGGGTGAAAGCATGCTTTATCAATAATTAGAGGGTAGAAATCTTTCATCCTTATTTGGTGGATTAAATCCTAACCAAAAATTTTTAAAATAAGTGACTCCTGGTGAGGAGTAGAGAGTGGCAGCCACTTCCCTGTTGTTTGATGCTAAGATGGGAGTGGGGCAAACCTGGAACCACTTCCTCTCACCATTCCTAAGAATTGCCACCAACCCTGACCATCCTTTTCCTCCTCTGCATCTTGGCTGTCTTTGGTTTTTGAGGACAAGATAAAAGAAGATGAACAAGAGATGAGAGAGAAGTTATGAGGTGTCTTGAGGATGTTTCTAACCAGTCAAAGTGGAAAATGAGATCCACAGCTTCCAGAGGGAGGGTGACACAAGTGTCCTGACTCCTGGGCTTGTCTGCCTGTTTGTCTAACTTAAAACAGAAGTATCCTTTTCTTGACTAAATGCTGCCTAGCACCAGCTGTGTGATTTGCAGGGCCCACTGGGCATTGAAAATGTGGGCCCCTTGTTACAAATTTACAAAGAATTTTAAGATGATGACAACAGAGCATTAATCCAAGTGTGGAATCCTCCTGAGTATGGGACTCTGTGTGACTGCACACTGAGAAGCTGGCCTTGATACTCATGGATGGAGGTTCCAAGTAGCTGACTTTGGTGATGAGCTTCTTTTAATTATTTGTTTATTTAGAAGTTCTTACAAAATTTTCTAGACATTCATAAAAGGATAAAGAAAAATAGACATAGTGACATATCCATCATCAGCTCAAGAAATAAATGACAAATACATTGGAATTACTTTGTGTATCACTTTCTCCCCAGAATTAACTAATATTCTGATGAACTACAGGAGTTTATCATTTTGTACATGTCTATACATTTTTTATTTTTTGAAACAGTCTCCCTCTTTTGCCCAGGCTGGAGTACGGTGGCGTGATCTCAGCTCACTGCAACCTCTGCCTCCTGTGTTCAAGGGATTCTTGTGACTCAGCTTCCTGAGTAGCTGGGATTATAGGCGTCCACCACCATTTTTTTTTTTTTTTTTTTGAGACGGAGTCTCATTCTTGTCGCCCAGGCTGGAGTGCAATGGTGCGATCTCGGCTCCCTGCAACCTCTGCCTCTGGGGTTCAAGCCATTCTCCTGCCTCAGCCTCCTGAGTAGCTAAGGTTACAGGCACCTGTCACCATGCCCAGCTAATTTTTTGTATTTTCAGTAGACATAGGGTTTCGCCATTTTGGCCAGACTGGTCTTGAACTCCTGACTTCAGGTGACTCGCCTGCCTCGGTCTCCCAGAATGCTGGGATTACAGGCATGAACCACGGCGCCTTGCATACATGTCTATACTTTGATTGTCTATCCCTAATAAAGATGAATTTTAAAGCAATGCATGAGGAGTTTTTCTTTAGGTAACTGAATGATGGACTGAATCCTGGGAGGCCAGGATTAAGCAGCTCCAAATCACTGTGATAAGAGAATCCTGGTTTAGTTCTTTGCGTTTTTTACTCATTTTGCAGTTTATATTTTGCAGTTCACATCTACCTTTTTTCTTGCCCTTTGTAAACTCTGTAAACAACAATTCCCCTCCTGCAGATGTGTCTTCTTCCAATTTATTTACCACTTGCTTCTTTTGCAATGTGAAGCACTGGAGTCCCGGCTCCAGGTCCAGCTTCCCTTCTCTTCTGCACTATGCTGGGGTGCAGTGCTGGGATTTAACTGGTCAATTGAGTTGTCTTTTTTTTTTTTTGATGTTTTAAGTTCAGCAGAATCCAGGGACCTAGGAAAGCAGGAAACAGGGCTCCTGGGAGATAGAATACCTGTCAGAATTTAAAAGTTACATATTTAACAACTAGAATGAAGAGGACTCAGAGACAAATATGCAGCAAAAGTGACATTTGAGAGCTATGAAGAAGGACTTCGGGGGAACAGAAAGTTGTGTTCAAGTTGTACAACTCCATGGAGGGATTAACACAGCAGGAAATATGATGAACATTTTGCCAAAAATGAGGGCGTGGCCTGTCAGAGTGGGCACTTGGAATCTGGAGATGTCCCACACGATTATAATAATTTAAAAAATTGATAGTTTGCATACTCTCCCTGCCTTCAAAAAATTAAAATCCCTTTAAGCCTTGCACATCCTCCAGATGACTGTTGGAAACTGTGTAGAGCTTAGCGATAGTAAAGAAAGACCATTCATTGTGAATGGCTGGGTTTTCTGTCTTTAAGGATTTATCTGCATAGCCGCAAACACAGTGGGGTTCAGACAAGGACTTCAGGGACCTACTTTGGCAGGTCTTTGATCTGAACTGACTGAAACAAAAGAAACCAACGCATCCCTAATTACCTGACCAGATACCTTAAGCAGCAACACTCCAAACCCGTGTGAATCATAGGGCCGCGAAACGCCAATAATAACCACCAGGATTTTTAGTGCAGGGAGCGATTGCAAATTTGACTTATGTGCTGCCGCCAAAATCGCTATGGCCTAATTACCGCTAAAAACAGATGATGATAAAAGTTAACATGGCCCCAGTGAGTCATTTTGTCAGGACTTGCATTTCAGAAACAGCCATTCTAGTGGGAGAATTGAAGATAAACTCTTTCAGAGTGGCCACAAATGATTGCAGAGGACAAGCTGGAAAAGCCTGTGTCTGGTTCCCAGGAACTTAGCACAAGATAACTATTCCATGGTCACATGGAAGACTTTTATTAATAAAGAAGACTTTTTGCTAGTCTTTTTTTATTAATAAACACATGCAACTGCCATATGGAAATAAGATCTGCCGCCCCAGTTCCTCCTAAAATAGAGCACTCCTAATTGGAGTTATTTAACTTCCTTCAGAAATACTCTTCTTAATTATTTGGGTTAGTCCAGCCCAGGGAAGAAAAAGGAATAGAACCAGCAACAGGGAGGCCTTCTCTGAAACATGCCACATAGTCTTCCCTAGATAAGTAGTAATGGCTTACTCATAGATTTTTTTTTTTTTTAAAAGGGAATTAGAGATATCCTATCAATCAAGTGTGCCGTTGTACTTAGTGCTGCATGATCTATCATGATATTCCATGTGGCAAGATCAGGTTGGTAAAATGCAGGAAGCTTGAGTTTGAACCTTCACTCTACTATTCTTAGCTGTGTGACATTGGGCTAGTTATTTAACCACTCTGGCCTTCAGTTTTCTCATTGATAACTTGGAGGTGATAACATCAGCCCCCAAGCAATATTATCAGTTACTTTCTGAGGGAAACAAGGTCTCAGGGAATAATTCCATTCTATAGAAAAGGGTTGAGGATGTGCTCTGGCTCCAGATGGCCTGAAGTTTGGTCCTGGGGGCATGTGATCAGGGAACAGGGGCAGGGAAGTGCTGGGTAGAGAAGGGCGGGTTCCTGGTCAGGGCTGCATCCCCCCACTCCTCCCCGGGGCCTGTGCACAGGGACCTAGGTGAGGATAGCCATTTCTGTTTTGGTGCCCAAATGTTGCATTTTCCAAGACTACCCTGGCCCGCCACGTCCCCATCCTGTGCCTATGAAAACCCTGAAACCCTAGTAGGCACAGACACAAGCGCTGGACATTGAGAGGAACACACCAGCAGAAGGGCACACAAGTGGCTGGAGGTCGGGAAGAACCCACTGGCAGACACCAGCAGACGCGGGGCAGGCCATCTACCGCTGGACGACGTGGAGTTGGGCCGAGGGCAGTCGGAGAGCCCGGCCACTGAATGGCCTGACTCCAGGGAAAGATCACCCCCCTCTTCTGGCTCCCATCCATCCACTGAGAGCTACTTCCGCCACTCAATAAAACTTTGCACTCATTCTCCAAGCCCACCTGTGATCCAATTTTTCCAGTACACCAAGGCAAGAATACCGGGATACCGAAAGCCCTCTGTCCTTGCCATAACGCAGAGGGTCTAATTGAGCTGATTAACACAAACCATCTATCCATCGCAAAACTAAAAGAGCACGCTGTAACATGCCCACCGGAGCTTCAGGAGCTGTAAATATTCACCCCTGGACACTGCTATGGGGTGGGAGCCCCATAATCTGCCCGTCTGCATGCTCCCCCTACGGGTGTGAGCTGCAGAGCATTGAATAAGCGAGCCACACCCCCATCTCACGCCCTGCGAGGGGGATGAGGGAAGTCTTCTCGTTTCACACGGATCATTTTCTGACTGGCGTCAGTTGTGTCTGCAGGTTTTTGTGCTCCTTACAGACATTCTCTGGGAAGGGGACAATTTGTGAGAGGCCAGTTTTGATGAGCTTTATGCTGAAATCATTGCTGTTTTCAAACTTAGAGTTTTACTTCTTTTAGAGATTGATTTGGCTTCCCTCAATTCTCCTTCCTTTCTTGAGAGAGGAGAGTTGTGCTCTCAGAATCACAGAGGTTTAGAAGCAAAAATATCTTAAATGCCACACTGAAAAACAAACAAACAAACAAACAAAAAAAGCTAAACTAAACCCAAAAACCCACTGAATTGCTATTGACATAAATATAAGAAATAAAGGTATAATGTAAGAAATACAACATGAAATTTTAAAATAATGTAAAACTGGAGTATATCATGATTTATTTATAATAGCAAGCAATAATAACTCACAACCCAATAATAGGGGATCATTTAAACAATGGAAACTATGCAGCCATTAAAATGTGGTTGTAGAAGAATATTTAATGCCATGAGAAAATGTTAACAATATTTGACTCAATGAGACATGTGGATTTTAACTGCAACATCAAAATATTAACAGATTTATACCTGAATGATGAATTATGGATGCTTTTTGTCCTTTCAACTGTGGTAAAAAAAAAAAACAACACACAATGAAATTTATCATCTTAACAAATTTAAGTGCATAGTTTGGTAGTGTTAAATGCATTCACGCTGCTATGCAACAGATCTCCAGAACTTTTTCATCTTGCAAAACTGAAACTCTATAACTGTTAAATAGCAATTCCCTATTCCCCTTCCTCCCAGCCCTTGGCAGCCAGTGTTTTACTTTCTGTTCCTATGAATTTCACTACTGTAGATACCTTGTACAAGGGAAATCACACAATATTTATCTTTTTGTGAGAGGCTTATTTCACTTAGCATAATGTCCTCAAATTTCATCCACGTTGCAGCAAGTGAGAAGGTTTCTTTCGTTTTTAGGGCTGAATAATATTCCCTTGTATGTACAGTTTATTTATCCTTTCTCCTGTTGACAGACACTTGGCCTTCTTTTATTTCTTGGCCAACCACCTCTTGGCTGCTATGAGCATGGGTATGAAAATATTTCTTCAAGATTTTGCTTTTAATTCTTCCCATATAATTCCTAGAGGTGGGATTGCTGGATCACGTGGTATTCTATTTTTTATTTTTTTAGGATCCACTTTTCTATTTTTCATGGCAGTTACACCATTTTACATTCTCACCAACAGTGCACAAGACTTCTAGTTTCTCTTCATCCTCACCAACACTTGTTTTTTCTAATAGTAGCTATTTTCTTTTTTGTACTTTGATATATTCCCCATTTATTTTTCATTCTGACTAAGCGCTGCTTTTGTAATTAGAAAAACCAGTATAAATTTAGTATAAAAGACATGGTGGAGGAATAAATACTGTCTGTGTCTTATTTGCAATGACTACATCTTTGGGCGTTTCTGGGATGTCATTCACGCAAAGGCCTTACCTATTCTCTACCTCGCTGATATTAGGTAGTGTGTCTAACCAGGTGGCCTGAGAGAAATATTACTGAACGGTGTTGACATAGTTGTTTGCATGTTAGGAAGCAAAAGAGATAATTTAGATGCTTTCCGTACTTCCACAAAGGAACTAGTTCAACTCAGAAAGTCAAAAATATCAGTTGTTTTAATGAAAAACATCAGTGAAACAAAGTGTCTTAGAATTTTATAAAACAATGGGTTGATTTATTGAAGTTTGAAGAAAATTTCTTGAAGTTTGAAGTATTCTCTGTGGCTTCGTGTAGAGCACTCTTTATTCTTCCAACAAGAGTTGGTCAGAATTAGCTCCAGAAATTGCAACCTCATCATTTATTAGTAATAAATCTTCCAATACCACAGAGTACCACCAAAACACTGCCATTTATGAAAAGCCCTGTTAAGAGATATGTGCTTTGTATATATCAGCTTGTTTAATCCTGTTTATAAAACAGGTTATTTTCTTTCATAGATGAGAAACTGAGGCTCAGAGACACTAAGCAATTTAGCTTTGTGCGGAAATATTAAGGGTTTACTGAACCCATGCCTTTCTATGTAGAAGTGAACTCGGATGTTGGAAAAGACATCTAATTTATTTTTTTAAAATGGTTTATTTTAATGGTGGCCTTAAAGGAGAAACTACCCTTGATTTCACCTCTGTGTAAGATGTTGATTTTAAGTCTTCGGTGTTTTTAAAGTTAATTGATTTTTCAGTTTGAATATACTGCTTTTAAAAGGAGCAGCTGGGGGATCATTGATATAGGGTTGGTACATTCCAAGAACTTTGAGAAGGCTATTTTAAGATATGTAGATTTTCCTTTTCCCAATATTTCATCACCAGAGATAAAATCAAATCCACAACACCCTATGTACCCAATGCCATTGGATAAATCATTTCAGGTTGCTTAGAGGAGAAATCAGGATGGGGAGAATTCTTCTAATATACTGCTTCCCTTCTTTCCCTGCTTTATTCTGAAGGGATGAGTATCCTCTAAATATGAGATTAAGAGATGAAAATCTTAGGTGTTTTTTGCTGTTCTTTTAATAGCAGCTCTTTCAGTCTATGTATTAGTCAAAAAACCAATCTGTGTTGGGTCCAGTGAGTGTCTATGTTGGTGAGGATTAGTAGAGAAGAATGTGCAAGAGAACGGATACATTTTATTTTATTTACAATTATTATTTTTAATTGACATAGAATTGTACATATTTATGGGGTATAGTGTGATATTTCAATTCATGTATATAATGTGTAATGACCAAATAAGGGTAATTAGCAAATCAATCATTTCAAATATTTCTCGTTTCTTTGTGTTGAGGACATTCAAAATCCTATGTTCTAGCTAATTAAAAACATACAATAAATTGATGTTAGCTATAGTCAACCCTGCAGTTCTCTGGAATACTGGAACTTATTCCTCCTATCTAGCTGTAACTGTAGTAGGATGGCTGTAACCAACCTCTTCCTATCCCCTCTACCCTCTACCATTCTCAGACTCTAATAACTACTATTCTATTCTCCACTTCTAAGAGATTAAACTTTTTAGCTTCCACATATGAGTAAGAATATTTGGTATTTATTTTTCTGTGTTTGGCTTATTTCACCTAACATAATATCCTCCAGGATCATTCATGTTACTGTGAATGACAGGATTTCAGTCTCTTTTAATGGCTGAATAGTATTCCATTGTGTATATATACACCACATTTTCTTTATCCATTCTTCTGTTGATGGACATTTAGTTTGATTCCATATCTACCATATAGTGAATAGTGCTACAACAAACACGGAGTACAGATATATTTTTGACATACAGATTTTCTTTCCTTTGGATGTATACTCAGTAGTGGGATTGCTGGATTGTGTGGTGGTTTTATTTTTAGCTTTTTAGGGAACCTCCATACTGTTTTCTATAATGGCTGTATGAACTTTCTACCAACAGAGTTCCTCTTTTTCTGCATCATTTTAACTGGGGTGAAATGGTATCTCTTTGTAGTTTTGATTTGCATTTCCCTCAGGACTATCGATGTTAAGCATTTTTTCATGTACTTGTTGACCATTTATGTGTTTTCTTTTGAGAGATGTCTATTCAGATCATCTGCCCCTTTTAAAATTGGATGATGATGATGATGATTTATTGTTGAGTTGTTTGAGTTCCTTGTATATTCTGGATATTAATCCCTTGTCAGGTAAATAGTTTGCAAATTTTTTCCCATTATACAGGTTGTCTCTTCACTCTGTCCATTGTTCCCTTTGCTGTGCAGAAGATTTTTAGTTTGGTACCATCTTATTTATCTATTTTTGCTTCTGTTGACTGTGCTTTTGAGGTCTTATCTATAAAATCTTTTCCCAGACCAATGGCCTGAGGTATTTTCCCTGTTTTCTTCTAGTAGTTTCACAGTTTCCAATCTTACACTTAATTCTTTAATCCATTTAAGTTGATTTTTGTAATGGTGAGAGATAGGGATCTAGTTTCATTCTTCTGTATATGAATATCAAATTTTTCCAGCACTATTTATTGAAGACTGTCCTTTCTCCAGTGAGTGTTTTTGAAATCTTTGTTGAAAATCAGTTGGCTGTAAATATGAGGATTTATATCTGGCTTCTATATAATGTTCCATTAGTCTATGTGTATGTTTTTAAGCCAGTACCATGCTGTTTTGTTTACTATGCTGTTTTGTAAATATTCTGCTTTGTGGTATATTTTAAAATCAGGTAGTGTGTTGTCTCTAGTACTGTTTTTTTGTTCAGAATTGCTTTGAATATTTGGGGTCATCTGTGGTTCCATACAAATTTTAGGATTGTTTTTTTCTGTAAAGAATGCCATTGATATTCTGATAAAGATTATGTTGAATCTGTAGATTGCTTTGGGTAGTATGACAATGTTAACAATATTAGTTCTTCCAATCTATGATCATTAGGTGTCTCTCTACTTTTTTGTGCTCTCTTCAATTTTTTCACAGTATTTAATAGTTTTCCTTGTAGAGATCTTTCACTTCTCTGGATAAATTTATTTCTAGGTATTTTATTTTCTTTTTAAATAGCTCTTATAAATGGGATTGCTTCTTGATTTATTTGTCAGTTTGTTTGTTCTTGGTATATAGAAACACTACTGATGTTTGTGTGTTGATTTTATATCCTGTAGTTTTACTGAATTTGCTTACCAGTTCTAAGAGTTTTTTGGTGTAGCCTTTAGTTTTTTCTCTATATAAGATCATGTTGTCTGCAAACAGGGACAATTTCACTTCCTCCTTTTCAACTTTGATACCCTTTATGTTTTTATCTTGCCTAATTGCTCTAGCTAGGACTTTCTGATAGATCCCACTTGATCCTGGAGTATAATCTTTTTGATGTGCTACTGGATTTGGTTTGTTAGTATTTTGTTGAGCATTTTTGTATCTCTATTCATCAGGGATATTGGCTTATAGTTTTCTTTTTTTATTGTTGTGTTCTTGTTTGGTTTTGGTATCATGGAAATGCTGGCCTCGTAGTATGAATTTGAAAGAATTCCCCTACTTCAATGTTTTGGAACAGTTTGAGAAAAACTTGTATTAGTTTTGCTTTAAAAGTTTGGTAGAGTTCAGCAGTGATGACACCTGGTCCTGTAGTTTACTTTGTTAAAAATTTTTATTATTGATTTAATCTCCTTACTTGTTATTGGTCTGTTCAGGTTTTATGTTTTTTCTTGGTTCAAGCTTGGTAGGTTTTAAGTGTTCAGGAATCAATCCATTTCCTCTAGGTTTTCCAATTTGTTGGCATATAGTTGTCCATGATAGACTTTCATGATCCTTTGAGTTTCTGTGTTATCAGTTGTAATGTCTTCTTTCTTCATTTCTGATTGTATTTGAGCATTTTCTCTTTTTTTCTTAGTCTAGTTAATGACTTGTCAATTTTGTTTATCTTTTCAAAAAACAAATTTTTAATTTTGTTAATCTTTTGTATTTTTTGGTTTCAATTTCATTTACTTTTGCTCTGATCTTTATTATTTGTTTCCTTCTAATTTTAGATTTGGTTTATTCTTGGTTTTCTAGTTCCTTGAAGTGCACTGTTAGGTTGTTTATTTGAAATCTCCCTACTTTTCTGATGTAGGCATTGCCATAAACCTCTTGTAGGCAGCATATAGTTGGGTCTTTTTTATTATCCGTTCAGCCAGTCTATGTCTTTTAATTGTAGAATTTAATCTTCTTACATTCAAGGCTATTATTGATAGGTGAGGACTTCCTCTTGTGATTTTATTAATTGCTTTCTGGTTACTTTGTATATTCTCTGTTCCTTCTTTTCTCTACTGTTTATCTCTGTGGTTTGGTGGTTTTTCATAGTGATAAGGTTGGATTTCTTTAGATATATTTTTAATCAAATTGAAATAACAGGACATAGACAGGAATATTATTTTTACTATTGAAAAGATACAAGCAAGAACAGATCATTACAACAGGGCAACATCTGTTCAGGGATGCATTGCTTATGCTGTAATCAGGAAATTGAAGTATTGTTTCTTTATCTCATTTTGTTCTCACTCTCCCCCTCTGCTGGGTATTACTATTCTCTCCATTTAACTGCTGAGGAAACTCAGGCTGAGAGGTTAAGTGACTCATTCAAGGTCACCTAACTGAGATGTGCCACAACTGATGAGTCTATGACTGTAAAAATTCTGAATCTGTGTTTTTAACTAGGACATTTTTCTGGCTCAGATGTGACAGTCTCCTATGAGATGAGCTTATGCAGTTCTAAGATGCTGGTGGGGTGAGAAGAGACCTTGAATGTGAGGGTTAAGCTCCAACTAGATATTTTGTGCTGAAGTTAATGGACCAGAGACCTTGTGATCCTGCATTTATTTCAGAGATAAACTCTCTGTTCTCTCTGTCCCCAGTGGGAAGAGAAAAGGGGGTGTTAGCTTTAGGTTGTTAGGTGAATGAGCCAGTGCAGCCCCAGGGCAGAGAAAGCAGAGTGTAAGAGGAAGGCTAGTTAAGGCAGTGATACTTTATGGCTTACTAATGAATTCCGTTTTATAGCCCAACTCCCTTAAGTTGTCTCTTCCTGTGATTAATTCTTGTTCTCCTTGTCCCCTTTAAGCAGACGGTTGTTGATAGGGAGTGTTCAGTGTTGAATGAGTAAAATGTACTAATGCATGTTCTCTTCAACCAGAGATAACCTTGCTTTAAACATGATGAATGTAACTTTTACAAGGGAAGATATCATCAGGAAAGAGGGCTTGCGGCTTATGCATTGGACACTCAGGTATAAGCTCATTGTCTAGCAGGATTTCAATCTCAATCTTCCTCTCTCTTTCTCTCTCCTGACCATTTTGAATCACTTAATCTTTCTGTCAGTGTCCCTAAAATGAAGTGATTCACTGATGTAAATAAGCCAACTGACTGCTTTGTCCTGGATTTAAGCAACAATTTTTTTTTCTCAAAAATATTTCACACCTTTTTCTTCCCAAGTTAATATTGAGACAAAGAAGCAAGGTTTTTGGGAAAACTGTAGAGCTTAAAAGTCATTAAGAGTCATTAAATTACACAGAATTAGAAGTGACCTGTGTAATTTTGGGGGATCAGAGGACTTTGGTTTTCCTTATGTGTGCTTGTGCGCAGACTCGCACAGACTTGGACAGAGAATAGAGAGGTTGTTCTGGTTAGGATTATACACTTAGTAATTCAACCCAAATTGTCTCAATACCAGACTTCTTAGTTTTGGCCCAGGCCATCAAAATATACAAAATAAAACCACCAGTCACTATTGTTATTATTTATAGGGGTATGTTTAGTATTGAGAAAGTTCTAGTTGAGGTGAGAAGGCTGACACCTTGGCTGGGACTCAGGAAAGAGGCATACACAATGTTCATGCCCATTTGAAAATAGAGGGAAAAAAAAAGAAAGCTATTTTTGCATGAACAAATTATTTGCACATCTCAGTTCTTCCAGCTCTTACAAAGGATCTCTTCCACGCTGGCAGGAAAAGACTTTAGCTTAAAGAGGGGGAAAAAAAAATCTCTCTCCCAGAACTGATAACCGAATAAAATACTGTTATATTTTCTGTCTAATAAGCACAAGAAGTTCCATAACTCCCTTGATTAAGCATATTATCCTTCTTCAGAAAGTCAGCATGATTTATGCAAAAAGTGATTTGGACATACTTTCTCCGGCCATGGAGATTTCATAATTCCTGGTGTATGTCTGGAAAATCTCCCCTCGTCGTGAGTCCAAACCAAATTAATGTCTTCCAGAATGACCTGAGGAATTAATGAGGTTTTTGCTGTCAGTTTTACCCATCCAGGGTCAAGTAAATCATTTGCTGGCTCTCGGGGCGCTGTTTGTCTGCTGCCTCTCTGACTCCACGTTCAATGATAACAACGTTGCAGATGCCTTTGAAATACTGCATCACCGACACTCTCCGTCCATCTGCTGGGACATATTTTAGGCTCTGCTTCTTTTTCTGCTGTAAACTGGGCCTTTAATGGAGTCAGTAATTGCTGATAAATGGGGTATCAATGAAGTCAGTGCACTGGAGGTTTCCCCATTCTTTTCTGCTGATGTTTGCTATTTAAATCTCCTCTGATGTTACTTAAAGTTATTGTGTGCCCAGCTCTTTAATTCCCCTACTGGTGTTCTTGGCTGAAGACTTGAGTTATTTTTTCCCTTCTTCTTTTTGGACAAACTAAAGCTGGTTGAGAAGAGGTTTTCCTGGGGAGCCTTTTGCTCTTCCTACCAGAAGCAGCTCTCAAACCTGCTGTCAGATCAGGTGCACAGAACCGGTTGGAGTCTTTTGACTTTTTCACCATCCACATGCCGGGACCAGCTCCTTGGTAAACCTAAACTACGAGGTCATTTGAAGGTTTCAGAAGTTTGACTTACCTGGTTTTTCTTGACTAAGGGCTAGAGCTTTAGTGTTTGTAGATAAACTCATCACTGTTTTTTGCCTTTGTTTCTTTAGCTGTTTACAAATGAAGATTAAAAGTAAAGGCAAAGATTGTCTCCCTCCATCCTGTTCTCATTTTCTTTAATTTTGTATTTTGCATGAATGTGTGATTGAGCTAAAGATACTGATGAGGCAACCCTGACAGGGCAGGTGGTGTCTTATGTGGATCCTTAGCTACGTATCCTGAGGAACCAGAGCTTGCTGCTTCCCACTTACCCTTTCAAAAACAGGAAAACCAGCGAACACTACTCACCAACTCCTGGGTTTCTGCTACCAGCCTGCCATAGGGATGTAAACATGCTCTAGTGAGTCATAAAAGGCTGAAGTTTAGTCTGAGTCTCCTTGACCTCCCAGAGTCTTGGTTTTCTGAGCTATAAAATGGGGATGATCAGAGGTGCCTTACTTACCACATGGGATTTGGAAATGCTGCTACTGTTGCTTGCTGACATTTTTGAGCACTTATGTGCTAAGTATGAAGCTAAGCACCTTTGCTGTTTTATTTCATTTAGCCTTTATAATAATTCTATAAGGCAAGTACTATTGAATATCATTTTACTGGCAAGAAAATAGAGACAGCCATAAAATAATGAGCTTTTTACATTTTATAGCTTTTACTATTTTCAAAAACACTTTTACATATGTTATTTCACCTTTCTCTTTCAAAAACATTGTTGGGTCTTCATTATTTCCTTCCTTCTCCCTTCCCTTCCCTTCCCTCCCCACCCTTCCCCACCCCTTCTTTCCCTCCTTTCTTTCCCCTTTCCCTTCCTTCACAAGGTCTCACTCTGTTGTCCAGACTGGAGGGCAAGTGGCATGATTATGGCTCACTGCAGGCTCCTGAACAACTGGTGACCACAGGCATGTGCCACCACACCCAGCTAATTAAAACTTTTTTTGGAGTGCAGTAGCGTGAGCTAGGCTCACTGCAACCTCTGCCTCTTGGGTTCAAGTGAGTCTCCTGCGTCAGCCTCTCGAGCAGCTGGGATTACAGGTGCATGCCATCATGCCCAGCTAATTTTTGTATTTTTAGTAGAGATGGGGTTTCACTATGTTAGCCAGGCTGGTGTCGAACTCCTGGCCTCAAGTGATCCACCTGCTGTGGCCTCCCAAAGAGCTGAGATTACAGGTGTGAGCCATGATGCTCAGCCTTATGTTTCTTTAACTGGTGTTTAGAGAGAGGCTGAGAAGCTTTCTTGAAATCGCAGAAACCAGGAAGGGCAGTGTTGCTACTTGAAAGAGACAAAATAACTGTAAATATGCTTTTAAAAAATAGCCAGGTTAATAATATATTTAGATGGCCGCTTGTCTTTGGTCTGATATGATTTATTAACAGACTACTGGAAAACAGCCTTACCATCCTCATATATGAAGTTAGACCTTTAAACAGATAGAAAACTATAAAATGTTATGAGTGAGCAAGTGATACATAAGTAAGGAAGGAGAAGATGTGGAAGAAAATAGTGACTTCAGTGAGGAACTTTAGGAAAGTTGGTAAAACGTGGGTCAGAAGTTCAGAGGACACCCTGATGAACAATATTGATAAAACTGAAAATGTCAAGTGAGCTAAATCTCTGTAATGTTTCTCATCTATTTTTGATTTTGTTCAGCTGGGAAATAACCTCAGCATTTTTTCTTCAGTGGTTTGTTTTTCATTTGTTGGAAATGGGTGTGTGGTATACATAGTTATTTCAACTTAAAAAAAAAAAGTACAAGGAAGATGAGAACTAACTCCAGGACACAAAATTGGAAGAGGTTCCCTTTGAATGGTAAAGATCTGCTTCTTCATTTTTCTAGGTTCCCTGTCTTTACCATCCCCAATGCATACTTAACTCCTGGGTGCTTCCCCATTGCAAAGGGCCAACTGGAAAATGTGTGTGGGCCTGTGGGTGTGGTGGGGAGAAGGCAGGTGGAGAAGAAGAGAACGAGATTATTTGGCTAGGAACAAGTATAGTAAGAGCGTAGTTTAAATAGGAGCCTCAGAAATAATCCCCCCAACACCTGGCTATTTTCTTTTGTCTCCAGTTTTGCCTTTGAACCATACAGTATGCAGCCTTTTCAGATTAACTTATTTCACTTTGCAATGTGGATTTAAGTTTCTTCCATGTCTTTTCATGGCTTGCTAGCTCTTTTGTTTAGCACTGAATAATATGCTATTGCTTCACTTACTAAAGGACATCTTAGTTGCATCCAAGTTTTGTTGATTATGAATAAAGCTGCTATAAACACCTGTGTGCAGGTTTTTGTGTGAACACGACTGTGGTATTTTAAGGTCATACCTATTGAGGTATAATTTATATACAGTAATATTCACTCTTTTTAGTGTAGAATTCTCAAAGTTTTGATGATTACATCTAATCATGCAGTCAACACCACAGTGAAGACAGAGGACAGTTCCCTCACTTCCCTACGTTTCCTCCTATTACTTTTTAGTCCATCCCTCTCCCCACCCCAGCCTTTGACAATCACAAGCTTATTTTCTGTCTGTGTACTTTTGCCTTTTCCACATGTTGTATAAATGGAGACATACTGTGTGTGTCTGTGTCTGTGTATGTATGTGTATGTATCTCTCAAAAAAAAAAAAAAAAAAAAAAGAAAAGAAAAAAAAATCAAGAAAGAATGCCTACAGGATCACCACACTTTGTGAGACTGGAATAGCTGATCAGCCAGACTTCTCCCCAGTGAAGTCCTGAGTTTGAAACTCTCTTAACTGTTACCTGCTAGTGTAAAACCCTTGGCAAGTCAATAGATATTTGAGCCTAAGTTTTTCACCTGGAAAATTGGGGGTGGGGAGGGTTAATACCTAGCTCACAGGACTATGGTGAGTATGAGACAGGATTAAGTATGTGAAAGAGTTTAAACCATTAGCAACTGCCAGTATTAATCATTAGAGATCCCATGTCCAACATTATTATATGTGAAATCTAAGGGAAAATTAGAATCAAGGGCCCCCTTGAAACCACAAGGAGGCAAGCAAAAGTGTGGAAGACATGGGAAGGACAGACCCAGTCTTTATCTTGATGGTGGTGGTGGTGGTGGTGACAGCAGGGGTCAGGTGGGTTCTGGCCTGATCCAGTGTGTATTCGGAGTTGGGCAGAGTTTCTTTTCTCACTAGCATCTCTGTCTTTTCTTTCTACTGGCTGCTTTCCTTCACAAATACCCCCACCACCCCACCACCCCCAAACCAAGCATGTGGGCCCTGAAAATGTAGGGTAAGGGGTAATTTGTTTCCCCAGAATTCAGAGCCAACATGTTTTACCTTTCAGATCTTAGTGCTTGTCAGCCAAAAGTAAACCGTAGTTTAGCTTTACCTAATTTCCCAATAAGCACTGCAGTATATCATGAAACAGAAATGAAATTAAGTGCTCGGGAATTTCTCATGCATCAACTGCAGGCTGCAGCAGATGCTCCTCCCCTCCCAGCCTGCCTCTGGAGAGTTCCCTTGTGGAGGTTGCTGTGACTTTCCTGTTTGGCAAGGGTCTGTGTTTTCAAACCATCCAGGTTCTGATGGGTCTGGCAGGTTAGTAACCTTGTCCCACCTTCCACAATAATCAGTTTTGCCTCCTGAGGTTGTGACAAAGTGACTAGGAGCTCCAAGGAATGGGATCTCCCAGCTCATCTTCTCGCATCGATTGGGGTTGAGTTTGTGAGGCTGGTGGGCAAGAAGACCTTCTTGCAGAGCATGGAAAGGAAGGTGCCATGCACTGTGAGAGTGAACTTCTTAGGCTGGCTGAGAGGTGACAGCCATCTGCGCCATGCCTGGAGTTCTCATCTTTGGGGGCTGTGAGGTATCTAAACAGCCCTCTTTTGTGTCGCTGCCTTTATTACTAGACAGAGGCAGTGGCTATTGTGTTGTGATGTGGCTGAACTGTTATGGTTTAAAGAGCAAAATCCACATCCCTGAATGTGAGCATTCAGTGGCCAGTTCATAAATCAGGGCCCGGTTAGTTCAGGCTTTAGTGGTGCCTACACATTGAATGAATGAATAAATACATAAATGAATGTGTGAAGTCATCTATGGTCAGTAACCAGGGAGGAAATAATTTCCGGCTTGTAAACAGAACCACTGGTCCCCAGTGGTGAGAAGGGAACCATTATCACCTTGGTTCTAGCTGAGAAGGATGTTCCTGATGGGAGAACGGAGACTACATGGGCTTAGCACAGGGATCTGGTGTAGGGGCCATGGCAGAGGGCAATGGATGCCAGGCTAAGCAGTGTGGGTTCTATCCTGAAGGCAAGGAGAGAAGACAGTAAACATTTTTTTTTTTTTGAGATGAAGTCTAGCTCTGTCACCATACTGGAGTGCAGTGGTGTGATCTTGGCTCACTGTAACCTCCACCTCCAGGGTTCAAGTGATTCTCCTGCCTCAGCCTCCTGAGTAACTGGGACTAAAGGCACATGCCACCATGCCCAGCTAATTTTTGTATTTTTAGTAGAGACGGGGTTTCACCATATTGGCCAGGATGGTCTCGATCTCTTGACCTTGTGATTTGTCCGCCTCGGCCTCCCAGAGTGTTGGGATTACAGGCATGAGCCACCGTGCCCAGCCGACAATAAACATTTTTAAGCCTAAATGTAATATGAATGCAGATCTCTCATCTCTCTCTCTCTCTCTCTCTCTCTTTATATATATAGTCTTTCTATGGAGTGAAATGTGTCCTCAAAAATTAATGTATTGAAATTCTAACCCTGCAAAGTGACTGTATTTGGAGGTAGGGCGTATAGGAGATAAGTAAGATTAAATGAGATCATAAAGGTAGAGTCGTAATCAGATAGGATTGAAGTCCTGATCAGATACATCTGCCTTACAACAAGAGGAAGAGAGAGGGGGAGAGCTCTCTCTTTCTTGGAATGCACACACTGAGGCAAGGCCATGGGAGGACATGGCGAGAAGGCAGCTGCAGTGCCTTCTTCAGATGTCAGCCCTGCTGGTATCTTGATCTTGGACAGCTTGGAGAACTCTGAGAAATAAATTTCTGTTTTTTAAACCCAGCCTATGGCCTTTTGTTGTGGTAGCCCGAGCTGACTAAGACACAGAAACAAAGTAGGACCAGCCAATTCTCCAGGCCCAATCAGGATCTGGCAAGGATGGTCATCTGAAATTGTGCAGGGAAATTTAACAAGGGTTGGGGGCAGTGGATTATATCTCAGAGATGAGGCAGAGAGAGACCACCTCTCCAGAGAAAGTACAGATGGCATTAAGTCTGAAGCCTTGGCCTCAGTATGTTCCTGAGGCTCACTAAATCTTTTTTTTTTTTTTTTTTTTTTTTTTTTTGAGACGGAGTCTCGCTCTGTCGCCCAGGCTGGAGTGCAGTGGCGCGATCTCGGCTCACTGCAAGCTCCGCCTCCCGGGTTCACGCCATTCTCCTGCCTCAGCCTCCCGAGTAGCTGGGACTACAGGCGCCCACAACCGCGCCCGGCTAATTTTTTGTATTTTTAGTAGAGACGGGGTTTCACCGGAGGCTCACTAAATCTTTAAGAGGATGTATAAAGAAGAGACTCACATTGTGAGTTGACATTTGCAGGTTGATTCCAGGATCAAGACTCTCCAGATTTAAGTGCCAAATCCCAGATCAGCACAGGGCAGGCATGGCTGCAGCCACAAGTGTGATGAGCAGAGGTGTGGTCAGCCAGCATGGGGCCTGGTACAGAGGCTGGGCTGGGACTCACCCTGTGTAGGGAAGCCCAATATACAGAAGCCATGAACTTGCATTTTCTTTGTATCCTGTCAGCAGCCTGTGCAGTAGCAAATACCTAAGAGGTTTAAAGCTATGTAGGAAATGTTTGGCAAGAGCAGTGATCTGTCGTGACATTGCTTAGGCATGTGTGAATTTTTTCCTAATCACGATGTAATCTGATTTTGTGGTTATTTAACCAGTCAGGGATTAGAAAGGTAGGATTTAAGTGTTACCAGACAGCTCATGAAATAATTGGTTAAGTAGACTTCAATTAAGTGTAAGTTTAGACTGTTAAAAGCACAATAAATCACTGATAGGTGTTGGAAGTACACCCCAACCCTGCCCCATTTGTCCTCATTCAAAGTCCCTTCCTCCCTCTTCCTTCCCCTGTCCTGAAGAATGACATAATTTCCTCACTGGTTGTCAGTGATCAACATAAGGTTGATCCTTATGTGACTGGGCAAATAAACAGCATCTGCCTCATCATAATGGCTAATAATACCAGGTCTCTTCCAGGAAAGTTTCAGAATAAGAGAACTAGACGAGAAAAGCAATTGCCACATATTTATGGCCTTGAATGTGCTTGTCACCGTGCCATGTCCTCTTACGCATTTCCCCTTTTTTCCCAATCATCATTGTGTTTTTACTCCATTTATTGAGAGAGTCTTTTTGAGGAACAAATGGTTTCATTAAGACACAGGCAGACCTGGCCTGATTAACTCTAGCAGGATAGGTCTGACCAGAAGAGGCCGGGGCATGAACCAATCTTTGCCCACCGGACTGGGAAGGAGATGATTTGAGGAAATTAAATCCAATAGGCAGAAAAGGTGGTAAACTGGCAGGTACCAGGCATAGGAACAGCCAACAGAAGGTGACGAAGAGTCTAGCCAGGCCAGTGGGGCAAGGCAATGGGGTTTAACAGACAGGGATCACAATAATAACCAGCATTTATTGAGGCCCCCACTATGTGCTGGGCACTGTTAGATGGTTTCTTTGCCGTATCTGTGACTCTGACATAAAACTGATGCTCTAGCAAATTTAACACCCTTTAATGCTCATATTAATCAAAGTAAAGATTATTATTAGTGTGATTGTACAGCATGGAACAAAGCATTGAGAGGTTAAGTCCCAGGCCACATGGCTACTAAGTGGTAAGGCTGTAAGTAGAGTCCAGAGTTGACTCCAAAGGCTGTGCTCTTCCTCACTACAGGCACACACAGGGACACACATATACACACAGGCACACACATGCACACACAGGCACATACATGCACACGCAGCACACACATACACACACAGGCACACACATGCACACACAGGCACATACATGCACACACAGCACACACACACAGGCACACACATGCACACACAGGCACATACATGCACACACAGCACACACACACACACAGGCACACACATGCACACACAGGCACATACATGCACACACAGCACACACACACAGGCACACACATGCACACACAGGCACATACATGCACACACAGCACACACACACAGGCACACACATGCACACACAGGCACATACATGCACACACAGCACACACACACAGGCACACACATGCACACACAGACACACACACACACAGACACACATACACACACATACACACACAGGCACACACATGCACACACATGCACACACAGGCACATACATGCACACACATACACACACAGACACACACACAGACACACATACACACACAGGCACACACATGCACACACAGGCACATACATGCACACACAGCACACACACACACAGGCACACACATGCACATACATGCACACACAGCACACACACACAGGCACACACATGCACACACAGGCACATACATGCACACACAGCACACACATACATACACAGACACACACATACACACACATACATACACACAGACACACATACACACACATACACACACAGGCACACACAGGCACATACATGCACACACAGCACACACATACATACACAGACACACACATACACACACATACATACACACAGACACACATACACACACATACACACACAGGCACACACATGCACACACAGACACATACATACATACATGCACACGCAGCACACACATACACACACATGCACACACAGGCACATACATGCACACACAGCACACACATGCACACACAGGCACACACATGCACACACAGCACACACATACACACACACACAGGCACACACATGCACACACAGGCACATACATGCACACACAGCACACACATGCACACACAGGCACATACATGCACACACAGCACACACACACAGGCACACACATGCACACACAGGCACATACATGCACACACAGCACACACATACACACACAGACACACACATACACACACATACACACACAGACACACATACACACACATACACACACAGGCACACACATAAACACACAGACACATACATACATACATGCACACGCAGCACACACATACACACACATGCACACACAGGCACATACATGCACACACAGCGCACACACACACACAGACACACACATGCACACACAGGCACATACATGCACACACAGCACACACACACACAGAGACACACACATACACACACAGACACCCATACACACACAGACACCCATACACACACAGACACACATACACATACACATATATACACATTATGCCTGGATAGACTGTGGTCACAGAGAAGTTCACTCATCCAAGCAGCAGCCCAGCTTCCCTGACTCTGTCACTTCACCTCTGGAGGCCTGGAGGGTGATGGTTAGGCTTTGGGACTATTGGAAGCTCAGGCCACTCCTTAGTGATGTGGAGCAGGAAAGATCCGGTTCTCCAAATATCTTCTGCATAAAAGCTGAGGAACAAATGGTAGGCTGAGAAAGGAAGAGAGGACTGTGTGGGGCTCAGAAATATAAAGATAATAATTTAGGCTAACAGAGGAGAAAGGAAGTAAATAAGGAAAAGAGAAAGGGAGTGGGTCAGGGCAACAGGGCCACAAAGCTAATGAACAGAAGGAAGGAGGCTTGGAAGTTATGGAGATAATGGGCTAATTAAGTCAGCCTGCAACTTGGACACAGGTGGGACCGACAGCTTCTTGGACTTATGCACCATAAGAAGGCCCTAGGGTCATGTGAGTTTTGGGTATCTATCTATCTATCTACCTACCTATCCATTTATCTATCTATTCATCAATTTATATCTATCTATCTATCTATCTATCTATCTATCTATGTACCTACATATTTATCTATCCATCCGCTTATCTTATCTATCTATCTATCTATCTATCTATCTATCTATCTATCTATCTATGTCTATCTATCTATCTCTATCATCATCATCATCTCTGCTATGTACTGAAATGTGTCCACCTAAAATTGATATGTTAAAACTTTAACCCTCAATGTATCAGTGTTTGGAGATAAGACTTTTAGGAGAACATTAAGATTAAAGGAAGTCACTCATGTTCTGAATGGGTTATAAATTCAATTTTCCTGTCTGAAAGGTATGCAGTGGTGTAGGCGGTATGTGTTTAACCAAAAGAAGAAATTGAATTTTCCACTATTAATGGGAAGTATATAATAGTTTCTATTTGTGTGTTCATTACCTATGTGGTGTTTCAAATTAGTATTTCTGTTGTAAAAAGCTACCACTCTGTTAGGCTTCGTCTTACTTGAGGGCCACTTCCTTCATCTTGAAACTTCTCTAGTCTCTATGATTTGCACTGCTTGCTGGTTATCTTGCAGCTCTCTTTCTTTTTCAGTTCTTCTAATTCATTTTCATCAGCTCATCCCTTAAAAATTGAGCTCCAGGCCAGGTGCAGTGGCTCACACCTGTAATCCCAGCACTTTTGGAGGCTAACATGGGAGGATCTCTTGAGTCCAGGAGTTGGAGGCCAGCCTGGGCAATATAGTAAAACCCCATATCTTCAAAAAATACAAACATTAGCTGGGCATGGTGGTGCACACCATTGTTCCAGCTACCTGGGAGGCTGAGGTAGGAGGATCACCTGAGCCTGGGGAAGTGAAGGTTACAGTGAGCCGAGATCACACCACTATACTCCAGCCTAGGCAACAGAATAAGAACCTGACTCAAAAACAAAACAAAACAAAACAAAACAAAAAACAAAAAAACAAAAAAACAGAGGAATTGAGCTCCACCAGTTTTACCAGATGGCTATTGCTGCATAACAAGCAACACCGGGCCAGGCGCGGTGGCTCAAGCCTGTGGTCCCAGCACTTTGGGAGGCCGAGACGGGTGGATCACGAGGTCAGGAGATCGAGACCATCCTGGCTAACACGGTGAAACCCCGTCTCTACTAAAAAAATACAAAAAACTAGCCGGGCGAGGTGGCGGGCGCCTGTAGTCCCAGCTACTCAGGAGGCTGAGACAGGAGAATGGCGTGAACCCGGGAGGCGGCGCTTGCAGTGAGCTGAGATCCGGCCACTGCATTCCAGCCTGGGCGACAGAGCAAGACTCTGTCTCAAAAAAAGAAAACAAAAAAAACAAAAAAACAAACAAACAAACAAAAAAAAACAAGCAACACCTAAACTTAGTGGCTTTAAATGATGGCCAGTTATTTAGCTAACAGTCAATAGGTCAGCTGCTCTCAGCTGGGCTCGTCCTCTATCTGTGGCCTGTTACCAAATCAGCTGGAGCCCGGCTGGTTTAGGATAGTTTTAGTTGGTATGACTTGTCTTGACTTGACCCCACATGCTGTCTATCCTCCAGGAGGCTAGCCTGACCTTATTTACACAGTGGCAGCATTCTAAGGGAAAGAAGAGGAATGAGCAATGCCCTTGTGACTTGCCCCCAAAAAATTCCAAGGGGAATTTCGTCCAGGCCTGTATTTTCTGATTTCTGATTTAGAACAGAGGATGAGCATATGATCTCCCTCAGAAGTATGTGTGTTTCTTAAAAAGTAATTAGAGTCTTTTCCCACTCGATCATCTATTCTTCCTTGTGCTTTTCTAACCCCCAGTCTTGACCCTGGCAGGACCCTCCCTCTAGGGTGCCCTCTTTTTCAACTTGTTTCCCTCTTTCTGTCTCTGATTCTCTTTCCACCTCTCAGGACTTTTGTCATTACCTTAAATAGACAGAAAATTCCCCTCGTGGGATGTAGGCTTGGACTTTGTACAAAGTCACTTTTGTTGCATTGTATGGAAACAAAGCAAGTCACAATGGCAGTCCAGGTTCAAAGGGTAGAGAAAGAGACTCTCTTGATGGCAAGAAAGGCAAAGTCACATTTCTCAGAGGTAAAGGTATGGAAAGGCGTGAAGAATTGCGGCCATTTTCCCAAAAAAAATCTGCCTCGCTAGGATTCTACCTTTGGTTGTTCTAATGTTCTCTCTAAATAAATTTGACTAATGTCATAGTGTTTCCCTTATCCCATGCCCCATGATATCAAGCATCGTCTTCTATAAAATTCAATTTTATTTTGTCAAATTGAAGACTGCCTGTACTTTTTTCATCATCTTAAATAGAAAATTCTGCAGCAGTGCACGGTATAATTTGTTGAAAGGGTTCTGGATTAGAACTAGTGGCACAGACTGCTCCTTTTCTACCAGAACCAGATTATTCTCTTCTTTAACAGGAGAACTGGTGAGCATTAGCTGGTTATTAGAGTTGCCAGGACTTTTACTCTCAACAGGTCTACTTTTGCCCAGTTATTAGAGACTATATTTCCCAGCCTCGCTTGCAACGTTAATCAGGTCATGTACCTTATTTCTGGCCAATGGGATGTGAGCAGAATAAAAGAAAACCAAGGAAGGAGTCTTAGCTGCCCTACCTCTTCTTTTCCCAGGGCTTGTCCCAAGAGACAGAAACCACATAGAGAATGACAGAATCATCCTATAAGAGCTGGAGTATCTACTTCTGATTTGTGAAATAAGAGAAAAATAAACTATAATCTTATTTAATCTTTGAATGAGGAGTCTTCAAAAAGTTCATGGAAAATGGATAGTATGAAAAATTATGCATGAGTTTCAGTTTTTTTTTTGCACCAAAATAAACTCGTACTAACTTGTTTGTCTGAACAGGATCTAGTTTGAGGCACAAAAGATAAGACATCTGTTTGAAAAGAGCCCCAATCAGGGCAACATAAATTCTGCAAAAATTGAAACAAGAACAAACAATGACCTTCATACTTTCGATACTATTTGATTAAGTGTTTTATTGATTGTCCTTAAATTTACATTTTTCCGATGCTATCTCATGGCTAGACTGAGATTAAGGATGTTGGAAAAGAATATACCAGAAGCGACATACCCTTCTCATTATACCATGACCGGGGATATGTTATATAACATATTCATATACATATACATATACAAATGTATTTAGTGGTGACGCTAGCATTAATCACTTGACACCAGGGTTCTTCACTGTACAGTTACTATTTTTCCCTTTTCATACTGTATTTGTTAGAAGTGAGTCAGTAACTTCAGCCCCCATTCAAGGGGAGGGAAATTAAACTCTTCGGAAGGAAGAGTATCAAAGAATTTGTGGATGTAAGTTAAGAGCATCACAGTAATAAATAAATATTTTTTGGAGATATTTTGAGGCTCTATACTATCCTGTTTCTGTTTAAAGCTTCTCTCACTAATTTTAGCTGCAGCAATTATTAATATGTTCTAGTAGTGATTTTCTATTTTTCTCATTCCTTCTATATTTATCATTGACAGTTAATCTGTCAAGATTTATTCTATTTTCCATTTATTTATTTACTTAACCACATATTTATACCAGTGTGGACTTGTAGATATTTATTTTATTATTGAAGGTATAATCCAGTACTATCATAGTTTATTTTGTTGTTCAGATTGTTCCAGCTATGTTCATCAGCAGCTCTTTAAGATAGGCACCTGTGTCCTTTTAAAAAGTTTATTATTTATTTATTTTTATTTTTTATTATTATGGACACATAATAGGTGTATATATTTTTGGGATACATGTGAGGTTTTGATACAGGCATACAATGTGTACCGATCAAATAGGGTAGTTGGGATATCCAGTACCTTAAGCGTTTATCATTTTTTTGTTGTTGTTGTTAGGAACATTCCAATTTCACTCTTTTGGTTGTTTTAAAATATACAATAAATTACTGTTAGCTATATAGTCAGCCTTTTGTGGTACCAAATACTAGATATTATTCATTCTATCTAACTGTATTTTTGTACCCATTATCCATGCCCACTTTTCTCCCTCCTCCCTGCTACCTCTGATAACCATCATTCTACTCTCTATCTCCTTGAGATCAATGTGTTTTTTTAGCTCCCACATATGAGTGAGAACATGTGGTATTTTTCTTTCTGTGCCTGGCTTATTTCACTTAACCTAATGTCCTCCAGTTCCATCCATGTTGTTGCAAATGACAAGATTTTATTCATTTTATGGCTAAATAATGGAATAATGCATAATTCCATTGTGTATATGTACCACATTTTCTTTATTCATTCATCCACTTATGGACACTAAGGCTGATTCCATAGCCTGGTTATTGTGACTAGTGCTGCAATAAACATGGGAGTGCAGAGATCTCTTTGATATACTAATTCAAGTATATTCTTTTTGATATATACTTGTGTCCTTTTGATAAGTCCCCATTATTTAATTAATTTTTTTATTTTTTAACACATTTTTACTTTTTGGTGCTATTGGAGGATCATCCTGTTTTCTAGGCATCTGCTCTAGAATCAACCATTTCTCTAAGGATTACTGGTTTCTCTTACTGTAGAATGATATTTAGAAATCAAGATCTGGACACTAGGTGTGCTCATTGCTACTGGGGTGTCACTGCTTCTGGTACCTCCGAACAGACACAGCTATGAAATATATGTATATATACTAACCCATGAATAGACAGATATCTATATTTATTTCCGTATCAATCTATCTCTGAACGTATTAAACATGAGTTCATTCTGGTATCTCTGATTCTAGTCAAACCACAGGACTTATTGTAGATTTCCCTTTGTTGTTTATTTGTAACTTCTTTCTCTTACAGTAGAACACCTGGATCTCATTAAATTTCCTTATTTGTTCCATCCTAGTGTACATGTAATGTCATTTCAAAATTGTTCACCTATACCCCTGTGAGAAACAATCAGAGTAGAGTGTTCATGTACAGTTATTCTTGCTTGTAGCTTTACCATATGCAAACAGTTTTCCAGTATTCCACAGATAAATTTCCTTTTCCCTTACCTTTTTCAATAAAGATTTGTCACGGATTTATAAATAGTTAAATTTATTTGTCACAATTTACATTATGTCTGGATTCTGCCAAATATCCCGGTTGATTTAAAAAAAAAATGTACATAGTGAAGTTCACTCTTTGTGTTGTACAGTTTTATGGGTTTTGGCAAGTTCATAGAGTCATTTATCCACCACCACAGGACTATAAAGAACAGTTCCAATATCCTAAAAATTCCTTGTATGGTTTCTTTGTAGTCAACACCCCCTCTCTACCCCTGGTAATCACTGATCTGTTTTCCACCCCCTTGCCATTTCCAGAATGTCATAAAAAGAATAATACAATATGTAGCATTTTGGGACTGGTTTCTTTCAATTAAAAATGCACTTGTGATTCATTTATGTTGTTGTGTCACTCAATAGTTCGTTCCTTTTAATTGTTCAGTAGTATCCCATTGTATGGATATACCACTGTTTATTTTATCCATTCACATGTTGTAGGACATCTGGTCTGTTTCCAGTTTTTAAAAATTATGAATAAAGCCAAAATATTCACATTCAGGTTTTCACATGAACAAATGTTTTCAGTTCACTTGAGTAAATACCTAGAATTTGGGTTGCTATGGGTTGTATGGTAAGTGTGTATTTAACTATATAAGAAATTGCCAAACTGCTTTCCAAAGTTGCTTTACCATTTTGTATCCCCAGTTAGCAGTAAATGACAGTTCCTGTTTCTCATTGTCTCCAGCATTTGGAATCCTCATTTTTAAATTTTTATTTTTGGCCATTCTTATAGATGTGTAGCGGTATCTCATTTGGTTCAAACTTGCATTTCCCTAATGATAATTGGGTTGTTTACTTTCTTGTTAGATTTTTAAGAACTTTTCTTTTCTTTTTTTTTTTTTCAAAAAAATTAAGGATACAAGTCTTTTATCAGATATGTGATCTGCAAATACTTTTTCCAGTTTATGATTTGTGTTTTCATTTTCTTCTTTATATTTTTCAGAGCAGACCTCACTGTGTTGCCCAGGCTGGTCTCAAACTCCTGAACTCAATGGATCCTCCTATCTCAGCCCCCTGAGTAGCTGGGACAACTGGCATGTGCCACTATACCTGGCAGTCTTTTTGTTTTCTTCACAGTGTCTTTGTAGAACAAAAGCTTCTTATTTTGGTGAAGTCCAATATATCAGTATTTTTCTTTAGGAATTGTGCTTTTAGTATATTATTCTGAACTTTTAGAGTGCCACAAAACACCATTTAAGTCATTGTATATTTTATCTATTTAATAATGTGCCACATCATTATGGACTCCACTGTTTTAATATTTATAATACTCATATTTCTCTTCATACCCTAATTCTTCTTGATATCTAATATAAACTAGATGTTGCTAGGGTTTGTGTCGCTTTAGAAAGTTTTCCATTAATTCAGTGATTGCTTTAAGGGATGACAGGTTTGAGTGGATTTGGGGGTAGAAGGCTAACTAGACCAGGTGGGAGTCAGCTCTGCCTCGGCCAGCTGTGGCAACAGGAGCAGAGGCTCCTCTCTGAGCCTTACCTTTCTCATCTGTCCTACTTGTACTTCTCATAGTTGTTGTGAAGAGAAAATGAAACCAAGTTCACGTGAAGGTAATATTTCACATGTTTCTGATTTTCTGTTTATTTCTGCCCCCAGACTCTGCAATGATACGTGAGAAAGCAGAGACCATGGAGGAAAGAGAGAAGGACAGGAAATTCTGGGCTGTGTGGGAATTAAGAGTGCCATTGCAGAAGCTGAACCTGGTGTCCATAGCATCCAAGCATTTATGGATCCCGTGGCCTCTGCCCACACTTTGGAAGAGGCCTGCCCCTTTTCTCCTGGGGGCTCTGGTTGTCCCTGATTGGAAGACAATTTACCTGGGGCCCGGGGTGGCCACCCTGACTACTGCCACCAATTTCACCTTTGCTCATAAAACAACAGAGAATAGAGACTGTTAAGTTCAAGGTTTCCCTTGAGTTGGTTTCTTGGTTTGGTCACTTAGAATTATAAAAGTCATGGAATGTTATTTCTGGAAGGGGCTCTGGAGATACAGGCCTATATTTTCTGATTCCCAATTTAGAATAGAGGATGGGCACGTGATCTCCCTGAGGGGTATGTGTGTTTGCTACAAAATAATTAGAGGCTTTTCCCACTTGGTCACCCATTCTTCCTTGTGCTTTTCTAACCCCCAGTCTTGACCCTGGCAGGGCCCTCTCTCTAGGGTGCCTGCTTTCAACTTTTTTTCCTCTTTCTGGATTTGTCTTTCAAGATCCAGCTCAAATGTCTCCTTGCCTGTGTAATTTTCTATCTCTAATTCTCTTTCCACCCTTCCCTGGCAAAATGAATCACTCTGTCATCTGCTTTGACATAGCACTTCGGTGTAGCTATTTTGACATTGTGTTAAAGGTACACTTCTGTGTATGTCTCCTCTGCTAATGTGTCAGTGCCTAGAGGGCAAGAAGAGTGCTTATCCCCATGCCAGAGTGGGAGCACAGAGGCTTGCAGGAATGCTTGTTGCCTTGAATCTGACTCCACTCCTTATTGTAAAGGCAGGGAAACTGATGATAAGTAACCTGCATCATCCCTTCCCCAGAAATTCCCTTTTCCTAACAATTGATTGACCTATATTTAATATATCTGGGAGCCAAGGGTCAGTGCTAAATTATTTCTTAAAATTATTTTTAGTACGAAGAACCCATGATTACTCTATGTAATTGGCAAGAACAAGTGCTTAGGACTTAAGTAAGCAGACTTGACAATAAACATTTTGCAGTCTTAAGAAATGCACAAACGCTTCTGCTTCTGGTAAGGTTAGTTGACAAAGCTATAGGAGGCCGCTAGAGAGACTGTCTGGGATTTTCCTGTGTGGAGTGGACACAATTAGGTTTGCAGAATATCTGATCCTGGGAAAGAGAGGCTGACAGTACGATAAATAGGCTGCTACTACATTTTGATCAGCATTCCTACAAGCAGACAGACACATTCCCTCGTTCACCGTGTCCAGAAATCCAAAATTTATGGATCTCTTCCCTTGCAAAATGCTCCTAAACCAATTTTATTTCCACAGACTTGACCTTTGGCGTTTAGACTTTCTCCCCATTGGCAAACCCAGGCTCCATTTTATCCTGCAGACGGCCATTTTGGCAGTTTCCTTAACAGCCTAAGGAAAGAACCAGAAGTCTACATATGGAGACCTCATCCCGGTTGCCTAATGGATTCAAAAGACATCCTGAATATTCATCATTTCTCCTTTTATGAGCACCTTGGCAATTCTCTCTAAAGGAGAAGGCTGCAGTAAATTCAGAAGTGCCATTTAGTGAATACCAATCTATCCTTAATTCAAGTCTAATTTTTTTCCTGCTCCTCGGCACACTATGGTAGCTCCTGAGAACTCAGTGAATGCAGGGTATTGTCTCAGCTCGGGGGAGGTAGGATTGTTTGTGAAAATCCAAAGCCTGAAGAGGTGGTCTGCTCCTCAGCCTGCTTGTCTGAGCTGCATGCACTTACCTTGCATTCTCTGCAACTCCTTTCCTGGAAGCTGGAAACCTTTGGGGGAAAAAAATGTTAAAATCACACTGGAGTGCTTGGCTTGGTGACAGGGCTTTTAATCAATAGTTGTAAATTGGCAAATACTATTGTTTAGCTCTGTGCCTGTGATCTTTCCCTTAGGTGTGCTTGAGATCCATCGCAACATTCCCCAAATATGTATCCCCCAGAATACTGATGTGGATAGTTGTTCAACGGTGACAGCTACAGTCAGAGACAGAGCCCTCTGATTACTTTTGTTCATTCGAACAGTTTAGGCTGGTTGACCCTGAGTGTGACTAAAGAAGGTGCAGGGGGAGGTGGCTGTGAAAGTCTCTGCCACGGAGCCACTCTGTCTCCCCACAGGCTCTATGCTGGTAATTGAGCCTTTTCTCCCACCCAACTTCAATGTCACCCAAATAACTGCACATTGTTCATCGATTTCTCATAGTTTTTGTCTCCTTCCTGAAAAAACTAGGACCTGAAATCTCAATCCATATTAGCTTTTGTACCTTTTTACTCTAGAACAGAAACACATGTACTGATGATTTGTCTGTTTATATTACTATGCTCTTGAGATCAGACTTTCAATTTCATCTCTCTCTCTCTCTTTCTTTTTTTTTTTGGAGACGGAGTCTCGCTCTGTCACCCAGTCTGGAGTGCAGTGGTGCGATCTCGGCTCACTGCAACCTCCACCTCCCGGGTTCAAGTAATTCTCCTGTCTCAGCCTCCTGAGTAGCTGGGATTACAGGAGAATGCCACCACGTCAGGTTAATTTTTGTATTTTTATTTGAGACAGGGTTTCGCCACGTTGGTCAGGCTGGTTTTGCACTCCTGACCTCAAATGATCCGCCCTCAGCCTCCCAAAGTGTTGGGATTACAGGCGTTAGCCACTGCTCCCGGGCTTCATCTCTTATTCTAGATAAATTATTTCTTGGACAAAGTCAAATAATTGTCAACCCATAGGCTTGGGCCAGACCATGCTTGGCTGTTTGCCCAAAAGTGCTTCTTTCCCTAGTGACCTGCCTTTCCTCCACATAGACTGTTAAACTTCCCTCTGGAGCCAGGAGGCTATGCCATTTCTCTTTCTTCCTTTATGCAC
Source organism: Macaca thibetana thibetana (assembly GCF_024542745.1). Classification (NCBI taxonomy): domain Eukaryota; kingdom Metazoa; phylum Chordata; class Mammalia; order Primates; family Cercopithecidae; genus Macaca; species Macaca thibetana. The sequence continues at coordinate 142,018,230 of NC_065578.1, read as the reverse complement.
CCCAACTGTCTTAATGAATTTAAATAGCTTTTGAGCCCATCACAGAGTTTGCACACCATGGCTCACAGGCCACATCTGGCCCGTGGACCTGTTTTCCTTGGCCTTCACATTGTTTTGAAATGTTTTCAATTAGTTGCCAACATTTACAAATTGAGAACTTTTACATTAAAGTGTCCAGACTTTAGGAGCCTCATGAAAAATCTAAAAATCTGAAAACCTTGAACCTACATTTCTATTCAACAGTTGGCTGGGGCTGAACAGGTAGGGAAGTGTTAGGAGCTGTGCATGTACTCACTGGTTTGCCACAGTCCACTCTACTGCTAGGATTTTATGCCTCCTCTGTTCACTCTCTCGCTGACCACTGTAGGCATTTGTGTTTGTGAGGTCTGGTCTAATAGAAGACAGAAAATCTGCCTAGGAAGATTATATTTACTGTTTTGTTGCCCACCTTCCCCAATTATTCTTCTTATAGGAAAGGAGGAATCAAAGGGATCCAAGGAAGATTTGTGACTTTTACCATTTTAGGAGACCTTATGGATGTTCACTCGTATAGGAAGGAAAGATGGAAGTCTCACATTTTGGTTTACGATTATTATTTTTCTCACACTCAGAGATAGCTCTTGAACTTAGAATTATGCAAATTTGCAACAGGAATTGAAGCCGGGTGCATAAATCAGGAACAGACTCTAAATGCAATATTGGAGGAATACAGTTCAGAAGCAATCAGCCTAACAGAATAGGAAATGGTGTAGGTCTCATCTGAGGCTAGGTGTGAGGGAATTCCATCTGGCCAAAGCATACTACCCATCAAGGGGAGAGAAAATAGATAAAAGTGGCTAATTATCCCACAGATAAGATTAAGGGTATTAAACTGCCTTCTAAATTCAGGGTGTTTTGTGAAATTAAGGGGCCATTCATCTTGCTCTTTTTATTGATTAAGAAGCAAGAGAGAAGGTTGTTAAATAGTTTGCTTCCTTGTGTTCAATAGTGAGTGGAAGAGAAAGTTGGAACCTCTTATACATCCTACAAGTGACAGGCTGGTGCAGTGACGTGGCATGACTTTGAGAATGGTGCATAAGAGGAAGAATCATATCAGTGCTTACAAGCAACCCTCTTGAAAATTTTGGCTTACTCTTAGATTGTTCTTCTGCTGAAGTGACAATGCATTTGGGTACTCTCTCTCCATACCAATAGGGAGATGGTAAGGGGGTAGCTTTGGAAACTTTCCTCTGCACCTGAGATTCCAGCATCTGAAAAAGTAGGAACTTTGCATCTCCTGCTACCTGAACTCTATGTGGTCTATTTGTGGATTGGAAGGGTTGGAAGGAATACTTTGGACCTCTGTTGGTGTCAGATACGATGACAATTGAACAGTCCTTCCAAAATTTGCTGTCTTGTTTTTTATTTCGTGTTATGCTAAATCAAAATCCATATGCTACACTCATATTTTAAACACAGGTCTACTTCTTGCTTTTCGAATTTGGGAACCCTCTGATTATCAGACCCACATCCTCTCCAGGGCACTTAGACTTGTGACACCATAACTCCCAAGTTTTGGAAGTGAGTCATAATGTCTGCTTATACTTCTCATTCAATGTCATGGTTGGGTCCCTGTTGGCTTTTGATTTTAAGTACCCGACTTGTAATCCACTCAGCCTGAGAGAGAACTTAGAAATCGGAAGTATTTTATGTTCCAGGCTGTAGGCCTTATGAGGTGATGACAGTGTTCTATAGGGATATCTGTTCTGCTTTTCCTATTGGAATCAGTGAAGGAACTGGAGCAGAGTGCTTAACAGGGGCAGAGAGCAAATGAAACTGCCTTGTGATAAAGCTGAGAATGTGATGATGGCGTGTATCAGCACAGCTCAAGGAGGGGGCTGGCTAAAAAGCAGGTTGGAGAAAGAGGGAGGAAGTGAAGGTTTCTACATATATCCAAGCAAGAGAGAAAGCCAAGGGTGCCAAGAAAACCATACATATACCATATATATATTACATATCAATTATATATATGCATATATATAATTAATTTGAATAACCCAAAGGTGTACGTTTTTAATAGGAGTGAGTGGGGGGCCATTTAAAATGGGTCAAGTGCAAAGCAGGTCAAGCACAAAATGAGTCAAGTGCAAAACAGCTGGGGCTGGGGGTCACAGGCTGGGACGCCACTGGGCTGAGGGGTCAGGGCTGAATTCCTCACTCAGGCTATTCTCAGCATGTCTGCTTTCTGCTTATAAGCTTTCTATTTGGAAAAAAAAGAAAAGACAAAAAGCTGCTTTATTTTTTCCTTTGAAAAAGCAATAGCAAAAAATATCATGGAATATCTTTAAAAATCAGTCCTTCTTTCAAACTTTGTTTTTCTTTTATTGAAGAGCCACTTCAATTTCTCCTATAGAAAACTTGCCTCAATAAATCTCATGAACATATTTGGTTCCCTTATTCCTCTCATTTTGTAACTATCTTGTTTATGTTGCCAGTCATATGGATGACATGTCATTCTGTTGTGAATTCCCCATTATGTTGTTACAATGAATGTCCATTCTGCCCATTAACATGTAGTATGCATATCTAAAGTTCTGGTCTCTAGAAATGTACCCCGACGATAATAAACGTGTTGCGTTTTGGCTGAAAATCAACATGCCTTCATGATCAGTAAGCTTTAATTGTTTTTGGCTTTGACAACAAATAAAGCTATTTCAAGATTTCTTTAAATAGGCCTTAAATTTGTTGGAGGGTGGTGTAATACTGACTTAGGGCATCACAATAAACATTTGTCTGTTAGCACACTCATTCATAAATGAATAAATACGCCTTATGCCAGGAACTGAGGATGAGCCCTGGAGATACAGGATGGAATTCCTTGTCTTCTAGGAGCTAACACTTATAATTTTGGGACTATAATTTTATCTTTATTTGGGAAAGAAATAATTATGCATTACATGTTAGAACTCAGCACAGTGTGAGTACATTAGAGACATTTCTTAGCACATATGCAGCGGTTGGTTAACCCACCACAACTCAGGCAGGTCTACAAAAGCTGGATTGGTTTCTATTCAGTCTCCATGACCATTAGCTAGAAATTGCCACTGAGCGATTGCTTTTGTTATATTTCCTCATGGGAGTTCTAAATTAAGATCAGTCTATACTAGCTTTACAGTTTTGAGGTTAATATAGGGAACTGGAAGTCTCTGCTTCATGCTTTATGTTTCTCCATTTGGAGACTCATTTAGAAACTTAAATTTGGAAATTTAGCAAAGGATGCAATTTATTTCAATAGATATTTCACAGAAAAAAAAACCTTGTGTCAAGTAGTTTTGGGAAATGTTGAGTAAAACTATCTTACCTCTTAGATTGGTGCAAAAGTAATTGAGGTTTTTGCAATTAAAAATAATTGTAAAAGTTAAAATACAATTAAAAATAAAAGTAAATAGTTTTTTTTAGGGTGAGACTTCTCAAAGACTTTAAGTGCTAATGTGCATTGTGAATCTTTAGGATTGGGTTAAGCAAACTTTTTCAAATTTTTTGGTTGAACAATGTTTATAAGGAGGTTTCTCAAAGCACTTTCTGTGGGTCTAGTGTTTTATGAAATCTATGTTGGGAAGAAGTGCAATGACCACACGCTCTAATCCAGAAGACTTAGACTATAAAGAGGTTCAGTGACTTGCTGAAGGTCTTGAGGACAGCCAATAGCTGCTGGGACAAGAACTCACCATTTAGTCAGCCAGGGTAATGTTCTTTCCACCATGGCATGGCATTCTTTCTTATTCCTTTCCTTTTTTAGTACCTTTTCCCCACCTTGATGGCTTAAGCCTACTGGAAGCTTGTTTTGTTTTCCATGCCATTTAGGTCCTTTTGAAATAGTAAGAGTTGGTTCTCTCAGTTCCTTGTGTTCTGATCGGATCTTTCCCCTCCATCACCTAAAAGTTGAGCACATTAGCTAGTTCTAGGCAACACCTCCACTCCCTTACCCTTAACCCGTCCGGGAGGAAGCTTTGATCTCAGTTCCTACTGCTGCTTTATTATAAGCATGGATCCCTTGTTAATCCATCCCATCCATGTCCTGTCTTCCCACTAAGCTCAAGGTCAAGATATACTAATTTGAACTCATCATTAGATTTGTTTTTGCTCTAGGGTCAATTATGTTTGTGATCATTCAGTTCTATTCTCCTAAGCAGATTTTGTGTTGTTTTGTTTTGTTTTGTTTCATGGTTTTGGAGACAGAGTCTCACACTGTGACCCAGGCTGGAGTGCAGTGGCATGATCTTGGCTTACTGCAACCTCCACTTCCTGGGTTCAAGTGATTCTCGTGCCTCAGGCTCCTGAGTAGCTGGGATGACAGGCGTGTTTCACCTTGCTTGACTAATTTTTTTTTTGTTTTGTATTTTCAGTAGAGACGAGGTTTCACCAAATTGTCCAGGCTGGTCTCAAACTCCTGACCTCAGGTGATCCACAGCCTCCTTGGCCTCCCAAAGTGCTGGGATTACAGGCATCAGCCACCATGCCCGGCTTCTCCCAAGCAGATTTTAACCTTGCTACACGTAGGATCTTCCTCTGATCTTATCACTGTCTTCCATCCCGATTCCATTAGGATCTGCTTCAGTATTTTGAACTCTTCTGGCTGCTGCAATATGCTATTAACTTATGTGATATCCAGCTGTAATACATACCAGTCTGTGGCCATTAATGAAAAAAGAAAGTTGGTGATAAAAATTTTGTCAATGCCAAAAAGAAGCTTTGCATTACTTATTTACGCAGAGGCCACCAACATAATTAAAAATATGATGAGGTGCTGACTGAGACATCAAACATCTGACTGGACAATAATTTTAGTGAGTTCACTTTACTTTGGTTATTTACTTAGCCGATTGATTGTTTTGTGACATTTTATAAAAGAAAATACATATTAAATTTCTATTCATTTGTATGTGTTTGCTGGCCTTTTCTTTCTTCAGTAGTTATATCCTGTTGTTCTCAATTCCAAGTTTTAATAAGGTTAGGGTACAAAAGCTATTATATAAATAGAACTATGAACTATTTTAATGAAACCATTTGCTTAACAAATAAAACTAAACTTACCTTCAGAGTGAGATGAAATTTCTTTTTCAGTGCTTCTGCTGGTGATATTGTCTAATGAAGAAAAATGGTCCTGTCTTTATCAGGAGGTGTTGTCCTCCTATACCCAAGCAAGATTAAAAACTAGGCCTTCAGTCCCCACAAATGGATAAAGAAATTAAAAAAAAAAAGAGAGATTCCCATACAGCCTGGCTTTTTATGTAATCCTTTACTTCCCTTTGGAGGAAGGTCCTGTTCGTTGGCTAGGACCAACAAGAGACATATTTAATTGTTAATTATTTGTCTTTGCCTTTTTTTAGTGCTATATTTATGATTAGAAAAGCTTGTTTAAAGCATTATGGCTAAAAAAAAAAAGTAGTCAAATGTACTGGAGCTCTTAAGGAACTTTAATAGGCTATCAAAAACAGTGAAGATTTATTTAATGTCTCCCTTCCAGGAGGATATATTGTTGGTTCAGCTGCAACTTCTTAACTTCATCATATTTTATATACTTTGGCCATCATGAATTGCCACAAGGCCTGTTGCATGGTGTGATTTAAAATGTGTTCTGATTAAGTATACAGAAGTGGTCCTGTTCCCCAATGGAGGAAGGAGAGGAACATCATAAATATACATTGTTTAAGTGTAAATTCTACTTCTCACTCATAGGTTATATTGTACTTGCATGTTTTATGCTCTGTTGGTAGTTAAAAAAATCATTTCATTTAGGGACATTTCCAGGGATCTAACCAAGAGCCAGGCAACAGGGACCTACTTAGAATTCTTTCCTTAGAATTTGTAATAGGGGGCAAAATAAGGCAACGAGAGGAGGTAAGTATATAGTATAAAGCTCTTCTGTTGAATTACATATAACGGACATACATCTCAGTCTATGAGCTCATATGGGCAAGATATTTACTTTCTTATTTCCTCACATCAAGGCACCCAACTTACCTGACTGGTAGAAATTTTATTTTGGTCACTTGTTGGACCTATTTCTTTTTTCTTGGGGGATACCAGAATCTGAGAGGCTATGTGAGACCAATGAGGTGGATAAAAGGCTTCCCATCTCCAGGATTCCATGTTCACATTGACATTGACATTCTTATAGTCAAACCAGTGAGTGTTCTCGATATCTGGCTGCTCTCTGCTTTTATGCTGGGTGTGAGGCTCAAGTATTTCTGTAAGCCTGGGATCCTGAGAGGCCAGGTGTCCTTCTCCAAGAAGTTCTACTAAGCCATACCCTGGCAAGGCCTTGCCACTTCCTCCAGCACCACTGCAGAGTGCAAAGTGATACACATTGGTCCCAGACCCTGCAGACCTCTTTTCTTTCCAGGTCTGGTAGGATGACTCTAGGACCCAAAAGATTTTCCATCCCTTGACCCCTCTGGGCATGTAGAATGACCTCAGCCTTCATGGCGTTTCTGCTCTTAGTTTTGCTGTTCATTCTACTAAAGTCACTGACTGAAGGCAGCCCAAAGGGTATATCCACCTGTTGAAATGGGGGTAAGTGATTGTGATAAAAGCAGAAATACAGGGAGAATAATAACACATTCACAAAAACTTTGCTCTGGAGGGATAGAGATGTTAAGACCAAGAGAAAATGGCAACAAAAGTGGCTTGAATTGGGAAATTCAGGTAAGTCCTATTTCTCCCTGTTGACTCCAGAACTCTGTTGACTGGAGAGCTCTGTGTACCCAGTGGAACAGTTCATGTGACATAAGCAGCAAAATCAACAAAGGCTGAAGAATAAATAAAAGACAGCCCCCCAAACTCTCCAGTGAAGAAAAAAAGATATAGAAAGCAGTGAAATGAAGATCTGTTTTCTTTTTTTTTGTGGGCCATAGCGTCTTAATAAGTCCCATTGTCTGATTTATTGGTCCCATCACTGGAGAATCCAAAGCTTCTTTGGGCTCCTAGGTGATGTTCAAGTTATAACCACAGCCCTGATTCTAAAATCTTAGGTCAAAGGTGCATATAAACTTGTTCCAGTTATTACAAATAAATATGGTGCATATACCTTACATTATAAAATACCCAGTTCGTATTTCTTAAGCAAAATGCACGAAGACTTTCATGAAAGGAAATAAATACTTTAAGAAATGTCATGTCGTTTCAGGTCAGTTTTCGCTGTCATATATTGAAATCAGGTGAGATTTTATGGCCAAACAGCTACAAAATACTTTCAGTGTTCAGGTCTTTTGCATTTTGGAATTACACATAAGAGATTGTAGAACTTAAGTGAGAGTTAAAAGTTGTTCATACCTAGTCAAGAAGAGCGAGAATGAGATATTCTCTGTGCATAAGCTGCCCACACCTCTTTGGCTGTGTGGGAGCATAAATATTTTTTCTCCTTTTTATGCTATAGTATTAACTGTATTGGGAAATAAGTAAGTTTTGGTATAGTGTCAGTTAAATGGCATTAGGAAACTTTACAACACACTGGAAAGCTTCAGTCTTTCTCAGTCCATTCATTCAACAATGATTGGGCACCAGCTGCATATCACCAACTGACCTAAGTGTTAGGGATGCAAAGTCCAGCAAGACAGCTTGTGCCTTCATGGTGTTCCCCATACTGTGGGGGAGTAAGTGCACAGTTATACTGTTGCAAGTGTTAAAATAGGGGAAGGCATAAGACGCTTTGGGAAAATAAAAAGAGCAGCCAACTTAGATAGAGGGGAGTGAGGGTGTGCTTTGAAGGAGGAGATGGTGCTGAGCAGAGTCTTGAGTAATCCCTGGGCATTACACATGAACAGAAACATAAAGAAAGGGTGGTGGGTGAAGGGATGTTCCAGACAACTGGAGACGTATGTGAAAATGTGAAAAGACAGCATTAGAGAACGCAAGTTTGGGAGAGAGGGGGACCAGGGATGATGGAAGAGAGGGGCCAGATGCCAAACCGTGAAGGATGACTTTGTCTGATAATCAGGACTATCTACATCAGTGGATCATCAATGAAAAGTTTTCCAGCCCAAACAGGGTGATGAGAGCATCTGTCCATGAACTACTGCCCAGAGCTCATCTGGTAGCTCTAAAGATCTATTATTCATGCCAGAAACAAGAGATTAGGCACTGCTCTCTTGTAAGCACTGAGGAGGATAAAGAACTGTGGAATGCTGTGGGAAGAAGCAGTTTGAGGCCCACACTTGGAGAATCTTTTATGCTGGGTGTGGAGCTCAAATATTTCTGTAAGACCTCAGGCCATCTGCAGCAGCCCAACCACTGCCACCAGTCCTTTCCCAGGGAAAAGAGAAGACTTTACACTGCTTCCAACAGAGAGATCTAGTTGGGTAACAGGGTGTCCTCATGGCTGTGGAGGCTTCCTCAGGACTAGAAAGGAGGATATACTGGAAAGGAATTGGCAGTCAAAACCATGGCAAGCTTAAGGGCACAGATGTGTGGCAGGCTTGTAGAACAGGCACGGGGAACTGGAGGCAGAGCAAGCTCTGGGCAATTTCAAACTTTGCAACCTACTTTGCTCTCTCTCCCCGATTCTTTCCCCTTTTCTTTGGATTGTTGCTGTGTTACTTTCAGCCCTCAGAGATGATGAGTTATGGCTGGTGGTTGTTTCTAAGCACAGAGTATTCTTTTTTAATTAGAATAGTTCTTAATATTACAGTGCAGACCTGCTGGTAGGACATTTGGCACTGGGGCAGGTATAAATCCCTCAGCAAACTCCTCACACACCATTCCTAGGATGTAACACATACTTTGTCTCCACCCAGAGATTGTCCTCTGGCTATAAGTACCACCTCCCTCCCCTCTTCATGCAGATGCTCTGAGGACTCAGACTTTTGTGGTGCAATTTTTACTAGTCTCGGTGACAGTTTTAGAGTCTGGAAGCAAAGTGAAAAATAATTTCGCCTGTTTTACCCTAGGATGCCAGGTTTTGAGAAGAAATGTCCTGTCTTTTTATGCACTCAAATATGTATTCAGAGGTTTCCTAAGACAACTAAGGACCTAGTTAACACTCTAACTGCAATTGCAGTCAGGAAAACATGGAACAAACCACATGTAGCTTGGGGAAATGAAGGCTGTGGTAGGGGTAATTCTTTCTTGTAGCTATTCAGGAATCTCTTGTAGGCAGTGTGGTCTTGGGATAAGCGTATTGGTTGAAATAGTTCCTCTCCAACCTCTTTTAGGTTGCTCATTTCCCTTCAGAAGTCCTGCCTTTTGATATCCAGGGTGGTTGTGCTGTAGGATGGTTTTTCAGGGCTTTTCATGATCTTTGTACCTATTCTAGTTCTTCACCTTCCTTTTCTATCAAAACAGGACTATGATGGAAAGAAATCCTACAGAGGACTTTCTAACAAAAAACAGTTTTAAGATTATAATTCAAAGCAGCAAATATTAACAAAGGGTAGTCAGGGCCATGGCAGGTGATTAATCAGAAGCCAGCATCCACCAATTCCCACTGCGGAGCTTCCATCTGCACCCACCTGCTTTGCCTTCCTGTCCCTCATCATAGGTGAGCTGTGCTCAACCTGTTCACGCCTGCACTGGATCTTGTCTCCTCATGCACCCACAATTCTCCCTCTCTACTATGTCATATTTTCTTCTCTCTCTGGGTCATCTTCATCAGCTTATTAATATGTCATTATTTCTCTTCTTGAACATGTCCTCCTTTTGACCCTGTACTCTACCCTGCAGCTAGCATCCCATCTCTTTATTATCCCTTGCAGAACATTTCCTACAAACTCTTCTATCTCCTCTGTCTCCAGCTCCTTTCTCTCATGTGCTCTAAAATCTACCCCAATTAAACCTTTGCCTCTCCACTGCACCATACCTGCTTTTGTCAATGTCCTTAGCGATGTGCATTTTGCTAAATTCAATGATTACTCAGCACTATTTGACACCAGAGTAATTTCCTTCTCTCTAGATACCGCTCTCTCGGTGTTGTTTCAGACTTATTGGCTGCTCCTTCTCAGAATCCTTTGTTTCTATTCTTCTTTTTGACTTCTGAACACTGCAGTGCCCAGGCCACAGTTCTGGAATTCCTTCTCTTTTCTGTGTACAGCCATTCACTTTGTGAGCTCATTCAGGTTCACGGCTTTCAATAATTCCTATGCTTATGACTACCAACTTTATATGCCTAGCTCAGTCCCTTCTCCTGAGTCTTCAGACGCCTAAATTCAAACTGCCTCTCTTGCATCTGCACTTACATATCAATCATGTGTTTTAAACGTACACATCCAAAGTTGAACTCCTGATTTTCCCATCAAACCCACAAATTGTCTTCCCAATCTTGGTTGATGGCATCTTCGTTCTTTCAGTGGTTCAGGCCAAAAACATTGGCACCAAATCTATACCTTTCTATCTCATGCCCTCCTATCCAACCCATCAGGAAATCCAGAAGGCTCTATCTTCAAAAAAATATCCAGGATGCAACCACTCTTCACCATTTACACTGTTGGTCTTTTGGTCCAAGTGCTGACATCTCTCACGTCGCATAGATTCCTAACTGGTCTCTCAGCTTCCCCCTTTTTTTCTTATAATATTTTTCTCAATACAGCAAAGAGGTTGTTGGAAAATACAAAGTTAGCTCACATCAGTGCTCCCTGGAAAAGTCTCCCAATCATACTCAGATGTGAGCCAAAGTCTTTATGATGGCAAAGGGTCCCTCATGATCTGTGTCTGTGCCCCTCAATACCTCTGTTCTTCCCCACTGCTCCTCACCACCCATGCTGCCTCAGCCTCACTGGCCCTCTTGCTGGTTCTCTCCTATGTCATACATATTTCCTTCCACTCTGGGCTTTTGTCCTGGCTCTCTTCTCTGTGCCTGGAAACCACATCCTTGAACTATCCACCTGATTAACTTCCTCAGTTTTCTCATATCTTTGCTCAAATGCCACCTTTTTGGTGAGGACTGCCTTGACCTCCCTATTTCACATTGTAAACTATCCCATGGCACTCCCAATTCCACTTTTCCACAGCACTCATCGCCTTGTAACCTAACACTCAATTTACTTATTTATTATCTTTATTATAAATCTGTCCAATCCTTCCCCAAACAATATGAGCTCTACGAAGGCAGTTATTATTATTAACTTTTTTGTTTACTAGTATATTCCAAGCATTTAAAGCAGCATCTAGATCTGAATAGGCTCTTAATAAATATTAGTTGAATGAATAAATGAAAAATAGCACATTAGCATTATATTTTAAAAGGTATGTTCATATTGTTGCCTTAAAAAACCTTTTTTTAGAGAGTCTTTCTCTCTGTCACAAAGGGTGGAGTGAAGTGATGCAAACAGGGCTTACTGAAGCCTCAACTTGCTGGAATCAACTGGTCCTCCTGCCTCAGCCCCCTGAGTAGCTGTGACTACAGGCACATGCCACAATGCTCAGCTAATTTTTTAAAAATCTTTTTGTAGACACAGGGTCTCACTTTGTTGCCCAGGCTGGTCTCAAGCAATTCACCCACGTTGCCCTCCCAAAGTGCTGGAATTATAAATGTTAGCTACTGCACCTGGTGACATGTGACTACCTAGCATCCTCACAACAGTACTGTGAGGTTGGCATTATCATTATTATTTCTCTGAGAGGTTAAACAAGTTGTCAAAGATCAAGCAGCCAGTAGGTAGCAGATGTATTGCAGAGTTGGCCTCTAAGAACAAATCTGCCCCCACTTGTTTGGCAGATGTGCTGTGGATGCCCTTCCTATGAAATCAATATACTTGCCCTCTTATGGTCTTATGAACGTCTGCAGACACTCAGACACGTCGCCTTGGAAGCTTCCGCTTTGGTGACAGGCTTTGAGGTACAGAGCCTCATTAAGGGTTGGCCTGGATGGTCAAACACACAATTGGGAAATGACCACGGTTTCATTCATTTAGAACGGAAAATGTTTCTTGAAATCATTAGTAAACTTCCCCGTGATGAAATTCCCAAGCATGCTCTTACAGACTTTTCATTTCCTTGAGCACTACACATACTTCCCTGAGAATAAGGGAGTGGGGAGGTTGAGTTTCCCTGGAGGATTTAGCAAGACTGACTTTTTCTATATATTGGTTCTTGGTACTCTGTAGACGAGTCTCTTAGGCATGCCTAGGCTCCCTTTTGAAGCAGGAAATGCTTATTTCTTGGGGTAATAAATCTGCATTTGATATTAAAATTACCTCCTTTTGGGACTTGGTGGAGGTGCTGAGCCGGGTACACATTTTAGCTGAGTCCTTGGGTTGCTCTGAGCAGTCTCTGGGACAAGGTGGCTGCAATAGCATCAAAAAACCCTTGGTTGATGGAAAAATGGAGTCCCAGGGGAGCTCACTGAGTTGTGAGTCACGGTTTGGTACTATGCCAGGGGGAAACTCATCTCCTTATCTCTTGGACCTTGGTTTCAGGGACCTACTGGACCAAGGCACAGTCAGAGCTTGGAGAACTGTCGCCAGAACCCACAGAGCCCAACTGGAGCTCAGCCAGTTGTAACTGTCTCACCCAGAAGTGGGTGAGACAGCTGTCACGCAGTTACTCCTGAGTAGGTAGTAGTTTCCTGCTACTTTCCAATTTTTATGGCCAGGAGAGAGTGAGTGAGGAAATGGCCTCACATGAGATACAAGGTCTAGGTGGGTTTGTATCAGGGGAAGTAAGTGGGAGGAGATAGACCTGGAACCCCCAAGAGCAGGAAGTATGGCAGAATGAAGACTCAAAAGAAGAAATCAAGTAATAACACTCCTGATGAACACTTTCCAACTTCTCTGTACTGTCCTTAGAACCAACTCCAGACATTCTGTCCAGGCTTATCACATGCTATGGGACTTGCATCCTTTCTGAATTCCCTTGCCCACACCTCCTTTTGGTCAAAGCTCATTGTCTTCTCAGGGGCTTTCTACAGACTTTCCCATGAATTCGAATGCTGCCTCTTGAATCCCACACAGCTGCCTCCTTCCTGCAAATCTCATCTCAGCTTCATGGTTAATTCCTTCCCTAATTCTCGTATCCTAATGTGAAATAGCCACACAGTCTCTCACACCTTGTTTTACTTCTCCACATTGCCGTTATCACCATTCGATATTTATCTTCTTGATCAAGAAGATCAAGATCTGAAGATTGTTTTCTGTCTTTGCCCAACAGAGTGTGGAATAGGGCCCCATTTTATCCCCAGTGCCTAATAATGCCTGGCAAATAGTAAGTGCCCCCAAATTATTTTCTGGATGGATGAATGAGAGGTGTAGTGGAACAGGTAAAGGGTTTGGATTCCTTCATCCATTTATTCACCCATAAATCCATCCAAGTGTTTGATCCTATCTCAGCTCCATGTTAGCTTTGATACCTTGGGTAGTTATCTAGCCACCATAGACCCCGGCTTTCTCCTATGTTAAAGGAGCATAAGAAGTCCTACTTTGGATAGTTGTTAATTGCTATAACAACAGAATGAAATGACCTATCTAAGTTTCTGATGAGACAATGGTGCATAGCACTATAGGAGCGTGTGACACATAATAGGTTGTCTTATTACTGTACACCCAACTCCTATTATTAATAGGTGAATGGACTAATGTTCATTTTTTAATATCCCTTGACCAATACCAATTACTATAGACTAGTTCATTCGCTCGTCCCTGTCTGGTTACTTTAGCGAGTTCAGAGAGTGAACACAAAATTTCCCATGGGAAAAGGGAACATGACAGACAGAAATAGTGATCTGGTGTTGGGGGAAATGAAGGCCTGGGAGTGTGGGGGAGATTCTGCATTGTTGCATGTCAGTGAAGAGATGCTAGGGTGCTTTTTGTACAGCCTGCAGAACGATGATCCCAAATAAACCTCTCTTATTTATAAATTACTCAACCTTGGGTATTCCTTTACAGCAACACAAACAGACTGAGACACCTGGGGAATATATCCTTGGCACCTTATGCTGTGGTGGCAGTATTCTGTTGCCAGAAAGCTCCTGGCCTCATTGCTGGGAGGTGGAGTAGAGTGGCTCTACAGAGCAGGGACTCTTGTGCTAGACTGCCTGGTTTTGAATCAGGCTCTGTTATTAATACTTACTAGCTGTGTGACCTTGGACAACATATTTAACATCTTTGTGCCTCATTTTTCTTACCTATAAAATGAAAAAAATAATAATAGTCTTGACCTTCATAAGGTTATTATGAAGATTGTACATGTGTCAGATGGAAGGGGTTTGGGACAGTGCCCAGGGTACATGAAATGGTATATTAGTTGGAATGTATACTAGCTATTACACTAGCAGTGTTCTTTTATCCTTGGTTTTTGGTCTGTAAAATAATGCCAATAATATATGCTGTATAGGATTCTTGTAGAGAGTAGATAACAACTATAATATTGGTAAAGACGTGACTGGTCCACAGTAGGCACTATTATGTCCCCATGTGTTAGTATTCATTCTGGTTTTGCTTTCCCTTCTCCCTTCCTGTAATTTTTAGAATTAGTGTAAGATGTGTTAAAAGGTAGTTAGTGCTCAGGGATGGAAACTACCGTCCTGTCGCAGACTGAAAACTAAATAGGCTGAGCCCTTACTATTTATAGAGAGAGACTCTTCAAAGAAACCCCCATTCCTTAGCTCAGTTAAGGAAGTCAGTTTCTTCTCTCCACTGTAAGTGGCCCATTAACCTGCCCGGAGAGTCGGACAACCTGGACTCCAGTCTGGAGTTTTCCACCGAGATATTCCAACCTCTCCCTGGCTCGATATTCTCATCTGCCAAGTGGGAGTGATAATGCAGGTGCTACATACCTCATGGGATTGTCAGTAAAGTCAGATATGCCTGTCTTGGACTCAGTTAAAGGACTCTAAAATAAGATGGTGATATCAGACTATGCAGTAAGGTGGGACTATATAGTCAATGTCCCAGTAAGAGCAATATGTTCATTGTTTCCCTTCTGCTAGGAATACCATGAATTTTCTCTTATGAATCCCCCGGAGGTGTACATGCAGACACACTTTCCCAGATTATTGTTATTACCACTAGCCATTGCAAATGGGTGAACAAGAGTATATTTGGTGGAAGAAGACATGTGCTTATTGCAGACTCCGCCTACCTAATCATGTGCAGTTACTCACCTGTCCACTGTGGGTGGAGTAGAGGCAGAGGCCTCTCTTCACGTGTGTGGAGTGTAACGCTGTGGCAGAATAAGCCAGGTAGTCATCCACTGTGTATCAGTACTGTTTCATCAGCTTGAAATAAAACACTTTTATTTCTGGATGCATGGAAAAGCTTTACTTTCCCTTATTTTGTTTTGTTGAACTTTGAAGGAAGGGAAAACTAACAAATTCTGGTCTGCTCTTTATGTTCTCTCTGGAGACTTCAGAAGCAATTGGAATTTTCTCAGCAACTTCACAGGGCAAAACTGGTCACCACTTGAATAGTGGATTTCATAATGAACAAGATCTGAAAAGTAATCTTGAGGAGGTTATTTTATTTTTGCTGGAGTTAGTTAGAAGGGAAGAAAGATGACAGATTTAAGGAACACGAAAAAAGAGGACTGAATAAGGCATCTGTTCTGTGCCGTAAAGCCAGAAGGAAGAGCAAGCTCTTGGCTTGGATGTCCAACATCTACCCTCAATGAAATATGGAACCCTCCATACCCCTAAACCCAGGAGTGGTCTGTTCTTAAAGGACTGTGACTGGGTGTATGGGTATAGGCCTGCCTGGACCCTCTCTGCTCTCTCTTCCTTTTACACACTTTGTATGTGTTTGTTGGCCTAAGATCAGTTCTCCCACTTAACCTTTCCTTGCCCCACAGCCATGGAAGTTTTTACATGGGAACACGCACCCTCTGTTTCTCTGCAGAATCGTGTATCCTCTCAGGGAAAGTCGTGTGGTGGGCTAGTGGTGAAGTGAGAGGGAGCTATGTACACACGGGGCCCAGCTGAAAATGACTTTAGCACAGAGTTTATTTAATACATCCTCCAAATTGTGTTTTGAAGCCTCTGTTAGCAAGAAAGCACTCTCTTTTTGAGCAGCAGGAGTGTTTTATAAATGGAATTTGCAGACCGGCAATGCTCCCATTAATTTTCCCTGTCTACAATTACTATCATTACATTCTTAAAGCACTTTTAAAATAAACTACACCATGATGTAATGTGCACACTGAGCTCCACTGAGCAGGACAACGGGGCAGCAGCATCTGGACTCTGGGCTGCTATCTTTTAGGGAACATCTTGATGGCTATAATTACTGTCATGTTATGGGAACTTAAAAAAAAAGGCGCCAGAGTTCCAAATAAAACATAAAATGGCTTTGATATAATAAATGTTACTATCATTGTTTAAAAATGTTGTGACCCGTCTGCTACAGTTTCTGAGAAAGATGTTTTCCAGCACTCGATATTTTCTCCACTCTCCCTCTTTCATATTCTATTAATGCAGATAAGGATGAAGAAAATCCTTAGGACAGACTTGTTGTAAATCAATGTAATACAATGCCAGCATTGTCTCTCTTCAAGTTGAACTTTCAAATTAAATTTGGCATGAGCTTTACCAGAACTCCAAACAGCTTTGCTCCAGAGACACTGTATCTACCCTATTAGGGAGAATTAATAATTCAAATGTTATGGTTGCGGTTAATTGAACTCATTAGAATAAGGCAAGGACTGAAACATTTTTGTCTAGGACATACCCACATCCATTGCACCACTGGCCAAGGCATTCAGAACAGTTTGGGCCTTTCCAAAGAAATCATAATGAAACAAAACGCACACGTGGTGTAAGTGTTGCCATCCTATGGGATCCAGTTTTGGAAGGGCCTGTAATGAATTTGGAGCCAGATATTGGATCAATTTCTGTATAAAGTTATGAAGAATAACTTATATATGGAAAAAGTAATCCGTTGTGGGTACTGACTCTGATTGTATCCACTCAGTTTCCTAAGAACGTTTTATTATGTGGAATTCATTTGTGAAATTCCTTGTGAAATCTAAGTTATTGTTTCATAATGGGTATTGGCAACTTTAAGGAAGACAGCGCATCTTACTTAGGCAATTGGTTAACTTTGACAATAGCGGGTGCACAGACCACAAATGGAGTAATCTGTTCTGTTGATTTTTTTCCTGCTAGTTTGCTGATAACATATTTCAGTTTGAAATATGGCTGGACCTTTTGATGTAAGAGTTGGGACTTCACCAGGGAAAATTTGTATAATCTGATCTGGATTTCATCATATTCAGTGACTTCGTAAAAGAACTTTTTTTTTTTTTTTTTTAAACATGTGTCACATCAATTGACTATCTCTCTGAGCTCTCCTGGGTAGTGACTTATTTTTATTTCATTTAGTGTCATGTTTTCCTTTTTCTGTATGTCCTCTCTATGGCTGATGAGCAGTAAGTTAGGTTACAGAGTTTAGGGGAGCAATGGTTCAGTCTCCAGGTAAGTTTCTTCAGTCTCACTCTACACAGTCAGCACTGGCCAGCTCCCTAGACAAAGTGTATGAGATCATCCCGAGCCAAACCATGGGGGCACTGTGGTTGACCCTGGTAAGCCATCCCACTTCTGCAAAAACCAATCCAAGCAGAGGCTGTACTGATAACAAATATGTTACACCTTCTTTGGGTGTAGACCAGAGTGCATTTTTAATGTCTGTGCTTCTAAGCCTGCTGTCCAGAAGATCTTCTATTCATAAGACACTTTCCAAGATCTGTTCTTTCTCAGAAATTGGATTTAGTTATTGCACTCTACAATAACGTTAGACTGGACAAAAATTGTAGATTTGTTTGCAAGGGATGTGGTGTCAATCAATTGAGGGCAATTTGCATGCAATCCTAAAGTTCAAGTCAGGTTTTAATTTTGATTTGGCGATACATCTTTGAAAATGCTCAGTTTTTACTTTGTCTGATAAGTATGCTTCTGTCCTTTGAAAAGTAGCTCCATCTTTGTATGACTCATTCCACCCTTTTATTGTTTTCAGTGTGACTCCTAAGTACTGGATACTCAGTGAGGACTTATTGATGGTTATAATGTTTCAAAGAATATTTGCGTAAATGATCTTTCTAGAAAACAAATTGAACTTTTCCACTGAAACAATATTATGTCATATTAACATTAAGTGGCGCTTCATAAAAAAATTTTAGTTAACACCAACTGAGCATCCAATCTACTTTCTGTTTGCTGAAGTGTTTATGGTTCCTACTCAAGACAAGAGAAATAACAAGGAAAGAAATAACTCTGAATACAGAACACTTTATTACAAAAACAAAAAAATGAGAGCATATCTGTTAGCTCTTGCCAACTTTTGAAATATGGATTCTATTTGTCTTTATTACAGTGTATTCCCATAGTGACTTTTCCCTATTTATTAATTTTTGAATGTTACTATTAAATAGAGATATGTGCCTACTGGAAATAGTCAAAGCTATTTCAAGAAACTTTACAAATGAGAAAAATATACCAACACATCTTTTAACTATTCTGTCAATAAATTAGGAGATATGCAATTATTTTATATTTCCTTATAGTCCTTTTTGAAAAAATGTCTTATGCATTATCACAATAAAATGTCCAGTTAAATATATAATAATTGTGATGACTCATAGATATGTGATTATTCTTATTAAGAAAAAAAAAGGACAGGAAATCCAATATAAATGAGCTGTTTTCCTCAGTAGTGTAATAAAATTTGGATACTGGTATATGAGTTTTTGATTATATCATCCACTGATAATCTCTGGCTCATTTCCTCCCAGTGAAGAATCAGTCTCCTTCTTCCCTGCCCCAGCCCCCTTTGGCCACTAACATTTTAGCAACCTTACTCCCTCAGCTGGGGAGGAGGCCTCCCAGTCACAGCCACCACAGTACAGTATATTTTAAGGGCTGTAAATTTTCACCGTCAGATTTGAGCCAAGGGTGTTAAGCTCCAGAAGATACACATCTGCTTCCTACTCAGATGGTCTTTGTTGTGCTTCTTGGTAGAGGGAGAGTCGTAATGCCACAAGAATAAATCCCAGTTGGGGTGTGTGTAGGGGGTGGTAAATTATAGTGTTTTCAAAAGAAATGCTCATGACTGCAAATATATCTAGCCTCAATTCTGCTCTTAAATTCTCTGTTTCTTTTCAGAGTTACATGATAATATTTTATTGCTCTTTAATGAACAGAGTGAGTCACTATTAAATTTCAAAAGTGAAAAATTATTTTGTAACCTGAGTCACAACCCCTGAATGTATCTCGTTTCTAAGTTTGGATTTCCAAACGTCAGGGTTTTCTAAATAGGATCACATGAATACAGGGCCAGAATATAAAAGAAATGTCTAAGCAACTACTTGGGAAGAATGCCTGTAGTCCATGCCAATATATCCAGCCCATGAGTGTTTATTAAACACCCACAAGTTTGATCAAAGAATACTTAGTGTTGGATGTATCTTTATGTTCTCTCTATTCTCATACCTTGTTAACCAAGAGGGAAAGATGATAGACCAATATCAAATCTAGCAGAAATGTGAACAGATAAATATGGTAAATCCTCAATTTACAAATGAGTTTTGCTCCAAATTGTTTGTAACTCGTTCGTCTGGAACTGTCTTTGCATTTTCCCATAGAGACAAAGTTATAAATGGTAGTTAGGTTTCCAAAACAGCCCAGAGAATATACTTAAGCCCTATGCAGCTGAAAACTAGTATTAGAGAACTTGATCACCAAGTATCTGTGGAAATATGCATTTCTTTATTTACTCAAATATGTCTTGAGTGTTCACCTGATTGGAATACAGAGATGCCCTAAGCCTCTGATGATGGGGCATCATGGTTGACTCAGGTAATGACTGCTCATTCCTTAGTGTCTGGGTGGAAGACAGCATAGTGTGTTACTTGAATACATAGGACAGTAAGCTGGAGGTGGAGGGGGTCAGGCAGGACTCTCAGAGGATGCCTGAGCTGATTTTGTTTTGCTGTGAGAGAAGGATGGAATCAAGAATGGAAGTTGCTTTGGGTATGAGGAGGGGCAGGAGCATGAAGGCTTAAAATACCTTAGCCCATTAAGGGCAAGTGGAGAGGCTGATTATCACATAAGTGAGGGCTAGACCAATATGGATTGCCAAATATGGGTTTGTATGTTCCATTTGAAGACGGGATTTCAAGTAGAAGACTGACACGATCATATTTACATTTCAAAACTTCATTTGGTCTCTGTATTAATACTGGATGGGAGAAGCCACCAGCGCTGGATAGAAGAAAGCCTCAGAGCCTGCTGAAGTTATCTGAGGGAAAATTGATGAAGCACTAGGGCAGGGTAGATGGGGAAGGAGAAGACAAGATGGATTAAGGATAGTAGGGTGTTCAATTTGACAGCACCTGAAACAGATTGAATTTTGGTGAAGGAGAACACTGGATGAATAGAAAGAGATAGCAATGCTGTAGACACATACACACACACACACACAAGGAAGTGATGGGAGACACAGATTTGGGACAAGAAGGAGCTCAGTTACAGATGTGTCCTTGGGTTATTACTCTACTCAGAGGGTTGGGTATGAGAGCTGGCACTCAGGAGCATCTACAAAGGAGATCCAGAAGGTGAAAAGAAAGACCAGAAAGACCGTAAGAGTGAATAAGGAGGGTCTAGAGGGGCAGCCGGGGATGTTGGACCATAGCCAGAAGACAGCAGTAGTACCCAGAAGTTAAAAAGGATAAGAAATTTCAGAGAAGACAAGATAGTGAGTGGTGCAGAGATCAAGATTGAGAAATTAACATTGGAGTTAGCAGTTGGAAAGACACTGGTGTCTGAGATTCCAGTTTGGTGGAAAGGTGCTGCAGCCCTGAGAGGAGGTGAGCTTGAAGATGGTATATGGTGTGTGTGTGTGTGTGTGTGTGTGTGAGAGAGAGAGAGAGAGAGAGAGAGAAAGAGAGAGCACTGTTCCAGTGGAGGAGAGACCCAGTGGGTGTGTCCTTGTGGCGATTAGCTGTGGAAGATGGGCAGGGCTACAGACACAGGTTATCAATAAGCTGGTAAGCAACTTATCAGTCATCATGTTACTATTACCAACAGGACCACATTTTAACAAAATGTGAGGATAACATCCAAACTCCTCACAGAGCATGCAAGTTGGATCTCCCTAGCCTCATCTCTTATCACCTTCCCACCATGTCCCTCCACATTAGAATGCTGTCTCCACCCTTCCAAAGACCCTCCACCTTGTGCTCTTTCACTCTTCCATGCCCTGCACACATGGTTTCATTGGCCATGAATGTTCCATGCCTCTATGCCCAGCTAGCTGTCTTTCTAAACCATCCAGCCCAAAGGCTGCCTCCTCAAGAAAGCCTCTCGTAATACCCGTGACAAAGTAGTCTGTCTCTACTCCCTCAGTGCTGTGCTCACACTTTTGGTAAATAATAGAATGCAGCTTAAAATTGCATCTCTCTCCCCTCCTGGACTGTGAATTTCAAAAACATGTTGATTCAGCTGTTCTGCATGCCTAGTCCACTGCTCAGCCCATGATGAGAGCTCAGGGTTTGTTTAGTGACAAGCCTCTGTCAAACTCAAAAGTTAGTTGTAAAAACTATTGGTCAGGAATGATGAACCCAAGCCTAACTGACCTGAAGCTATTGTGAGAATGGTAACAACCAAAACCTCAGCTTCTTTGGGCAGGTATATTAAGGGAGGGTGCCAAAATACTGTCAAAGCTTTTATGTTAAAAAGTTGCACAGATTCCTAGAGCTGTGTCTTCAGTGACATTGGGCAGCCAGGATGACTCATGACCCTCGATTTAAGCATCTGGAAGAGTCAGCTTTACTTTCGGAGAAACTCTGTGTCACCTTTAGTAAAAAAAGAAATGTACACAAGGCCTTGGCAAGAAGATCTATTTCATAAATCTGTAAAATAAATGAAGCTCTTTGGGGACATTAACTCTTCTATAACCTCTCTTGATGAGTTTGGAAAGTATTTATTATGAGATGGGGCCAATTCCAAAGTGAAGCTGAGAGAATTTTCTTTCCTGAGCTCCTCCTGGAACAGTTATGTTTAGTGATGCTAATCTATGATGATGACTCAGTGACAGGAAGTGACATTGGTCATGCATTGGCCCCAAACAGTACTTGAGGGGAGGGAGGAGGCCAGAGGACTAAAATCCTGTATGGTTTTCTCAGTGTCTTTAGCTAGATGATCGTCATCCTTCCTTCTGAGTCTAGTCCAGAAATTGTCAGTGAAATGAAAGATCTGTGTTAAATATCATTTGGGTTTTTGGCACCAGGGATGTTTGCTTCGTTTTGGGTTATATTAAATACAATTAAAATGCACTAATGGTATTATAAAAGTTGTGATTTTAAACAGTGTACTACAAAATCATTGCAAAAAGAGTATTATGCATGACATTAGAAAATGGGGCTCCAGTTTCAGAGTTTTTACTTATATCTGTATGACTTTCAGTGAGTGCATATAACTTCTTCAAGTCTTATGCCTTACTAATGAAATAGGGTAATAATACAACATCTCAGCAGCATTCATGGAGCGCTTACTATGTGCTTGGCACTGCTTTACATGGGTTAGTTTTCCTCAATCCCTTTGATGTATGTGTGATTGTTATCCATTGTACAGATGAGGAAATTTAAGTTTGCGGAGTACATATACCATATTCGGATTCAAATCCAAGACTTTCTGATTTTATTACCAAGTTCCTAACTGCTCTTTTATTTTTATTTAAAAAAAAACTTCTATTTTAGGTTTAGGGGTACATGTGCAGGTTTATAATACAGGTAAAGTCATGTCATGGGGGTTTAATGTACAGATTATTTCATCACCCAACTACTAAGCCTACTACCCATTAGTTACTTTTTCTGCTCCTCTCCCTCCCCGTACCCTCCACACTCTTGTAGGCCCCAGTATCTATTGTTCCCCTCTTTGTGTCCATGTGTTCTTATCATTTAGCTCCAACTTATAGGTGAGAATATGTGGTATTTGATTTTCTGTTCCTGCAGTAGTTTGTTAAGGATAATGGTCTCTAGCTCTATCCATGTTCCTGCAAAGGACATTATCTCTTTTTTTATAGCTGCGTTATATTCCATGGTGTACAAGTACCACATTTTTAAAATCCAGTCTTCCATTGATGGGCATTTAGGTTGATTCCCTGTCTTTGCTATTGTGAATAATGATGCAATGAATATATGCATGCATATGTCTTTATGATAGACCAATTTATATCCTTTGGGTAAATACCCAGTAATGGGATATTGGATCGAATGCTATTTCTGTTGTTAGGTCTTTAATGAATCACCACACTGTCTTCAGTAATGGTTGAATTAATTTAGACTCCCACCAACAGTGTGTAAGCATTTCTTTTTCTCTACAATGTCACCAGCATCTGTTATTTTTTGACTTCTTAATAATAGCCATTCTGACTGATGTGAGATAGTATCTTATAGTGGTTTTGATTTGCATTTCTCTAATGATCAGTGATGCTGAGCTTTTTTTCATATGTTTGTTGGCTGCATGTATGTCTTCTCTTGAGAATTATCTGTTCATATCCTTTGCCCACTTTTTAATGGGATTGTTTTATTTTCTTGTAAATTTGTTTAAGTGCCTTATAGATGATGGATATTAGACCTTTGTCAGATGCATGGTTTGCCAAACTTTTCTCCCATTCTGTCAGTTGTCGATTTGCTGTTAATGGTTTCTTTTGCTGTGCAGAAGCTCTTTAGTTTAATTAGATTCAATTTTCCAATTTTTGTTATTTTTTGCAATTGCTTTTGTTGTCTTTGTCATGAAATCTTTGCCCCTTCCTATGCCCAGAATTGTATTGCATAGGTTGACTTCAAGAGTTTTTATGGTTTTGGGTTTTACAAGTCTTTAATCTATCTTGAGTTAATTTTTGTATATGGGGTAAGGAAAAGGTCCAGTTTCAATCTTCTGCATATGGCTAGCCAGTTATGCCAGCACCATTTATTGAATGAGTCTTTTCATCATTGCTTGCTTTTGTCAGCTGTGTTGAAGATCAGATGGTTGCAGGTGTTCTCTATTTCTGAGTTCTCTATTTTGTTCCATTGGTGTATGTGTCTGTTTTTGCACCAGTACCATGCTGCTTTTGCTACTGTAGTCCTGTGGTATATTTTGAAGTTGGGTAGCATGATGCTTCCTGCTTTGTTCTTTTTGCTTAGGATTGCCTTTGCTATTTGGGTTCTTTTTTGCTTCCATATGAATTTTAAAATAAAATAGTTTTTTTCTAGTTCTGTGAAAAATGTCCTTGGTAGTTTGATAGGAATAGCATTGAATCTGTAAATTGCTTTGGGCAGTATGGCCATTTTAATGATATTGATTCTTCCTACTCATGAGTATGGAATGTTTTGTCATTTGTTTGTGTCATCTCTAATTTCTTTGAACAGTGTTTTGTAGTTCTCACTGTAGAGATCTTTCACCTTCCTTGTTAGCTGTATTCCTGGATATTTTCTTCTTTTTTGTGGCAATTGTGCATGGGATTGTGTTCCTGATATGCCTCTCGGCTTGGCTGTTGGTGGGGTATGGAATTGCTAGTAATTTTTGTACATTGATTTTGTATCCTGAAACTTTGCTGAAGTTATAGTTTGAGGAGCTTTTGGGCTGAAACCATTGGGTTTTCCAGATATAGAATCATGTCAGCTCCAAACAGGGATAGTTTGATTTCCTCTCTTCTGATTTGGATGGCCTTTATTTCTTTCTCTTTCTTGGTTGGCCTGGTCAGGACTTCCAATACTATGTTGAATAGGAGTGGTGAGAGAGGGCATCCTTGTCTTGTGCCAGTTTTCAAGGGGAATGCTCCCCACTTTTGCTCATTCGGTATGATGTTGGCTGTGGGTTTTCATAGATGGCTCTTTTTATTTTGAGGCATGCTCCATCAATACCTAGTTTCTAACTACTGTTTTTAATTTTGCACATAATAAACTAAAAATCTTGATGTAAACATAAAGTATTATCAAGTACTGAGTTGTTTTTGATTGAAAGTCATTCTTGAATGTCACTTATCTCAGCCTCCTCCTTTCTTCCACTAAGTCTGGGACATCTCTCCCACACAAACTGGGTAGAAATTGCATGGGCTGCTGCTTCTCCCTCTGCTTTTCCAAATATCAAAGGGCTGCTGAGACTGACCAGTATATGAAACATGACATCCCTAGGTGGACCTAGAGGAAGGAGACCCAAGGAGAAGGTCTTCTTTATATATATATAAATGAAACAATACCATGTCAACGTAGAAATAGGAAATTTAGCAAATGGAACAAGCAGAAAATCAAAATCATTTATATTACCACAGCTTAAAAGAATCCAGTTAACATTTTGCTAAAACTCAATATTTCTTAAACAAAATGGGATCATGCATATAGGTTGGCTGGCATAATTATTCACATTTGGGGCAGGCATAGCGTGTCATGGGAGAACAGAGCAGGGGAGGGACAACACAATAGGTATGGTTAAACACATGTTGTTTTCTACTAAATTTCAACTTTTTCATTTTTTTCTCCTCTACATATCATCTTTCCCATTTATCCATTTTTCTCCTTCCATCAATCCATGATTTTATTAATTTTATTTTTTAAATAAAAGGAACATAGTTTATTAATAGACATAAACAAAACAACAAGATCCACTAGCCAAAAGAAAGTAGACATTAGCGGGACTGGGCGCGGTGGCTCACGCCTGTAATCACAGTACTTTGGGAGGCCGTGGAGGGCGGATCAGGAGGTCAAGAGATGGAGACCATCCTGGCTAACCCCGCCTCTACTAAAAACACAAAAAAATTAGCCGGATGTGGTGGTGGGTGCCTGTAATCCCAGCTACTTGGGAGGCTAAGGCAGGAGAATGGCGTGAACCCGGGAGGCAGAGGTTGCAGTGAGCCGAGATCATGCCACTGCATTCCAGCCTGGGTGACAGAGCAAGACTCCGTCTCAAAAAAAAAAAAAAAAAAAAAAAGGAAAATAGACATTAGCTAATTAGTCAATTCATGTGGCTTAAGTGGCAGCCGGTTAACTCCGATTATTAAATATCGGAAGCAGACCTTTCTCATGAGTGTAACACTCACACAAAGACAATTGCTTTAACTCCAGCTTGCAGTCCCACAGCTGTGTGTTGTTGGTCACAGGGAGACCCAGCAAGAGAATGGGGATGACTCATTGTAATGCGCCAACACTCTCAGCAGATGCTCTCCAAAAAGAGCTGAGAGCATGATCATACCCTGAAAGATAATGAAGCACATTTCAGCTGAATTCTGGCCAGTGCAGGTCTTACACGTCTCTCTGATAACTGAATGATCTAATTAAACTCTTTATAGGCATTAAATAAACCCAATAATTGCCAATTACCTCTTCCTAGCAATGTTCCTTAGAACTAGAGTTCTATTTTTTAATACAATACCATATCTAAATAAATGCTTGCCAATGTTTTGGTAAGAAATGATGTATAAATTAGCTGGCTTTCTTGTCATCATGTAATATAAGCAAGGCAAACTTCTTGTTTCCCTGATGGAACATTGCTCCGGATGGAAACTGTTATCATTGTCAGATGCAGTGTCAGTAGCAATTGGTGAATTTAGACTGCATTTCCCTATCACTATCTCAGTGAAATAAGACATGTTTCTGAGAGATAAGGGAGAATGGAGCTGTTGCTAATGCTTTAGTGGACCTAAGGCATTTGCAAATGAATAATTTTAATATGGAGAATAAAGGTATCCTGAGAATAGGAAAAAGCATAATCAGTTCCCTTCAGGATCAGATTGCCAGATTTAGCAAATAAAAATACAGAACTCATGCAATATTGGAGACATATTTATACTGAAATAATCACTCACCATTTATCTGAAATATAAATTTAACTGGGTGTCCTGTATTTTATCTGATAACTTTACTTCTAGGGGTTGAATTGGATCAGCACACTAGTAGGGACATGAAATAATTTGCAATTCTCTGGGGCCTTCAAGTTCAAGTAAGCAAAATTCTTCCCCAGCTTCCTCAGCTGTTCTTTATAAATCAGCATTTCCCCCCCTGCAAGTGTGTACTTTGTCTTTCTTTCTGGATTTTTCTGACTTCGGAGGAGAAGGGATGTTGGGGAGCTACATGCTGGAGAAAGTTTTTTCTGAGGAAAAATGAAATCACCACCTAAATCTCCTGAGTGGAGTGATTCTGGAAAGAGGGAGTGAAGGGAATGAGGTGGAGGTTGAGACAGTTCAGGGATGGCCAGAGGCAGTTTTGGATGGGGATTCTGGTGCAACTCACATCTTCTGGATTTGAAAGGTCATATCCGGAAGTCATAGTGTTCCTAGGAGAGATTTTTCAACAAGGTTGGAGTATACTGGAGGCTACGCACACAATCTGAGCCAAGAAACAAAGGTCACCCAAGAATGCCAGTGGTGACGTTTCCTCTGCACTCTTGGCTAGGTGTGGACCTTGCTCAAATTCCAGGGAAGTGTTGGGTGAATGTGATCATCAGGATGTGGCCTCTCATGCTGTGAAAGCCAGAGTACTCTGCCTCCTGTTCCTCAGGGTGAAGGGGACTGGTTAAATCTTAGCCGATGGGAATTTTTCTTCCTGACAAACAGGTCCATAATAGGGCTGACTTTTCCTAATAGAGGGAAACTACAGCACGGAACTAGGCTAAAAGATTTTGCTGTAAATGAGAAAACCTATTTGTTTTCTTTGCAACTAATTTTGCTGTCTTTCCGTATACTAATTTTTAAAATTAATAAGCTTTTTTACTTATTTGATGGGTTAAATAACTCAAAGAGTTAAAAAGTTTTAATATTTTCTTGGCTACTTCCTACTTAGAACCTGTTTTTCTAAAGTCCTAATGTTACTGGCTTCTTAAACAGATGCTCTTTGACTTACAACAAGGCTACCTCTTGATAAACTCACTGTAAACTCAAAATACCCAAAGCCAAAAATGTGCTTAATACATCTAACCCATTGAACATCATGGTTAGCCTAGCTTACCTTCAATGTACTCAGAACCCCTGTACTAGCCTCTAGTTGGGCAAAATCATTTAGTAAAAAGACTACAATAAAGCATCAAATATCTCATGTAATTTATCAAATACTGTACAGAAAGTGAAAAACAGAAAGATTTTGCACCATCATAAAGTAAAAAAATTATTGTAGAACCACTGTAAATTTGAGACTGTCTGTATATCCTTTTCCAGTTTTCTCCACATTCATGCAAACATAGAAACATGTATGCATGTGTATAGATAGATGTAAATGTATGTGCATGTTTATATATGTGTGTGTATATATTAATATATACACATATACACACACATACACATATATAACATGTATATGTAAGGTTTTTGGATAAAATAGTATACATTTTACAAAAAGTGAAATTATTAATTATGTATTACCCTGTAACTTCCTTTCTCACATACTGTCATAGACAGTCCTCTAGTCACTACAGACTGAACTCATTGTTTTTAATATAAGGTATTTCATTATGTGGATATATATATTCAAATGATTCTCTTTTAATGGGACTTTGGGTTTTTCCCACTTTTCTGCTGTTAAAAACGGGGTTGTATTAACATTTTAAAATTCTATGCATATGTTCTCTTTATTTCTATAGGAAGGAGGTCAAACGATAAGATTATTGGGTCAAAGGACATGTAAATTTTAATTTTTTTTAATGTAGTGATGGGGTCTCATCATTTTGCCTAGACTGGTCTTAAAATCCTGGTCTCAAATGATCCTCTTACCTTGGCCTTTCAAAGTGCTGGGATTACAAGCATGAGCCACCATGCCCAGCCTTAAATTTTAATAGGAATCACAAAATTGCTTTTCAAAAAGTTTGTAGCAATTCACACATCTCCATCCCCTCCCTTAGAAAACATGAGGGAGTCATTTCCTTGCATCCTTATCAGTATTGTTCATTACTTTTATTTTATTTTATTTATTTATTTATTTTTTGAGACGGAGTCTTGCTCTTGTCCCTCAGGCTGGAGTTCAATGGCGTGATCTCAGCTCACTGCAACCTCTGCCTCCCAGGTTCAAGTGATTCTCTTGCCTCAGCCTCCCGAGTTGCTGGGATTACAGACACCTACTACCACACACAGCTAATTTTTGCGTTTTTAGTAGAGATGGGGTTTCACCATGTAGGCCAGGCTGGTCTCAAACTCCTGACCTCAGATGATCAACCCGCCTCGGCCTCCCAAAGTGCTGGGATTACAGGTGTGAGCCACCACACCCTGCCAGTAGCATTGTTTATTTTTAACTTTCAATCTGATGGATAAAAAAATGGTATTTTATCTTAATTTGCATTTCTTGAATCATCCTTGAAATCAATATGTTTTTGCTGATTTATTGGCTTTCTTAAAATTTATTTTTCTGAATTGCCTGTTCGTATTCTTTATCTGTTTTTCTGTTGACTCATCTGTTTTCAATCAATTTTTAGGTGCCCCTTGTGTATTAGGAATTATATTATTTTGTTGCTGTTTTGAAATTATTCTTTCTTCTAATCTATTATCTTTTGACTTTATTATATTTTTTGTCATGTGAAATTTTAAATTTTTATTTAGTCAAACATTTAACTTTATTTCTATTTTTAATGTCTTTATTATAAAATAAATACATCTCCATGATAAAAAGTCACATAATTCACAAAGATATAGAATTAGAAATAAAAGTTCTCCTTCCAATTTTTGGACTTCTTAAGTCAATACCCCAGAAGTAACCATTGGCAATAGTTTCTTGCTTACTAGTTTAGAATTTTCTATGTGTATGTAAACATTCTCGATGCCCCCTCCCAATTTACTAATATTTACTGAGCATCTACTATATGCTAAGAACTGTTTTGGGCCCTAGAAAGTCATAAACTCAGCGAAGTTTCTACTTTTAAAGTTCATACCCCAATAGTAGAAAAAGTAATAAATTAGCCAATGGACAAAATAAAATAATTTTAGATAATGTTAAGTTCTGTCAAGAAAATAAAGTAGTGTTAGAGTACAGAAAGTAACAGGGAGGAGGACATTATTTTAGGTAGAGTGGTTTGGGAAGGAGTCTCTAAGGAGGTAGAATTTATTGGGTTTGGGTCATAATTTCAAAAGACACAATTCTGAAGGCCATAATTTAAAATGTTGAAGCCCTGACCATCAAAATCCTGAAAATGTAATTCTGAACAAAACTTAAAAATTCTTTAAAAGACATTTATTTACATTTTAGAAGAAGATTTATTTGGGAAACATGACAGAACACTTTATAGGCCACTTTACACAATAAAAGAGGCATATAAATAATAGCGTACATATCTTTGCAAGCATCCACACTCAGGTATACTAATTGACAGTTGCACAGCTATAACATTTATAAGCAGATAAACTGTATTCATAAATAAATAGTTTATATAACAGTGATTATCTGAAATGTTGTGATGGACACACATGTTATAATAGGTCTTTTGACAAAAGATCAACCAAAAAGTGCTGTGGGTCACCTCCACATATACAGTTGCCTGAAGGACCAACATCTTGAGAAATTCTATCTTTCCCAAATGCAGATGTGCAAAAAGGACATCTTCTCATGTATTGGGGAAGTTTCAACATTTTTATATACACTCACAATGCTCATACACAAAGTCAAAGTGGTGATAGTGCACTTCCGTGGAGTCACATGTGCAAGAAATGTGTAAAATGAATTAGAACTCTGTGAAGGTCTTTACACAATTTATCCCCTCAGTATTGGAAAGGATGTGAAGATGAAATGCAAAGCATAGTGAATTAAAAAAAAAATAATGCTGAGAAGTTAAAAGAGTGGGAAAAATTTATACAAACAAAACAAAATCCATACCCACTTCTCCCACCCCCCCAAAAAAAATCCTAAAAAGAAAACCTGACATATGAAAAAGTGTATTACAGGAATAGATGACAGACAATTGCATGGAGGTAGTCCCTAAGAGCTGGCCGACTTTCATGATCATTAACTGCATTTTGAAGTCTTGCATCATGATGTATAGCTGCTTTTCTCTGTTTCTTTTAGGGCATGGCTCTCCTCAAGAATACATTCACATTCATTTTCTATGTGGCACTGCTCTTTCTGAAATTCTCCTATGATTCTATAGATGCCAACATGACCTTTCCCTGTTAAATGTCCCCATCTTCTGTGTCAGGCTTCCGTATCATTTTGGATACAAAATGATATGGAAATGCATTCTGCATTCACTCATTTACAGACCACATATTTGGTGAAAATGATACTGGTGACTGAACAGAAACACTCTTATGTCTTCTTATCCTACTGTATACATAATTATTTTCAAACCAGTCAGTAATTTTGCTGGCTTCTTCAAGCAAATGAAGCTTTAATTTATGAAAAGCTCCTGGAGTAATTTCATCAGTTACAAGCAATGCCGACGCGGACAAATAACATATTTACTAAAGCTATTGTCATCAACATATTGCATGGCCAATGATCTCATCTGAATTTTCCAACAAATGCATTGGGCTGAATGGAAAAAACAAACTTTATTGATAACACCTTGAAATTCACTTTTAGAAGACTTGATTGTACCTAATTCCAAATCTGTTGTTATGGTTTGGGTATTCAGTTAGACATTAGGGATTTTAAACTTTAGAAATTTAAACTTTAGGAATTTTGATCTTTCAGAATTTCAACATTCAGTTATGGCATTCAGGATTGTGTCTTTTAGGATTATGATTAGCACCACAATTTATTAGAGATCTGATGTATGTGAATACTGCACTATGCTTTTTAAAAAATTGCTGTTTATCATTTTCACTTAATAATAAAATAAAACATATTTACTTACCAGTGCATGTACATTTACTCATATGAAAACTTTTGCTTTGCTAACATAAAATGATTAACCCCAATTTCATGTAGACAGACAATGTGAATGCGTGTCTATCTTCCTGTCTGTCTCTTGTCTCTTATATCACAATACATATAAAGTCCATTCACTTGATCAATTGAAGGGTGATAATACACATTATTGATTCTCTTTATTGACCAAACAGGAAGTGGTGAGGTTGTCTGGATAAGGGGCCTCACCAAAGAAGGGCGGAAGTGGATCTCCTGTAAGTCACATTAGTCACGGGGGCACACGTTGAAGGTACTGGCTAATGTGCGGTTGGGGCTGCTATGGTGATTCTTTCAGATTATTTCTAGCTCTTATAAACATGCGTATCTAACAGGTAATATATTCAGGCTGAAAAGAGTCTAAAATGTCCTCTTTTCCCTCAGGGGTAGTATAGCTATTTTGAAAATACAGAAGCTCCTGTGGTGATAAAGGGGGTCAGTTTGCTAAAGGGGCATCTCTTTGTTGTGGCTTAAGAGATCTGAGCCTAGTTTCTGGGAAACTGGGCAATGTGGAAGTGAAAGAGATTCTTGTGCCCAACATGCTTAGCCACTGCTGAGCTGTCAAACATAAACAAAACACATTGCCTATTTAAAAGAGAAAGGAGAAGTCTGAGACAGAAGTCAGTTGGGCAGTTATCTGTGGATTCCTGTTGTTGCTTCTCTCCTCATCCACTCTTCAGTGGGCTGTTGAGAGCTAGTTTGCTGGCACAAATAAACAAACAAAAACAAATGATTTATGGAAATTACTGAGTCATGCTTTGTCCCATAGCTGCCTTTCCTCTGCTCTGGGAAGGCTCAGTTACACAGCAAATTCCTGAAGGGAGAAGTAGCCATGCTGTGGAAATGTGTTATTACAGGAAGATTTTCTGCTGCTCTGGTGTACCCAGTGATGCTTGAGTAGCCAAGGTTCTCATGTACTTTCTTACTGTACTGAGGTGAGCAAAGTGACAGACCATTTAGGGCCCTTGGAGAAATGCTTTGCAAGCCTATAAAATTACTTTTTTTGTTTGTTTGTTTCGGTTTTTGAGACAGAGACTTGCTCTGTCACCTAGGCTGGAATGCAGTGGCATGGTCTTGGCTCAATGCAGCCTCCGCCTCCCAGATTCAAGTGATTCTCCTGCCTCAGCCCCCGGGTAGCTGGGATTACAGGCACATGGCACCACACCTGACTAATTTTTGTATTTTTAGTAGAGACGGGGTTTCACCATCTTGGTCAGGCTGATCTCAAACTCTTGATCTCAGTTGATTCGTTCACCTCGGCCTCCCACATTCAGACTGTATGAAATCCGGGGGTGAATGGCAAGACGGCTGAATAGGAACAGCTCCAGTCTGCAGCTCCCAGCGAGATCAATGCAGAGGTGGATGATTTCTGCATTTCCAACTGATGTACCTGGCTCATCTCACTGGGACTGGTTAGACAGTGGGTGCAGCCCATGGAGGGTGAGCAGAAGCAGGGTGGGGAGTCACCTCACCTGGGAAGCACAAGGGATTGGGAAACTCCTTCTCCTCACCAAGGGAAGCAGTGAGGGACTGTGCCATGAGGGACGGTGCATTCTGGCCCAGATACTACGCTATTCCCACAGTCTTCACAACCCACAGACCAGGAGATTCTCTCAGGTGCCTACAGCACCAGGGCCCTGGGTTTCAAGCACAAAAACTGGGCACCTGTTTGGGCAGACACTGAACTAGCTGTAGGAGTTTTCTTTTTAATACCCCACTGGTGCCTGGAAAGCCAATGAGACAGAACCATTCACTCCCCTGAAAAGGGGGCTGAAGCCAGGGAGCCAAGTGGTCTAGCTCAGCAGATCCCACCCCCATGGAGTCCAGCAGGCTAGGATCCACTGGCTTGAAATTCTTGCTGCCAGCACAGCAGTCTGAAGTTGACCTGGCATGCTTGAGCCTGATGCGGGCAGGGACATTCACCATTACTGAGGCTTGAGTAGGCGGTTTTCCCCTCACAGTGTAAACAAAGCTGCCAGGAAGTTCAAACTGGGCGGAGCCCACCTCAGCTCGGCAAAGCTGCTGTAGCCAGACTGCCTCTTTAGATTCCTCCTCTCTGGGCACGGCATCTCTGAAAGAAAGGCAGCAGACCCAGTCAGTGGCTTATAGATAAAACTCCCATCTCTCTGGGACAGAGCACCTCAGAGAAGGGGTGGCTGTGGGCACAGCTTCAGTAGACTTAAACTTTCCTGCTGGCCGGCTCTGAAGAGAGCAGTGGATCTCCCAGCACAGTACTTGAGCTCTGCTAAGGGACAGATTGCCTCCTCAAGTAGGTCCCTGAACCCCGTGCCTCCTGACTGGGAGACACCTCCCAGCAGGGGTCTACAGACACTTCATACAGGAGAGCTCCGGCTGGAATCTAGTGAGTGCCCCTCTGGGACAAAGCTTCCAGAGGAAGGAACTAACAGCAATGTTTGCTGTTGCACAGCCTCTGCTCGTGATACACATGCAAAAGGGGTCTGGAGTGGACCTCCAGCAAACTCCAGCAGGCCTGCAGCAGAGGGGTCTGACTGTTAGAAGGAAAACTAACAGAAAGGAAGAGCATCAACATCAACAAAAAGACGCCCACTCAAAAACCCCATCCGAAGGTCACCAATATCAAAGACCAAAGGTAGATAAATCCACGAAGATGAGGAAAAACTAGTGCAAAAAGACTGAAAATTCCCAAAACCGGAATGCCTCTTTTCCTCCAAAGGATCACAACTCCTCACCAACAAGGGAACAAAACTGGACAGAGAATGAGTTTGACGAATCGACAGAAGTAGGCTTCAGAAGGTGGGTAATAACTAACACGTTCAAGCTAAAGGAGCATGTTCTGACCCAATGCAAGGAAATTAAGAACCTTGAAAAAGGGTTAGAGGAATTGCTAACTAGAATAACCAATTTAGAGAAAAACATAAATGACCTAATGGAACTGAAAAACACAGCACGAGAACTTCATGAAGCATACACAAGTATCAATAGCTGAATTGATCTAGCAGAAGAAAGGATATCAGAGAATGAAGATCAACTTAATTAAATAAAGTGTGAAGACAAGATTAGGGAAAAAAGAATAAAAAGGAATAAACAAAGCCTCCAAGAAATATGGAACTATGTGAAAAGACCAAACCTATGTTTGATTGGTGTACCTGAAAGTGATGGGGAGAATGGAACCAAGTTAGAAAACACTCTGCAGGATATTATCCAGGAGAAGTTCCCCAATCTAGCAAGATAGGCCAACATTCAAATTCAGGAAATACAGAGAACACCACAAAGATATTCCCTGAGAAGAGCAACCCATGACACATAATCATCAGGTTCACCAATTTTGAAATGAAGGAAAAATGTTAAGGGCAGCCAGAGAGAAAGGTTGAGTTACCCACAAAGAGGAGCCCATCAGACTAACAGCGGATCTCTCTGCAGAAACCCTACAAGCCAGAAGAGATTGGGGCTTATATTCAACATTCTTAAAGAAAAGAATTTTCAACCCCGAATTTCATATCCAGTCAAACTAAGCTTCATAAGGAAAAGAGAATTAAAATCCTTTACAGACAAGCAAATGCTGAGGGATTTTGTCAGCACCAGGTCTGCCTTACAAGAGCTCCTGAAGGAAACACTAAATATGGAAAGGAAAAACCAGTACCAGCCACCGCAAAAATATACCAAATTGTAAAGACCATCAGCACTATGAAGAAACTACATCAACTAACAGGAAAAATAACCAGCTAGCATCATAATGACAGGATCAAATTCACACATAACAATATTAACCTTAAATGTAAATGGGCTTAATGCCCCAGTTAAAAGACACAGACTGGCAAATTGGATAAAGAGTCAAGACCCATCAGTGTGCTCCATTCAGGAGACCCATCTCACACTCAAAGACACACATAGGCTCAAAATAAAGGAATGGAGGAATATGTATCAAGCAAATAGAAAGAAAGAAAAAAAAAAGGCAGAGTCTGCAATCCTAGTCTCTGAGAAAATACACTTTAAACTGACAAAGATGAAAAAAGACAAAAAGGGCGTTACATAAAGGGATCAATGCAACAAGAAAAGTTAACTATTTAGATATATATCCACTCAATACAGGAGCACCCCAATCCATAAAGCAAGTTCTTAGAGACCTACAAAGAGACTTAGATTCCCACACAATAATAGTGGGAGACCTTAACACCCCATTGTCAATATTAGACAAATCAACAAGACAGAATATTAACAATGATATTCAGGACTTGATCTCAGCTCTGGACCAAGTGGACCTAATAGACATCTACAGAACTCTTCACCCCAAATCAACAGACTATACATTCTTTTCAGCACCACATCACCCTTATTCTAAAATTGACCACATAATTGGAAGTAAAACACTCCTCAGCAAATGCAAAAGAACAGAAATCATAACAAACAGTCTCTCAGACCACAACGCAGTCAAATTAGAACTCAGGATTAAGAAACTCACTCAAAACCACACAACTACATGGAAACTGAGCAACCTGCTCCTGAATGACTACTGGGTAAATACCGAAATTAAGGCAGAAATAAATAAGTTCTTTGAAACCAATGAGAACAAAGACACCATGTACCAGAATTTCTATGAAACAGCCAAAGCAGTGTTTAGAGGAAAATTTATAGCACTAAATGCCCACATGAGAAAGTGAGAAAGATCTAAAATTGACACTCTAACTTCACAATTTAAAGAACTAGAGAAGCAAGAGCAAACACATTCAAAAGCTAGCAGAAGACAAGAAATAACTAAGATCAGAGCAGAACTGAAAGAGATAGAGATGCAAAAAAACCCTTCAAAAAATCAAGGAATCCAGGAGCTGTTTTTTTTTTTAAAGATTAACAAAATTGATAGACTGCTAGCCAGACTAATAAAGAAGAAACAAGAGAAGAATCAAATAGACGCAATAAAAAAATGATAAAGGGGATATCACACTGATCCCACAGAAATAAAACTACCATCAGAGAATACTATAAACACCTCTACACAAATAAACTAGAAAATCTAGAAGAAATGGATACATTCCTGGAAACACACACCCTCCAAAGACTAAATCAGTAAGAAGTCGAATCCCTGGGCCAGGCACGGTGTCTCACACCTGTGATCCCAGCATTTTGGGAGGCCGAAGTGGGTGGATCACAAGATCAGGAGATCGAGATCATCCTGGCTAACATGGTGAAATCCTGTCTCTACTAAAAATACAAAAAATTAGCCAGGCGTGGTGGCGGGCGCCTGTAGTCCCAGCTTCTCAGGAGGCTGAGGCAGGAGAATAGTATGAACCTGCGAGGCGGAGCTTGCAGTGAGCCAAGATTGCACCACTGTACTCCAGCCTTGGCGACAGAGTGAGATTCCATCTCAAAAAAAAAAAAAAAAAAAAAAAAAAAAAAAAAAAAAAAGAAGCCAAATCCCTGGATAGACCAATAACAAGTTCTGAAACTGAGGCAGTAATTAATAGCCTATCAACCAAGAAAAAGACCAGGACCAAACAGATTCACAGCTGAATTCTACCAGAGGTACAAAGAGGAGCTGGTACCATTCTCTCTGAATTTGTTCCAACCAATAAAAAAAGAGGGACATGAGGACAGCATCATCCCGATACCAAAACCTGGCAGAAACACAACAAAAAAAGAAAATCTCAGGCCAATATTGCTGATGAACATCGATATGAAAATCCTCAATAAAATACTGGCAAACTGAATCCAGCAGCACATCAAAAAGCTTATCCACCATGATTAAGTCGGCTTCATCCCTGAGATGCAAGGCTGGTTCAACATATGCAAATCAATAAACGTAATCCAACACATAAAGAGAACTAATCACAAAAACCACATGATTATCTCAATTTATGCAGAAAAGACCTTTGATAAAATTCAACACCCCTTCATGCTTAAAGACTTTCAATAAACTACGTATTGATGGTACATATCTCAAAATTATAAGAACTATTTATGACAAACCCACAGCCAATATCATACTGAATGAGCAAAAGCTGGAAGCATTCCCTTTGAAAACTGGCACAAGACAAGGATGCCCTCTCTCACCACTCCTATTCAACATAGTGTTGGAAGTTCTGGCCAGCAATCAGGCAAGAGAAAGAAATAAAGGGTATTCAATTAGGAAAAAAGGAAGTCAAATTGTCTCTGTTTGCAGATGTCATGATTGTATGTTTAGAAAACCCCACCATCTCAGACCAAAGTCTCCTTAAGCTGATAAGCAACTTCAGCAAAGTCTCAGGATACAAAACCAATGTGCAAAAATCATAAGCATTCCTATACACCAATAATAGACAAACAGAGAGCCAAATCGTGAGTGTACTCCCATTCTCAATTGCTACAAAGATAATAAAATACCTAGGAATATAGCTTATAGGAGATGTGAAGGACCTCTTCAGGGAGAACTACAAACCACTGCTCAAGGAAATAAGAGCGGACAGAAACAAATGGAAAACCATTCCATGCTCATGGATAGGAAGAATTAATATCGTGAAAATAGCCATACTGCCCAAAGTAATTTATAGATTGAATGCTATCCCTATC
This sequence comes from Macaca thibetana thibetana, assembly GCF_024542745.1. Classification (NCBI taxonomy): domain Eukaryota; kingdom Metazoa; phylum Chordata; class Mammalia; order Primates; family Cercopithecidae; genus Macaca; species Macaca thibetana. The sequence goes on along the minus strand of NC_065578.1, from coordinate 141,979,959 downwards.
AAGCTACCATTGACTTTCACCATAGAATTAGAAAAAACTACTTTAAATTTCATTTGGAACCAAAAAAGAGCCCATATATGCAAGAAAATCCTAAGCAAAAATAATAAAGCTGGAGGCATCATGCTACCTGACTTCAAACTATACTACAAGGCTACAGTAACCAAAACAGCATGGTGTTGGTACCAAAGCAAATATATAAACCAATGGAACAGAACAGAGGCCTCAAAAATAACACTACACATCTACAGTCCTCTCATCTTTGACAAACCTGACAAAAACCAGCACTGGGGAAAGGATTCCCTATTTAATAAGTGGTGTTGGGAAAACTGGTTAGCCATATGTAGAAAGCTGAAACTGGACCCCTTCTTTACACCTTATACAAAAATTAACTCAAGATGGATTAAAGACTTAAATGTAAAACCTAAAACCATAAAAACTCTAGAAGAAAACCTAGGCAATACCATTCAGGACATAGGCATGGGCAAAGACTTCATGACTAAAACACCAAAAGCAATGGCAACAAAAGTCAAAATTGACAGATAGAATCTAATTAAACTAAAGAGCTTCTGCACAGCAAAAGAAACTATCATCAGAGTGAACAGGCAGCTTACAAAGTGGGAGAAAATTTTTGCAATCCATCCATCTGACAAAGGACTAATATCCAGAATTTACAAGGAACTTAAACAAATTTACAAAAAAAAAAAAAAAAAAAAAAAAAAAACAACAAAACATCAAAAAGTGGGCAAAGGATATGAACAGACACTTCTCAAAAGAAGACATTTAAGCGGCCAAAAAACGTATGAAAAAAAGCTCATCATCACTGGTAATTAGAGAAATGCAAATCAAAAACACAATGAGATACCATCTCACATCAATTAGAATGGCGATCATTAAAAAGCCAGGAAACAACAGATGCTGGAGAGGATGTGGAGAAATAGGAACACTTTTACACTCTTGGTGGGAGTGTAAATTAGTTCAACCATTGTGGAAGACAGTGTGGTGATTCCTCAAGGTTCTAGAAGTAGAAATACCATTTGACCCAGCAATCCCATTACTGGGTATATAGTCTAAGGATTATAAATCATTCTACTATAAAGACACATGCATACGTATGTTTATTGTGGCACTGTTCACAATAGCAAAGACTTGGAACCAACCCAAATGCCCATCAGTGATAGACTGGATAAAGAAAATGTGGCACATATACATCATGGAATACTATGCAACCATAGAAAGGATGAGTTCATGTCCTTTGCAGGGACATGGATGAAGCTGGAAACCATCATTCTCAGTAAACTACTAACACAGAAACAGAAAACCAAACACCACATGTTCTCACTCATTAGTGGGAGTTGAACAATGAGAACACATGGACACAGGAAGGGGAACATCACACACCAGGGCCTGTCGGGGAGTGGGGGGCTAGGGGAGGATAGCATTAGGAGAAATACCTAATGTAGGTGATGGATTGATGGGTGCAGGAAACCACCATGGCACATGTATGCCTGTGTAACAAACCTGCACCTTCTGCACACGTATCTCAGAACCTACAGTATAATTTTTTAAAAAAGAAAAAGAAATCCTGATGTAGGTGAAGGAAGCCTTGCAATCACCTTGATGATTAATCACTGGTGACATTACAGGAAAGGAGTCCCAATCCAGACCCCAAGAGAGAGCTCTTGGATTTTGCACAAGGAAGAATTCACAGCAAGTCCATAGAGTAAAGCGAAAGCAAGTTTATTAGGAAAGTAAAGGGATAAAAGAATGGCTACTCCATAGACAGAGCAGCCTTGAAGGCTGCTGGTTTCCCATTTTTATGGTCGTTTCTTGATTACATACTAAACAAGGGATGGATTATTCAAGCCTCCCCTTTTGAGACCATATAGGGTAACTGCCTGATGTTGCCATGGCATTTGTAAACTGTCATGGGGCTGGTGAGAATGTAGCAGTGAGGATGACCAGAGTGGCGGGAATTAGCTGGTTTCTTTACTGCAACCTGTTTTATCAGCAAACATGTATGCTGTACAACCTGTATCTTGTGCTGACCTCCTATCTCATCGTGAATTTTAGAATGTCTAACCATCTGGGAATGCAGCCCAGTAGGTTTCAGCCTCATTTTATCTGGCTCCTATTCAAGATGAAATTGATTTTGTTCAAACGCCTCTGACAGGAAGTCCTCCTTATTTTCACCTTGTTTTATGGATCTTGGCACATGTTAAACCAGTTGGGAAACAGCATTAATGGAGTATCTGCTAAACGGAGGTCTCTGCCACAGAAGGGGTGGGTTAAGGATTCATGTGAAATGATGGCGAGGGGATGTTGGGGGAACTATGGAAATGGCAAGGCATCAGAGAAACAAAGCACATAATTCCTGTCTTTAAATGAAAATCAGACAATTACAAAATAGAGATTTTTATTTTGAGGAAAGCTAAGTGGAAATGCATACAGTCCATACAGAACACATGCATTTGAAAGAGTGGTTTGCTGTATGATATGGGATAATCTGCATGAGTTAAGGTTCGTCAGGGAAGGCATCCTGAGAAGGTGAAGACGTCGGGGAAGGGCATGTCCATCATGAGGGTGAGTTGCATGGACAGGCCAGAAGTGAGCATAAGGTGGTAACTGGTTATCAGTGAGGAGATGGGGATGGGGAAGGCTGGAGAATTTTCTCTTGAGAATGATTCTGAGTGGTGCTGCATTATACTTCTGTTGCTATTGTTCAAAGTCAGCTGTAAGACAACACCTTTGATCTGCTTCTAATCATGTGTTTGGCTTGCTGGAGGTATCTTCTAGAAGGAATGATAACCAAGAGTCATCCAGCATTTACTACATGCCACATGCTGCTTGAGTGCTGTGTGAGAGTCATCTATTTGATCTTCAGGGCAACATTGGGCATTGCTAGGTGTTATTATCATCACTCCATTTTATAGATAAATAATGTGTCAGTCAGGATGAGTTGGGCTATGTTACATAACAAACAACCCTCAAATCTCAGTCATTTAAAATGTAAGTGCTACTACATGTCGGGGGAGAGGAGCCTCTCCTCACTGAAGTCATACAGGGATCCAGGCTGACAAAGAGCCCATCTTGAACTGTGTTTCCATGATCTCTGAGGAAGAAAAACGGAATCTCGTGCACTGGTTCTGAGAGTTTTCACTTGAAAGTGGTGCGTGGCATTTCTGCTCACATTTTGTCAGACAAAACAAGTCATATGGCTATGCCTAACTTTAGAGGAAGCAGGGGAAGAAAATTCTAGCATGTAACTGGGAGAGAAGAAGTGGACTATTTATGAATGGCTTTAATAACTAACTACAAGGAACTGTGGTGCAAAGAAGGGAGGTGACTTGACTAAGGTTTCACAGCTGTCTTGGTTCTATGGCCCTTTTCTCTACCAAACCTACATTTTGCTTTATATACAAACTGTGTGTAGGGAAGTCAGAGGGGATGGCTGGGAGTAAGACTGTGATTAGGGATGAGACTCTCTCCTTAACCCCTTGCTCTCTGTGTCTAGATTATGGTGACTGGAATAGAATCTTTGAGAAAATCATTTTATAGTATCTCTTTGGCCACATGGGTAAGGAGAGGAGAAAGAAATGGAAAGTGTAGAAGAATGCTGAAACTGTATTCCAGCAGACTCAATGTAGTTGTCAAAAATGCTGAGGATTTGTTGTCCTTTTAGGGGAGAGTTGTCAGTGTTGGAAAACAGTCATTTAAAAATAACAGTGAACTCAGACACAGTTGACCTCCCTCCATCTTAAGATGTTAAGATGATTCTGCTTGTTTACTGTTGTCATCTTGATGCCATGAAGTGATTTGGGCAATTGCTGGGTGTAGGATGGATAAAACCATTTATGGGAGTGAAGAGAGTCATTAAGGAAGGCTCTGAGGGGGACAGACGGAGAGCAGGATCTCCAGAGAGAAGTAAACGCTTGGAGAAAAAGACTTGAGCCTATGAAACAAGGGTGTGTGTGTGTGTGTGTGTGTGTGTGTGTGAGAGAGAGAGAGAGAGAGAGGGAGGGAGAGAGAGAGAGGGAAGATGAAATAAGTAGGACCAACCACATTCAAATTTTCTATTCCAAGAAAATCAAATTCCTGGGTTATAGGATCAAAAATAAAAACATCCTCTATAAAGAGGCTGGTAAATCAGCTGGCTCAGTCAAGAATTCAAGGACTTTTGTGATCTTCCCCATCTTGTTGGGGTTGGCAGACCTTTCTCTGGAGCACATGGCGTCAGTCAGGCTTCAGCTGCATGAGTGGAGCTCAGGGACTAGGGAAAGTCAATGTGGAGAATTTCATTCCCGCCTCTAGGAGGCTCGGGGGTTTTCTATGGGCTGAAACCCCTGGATCCCCTGGCATCCAACATAACATCAAAAATAGCCCTTGCTTTTTAATTGCCAAGAGTGAAGAACTCTGCTCCAAGAATTGATGATTTGTTATAATTGGGAATATAGAGTTGGGTCTCTCTCAAATACGATATTAAAATATTTGGTGAGCAAAATGAAAAAAATTAAAATAAAAACTGTTTGCTATACTACAGTCAGATTTTATCCACTTAACTTTTTATTTCTTGGATTATATAGATATGGTCAGAATGATCACATTTCCACATATTTTTAAACATGTTAAAGCTATTAGTTTAATTAAAGTTTAAATTAATTATGTTTAACCCAACAAATAATACAAGTATATATAATGAAAAGTAAAAATCTTCTTTCCTCAATCCTAGTCCTCAGAAGTAATCACTGTTAGTACCTTTCTGTGTTATTCTGACCTTTTCTTTCTATAAAATAAGTATATTTTTAAAAATTGATTTACCCATTTTGTTATTAATAGAATGGGTTGTTCTGAGACCAGACTCTAGTATTCTGGAAGCCTTGATGACCAGAAGCAAGGGACTCTATGCTTTCAGAGATTCAACATTTGTCATTTATCCAGAGGGAGCAGTGTTAGACTGCATTTTTGTTTTTTGTTTTTTAAATATTCATTTTTTCTTCCTTTTTCAAATTTATTATCTCTTAGATTTAAAAAACAGATCTAGCAGGCACAAGTGCAGATTTCTTACATTCATAAATTGCCTAGTGGTGAAGTCTGGGGTTTTAGTGAACCCGTCACTCGAATAGTGAACATCGTACCCAAAAGGTAATTTTTCAACCCTCACCCTTATCCCACTTGCCCACCTTTTGTAGTTTCCAGTGGCTATTATTCCATTCTGTACATACATTGTTTAGCTGGACAGAACATGCAGTATTTGACTTTCTGTTTCTGAGCTATTTCAATTAGAATAATGACCTGTAGTTGTATCCAGTTTGGGACAAAAAACCATGATTTTATTCTTTTTTATGGCTGAGTAGTATTACATGATATATAAATATCACATTTTCTTTATCCAATCATCTAAATGTATAAGTGCAGGTATCTTTTTGATCTAATTGTTTTTCCCTTTGGATATTTACCCAGTAATGGGATTGGTAGATCAAATGGTTGTTCTATTTTTTATTTTTTTGAGAAATCTCCATGCTGTTTTCCAGAAAGGTTGTGCTAAGTTAAGTTACATTCTCACCAACAGTGTATAAGTGTTCCCTTTTCTCTGCATCCTTGCCAACATCTCTAGTTTTTTGACTTTTTAATTAATACTAGCCTTTCTGACTGGTATAAGATTTTATCTTTCGGTTTTAATTTGCATTTCTCTGATGATTAGTGATGTTGAGTATTTCTTCATATGTTTGTTGACTGCTTTTATGTTTTCTTTTGAAAAATGTTTATTTATGTCATTTGCGCACTTTTTAATGGAGTTAATTTGTTTCTTTCCTGTGGAGTTGTTTGAGTTCCTTGTAGATTCTGGATATTAGCCCTTTGTTGGATGCATAGTTTGCAAATAGTTTCTCTCATTTTGTAGGTTGTTTGTTTACTCTGCTGATTGTCTCTTTTGCTGTGGAGAGCTTTTTAGTTTAATTAAATTTCATTTATCTATTTTCATCTTTGTTGCATTTGCTTTTGAAGACATGGTCATAAATTCTTTGCCTAGGTCAATGTCCAGAAGAGTTTTTCCTAGGTTTTCTTCTAGAAGTTTTATAGTGTTGTGTCTATATTTAAGTCTTTAATCCATCTAGGGTTTTTATATGGATCCAGTTTCATTCTTTTGCATATGGATATCCAATTTTCTCAGCATCATTTATTAAATAGGGTGTCCTTTGTCCAGTGTAATTTTTAAAAATATTACTGAAAATCAGTTGGTTATAGGTATATGGCTTTATTAGACTGCAATTTGGATTAGGAAGACATTTTCAGTAGCCCCTTTGGCTACACTCTGTCATGGAATGGGGAATTACCTGCAAAATCAGGTAAAGGGTTGTCACATTTTTCCAGAGAAAATGATCATGTTGACTGGGAGATGGAATGATTTCTTTCTATCTCTCAGGAATGTGAGGAGCATTGTAGGGCAGAGATGGATTTGGAGATGGGAAAGAGAGAGCGTTCTGGTGATTTTCTGAGGCCAGAAGACTATAAGGAGTGAGATGGCGAGGCAGGGAGCTGCTGGTGAGGCACACAGCAATGGTATTCATTGAGTCTGGGGAAAGTCTGCAGCCTGTGTAACCATGGACAAGAAAGTACTCTCTCCATGCCTCAGTTTCCAAGTCTATTATGTGAGGCTAATAGTAATATTCACCTCCTAGGGCTGTTGTCAGGAGTAATCTATTTGTCTATGTATGTACGTATGTATGTATGTATGCATGTATCTTTTATACTTAGAGCAGTATGTTATACAAGTGTTTATTATTTATTATTATTATTTTCCACTTTATAATTATGTTCTTTTATTCTCAGGCCTTCAGTACATTTTTGTTAATCTGACTGCCTGGTTGCAGTTACATTTGAGAATAAGACTGAGATCAAACTCCATGTTTAGAGTGAGAAATGACTGCAGTTGAAGACTTGGTTGCAAGAGTCTAAGAAGACACCTCAGGGAGAAAGGCAGCATCCAAAACGAGACGGCTGGCTAAGGTGAGAAGCTATAAACCAGGAAGGACTCATGGAACCTAGAGGTATTCTCTAGAGATTCCTCAGAAATACCTAGGGAGAGGAATCTGATGGAAGACTGAACTTCTTCAAACATGCAGGAAATGGTTATTTAGCCATTAAAGGAAATGTGAGCCAGAATAAGTTTGGAGAATTTGGAAGTATATGAAGTATACACAATAAGTTTGTATTTTTCTGCAACTTTCTGTTTTCCACTTAATTGTATATCATGAACTTATTTCCAGGACAGTATATAAAGAACTATCTTATTTTTTTCAAGCAGCTGCATACTATTTTTAAAGGTAACTTTGTTTATTTAACTATCTCCTCATTGTAGATGGATGTTGGTTGCTAGCACTTTGTTGTTGTTATACATGAACAGTGCTGCAGTGAACTACCTCATATATAAATCTTTGTAGACATACTCTCATATTTCTGTAGGGTGAGTTTTTTCAAGTGGGATTGCTGATGTATGCATTTGAAATTTTAATAAAGTCTATAAAAAATCCTCTGAAGAGTAAAATTTAAATTACTACATTTAAACTCCTACCAACAGTATATGGAAATGTTCATTTCAAATTGTCCTTATCAACAATGAATTCTATAAATTTTTTGCCAATATGATAGATAAAAATAGCACCTCATTCTTTTCAACATACTTTTCTTTGATATTAGTGACACTAATAATCTTTTCACTGCATAATTAGCCATGTATATTTCTTCTTCTATGATGTCTGTGCCTTGTTGGTTTATCTACTGGATTGTTTACTTATTTTCTAATGGTAGGGATTTTTCTTATTTTATGAATGTTAAATTATTAAATTTAGCTTGTTATATGTGTTAAAATACTTTCTCCTAGATTTTTTTTTTGTCATTTGGCTTTGCTTATGGAGTCTTTCAACATAAAGACATTTTAAATATTTATTAAGTCAAACATCAACGATTGCCTTTATAACTACTGAGTTTGGGTAATTATTTAAAAGCCTTTCTTACTTCAAGAATGTAGAATCATCTCATACATTTTCTTGTAAAATATAACATTTAAAACTGTTTAAATCTTAACTGGAGTCCACTTACAAATTTGATGTGAAGCACAGTATAATATTCTATTTTTCTTAAATTATTAGCCAACTTTCCCAATATTAAACAATCTACAGTTTCCCTCTGACTTGAAATGCCACTTTTATGAAATACTACATGCCTATATTTTTGTCTAATGATGCATCTATTTTGTTCACTAAATTGTTTATTCTAACACAACTATTTATATTAGTTTTGTGGTACCTTTATAGTATCTTTTGATTTATGGTAAACTAACCACTCATTATTCTTTGTAAGAAAAAACGTGTGTTTCCAGTATTTATTAATTTTTTGCAGAAGAACTGTAGAAGAAACATAATAGCTACCTTCCTATAGAAATGTTTTACATTTTTTATTGGAATTACACATAGAATTCATCTATTAATATGGAAAAAATTAGCATACTAATCTTTCATCAATAGCAACATACTATGTCTCTCCATTAACTTAGGTCTTTTATATTTACTTCACCAATGTTTTATGGTTTTCCTTTTATTTCTAGGTCTTATACATATTTCTTATTATTTTTGTTCTTAAGAATTGTACAGCTTTCATTAATACTATGAATCAGATTTTTCATTAATTATTTTAATTGCTTATTATTGAACATGAAAAAGTAATCTTTGTATTGAAATCTTGAGTCTGATCATGTTTCTATTTTAAATTCATAAAGAATTCTAACAGAAGAGAAATTAAAAGAATGTCATAAATGGATGTTTCTCTATGGATGAAGGAACTATTTTATTCACTGGCTGATAAGTCAACCTAAGCCAGTTTGGTATCATGTAGATAAATAGTTGAATTATGGATTTAAAATACATATTTTTTTCGAACTGCAAAGGTAATACTTATTAATTTAGATGGTTTTGAAAATATAGAAAAGCACAAATTTAAAAAAAAAATCTGTTATTCTTTACCACTACTCAATCTATCATCTATCTCTCCATTTGTTCATACATTTGTTTATATCTGTTAATCTTCATATGTGCTCATGTATAGCTTTTACATGATTGGAATCATAATACATATTCCATTTTGAGGTCTCCTTCTTTTTACACAAAAATATGTTGTGAATATTTTCCTATATTATTAAATATCATTGGCTGAACTTTTAGAATTGACTGCATGTTTTGATACCATTTAGACATTGTTTAAGATACTCAGAAGTTATGTGGCTTTGCCACTATGGATGAATCTTCTTTACTCAATATTAATTACTTTAAAATAACCTCACCTAAATACTACTCAGCCATAAAAAGGACAAATTAATGATATTCATAGCAACTTGGAGACTTTTATTCTAAGAGAAGTAACTCAAGAATGGAAAACCAAACGTTGTATGTTCTCACTCATAAGTGGGAGATAAGCTATGAAGATGCAAAGGCATTAGAAGGATACAATGGACTTTGGGGACTCAGGTGAAAGGGTGGGAGGGGGTGAGGGATAAAATAACACCAATTGTGTTCAATATATACTGCTCAGGTGATGGGTGCACCAAAATCTCACCACCACTAAGGTTCTTACTCATGTAACCAGATACCATTTGTTCCCCAAAATCCTATGGAAATAAAAAATTAAAAAAAATAACCTCACGTAATATGGACTTCTGTTTTTGGGAAGATGAAATAGACATACTCTTCCCAGATCACAACACTGCACTCCAGCCTGGGCGACAAAGTGAGACTCCATCTCCAAAAACCAAACCAAGCCAAACAATATAAAACAAAAACCCTGAACAAAAGATGTAACACAAACAAAAGAAGACTCTAAAGGTCAAGAGAAGAAGGCAGAACTAGGGAACTTGGAACCCAAGAAACAACACTGTGGAAAGTTCCCTGGGTTTTCTTTTGGCTCACATATCTGAGACTTGAAACTAACGAAGACAGCAACCTGGAAATGCCAATAGGAGTAGACAAAAATGTCCCCTCCAAAAGCCTACTTTCACTAGCCAAAGGCCAGTCAACAGGCAGCCTAGCAAGACAGAAAACTTTGACAATAACTGCTGTACTCAAGCCAATGCTACAGAAAAATACAGTGGCTTCAACCTCACCCCCAGCAGCAAAGGCCAAGTGGGGAGCATAGATTTGTTCCCTTTAGAGGGATAGTGAATTGCTATACCCACCTCCACTGGAGTGATGTCAGAAAAACCTAAGCAGGGAGCTAGAACTTTCATCCACACTGAGTACTCCCTCTGCCTCCTTTTCCCTCTACTTTTGATGTCAATGGAGACTATATGGGGATTCTAGACTTCCACCCACAGCCACTGGTGCAGTAGTGTTGGATAAAGCTTAGTGGAGAGTTGGGACTTTTACCACCACATGTGGCCACCCTGCTCCCTTGGTATTAGAGGAGGTCAGGTGGGAAGAAGTAACTCCTACCTCTGTCCAGTGGTAACAAGTGGCATCCCCCACCCCAGTGTGGCAATGGAAGCTAAGTGAGAACCTGGACTTTTACCTTTATTTGCTAGGAATTAGGTGGCACCCTACTTTCCCTGCCAGGACTGTGTCAGAAGAAAGCAGCTAAAACAGAAGGTTTAAATAATAACTTGAGGCTGCAGCCGCTGCCGCCGATTCGGGATCTCATTGCCGCGTGTCCGGGACGACCGCCTGACATGCATTCCCGATTCCTTTTGGTTCCAAGTCCAATATGGCAACTCTCAAGGATCAGCTGATTCATAATCTTCTAAAGGAAGAACAGACTCCCCAGAATAAGATTACAGTTGTTGGGGTTGGTGCTGTTGGCATGGCCTGTGCCATCAGTATCTTAATGAAGGACTTGGCAGATGAACTTGCTCTTGTTGATGTCATCGAAGACAAATTGAAGGGAGAGATGATGGATCTCCAACATGGCAGCCTTTTCCTTAGAACACCAAAGATTGTCTCTGGGAAAGACTATAGTGTAACTGCAAACTCCAAGCTGGTCATTATCACGGCTGGGGCACGTCAACAAGAGGGAGAAAGCCGTCTTAATTTGGTCCAGCGTAACGTGAACATCTTTAAATTCATCGTTCCTAATGTTGTAAAATACAGCCCGAACTGCAAGTTGCTTATTGTTTCAAATCCAGTGGATATCTTGACCTACATGGCTTGGAAGATAAGTGGTTTTCCCAAAAACCGTGTTATTGGAAGTGGTTGCAATCTGGATTCAGCCAGATTCCGTTACCTGATGGGGGAAAGACTGGGAGTTCACCCATTAAGCTGTCATGGGTGGGTCCTTGGGGAACATGGAGATTCCAGTGTGCCTGTATGGAGTGGAATGAATGTTGCTGGTGTCTCCCTGAAGACTCTGCACCCAGATTTAGGGACTGATAAAGATAAGGAACAGTGGAAAGAGGTTCACAAGCAGGTGGTTGAGAGTGCTTATGAGGTGATCAAACTCAAAGGCTACACATCCTGGGCCATTGGACTCTCTGTAGCAGATTTGGCAGAGAGTATAATGAAGAATCTTAGGCGAGTGCACCCAGTTTCCACCATGATTAAGGGTCTCTATGGAATAAAGGATGATGTCTTCCTCAGTGTTCCTTGCATTTTGGGACAGAATGGAATCTCAGACCTTGTGAAGGTGACTCTGACCTCTGAGGAAGAGGCCCGTTTGAAGAAGAGTGCAGATACACTTTGGGGGATCCAAAAAGAGCTGCAATTTTAAAGTCTTCTGATGTCATAGCATTTCACTGTCTAGGCTACAACAGGATTCTAGTTGGAGGTTGTGCATGTTGTCCTTTTTATCTGATCTGTGATTAAAACAGTAATATTTTAAGATGGACTGGGAAAAGCATTACCTCCTGAAGTTAGAAATAGGAATGGCTTGTGAAATCCACAGCTATATCCTGATGCTAGATGGTATTAATCTTGTGTAGTCCTAAACTGGTTAGTGTGAAATAGTTCTGACGCACCACTGCCAATTCTGTACATGCTTCATTTGCCCCTTGAGCCAGGTGGATGTTTACTGTGTGTTATATAATTTCCTGGCTCCTTCACTGAACATGCCTAGTCCAACATTTTTTCCCAGTCAGTCACATCCTGGGATCCAGTGTATAAATCCAATATCGTATGTCTTGTGCATAATTGTTCCAAAGGAGCTTATTTTGTGAACTATATATATCAGTCGTGTACATTACCATATAACATAAAAAGATCTACATATAAACAATACAACCAACTATCCAAGTGTTATACCAACTAAAAACCCCAATAAACCTTGAACAGTGAAAAAAAAAAATAACTTGAGTCTTTTAATACCCAAACTGTCCATGTTTCAAATGAAAATCACTTCTTAAACCAAGAATCAGGAAGATCTGAAATCGATTGAAGATAGACAATCAATAGTTGCCAACACTAAGCTGGTGGAGATATTAGAATGATCAAGAATTTTATAGCAGCTGTCCTAAAATGTCTCAGCAAGCAATTAAAAACATTACAGAATATACTAAAATTACAAATTGTAAAAAACAGAAAACTTTAATAAATAGAAAGTCTCAAGGAAGAAAGAAAAAATATAAAGAATAATTCAATGGGAAATTTTGGAACTGAAAAATATAATAATCAATATAAGAAACACAATGGACAGGCTAAAAAGCAGTATGGAGGGAACAGAGAAAAGAATCAGGTAACTGGAAGACAGAACATCAGATATTACTTAATTAGAACAATGTAGAGAAAATAATAACTGAAAAAAACAGAACAGAGCCTTAGTGACCTGGGAGAACATAATAGAAGATATAATGTGTAATCAGAGACCTAGAAAGAGAGAAGAAAGAGATGGGACTGAAGAAGTACTTTAAGAAATAATGACTGAAAATGTTCCCAATTTGGCAAAAGATGTAAACCTACAAATTTGAGAAGCTGGGTAAACTCCAAAGAAGATAAATCCAAAGACATCCATATCAAGACTCAATAGAATCAAACTTGAAATCTAAAGACAATTTTAAAAAGCTTCAAAGTGCTTAGTGACAGAAAAGTAACACCTTACTTACAGGGCAAAAAATAATTTGAATGACGACATATTTCTCACCAGGAACTATAGATCCCAGAAGGAAGTGGTGCAACATTTTTCAAGTGCTGAAAGAAAATAACTGTTAACCCAGAATTCCTATACTTAGTCAAAGGGTCCTTCAGGAATCAATGGGAAATCAAAGCCTTCTCAGAAAACTAAGAATCTGTCACCTGCAAATCTGCTTTAAAAGAACAGCTAAAGGAAGCTCTCTACATAGAAAAGAAATGCCAAAAGAAGAACCCTTGGAACATCAGGAAGAAAGAACATGGTCAGTAAAAATATAGGTACAATATAACCGACTTCCCTTCTCTTAAGTTTAATTAAAAAAAAAAACACATGAAATAAACAAACCAAAGACACTTAACATGAAACAATGCTTTGAAGCAAGTATCATATAAGATAAATGTGGAGAGCATTTTTTCTCCATTAAAAATATATAGTTAATGCAATGTGTACTTATCATGTAACTCAAAATGAGAATTTGGCCTTCAAAATAACTATTAGAGATGAAAATAATCCTAAAAAGATATGGTTAGAAATCATTCTGAAATTTTATCGGAAGTTTCTTCCTTTCTTGTCTGCTTACTTGCATAATGTATGATGAAGGGATTGGATTTGATTGTCTCAAAGGTCTGTTCAGTTGAGTTCATGGCACTCTTGAATTTTTTTGGCTAAATTTCTGAAAGAGCCACAAAATTCCAAAACCTTTAAAAATACTTTCTTGTACATAAAATCACATCTTTGATGAATGAGGTGGTTTACTTTATGAAAGAATTTTAAAGGAATGATGTTTTCCTGTACTTTATGTGCTGGGTTCTCTTCCTCCTTCCTCTTTAAGAGTGAGAATGAAGAAATTTAATTTAGATTAAGCATTGAAGCAAACAAAAAGCATTGAAGCAAATAAGAAATTAGTCAATATTATAGGAACACTTATTACCCTTTTTTTTCCTGTTCTCTTTTACCCCTTTTTCCTCTTCCTTACCCTCTTTATTCCCTTTCCTTTTGGAAGCATTTGAGAGTAAGTTGCAATCACTATTACCCTTCTCCATAATTACTTCATTATGCATATCCAAAGAACAAGGGTAGTCTCCTAAATAACCACATTATAGTGACCAGATTCAGAAAGATTAACATTGATGCAATATTACATAAAAAATCCAAATTCAAAGTTATTTTCTTTAAAAAAATAAAATGTCTATTTTAATAGAATAGGTTAAAAGGAAGGGAAGTCTCATCACATTTCTATCACCTTTATTCCTTTGTCTCTTTCTTTTAGGTATCCTTCTCAGGGAATGGCATCTGAATGATTTCCCACCCCTACTGGCTCATCCTCTTTCCTGTCAACACTCGTGAGTCCTTCCCGTGTTCCCTCAGGACTCAGCTAGATACTGGGAACCAGTCTTCCTAGGCTGATGTCCATGAATGATGACGATGGCTTCCTATGATCTCACTTTCCCAGGGCATCGGCAGTTTTTTCAACTACTTTCAGAAATGTGGGCAGTTTATACAGAGCTTCAGAAGCCAGAAGAAGTATTTTGAAGAAAGGGGACAATTGGTGTCTCCTTGCCTTATTGTAGCAAGTTTATTCTACTTATCCAAAGCAAATATAAACAATTTAAAGTTCATAAGCAAATATAAACAATTAAAGTTTAGGAGTAGGAAATGATTCAGGTGCCAGTCTCTGAGAAGGATGTCTAAAAGAAAGAGGAAAATAAATGAGTGTTAAACATTCTATGGGACCTCCCTTCCTTTAAACTTATTTTGTTAAAATAGACATTTTATTGTTTTAAAGAAAATAACTTTGGATCTGGGTATTTTAGATAGTATTACAATTGGTATTTTCTTACCTTATTGTAGCAGGTTTTTACCTATCCATAAGGAAATATGAACAATTTAAAGTTTTCTGGAATTCAGTGTTTTTGCCATATTTGGGAAGCCAGTGTTTTCAATGGGTCTATAATATTCTGCTATGGAAAAAAGCAAAGAAAAGCAAGATACTGAATAATGTTTATAGAATAAGCTCATTACCAAACATAAAGACAGGTTTTCTCTACATCAACGTATGCTTATATGAGTATGAGGGAAAGAATAGAAGGATACACACCAAATTATTAACATGGGTTATCTTAGGAAGGTGGGGTTAATTTTTTCTTCATGCATTGCTATATATTTTTTTACTCACACAAAACATGTATCCTTTTTGTAATTAAAATAAAAATAATACAGTTTTTGAGAAGCAAAATACTCAGAAAGCATGTAAAACTTCTGATTTAACGCAAAACTCCCAACTACCAAGAAGAGAAAGAAGGCCATTGATGGTATCACGGAACATATTATATGGTACATAGGGGTTAATTGCTCAGTGATGAATGAATGATACAGGATTATCCATGCTAAAATATAAAGATTATCTTTTATATAAATCCATTTCTCTTGGATAAATTTTCTTGGTACTCTTCATGCTAAGACAAGTTTTGCTGAACTCAGGAGAGAAGCAAATTGGGAAGGAAGTAAGATTTCATTTTGGAGAAATAAAACTTGAAAACGTTATATTCAAGAAGGGAAATGAGGCTTTTTAGTTGGATCCTAGGAAAGGCATTAGCTCGTGCATTCTGACTTTTAAATTCCTTGCCTCAAGTGTCTTCTGGGTCTCATGATTTCTGGACTTCGTACATTCACCTTCTAGGAACATTCTTTTTTCTCTTAAGACACTCTGAATGCCAGACTGTGTCCAATGACATATCATCCTAAGTGGTTGAAAGACAAAATATTTAAATATTTAAATTGTCATACATTTTGTCTGCCTCTTTATAGAACTGATGCAAATCAGTTTCATATTTCCAGTGAATTGTTTGACTCTCATGGTCTCACATAGGGCCTATGAAAGACACAGCTTTTCCCCAAAGAAGGCCTTCATCACTTGAATTTTATTAGCCTCCCCAAAGGCCTAGTTTCTGTCTAGTGTCCAGTCGTGGAAGCATCTGCTTTAAATTTCCTTTAAACAACTGTTACATGGAAATGACTTCCTTTCTCCTCTCTCCATCCCATATCCTATACTGAGCTGCCCTTCTACTTCTTACTGTAACAATCTTTGATGTCAGCTTATCTGTGGACCTCACATACAGGAGTGGGACAAGTCACCAGCTCAGAAGTCTCAGGACCAGCGACATCAAGAGCAGGAAGTGGCCAGTGCCTCAACTTCAGTCCCCTCTCTGTCCTGGAAGAGGCCCTCCATCACCTTAGATAATTCATGTCACTGAATGGAACATGTAAGCCATCTCACTTCTTTTTGTCTTCACAAATGCTTTAAACACAGGCTTGGAAAATATGTGAGCTTCTCACACGTTCTCAGATATATTCCTTTGCGCCTGACTGAGGTGAAATGATATGGTGCTCAGTGGAAGGAATCTGGTTGTGCCAGCAGAGGTTGGGGCTATGGAACCATGTAACTGGAAGCGAGCAGTGAAAGCCCATTCACTCTGGAAACTCCTGTTGCCCTGTGCCTCAGTGCAGGCTGGCTCAGCAGCATTAGCCTAATGTTCTGTGTGGGACGCTAGCACATTTGTGTTTGGAGCCTGGTAATTAGATTGTGAGCAGGAGGCACAATCCCAGCAATCTGGTGGCATAGACAAAGCTTGGTGTCAGAAAGCATGGTGTGTTAAGGCTTAACAATCTCAGCTCTATTTTTGTCTATCACCCCTTTGACACATGTCAAAAACCAATCCCACCCACTAGTTCTCTTTCTCCTCTCCCCATCAAGCACAAGCACCACAGATGAATTAAATAATGACAATAATAGAACAGGAAAATAATACACTGATGATCAGACATCAAAATGAAATGTAGACCCTTAGAACAACTTTGCTTCGTGTACTTTAAAACATTTTATATGCCACACGGCAATTTACTGGGAGGTGGATTTTAACATACCACATATGCTATTGGCAAGATAAGAATTACTGAGTTGAATGTTGGTTCACTAAATATGCTGAAACCCTTTTATAGTGCAGACTCTGAGGAACAGCTAACCTCTCTTTATGGGCACATTGGAATGAATTGTGCTTTTACTGTATGTCATTGTTATGTTTCAGGGGACATGATTTCACCAGTAACTTTGCCAAATTTTTGCAATAACACGATTCTACTATATTTCTATTTTAGTACCACAATATCATGGCTTGAAGTTTATTTGAAAAAAGAAAACAACACACACAAAAAAGAGTGAAGTTCAGCCAAATCCAGGTTATTCAGGATTTAAGTTATAGTCCAGCATGAAGATTATCCTAAACTTTTGCTTCTCTTCCTCATCTTTAGTATTTTTCATCTTAGGTGGATGTTCCTGCTTAGTAGCCCATTTCCCAGAAGGAGTTAATGGGATTCAATTAATTTCTTGTGTGAAATGTTGCAGAGATACTTTTAGAGGGAGGTGGGATGAGAGAGAGAGAGAAGAGAGAGAGAGAGAGAGAAGAGAGAGAGAGAGTAGAGAGAGGGAGAAAATAGAGAGAGAGAGGAGAGTAGAGAGAGAGAGAGAGAGGAGAGAGAGAGAGAGAGAGAAGAGAAATGGTTGGAAGCTTTTGGTAATATTTTCTGATATGTATAAACCTAAATTACCTAGACTTCATGAGCACTTCTACTTCTTATCCACGGAGAACAGATCATTAAGAGATTGCTGTATTTTATCCATAATGTACTTTTCTAACCTAAACTATTGGGGATAGGAATACCCCATCATCCTGCTATGAATAACATCATATGTGGAGAATCTGCACAGATCCTGAGATAATTGTAGGGATGAAGCTGTCTACAGAGAAATCCCAGGCCTTAGGAGGGTGTGAACCTTGTGGAAAGATGAACAAAAGGGGAAGAGCCCTATATTGAATCAAGATCTTAACTCATGAGAATAAAATTAGTGTGAGGAGCCAAATCCTGAACAATCTTTAGCTTCCTTATTTTCTCTTTGATGACACTGTAACTTTCTAACTAAAAAGGAGACAATCAACTTAAGGAGCAAAGTATTTGGTCAATCCTTTAAACTATTTGTCTTTATCATTTTTATACATCAGCAAACTTGTTTGGATTTTCCATTTGTCTTTAGAATATCTACCTGGAGATAAGTCAATATTTAACTAGAAGAGATAGAAGCTAATAAAAAAAGTTGAAAAATTCAACCCATGAAACATTGGTCTTTATTTCATTAGCAATTTTGGTCTCATTTTTTTACCCAAATTAGGCTGAAAAAAATGAAATCAAAATTGCTGATGAAATGAAGCCATTTTGTACAAATACCACTTTGCATCCTCAAAAAGAGAAATTCCACAGAATGTTCGTGTACAAACACCTGTAGTTTGGGACCATGTGGAATCTTTCTTTTTGAGGACACAAAGTGGTATTTGTATAAGAACATTCTGAGTCTGGATCCACTAGCTGCAAGAAGACCTGACTGAGCCAGTGCCTCCCACTGTGGGTGAAAATCAACCTGGCCTTTCCTGGGGTACAGAGGAGACCAAACTGTCATTCACTAGTATAATTTGTTCTCACTTTCCAACTGGCTGGTTTGGTGCTGTTGTTGATGCTGCCATGATCATTGTAGCGTAGGGTAGGTAACAGACTAGCCTTCCGAGCACCTAGCTTTCCACCTCCTTGCTGAGACTTTGGCTTGGTCTCCTAGAAATGGCTCCTTTTAATCCAATAAATAGGGAAGTGGATGAGGGGATAGCTGTTTAAAAAGAGTACATTTTAATGGAAAAATGAGGTATTTTCCATTGTGGTAATGTGTCTTTTTTTTCAATCATAAAATTGCTCAAAAGAGGAAGCAAAAAGAGGAACATGTATTCATTTGTTTTAACTCGAATTTGTGAAATGAGTTCTTAAGAAAGCTAGCAGGCATCTATTTCGAAGAATTATGACTTCTTTTTGACACGTAAATATCGTGTCATTTCCACAGTATAATTATCTCTCATGATCTAAATTTATATGACTGTAGATCCCAAACTTGCAGTTATTGTGGAGTTTCAACAAGACCACGTATGAGAAAGACAGAAAATATCTGCATGTGTCACTATTCAAATGACACCATCAGAGACTGTTGAGAGTAAGACAAGACCTCTCCTTTTGTGACCGTTTATCTGATACTAGACAAGTATTGTTCTAGCAGGTAAAAATGACTCAAAGATATCTTCAAACATTATACTTTTTAATAACCCACATAATACAGAATTGCCTGTGAATGTACATGTTGGAGTACATTCACGTGAAAGTATAGAATCAGACATCATTCAGGCAGATCTTCCCTGTTCCAAATACTCCTTAATTGAGGAACTACCTTGACTACTAATTTTAAATCACAACCGTTCCATGCAGAAGGGAGAGCTAAGTTTTGGGTTACAAAATTTTGAAAACCACAATATAGAACCCACCTACAACATCCAACCACCAACTTGCCGCTAGCGATGGCTGAGAAAGCAGAAGGGAGACAGATGTAGTTGCTGCCCAGTTGCAAATGATGGTACTAATAAGACTTTAAGTGAAGTAAGCAGTGGCATTTTGGGGCATTTGTTATGCTCTCCTTGAAGTTATGTTCTGAGTTCTCCCAGACCTGGCTGGAGATTGATTTTCCTTCTGTGCCAGCTATCCTATGTGGAAATAATCATGGCAGTATTAATAATAGCACTGCAACAACTGTTTGAAAAGTGAGCACCTTCCATACCTTAACCTTCCATTTTGCCTGGTAGATTCCACCCTTATCCTTTTCACTAGCAGATAGTTCTCTGAGTACGAATCTAAAGAGAGGAGAGCCAAGACTATCTACATTGCCTATGGTAAGACAGCATAGTGAGACATTTCTTTAAAAATCTGGGAATGACTGCAAATGGCATTGGGAATGCCTTCATGAGTTGGTTGTCCCTAATGGTAGTTCTTCAGGCTCATGCATAGGAAGCTCCAAGGGAAGGCTGACTCATTAGACCCATCAAAGTTTGGCTTACTCTAAAAATGAACTTGTCATGAGCATGCACACAGGGTTAATAACATATATTGAGCTTTTCCTATATGCTAGATTCTTTTTTACCTTCTTATTAAATCCAAATAACAGCATCCCAATGAAGATGTTATTATCAACAAGAATATAAGCAGAATGAATAGCAATTTGGGTTCACTTGTATACAATAAACACTTGGCACATTTGCTTTTCAAATGATTTAATAAATGTTATCCTTATGGATGAAGAGACAGAGTTTTGCAGAGATTGAATACTCTGCCAAATTCCCCCAGCCAGATAATGCCAGAACAGGGAGACAGGCCTGATACTATGGGGAGGTTTTGTTCCCTGCCAGAGGTTCAGCATACCCAAATCCCCTCCCTTGTGTGACCCCTGGTTGGAGTTGGACACAAGAAAAACTTGCATGAGATATGGAAGGTAGAAGTGAAGCAGCAGCTGTTATGCTCAGAGGATGGACATACGGGTGCTAGGCACCATGACAGTGTCAACTTACATGTCATCACTGATCTGCTGGTTCACCTCATTGGTGTGGGGCAATGGCTGGGTCCACAGCTTCTCTAGTTTTCAGCAGATCTCCTCCTTTCAGTTATTTTAGTCCTGTGCCATGGCAGGAATCTTGTGCAGCTTCATGGCAAAGGACACTAGTCTCTTCTGCAAGTTATCTATATTGTTGAGGTTGGAGGCCATGAGATACAGATGTGGGTTCCAGTTTATCTTTTGTCTCTCTGTTCATGTCCAGCTTGTCTTCCTAACTGCCAGTCTTCTCGACCTCTAGTGACTTCAAGGCTACTGCCAGATGCAGAGGCAACAGCCTCCCATAGGCTTCTTTATAAGTTCCCACAGTGATGTCGAGTCTAACCTCTGCAATAAACCCTTTATTTCATATTGCTTATGGTGGCTCTGCTTCCATGATCAAACTTTAGCTGTTATGGTCTATCAGACTCCAAATTTCCAGGATACTGCACTCACTGGGAGAGTATGAGGGTGAAGGCACGAGCAGGTCTCAGTGAGACTCGAATCCTCTGGCTCTAGGAAACTGAGTACTTCCTCAATCAGATGCTCAGAGAACAAAGCAAGGGGATATACTTGAGCAAAACAGAAAATTGAGAAGTCATATCAATGTTTCATTTAGCTTATGAGATTACAGAGCTAGTAATTTCATGGCCAATTATATGTTTAAGACAGGCCAAAAATAAGTTGAAAAAATATTTCAGTGACATTTGTGGACAATATAAAAATGACATTTTTCTGATTTCTCAATCAGTGCTTTTCAGTATCTTAGTCACAGCCTACATTTACATGCCAAACGTCTGTGTGGAAAGTGAAAATATGCTCTGTTATAACCTAGATGAAACATCTGGAAGATGATATTTTTCTACTTTTTATTCATTTGGTGTCACAAAGATTTAGGCATCAACACATATCTCTTTTCCCTTAACTTTAAAAAAATATGATTTTATTTTTCAGTACACATTTTTCTGGAAAACAATTTTGCAAGGTGCAAGGTATTCAGATGAAGTGCTGAAATCTTGGCTGTAGGAAAAGTTAAGTGTAACCAACCAACACTTACTTCAACCCCAACTGCAACACTTCTGAGGCTTACCCTTTGCCATTTAGCACGTTCCTTTTGCTGTGTGCTTGCACACTATGTACCCTGGGACTTTCCTGGGTTTCTCTGCCTTCTGCTTTTGGGGTAATATTGGTTTAACCAATATTAAACCAAGAAGAACAACATTAGAAAGACCCAATTTTCTTACATGAGAGCAAGAAGTTTATTCAACTTATTGCTTCACTTTATTTCTAGGGGCCTTTTCTAGCTCGAGAAAGGAGTTGTCCTTAGCCCTAGACTTTCTGCACCTCTATCTGCCCTCCCTTCAATATGTATGTACATTGTCTATCTTGAGTGAGATAATATGCCCATGCAGATGAGCTCTTCTTTGCTTCTTTGTTCTCTAAGCATTAGGGTTGCTGATACACAACCATTTTTTTTTCTTGGTAAAAGTGCGTTCCATGCAATATTTGGGACATATTTTATGCACAATTACTGGCTGTTTAGCTAAAATTCAAATTTAACTGGGCATCCTGTATTTTATTTATTAAATCTGTCAACCATAGTGTAGATACTTCTTGCATCCCCAATCTCCCAAAGCTCCTGTTTCCTAAATCCTGCACACTGACAGGACCTTGGATTGTAAGTTAACTTCTGGACAGCTTGCCAGACTCTCCTTGAGGAATGTGTTTGCCTTCTAGCATTTGGATGGATAATTTAGTTCTGCCACTAAAACAAAACATTAATGGGCATTTGATGTAAACGTTATTTTCCTCACTGCTTTGGCTGAAGAGCTGAAGATTTAGATAGGTACTACCAGCAGCATCCACATTTCTGAAACGCATTGCTTGTTCACAGAGTTAACATGTAGCTTCAGCTGTTTCTGGGTTACACAGCTTTTTTTCTATTTCCTTTTTTTTCTTCTTCAAAGTTTCTAGTCTTCTTTTCTTACAAAAATGTGACCTTTCTTCAAGTCTCAACCAGAACCAACATTTGTGCATCCAGTTTTTGCGACTCAGAAATGGCCATCTGACCAGTCCATGGAAGGCCTTCCTAGACAGGAGTGTGGATTCTTATTACCCAGATCACGTGATACTGACAGAGAGGGATTTGGCAGTAACGTGGGTAATAATGGTACGGAAGGGGATATGGACTACGATTTATAAAGGCTTTTTGAAATTAGCTTACAAATAACACTTATTGGGATTTCCCACATTTTAAAACTAACACATGCTTATTGTAGAAAAACATGCAAAACATACAAAAGCTAAAAGCAAACAGAACAAAACAATCACTCATAAATTCACATCTTGAGATAATCACTATTATTATTTTTGGTGTATATTTATAATATTTTCTATAAATTTATTTGTTGTTTGAACAAAAGTACCATATAACACAGAAATACACTGCAACTATTTTTTTATTATTTAACAATGGATTTTGAACATTTTTTTTTTCAGTGCAAAGTACATGTGTACATCAATAATTCTCAATCTTTTTTGGATTGCAGATCTTATTTAAGAAAGTAAAGCTTCTTCTTCCAGGAAAACCACTATACAGGTACCTCGAGAATTTGGGTACAATTTCAGATCATTAAAATCTATCTGTAGATCCTAAAGATAAAGAAGTCCTGTTCTAAAACATCACAACTAATTTGAATGACTGACATGGGACATTTTGAGGCTTCCAGTAAGAATTTATTTTATATAAGCTAAATAGGCAATTAGACATTTGCTACGTTGGGACTTCATATTATAAGTTTTTGCTTTTGTTTTTGTTTTCTTGGAATCTAGGTTTAGGACAGTGGTCCCCAACCTTTTTGGCACCAGGGACTGGTTCATGGAAGACAATTTTTCTGCTGAGCAGTGGTGGGAGGTGGGCAGGGTTGGGTGATGGTTTCGGGATGAAACTGTTTCACCTCAGATCATCAGGCATTAGATTCTCATAAGGAGCATGCAACCTAGATCCTTCGCATATGCAGTTCACAGTGGCCTTTCTGCTTCTGTGAGAATTTAATGCTGCTTCTGATCTGACAGGAGGTGGAGCTCAGGTGGTAATGCTCACTTCCCCACCATTCACCTGCTGCTGTGCAACCCTGTTCCTAATAGGCCACAGTCCACTACATATCCACAGCCCAGGGTCATGGCAAGAGGAAACATTAGCAAATTTGCAGATTGTTCTGTTTACATGTCAGCTCTGAAGACTGTTGAGTTGATGGGTCTTCCCTTGGTTGCAAGCCAACAGCAGTCAGAAGCGAGAAACCTAGTCTGGATTTCACAATAACCTTGTCACAAGTCTCACGTTTCCTGTAGTAAAGCTGAATTTGCCAGCACACTCACCGTGAGCAGAACTAACTCTGCTCTAAGCAGAAGGTTTGTGCTAAAGATCAAAATGAATTCTCAGTGGAAATACAAAATTAATTTATTAATTCCTGGATGCTAAAGACATTGATTTTTTTCTGTCTAGTGGCTATTTTTCTTTTGTATGTAACTTTCAGTTTATTTCCTTAGTGAGGAAAGAGATGAAGCAACTTGAGAAAGCATAGGAAGGTGTAGTCCCCTGAAATCTAAATGAAGCCTGCTTGGTCTTGCAATTTCCTGTGTAGGTCTGGCCTGGGGCAGGACTATATGGGCATCTGCAGCCCACACAATGTAGGAGAAGGACTGCGAGAATATTATCATTAACTAAAGTAACTAGAGATGTTCGTTACTGGGCACTTATTGTACAACAGCCGTTGGGCTAGGTGTTCTACCTAAATTACATTAAATTCTCACCACTCTAAAAAGTAGGTGTCATTTTTCTCTTATGTGGAAGGGGCTGTGCCACTGAGTGGGTAAGAGCACAGACTCTGGCTTTCCACAATCTCAGTTCATACTTATTGGCCTTGTGACCTTGAGAAAGTTACTTGATCTCCTTGGGCCACATTTCTTGCATCTGCAAAATGGGGGTAAAACACAAATTTGAATCCAGGTCACAGTTTCTTTTTTAAATTTTTTTTTTAATAAAAAATTTTAATGAGATGTAATTCACATACATTAAAATTTGCCCATTTAAAGTGTACAATACCATATTTTTATTTTCTCATTTTTAAATTTAAATTTTTATTCTTCCACTTTTTTTTTTCCTGAGACAAGGTCTCACTCTGTCACCCAGGCTGGAGTGCACTGGGGCGATCTCGGCTCACTGCAACCTCTGCCTCCTGGGTTCAAGTGATTCTCAAGCTTCAGCCTCCTAAGTAGCTGGAATTACAGGCATGTGCCACCACACTTGGCTAATTTTTTGTATTTTTAGTAGAGACAAGAGTTTCACAATGTTGGCCAGGCTGGTCTTGAACTCCTGGCCTCAAGTGATCTGGCCACCTTGGCCTCCTAAAGTGCTGGGATTACGGGCATGAGACACCACGCCCAGCCTTTCCCACCTTCCACCCTCAAGTGGGCCCCAGTGTCTATTGTTCCCCTCTATGTGTCCATGTGTAGTCAATGTTTATCTCTCACTTACAGGGTCCGTATTTAGCTCCCACTTTAGAACATGTGGTATTTGGCTGTCTGTTCCTGAATCAGTTTGTTTAGGATAATGTCAGCCAGAATTTCTACCCAGGAAAGCCTACTGCTTGATTCAGTCCTTAGCTAAATTGTAAAGATCCCTTTGATTCCTCCCTCCAGGCCCCTCTCTCCCTATCTCCACTAACAAGATCTCTCCTTCCCTCTCCTCCTTCTCTTCATGACCTCACTTGCAACTCCCAGTTTCCAGGCTACAGAATGCTGGCTTTCACAAGTGTGAAGAGTGCTGTGAAAGAGAGGCACATGCATAGCAAGGGCATTCTTAGACCTCCAAAGCCTCAGGAACACAGGAAGTAATTCTCTAATAAATGGATATCTGGAATTGTAACTGGTTGAAGGAAATATTTGGTGCCAAATTCCTATTTAGTGCTCCCCAAAACACACGATGATGGAAAGTGGCCTCCTACTTTTTCTAAATTAATTGGGCTTTGATGTGGGTCTGGAAGAAACTCATGAGCTGCAGTCTTTCGTTCAGGAACTTAATAACTTTTGGCCATAGTTGGAATGACTTGTCATGTTTGGGTCCAGCCAGTAGGGAACACAGGTCACATCTTTCCCTGCATAAGCCCACAGCTACCCGTACTGTGGGTAGCTGTCCCTTTCCTTTCCCTTCATAAAGTGGATAGGAGGCGAATAAGGCTGAAAAGTAATTATAAACATCTGGTGGTTACTTTATGATTAGGTCATGTTAAAGATTTTGGGAAGCCTTCCATCAGTCTCAGTTAATATCCTTCCAATTATGTTTACATTGACATTTACCCTGGGCCCTGTAACTTCTCATTATGCCTTCTGGAGTTATCCCATACACTCTGGGCGTGGTGAGAAGTTCACCGGGGAGGCAAGGATTACTGCTGCTACTGCTTGATCAAGAGGAAAGGCAACCAGCAGTTCCAAGGAGCCAGGAAGGGACTGTCCAGACATGAAGAAAGAGAATGTGGTTAATATTTTGTCATATACTTTGGCTTTATTTAACCTGAGAGTTCAATGACCAAGATACTAGAAAAAGTCTTCATAGCACTGAGGGGCTGTTTCTGAATTAGAGACACAACTGATAGTTGGAAGCCTGTTGTTTGTGAGAAAGAATTGTTTGACTAGCAACACAACCAGTCTATCTGCATTAATCTCCCAAATGAAATTCAGACCAGATATTGGAAGTCTAGACCTGAAATGAAGGAAAAACGTATGAACTGAGTACACTGATTGCATTCATTCAGCAGGGGTTTTGTTGTTGTCTGAGCAACTTTTATATATTTAGCTCACTGTACAACAAGGTACAGATACAGTGGTATATAAGACATTGTCAGCCGGGCATGGTGGCTCACGCCTGTGATCCCAGCACTTTGGGAGGCTGAGGTGGGCGGATCACTTGAGGTCAGGAGTTCAAGACCAGCCTGACCGACATGGTAAAACCCTGTCTCTACTAAAAATCCAGAAAAAAAAAAAAATGTGCCAGGCGTGGTGGCACATGCCAGTAATCCCAGCTACTTGGGAGGCTGAGGCAAGAGACTCACTTAAACCCAGGAAGCAGAGGTTACAGTGAGCCGAGATGGTGCCACTGCACTCCAGCCTGGGCAACAGAGTGAGACTCCGTCTCAAAAAAAAAAAAAAAAAAAAAAAAAAAAAGGTCTTGTCTGCTTTCTTTAAAGCCATATGGTTTAGTTGGGTGGTAAGGTAGATGATAAAATATTTACATAAAATTATAAGTAGAGAAAATGAAGCATATACTCTAAATAATACACAAAGATGTCTCCTGATGAAGCCTTTTATTTTGTGTTTGGTGTAATTTTTTAAAGTGGCATGTTTTTGAATAAGTTTTACTTACTTTGTGTTTTTATGTACTTTCCAGTGGAAAATCATTAAAAACATGTTCCCAGCAAATCAACACAATTTAAAAATAAATAGCAATATTAGCAGCATTCCATCTAGTACAAAATAGGTATTTCAAGCACCGTGGCCAATGACCCTGGAGAAGTATCCTAGGAAGGTTCTGGAACAGGTTCTTACAGGAAGGGCTGCCGAGAGCATCAGTGATTAAAAGGGGGCTGAGGAGAGGAAACTGATGGACAAAGGTAAGTTTGAGATCTAAGTGCTGCTCTCAAATGACCACCAGCAACACCCATGGCTCTTTTGTTTGTTTATTTTTCTTTACTTCTCTTTCTTTTATTTCAATGATTGTACTCAAAACTATTCCTTTTCAAAGGTGAGAAGTGGGAGAAAGAACGAAAATCTTGAGGCTGGAGGACAAGCAAACCCATATTCTTGTGGATGAAGAAGGATAGAAAAAACTCATTTTTCTGGAAGGAGAGATTTTTGAAATCGGCTACACTGAGGTAAATCTTGTGAAACTAGAATCACCCTGGTAGAAAAGCTGGCCTCTGAGGAGTAAGGGATGCCATCGTGTTCACATTTGCCAGGGCTCCGCCTCTTTCCTTCTTTCTAAATTTGGTGTTCTTGAGTTTTGATGATAAACATCAAACCTTTGGAGTTTGAATAATAATTTTTCCTTCCAGGATTGGGTACATAGGACTCTACTGATGGCAAGAGGTCAGATGTCTCTTCCAGAAGTTGATGTTAGCATAATGCCAGGTGCATTAGTCAGAGCTTTCCAGAGAAACAAAAGCAATATTTTATACACACACACACGCACACACACGCACACACACACGTGTACGTGTGTATATATTGATATACATATAATAAGAGATATTAATTTAT
Source organism: Macaca thibetana thibetana (assembly GCF_024542745.1). Lineage (NCBI taxonomy): Eukaryota > Metazoa > Chordata > Mammalia > Primates > Cercopithecidae > Macaca > Macaca thibetana. Next base: position 141,952,046 of record NC_065578.1, on the reverse strand, counting down.
GTTTATTTACATGCACATGCATTTATATGTGACACATATGCAAATGATACAAACATATGCAAATCATATAAACATATGCAAATGTATATTTGCATATTTACATAGGAGAGAGAGAGACATTGATTTATTATAAAATTTTAAGGATTTAGGTCATATCAACAATTGTTAGGGCTGTCAGGTCTTAAATCTGTAAGGCAGGCCAGTAGGCTGGAGAGCTAGGAAGAGTTGATGTTGCAATCTCAAGTCTGGAGGCAGTCTGGAGTGAGACTTTCTTTCTTTTCAGAAGACCTTAGTCTTTTCCTTTAAAGCCTTCAACTGATTGCATGAGGCTGACCCACATTGTAAAGGGCAATCTGCTTTACTCAATGTCTACTTGTTTAAATGTTAATCACCTTTAAAAAATACCTTCACAGCTACATCTAGACAAGTGTTGGACTGAGCACAACCTGGCACAGTAGCCTAGCCAAGTGGCATAAAAAATTAACCATCTTATCAGGCGAGGATAGATTGGTGCCCCTTCCTGAGGGGGCTGTCCTTTTCACACAGGCTTTTAAAATACAAGCATCACTCTTCCTGATCAGCGTTCAGATAATATGGGGTGTGGGGAGGGTGGAAGTTTCCTAGTTTCATATTCATAGCCTCATCTGTGGTAGTGATGGAGGCGTTGCCCCACTCTCCTGCCTTTTGTCTCCTTCTCACGTGTCTGACAGAGAAGTTAGGTAGTTCTCTTTCCTCGAGAGAGGTTGGATGGGGCCATGCCTGTCCATATGTGCCACAGATCATGGGAAAGAACCCAAAGGCTAATGACATGGATGCATTGGATTATCCCCTGTGGCCCGATTAGCTCAGTTCTGTCCCAAGGTCATCAGTGTTGGCAGGGTGCAGAGAAACTGGCAAAATTCGCTCCTCCCTTCTTTTTTTCTCCTTTGGCTATTTAGGGTACCTTCATGGCTGCCAGATTAAAGACTAATGGAGCACAACTCCAAAGGGTGCCAACAAGAAGCAACTATACCCCCAATCATGTCACCCCACTGCCTATTTCAACCTGTCCTGGAGCTAGTTTAACTTGTCAGCTCCCATGGTTTTTCCAGTCATTCTGTGGTAGAAGGAGACCCCAGTAGCTGTTTTCTCAATTTCTTCATTTTGCACATCTTCTTTGCCTGTTGTTGTATTAGACTCCTCCCAGGTTTGTAGCTTCAGGTGGGTAAAAGACAGGAAAGGGCTTACTTATGGGGACTGTGTGGATTTGGTTTTGGTAGTCTCTGGGCTTGGCAGATAAGCCAAGCTCAGTCAATTTTAGATATTAATTATTTACTTGCTACTAATGCAGTTGAGGATTTAATGCTCATGTACTACTACCAACTCTCCTTCCCCCATTTCTCACAGTTACATTCAATCTTTGATTAAATCAATAGCCATTTTTATGTAATATTGTTTACGCTGGGTCAAGTAGTTTACTATAATTTTGCATTGCTTTTTCTTTCTTCTTTTTTAAAAATCATCCTCCACTCTCAGCCACACCTTGAGTTAAAAATTACCTGTTCTAAAATTTTCTATATTATTAATCACCTTTTTCTTCTTAAATGTTCCAACAGACCTATCAAACTCTATCAATAATTTTTACAGACACTCAAATTCATTTATAAATCAATGCTTCAGTTTTTAATTTTTCCCCTAGGGACCTCCCTCTCATAACCCTCCTTCCCCTATTCCACTTGCAATTAGCTTTCCTCTGTGCCTGCTGCACAGTTGACATCATAGGACTCCTTTCACCATCATCCCAACAATTTCTCTCATTTCCTGCTTCTTAGCATATAAGATATCTCCCTCCTGATTTCCTCCCTTGTTTTATTGGAAAACATCCTCCAACAGAGTCCCTCTTAGTTACCTTATACAGTATAAACCTCAGTTCTACCTCAATCTTTTTTTTTTTTTTAATTGTTTGCCTGGACATAGCATTTTAGGTTGAAATTCCCTCAAATTCTGAAAGTATTTCATTCTGTTTTGTCTTATGGCATTCAGACTTGCTACTAAGAAGTCAGATGCCAATCTAATTTCCAATCCAATAGTTCCCAAGATTTATTGTCTGGAAACTTTTAGGATCTCCTTTATTTGCCTGATGTTCTTAAATTTCACAGTGATGTTCTTGGGTGGTGATTTTTGCATTCATTTATTGGGCTGTTTGTGAGCTTTTTAATCTGGATACTCCATACTATAGTCTTAGGATATTTCCCTCATATTATTTCTTTGGCAATTTGGTCCATTATATTTTCTCTGTTCTCTCTGAAACTCCTATTAGCTGTATGTTTAATGCTCTGAATTAATCTTCTAGTTGTCTTATCTTTTTATCCCCTGTTTTCTCTTTATCTCTTGATTTTACTTCTGGAAGTTTCTTTTCTCTATTGGGTAATAAGTATTCCCTTTTCTAATGAATATTATGTTTCTGCTGTGATTTTTTTTATGTTCAAGAGCTCTTGTTCTCTGAATATGCCTTTTTAAATACAATATCCTGCTTTTTAAGTGAGCATAATATTTTTCTTATTTCTCTGAAATATGTATATTTTTTCTTTGAGATGGAGTCTCCCTCTGTCATCCAGGCTGGAGTGCAATAGTGCAATCTTGGCTCATTGCAGCCTCTGCCTCCAGGGTTCAAGCAATTCTCCCACCTCAGCCTCCTGAATATCTGGGATTGCAGGCACCCGCCACCATGCCCAGCCAATTTTTTTGGTGTGTTTTTGGTAGAGATGGGGTTTTGCCATGTTGCCCAGGCTGGTCTCGAACTCCTGACCTCAAGCGATCCAACCACCTTGGCTTCCTAAAGTGCTGGGATTACAGGCATGAGCCACTACACCTGCTTCTCTGAGATATTAATAACAGTTTGAGGCATTTTTCTGCTCCTTGCTTCACCTATATATTTTTACTTCAGGCTGCAGATTGAGTGAAGGTCTTTTCCATGTGAATTTGTCCTGGACCTGGGATAAAGGTGTAATGATCACCTAAAGCATGTTCTGCTCATGGAAGATCACTGGGACACAGAAAACCAAGCTCACAGCATATTCAAGACATCTGCTCGTATTCCACTGGCCAAAGAAAGTGATGTGGCCCAGCCTAAAGTCAGGTAGGCAAAGAAGTAGTATCTCCCCCAAGGCAGCTGAACAAATGATAACACACACACATGCATGTGCACACACACACATATGTACAATTCATAAAGCGTGTGTGTGTGTGTGTGTGTGTGTGTGTGTGTATATATATATATATATCTACGAGCTTCAGCTTTAAGGATTGACTGTGTTTTGTTTGGCAGATTTGGGCCATAAGTATTGCTCATATGGTTTGTAAAAGGACCAGAGAGAGTAGCACTTTCTACATTTTAATTTTCATGATGACAACAGTAAAGGTTGTTCTTTATCAAAGTTTGAGATATGACGCGATTAGACCCCCCCTTGTCATTGTTTATCAAGAATTCCATGACTCCGTTTACCTTCAGAAAATGATTTCTCTTTTTTTTTTTTTTTTTTTTTTTTGAGACGGAGTCTCGCTCTGTCGCCCAGGCTGGAGTGCAGTGACCGGATCTCAGCTCACTGCAAGCTCCGCCTCCCGGGTTTACGCCATTCTCCTGCCTCAGCCTCCCGAGTAGCTGGGACTACAGGCGCCTGCCACCTCGCCCGGCTAGTTTTTTTGTATTTTTTAGTAGAGACGGGGTTTCACCGTGTAGGCCGGGATGGTCTCGATCTCCTGACCTCGTGATCCGCCCGTCTCGGCCTCCCAAAGTGCTGGGATTACAGGCTTGAGCCACCGCGCCCGGCCCAGAAAATGATTTCTCTTAAGTTGGGTTCTGATCTACTGTTACATCTTTGTGTTCATTGAATTTATGAAAGAATCATTTCCATTACTTGAGCAGCATGATTTTCCTTCAACAAACATAAATTGAAGCCAATGAACACACTCGTTTATGGAAAGAAACCCTACAAGTGCTATTGTAGGTGGCATGGTGGGTGAATACCAAGCCAGATGCCTGCCTCTGGAGGTCTCATTGGAAGGCCTGGCTCTGCTTACTAGTGGAAATATGTCTAGTGGTCTCATCCTTTTCTCAGATGTCTGTTCACTTCACTAAACCACTGCATGTTTTGGCATAGCGTGTTAGCTTTTAGGGAGAGGCCCCCAGAATGGTATAGGATATATTCTGTAGGTTGGGAATGAGGTGTGTGTGGCAGCATTCATAGTATCTATCTACATGAATTTTTTAGAAAACAGAATAGGTGATCCCACACCCTTTAATTTTATAAACTTTTGATTAAAACAGGGCATCCTGTCTCACCTTGGAATAAAGTTTCCAAAATTAGATGACATTCACTTTGGACTCTACCTAAGAGGCATGAAATTTACAAAAAGACATCCTCGACGCTTCTCGGTTGACAGAGAATGTTTTGTATTCATGTGGTTTATGTCTGTTTGTACAGTAATTAGGCTTTGATCTTTTGGGGTGAAGCTGCAGGCACACAAACACACATAGATACATGCACACACAGACTCACACTGTGGGATAAAGGAACATACCAGAGTTTATGAGCATCGGGATTTAATTCTGGGAAACCTTGTCTTTTGGCATCTGCCAGTATATCCTCTGGAATTTATTATGTGCCCGCAATGTCTCTCCAACCAACCATTCTCCCCTATTTCCACAGTCACTAGCTTAATATCAGCCCTTGTCATCTCACACCTGTATTATAAAAATAGCTTAGTCCCTTGTCTCTCTGGCTTCAATTGTCCCTAATTTCAACCCACATCTTTGGATGGTGGAATTAGACTCTAAGACATTACTCTTATCATGTCACCTCCTTCTCCGCCTCTGCTAAAGAACGCAAACTTTATCCATGGAAAAGAAGTTGTTGTGCATCTATCATTTTTCCAGGTCCTTGAGGCAGGGGAAGGCGATCCAAGCGTGTCTGATCTCTCTGTCTCTCTCTGTCTCTCTCTCTCTCTCTCACACACACACACACACGCACACACACTGCTATGTAAAGAACTTGAAAATAACTTTAACATTGTAAGGTATTCTTTGCTAACTTTCCTAAAACAGTTGCTTCAAAACCTAACTAATGAGCTAGGAAACTTTAAAAAATGTATAGATTCCTGTTAGAATTCAGGATAGTGGCTATCCTTTCTACTGTTAATGTTCTATGGTGCTATTTTTGGATCTGGGTGCTGGATGCACAGGAATATTCCTCTTTCATTTATTTTACATTCATTTCATTACTTTTCCCGAAACACTTCAAAATGTTCTTGTTTCTGTTGACTTATTCAAGATGTACTTACTGTGATCATTATAAATTGCTTCCAAATACACCATTTGCACCTCTATTCTTATGTATAGTGGACTCCAGATTCATTTTTAACAAGTGGGATTATTTTGTCTTTTTTCTCCACCTCTTAGTGAATGGATGAGGAAAGGAAGGCATGGAAAGTGGACTGGCATGGATATGAGTTAGAAGCAGAGTTCAGTTCGGTAACCTCTGAATTCAAGGCTAAGGCTCTGGGCACGAGGTTTTCTCTCAACATCAGTAAGCCTTGGAAACTTTTTAAAAAGTGGAAAAAAAAGTGATACCTAATACAGCCTAATACAGTGCTGTCCATATGATATGCAACCAATACACATGCAATGAATGAGTAAATATGAGAGAATGAATTTAAATGATGTCAACACATTACCTCCAACAGTTAAGAATCCTACACTTAGTTTCCTGAATAAAGTTTCCGCATAGTCTTCAGTTTTGTTAACTAAAAGGTGTGACCTGATAATATTATTGGTTCAAGTGACAAATGCTTTGTCCCACCTAACTGTTTTTTCAACAGATTTGTTATTACTGTGCACAAGTGATGAAAACAGTTTGTTCATAGGAGCCTGTTTTTTTTTTTTTTTTTTTTTTTTTTTTTTTTTTTTTTTTTTTTTTTCTGGAGTCTTAGGAAAGTGGCTGATTTTACTTTGAAACATCATAACTTTGCAATCAGGAACCAGGTACAAAATGAGTAACTATTAGCAAAAACAACGAGAAGCCACATTTTTAGCTATCTCTGTCATGTAGCTATAAGTAAGAAACACCATTCCACAAACTTTGTGTCAGGTGCCTTTTTATATAATATGAAGAGTACTGTTAAAGTTCAGGGGAGAGCTAAATACTGGGGTCCCTGCTATGACGGAACTCAAGAAGTCTTGATGAATGTGTAGTGAATGATGAGTAACATGTTGGTCTAAGGAAGCCAGAGACAAGAAAGACCATCTCTGCCTGGAGAGGGCAGGCCAGCTTCATGGGGAAGATGATACTTGAAATGGATCCTGAAGGATGGCAATGCATTTAATGGGGTGCTTGGGACAAAAACAAAGGCAAGGATGTGAAAAAATGCAGGGTGATTTTGGTGGAGAGTTTTACTGGAGAAAAGCACTCAAATGGGGTCGTCAAGGTAGATAAACCTGACAAGGGAGTTAGGTTGCAGATTGTTGCGGGCGTGAAGTGCTAGGCCAAAAGTTAGGAAGTTCTCGAAGTGTCTAGGTGTGAAACAATGACGGTCTGAATGAAGATGTAGCCGTGAAAAACAAAAGACGTTTATTCATTTTAGAGGCATTGATTTCTACAAATTTCATTGAATTGGTAATTCCAGTGTAGGGGGCAAGGGAAATAAAGTATCAAAGGTGACTAGATGCTGAGGCTGGGTGACCGGTGCAATCAAGATGCCATTAACAAAAAGCCCTTGTTTTTTTTTTTGTTTGTCTTTTTTTTTTTTTTTTTTTTTTGCAGTCACAATTCTAGGAATAGTAATCTATATTTGCTGTCATCTCTTTCATCTCAAATCACTTTTGATCCATTGGCATCTCTCCTCTGTCTATCTCATTGACACTTACCCAACTCACCAATGACTTCCAACATGCCAAGACTAGTGGGGTGTTACTGTTTTTAAGCATTGATCTCTTTGCTGTATGAGCACTATTCACCATTCCCTTCAGGAAGTCTTCTGTGCCACTGGCTTTTATAATTCTTTTTTCAATTGTAAAACATCTTTAAAAAGAGCAGAAAATTTGCATAGGAATCAGAGGTCTTTAGCACAATAACAGAGTGAAGCATAGAGCACAATACCCGTGATGTGAATTGTTTTTTGCCTAAGGCATTACTGCAAAGAAGTCTTTGCTCTTTTGTTTCTTTACATGAAAAATGAAGATGGCAAGTATAATCCTGATTTCACAGATATGACAATGTCTAATTAATGAATTGCCCTAAAGACGGAACAGAATGTATGAGGTGCTAAATAATACTGTGCAAGTAGAGATTAAATTTGACCAAGTGATTTATTAGACAAGTCTAACAAGTGATATCATCGGCTCAAGGGAGCAGAATTGGATTGCTTTATAAGATCACTGGAACTTTGAGTGATTGAGTTGTGGATATTTGTTGTTGTTTTAACTGCAGGGATCCAGAGTAACTTTTAGTCTTCCAAACTTTGGAATGTGACATTTATTAGGCCTGTAACTCCATCAAAAGTATTTAAAGCTATTAAATTATTGTGGTTAAAAGAGTGAAAGTAAATAGATGTTCCCCTCTGTTGGTTTCATTATGCTGTAATTTTGTACACAGATTTGATGCTTAGGCACCACCCATGTTTATTGCTATATCATATTTTCTCATTTTGCAAGTTGAAACACAACTTTTTCCTCTGCAGCCACATTAAACTCCACTTGGGACTTCAGGCCCAGTTGCAGTCTTTCTTTCTGTTTTCTGTTACCATCAAAAGTAATAAAATTCTGCAGTCAAGGAAGGTTTGGGGATGCTTGTGTTGCACCCAAACTGGCAGAAAGTCCAGCTCCTGCACTTGTACTCTGTCTCTCTCTCTCTCTCTGCAGCAACATGGATGGAGCCGGAGGTCATTGTCCTAGGTGAAATAACTGAGAAACAGAAAGTCAAACCCCCCATGTCCTCATTTATAAGTGGGAGCTAAACAATGGGTGCATATGGACAGAGAGAGTGGGATGATAGACACTGGAGTCTCCAAGAGGAGAATGGGAGGGGGAAGAGAAATGAAATACTACCTACTGGGTACAATGTACACTACTCGGGTGATGGACACACTAAAAGCCCAGATTTCACCATTATGCAATATATCCTGTAACACAACTGCATTTGTACTCCTATATTTAAAAAAGAAAGTGAAGAGAGACATACTAGTCAGAGAGATATACTTATGTTTGGTCACGCTAATAAATAACCGCAGGAGCCACTTAGCAGTGGAAAGGCCAAACAGGGAGTCAATTTTAAGAACTATTTGAGAAATATCCTTCCTCTAACAAATAAACTGACTTCAATCTTCAGGATTGGATATAAGGGTTTCCAATTATTTTGAGGCAGGTATTATAACCTCAGGACAAAATGTATCTGCAAATTTCCCAATTTTTCAAATAAATGTAAGCCTCATGGAAAGTTTTTGTTTCTTGTTTTTTTTTTTTTTTTTTTTTTTTTTTTTTTTTTTTTTCCCCCCTGGTATATGTGAAAAAAAAGTCAGATAAAATGCACCCAAAATCAGCACACAAGGCAGAGGTTGAGGAATGTTGGTGGAGAAAACCTCTGCAATCAGCTGAGAACTGAGGGGTGGCAGTACAATATGGAACTGTGCCTTATTGAAATTTGTTCTATGGGTCGCAGGACTTTTCAGCTTTTTCTTTCGATTCAGCTGATAAGACACAAGTTTAGTACACCTGTGGCTCCTATTCTTGTTGTGACATACTGAAATGCTTCAATTTCAGCACCTATCAGTACTTATCATTTAATTATGTTGATCTTTCAGGGTTGTTAGAATAGGTCAAAACCTATGTTAAAGACTGGGCACGGTGGCTCAAGCCTGTAATTCCAGCACTTTGGGAGGCTGAGATAGCTGGATCACCAGGAGTCAGGAGTTCAAGACCAGCCTGGCCAACATGGTGAGACCCCATCTCTACTAAAAATACAAAAAATTTTAGCTGGGTCCTAGTGGTGTGTTCCTGTAGTCCTGGCTACTTGGGAGGCTGAGACAGGAGAATTGCTTGAACCTAGGAGGTGGAGGTTGGAGTCAGCTGAGATTGTGTCACTGCACTACAGCCTGGGCAAGAGAGTGAGACTCCGTCTCATTAAAAAAAAAAAAACAACAAAAAAAAGTTAAATTCATAATACAGTGAACGGCACACAGAAGGTGCTTAATTAATGGTAGCTTTTGTTCCACCATCTTCAAGATTTCTCAAAACAAAACATTTAATATAAAGCTTTTAGGGAAAGTTGCAATACTTTCCTTAAATAAAATAGTTGTAGTACTACCTTTATAATTTTTAAAAAGTCACAGTTTTTAAAAAACAACCCATTAGAATTTATGCATCTACTGGGGGGCATAAGCCACCTGAATTATTAATCCTGCTTGTGAGTCCATTTGACTAGAGCTGAGTCTTCTAATGGAAAAAACAATTAAGCAATCACTCTTTGGGATGCAGTAAATACTTCATAAATGCTTATTAAACACATAACAGACCCTACTAGGCATTGGGATTGGCATTAAGGTTTCTTATTTGATTGTGTTTGAGATCAGAAAAAGCTAAGATTCTGCTACTTATTTTTTATTCAGAGAATAAATTAACTGGTGACTGGAGCTGATTGACTAGAATGGAGCAACCAACTGGCTGTTTATATTAGTCACATTGCAAATACTTTTTCTGAGAAATTAACAAAGATTATTTTCTAGTTGAAAACAATTATGGAGCAATTTATATTTTTCCAAGTGCTTTCCCAATCTTGGTCTTATTGATTCTTTAAAGCGATTCTATAAATTGTAGGTTATATTGTCTTGTGTATAAATTGTACGTTATTCTGTCTTGTGAAAATAACCTAGGCTTTATAGTCAGACAATACTAGGGAAGAACCACAGCTTCAACCCCTGTTGGTTGTGTGACCTGGAACAGATCATTAAACTGTCCTAAGCTTTAGCTATTTCCATATGTAAATTAAGACAATAATATTTACCCTGTATGTCCATTTTAGAAATTAGTTTATGATAAACTTAGCATTATGTTGGACACACTGCAGGTGTTTAAACTAGTGGGAACAATTATTATTGTTGTTGTTATTGTCCTTGACATAAATTGGAGAGGGTCAATGATCTTGAGTTGTTAAAATAGAGTTTTTTTTTTTTTTTTTTTTTTTGAGACGGAGTCTCGCTCTGTCGCCCAGGCTGGAGTGCAGTGGCCGGATCTCAGCTCACTGCAAGCTCCGCCTCCCGGGTTTACGCCATTCTCCTGCCTCAGCCTCCCGAGTAGCTGGGACTACAGGCGCCCGCCACCTCGCCCGGCTAGTTTTTTTGTATTTTTAGTAGAGACGGGGTTTCACTGTGTTAGCCAGGATGGTCTCGATCTCCTGACCTTGTGATCCGCCCGTCTCGGCCTCCCAAAGTGCTGGGATTACAGGCTTGAGCCACCGCACCCGGCCTATAAGGCCAAAGAGTTTAAGTGACTTACCCATGATCTCACTTGGGCTGCAGAGTCAGGACCAAAGCTCTGAGTTCTTTTGGGCTGCTCCATCTGAGGTGCACACAGCTGCCCCATGTGCTCCAAGAGGCATGAGCTGAAGAGGAAGGAAGTTGGTCCCAATGAACGTCACTGGCCACTGGGACCATGGCATAGTTGACTTATTTTATAGGTGCTGTCTGATTGTGATGCTAAAACCTTAACAGAGCTTGAACCTCTTCTTTTATTTTTATTTTGCTGCCTAGAAATATTACAGAATGACTTGATATAATCACTTTGAATTTTCTTATTATTTCATAAGCAACATCCAACAGTTTAGTATCAGATTATTAGATAATGATTGATAATTCCTGGTTTATAATTACTTATATTAAATTATAGCCTGTGGTACAATGATGACTGTCAAAACCTCATCACACAGCAGGGGTTGAAACTAGTAAGATATTACCCTGGGATTAGCCATTAAATCATCTGGAAATTGAGTAACCATCATTATATGGCAGTGATTTATTTATTTTTTGCAAAAAAAAGGTTTATGTTCCTCTAGCATTCTCTGAGATAACATTTTAGGACTCTTAAGAATCTAGAAAAGGTGATAAATATCTGTAGTTCTTTCCCTCTGGGAAGAAACTTAATTCAATCACAGATATATATGTAGAGAATATCATGTAAGCCGTTGGTTTGGATCCATAAACATTTTAGGCTTGCTTTCCTGGATACCTAAATTTGAAGGAAGCGTGGTTTCATCCACTTATTTAGACAAAAACATGAAGAAATTAAACTCTGATAATTTCTGAAATTTGCCTCAGAGAACTCACATTTTTACTTTACAGCCACATGCCTTGGAAGTTTTAGTAAGTGAGATCATCTTCCTCTATTGTTTGCCATGCTTAATGACAATAAAAATATGTTGAATTTATTAATTAATTCACTTGTTCATATAACAAATATTTAAAAAATGTCTGCTGTGCTGTGCTGTACTTGTAAGGTGACTCTGGAATTTAAAAAGGCCTGATTTGTAGCATTTGGTGATTCCTGGGTATATACACTCTCCTGTCGCTGATTTCAAGCTCTCAGTGCAATGTTGTTGAACACAGCCCAGGAAGGAGATGAGCAGAATTGGCTCATGCCAATTGGCAATATAATCGCTTTGAATTTTCTTATTATTTCTCTGCCCAAGCTGATATGAGGCAGCGCCAGCCCACCCCGATGCTGTGTTTTATATATATATATGTGTCATGTGGGTGTGTGTGTATATATATACATGGTATATATATGTGTGTGTGTGTTACATATGTTATATATGTGTCTGATATATATGTGATATATATGTGTTCTATGTATGAGTTTGATATATATAATATATATCTGTGATACCTGTACCAGATGAAAATAGAAAGATTTATCTAAATCATCAAAAAAAGTAAAGATACTTTGATTCACTTCTTATTCAGGTAATAAACTGGAGTTCAAATTGAAGACAGTAGTGAAAAAATTCTGGATGTTTTATTAGTTCTATACACAGGTTTTATTTCTGTGATTGACACAGATTGCTCTGTGGTTGAAACTTCATCAGTAGAAATGTAATTAGTATCCAATTAAATGATTGAAATTTAATTGGATACTTGTAAAGAATATTGAAATAAAATTGTACATTTTCATTCCTTGGACACAAACCATTGACCAGTGTACACCTATGATTTTAGTTCATGTAGAATTGTATGGGGGTGAAATTAGTGTCATTTCATTAATATAAGCACATTCTTTATATCAACTGGTCAATTATCAATTTAGTCTACTAAATTTTAAGGTTTGAGGTTTAATATTCTATGTTCTGTTGCATGGCTAGAGTACATCTACAGGCATGCCAGTAATCTTGTAGTGTCACAAGGGAATTTGATAATAGGGAATTGAATGATTAGTATAATCTATCCTCACTATTAAAAAAAAAGACAAAGATAAGCTGTACGGATGACAGGTCAACAGGATTTCCATATACTTGTGCATGTAGAGTATGTATGTGTGTGTGTGTATATATATATGTGTGTGTGTGTGTGTGCATATAAATTTTCTTTTCTTCCAAAAATGGTAATGAACATTTATTTTAGAAAATATGGTTAGAATGGAAAAATTTAAAGCAGAATAAAAAAATCAATTATAATCTCACTATGCTGAAGCAGTTCTACATTTTTGGCTTGTTCCTTTTTGTATTCTTTTAGGCATTTAAATAAGTTGTTAAACTCATATTGTTATGGATTTTGCTGCTTGAATTTTTTTCAGTGAAGATCATGTCAAAAGTATTTCTTCATGTAATACAAATTCTTTGTTTCTCCTTCAGTTAGGTGCATAATATTCATCTTCTTGTCAAGCCATTATTTTTCTAAACATCCTGCAATTTTAGACCTCTAAGTGCTTTTTCATATTTTTATTTTATTATACATAATACTGCAGGAGATATCTTTGTCTACAAATCTTTGGTTATATGTTTGATTATTTCCTTAGGAGAAATTCCTGATGTCAGAGGTATGAACGGTTGAAGGACTTTAGAAACATAGTCAAATTGTTTTGTAGTGAGATGCTCCAGGCTCGCCCTTTAGCAGTGAGGGTATAACTTCGCATCAACTTTTCAACCCTCAAGGATGATAATTTTTTAGACTCTACCTATTTGATAGGCAAAAAGTGCTATACAATACTAATTTGCCTTTAGAGTACTAGTGAGGTTAAACATTTTGTACATTTATTAGTCATTTGCATCTCTATGAATTATCTGCTACGTCCTTTGCCTAGTTTTCTACTAAATTCTTAGAGTTTTAAAATTGGTTTGATTGAATTCTGTATATAACAAGAGTATATAACTTTGTCTCCCATATGTGATACAGTTATTTTTCCCATTGTACTATCTGTTTATGTTGGTTGGTATGTGTTGTGATATACAGCAATTAAAATATTTCTTTTTATTTATTTATTTATTTATTTTTTATTATTATTATACTTTAAGTTCTAGCGTACATGTGCATAATGTGCAGGTTTGTTACATATGTATACTTGTGCCATGTTGCTGTGCTGCACCCATCAACTCGTCAGCACCCATCAACTCGTCATTTACATCAGCTATAACTCCCAATGCATCCCTCCCCCATCCCCCCTCCCCATAATATGCCCCGGTGTGTGATGTTCCCCTTCCCGAGTCCAAGTGATCTCATTGTTCAGTTCCCACCTATGAGTGAGAACATGCAGTGTTTGGTTTTCTGTTCTTGTGATAGTTTGCTAAGAATGATGGTTTCCAGCTGCATCCATGTCCCTACAAAGGACACAAACTCATCCTTTTTGATGGCTGCATAGTATTCCATGGTGTATATGTGCCACATTTTCTTAATCCAGTCTGTCACTGATGGACATTTGGGTTGATTCCAAGTCTTTGCTATTGTGAATAGTGCCGCAATAAACATACATGTGCATGTGTCTTTATAGCAGCATGATTTATAATCCTTTGGGTATATACCCAGTAATGGGATGGCTGGGTCATATGGTACATCCTGATACCAAAGCCTGGCAGAGACACAACAAAAAAAGATAATTTTAGACCAATATCCCTGATGAACATCGATGCAAAAATCCTCAATAAAATACTGGCAAACCGGATTCAGCAGCACATCAAAAAGCTTATCCACCATGATCAAGTGGGCTTCATCCCTGGGATGCAAGGCTGGTTCAACATTCGCAAATCAATAAACATAATCCAGCATATAAACAGAACCAAAGACAAGAACCACATGATTATCTCAATAGATGCAGAAAAGGCTTTTGACAAAATTCAACAGCCCTTCATGCTAAAAACGCTCAATAAATTCGGTATTGATGGAACGTACCTCAAAATCATAAGAGCTATTTATGACAAACTCACAGCCAATATCATACTGAATGGGCAAAAACTGGAAGAATTCCCTTTGAAAACTGGCACAAGACAGGGATGCCCTCTCTCACCACTCCTATTCAACATAGTGTTGGAAGTTCTGGCTAGGGCAATCAGGCAAGAGAAAGAAATCAAGGGTATTCAGTTAGGAAAAGAAGAAGTCAAATTGTCCCTGTTTGCAGATGACATGATTGTATATTTAGAAAACCCCATTGTCTCAGCCCAAAATCTCCTTAAGCTGATAAGCAACTTCAGCAAAGTCTCAGGATACAAAATTAATGTGCAAAAATCACAAGCATTCTTATACACCAGTAACAGACAAACAGAGAGCCAAATCAGGAATGAACTTCCATTCACAATTGCTTCAACGAGAATAAAATACCTAGGAATCCAACTTACAAGGGATGTAAAGGACCTCTTCAAGGAGAACTACAAACCACTGCTTAGTGAAATAAAAGAGGACACAAACAAATGGAAGAACATACCATGCTCATGGATAGGAAGAATCAATATCGTAAAAATGGCCATACTGCCCAAGGTAATTTATAGATTCAATGCCATCCCCATCAAGCTACCAATGAGTTTCTTCACAGAATTGGAAAAAACTGCTTTAAAGTTCATGTGGAACCAAAAAAGAGCCCGCATCTCCAAGACAATCCTAAGTCAAAAGAACAAAGCTGGAGGTATCACGCTACCTGACTTCAAAATATTTCTTAAAAATCATCTTGGCCAGGCGTGGTGGCTCACGCCTATAATCCCAGCACTTTGGGAGGCCGAAGCAGATGAATCACAAGGTCAGGAGATCGAGACCATCCTGGCTAACACGGTGAGACCCTGTCTCTGCTAAAAATACAAAAAATTAGCTGTGCATGGTGGCGGGCACTTGTAGTCCCAGTTACTCAGGAGGCTGAGGAAAGAGAATGGTGTGAACCCAGGAGGCGGAGCTTGCAGTGAGCCGAGATCATGCCACTGCACTCTAGCCTTGGCGACAGAGCGAGACTCCGTCTCAAAAAAAACAAAAACAAAAACAAAAACTATTCATATTTTTCCTTTGTGATTTCTTCCACTGAATTTGAGCTTAGTAAGTTCTTCTACATTCAGACAGATCAGATAAATATTGACCTATATTTTCTTTTGATTTTGTGACTTTCATTTTTTGAAATATTTTAACTCTTTATTCCATCTGATCTTTAAGTATATAAATATAATTGAAGGCTATGAATTATTTTCATTAATACCTAAAAAAATTATCCTAAGATCAATTGTAGAAAAATGCTTCTATTCTCCATTAATTTGTGATGCTCCAATTTATAAATATTTAATATTCATCTATACTAAGGACTGTTCCTGAAACTTTGATTTTGTTCCATCTTTTTGTATAGCCTTGTGTCAGTACCATCCTTACTTAACTGTTACAGACTTATTTTAATAGCTTCTATTGCTATTTGCCCCATTATTACTCCCATTTAAAAATTAGGTGGCCTACCTTGTGAATTTTTCCAGGTGACTTTAAAATCAGTTTAAAAAATTAGCAAAAAACTTTCTATTGGGATTTTATCACTTTTTATTTTTGATTATAAGCTTATATATTAGTTTAGGAAGAATCGTCATAGTAAATAACTTTAAAATAAATGGCAGCAAAGTGGTTTACCTTACAAATCAATACAAAATGCAAATGAAAAGTTGAGGTGTTGCAGGAGCACAGAGTATTGTAGAAGGACATCAGCAAACTTAACTTGGGTCAGGTTCACTTACCTAGACATATTTATTAGCTGCAAAGTCTTGGGGAAGTATCTTAAGGTTTCTGGATGTATTCCCTCATCTGCAAAATAAGAATAATTCCTTCCCTGCTTACCTTATAAACTTGTTGTAAGGATCAAAGAAAAGTGGATTATTAATGCTTTTTAAAACATTAGAATGTGTATTTTTAAAAGTTAGATTACTTTGATTCCTGTAAAGATAAAAATTTCCCTTATGTGGACACACCAGTATCTGAAAACTGCAACCGATTTTCGTTTCCTTCATCTGGGAAACTTATAAATTGTGCTCACTATCCATCTAGTTCTTTAAAAAATCCAATTGCTCAATTTTTCCTTTCCCATTGCAGATGTAGTTCATTTACAAAGACCAAAACTTTTTAATACTGAAAAGAATGCCTTAGTATTTTATAAGCAGGAGGCTTGTCAAGCAAATTGCTCTTGGCAGGGAAACAGATCATATATCTTGAGCTTATCTACCTCCTTTAGACTACATCCAGCCCTGATCACCCCCGGGTACACACAGAACTTTGGCAGACCACGCTGAACTGCCTGGGTTGGGGCTGCTTTGCCCAAGGCATTTGAAGAGAGCTCACACTCCCCAGTCTGTGGTTTAGGAAGCTCAGCTTCTTCCCCTGGAGCGATGAGTTTCTGCTGTCATTTTCAAACTGACTACTACTGTTTATTTGGAATCTAAACATCTGGGAAGCTCAAAAGACCCAATTTGTTGAGGGTACAGGCTGCACTCCCATTTTATGTGCACTAGACACATGACAAGTAAACATGTTGATAGCAAGATTTATTAAAATATGACTTTCTCAATGTAATCTAGGACCAGGAAAACTTAGTTCATTCTCCAATGTCATTGTTTATGATGGAATATTAGATCTGAGCAAGACTGAACTATCACTAGTTAAACCCTTTTGTTTTGCAAATGAGCAGCCAGATTCAGAGAGATGGTGACCTTTCCATGCCATGTTGCAGTCAGTGGCAGAGCTGGGAGCAGAAGAGACTAGCTTTTTAAGTTCTCTCCCCACCGCTCAGACACTGGACCCTCCTGAATATACCAATGCAGTGCAAAGTTTTAATGACCTGCCTCCCCAGGAAAAGTTATAGCCATGACTGAACAACCTGAAAATACCTGTCTCATGTGGTCATCAACTCAGTTCTCTAGATATCTGAAAGAAGTGGAAACAAAAAAAAAATCATATTTGCATCTTGAAGAGTCTCTTTTGGGGTCTTGGATATCTGTTTAACTTATAGAAAAATATCTCATAGGAATAAATGTTTTTACTCAGGCTTATGATGGAAAATACCAGATCTGATTATAATTTCGGTTTCAAAAATATGAATGTCCAGATTTGATCATTTCTGCAACCTGTCTGATCAGTTATACAAATTGGCTATTATCAAAATTGGAAACAGAAGATTTACCTGCCAAAATCTCTTTGTCTGACTTTCTGAAATCTTCTCAATCTGTCCCTACTTGACTTAGTAGCTTCAAATTTCCAAACACCCCTAAAAGGAGCTCTGCTTTTAGTGGACTTAATTGAAACTTTTTTTTTTTTTTTTGAGAATAAAATACCTAGGAATCCAACTTACAAGGGATGTGAAGGATCTCTTCAAGGAGAACTACAAACCACTGCTCAACGAAATGAAAGAGGACACAAACAAATGGGAAGAACATTCCATGCTTATGGATAGGAAGAATCAATATCATGAAAATGGCCATACTGCCCAAGGTAATTTATAGATTCAATGCCATTCCCATCAAGCTACCAATGACTTTCTTTACAGAATTGGAAAATAACTGCTTTAAAGTTCATATGGAACTAAAAAAGAGCCTGCACTGCCAAAACAATCCTAAACAAAAAGAACAAACCTGGAGGCATCACCCTACCTGACTTCAAACTATACTACAAGGCTACAGTAACCAAAACAGCATGGTACTGGTACCAAAGCAGAGATATAGACCAATGCAACAGAACAGAGCCCTCAGAAATAACACCACACATCTACAACCATCTGATCTTTGACAAACCTGATGAAAATGAGAAATGGGGAAAGGATTCCCTATTTAATAAATGGTACTGGGAAAACTGGTTAGCCATATGTAGAAAACTGAAACTGGATCCCTTCCTTACACCTTATACAAAAATTAATTGAAGGTGGATTAAAGACTTAAATGTTAGACCCAAAACCATAAAAATCCTAGAAGGAAACTTAGGTAATACCATTCAGGACATAGGCATGGGCAAGGACTTCATGACTAAAACACCAAAAGCAACAGCAATAAAAGCCAAAATTGACAAATGGGATCTAATTAAACTAAAGAGCTTCTGCACAGCCAAAGAAGCTACCATCAGCGTGAACAGGCAACCTACAGAATGGGAGAAAATTTTTACAATCTACCCATCTGACAAAGGGCTAATATCCAGAATCTACAAAGAACTTACTTTTTTTTTTTTTCGAAACAAAGTTTCACTCTGTCACCAGGCTGGCGTACAGTGGCGCGATCTTGGTTCACTGCAGTCTCCACCTCCCAGGTTCAAGCGAATCTCCTGCCTCAGCCTCCTGAGTAGCTGGGACTACAGGCACCCACCACCATGCCTAGTTATTTTTTTGTATTTTTAGTAGACACGGGGTTTCACTGTGTTAGCCAGGATGGTCTCGATCTCCTGACCTTGTGATCCACCCACTTTGGCCGCCCAAAATGCTGGGATTACAGATGTGAGTCACCATGCCCAGCCTAATTCAAACTTTTAAAAGTCTTCTGAACTTTGTTAATTTTGACCTCCACATCTTTTTGCTCATATTGATCCTGCCCTTAGAATATTCACTGCCTTCTCACAGATGTCTTAACTTGCTGTGATCTTTCCGGTTTTTTTGTTTGTTTGTTTGTTTTGTTTTCTTTGAGATGGAGTCTTACTCTTGTCACCCAGGCTGGAGTGCAATGGTGCAATCTCGGCTCACTGCAACCTCCACCTCCTGTGTTCAGGCAATTCTGCCTCAGCCTCCTGTGTAGCTGGAATTACAGATGCCTAACACCATGCCCGACTGATTTTTTCTATTTTTAGTAGAAGATGGAGTTTCAACATGTTGGCCAGGCTGGTCTTGAACTCCTGACCTCAGGTGATCAACCCTCCTTGGCCTCCCAAAGTACTGGGATTACAGGTGTGAACCACTGTGCCCGGCCTTTCCTGGTTCCTAACTCCCAAGACTCTCACGCCCAAGTCCATGTCACCTTGATTATTGCACCATCTGGCCTTGTCTCCCCAGCTAAGCCTGGAAGGGTAGGGAATGCAAGATTTTGCCCATAAGTGTCCTCAGGACTACTAGGTTATAGTAAAGGACATGAATACATTGAAAAGAAAAAATTCACTTGAGTGTGGGGGAGAGAATCAAATTGAGAAGCTGTTCTATTTCTTATTCTATACCTTGTCTAGTTGACATGACCCTCACTGTATTGATTCTTGAATTCTCATTACCACCAGTGAAATGACAGCCCCTGGGGTGTTCTCCTTTCCCCAGTTTCTCTGGCTTTATTTCATGGTCTCTTTCCTCTGAATAACCTTGTTTCTCTTTGAGTTATAGCAATAATTATTTTGCTTCTCATACATGTATTTTCCCCTTAAATTGTCTTAGGTATTTATTTTCAAGATCTGTAAGGACTATAGTAAGAATAAAAAATTAGGCAAACAGGCTGACTTGAATAAAAACGTTTGCCAGAGGCAAACTAAAAATGCCTCTTCTCTGAGTTTATAATTCCCAATGACATATCTCTATCATAATCAGTCATCTTATATTATTGTGGTGATCCGTGCCTGTGTTTCTTTCTTCTATCAGTCTGTAAACTTGACTTTATCGATTTTTATGTGCTGAGTATACCTAACATAGTCTCTGGTGTGTAGTAAAGCCACAATGAATGTGTGTAGAACTTTAAAAAAATTTAAGATTTCTTTAAAAAATTGTTTGGTAATAAGTGAGAAGTTTCTTTTTTTTCCTTTAATTTTTCTTTGATTTTTTCTGTTTTTTTCTACTAAAGAGTAACAGAAAAATTGTTGATCTAGGCAACTCAGGCAACCAAGTGATGTCCTCTTCCCCACCCCACAACCTCCAAGTGTCCCTTCAATATTACCTCAACTTGTTTGCTTTTTCTGTGGGGTTGTGAGCATTTGTCCTTTCTATTTAAAGTTATGTGTGATGATTTTCTTCTACAAAAAAAAAAAAAGCTTCTTGCAAGAAATGCTTTGCTGAAGCTGGTGAAATGGATTGGTTTTGTTGACAAATAGTCTTGGCCTGAATTGCTGACATTTCTCAGCCTTTTGCTGGGTTGCACAACATTGTGCAACTTTATGTGGAAATAAATGAGTTTATTAGTGATGAGTTGTGTGTTTGTGGCTGTGTCTATGTGCGATAATAAACATCTTTTGTGGGTACTTACAGCAATAATGACACCGCTCTTTTTCAGTTCACCATTTACCATAAACTATGCCATTATTCATTTCAGTGGGGGCATGTAACCTCAAAGAATGTTATGAGGGTAGCTTGTTGAAACAGAGGAATAGACCGTAGGCTCTGAGTAATCCTCTACTGGCAGGGCGGTGCGATAGCTGAGCAGATGGCTTTTTCTATGTTGGTGGTCTGTCATACTTCTACTTTAAGCCATTCACTTTGAGCACAGCTCTACCACAGTAGGCCTGGGAGTTTTCAGTGACCGAAACCAGTGGAATGTTTTCTGGAGTTGTCCCTAGTCTCTTGCAAGGTCAGCCTATGCCTCAGGGATGTGTTTCTTGAGAGATGTGAGCTGCCTTCACAGAGCACACAATCTAAGATAACCAAACAAGCTACCAGAGACACTCAACTCCACAAACAGCAGGAACCCAGAAACAAGCTTGTAACCAAATAGTGTTGGGCTCAAGGATGGCCAGAATGATTGGGCCATGTGGAATTAGAGTTAGCATGGAAATCCTTGAGGGAGATAGCCCTGAGCTAGTGAATGGAAGGACTAGAGGTTATGGTCAACAGAAAAGAGTAGACAGTGTTCTCCTTGGCCTGGGGAGGGTCATAGAGGAAGTTAAGGAGGAAGGAGGAATGAGTTGTGGGAAATGGAAGGGAAATGAAACCATGAGATAAGCAGCCCAGCTAAAATTCCCTCAGGGAAAAAAGTATTACAAGCTCTCTGAATCATCAAAGCATTTTAAGTAAGACACTAAAAATGAAGCAGAATCCATGCTCAGTGCAGCAGACATTGATTGAGCATCTGCCATAGGCAAGGCACTGGGTTACATGTTGGTTAACAAGGGTGAGCAAACAACTGTGAATGGATTATTTCAATGCACTGTGATAAGCGCTGGGCTAGAGGCCTGCACAGGGCACTATGGAAGCACAGAGCTCAGGGCCCAACCTGGCCTTGAGGAGCGCAACGGGTCTAGGGGACTATAGGGAGCTCAGGTGAGACACAAAGGAAGTCTTAAATAAAAACTTCAGCAGCATTAAATTTAAAGAAGTTTAGTTGAGCAATGAACAATTCGCAAATCTGGCAGCCCCCGGAATCACAGCAGATTCAGAGAGACGCCAGCGCAGCCACGTGGTGGAAGAAGATTTATAGACAGAAAAAGGGAAGCGACATGCAGAAATCAGAAGTGAGGTACAGAAACAACTGGTTGGTTACAGCTCAGCATTTGGCTTATTTGAACACAGTTTGAAAACTTTGAGTGGTTGGCATGGCTGCTGGGACTGGCCAAGACCCAACCACCGTTACAGCACACACTCCCGAGTTACGTTCTCAATCTTGTCTACCTATTAAGTTGGTTGCAGTTTGTCCTCAAGGACTCAAATACAGAAATACAGAGTCTCTCTTGCCATATTAGTTCGCTTTAACAGAAACAACATGACGTTTGCTGAAACTGTTAGTGTGTCTGAACTGGTAGTTCATCAGGTTTGAGTTGAGGTGGGTGAACGGCAGGAAATGTGACTGAGATGACAGTCAGGGGCTGTATTTCACCATGGGAGCTTATCCTGTGTGGAATGAGAGCCTGTGAAAAGTCCCAAGAAGGGCATCAGCATGGTGGAATTTTGGAAGAATCCGTCTGGTAATAGTGTGAGAAAAGGTAGGGTGAGAGCTGTGGCTGTTATCAGTCGAGTAACTGTTCAAGTTCGAGGTGCTGAGGATTTGCCTGGGGCAGAGGAGGGGTGGGTCCTGAAAGCATTTTTTATTTAGATGAGAGAGAAAGGAGGCTAGGTGAACCATAAAACCCTTGGCTTTGATGGCTGAGCAAATGGCACTGCCTGCAGCTCACCTAGGGTTTGACAGGACGGGTTTGAGGGGCCTCTGTGCCATCTCTTCTACAGAGGACAGGATGGAAGTCTACTTCCTTCCACTCTCCAGTGGTTTGAATTGTCAGAGGCCTGGAGGCCTCAGCTCTGGTCCCAGCTCCTTCCTTTCTGGGTAATCCCGCCGCCAGAGGTAGGTGTTTCATTCACAACTCCTTCCTTACCTGCAGGTGGTGAAAGCGATGCCTGCCCTAGAGGATGCTGGGAGGGCTAATGCAGAGGTGGCTATGAAAGACCACAGAATACTCGGGTCCTGATGAGCAGCATCACTTTTGTGATGGCTGACTGTCATTTTCTCTGTTCGGCCGTTTTTAAGAGTGTTAAGAAATAGCGGGGCTCTGTCTCAAGATTCCCCTTTCTTTGTAAATCCTAAGAAAGCAGATGCTCCGGATACGCAGAGACAACTCAGCATTTCTGAGGGTTTGTGGGTTTGAGTCTACATTATTCTAACACCTTTTAGTGCACTTAATATTTAAGCGTACATTTGGTGGCAGACAATGGCATCGAGCTGAGTGTGGCTTCAGAGTCAGCCAAGTCCTTTCTTGAAGCTCTACGATATTTTCAAAAGCCACTATGATATTTCCCCCCCTCTTGGACATTTTTAAATAGTTTAAACATTTAAGCAGACTTTAATGTTTTCTATTAAAAAATGGAAGGAATAAGAAGGCCACAGTAGAATCTTCAGGAAAGACAGTGTTTGCAGTTCTGTACATGTGAAAGTCAAAAAGATGCTAAGAAAAAGATGTTCCCCCCGCCACTACTAAAAAGAAAAAAACGTTTGCCATAAGACATCATGACTCAGAGTTCATCGATGGGAAGAAACAGATAAATTACAGCAAAGTTCCTGAAAGTGTTCTGTGACTGATACTGCTTCCTATAAGCAACTGGAAAGAGCTAGTGTTGATTTGAGTAGACGTTGGTTCTTCTAGAAGAACCAGAAGGTTTCACATGGATTTTTTTTAATGTTGGAAAAACCAGGCAGGAGAAAAAAAAAAAAAAAGGGCGAAAAATTCTTTCCCTGCTTCTTTTAATATCGTTTTCAGTAGCACAATGCATTTAAAGTAAGGCACAGTTTCCTCAGAGTAATATGGCCTCAGGACATGATTTAGATGGAAAATTTAAGTAAGATTAATGCAATTTATTATCCGACAGGATATCCCTACAAGCCACACTATTTGGCTGAATTTTAGATTCCCAATCTAATATTTCAGATGAGATTTCCAGATGGGTGTCTTATTCCTCTATTAGTTTAGTCAGGGTGATATAGAGTTTTTAAAACAGGAGAGGTTAAACTAGTTTTAACACTTGATTAATCATTGAAATTACTTTGTTACTGTTTGAATTCACTGACTTTTGTTTATTAAGTAACTCCCTAAGACTCAAAGCCAACACAAACTAGAGGCACCTTTCCAGCTTTGCTAATTTATTTGATGACTTCTTCAAAGGCAAATTTTAAAAAAGTAGTAAATTTATGGTTACATTGAAAGGCTGCTCAATGCTTGCCCTTTGCCTTGCAAAAAAGTAAAATGTGGGTTTATAAGACTGGGGGAAAATGTATACACACACACACACACACACACACACACACACACCCCTAAAACCCATATTCCAATTTCCTGGAACATTACAGGGCAGATAAATCTTTAAAACAAATTGGATGAATAATTATCAGAACCTTTGCCACTTCTATCAAGAAGCAGACAGATAAAATAGAAACTGTCTGAGGTGACAAACCACACATATATTCTGCCATTTTATAATCTGCTAGCAGGTCTATTAAGGGAGATAGATTCTAGTGCACCTGGTGAGGCTGCTTTGAGTGATGGGATAAGCTGAGTGAAAGGGCCATAGACAGCAAGACTCAGTGCTTAGGGTGGAGTGAAGGGGGAGGAGGGCTGATTCCAATATGGGACAAAGCTCCAAACCAGAACTTTTTTGGGGGATATGAAAATTTCCTGAAGTCTGGGTTTGTTAAATTGATTACAATCTCTTTTCAGAGACCTATCAGGAGCAAACCAGTGAGTTGCAGACATAAATTTGAATTCCAGAGTCTCCTACTAACCCAACTCATAAATGAATTCCTAAATGCTGACTGAGCCAGAAGACCCAGCGTTGGAAAACCACTTGGCAGGAATCATTAGTTTCAAAATGAGATGAACTGCTCTATTTAGCCCTCATTCAAAACTTTACAGAAATGCCAGATTTCCATAAACACAGGTTTCCTTGAATTTCCAGGGCTCTGATTAACTGGTGGATGAGGGTGCCTCACAAATACAGATTCGTATGCAATATTCAGCTTGGAAGAGATTGGAGGTTGGAAACCAACACAAAGTATTCCCTCTCCTTTCTAATGTTAACTCTTCCTTGTTTTTCAGAAGATTTTTTAATTTTTTTATAAGGAGTTTGGACAATTAAGAATTAGTCTATGGTTTAAAAATGTAGCTATATATCATATTCTTGTCATTGATGTCATCATCTGTTAAGCTTTTTATGACTGATTGACAGCCCACTGCTTTATAGTGTGGCTTTAATGCCCCGAAGGAATGAGAGAATTAAAAAATACACTTCTGTCTCTGCTGAAAAAGTCATAAAGTTGTGGCTTCTGCTAAGTAAAGATATTGCTTACAAAGAGATATTTTCTTTTTTTAATATGTTTTCATTTTTCTTCTTTCTGCCATTTTTCTTCATTGACACTGGCACATTAGATAGAGTACCTAACGTTGGTAAAACATAGATCTACAGAGTTAAAACTTTTGGTGGTTGCATATTTTCGGCTTCCATGTTCAAGTCAATAAAGCAAAATAAATTTGAAGGGCAAATAGCTAATTTCTCTATTCTGAAAAGCGATTTCCTTCCAAGGGAGTGAGTTTAGAGCCAGACTGACTTGAGTTATGACGTGGATTCCACTGCCTCTGTGGGCTTTTCCTGTATTTTGTTCAATGCCTGTCATTTGTCCATGGGGATTTTAAACACAAGAGATCATACAAGAGGAAAATACTAGTTCAGTTAGTTAAAATGCTTAACAGAGTTTAATCTTTTGTTTTTTGTGGAAGGATTAAAATGTATTCAAAGAGCAGGGACATTAGTACTAGGTTGAAACTTACAACAGAAAAAAGCCCCAGTGGTCAACATGTTTGGTATCAGTTTTAACCTATTTTTGGGTAGTAGAAATTCATATGCTTGACACCATGAATTGAATCTTACAGGAGGTTCTCCAAAAATTGAGCTTGCAGTTATAGAAGGAAGTGATACAAAAGTCATCTTTAGGACAGATGTGGTGGCTCACACCTGTAATCTCAGCACTTTGGGAGGCCAAGGCAGGCGGATCACGAGGTCAGGAGTTTGAGACCAGCCTGGCCAACATAGCGAAACCCCGTCCCTACTACAAAAAAAAAAAAAAAAAAAAAAAAAAAAAAAATTAGCCGGGTGTGCGGGTGTGGTGGTGCATGTAATCCTAGCTACTCCAGAGGCTGAGGCAGGAGAATTGCTTAAACCAGGGAGGCGGAGGCTGCAGTGAGCCAAGATTATGCCGCTGCACTCCAACCTGGGTGACTAAGACTCCATCTCAGAATAAAGAAAAAAGAAGGAAAAAAGTCATCTTTAGACAGGGCAAGATACAGGTTTTTCTTGAGGCCACTGGATAGCATGAGCATTCCTGAAGTCAAAGCCATAGATTTAGCCCAAGAATGACTGAGCAGCCATTTTTGTAGCCATTTATTCAAGCAGAACAGTTTCAAGGCATTCATTACAGATTTGTCATGACAGTAATTCCACTTACCCAGTGTTTGAGCAAGGCTTTGTCTGTAGTACCTGGTAAGCAGCTTAGAACTAGATCTGCCTCATCTCCCTCCTCCTCTCTTCTCCATCATCATCATTATCATCATCATCATCACAATCATTTCAGTCTTTGGTGATTAACTTAGAGATTAACCAAGGCAAAAAATAATTTAGGCTACTTAGCGATTTTCTTCCTCTCTTCCTTCTCTTTTCTTCTTCTTTTCTTTCCCTTTCTCCTTCTCCTTCTCCTTCTTCTTATTCCCCTTTTGTGAGTCAGTTCTGTGAGATTTATTCCAAGGGTCAAAAACGAAGGTAAGATTTCAGAAATAGGCCTTCTAGAAGCCCACACAAATGTGTACATGTGAGGGGCTTGGCTCCAGTGGGATAAGCAGATGCAAATCTAATTGGTAAGCTGTCTTGGACCTGGCTACCTTATGAAATTTCTGATATTAGTTCTTTGAGACTCTTATCACCTTGCAAAAATCCCGAGAAATCCCATTCCTCAGTTGGACAGAATGAGGTGCCTTAGAGATCCCATTCTTTAGTTAGACAGAAAGAGGTACCCTAGGTGTCAATTACTACCATGACAAATCTGGAATGAAAGTCTTGAAACTATCCTGCTTGAAAAAATGATGACAAAAATGACTGCTCAGTCATTCTTGGGCTAAATCCACATCTTTCTGACTTTACGAATGCCCACGCTCTCCTGTGCCCTAAATGAAAACCCATATCTTGCCCTTCTAAAGATGATCTTTATGTCACTCCCTTCTATAACTGGAAGCTGAAAGTTTGGAGAACCTTCTGTAAAAATTGAATTTATTTAGTCAAGCATATGAGTTTCCACTATTCAGAAATATGTTAAAACTGAAATAAGTAGAAAAAACTGAAGATTTTGCATAAGGACAGAAAAAATATAGATGATACTGGGTGAAAAAGGGACAAGAAGTGAAAATGATAAGAAGACAGTGGAATCCACTCAATGGTAAGTCTGAATTTCCCATTTCACACCATGGGCAAGATTCATTTGTATTACAGGAACAGGAGCAGGAGGCTTTGGCAAAGGAGATCTTCGATCATGAGTGTTGTGAATGCAGACTGAATGAGTTTCTATATGAATGCACTTTCTGTGACTTGGTAATTTTTCTGTGGAGTCTAGCATGCCTCGGCTGTTCAAACCATTTCTCTCTCTTGGAGTGTGGTGTCAGATGCTGCCTGCCAGCAACTCACAGATGACAATGTGCCACTGTCTCTATTCCTGGGATCTTGTAAGAAGGAACTGCTTCCCTCCACTGTGGGTCAAGCGTAATAGTTCTTTATCATCACTCATTCATTAAGTATTTTTTTTGCTTCTAGGTTTTACACTCTAGGCACTGTGCTAGGCACCAGGACTACAATAGAACTTACGATCTGTAGAGGGGCCAGGCATCCCAAAGAAATGTCAATTGCAAGTAAGCAAATTCTGTGAAAGCAAAATACACAGCACTACAACACTTCACCATGAATTTAACCTGGCCAGGAAGGTCTGGAATATGATGACAGAGCTGTCTGAAGTTGGGGTAGGAATTAACTACTTGAAGAGGGGAATTAGGAGGTTCTGGTTAGATCCCTGGGTTGTACAAAACATGTGTGTTCTCTCAGCCAAAACCATGCTGGGATTTCTGTAAAGGTATAGAAGGGGTGAGGAGAGTGTCCCTTTCATGGCTTCTGGACTGAAATCTATCACTGGGATCTTGGAAACAGTTTGGTCACCTGTGCTCCAAGTCTCACACGGCCTCTCAGGTAAAGATTGCTTTACCTTCTTTATCTAATCTTTCGATATACTTCTCCTTCTCCCTGCCCCTGCCCCCAGTCAGTGTAAGGTGGGGTAGGACAGAAACATAAAGAGCCAGCAAACATGTCTTTGTCTTTTTTCTTTCATGTCCCAAGGGAATAAATCTCTTTCTTCCTCCAGACAAACATCACACAACATGCCTCATGTATATCATTTTAAGCTACAGAAATATGGAACACTCAGTGAAGTTTACCTTTGGGGTCACTCCCACCTTAACCTGGTGTGGCCACTTTAAGAAGTCATCAATTCCCCATTATAGAACCTACCAGGCTCAACTTTTTTGTTTTCATTCCTTGACTTTTAGATTTGATCTTTTCTATTGTTTATTTCGTTGTAGCTTCAGTTCTCTAAAATTCTGACTCCCTACCCCAGAACCCACTCATGCAGCCTCGAGTAACATTCTTTTCTCTTTGATCCATAGGCCTGGACCCCTATTTCTCTGAAGGCTGTTCTGAAGATGGCACCCAACCTGCTCATCTTTCAGTGGACCTGGGCACCCATGCCTCCATATGGTGAACCTCAAATCACACTGTATGAAAAGCAGCTTGTCAGCTATTTTTAATGAGTTTTTTTTTTGCTTTGGTTTAAAAAATAGCATATATTTGCATTAGAAAATTAAAAATACAGAAGAAACAGAAATATAAAAGAATTACCTATAACATGCAAAAAAGACTAGTACAAATGTTTTTGTTTTTTTACAGTATGTGAACATATTAATATTCATAGTATTTATTTTTGCCTGCATATTTTACTTAACACATGTAGTAAGCATTCCCCATGTTAGTCAAATTATTTGTAGACATTATTTTTAATGGCTCTACAGCTTACTGAATAAGTCTCCTATTATATGTCATTTTGGGTCCTAGCAACATTTTTGTGTTTAAATGTTTGTAACAGTTTTGATTGATTTCCTTAAGATAGAGTCCAAGAAGAGAAATAATGTGTTTGTTTGTTTATCGTTTAATACTTTCTTTTATGTTAATGTCCTTCGGCCTGATAATTCAGAACCATGAATAAATATGATTCTTGTCTTTGAGGAGATTGTAGCCTTGTGCTAGGTTATAGAATAGGCACATTTTAAAGTTCTTGATACACATTTTCAAAGTGCTTTTCAAAAATTTGTATCGATTCATCCTTCTACTATAAGGGAAAGTCTGTTCTGGGTTGTTTTTCTGGTATATCTTCCTATTAAGAACTTGTTCTTCCTCCTTTGTGACTCACATGGAGTTGCCACTGCACGCTGTCATCTCCATCCCTCAGAGCAACCTATTAGAGATCTTACTCTCTGGAGTCCCAAAAGAGAAACAACAACAACAACTCAGCAATTCATCTGGGGTCAGTGTGTTACCCAGTCTGGGCCACTGGGGATTTTTTTAAAGGGAAGTTTATCTTATTTTCTTCAAAATTCTGAGCTGTGAAGAAGACCACTGGAAAGTTCAATCTACTTTTTTTAAAAATTGTTATTGTATATATTTAAGTGTATATCATGTTTCCACACATATATATACATAGTGAAATGATCACTACAGTCAAGCTAATTAGAATATCCACCATCTCGCATAGTCACCTTTGTGTGTGAAAAGGGTTCAGTGCTTCCCTCTCCACTCTTCATCTCCCCTTTAAAAAAGCAGAAATGAATGGAGAGGGAAGGGCTGAATCCTGGTTATGTTGTGGGACTGCTGGGATTCACCTGAGAGTTAAAACCAGTTAGTTTTACCCCTATGTTTTTCACTTAGATAAGCCAACAAATTAATTTCTTTTTCTCTATTCTTCTTGTCTTCCTTCCTGCCTCTTTACCTGTCTCTCTTCCTTCCTCCCTTCCCACTCTCTTCTTTCCTTATTTAAATTGGTTTAAATTGAGTTTCTGACACTAATGGAGAGTCCTTATTGTACCTTCACAGTTATTTTTATCAAACCAGAAAATGTTAATGACATAAAACAATTACTGTTTGGAGAAGGAAAATTGTATTTCTTTCCTTGAAATTTCTACATACATACACATTTGTGCTTGTTAGTGAGGCTGAGCATTTTCCCCCTTATTTGTGAATTATGTATTCAATGTTTTGATCCATTTATCAAATAAATTCCTTAGTTTAAAAAATTTTTGCAGGTGCGGTTACTATGGAAAGCAGTATGAAGTTTCCTCAAAATATTAAAAATAGAATCACCACATGACTCAGCAATCCCACCTCTGCATATATACTTAAAGGAAATGAAATCGGCACTTCATGAAACGATCTCCACTCCCAGCCAGGCGTGGAGGCTCATGCCTGTAATCCCAGCACTTTGGGAGGCCAAGGCGGTGGATCACGACGTCAAGAGATGAAGACCATCCTGGCCGACATGGTGAAACCCCACCTCTACTAAAAATACAAAAATTAGCTGGGTGTGGTGGCCCGTGCCTATAATCCCAGCTACTCGGGAGGCTGAGACTGGAGAATCGCTTGAACCTGGGAGGCGGAGGTTGCAGTGGCTGAGATCACACCACTGCACTCCAACCTGGTGACAGAGGGAGACTCCGTCAAAAAAAAAACAAAAAAAAAAAAAAAAAAAAAAAAAAAACTCCACTCCTATATTCATTGCAGCATAATTAACAATTAATTAACAATAACCAAGCTATGAAATCAATGTAAGTGTCCATCAATGGATAAGTGGATAAAGAAAATGTTACACACACACACACACACACACACAGGAATTTCATGTAGCCTTAAAAAAGAAGATGATTTTGTTATTTATAACATGCATGAATATGGAGGACATTAGGTTAAGTGAAATAAGCCAGAAAGAAAAATACTGCATGATCTTACTTATATGTGGAATCTAAAAATGTCAAGCACAAAAAAGCAAAGAGTAGAATAGTGGTTGCTGAGATCTGGGGCTGAGAGTGTGATGGGCAAATGGGAAGAAATTGAGTGCAGAGTTTTGATTAGGATCAAAAAGTCTAGAGAGCAAATGTACAGCATGAAGACTATAGTTACCACTGTGTTGTATACTGGAAATTTGCTAAGAGAGTAGGTTGTAGGTTCTCTTACCATACACACATACACAGGTAACTATACGAGATGATGGATATTCTAATTAGCTTGACTGTAGTAATCATTTCACTATGTATGTGTGGTGGTGGGTGCCTATAATCCCAGCTACTCAGAAGGCTGAGGCAGGAGAATGGTGTGAACCCGGGAGGCGGAGTTTGCAGTGAGCCCAGATCGCACCACTGCACTCCAGCCTGGGTGACAGACTGAGACTTCATGTGAAAAAAAAAAAACCTACCTTGTCTGATATTGAAACAGCCACTTCTATTTTCTTTAA
The DNA here is from genome assembly GCF_024542745.1 of Macaca thibetana thibetana. Lineage (NCBI taxonomy): Eukaryota > Metazoa > Chordata > Mammalia > Primates > Cercopithecidae > Macaca > Macaca thibetana. The sequence goes on along the minus strand of NC_065578.1, from coordinate 141,920,589 downwards.
TTTGTACAACAATTATATATATATATATATATTTTAAAATCATCTTATTTTAATATATTTTAATATATCTGTGTCTTTATATTTTATTTCTTCTAGTAAGTTGCGTTTGTTTTCTTTGTTTTATGTTTGTTTGACTTTCAATCAGACAATCTCTGCCTTTTCCTTGATATGTCTGTTATTTATATTTAATAATAATTAACGTAATTGATATTTGTTTTTATTTGTCTTATCTGTTTGTTTTTCCACTCTTTTACCCCTTTTCTGCCTTATTTTTGATTAGTTGCATATTTTTTAGATTCTATCATTTGTTGTCTTATTGGTTATACCTTTTTGTTTTGTATTTTTAGTGGCTGCTTTATGGTTTATCATGTATATCTTTAACTTAGTACAGGCGGCCTTTAAGATATAGTGTACATTTCATATAAACTACAAGATCTTTAAAAGGGTATGTCCATTTTTCCCTTCCTCACCTTATTGTTACTATTGTCATACAGTTTACTTCTGCATATGTTATAGGTGCAATGATACATTTAAAAGTGATACTTAAATAGCCAGTTTTAAAAAAGAGATAAGTCCTTTATGTTTAAACACACATCTTGTATTTCTTGTACTCTTTGTTCTTTTATACATTCAAGTTTCTAGTTGCTATCCTTTTATTTCTTCCGGAATGGCTTTCCCCCCCTCCACATTTCTTGTAGTGTAATTTTCAAGCAATGATTTCTTTTAGATTTTGTGTGACTAAGAAGGTCTTTATTTCATATTCGTTTTTGAAAGATACCTTTTCAGGGTATAGAATTTTAAGTTGATTGTTCTCCTGCCTTCCCTTCCTGCCCTACCACTCAGTTTTTAAAAGATGTCACCTCACTGTCTTCTGGTTTGCATGGCTTCTGACAAGAAATCTGCAATTCTTATCTTTTTTCCTCTGTATGTAATATGTCTTTTCTTGATGTCTGTTTTTTTTTAAGATTTTTAGTTTGTTATACATTTTAAACCATTTGATATGATATGTGTTGCTGTAATTTTCATTTCTTTTTTGCTTCACATTTTCTGAACTCTTTGGGTCTGTGTATTTATAATTTTCATAAAATTTGGAAATGTTTCAATGATTATTTCTTAAAATATTTTATTCTTTATTTATTTCTCCTCCTTCTCTAGAACTCTAATTAAATATCTCTTAGGTCACTCCATGTTGTCCTACCACTAACTAATCGGTTGTTTGCTCATTTTCTTCTGCAGTGTTTAATCGGTTTTCAATTTCATTCAGTATATTTTTTTAAATCTCAGGCATTATATTTTTCATGTTAGAACTTCAATTTGGGTCTTTATAATATTTACAGTAACTATCTTTTCATAACCATCTTCTGAAATCTTTATAAATATCTTCAGTTAGTATCCCTATTATATTCCTGCTTTCTCCTGCCATTTTAAACATATAAAGTTTAGTTATAATAGATATTTCATATTTGTATATAGTGATTTTATTATGTGTGCCCTTTCTTGATCTGTTTCTGTTGATTGATTTTATTCCTTATTATGGATTTTATTTTCCTATTTCTCTGCATGCCTGGTAATGTGTTTATGAGACTCTAGACTTGTGAATTTAACATTATTGGATCCTGGATTTCATTTTAAAAAACATTCCTTTAAATATTTTGAGATTTGGACTGGTATACACATAAGTTACTTGAAAATAGTTTGATCCCTTTATGGCTTGCTTTGAACTTTGTTACATGGATCTAGAACAGATGTCAGTCTATGGCTAACTTGGGCCCAATTCTGAGTCAATAGTCTTCTGAGAACTCTATCTAATACCTCATATGTTATGAGGCCTTTCCACCATGGCTAATGGGACTACTGACTATTTTGAGACTGTGTGAGCTCTGGGGATTGTTCTGCCTGCTTTTTCTACTTGTTCTTTCCCTGGCCTTGATTGTTTATTCAAAGACTCAAAGGGAACTTGCTTATCTCCAGGACTCTCTCCCTGGGCACTCTTCTTTCTTTGGTACTCTTCTCTGTGAACTCTAGCTACCATGGACTCTTTGAACTTTGAACCCTATCTTCTCAACTCAGTGAAATTACCAGTCACCAGGTTCCATTTAGCTCTCTCTTCCTGGACTACATACTGTACACTCTTTACGGTCAGTAATCTGGAGCACCCGTAGGGCTCACTTTGTTTGTTTCCCATGTTTCAGGGATCACTGGTCTATACTACTTGTTGTCTCAAAACTGCTGTTTTACATATTTCCAAGTTATTTCATTAAGTAAAAAGGATCATTCCAGTCTCTGTTACTTTCTCATGCCAGAGGTGGAAGAGAGCAATATGCTACAATATTACAAGTATGCTACTTGTAATACTATATTTGCTCATAATTTGTTCCTTCATTTACATATTTAAAGATCTTTATTGAGATGTTACTCTGTTCTAGATTCCATATTAATTACTGCAAACAGTTCAGGGGTCACTTTAAATGCCTCCAATGGACTGGCAGTGTAGTGACAAAGAACATTTACATACAAATAATAACAAAACTAAGCTCTGGTAAATGTTTTAATACTCTCCAATTCTTATTCCAATATGCATAGCACTTTGCAATGTGACTTTGGCACTCTACTTCACTTCTCATCCTTAAATCTGGACTAGGCTTCTGAAGTGGAAATGGTATCATGTGAGTTTTGCTGCCCGGGCCTCAAGAGACCTGGAAGCTTCCACTTTCACCCTCTCATAATGCTATATTGAGATCTCCATGCAGGGACATCAGGGTGGCTTAATGGAGGATACAAGTTCATGAAGAAGAAAATCAAGGCCTTCTAGTCAGTAGCCATCAGCAACTGCTAGACCAGCAGACCCTCCAGTTGAGTGCAACTTCAACTTCAGAAGTGAGCCGGGAGAATACCAGCAGAAGGGCATCACAGCCAATCTACAGGATCACAAAAAATAGTAAATTATTTTTCTTAAGCCACTGGGTTTTGGAGTATAACTGAAAAAAGAGCATTGTTATGTCCTCTCAGAAAGTTTCTATAATAGCTCCACTCGCAAGAATAGCTGCCATCTGTGATATTTAAGGCATTTGTTTTTCAGGCCATTCATTTGATGCTCAATGCACATTATTATTATTATTATTTGCCATGGGCCACATTATCTATCAGATTTGTCTCCTTGACTAAGTCAGGAGCTTTTTAAGGCCTTTTCCTTAATTGCATTCACCATGCTTTGGCAGGAGTGGTAGTTCAAAAAAAAAGATGATATTGATAAAATTTTTTAAAAATTATATTTCAATCAGCTTATGAACTATCCTGGGCAGTTTGGTACAATAGATCCTATAAATACTTATGGGGATCCTATGAAGTGTTATGCACTGTGCTTTCAGAAATGTTAGTATTGTTGTTGTTAGTATAATCATCATAATTGTTATTATTTAAATGATCACAATAACTTTATGAGGAAGTTAGTTTTATCTTTATTTTATAGTTACAATATTTGAGATCAGAGAAGTGAAATCTTTGTTTCAAATACACCCAGTTCCAAGTGGTAGAGCTGAGATGAAAGCCCAGGATCTTGCCTCTTTGTCATTGCTTCTCAGAAATAGGCAGGCAGATAAGATGACTGTCATCTCTGCTGGGGAGGCCAGTTGGAATGAAGGCACTGTAGGGCCCCTTCCTTCTTGGGTCTTGGAGGAAAATGTGTTATAGGAAATAAAAGTTAACAAAGGGCAGCTGAGGAGTGGGGTGTAAGGCCGCACTGCGTTCAGACAACAGCCCTTCTCAGTCATCACAGCCTGCTTTCCTCGGGAGGAGCAGTGTTAGACTGACATTACCCTTATTTATGAGCATTTGACTTCTTTTCTTACTGAGCCCCATGGCCTAGTCTCAGGCAGCAGCAACACAAGGTGTTGCTTTCCAGTCAATACAGGGATGGCATGCTTTCCAGTCAATATAGGGATGGCATGCTTTCCAGTCAATACAGGGAGATCATTTGGGGCAAAGTGGATCACCAGCTGGAAAAAGTGGGCTATTTTGATGCAATGTTTTGGGTGCTCTTGATGCAATTGCACTATGAATATGGGGTTCCTGAGACCTTCTGGGAGAAAGCAATTTGGATTGTCCCCATGAGGGAGATGCAATATTAAAATGACAGAAATATATATGAGCTTTTTTTAAAAAAATTATGGTTTTCCATTTAGAAAAGATCCAGGATCTTTTATTGCATATGTAGAAATAAATATAAAAGAAAAATGGAAAGAAATGGAGGAGAGGGAAATGGCCATAATTTTTAAGAGCATGAAGAATTTAGTTGAGTGGCTGTGGAAAAGTTTATTTATTCAATTAATAATAATAATAATGTTAATCGTAACTAACATATATTGAGAACTGACTTTGTACCAGGTGCTATGTGAAACCTCTGGTTTAATAGTAGTAAAATTTTTTTAAAAACCTGGTATGTCTTTGCTCATAAAATTTGCAATCTAATGGAAGGAGACATACTTTAAACAATAAAATATATAATTCCAAGTTATAGAACTAAGAAGAAAGAATGGGATGCTGTGATTAAAAATATAATGGGGAACATGAAAATTGAATTAGGGGGTCAGGAAAAGCTTCTGTGAGGAAGTAAGATTTGACATGAGCCCTAAAGCCTTGGAGACCAGAAAAAATAGATCCAATGGAAACAGTCTGGATTTGTGGTGGACATAAGAAAAAGACATTAAAGTGCTAGGAGATAAAGTTCTGGCATGGCTTTCAAATGGTTTCGTTAAGAAGCTTCCAGCCCTGCAAGTAATTGCAAACAGTGAGAAGACTTATCTGAAATCAAGCAGCCAGAAAAGATGACTTCTCCATGTCGCCTGTAGACACAGGATTCCATAGCCCTGACTGATCTCCAGTTAGGACAAATGGAATGGAAGGACAGGTAACAAGCCATTGATTATGAGGGGCTGCCAGGGTCATCCTGTCACGTCCTCAAGGTGGCTTTATACAAGACTATGCTTTATACAACTCTGGTGGCAGTATGTATATTTTCTGTAAAACAAGCCATAATTCCCAAACATTTAAAAATCTGTCCTCCAGGAAACATTTTAAGAACCACCAAAGAGAACTAGGCAGGCTGTGCTGACCGGCCCAATAGACCACAAATTGGGCTGATTCTGCAGTGAGTCACTAACCTCTAGCGCTCAGTGTTCCCCTTGGAGGAAAGAGAACAGCCATTGCAAACTGTTGTCTGAGAACTTAATAATTAACGGTTTTGCAAAAAGTGTCACTCAGTTTCTGGCAGAGCTCTGCTCTCTTTGGCATTGGAGTGGAAGATCAGCCGGGGGGCAGGTCAGTGGCAGTCTGGAGTGATTCTCAGTGGGAACTGGCCGAGCATATAATTATATCATGAGTCAAGCTCTCTCCAGGGATGTAAAATGACCAGAGGAAAATGAAATAACATTATATCCCACATGAATAGAGGCACTGGTGGAGTAAGCTGACTCCTGAGAAAGAAAACCAGGCTAAGAAGTTTCCCAGCACTTAAACGTCTTATGACTTGTCCCTGTGCCCCTTCTTTTAAAATGAAGAGATTATAGAGGCACAATTTATGCCTTTGCCTTCAACCCAGAGGAGCAAGAGACCAGAGACAACAATCCACATGGATAGATAATCTTGATAAACAAAAGGCCATTTAGCTGAAAAACTCCTTGTGCCATTTAGATCCAACAGAGAACTGTTTATTCAAGAAGAAATTAGACTGACGAATGTTGTGGTGGGAGTTAAAAAATATTTTTTCCTCACTAAACCACTTCCAAAGGTATATTTTTATGTGTCCAGGAATAGCAGTCTGTTTGTCTTGCTTGTGCTTGTTCCCCATCTCGTTTCTTTTTGGTCAACATCCAAAGAATTAGTCTCTTTGAACAGTGGCAATGTAGTAGCTGAAGCCAAATTAGTATGAATGGTACTGGCTGCGCCTCCCAACTCCCACTGCCTCTGCTTCCCAGATGATATAATTAGCCAGGGGACTTTTGATCAGTTGAGCAAAGAAAAACAATTATAGGGCAGCCCCAGCAGCATGGGTTATGGGGTAAGAAAATCAAAATAGGAGTGACAAGCTTTTCTGATGATTTCCAAAAAGGTTATTTTAGACAGAAAGTACAGAAACAGGAAAATGCTCTCAGAGGGGAAGAATAAATAGAATTTGATATTTACCTCTCCTTAGTCATTAGCAATATTTCCGAAGACAGCAAGCAGTAAGCTTGTGACAAAACTTGGGAGATGAGGGACAGTGTCTTAAGGTGAAAGCACAGTACAGGGTGGAGTCTGTTAGATACTCTTCAGGAAGTCACTCAAGATAAATATCTAAAGTTCAGTTTCTATTTGTTCAATGTTTGATATGAACATTAAGGTTATTTACTTGGGGATGAGGAGTAAAGTGTTGAAGCAGAAAGAGGAGGAGTATTTGAAAGAGACTGGGGATTTTGATTTTATATCCACCCCTGGGAAGTTGCTGTCCATGCAGGGAAATTTTCCTTTCAGATAGAAGTAAGTGGTGGGTGGGCGATAGGATTAAAAAGGGACACATCTACTCCTTCTCACCCTCAAAATAAAAATGAAGGCCACTTGGAGTTACTAGTGCTCTCATGTGAATATCTCTGAAATGATGATAGTACTAAATCAGTCAGTCAGCATTGACTGGCTGCCTGCTTGATACTTACGCAGTTCCTATAAAAAGGAACTGGAGCATGGTAGGGATTCAAAAACAAGGACCTTGTAAGAAAAAGCCTGTGGCTAATAGAGTGGTCAGTGTGTAGGGTGCTACTTCCTAATGAAAGAACTGGAAGAAACTGAGCAAGTCCCCTTACGTCTGCCTTTGCACCCTCTGCTCCAGTTCACACTGAAAATATCCTCAGTGATGTTACAAGTGTTGAGAATGTGAAGGTAAGTGTTCTAAATGGATCACTCAGTGGAGAGCCATCTACTTATGTCTTTTTCATTGGCTATAATTCCAACTCGTAGAGCTTCAGTTCTATAAATTTCACAAGAATTTTTAGGTTTTCAAAGTCATTTACTATCATATTTTTTTAAAAGACAGTTTTTTTCTCTTACATTTCACATGTCCAAAATTAGGATGCATCTTGAAATCAACTGATATGTATATTTAACCTGGAAGAAGTGTTTTCATTCCCTCTTGTATAGTTATGAAGCCGATGAAATTAGTTTAACATCAAGGAATAAAGTGAAAGGTAAATAGACCTCTGAGGCAAGAAACTTAAGATGTGCTATGGTCTGAATTGTGTCCCCCTGCTCTCCAAATTCATGTTTAAGTTCTAAACCCCAGTACTTGAATATAGGGGCTTTAAGAGGTAAAATGTGGTCATTAGGATGGGCCCTAATCCAATGTGGGTAATGTCATTATAAGAAAATAAAATTAGGAAGGATGCAGATATGCACAGAGCAAAAATCTGAAGACACAGGGAGAAGATGGCCATCTACAAGCCAAGGAGAGAGGCTCCAGGAAGAAACCAAATTTGTATCAATCAGCTTAGGCTGTTGTAACAAAATACCATAGACTGGGTGGCTTATCCAGCAGGAATTTATTTCTCACAATTCTGAAGACTGGAAACACCAAGATCAAGGGACTAGTGAATTCAGTTCCCCAGTGAGGTCTCTGTTCCTGTCTTGCAGATGACCATGTTCTCCCTGTGTCCTCATGTGATGGAGACAAAGCTCTACTGTCTCTCCCTCTTCTTATGGTGGCACTAATCCTGACATGAAGGCCCCACCCTTATTACCTCATACAAAACTAATAATCTCCCATAGGCCCCAATGCCATCACATTGGAGATTAGGGCTTCAACATATAAATTTTGGAGAGGGAGCACAATTCAGTCCATGGCATACCTTGATCTTGGTCTTCTGCCTCCAAAACTGTGAGGAAAGAAATTTCTGTTGTTTAACCTACCTAGTCTGTGGTATTTTGTTATGGCAGCCCTGGCAAACTAATATAAAGTGTTGGTTGTATACTAGAGCAGAGTGAGCCTGACAGGCACTGGGGCCAGTTGGGAGAGACCCATGGGGCCAAGAGAGGACATAGGAAACTGTCGTAATCTGCTTGAGCTGCTATTACAAAATATCTGGGACTGAATAATTTAGAAAGAAGAGAAATTTATTTTCTCACAGTTCTAGGGACCGGGAAGTTCAAGATCAAGGTGCTGGCAGGTTCAGTGTCTCTGAAGGCTACTCTGTGGTTCCAAGACGATGCCTTGATTGTTCACATGACAGAAGGGAAAAAAGCTGGCAAAGGCACATATGAAGCCTTTTTTATAAAAGCCTCCATTCCATTCACTTAGGCTTCACTTTAATGATTTAATCACCTCCTAAAGACCCCCATATCTTAATCCTATCATATTGGTGACCACATTTCAATACAGGAATTTGGGAGGGGAGTGAACATTCAAACCTCAGTAGGGACAATAGAAAAAGAAGTTCAAAAAGTATTCAAATGTCAAAGAATGGATTTTTCTCAGATGTCAGATCTATCTGCAAAGAAGAACATCAGTTCCTTCTCTAACTTCATGGAAGGTTGGTGGAATATTGTACCTAGATAACTGTCCTTAGTTTTGTCATTTTGCTTTGTCATAAAATATCAGCCCTTTCAGGATGCCTGCTCTAGTTCCATAACTTTGTTCTGACTGGTCAGTTTTTCCTTCTCGTTTTACCTCATGATGGCTTTTTCTATATAAAGCCAAGAAAATGGATCTGTTCTGTCAAGTCAGTGGGAAAAATAGATCATTCAGATTGGGTGATAATATCCAGGTACAGAATATTTGAAAGAGCCTTTTTTCCATATCCCTTTCCTTTTGAAGCTAAAGTTTTTTTTTCTTCTGAATATTACCTTTTAAGTACTGTCAAAAGATTATTTATAGGATCTCTGAAAAATAGCTTTGGATGCTCTTGGTAGAGGAGATGTGGTAGGGAATCAAATTAGATTGGGTCACAAGGAAAAGTGTCTGTAAGAAATATGAATGGGACCCAGGGGAAATAAAAATTAAAGAGAAACCAAATCCGAGCTGTGCTTTATCTATTTTGCCAAGTTAGACTTGGATTATGTCATCATATGTAATTTCAAGGAATGGGCACACCAGTTTGGATAAAAGAAAAAGTGATCTGATTTGTTTCCTAAAATGTAAATTGAATCATAGAGAGAAAATTTTCTTGGATGCAAAATAAATGTCCCTGATATCTTTCCCCCCATTATTAATTTTTATGAGCCTTATTAATTTTCATCCTAAATGAGATACATGATGCTAGAATTACATAAATATTATCATTTCTAGGTTATGTGTAATTTTCTCACTCTTTGGTATCAATATTATACTTCATGCAACTAAAGGTAAAATTTTTCTCCTTACTTGTAATGCAGGATATATCCCATATGGTATGTCTTGTCTTTTCACCTGCAATTCCATTTCTTCTGTATATCCTAAAGGGAAGTCCTGAGTACTTCGTAGATGTATCAGTTTGCTATTGCTGTATAACAAACCAATCCAAAACTTAGTAGCTTAAAACAACAAAAATCTATGTAGCTCACGATTCTGTGGGTCAGTAACTTAGGCTAGGCTATCTGGGTAGTACTGTTTATCTGGGCCAATCTTGTCTGATCTTGCCAGGAATTCACTTATGCTTCTGTAGTTAATTGGCATAATAGCTGAGGGCTGCTTGATTGTTAGCTGGGTCTCTCAGCTCTCCTCCAGTAGAATAGCCTGTGCGTGGTCTCATGGTGGCTGGTTCCATGAGTGGCAAGCAGGCAAGCTTCAATACACAAGTGCTTCTAATGCCTCTGCTTGCATCACAACTGCTAATGTCCTATGAGCCAAAATAAGTCATATGGCTAAAGCTAGAGTCAATGTGAGAGGATACTGTCAAAGGATACAAGGAAGAGTGAATAAATTTGAGCTGTTACTGCAACCTACAGTATAGGCATTTAAAAGGTTTGATAATGAAAGTCAAAAGGTACCTGATTTTCCTACTCTTATAATTAATTGTGTAGAAAAATATATTGAAACAAATGAACCACAAAGGCACTTGACACTATGTGGAAAAGAACTATCTATTATACAAGTTACAAGGTTATTTGTTTCCTTTCATACATTCTTATTTGAGGAGAGTGTGAACTGAGAGGATGTGGGAAATCTAAAAGGACACATCATTGTTTACTCTTTTGGGGAAAGAGTACAGAGCAATTACTAAAGCCACCAGGGCAATTAGAGACCCTGAGGGAACCCTGGTCACATTTTTGGCTTTAGTAGAAAGTGGCTGGAAAAAATGAGTCCACCATGGTCAGGCCAGGAAATCTCAGATCACTTTACCTTTGGGCACTCCACACCCATATACCAAACCATGGTGTCTCAGAGTCTGTATGTGGCAGTAAGTCTATCTTATTGTTTTCTCCACGTTCTGGTGTGGCCTGGAAACTAACCGTGTTATGTCTGTTATTTAGGAAGGGCATCCTTGGGGTGGAACACCAATTTCAAAGATAGGTGGCAGGAAAAGAAAGGCACACTGACTTTTGGCAGTGTAAATCCTGAGGTGTCATCGGCAGCCTGATATAGTGGTGGTAACAGGGAGTCTGGCATAGGAATCTTGTTAGAACCTAAAGCTAATGGACCCAGTGGCACTGGCTAGAGTCCTGTTAAATTCATTTTCCTTCACACAGGGAAACATTCTCTTCAGGGGCCCAAGGCAGCCATCTTGGTCTTGTGAGTTTGTGTCACAGTCCCTGGCTGAAAGTGGGAATGGGTTAGCACCAGCCAGAGCCATCACTGGCAGGCTGTCTCAGTGGGACTATCTCAGGGATGATAGGCTGCAACACTGAATATTCCCAAGAGGATTGGAAGCAAAGGAACGGAGCGATGTCTTGATGAATTCAATGATTGTGGATAATCAGGATCATTCACATTCAGACTTTCTTCCTCACTAGCTGATCATTCACATGAATAACTTAGATAATGACCTTCCTCGACCTCCTTTTTTCGTTTTTTCTCTAAGTACAGGTTTTAGTCTAAGTCTGAAGGTCTCAAGTCAAGATCCAGATAATTAATTTGACACTTGAATTTGATTCTTATAGGCAGGTAGTTTCAATACATCTAAATACAAAACCCTTTCATACATTAGTTTTTCATGCTACCTTTTTTTAAAAAATATACTTTTTTTTTGGAACACTTACACATTTATAGAAAGAGGCTACCAGATACCACATGTGTAATTTTTCCTGTATTGATGTCTTGCATTAGTGAAGTTCATTTGTTACAATTAATGAATCAATATTGATTACTATTAATTAAAATCCGTAGTTTATTCAGATTTCCTGTTTTTACCTAACGTTACTTTTCTGATCCAGGATCCTATTCAGAATACCGCATTATGTTTAGTTGTCATGTCTCCTTAGGTGCCTCTTGGTTGTCACAGATTCTAAGACTTTCTTTGTTTTTGATGGCCTTGACAGTTTAAGTACTGTTCAGGAATTTCGTAAAATGTCTTTACACTGGAATTTGTCTGATGTGTTTCTCATGGTTAGACAGGGTTATGGGTTCTTAAGAGGAAGACCACAGAGGAAAAGTGCCATTTGCATCATATGTTGATAATGTGCCACATGCAGGATATATTATCAATAGGACTGATTATCACTGTTGATGTTGACCTCCATCACTTGGCTCAGGTAATGTTGATCAGGTTTCTCCATTGTTTAGTCATTCTTTTCCTGTTCCATTCTGTACCCTTTGGAAGGAAGTCACCGTGTCCGGCCCACAGCTGAGGAGTGGGAGTTGCGTTCTCCCTCCTTGAGGACAGAATATCTGCAATTCTACATGGGAGATTTGTCTCTTCTCCCCTATTTATTTATTCATTTGTTAAATGAATAAAATGAATAAATAATGAATAAATGAATGAAGTGAACACATAAATTCATTCAATCATTTACTTATATCAGTATGGACTCATAGGTATTTTTCTACTTTTAGTTATAATCCAACACTATATTCTGTTCCTTAAATTGTTCCAAGTTTGGCCATTAGGAGTCCTTTCAGGTGACTACTTTGCTTCTTTGACATACCCCCATTAATATGTGTGTATGTATATATGTATGTACATATTTATTTATTTTAGCACTTTTTACTTTCTGATATTACAAAATGCTTCAAGATCATCTTGTGTCTCTTCTGCATCAGTCCTAGAATCAGCCATTTCTTCAAGGAGCCCAGGTTCCTTTTATTGCAGAATGGTATTAGAAAGCAAGATCTTGGTGCGTAGAGTACTTATTGCTACTGGAGTGTCTTCAATTCTAGGCCCTTTCAGCTAATAGAGTTAGGAAATATATGTGTGTATACTAACCCAAGTACACATATCTATACTTCTTTCTATTGTAACTATTTGTATCTATATTAAACTAAGTGTGAGTTCGTACTGTTGTCTTTAATGCTAAGCATTACCACATGGGTTATTCTAGCTGTTTCCCTTACTTATCTGTACAATCCCACTTCAACAATGAGCAATCTAGTCCTCAACATCCCCATTTAAGTTTACGCTGTGTGCTAAAGTTCAGTTTATTAATTGCTAAGCTCCAGTATGCATAGATACTAGCATCAGAATTTTTAACCCATACCCACCTAGGAAATAGCTTCATCCTTCAGAGTACAGTGGTTATGAGTAGTTTCTTTTGTCACTAGTCTTACTGAAATCATTTCTAGAATTACCTGAGTCAGTACCATTTGCCCTTTCCTTTTCAGTGAGGTTTCACAGATTCATAATAGGTTTTGTTATTGCTGCCTGCATTCCTTTCTGAGATCTTCCAACATTCTAAATGATTTAAAAATTTTTGCCTACATGTAGGTTACCTTTTGTGCTATTAAGCTCAATGGGTTTTGAAAAATTAATAATGTCTCATATCTATCATTACAGTATCATACAGAATAGTTTCACTGTCCTAAAAACAGCCCATGAGTCCTATCTATTCAATCCTCCTTTTTTCCTCTTAAACCTCAGACAACCACTGGTATTTTTATTGTCACTAAGTTTGCCTTTTCAAAAGTGTCATATAATTGCAATTACAGTGTAAAGCCTTTCAGGTTGTCCTCTTTTACTTAGTAATATAAATTTAAAATTTATTCATATGTTTTCATAGCTTAATAATGCATTCTTTGTTACAGAATAACATTCCATCTAGTGGATACTCTATAGTTTGTTTATCCACTTATTAATATTTATTGAAGAACATCTTTGTGGCTTGGAATTTTGAGGGATTATGAATAAAGCTTCGAAAAATATTCATCTGTAGGTTTTTATGTAGACATAATTGTGTAGATCAGTTGGGTTAATACCTTGGAACCTGACTGCGGAATCATAGGGTACTATGGTCTGAATGTGTCTCCCAAAATTTGTGTGTTGGAAACAATTCCCAATGCAGCTGTCTTGGGATATGAGGCCTAATGGGAGGCATTTGGGTAATGAAGACTTTGTCTTCAGGAATGAAATAATGCCATTACAAAAAGGGCCTGTGGGAGTGAGTTTCCTCGTTTGCCCTTCAGCTTTCCACCATGTGAGGCTGCAAGGAGCCCACACCTGATGTTGGTGCCTTGATTTTGGACTTCCCAGACTTTAGAACTGTGAGAAATAAATATCCATTCTTCTTAAAGTATCTAGTCTGTGGCTTTCTGTTACAATATCACAAATGCACAGAGACACATGGCATGATTATGTTTAACTTTGCGAGAAAACACCAAACTGTTTTCCAAAGTGGCTGCATCCTCTTAGCAATGAAGGAGCATTCCTATTGCTCTGCCGTAATTTTCATTGTTTGTGCTTTAAGATTTTAGTTATTCTAATATATATATTGTGGTATCTCATTATTGTTTTAACTCACAATTCCTTAATGACAAATGCCAAATGACGTTGAGCATTTTTTTCTTTTGGTATGCTTTTTTTTTTTTTTTTTTTTTTAAAGTCTGTATATCTTCTGTGGTGATATATCAGGTCTTTTGTTTTTTTTTTAATAAAGTTTTTTCTTTTTTGTTAGTTTTAAGAGTATTTTTTGTATATTTTAAACACAAGTCCTTTATCAGATATGTGTGTTGCAAATATTTTCTTCAAGTTTTTGGCATGTCTTTCATTCTCTTTACAGTGTATTTTGTAGGGCAAAAGTTTTGATTTTAATAAAGTCCAATATGTCATTTTTTTCTTTCATGGAGTATGCTTTCAGTGTTATACAAGGTGTCCAAACCCATGGTCATCTAGAATTCTTCCTCTGTTGTCTTCTAGAAAAGCTGGTACTAATCCTATTGAAACTATTCCAAAAAAACTATTCCAAAAAAACTCACTCGCTGATTCTACAAAGCCTGCATCACCCTGATACCAAAATTTGGCAAAGACACAATGAAAAAAGAAAACTACAGGTCAACATGCCTGATGAACATAGACTAAAAATCTTCAACAAAATACTAGCAAACTGAATCCAGAAGCACATCAAAAGTTAATTTACTATGACCACGTAGGCTTTTTCCTGGGATGCAACATTGGTTCAGCATATACAAATCAATAAATATGATTCACCACATAAACAGAATTAAAAACAAAAGCCATATGATCATCTCAATAAATGTACAAAAAGCTTTTGATAGAATTCAATGTTTCTTCATGAAGAAAACATCAACAAACTAGGCATTGAAGGAACATGCTTCAAAATAATAACCATCTATGACAAACCCACAGCCAATATTATCCTAAATGTGCAAAAGTTTGAAGCAATTTCCTTAAGAACACGAACAAGACAAGGATGCCCTGTCTCACCACTCCTATTCAACATAGTACTGAAAGTCCTAGCCATAGCAATCAGACAAGAGAAAGAAATAAGAGGCATCTGAATATGAAAAGCAGTCAAATTATCCCTCATTGCTAGTATGATTCTATACCTAGAAAACCCTAAAGATTCCACCAAAAGGACCTTAGTGCTGATGAATAACTTCAGTAAAGTCTCATGATACAAAATCAATGTACAAAACTCAGTAGCATTTCTGTCCACCAATAATGTTGCAACTGAGAGCCAAATCAAGAATGCAATCTCATCTACACTAACCACAAAAAATAAAATACCTAGGAATACATGTAGCCAAGGAGGTGAAAGATCTCTACAAGGAGAGCTGCTATATACTTCTGAAAGAAATCATAGATAACACAAACAAATGGAAGAATGCCCATGGATTGGAAGAGTCAATATTGTTAAAAATGGCCATGATGCCCAAAACAATCTATAGATTCAATGCTATTCCTATCAAACTACCAATGTCATTTTTCATAGAAATAGAAAAAAACTACTCTAAAATTCACATGGAACCAAAAAAAAAGCCTGACTACCCAAAGTAGTCCTAGGCAAAAACAAAACAAAACAAAACAACAACAATGACAACAAAAAAAAGCCAAGGCATTACATTACCTAACTTCAAACTATAGTACGAGGCTACAGTAACCAAAACAATAATGGTACTGGTACAAAAATAGATACATATACCACATAAATCAATGGAAAAGAATAGAGAGCGCAGAAATACATATGCACATCTACAATTATCTGATCTTCAACAAAGTCAACAAAAATAAGCAATGGGGAGAGGACTCTCTATTTGATCAATAGTAATATGATAGCTGACTATCCATATGCAGAAGAATGAAGCTGGACCTCTCCCTTTCACTGTATACAAAAGTAAATTCAAAATAAATTAAAGATTTAACTGGAAGACTTCAAATGATAAAATATTCTAGAAGAAAACCTAGGAAATGCATTCTGGACATCGCCTTGGCAAATTATTTAAGACTAACTCCTCAAAAGCAATTGCAACAAAATTAAAAATTAACAAATGGTGCCTAATTAAACTAAGGAGCTTCTGCACAGCAAAAGAAACTATGAGTAAACAGACAACCTAGAGAACAGGAAAAATATTTACAAGCTATGCATCCAACAAAGGTTTAATATTAAGAATCTATAAGGAACTTAAACAGTTGAACAAGCAAAAACCAAACAATTTCATTAAGAAACAGGCAAAGGATAGGAAAGTAAAGTCTCAGGATATAAAACTTCTACAGACACTTCTCAAAAGAAGACATCCAAGTGGCCAACAAATGTATGAAAAAATACTCAACATCACTAATCATCAGAGAAATGCAAATCAAAACAACAACATGATATCATTTCACACCAATCAGAATGGTTATTTAAAAATAAAAAAACCCACAGATATTGGCGAGGCTGCATAGAAAAGGGAACATTTATACACTGATAGTGGAAATGTAAATTATTTCAGCCACCGTGAAAAGCAGTTTGGAGATTTCTCAAAAAATTCAGAACAGAACTACCATTTGACCCCAGGAATCCCACTTCTGGGTATATCCCCAAAGGAAAATAAATCGTTCTACCAAAAAGACACATCTGTTTGTACGTTCATTGCAGCACTATTCACAATAGCAAAAACATGGAATCAACCTAGGTGCCCATTAACAGTGCATTAAATAAAGAAAATTTGGTACATATACAACATAGAATACTATGCAGCCATAAAAATAATAAGTTGAAGGGTGCAGCACACCAACATGGCACATGTATACATATGTAACAAACCTGCATGTTGTGCACATGTACCCTAGAACTTAAAGTATAATAATGATAAATAAAATAAATAAAATAAAATCATGTCCTTTGTCCAACATAGATGCAGCTGGAAGTCATTATCCTAAGCAAATTAACTCAGCAACAGAAAACCAAATACTGCATGTTCTCGCTTCTAAGTGGAAGCTAAATATTGGTTACACATGGACGTAAAGATGAGAGCAACAGTCACTGGGGACTTTTGTGGGAAGGAAGGAGGAGGAGGGAAAGGGCTGAAAAACTGTCTATTGGGTCCTATGCTCACTACCTGCATGACGGGATCATTAGTACCCAGCCTCAGCATTATGCAATATATACCCATGTAACAAACCTGCACATGTACCCCCTGAATTTAAAATAGAATTTGCAATTAAAATTTTTTTTAAAAAAATTTAATTCATTAAAATAAGTTATCTCTCTATTTAGCTCTTCTTCAGTTTCTCTAGTCAGTGTTTTGTGGTTTTCCTCATACCTACATTTTACATATTTTTTCTTAGGTTTATACCCGAGTACTTCATATTTTTGGTGTAATTGTAAATTGTATTGTGTTTCTAATTCCAATTTGCAATTATTCATTGCTGATAGGTAGGAAAGCAATTAAATTTTATGTATTAACCTTTTGTACTATGACCTACAACTGTTTATTAGTTCTGGTAGTTTTAAAATGATTCTTGGGAGGCGATTTCTGCATAGAAAATTATGTTTCCTGTGAACAAGGACAGTTTTATTCTTTCCTTCCCAATATGTATACAATTTATTTCCTTTTAAAATCTTCTTTCACTATCTAGTGGCTTCAGTACAAAGGGGTATCCTTGCCTAGTTCCCAGTTTTAGAGGGAAAGCATCTAGTTTCTCAACATTAAGTAAAATGTTAGATATAGTTTTTTTTGGTAGCTGTTCTTTATCTAGTTTAACAAGTTCCTGTGTATTCCTAGTTTATCAAGAGGTTTTATCAAAAATGGATGTTGAATTTTGTCAAATACTTTTTCTGCATCAGTTGATATGATCATTAGATTTTCTTCTGTATCATGTTGATGTGAATTATATTAATTGATTTTGAGTGTTGAATCTTTCTTGCATACCTAGAAAAAATCCCACTTGGTTGTAATGTATAATATTTTTTACACATTTTTGTATTTAGTTTGCTAATATGCTATGAGAATTTTTGCATCTGTGGTCATTATAGATATTGTTCTGCAGTTTTCATTTCTTGTAATGGCTTTATCTGGTTTTAGTATTAGGGTAAAGCTGATCTCATAGGATGAGTTACGAAGTGTGCCTTTTGCTTCCATTTTTTGGAAGAGATTGTGAAATACTGATATAACTTACTTTTAAAATATTTGGTATAATTCACCAGTGAAGTTATCTGAGTCTGGTGATTACAGTTTTTAGAAATTTACTAATTATTGTTTCAGTTTCTTTAATAGTTATAGGCCTATTCAGATGGTCTGTTTTTCCTGGTGTGAGTTGATAAATTTGTTTCTTTCAAGGAATTGGTCTTTGTTGTGAGCAGGTAATTAATTGCACACAGTATTTCTTTATAATCTTTGTAACATTCATGAAATCACTGTGATGACTCCTCTTTCTTTTCTGAAATTGGTCTTTTGTGTCTTCTCTTTTTTTTTATTGGTTAGACTCTCTGAAGGTTCATTAATTTTATTAATCTTTCCAAAGAACCAGATTTTGGTTTATTTGATTATCTCTATGATTTTCCAGTTTTCATTGTTATTTATTTCTGCTTAAATATGTTATTTCTTTTCTTCTTTTAACTTTAGGCTTATATTGTTCTTCTTTCTTTAATTTCCTTATATGGAAGTCTAAGTTATTGAATTTCCATCTCTCTTCTTTTTAATACATTCATTTAATGCTATGCATTTCCCTCTATACATTGCTTTTGCTGCATCCCACAAATTTGGTAAGTTTTCATTCTCATTTAGTTAAAATATTTTAAAATTATCTTCAGACTTCTTCTACACACGTTATTTAGAAGTATGTTGTTTAATCCTCAAATATCTTGTGATTTTCCAGCTATCTTTCCGTTGTTGACTTCTAGTTTAATTCCACTGCGGTCTGAGAACAGACATTGTGTGATATCTATTCTTTTAAATTTGGTACTGTGGCTTGTGACTTAGAATACTGCCTGTCTTGGTGAGTGTGTCATGTGAACTTGTGAAGAATGTGTATTCTATCATTGGTGGATATAATATTTTATAAGTGTCAACAAGATCAAGTTGATTACTGGTGCTATTCAGGCCAATTTTGTTGTTGTTGTTGTTTTGCTTTTCATTCGTTTGTTTTTACTGATTTTCTACCTGCTTGTTCTATCAGTTGCTGAAACAGGGATGTTGAAATCTCCAACTGTAATAGTCTATTTCTCTATATCTCATTGTAGTTTTAGCAGTTTTTGCTTCATGTATTTTGTTAGGGATGTTAGGGATGTTGTTATGGATGTTAATGGTTGTTATGTCTTATTAGAGAATTGACTCCTTTATCATTATGTAATGCCCATCTTTATCTCTGATAATTTTTTTTTTTTTGCTCAGAACTCTATTTTGTCTAAAATTAATACAGCTGCTCCAGCTTTCTTTTGGTTGACGTTAACATGTTAGATTTTTCTCTACTCCTTTACTTTTAATCTTTTTGTATTTTTAAAGTGGGTTTCTTCTGGAGAACATATAGTTGGACCCTTTAAAAAAATCCTCTCCAACAATCTCTATTTTTACCATTGGTTTATTTAGATTATTCACATTTAATATGATTATTGATAAAGTTGGATTAATTATCTAGCATGTTTGCAACTGTTTTGCAATCACTGCACTTATTCTTTGCTTATTGTCTTTCTTCCCCCCTGTTAGTTTGCTAGGGCTGCCATAAGAAAATACCACAGACTGGGTGGCTTAAATAATATAAATTTATTTTCTTACAGTTCTGGATGATAGAAGTCCAAGATCAAGATGTTGACATGGTTGGTTTCTTGTGAGACATCTTTCCTTGGCTTGCAAATCATTGCTTTCTTGCTGTGTCCTCATGTGGTCTTCTCTCTGTGTATGATTGTGTCTTGATCTCTTCTTCTTAAGAAGACACCAATCATATTGGGTTAGGACCCACTCTAAGGACCTCATTTTACATTATTATCTCCCTAAAGGCCATATCTCCAAATACGGTCACATTCTGAGGTTCTGAGAACTTTAATATATGACTTTGGCGGGGTAGGGGAAGGCAAAATTCAACCTCTCACACCTTCTCTTTCTACATTCTCTTGTCTTAATTCAGATTTTATATGATTCTATTTTCTCACCTCTCTTAGCATAACTATTATTCTTCTCTTTAAATTTCTTTTCATCCCCTAGAGTCTGCAATATATATTTACAACTAATATAAGATCATATGCCACTTCACCTGTAAGGCAGATATCTTAAAACAATGTAGTTCCTATTTTTTCCTCCTATTTCTTACAAGTTGCTTTCACTAATTTCAATTATCCATATGTTACAATCACTCAATACCTTATCACTATTATTACTCTAAACAAAGAGTTACCTTTTAGATCAATTAAGAATAAGAAAAACTGAAGACTATTTTATGTGTATTCACTCTTTCTCAAGGTTCTTTTCTTTTTGTAAGTCTGAGTTTGACCTATATCATTTTTCTTCTCGCTGAAGGACTGTTAACATTTCTTGCAGGGCCCACTGCTGGATTTGAGTTGGAGTTGTCTGTTTAAGAAAGTCTTTCTTTTTCATTTTTAAAGGAGAAGTTCACTGGGTATAGAAATCTCAATGCGTGGCTTTTGTTTCTCAACACATAAGCACCTCACTCCACTCTCTTCTTGCTTGCATGGTTTCTGATAAGAAGTCCACTGTAATTCTTGTTCTTGGTCTTCTATAGGTCAGGTGCTCTTTTCTCTGGCTTCTTTTAATACTTTTTCTTTGCTTTTGTTTTTCTGAAGTTTAAAAATAATATGTCTACATGTTGGTGTTTTGGTGT
Organism: Macaca thibetana thibetana; assembly: GCF_024542745.1. Lineage (NCBI taxonomy): Eukaryota > Metazoa > Chordata > Mammalia > Primates > Cercopithecidae > Macaca > Macaca thibetana. Next base: position 141,899,947 of record NC_065578.1, on the reverse strand, counting down.
TTATTCTGCTTGATGTTCTCCCAGTCTCCTGGAACTATGGTTTGGTGTTCTCATTAATTTTGAAAAATTCTGTGTCATTAATATTGCAAATATTGTTCTTTGTTTTCTCTCTCTTCCTCTTCTTGTATTCTAATTATGTATCTATTATACCTTTGACATGATCACAGTTTTGATTTTTTTGATATTTTGTTTTCCGATATTTTCTTTTTGTTCCCCATTCTTTTTCTGTCTCCTGCTTATTTTACAGCTTTCTTTTTTTTTTTTTTTTTTTTTTTTTTTACAGGTTTCCCTGTAAAAAGAGACCAAAATGAATGTGGAGTTACCTCAAATCTACAGAATAAGGAATCACACAGTACCATAGTCACATAATAAAAGCAAAAAAAAAAAAAAATTAAAAACTATTTTACCTTTCAACTGCTGATGTTATGTATAATATATCACAAGTAAGCATAGCTATGCATTCATGAGCTGATTCTATTAACTTGTAGAATTTTAGAGATGAGCACATGTAAGCATATGGATACTCCTCTACCTTACAAAGTAAAAGCAAGCATTTTCTATTAATTTTTTTTTTTTTTTTTCTGTGTAAAACAAAGAACTCCTAGAGGTCAAATAAGAAAACTACACCAAACTCAAAGCACTATTAAGTCATGAAACAAAGAAGAATCTGAGGTACAAGTCAAGCAGTATAATTCACCATTTTAGGTATTTCCAGCAACAATCGCATCTCACGAGTAAGATCTATTAAAAAAGAAATCTCAAGTTCCAAAAAATCAATAATCTAGTCTCTAAAATCAGATGTAAGGCTATGACCAACAGAAGACACCCAAACTTCTGTCATGGTAGCAGAGTAAATGGTTTTACTAAAAGCTGCTGACATTTCTATCAGTAGCAACCATAAGGGGGCTGTTGGTTGTAACCATAGTGTCCATATTGGTGGAGATAGTAAGGTTCTTGTCTGTGTTATGAGTAACGTTAACCCAGCATCATCCATGCCACTGATTAGATCAATTGTCACTTGGCCATCCCTGGCTGCTATCCCTGCTTCTGAACTGTCTGTTATCTTGAAACTGATTGCTTCTATTTATTTGGCTCCAACCAGCTCTGCTATTCCATTCCTCAACAATTAGAGGGGACTCAGGAGGGCGTTTCAGGTATTGCTGATACTCCCTGTCACCTTCTGTGAATCTACTAGCCAACATCTCTTCAAAAGTTGGAACAGCTTTGGAAGTGTTAGTCATTCTGAAATTCCCAAAGATTTGAGGAAGGTGTATTGCTTAATGTTTAGGTTGTTCAAAATCCACCAAAGTCTGTGTCAATCCACCTTGGGCCGAACCCCACCAGAGAGACAATGAGAGGTTGCAGGAGAGGTGCCTCTGGCCCACCACACCTGGAGGTCCAGACCACTCCAGCTCTCTAAGGTAATGGAGTCCCTCCCACTAGCATCTGACAACCACCTCCCATACTTTTTCTCTTTACATTTTGCTTTGGGAAACTTCTACTGACATGTCTTCAAGCTCAGTGGTGTTTTGTTTTTGTTTTTTCTTTTCTTGGCCACGTCCAGTCTTCTGATGAGCCTATCAAAGGCATTCTTTATTTCTGTTACGTCAAAAAAAAAAAAAAGAAAAAAATGAGCAAACATCTCAGGAGCCACCCCCAATTAATGAGGGACAGAATTTCTAGCATTTTCTTTTGATTCATTAGATTTTTTCTCTCTCTACTTGTGTTACTTGATTACTTGATTGTGTTTGTTTTTGGTTTGTATATACATTTTGCATTAAAGCCTTATTAATCATAGGTATTAATTAACATATTAATGATAGGTATTTTAAATTCCCTCCTATTCCACTCTCTGTGTCTATTTGCTCCCACTTATAAAGGAGAGCATGCGATATATGACTTTCTGTTTTGGGTTATTTCACTTTAGATTATGACCTTCAGTTCCATCCATGTTGCTATAAAAGACACGATTTTATTTTTTTTTATGATTGAGTAGCATTCTATGGAGACCTAGAAAGACAGGAGGGTGGTGAAGGATGAGAAAATACCTAATAGGTAAAATGTACACTATTTAGGTGATGGTTACACTAAAAACTCAAAACTTATCCACTATGCAATATATCCATGTAACACATCTACACCTGTACTCCCTAAGTCTATATTAAAAAATTCCCTCTCTGGTAATTCCAGTGGCTGTATCATATCTGAGTTTTATTCTGATACTTGTCTCCTCAGATTGTGCTTTATGTTAGTTTTTGGATTCCCTCCCTCCCTCCCTCCCTCCCTCCCTCCCTCCCTCCCTTCCTTCCTTCCTTCCTTCCTTCCTTCCTTCCTTCCTTCCTTCCTTCCTTCCTTCCTTCCTTCCTTCCTTCCTTCCTTCTTTCCTTCCTTTTCTTTCTTTCACTTTTAGCATGTCTTATAATTTTTATTAAGAGCAGGTACAATGTATCAGAGAATAAGAACTGAGGAAATAAGCCTTTATTAATGTGAGACTTTATGTCAATATGGCTAGGAGTTGGGCTATGTATAATGTTTGCTGTAGTTGTAGATATCAAAGACTTCAACTTCCTCACATGGCCTTGTGTTTGTCTCCTCTGTTCTCTTTGAGCTTCCCTAAGAACTCTTTCTTAAATAAAGCTTGTGCCTTGCAGTTCTTTCAGCTGTAATCTATTATACTAGAATCCTGCTGATGTGTTGATAAACTAAGGGGGAGGGGAAGCATTCTATGATCTTATGATTAAATCATATTTTTTGTGTACGGGCCTGTATCCCCTGGGCTATTATCTTCACAAGTGTTTCTTGGTCTCTTCTCCTCCCGTCCCCTCCACCCTCTCCAGTTGGATGAGACAGAAAAGCTAAAGAGGTAGAATTGGGTAAATGCCCTTCGGCCTAAGTTACATAAGGCTCCGATAATTTCTTTTTCCTTGGAGAGTAGACGTCTGTTTGAGAATGCTCTGGATGTATTTAAATATGTTGACTTTTAACGAGCCCCTCCATCCCACACCCACCCACAAGTCACAGGGGCTATTTCTTGGCCCTTCACCTTGAGCACTTGGGAGGATTCCTGGAGGTAAAATTCACAAAAGTGAAGGGGGCTCCCTGAGACTTTGGTCCCCATGCATTTCTAACTCTAATGCTACTGCACATTCAGGCTATGATAGTTCCTCAAAATTACCACCTACAGCTTTCTAGCAGTATATGAATTCAGCAGCTTTTGCTCCAGGTAAGCCGATATTGGCTATAATCCTTTGTGTTACTTGTCTCTCCAGATCTTGGGTGGTGGTTTGCCCTGCAACCGAAATTATTGGATGGATTCAAGAAAAGTGCTACGTTTTCAGTTTGTTCAGCTTCCTCCTCCCCCTCCTCCCCCTCCTCCCCCTCCTCCTCCTCCCCCTCCTCCTCCTTCTCCTTCTCCTTCTTCTTTTTCTTCCTCTGTTTCCTAGGCTGGAGTGCAATGGCACAATCTCGGCTCACTGCAACCTCTACCTTCCAGGTTCAAGTCATTCTCCTGCTTCAGCCTCCCGAGTAGCTTGGACTACAGGTGTGCACCAACACACTCAGCTAATTTTCATATTTTTAATAGAGACAGGGTTTTGTCACATTGGCCAGGCTGGTCTTCAATGCCTGACCTCAGGTGATCCACCCACCTCAGCCTCCCAAACTGCTGGGATTACAGGCGTGAGCCACCACCCCCGGCCTGTTCAGCTTTTTTTCTTTTCTTTTCTTTCTTTTTTTTTTTTTTTTGAGACGGAGTCTCGCTTTGTCGCCCAGGCTGGAGTGCAGTGGCGCGATCTCGGCTCACTGCAAGCTCCGCCTCCCGGGTTCAGGCCATTCTCCTGCCTCAGCCTCCCGAGTAGCTGGGACTACAGGCGCGCACCACCACGCCTGGCTAATTTTTTTTTTTTTTTTTTTTTTTTTTTTTTTTTGAGACGGAGTCTCGCTCTGTAGCCCAGGCTGGAGTGCAGTGGCCGGATCTCAGCTCACTGCAAGCTCCGCCTCCCGGGTTCACGCCATTCTCCGGCCTCAGCCTCCCGAGTAGCTGGGACTACAGGCGCTGCCACCTCGCCCGGCTATTTTTTGTATTTCTTAGTAGAGACGGGGTTTCACCGTGTTAGCCAGGATGGTCTCGATCTCCTGACCTCGTGACCCACCCGCCTAGGCCTCCCAAATTGCTGGGATTACAGGTGTGAGCCACCGCAACCGGCCTGTTCAGCTTTTTTTCTTGTGGTAAGGATGGGAGTGATGATTTCTAAGATCTTTGCAATGGAAATCTCCATGCTACTTTATTTTTGGAAATTCATATCATTTTAAACCCTTAGCTAAATAATACTCAAAATCTCTAGCGTATAAAATGAAGTTATACCTGTTTACCGTATTTTACTTTATTCTGTATAAAACTTGGTTCAGAGGCATAAAGTTACTTGCTCAAGCATCTCATGGTTGGCCAGCTATTATTTTGGAAGCAGAGATTTCTAGTCTGGTGCTATTTCACAACAATATGGTGTCTACTTAGCTGGAACTCAATTGAATGCAACTAATTTAAAACAGAAATGTGTATATCATAGACTTTTCAAGGCCAGATGAGTCAAAGATCAAGATTGTTGTCTGAGGTAGGAATAGCATGACCATAACATCTCTTCCTTCTCCATGCCTATTTTAGGCTTTCCCCTCTTGCTTAGCCACTGCATTGACCTTTAGATAAGAGACCACGTGGACCAAAAAGGAAGAGTAAAGGAAAGAGAAGAATTAGAGAGGAAAGGTCTATAGGAGGTGGGGGTTTTTTTTTTCTTTGTTCTTCTTTCTTTTTGAATATACTCATAAAGAAGGAGAAAAAATAGCTTGGATAACCAGCTGTCCCTACTCCTGAATCCATTTTGATGATGTCTTTGAGTATCTTTGCCAAACAAACAAACAAACAAACAAAAAAGTGCTATCTAAATAAGTAAGTCTATCAAAAGTCTATCACTTAGATATCATTCTTAGTTCCTACAGTCAGGAAAGTACAACAATTTCTGGTGTTAGATTTTCTGAGTTTAATCCAGACTTTCCAATCTACCTGCTGTGCAACTTTGGGCAAGTTACTTAAACTCTCTGTGTCTCAGTTTCCTCATTGATAAAATGGCCCTTGAAGTGTTCTTATATGGATTAGATAAATGTATCTCTCTGTGTATATATCCATTAGTTACAATAGTGCTTGGCATAAAGTAAGCACTGGTTAAACATTAGCTGTTATTGTAACCAGTCCTTCTTCCCCATTTTGAGCACATCAGTCCTGTCTTTATATAATGAGTCTAGTGGCTTTCTCTCCAGGACTCCATTTTGGCTTTCTTGAGCATAGATATATAGCCACAGATTAGGGGAGAGGGATAGTTTTTTGGCCAGCTTTATACTCCACTTTATACTGCTGGCATCTAAATTTAAATCCAACCTCAGGTTTTTAACGGTTTTGCTAATGTACTGAGTCCAGCATATAATTCCTCATGCCTAGTGCCTACAGGGTGTGGTACAAGATGTACCTTTCTGGTTTGGCATTGGCTTCCCTGATGAACTCCTTCCACTCCCAACCCACCCATCCACCCTTCTCTTATGTGAAATTATGTTCTTTGGCCATTGCATTTCATGTAATTGTAGCATTTAATTTTGAACTTGTGCCCAGAGGTCTGTGGGCAGTGGGTGTGTTTAAAGAAATCTAATAAATGAAGAGAAATAAACGTACAGGGTAAAAAGTAAATGGGCCAATACTATTCAGAGAAAAACCCCAAAGTGACTGCCTGCTTGCAGGAACAGAAATAATTTTAGAACAAGTCAGTAATGTAAACAAGGTGAAAGAAAACATTTTTCTTATTAAATATACTAGGTCCATGTTTTCTACCTTACTCCCGGCTCTTTGCTTCATGAGAGGAGCCTTTTGACCCTCTTCTAGTGAATGAAGTGCCTTGACCAGAAGTCAAGGTAGGTCAGCCTTTCACTCAGTTCAGTTCGTGGGTGGCCAAGAATATATTCAGGCTGAGGAATAATTTAATTTTCTCTTGTTAGCTCCATTGAGAAAAGGATTGTACGCATTGAGTCTACCCCAGTGGGAAAGTTCTCAATCTCCCCATAAACCCTTCTTTCATTTGGTTGTTCACTTTGACCCTGCTTGTGCTTTGGTGGACTTAGTTCTATTCTGCTCCATCCTCAATGAAATGAAGTAGGTCCCAAAGCAGCTGCATACAAATGTGCAGATGGCCACACTAGGGTTAAGAGTCAGAAAGCACTCCTCTCTGGGCCTCTCTATATGCATTTTGCTCTCTCTCTCTCTCTATATATATATGTGCGTGTGTGTCTGTGTATATATGTGTGTGTGTATATATCGTCAATTATATATACAAATATAAATATAAAATTATATATTTATAAATATAAATATAAAATTATATGTATTTATAAATATAAATATAAAATTATATGTGTTTCTAAATACATATGTAATTTTTTTGAGATGGAGTTTTGCTCTTATTGCCCAGGCTGGAGTGCAGTGGCATGATCTCAGTTCACTGCAACCTCCACCTCCTGGGTTCAAGCATTTCTCCTGCCTCAGCCTCCCAAGTAGTTGGGGTTACAGGCGCCCACCGCTACACCCAGCTAATTTTTTGTATTTTTAGTAGAGATGTGGTTTCACCATGTTGGCCAGACTGGTCTCGAACTCCTGGCCTCAGGCAGTCCACCCATCTCGGCCTCCCAAAGTGCTGGGATTACAGGCGTGAGTCACTATACCCGGCACTATTTGATATATTTTTAAAACTACATACACACACTGTTAATAAATAGGAAGAATTTTTGTTTATGCATTTGTTTTGTTAATGCGACCCCTCTCGAGGAGTAACTATGCCTTACATACATAGAATGCTTTATACTTGAAAGAGTGCATGCACACATACGGTGGTGGAAAAAGCCTGGGAGTGACAGTTAGGATACTTGGTTCAAATCCCGCCTTTGCTAATTGTCAGTTCTGTGATGTGAAGCAAATGATTTAATCTTTCTGAGCCTCAGATTTTCATGAGGCTGTCATTATAGATATATGTACCATTCTTGTGTGAGGAATGTGGTTTTTTTGTTTGTTGTTTTTTGAGGTGGGGTTTCGCTCTTGTTGCCCAGGCTGGAATGCAGTGGCATGATCTTTACTCACTGCAACCTCCGCCTCTCGGGTTCAAGCAATTCTCCTGCTTCAGCCTCCTGAGTAGCTGGGATTATAGGCACCCACCACCATGCCCGGCTAATTTTTGTACTTTTAGTAGAGACAGGGTTTTGCCATATTGGCCAGGCTGGTCTTGAACTCCTGACCTCAGGTGATTCGCTTGCTTTGGCCTCCCAAAGTATTGGAATTATGGGCGTGAGCCAGTGCGCCTCGCTGGAATGCGTTTTAAAATGCCTGTGAAGATATTTTGTGAATTCTAAAGCAGTACATAAATATTAGTAGTGATTAATCTTTTAATACATCACATGAAGTAATTGAGGCAAATATTTTTATCCTCATCTAAAAGTAAGAAGTCTTAGTGTAGCAAGTGCTGTGTGTGCCCAGCCCATATACCTTTATCTCATGTGGGAAGTCGCCAGCAGATGCTTCTCCTGCATTTGGCCAGCTTACTGGGTCTGTCTGCGTGAGGGTGCCCTTTGAACTTTGGGGCAGGCCACAAATGCTGGAGAGATAACACCTCAAGAGCTACCCCCATTAATGCTGAATAGGAATGGGTGGGTAAATGCCCAGCTTCTTCCCCAGTGTGGTGGGACAACTTCGAGCTACATCCTACACAGTGTCTCAGGGAGTTGTGCGTGTGGTTTGGGGGTGGATTAAGCATCAACTGTCCTGAGCAATACACTGTTCACCAACACTCCCTTCCCTGTCCCACTCTCCACTAGCTGATAGTGTTTTCTCAAATCACATCACCACCACAAATAAGCTACATGCACCAAAATCCTTGGAGTCTGATTTAGGGAGGACTCCAATAAGACAAGAGTCAGAGGTTTAGAAATTCGCACAAGGTCACATTTCTGTTGAAACACACTACGATTGTGTCATAGGATTACACATGCAGGGACCTGAAAAACAATGGTATTTGATTTTTAAATGAAAAATACAATAGTTATTGTGGAAAAAAATATAAACTTTTCCTCCTTTGTCCATAGAGTTATTAATATATAGCATATTTTAAAAAGATATGGACAGAATTATAAATCTTAGGGTGAATAGATAAAAGTTGTACAGCCAATAAAAATGAGATCTGGGTAACAAGGATGATGAATGTGCTGAGGTTTAAAAAAAATTCCAAAACCATAGAAACAGTTATCTTTATGATAAGAATTGTTAAATATTTACCTTTATAGTAATAAGAACAATAAAGGAAGGACATTTTTACTTGGAGATGGTCACAGAAAGTTAACCAAAGCCGAAAAGGAAGAAACATTTGAATTTTTTTCTCTTACCTTTTTTTTCTTCATGGAGACAATCTTCAAATGATATAATTTGGTACTTACTTGCTTAAGATTGAATTGTGACTCAAAGTCTGCAGAGGAACTATTATGCGATCATATAGCTGCTTTCAATGAGTTCCTAAGCCTAGACACTGTTCAATATCATGTACTGGAAAAGATAGAAGATATAATAAAAGAATCACTTCAATAATTGTCAACTTACTGTGAAGGCTTGAAAATATGCCAAAACACATAAATCTGTAATGCAGAAACTACAAATACATCTGAAATTTCTTCTAAACAAAAACTTGTACAGTGAATTCTTAGAATATAGTTATTTAATATTTAGAAAATGAAATTGATCATCACTAGGGAGCAGGAAAGGCCTACTAAATAGTCTACTATAATCAACCTTATTTAAAAATCTGAATTGCATTATCAAATGTATACCAGGAGAGTGCTTTGTGTACTGAATATTGTATATATACAATGGCATACTGATTTATAGTTTTTCATGGCAACGTTGTGTATTAAATGAAGAAATGCTGACTAACTCAAATTTTCACTTGAATTCAGAACTTATTGACCAATTGTTCAAAGAATGACTGCTAATTTTGCTGTTAGTATTTGGTTTTGGAACAGTGAAGTTGGTATGGTTTTGATATCAGATCTGGATTCAAATCCCTGCTGTTACTAAGTGAACAATTCAACTTAGTTTTATGTAGTTTCCTAAGCTACAAAAAGGAAAGAAAAAAATAATACTTATTTAATAGAGTTGTGATGAGTAGATTAAATAAAGTATATCAAAGAGCTTTATAAATTATTAAGCCTTGGATAAATTCTAGTTATTATTGTATTTTAGCCAAATTGTGTTTAAATTTCCAATTATGAGAAAGTCTAAATCTGGACTATGTTTCTGCTTATTTATGTCAGAATAAAAATACAAAATAGGCCGGGCGCAGTGGCTCAAGCCTGTAATCCCAGCACTTTGGGAGGCCGAGACGGGTGGATCACGAGGTCAGGAGATCGAGACCATCCTGGCTAACACGGTGAAACCCCGTCTCTACTAAAAAAAAATACAAAAAAAAAAACCTAGCCAGGCGTGGTGGCGAGCGCCTGTAGTCCCAGCTACTCGGGAGGCTGAGGCAGGAGAATGGCGTGAACCCGGGAGGCGGAGCTTGCAGTGAGCTGAGATCCGGCCACTGCACTCCAGCCTGGGCGACAGAGGGAGACTCCGTCTCAAAAAAAAAAAAAAAAAAAAAAAAATACAAAATAGTCTCCATCTTTAGAGAAAGTTCAATACTTTACTAAATTAAAAACTCAATACATTTTGATTACAAAATTATTTAAGCTGATTATTAAGGTGGCTTCGACAAGGGCACAACAAACTTGGATGATGGGCTAAACCTAGTTCACCATCTACTTTGTAAAGTTTTATTGGAGCACAGCCATGTCCATTCACTGACGGATTGTCTATCATTGCTTCTGAGCTACAATGCAGAGTTGAGTGGTTGTGACAGAGACTGTACAACCCATAACATGCAAAAGATCTGATGCTTTATAGGAAAAGTTTGCTGACACCCTGACCTACACAAAAATGTCTATAGTGTGTAGCTGTACATAATCATATGTGGGGAGGATATGTTTAAGCAAAGATAAGGCAGTTCTGGAGTTTACCAATTACAGTAATCAGAATGACAGTCCAAATACTATCAAGACTGTGTGCATTTTGTTTAACAAAGTCACAAGGGAGTTATTAACTTTTATAAGCTCATAGAGAGTATAACACAAAGAATAGGGCTTTGGAGTACAATTTTAAAACCTCTTTGGTATTGGAATTCCAGGAGCTGGCCTGAAGAACTTCTTGGGAATAAAGACTCCAAAGTGAAGCTGAGTGTTGCTTTGGAACTGGACTGCCTGGCTGGAACTTCCCTGTTTTACTTTGATATATGTACTGGACCACAGCTATCTTGAATCCAATCATTCCTGAGAGCTGAGGAAATTCTCTCTGACGTTTCCAGAAGCTATAAGCATGATGCTACTGAAAAACACATTATTTGCAGTAGTAGTTCCTTTGTGCTAAGAACCTGGCAGAACGAACTTTGTGTAGTAGTTTGGCTCAGCCATTTTTCAAACAGGCAACTGCCTTTACTAAAATAGGAACCAATGTCATCTTTTGCCCCACATTTGCACTAAGCCCAAATTTTCTTAGAGACAAGCTCTTGCCCTGTTTCCCAGGCTGGAGTGCAGTAGCGCAATCATAGCTCATTGGAGCCTCAAACTCCTGGGCTCAAGTGATCCTCTTGCCTCAGCCTCCTAAGTACCTGGGACTACAGACTTGTTGTGCTACCATGCTCAGCTTCTTTAAGAAGTTTCAAAATAATTCAATGCTTTTCCAAGAACATTTTCAAGCAAGAAAGAAATCAGAATAGTCTTATGCTGATTTCTTTTTAATCTTTTTATTTTTTAAATTTTATTTGTTTTAGATTTGGAGGTACATGTGCATATTTGTTACATGGGTATACTGTGCACTGGTTGGGACTGGACCTCTAGTATATGCAGATTTCTGTTTCAGTGGTCAAGGTTAAATGAAGACATTAATAAATGGTATTTCCTAAGATTTCAGATTGACCAGAGATGGTGGTCTGAATGATGCTGGAAGCTTAGCCATAGTAATGTTGTTAATGGTGGGCTCTTCTTATAAGTTAGAGCCAGTGGACTGCTAAGTTATGATAATAAAAACTCTAATATTGAACTTACTATATTAGTATTTGGGGGCTGAGTAAGTCTTTGATAAATTTTGTAAGTATATGATTTGGGCTGATGGAAATAAATTATGAGTAGGATATCTACTCTTCTAGAAGTGAGATGCACTGAATTGTATGAGGGGAAAAAGGACAGCTAGAAGGAGTCTTCAGAAAGCTACTGAAGCTTTGATATGGTTTGACTGTGTCTCCACCCAAATCTCACCTTTAATTATAGCTCTCATAATTCCTAAGTGTTGTGGGAGGGACCTGGTGGGAGGAAATTGAATCATGGGGATGGGTTTTTCCCCATGGTGTTCTCGTGATAGTGAGTGAGTCTCATGAGATCTGATGGTTTCATAAAGGGCAGTCCCCTTACACACGCTCTCCTGCCTATTGCCATGTAAGATATGCCTTGCTCTTCCTTCACCTTCTGCCATCATTGTGAGGCCTTCCCAGATATGCTGAACTTTTGAGTCAATTAAACCTCTTTTCTTTATTAGCTACCCAGTCTCACATATGTCTTTATTAGCAGCATGATAATAGACTAATATAAGCTTTCTCTAGTAAGTTGAACTAGGTCTCTAGAAATATGTGCATATTTCTTAAGCTTAAGTAGAACATAGATAACCTTAAACTAAATCATAGAATCATAGAGGTTTAGAGTTTGGAACATTTGCAATAATTTATTTCCATCTTTTCCAACTTTAACCCCATTTTGTAGATGATAAAAAACTGAGGAAGATGAAATGATTTGCTGTTGTCATACATCCAGTTTCTAGAAGAACACAGATTAGAACTTGACCCTTTGGTGTAGTGCCGTTTCCTCTATACAACATTCCAAGGCTAATTGAGAGGGAGTGTGCCGGTGAAGGAATTCAGCTAATGGGGTATGAACTGAGGGAACCAAGTTGTGTTAAGTGATCATGGCCAATACTGAGGATGCTTGAGGCTGAGTACTGAGGAAATGACAGTTTGAAATGGATCTGAGAGGAAAATTATTGCCATGGCAGAAACAATGTGGACAACTTTATGCTGGTGACTAACTGCAACTAAAAGATTTTAAGAAGTCAATTTAATTAGCAAGTCCTTAACAGGCTAATGAGAAAAGTGAATGCTAATATGCATGTCTGACACCCTAGACTCTGTCAAAATCCTGTCAGGAATGTGGTGAGTGGAACTCCTGACAAGGAGGCACAATATGAGGACTTTGGGAAGGACACAGGCTGACGGGGCTGGCCTCTTAAAGGGCCTGCACTTTTAGGGACAGATATTTGAATAGAAGAGAAGACACAATATGATGACTTTTGGAATTTCTATGGGGGGATTGGAATATAATTATCATTTAACTCAATAATTTATCTATGTTATTATATGTGAACAAACAATTTCACATGCATTTATAAACTGTGGGAAGTCTATCTCTAACCTGTGTAGGAAGATTTCTGGTTCCAACAAGGATGATGCCCTCTTCCCTCAAATTAATCCTGGAGAAAAGAAGAAAAATAAACAGAAGTGAAACATGAATTCTAGGAATGAATAAAACTAATCAACAGACTTTGGGAACGCCCTGAGGGTGCAGAAGACTATTTGCACTTGCGTGTGTCAGTTTCAGCCAGGGGAAGAAAGTGGCCCAAAGTGGTAGTGGAGCTTACTGGATTCTGCCCTTGTCTTTCTCTGGCTTTACTTCAGGACAGCCATTACTCACCTCCTCACTACAGAGGTGACCCAGGATCATAGAGAGGCTGCATAAATATTGCTGAGGGAGGAGTTGATGAAAACAGGGGCTTCTGGACCCATTTGCCTTACCCCTACCCTTCAGACCCACAGGGCTCATGGATTAAAACCTAGGCAGACTGCCTTCTCATAAGGCATCTTCTCCTTAAGGTTTAAGGTCAAGACCTGAGCAATAGAGTTACATGATGGGTTCCTACAAATCAGGGCAATTAACAGTGGTTTGGTGATGTCTGGCATTTCCACAAGGAGGCTCATTCTCTCTTTATTAATTCATTTAAACTGGGCAGGGTAGCTGGTATCCTCATGGGAAGACTTCTGGGCTAAAATGACCAGACATCTGAGGGGTACATGCATTCTCTGGAATAGAAATATTAGAAGTGGACTAAGAATTTAAAATAAATATGATAGAAACACGTAAGCTGATAAAGGAAAATATTAGCAATGTAAGACAAAACAATAATAGCAAGTGGAATAACAAAGTATGGCTTAAAAGGAAGAAAAATATATAGGAGGACAGATATAACTGAAAAAAACAAATTAATGAAGTAGAACAGTTAATTGAGAAATTCTTCCAGAAGGCAGCAGGAATGTATATGAAAAAGAAAACAAATAGAGAAATAAAAAAAAGTTAACAGTCATGGCAGATAGAAGTGCCAATATCTAGTATTAGAACACTCAAAAGGAAAGTGGAGATATATGGAAGGAAATAATCTGGAGAAAGAATAGAAATAATTACTCTTACTTAAAAAAAGAGGGAAGACTTCAGTTAGAAAGGGCTAATGAATTGTTAAACATAAAAGAAAAGGAAAACTCACCCTACACATTATGATAATATCTAAGAACATTAAGTACAAAGAAAAACTTCTACAAGCTTCCAGAAAGTGAAGATACCTAAAATAAACAAGAATCAGATTAGTATCAGATTCCTTAACAGCAACATGATGTGAGAATCCAGTGAAGCAGTACTTTTAAAATACTGAAAGAAAATTACATTGAACATAAAGTTTTACATCTAATAAAATTGTCATTCGATTTTGAGGGGTAATAAAAATATTCCCAGGTATGGAAATTCTCAAATTTTTGTCTTATGAAAGGATACATTGAAAATGTTTTGGAGAAAGCACTGTTTGGAAGTAAATATACTCAGGAGCTTGTGCAAGAGATATGTTGAAAGAGAGAAGGAGAAAATATTTTGGGATTCTAGACAATATCAACATGATGTAGGATGTGGATCATAGGACACTAAGGGACCACGGAACCTGTCAGACCACTTTTATATTTAGGGAGAAGATACAGATCTTGACAGACTGATTGTATTAGTTTGCTAGGGCTGCCATAACAAAGTACCACAGACTGAGTAGTTTAAATGACAGAAGTTTATTTTCTCACAATTCCGGAGGCCGTAAATCCAGATCAAGGTCTGGGCAGGGTCGGTTTTCCCTGAGGCCTCCCTCATTGACTTGTAGATGGCTGTCTTTTTCCTATATCTTCACAGACATGCATCTGCACCCTAATTTCTTCTTACAAAGACATCAGTTATGTTGGATCAGGACTCATCCTAACAACTTTACTGTAACTGAATAATCTCTGTACAGACCCTATCTCCAAATATAGTCACATTCTGAGGTACAGGGGTTAGGACTTCAGCATATGAATTTTGAGGGGACACCATTTAGCCTGTAACACTGATGTTCTCCAAGCCCATGCCCATAAGCATACTAACCAGTGATCATTCTGATTTTCTCCTGGTCAGTGTCCGTGATGTTTTCAATTGTTATATAGTACTTTGAATATCACATCTAGATATTGCTAAGTTTAAGAAACAAATAAGGACCAGTAATGATGCATATCTTATCACTATAAGAACAAAAATAGAACACATAGATTTTAAACCAGAAGGGAAAATAAGTTGGTCTATTCAATAGAAAGTAGGAAGGAGAAAAAGAAGGCAAAACATACAGTAAATGAAAAGTATAAAATGAAAGAACAGATAGCGATTTAAAAAATTACATTAAATATAATGAGTTAAACACTATTGCTGAAAGAAATAGATTAGATTTTTAAAGAAATGAAACAATATGTTGAGTCCCAAAGACAAATTAAGATAAAGGACATAGAAAGTTTGAAAAAAAAAAAAGATATTTGGAAAATGTAAATTGGAAGAAATTTGGGGTAGACATCTTAATAGCTGACAAAATAAAACTGAAAAACCAAAAAATTTAATAGGGACAAAGCAGGATGCTATACACAGTAAAGGAGCAATAGAATAAAAAGTTATAACCATTTTAATCTGATATGCACCTAATCACACAGCTGTAAATAATATCAAAAACCAACAAGCAGAATTTTAGGAAGAGATAGATAAATCAACAGGTGTGGCTGGAAATTTCATACTCACCCCTCAAGAAACCATAAATAAAGCATGCACACATACATACACACAAATAAGCAGCAGGATCAAGACCTGAACAGTAAAATATAATAAATTAGCTCATGCTAATATATCTAAATATATATGCATACACTTATGTATCCAACAGAGAGTACACATCATTTTCAAGCACACATGGAACATTTATAACAATAAACTATAAATCAATTTCACTAAGTTCTTTGAGCATAATGCAATAAAATTAAACATAAATTACAAAAGAGTCACTAAAACATATATCATGTATTTGAAAGCTAAATATTTCAAAATAATTCATATGTTAAAATCTGTGAATACAGTTAAGCAGAAAAAATTTATAGCTTCAAAAATAACATGAAATAATAAAGTTTTAAAAGAAATGAACTAACTTCAACTCATGAAATGGGAAAAATAGCAGTGACAAACCCAAAGAAACAAGAAGGAAGGAAATGATAAAGATAAAGCTGGAAATGATGAAGACAAAGGTAGACAAAGATAACCAAGAACAGAAGAACAATACAGGAGATTAACAAAACCAAAAGCTGATTCTTTGAAAAGATTGACAAAGTAGACCTCTGATAAGATTAATCAAGATAAAAGAAGCAAATAAGACACACAATGAAAGAGTGATATCACTACAGATACAACAAAGGTTTGAAAGGATAACTTTAAACTTTTAAATGAAATACATTCCTAGAGAATATGAGATGTAAAAATTTGTCACAAGAAAACTTTAGTAAACAAAATAAATAATAAACTGAGATGGTTCTTAAATAATTATCCAACATCAATAGCAACAAATGAAAGTCCCAGGTTCGATTGTTCCAGCCCCTGTTGTTGAATAGTTTATCCTTACCCCATTGAATTGCCTTGGCACTTTTATTGAAAATCAACGAACTATAGGCTGGTTGTGGTGGCTCATGGCTGTAATTCCAACATTTTTGGAGGCTGAGGCTGGCAGATCACTTGCGGCCAGGAGTTTGAGACCAGCCTAGTCAAAATAACGAAACCCCCGTCTCTACTAAAAATACAAAAATTAGCCAGCTGTGATGGCACACGCCTGTAATCCCAGCTACTCGGGAGGCTGAGGCACGAGAATCACTTGAACTCTGGAGGTGAAAATGGTAGTGAGCCAAGATCATGCTGCTGCCCTTCAGTCTGGGTGACAGAGTAAGACTGTCTCAAAAAGGAAGAGAGAAAGAAGAAAGAAGAAAGAAAGAAAGGAAAGGAAGAAAGAGAGAGAAAGAAAAAGAAAGAAAGAAAGAAAGAAAGAAAGAAAGAAAGAAAGAAAGAAAGAAAGAAAGAAAGAAAGAAAAGGAAAAGAAAAAAGGAAGGAAGAAAGGAAAGAAGGAAGGAAGGAAGGAGAAAATTAATTAACGAAGTTAAGGGTTTATTTCTGTGTCATTGGTGTTTATTATCTCTCTTTATGGCAGTACTGTCTTGGCTGTTGTAGCTTTATCATCTTCTGAGATATGATTGATACACTGGGAGACTTCGGTGGTGGGTGAAAAAGTTGTAAGTAGGAGAATGAAAGGGATGGCTGGTGTTGCTCTTCTGTTCTCCTTCTCTCTCTCCTTGGATCCCTGGATCTAGTCACAAAAGGTAGGTCTTGGATTGGCTCATGAGCTCTCCTGGGCTTCTGAGAAGCTGGCATAGGTCTCAGGGGAAGGAAAAGGGCGACTTTGGTAGCAATAAGGACAAAGAGTTATGAGGGAGGAGCATCTGGTATGGCAGGGGTGGTTCTCCCATATTAGAGAGAACCAGGAAGCCACATTTCCATGGAAACATCTCAGGTGAGTGATGGAGAGCACTGTTTGTGGTAGATGTAAGTAATATTTACCATCACATTTAAGCAAGTAAGCCAACGAGACCCAAGTCTTGGATTTTTTTTTTTTTTTTTTGACAGAGCCTCACTCTGTCACCCAGGCTGGAGTACAGTGGTGTGATCTTCGCTCACTGCAACCTCCACCTCCCAGACTCAAGCATTTCTCCTGCCTCGGCCTCCCAAATAGCTGGGATTACTGGCATGTGCCACTATGCCTGGCTGTTTTTTTTGTATTTTTAGTATAAATGGGGTTTCACCATGTTGGCCAAGCTGGTCTTGAACTCCTGACATCAAGTGATCTGCCCGCCTCAGCCTCCCGAAGTGCTGGGATTGCAGGTGCTAGCCACCACGCCCGGCCCCAAGTCTTGGATCTTATCTCCAACATGGCCCACAAAACTCAAAAAAATCTCTTTTATAGATACCGACTATGTCATGTTGTTGATCACAAGGGGATACAGGGGGACCACCTTTAGCTTCAGAGGTCTTGCAACTCTATCCCCAATATTAAAAAAGCAAGTCTATGTCCTACTGCTGCTAAAAGTCTCCAGGCTCCTTCTCTCTTCCACCTCCTTCCTCTGCTTTCCTTCCTTTCTGCCTGTCTACTTGCCTTATTCCCCAAAGGATCTGCATTAGTTATTGAAGGAAACACATACTTCTCATTCCCTGCTAGTAGCGATGGCCATAACTGAAGTTCTAACTCTTCTCTTGCTGGAGTCTTACACATGACTACTTACACATTACTTACACATGACTCTTACACATTACTTACACATGTAAAAAGGTAGTGCCTTTTAACAATGTTTAAAAATCTTTGTGTTGGGCTTTTCCCACTGGAGTCACTACCTGCTCTAGAAGCACAGTGGTTATCTATTTTGTTTCCTAACAGTGATCCTCCAACTTGTTCCAGGGGCTCTGCCTTGGTAAGGGTCAGAACATGGAAGCCTTGGTGTGACTCGTGCTTTTTGTAGAACAGTGTCAGATGACTGATATATTTGTTTCCATTCTGTGATTGAGGAAGAGCTTCAGCAAAAGACAATGTGACTGGCATGTATGTATGTAGGATAAAATCACAATCATAACCACAAATTTCCATCAACTGAACAAGCCATTGAACTGATTGAAATTATCTGCACACTTTTTGTGGTGGAACTCTTATTAATATTTAGTAAAATAAATAATAACAGACAACATTTACTGGTTATTTTTTCTACGCTACACACTATGCTAAGTACTTTATGTGTATTTTCTAATTTAATATTCACAAATATTTCGTAAAATAGATATATTACCTCTATTTTACAAATGAAGCAACTGAGGCTTACAAAGTTTGTGTAATTTGTCCAAGGTCTTGGAGCTAATGCATGGCAGAGCTGAGGCTTAAAATCTGGTCTACCATCAACGAGGCCTACTCCTTAAGCAAAGTGGTTTGTGATGTTCTTGGATGAAGCAGAAACTCACATTTGCCTTAGCAGGAAACAAACAAACTGAAGTGGATTTTTCTGTGACGATTTTTATTCCTCACTTTTGTTACTGGTCTTCATGGAGAGAATAAAGTACTAAGGATAGCTTGTGAAGCTATTGCCTGGAAAATTTTTTCAAGATTCTTGAAAATTTCTTTCAAGAATCCATCATCTTGAGCAAATCATTTTTAGAACATGTCTGACTTTGGGGACTCTTTTATGGAAATATACTTTGCCTCTGACCATATAAGCTTTTAATTGCTGCGGGGCAGGACAAGACTGGTAAGCCAGGAAGCCCATCATTTATCCCTTTGCTGAGTGTCCTTCCTTTCTTGGTGGTTGCAGGAAGCCACTGGGGACTAGAGAGGCCTGTAGACAGCAGCACCTCTAAATGAAGGCATTGCTGCCAGGATTTTGTCCTCTGGGGACAGACGATGCTGCTGTGTTTGCCAAAGGAAGACAGCTCCAAGTGTCTGTTTTCAGGCTTCCCTCAGTTTTCAAATAAGTATAATTTTCAAACCTGCGTTGCATTCCAAAGAACTTTTTTTTTTTTCAGGAATGCTTTTGTACTTAACACCTCTGTGAACTTTGTGACCATGCACCCTCATCTGGAAGGTCTATTTAGAGGTGGCTGAGCAGCCGGCCAAATTCAGCCTCTGAACCCTATCATTTCTATATTATAAATGCTTTCCCCCACCCCATCCCCCGACAGCTGGAATTAAATGTTCAGAGGCATTTGGATTAGATTTGAACTGCTTGGTCAAATCTTAGTCACCTCTTCACAGACAGACAGAATTTCTGACCTGGGAAAGGGTATTAGTTTGAGCTCAGAGAATCAACTAAAGAGAGTTTAAGCACAATATTCCCAGTTAGAGTAAGGTTCAGTTAGCTGTCTTGAGGAAAGCATGAGCTCATCACAGTGTTGTCTAACAAAGGCTGTTATTTAGAGTGCTCCCAACAGGTATTTCCCCATGAGGAAAGCTTTTCTTTTAGTATCGTCCCAAGTAAAACGTTTTGAGGTTAATTGTCAAATTCAAACATACAATGATACTAATTCTCCATCGTGGCCAGAATATATGGTTTCTGGGCATATGTGGGAACACTCTCTTAAGGCATCGATTTATTTGTCCATCAATAAAAAATGTATTGAATTTCATGGTTGTTTTGTTATTTCTGTCTGCTCAGTACTTCTATTACTTATTGGAAAACTCCCCTCCCCAATTGTATGTGGTCTTAGTGGCCTATAGCAGTGTTTGTTACAGCTACTCTCCACCCCAGCCACAGAAATGGGTAATAATCCAGATAGGGGCAATTGTGGAGGCTGACCAAGGATGAGACTGTGACTCAAGCAAGGCCAGTCTGGTAAAGAGAAGTCCACTTTCTGCTGGAAGAGTACAAATCTAGAGTTATGTATAGCCGTCTTCTCTACAACATTGTGCGTGTCTGCAGAAAGAAATCAACATACAGAAGAAAGAAGAGGAAATGATGTAGAGAGACAAAGCCTTGATTATTTCATTTGGGTCTCAGAAGCCATGCCTGATCTCTTCCCAGGTATGGAGGTCAAATTCTACTTTCTGCTTAATTGAGTTTAATCTTGCTTTCTATTACTTTGAAGCAAAAATGTCATTATTAATATACTGTATCCACCTTGTACCAGGAACTGCGTTAGGCAGTGGGGAGACAAAGGTGGCTTAGAAACTTTAATATTTTTAAGTCACAAAACTGAAGTATAGATAGAGGGCTATGGGAAAATAGGGGAGAGACAGATTGTGCTTTAGAGTTATTGAGAGTTTTGAACGTAGGAGTGAAGTGGTAAGATCTGTGTTTTCACTCTGGTTATCATATGAATAGTGGATTGGAAGAGATGACCAGGTGTGGATGGCAAATTTAGAGTGATAAAAGGGTTTTAAGGCTTTTGGACCAAAATAAGATTCTAGTCATTGATAGATGGATCTACACAATATGGAGGGATCCCTCTGGTTTTAGTATCACTGGGATTATTAGAAAGTAATGTCATTTTGGCTAGTGACAGAGTCTCACTCTGTCTTCCAGGCTGGAGTGCAGTGGTGCCATCTCAGCTCACTGCAACCTTGACTTCCCAAGTTAAAACTATTTTCCTGCCTCAGCCTCCCAATTAGCTGGAATTACAGGCTCGTGCCCCCACCCACACCTGAATAATTTTTAATACTTTTAGTGGAGACAGGGTTTCACCATGTTGTCCAGGCTGGTCTTGAACTCCTGACCTCAAGCAGTCCACCCACCTTGGCCTCCCAAAGTGCTGGGATTACAGGCGTGAGCCACTATGCCCAGCCATGGCTAGTTGTTTTAAATTCATGTTTCATTCCTATTCTTTAAGATGGCAGTTATATAATTTGATAATAATCCTTTTAAGTGTTCATCTATACAGATTTGTATGTAAGAATTTAAATTCTACAATCAAGTCAAAACTGCTCTTCTCCCTGAGCATTTTCCTTGTTTTCCTCTAGTGATTTCAGGCCATGTGGTATATTTCTTGAGGTCTGATGATTGACACATACTAATTATCAAATGATACTAACAAAAACATTGATAGCACAGGTTACATTTTACTAATTTTAGTGTCCCCAGTGCTGAGCATGTTGTCTAATTTGCAACAATTTCTGAATTGATGTATTAATTTCTATTACTGCTGTAATAAGTTTCCACAAATTTAGTGCCTCAAAACAGCAAAGGCTAAAGTCAAGGTGTCAGCAGGGATGACTCATTCTGGAGCTGCGTAGGAGAAGCTTCATTGCCTTTTTCAGCTTCTAAAGGCTGCCTGTGTTCCTTGGCTCTTGGCCCCTTCCTTCATTCTCAAAGTCAGCAGTGTAGCATCTTCAACTTCTCTCTCTGACCTCTGCTCTCATTGCCACATGACCTTCTCTGACCCTGATCCTCCTGCCTCCCTCCTGTTAGGACACTTGTGATTACATTGTGCCCACTTTGATAATGTAGGATGATCTCCTCATCTCAACATCCTTAACTGAATCACATTTGCCATGTCCCTTTTGCCATATAAGATCATATGTTCACAAGATTTAGGGGTTAAGATGTTGATGTCTTTGAGGGGAACATTATTCCGTCTACCACAAAAAAATACTTGTTTTGTTGAACGAATTATTTTAATATGAGTTGATAGGTAGTTGATGGATTATTAACTAGGAGTCACCACGATGAGACTCCCTGATCTTAGTGATCATTAAGATGTTTGCAGAAGTATTTTACTCTTTACTATAGTAATGGAGGTGGCTTCAATGAGTGAAAATCACAACTTTGAGAAGAGGATATAATGGTACACTTGCTTTTAGCAAAGTAATCATATTAAAATTCATAACCTCTGGCTTTAAACAATTGTTAAAATTATAAAATATCTACTTCAAAATTTGTAAGCCTATATTGTTCCATGTATTAAGAAATCATATAGTCTGGTCGTTGGAGCATAGTCCTGATTTTGATGAGATATTATTTGGTCACCCTACTCATATCCTCATAGGTCAAATATTATAATGTAGTTTTAAAAATAGTGTGCAATAATCACGGACCTATGAAATTTAGTCATGGTAGGGCCCACTGCATTGCCATTGTCTTCTATTCTTCCATTGCTTCTTTCAAATCCTGGGGAGGCTTTATAAGTTTCACACAGTTGCTATATCTCATTAAAAAATATGTGGAAATATATTGGAAGGAGAATTTGAATCCTGGTTACTTTCCTAAATTAGCATCAATAATTACCAAGGAGTCACTCATATTGATAGAGGGCAGAGCAGGTAATTGTGCCTCATGCACTAGGTGAACAATTAGCATATAATTTGCATAGCTTAAAATCAGATATTTTAAAAACACAAGATTTTCATTGTAAAGGGATTGGTAAACATTATCTTTTAAATATACTGGAATTTTTATAAACTAAGTATTGGATGCATCTTCCATTCATTCAAATACTTATTGAGTGTCTACTCTCAATAAGTATTTGAGAGTGCCCATTCCGCTGGGCACTGAGAAAGAGCTCTGGGGCAGAAAGTTTTGCATGCTGTAATATGTTACCTTCTTTTGGGATACTATTAGTATAACTGATAAAAATACTTCAGGCTGGGTGCGGTGGCTCACGCCTGTAATCCCAGCACTTTGGAGGCCGAGGCAGGTGGATCACCTGAAGTCAGGAGTTCAAGACCAGCCTGCCAACATGGTGAAACCTCATCTCTACTAAAAATACAAAAATTAGTTGGGCATGGTGGCAGGCTCTTGCAATCCCAGCTACCTGGGAGGCTGAGGCAGGAGAATCACTTGAACCTGGGAAACGGAGGTTGTGGTGAGCTGAGATCACACCATTGCACTATAGCTGGGGCGACAGAGTCAGACTCTGTCTCAACAACAACAATAACAAAATACTTCAGCATTGCTTTTTCTCCCAGCTGACCATTAGCTGGGAGTTAACTAGATATTATTTTAATTAAATAATCAGATATATATAGTTCTTTTTTCCCCTCTCTCTATATAAGAGACATATTTGAATTGGAGTTTTGGAAAAATTTCTTCCCTTGCGAAAAATCTGGGAAAATCTCTGTTATATGCTTGTAGTCAGCTTGTTGGAGAAGTTGCTTTAACAACAGAAAGAGAACAATTTCAGTCCTTAAGGAACTCATGGTCTAGTTGTAAGGGACAGCCTGGTAAGCTTATTATGGAAGATCAGAGAAATGTAAGAACTATGATAAAATAGATATCTGTCCAGGGTGCCGAGGAGCACAGAGGCTTGCATTGAAATATGAGTTCCTCCAAGATTTTCTTTCTTTTTTTTTTTTCTTGAGATAGGATCTTGCTCTGTTGCCCAGGCTGTAGTGCTGAAGTATGATCATAGCTCACTGTAACCTTGAACTCTTGGGCTCACATGATCCTCTTGCCTCAGCCTCCAAGTAGCTGGGACCACAGGAACTCACCATCATGCCTAGTCTTTTCTTATAGATGGGGTCTTGCTATGTTGCCCAAGCTGATCTTGAACTCCTGGGCTCAGGAAATCCTCTTACCTCAGCCTCCCAAAGTGCCTCCAAGTTTTTCTGTAGGAAACATTGCCCTCCCTGAGTCTCAAAAGATCAGTGGCAGCTGGCCAGGTGAAGAATGGGAGGGGCATCCCATGCAAAGACCATATATGTTAATTCAATGAACCAAGAAACAGTATGACTTTCATTTAGCAAGCTGCAGTTCTATGTGACTGAAGAAAAAGTGTGTAAATGAAGAGATGACGTGAGGACGCAGAGGTCTTGAAGGACTTCCTATCCCTGACTACAGAATTCAACTTTTCATCAGAGAATGTTGCACAGGGAAGTGATTTTATCACATTTGTATTGAAAAACATTGTCACATGAGCTTTATGGACAATAGATCAGGGCATAAGGAAGCCTGGAGACCTTCAGGAGTTCAGCTGAGGGATCTGGCTGGGAAGTAAGGAAGGTCTAACGAAGGGCAGTGAAAAAGAAAGAAGGAGATTTCATGTTTACTGAAATACACAATCATAAAGTAATCTGATTTTTGAATGCTAGTAGAATGGTTAATACTTATTTAGAAACATGATCATTTCTAAAATCATCATTGATTATAAAAAAAGGATTATTTTTAAAGTAAAAGAGTGCATTTGTCTTCTTATGTTGGATATTAGTGGAATCTCTATGAAACTGGACAGGAGATTGGACTCTATCTAGCACATTACCAGAAACATGGTGTGCGTTTCATAAATCTTTGCAGTTTTCAATTTGGGTAAATATTTTACATTTTGGTTGTGTTTTGGTGAGTTCTCTGTATATGGCTGTCTATTGAGTTTCATTGTGACAAGAGGGATATATTGTCCTGGAAAGAGCCAGGCCTAGAAATGAGAAGATCCTCGTGGCAGTCCTTCCCCTGCTTCAAGCTGGGACTGACCACAGACAAGGTTCTGTAACTTAATGAGCTTTCATTCCTCAACCATTTGAAAAGAAATTATAGTACCTGTCCAGAACACTCCAAGGTTCCTGGGGGAGTGAAAATAAGCAACAAATAAGAAATACCTTTGAAAATTATCACAAACCGAACTGGGGGGCTGTGTGTTGTTGAGGAATAATTATGGGCTTTGGATTTAACTTTATCTGGGTTCAAATTGCAACTGGAAATAATTTGGGGCAAGCTACTTAACTCTTTTGAGTTTTAGTTTTTTCATTTCTATAATGGGTGTAATAGCAACTATTTCAGGGTAGATGGTGGGCTTGTGTGAGCTAACAGAGGTAAAAGATGTTAGGTTTAGGTGAGTTCTCTCACTGTAAGAAAAAAGTGGCAGTTAAGAACTTCACTGTTTTCATACTGGACTAGAATCTAGCTTTGATCCTGGGGTGAGAATGACTGGAGGTGGGGAGTTGACTGTTCTGTTATTGCTGCTGTCCTTGGTGTCTGCAGGGCCCCGAGGAAGACAGAGTCTCTGGATGCTCCTGTATGCCATGTCTTCTAGGGTCTCCTAACTGCTTTGGTTCTTGAGGGAAAACATCTGCTGCTATTACTGAGGTTTTTTCCATTGTCATCTGTCTTCAAACTTGCTTGTGTTTATTTGCAATTTTCATGGATCATATTAGTAGTCCCCCATTTGGTTTTATCTATATCTTCCCACTGCCACTTTGCTCTTTATTTCTCCTTTTTTTTTCTTTATGCTTACATCATTTATCTCCTTATCAGGTGTTTTGTTTTGGTAGAGATTTTGCCAAGTGTGTTATCTGCTGTTTCTGTCTTAGATCCCACAGCTTTGCACAATGAAAACTCCTCATGTGGATATGGTTTCCTTTTATTTTATTTTTCTTTCCTTTACTCCAGTTTTTTCCTCTGGCCCTGCACCAAAATTTTCCTTCACTCCTGGGTTAAATGTTGTGTTCCCTTGATGCCATCTCCAGAACATACTTTGGCTTTCTCTTCCTAGGATGTCTTTGTTCTCCTGGGGTCTGCACTGCAGAGAGTCCCCAGGTTCTTCCTGTTCTTTATAAGCCATATTCAGCTCACAATCATTGCAAGAGGCACTTTTCCTAGTGACCATAGGGTAATATTTTAAGGAAGATTTCTTAAGGAGTGATGCGTAGGGAAGAGAAGTGGGTGGAAAAATTAGGATCTCTCACATTTAAATGTGATGATGTATACAAACCATTTTTCAGTGCCTGCGTATGTTATTGTTTAATAATTAGTACTATCCAGGACTGGTTTATTATTGGATGGTATTTTGGGAGGTTGCAATAGGAATTCTTTGCCACATTTGGAGATGGTGAAACGTAACCTCATGTTGATCTAGTCACAGGACATTTTAAGCTTAACTCCAGGAAGAAAGAAAAAAATATGACTTTGATGTTGGAAACAGAAAAAGGAACACTTGTCTCACTATGCTTATCAATCAGTTTGGGGCAAGATTGCCACCTCATCTTTTGAAAAATTTGGTTAAAAGTTTCATGACTATTTGTAAACCTTCATTTTTCCTTATTTTAACTCAAAGTATGTACAAATGCTCTGCTTCATTTAAAAATTAATCACTCACCAGCTTGAACTTAATGTAAAAACTGTTGGAAAGAGAATAATTTTCCTCTACTTACATGGTATTTCTTCCTTTCCTATTTAAGTTTGTGCTTTTATTATAGCACTTCTCATGGTCATATTTTTATTATAGCTTCTTATATATTCTCTGCTTCCTGAGGCGCTGTGAGTTTTTGGAAATCAGGAGTCATCTTTGGATCTGTGCATTTCCCACAGAACTAGAAAGCACTTCATATTTAGCAGAAATTCCTTACTACGGTGTATGATGAGAAACTACTCAGTGGGCACAACAAACATTATTTGGATGACAGATATCCTAAAGGCCCTGACTTTACTACCACACGATCTATGCCTATAACAAAATTACACTCGTGTCTCATACATTTATACAAATAAAAATAAAATAAACTCTCCGTGCTATGCTTAAGAACCAAATGTCAACTGATATCCAATGTTAAGTTAATAATTCACAAATTTCCAGATTATCTGTAGACACATTATTGACAAAAGTCTTTGCTGATTTTTTACAGCTAGTTTGTATGGATTTAAGAGACTATTCAGGGTTTTTGCCAGTCAGTTGTTAAATCATTTGTAACTTAAAATTGGCTTTGCTGGAAATATTTATACCTTGGAAATAAACAAAGGATACAAATTAGGATTTTTTTTTCTTTGGAGTGCCAGTTTGCCAGCCCTCCATGAATGATAATGCCATTGGTGAACTGGAACCCTAGTGAAAAACACAAACCTTGACACATTGACATAAGTTAATTTACTATTGGCTTTAGTCAAAATTTTCTTTAACAATCAAAGATGGCAATAGAAAGCTAAATAGAAGTCAATCTGAATTGTCAGTGGGGCAGGTAGATAGATTCATGAATAGTGAGAAGGAGGGAGAATGAGGACCACACGTTTAGAGTGTCTTCATAAAGACCTGCTTAGGTCTTCCTCAAAAATAAAAACAAAACCAGACCATAGCTGAAGAAAGCAGGATAGATAGCTTCTCACAGGCAATTTCTCCAAATGGCAAAGGTAGTTCAAGGTAATTGGGGAATGCCTCAGATCTGTATTGTGACCTGTTCCATTGGTTTTTAATATTTAAAAATATTTTGTTTTCCTGGCATAGACATTAAGTCCATGGCAGTATTAGAGTGTGATTTTAAAGAATATTATATTAAAAGAAAATGTTAGAAGATGTATTTGGAATTATGAAAAGCAGTTTCAGTACATATTAAAATAAAATGCAGAAATTGTAAACCACTTCTCACTTCCTAATTTCTAGCAGTTAATGATGCAACATATGAGTGACTCCTCAGTCAGTCATATCTGCAAAGACTGTGTAAACATCATTCTTGTTATTGTACCTGCTAGTCCATTAACAACATTTGCATAAAAGTTTGTATTCACTAAATGCGTCAAACAATGGTAGTCTAGAGAAATACTAATGAGGTTCACGCACTGTTGTGAGGCAGATCTAAAAGAATGATTAGAAAGCAATTTTAAGACATTTTTAAAAACTAATCAAAATGTCATTCATCTTAGCCAGAAGATATCAGAGTTGTATACTCTGATATGGTAAAATGTTTCTGGGGTTCATTTTACTTTTTTTAAAAAAATTAAGATGTTGAAACCCTAAAAACATTACACAAGGCAGTTGAAAAATATTGCATTGTGTATCAATACAGCCTTATTGGATAAAAATCTTCTGGCGTCTTAAAACTGGTTTATGAGGTATACTAAAGAATTATGAGAAAGCTGGAGCTACTAAGTTGATTCAAAAGGTTAAAGTAGTGTGTGGCATGTAGCTCGCATATCAAACTAGTCCTGACTGCTGAAAAGCACCAGGCATGGACACTCAATCACCTAGTAGAGCGATCTCGGGAGATCTTTTTCCAGCTCCCCACAAGTGCTCCTTGCTTTTCAACAGTCCACCATGTGCATAAAATTAACAACATGCTACAATGACTTCTTATATCATAAATGGAGCCCCTTAAAGTGATATTCCTTCCCACACTTTTGCAGCCTTCCGGTGAGAATTACTACTGGACTCTGCTTATTTGAACAGAAGGTGTGAATTTAAAGGCATGAACAAATACGCCAGCCATATATTAGCCATTCTTAGTAATGTACAGATGCTTGAGTTACTTGTGGGCTGTATCTGGCTTCAGAAACCTATTTCACTAAAGACTAAATCTTAACCAAAACATCTTGTGGGAGATTGAAGGTGTTCCAAACAGCTATCTCTACTGAATTTGTCAGTTCATTTTTCATTTTTTACCTGGTTATTTTAGCACCATGTAGACCCAACACGATCACCTACTTCTGTGAGGACTTTCAGATCAAACTTCTGTAACTAGCCACCAGTTGAATAATCAGCAATTCCTTACCAATCAGATGTTTAAAATGAGAAAACATAGAGACATCTAAAGGAAAAGTCGAAGCCCGTTGAACAGCAATTTGTCTGTGGGAGTGAAAATGATGGTGATGATGATGATGATGATGATATTGGTGGGAGTGAAATAAACATTTTCTTGAATGCTTGCTAATGCCACTATAGTAACTCTTTTAATCCTCACAAAATCCTGTGAGATAGGTACTTTTTGTATCTCCATTTTACACATCAGGAAACTGAGGCAAAATGAAAGTAACATGCTTAATGTCACACAGCTAGTAACTGATGGAGGCTGAATTTCAATCCCAGCAGTATGTCTCCAGGGTTCACCTCTTAACTACTATGCTTAAATACCATAAATGACCTTTCACTATGGTGCATCCAAGAATGACACGGACAACCTCTGGGGCAATATGTCTGTGTCCTTGAAAAGACAGACTTAAAAGATAGACCTAATGGAAGACCTCATCTTCCATGCTTCTTTGACTTCCATATCTTACTCAATTCCATATAGGCAAGGTCAATCACATAAAGAAGATTTTAATTTGCTTCTATTGAGTTTTGTAATAATCCTAAGGTTTCCACACCTAAAAAATAAAAATACAGGGTACTCAGATAACTTTGAATTTCGGGTAAGCAACAAATACTTTTTAAAAGTACAAGTGTACCCCAAATATTGCATGGTATATACTTACATGAAAAATAATTTGTTTTTTATGTGAGATTCCAATTTAACTGGGTCTCCTGTATTTTATCTAGCACTCCTAAATAAGCTAAGCTTCAAACCTGAATGCCAGCACCATAAAAATCACTCTTTCATCTCTTGGAGGTGTTGGGAAAAAAAAAACAACACAAAACTTGCTTTAAGTTTGTCAGGTTGGAGACTGGGTTAAACAGATCAGACATGGCGTTTCTATCAATCACATCTATATTCCTTGGGGTTCTCCAAATTGTGTTGAGAGCCGGGGAGCTGTGTTTAGCACACAGGTTATTATACTTTGATAGCTACACAGCACTGGAAACCCATCATTTAGATTAAAATGAAATTTCTAAATGTTGTTTTAATGATGTGAGCACCACATTGCAAATGGGCCTCTTTGCTGTGGCCTCTAAAATAAAGTAATTGACCCTGACGCCATTCAACTTGGGACACATAACTCACGTCATGGTCAATTATCTCTTGGTGACTTCAACACAGTGGGAGCCATTGTCCACATAATGACTGTGGGGCTTGCAGAACCTACATAAATGCAAGGGGCCTCTTGAGTGCCTCACTTGCAATATAAGGGCTAACCAGTATTCATCTTTGTACCCTAGTACTTAGTACTATACCTGGCACATTTATATTTGCAACAAGTGCTTACTGAGCACCTACTCTGTACTAGGTGAAGGGGGTCACAGGAGCTAACAAGTTAGGTCCTGCCCTTGTTATTATAGGGTTTACAGTCTGGAGAAGGTGTTCAATAAATAAGAGTAGTAGAGAGACCGATTCTTTGGGAACTGGAGGATTTCCTAGCTACTTTGTACATAGATGAGGATATTGAGGCCCAATGATAGGCCTCATATTGGGAGTCAGAAGACTAGGGCTCAGAAACCAACTTTTCCATTTAGCCTTTGAACAAGTCACTAAACTTCTCCTAGCCTCAGTTTCCTTATCTATAAAATGGAGATATTATATTCTATGTAATAGAATATTGCCACCTAACTGTTAAGGCAAAAATGAGATAATGGCCTAGAAAGTTAAAAGCATTATATAATTGCAAAAATGATGTTCAAAAACATAGAATTGAGATTGCCCAGTTGAACACTTAAATCTAGAGAGACAGCTTAGCATAATGGTTAAAAGCAGAGATGCTGGAGACAGGTTTCCCAGGTTTATATTCAGCCTCTGCCACTTACAGACCATGTAACCTTTAGCAAGTTCTTTAACTTTATTTTATTTTGTTTTATTTTATTTTATTTTATTTCAAAACAATATCTCACTCTGTCACCCAGGCTGGAGTACAGTGGCGCAATCTCGGCTCACTGCAACCTTCGCCTTCCGGGTTCAAGCGATTCTCCTGCCTCAGCCTCCTGAGGAGCTGGGATTACAGGCGTGCACCACCACGCCTGGCTAATTTTTGTATTTTTTTTTTTTAGTAGAGATGAGGTTTCACCATGTTGGTCAGGGTGGTCTTGAACTCCTGATCTTGTGATCCACCCACCTCGGCCTTCCAAAGTGCTGGGATTACAGGTGTGAACCACTGCACCCAGCCAAGTTATTTAACTTTCTATGCTTAAGTTTCCTCGTCTGTAAAATGAAGACAATTATGATACTTACCACAAAAGATAATTATGAGCGTTAACTGGGTTGAAACATGCAAACATAATAAGCATCCAATAAATGTTATTTACAATCTAAATCTATTGCACCATTGGGGTATGGGAAAATGCATATGATGTTTTTAGACCATCAAGGTAAACTTCCCATTTAATAGTCATTCTTCCATTCCAACATAGAGAGATTCGTTTTGAGAATGTAGCAAAAAGAGATGTAAATTACACTGTCTGTGTCTTAAAAATTTTCAGGTTGAGAGATGTTTTTATAATCATGTACTATGATCAGAAACTTCTAAACAGCCCTCACATCAAAATATCAGCAATGGAGAATGAAGAGAAATGGAAAACTGATTTATTCATTTCTAGTCAATAAAGAAAGCATGCAGTAGCTGGATTGTAAATACCCCTGCAAAGTGAGATTTACAAGACATAATATTGGAAGACAGATTTATCCCAGTTGAAAGTGGACTGCTGTTGAAGAAAGTTCCAGTGGAATTTATAAGACGAAGCCCTTGAATGAGAAGGAATCAGAAGCCTTGGGGATTCATGAGGTTTGCTCATGAGGCTTGCTAGGCACAAGCTGATTTGCATTTTTAAGAAGGCCCCAAAGTGTTTTCTGAAGATATTGCTGGGAAGAGAGAAAAACAACTCAGGGCAAGGGCATCAGCTTTGTTTAAAACTTCCTTTTACTCAGGACTGTTGGGTTGATAAATCAAAATTATGTGTCCAGTGAGGAAATGGGAAGTAAAACTGTTTCCAAAAGAAAAAAGAAAAGAAAGAAAGTGATTCATTTTGGCCTAAATAATTGAAAATGCAGAAAGTCCAAGTGTTCCTGGCTGCTTCTCAGCACTGTGCTTACTTGTCACTTTTGCTGTTGTGTAGCAAATTCGATGATGAAGATTTGCAAGATGAGCTATCAGCCTCTGCAAATCTTTAAACTATTTGGTAAAACCAGTTGGAGCCCAGCCCGCAGCTGCTTACAGGATTTGACTTCCTCTTTGCATGGAGCAGGATTCAGAATAAAGCGGTAGAACCCTGATTGTGTTAACTCTGTGGAAAAAAAAAAATAAAAAAAGGAAAGAAAGAAATGAAGGAAACAAGAAAGGAAGGAAAGAGGGAGGGGAGGAAAAAAGAAAACAATAACTTAGCCTTTCTGAGCCATCACGTCAGAATTCTAATTCTTACACCATAATGTCTGCTGGGCATTTGGTTCATCTTTGGGGCCTAAGTCACATCTGAGTATAGCCCTCTAAGTGACTAAGACTCAACAAAATGCAGAAGGTGAGCTTGTTAATGGCTCTGAAATATGATAGCTTTGAGTAGTACCACCAATCAGAGAAAGTCATTGCACATTTTATTGGTGTCTAAGTAGAACATCAGCAATAGCCCAGGGAATAGGATTTCATGGTTTCTCAGGGCTTTCCTGCCAGGAAGTCCAAGAACATTGGAAAATATCCATCCCCGTTATACAACACAATAGAAAGAGTTAAATGACATAAGTTGTGCTACCTTGCACAATCGGTGAAAAATGCAAAGGAGGGAGATTTCTTTTTTCTGGCTGAGGCAATTGAGGAAGGCTTCCTGGGGACAGTGGCTTTGGAGCTGATCCCTGGAATATTGTGAGAGTCAACAGAAATTGGTCAGCAGGAGGGGTTATGGAGTGAAAAGTGACAGAGAGGAGCAACTCAGGACTCTCTGGTCAGTAAGAGTATTTATAAAAATGGAGGGTGGTTCTGAAAAGTTAGACAAGAGTAGTAAATCTAATTACCTGTCTATTTCCAATATGAATGGAGATTAAAATTCCCTTTCCAATTTGTCAACACTTAATATACTACCTTGGAGAGTGGAATATTTACTCTTTGCCCTAAAGATATAATTGGCTTTCAAATATACGAATATTGGACTCACAGGATGGAAAGGGAGTAAAAGGATTGCCTAATGTAACCCATTAGTCTATGAGTAAAGTAACTGAGTGAAGTGGTTGGTTAAAAGGTCACAAAGCTAGTCAGCAACAGGGCTGGGACTGGAATCTTAGCCTCTCGGTTCCAAATGCAGGGCTTTCCCCAGGACATTACCCTCAAGCAGCTGGTAGAGATCGCTTGGTGAATATATGGGAGGAGCCATTTATATGTTTATGGACCAAATAAAGAAATCGAAAAGCTGCTACAAGACAAATTCCCAGCCACCACCCGCACAGGGCTCAGCAAAAATTGAGAAGGAAATTTAAAAATTCAGGCTTTGACATACATGGTTTATCTTTGCTAACAAGATTTTACCCAATCGTGAGTGAAATAGAAATGCATTTTGTGTAGGTAGGAAAAGAAATGATTTTTGTTTTTAAGTTTCACCTGGGTCATGAAGACAAAAGGAAAGTGATAAAGTTTTGTTCATCTGTAGCATTTGTTCTTGACTAACTGGTCTCAATTAATTTATAGAATCTTAATTTCCATTCAACCGAGAATGAAGGAGACCTCACTCTGCATAGAAAGACAGACTTGGCATGTTCTCTCTTATTTGTGGTAGCTAAAGATTAAGAAACAATTTCTGATAGGATAAGTTTAAGTATATGCCTATCTTCCAATAAAGAATGCCCTAGATTGTGAGGTCCCTGAGGTCAAGGAGTATGTTATTCACCTCTGTATCCCCAACAGTGTGTCCCATTGAGGCATTCAGTTAGTCTGTAAAGGTATGAAGACACCCTTATTGAGTTTTATTCTTTCATAACTTGCCTTATCAATATGACTGCCACCCCAGTCTCAACCTGAGTGTTGCTATGGCATGTGATGTGATTTCCTGAGACAGGCCTTGTGGTGGATGAATCCTTCAGCTGGGTTTAAGGACCCACTGCAATATAGATTAGATAACATTCCTTTTTTTTTTTGGTTTAATCAAGTACAACTTCCCTTTCCCTAACCCAGGACTAAACAAGTCAGAGCTTTGGCTTTCTAATTTATCAGCCAGTAAATTACAACAGCAAAGGTCTTGTGTATGGCCAGGGATTTTCCACTCAGAGTGAAGGAGATCCTGAGGGGCCAGGCGTAGTGAATTTGATATGTGACTCATGGTTTGGGTAGCATTACTTGGGAACACAAAAAGGTCAAGCAGGGAAAAGCTATATTCCATAAATAATACAGTAAAATGTAAAAGTTCCTCTTCATGACACTGGAATTTTGAATGCTGCTATAAAATGATTAATCAGAAGATGTGTCATTTGTATAAGTAAGAAATGAGGGATAACTAAAGAAATGGGAAAAAGGCAAATTTAAAAGGCATAGATAATTAGAATGTAAAGTGGAAGCAGCTGAAGATACCTAATTTTCATATTGTGCTGATTCTCATAAGGAGTATCATTTCTTTTTGTAGCCTAATATTCTCTATAGTTAGTAGAAAACAATAGTTTCCATATATATTTATTGTATTTCTAGTTGTATTTCCATTCTTAAACTTAAACATTCATTTATATGTTTATGGTTAATTACGTTACAGTTATGTATATTAAATAATTATTCAGATTGACTTCTAGATATGAATTAGAAGTAGTCTTATTCTAAACTTGAAACATTTTAAAATATAAATTTGCATAAAACATACAAATAAGAACCTATTATTAAAGAACTCTTACTTAAAATAAAAGAGATAGCTAGATGGTCTCTGAGGCCATTTCCAGTTTCCATGAGTCCAACGACTTTAAATGGCCTTGGGAATGGAAACGAACAGAACTACAACTCTCTTACTTCCTAATGGCTTTTTGCTCTTCCCAGCTGGCATTTCAGATTAATGTTTCACTTGTAAGGAGGTCCTTATTTCCTGTGCTTTGGTCTCTCCAACTAGATGGCAACCTCCTTGTGGCATGATCCAAGCTTCTAGTGCTTCCGGTAAGGTTCTGTGCCTAGTGGGCAGCAATGAGAATTAGTGGAATAAAAGCAATGGATTCCCTGATTTGGGCTAAATGCACTGACCATTACTGGTGAGATCTGGAATGCTTGTCTAACAGGTCTTGAATTTGGCCTCTGACTTCATACAAAAATAGAGGAAGGAAATATGGCAGGTGTCCAAGAAGCGTGAACTAAAAGGATAAAAGGATGAAAGGGCCATGGATTGTTCTCATCTTGGAACTAGATGGAGAGGCTCTGGGATTTTTTGGACAAATAAGAACTTGAATTGTTTTTGAGTTTTCAGTGAAGCCCATGTAGGTCCCTGAACAAGATGGCAGGATGGCAGTCAGGGTGTGTGCAATGACTGTGCTGATGGGAAGAAACCATCTGTTCAGCGTAGCATCTGCTTTTGTCCTATTTCCTTCTCTTGCCTTAGAGAAAAGAGATGATGGAGTCCTCTGGGCAGATTTTACAGTGATTGATTGACTTGAAGCACAGAATGTTAGTACTGGAAGGCTATGGAGCTGAGGAAACAGACCAGAGAGAAGTTACTCAGCAACTTGGAACAAGAACCCTGATGTTCAGATTTCCTCTGAGTCCAGTGTTCTTTTCTCCACATCACTCCAAGAATGCTCTACTTGACCTTAATCTTTTTCCTGTTTTCATCCAATCTAGGCATTCTTGTTTTTTGCTCTCTTAAACCACAGAGTGTTTGAATACACACCACATTTCGGGAGGGGGGTTGTTTTGTTTTGTTTTGTCTTGCTCTAGCCCTTCTGGGAGATAAGCTCATTTAATTTATCTGCAATTCAGATCATGAACAACCATCCTTCTTAGATTAGACATGTCTCATCAGAGGTCACTCCATCCTACATTTTCCTCTGGTAAAAATAAGCATTCTGAAAGGTGACCCAGTCGTAGTAGGGAAGAGGAACACGGGGGACTCCCATGACTGTGATGTATGATGATATTTCTGAAGAAAGTCATAACCATTTAGAGACCAGGTTTTGATGAATTGCAGGAAATGGTGGATTTGCAGCGATTCCAGAATTCCCAGGGACTGATTGTCATCAAGCGATGATAAGAATTTTAACTAGCATATTGTAGAACCCAGACCATGGCCAGGACTCGGGCCGAAGTGTTCTGTTTGGGTCTCCTGTTATATAGCATTTGCCTCTGGGAGAAGAGCTTAAAATTATTTTTAACTTGCCTGAGTCTCATTTCTATTTATCTGCTGAGGTCAGGAATTAGCAGCAAGGGAAAAAAAAAGCATATTGCAAAATGTTCTGCCATGAAGTCAGAATGTACTCATCCTCCCTCCCCTTCCAAAAGGAATATTTTCTCCCAGGAAACAAACCCACATGATGGAATCATTAACTTGGGCACAGAACTGTCAGGGAAAGGATCAGCCTCTCTTCCTACATCAGTGGGTCTCCAGCCTTCAACAGCCAATGTTGCTAAATCAAGATACAGCAGGGACATAGCTGGGCATTCTGATCACCTTTACTTTCTTGGTGGGAAACCAGTAAATATCAAGATGACAGCGCAAGAATGCAACTGAGCTGATGGAAAGTGTTTTCCCACTATAGATTTTGATGACTTGGTTTCATCAGAATAGTTGAGGGTACAGCCAATTAACTAAAAGCAACAGCAATGAACAAAGGCTTGGTGAGGAGACTAGCATCCAGTGGTTTCTCCTTCTTCTGACCCTTTGAGTAACCCAATTGCTGAAACTCTCATTATATCATTTTGAGAGTGCTGGTGATCTCCGCCATCTCATTTGTAAGCTTTTCTCCATCTCCCTTTCTGTCAAGCATGGTCTTAAGCAAATAGTACACACTCCAAACACATGTTTTAAATTGATTTCTTTCTTTTGGGTGGTAAACCCAAAGATAGGATTTTGTAGAAACAAAACCAGATCTTCCCCTTCCACAGTTATTAAATTATCCAAAGCAAGAGATATTTTTACCAAAGCCTGTAGTGTTTTAATAAGGCCAGCTATTTAGGAAGTGGTGACAATGTGCAATCTGCAAAAAGGGGAAGCCTCGGAGGTGCTGTGGTAATAATGCAGTTACTTAAAGAACATTTAAACTACAAATATCTCTGTGGTTTTTTATTTGGTTCCATATGACAGTCACTCTGAGAAATTTCTCAAACCTTGGCTAATCACTTTAAAATGTAAGGCTTAGCAAATAATCAGACTTCCCCAAATGCTCTGGTCTCTTCAAACTTTACTTTTTTTTTTTTTTTTTTTTTTGCATTTGATAAAGGTAAGCAATTCAATGCAAAGAAGAGCTAGGGAGGAAAATTGAGAGCATTTCATCAGACAGGTGGAAAAAATTAGCTATAGCCCTGAAGTTGTAGGACAGTTTCAACTATCGATATGGAAAATAACTAAAATGTGATAAAAATATAGGAGAGTCACGTCTTTTGAAGGCCAAGCATTTGATTCATTGAAATAGGGGGATGTGCCTGGTTTATGTGAGTGGAGAGAAAGTACTTGCTCACAGGGACTGAGCCCCAGTGTTCCAGTGTGTGCTGGGTCACATTAAAAGAAGCAGCTGGAAGTGTGTGTTTGTGTGTGTGTGTGTGTGTGCGCGCGCGCATGCTTGTGCGTGTCTGTGTGCTTTAACTCAATTTGGAATGACATTTGCTCTTCTCAGCATCTCTTAATTTGACTAATCATTAACCTGAAGTGAAAATCTTACATATGATTCTATGTTTCCAGCAGGTGGTGGGGTGGTAGAACACGTGGATTCTGCTGACGCCCTCAGGGAGATAGTGTTAGGTCTGGTGATTAGGAGGAACATTAACATGCACTGCAGTGCAGCATAACTGTGGCTTTCTGAGCTCTTCATTTGAGCTGCAGAGAAGGAGCAATCCAATGGTTTGCCTGGTCTCACAGGTTAGCAGGAGGCTCTAACTGAGCTGTTTCATGAGCGGTAGTCTCGTTGAACCAACTATATTATGAGTTTTTAGAGAGCAAATGGCATGCCTTATACTTTAAAAACGTATGCCACTTCTTTTCAAAACCTTTCTCTGTACCTGGCACAGTATATAAAAGGAGCTTAAGATACACTTGATGAATTAATGAGAAACAGTTTCAGATTGGAAGTTCTGCAATTACTATATTGTCATAAGCTCATTCCTCAAAGGGTTCAGGTTTGGGTGTACTCACTATGTCCCCAGGCCTTCATCCACAATTCTGCCTTCTCAGATGTACCCCAGGGTAATCCTCCCATTTCCTGCTGCAGGCAATTTCTATTCCTGCTTCTAGTGTGGGAGGCCAGTGGCTAGTGAACCAGACCATCAAAACCAGAATCTTTAAGAGAATATAGAACTCTGAGCTGGATGATGATCTAAGGCACCACTTACACTGGCATGCTAGTATGTGCAGGGTGAATGCATTTCTATATAACTCTTTTTGATAATAATTGTAGTTGACATATTTTCAGTGTCAATGATGTGCCAATGTCCAAATCTGGATATACATTGTTACTTTTTCTTAGAGCACCATTTAGGTTAGGTATGAGCTTTCCTATTTTATAAGGAAGGAAATCAGGTCTCAGGGCACATAGCAAGTAAGTAGCAGAACTGGGATTTGAACTCGTGTTTTTCTGGCTCCACAGCCTGTGTTCCTGCCACCAAGGATACTGCTGCTCTAAAAGTGAGAAACCAAACACTAAAAACAAAAAATCAGTTCATACTAGATACACAAATGCACAGCTGCTTTACGAGGTTGTAATATTGAAGAATTATTCTACATGCTCTTACACCTAACTATTTATATTTTTAATGGACATAGGGCTTTCAATTTCATAAACAAGTATATCTTCTGCTATCTCTTTACTGAAATTAAATTAAATTGTTTGTTTACTTATTTATTTTAGAGACAGTGTCTGCTGTGCCACCCAGGCTGGAGTGCAGTGGTGCCGTTATATCTCACTGCAGTCTTGAACTCCTGGGCTCAGCTATCCTCCCACCTGAGCCTTGCAAGTAGCTGGGACTACAGGCATGTGCCATTATTCTTGGCTATACACACACACACACACACACACACACACACATATATATATATATATTTATTTATTTTGTAGAGACAGGGTCTCTCTATGTTGCCTAGGCTAGTCTCAAACTCCTGGCTTCAAGGGATTATCCCACTTCAGCCTCCCAAAGTGTTAGGATTACAGGCCTGAGCCACAGCACCTGGCTTGCTATCTCATTTTATCTTCACAATAACCCAGCATATTATATAAGGCTGAAATTATCTGGATTCCAGACACAGATGGTAAAAACGAGGTTATAAAAAGGTAAGTCTCTTGCTCAAGGTAATTCCTCTGGAAAGTGGCAGACCTACTAACCTCTTTCATGTCTCTTCACTCTTTTCTATTTCATAAATAACTCCCTGTGTAACGCACTTGGCCCGGTAACCTAAAGACTGCTATGAGCCCATTGTGAGTTATCAGTCGCCATCATATAAAAAAATCAATGGAGAAGCCATTGAGGTAATCCTGGGCCCCCATTTCCCTGTGCTACATTCTGTTTATGACTTTAACATGACTCTCAGGGTATTCATAGAATCATTCTGCATGGATATGGAAATGTAATTGGAGGATTTTCAGTTTAAATAGCCGCAGCGTTTCTCCAAGTTTCAGCTTCAGGTTCCTTTGTTGGGATGACATCTTTGACACAGCAGGAAACCTCTAAGTGATTTGGAATGTAAACAGGCTCCATGATTGTTTTCACAATTGTGTCTTAGCTGATAATTTGCATACCTAGCTGTCAGGCTACCTAGCAGTGCCTTCCCCTCCCCCATTTCCACAACACTATAAATGGAATCTGAGGAGGCTGCGTGGACTATTGACTTCCACTTAACAGTGGGTGGCAGGAATTCAGAAGTTTAATCCCAGACCTGCCTGCTACTAATTTCCTGGATGGCTTTTGGTTCATCCATTAATCTCTCTCTATCACTGTTTCCTTCTCTGGAGGAGATAGCAAGAATAATGGGATGTTTTATGCATTAACACATTTAGGATCCTAATGTGCTCTGTAAAAGCATGGTTTTCTGGGAATGCTCCACGGTAGAAGGTAAATAAAAAAAAAATCTAGTTTCTTGTTCTTCAATATGAAATATTGATGGAATCTATCTTTTTGTGACTGCCCTAGTTAGAAACTACAACTGAGATGGACTAAAGAACTGAGTGGTTTACTGTATGAAAAACACTGTATTTTCAAATGCTCAGTCCTGGGCTACCAAATAATAATCACAGAGGTACCTGAAAGTAAGGATGAGTACATGAGGGTATTGTTTTAACATCAGGACGAATAAAATTAAAATCTCATACTTTCTCAAGAGGAGCATTTTCATTAGTCATGGTGGATATGAAGCTGAAACTGGTCTCATTAGGACTTTGGCTGGAAGTACTTAATTTTTTTTTATAACATAACACTTTGGTTATGCATTTTACAAATATTTTATTGCATCAGTATGACTTATATGAGATCAGGGAGGACAAAATAACCTCTAAGATGTCATTCTGGATGAACTTCATTGCATATTCTGTAAGAAATGTCCTTGCCTATTTTGTCTCCATAAATTCTTCAGCCTCCTAGGAAGAGATGGGAAAGCTCTAAGGAGAATTCAAATCAAGTGTGCAGTGACCCCATGCAAGATAGGATTAAAATGTGGTTCAGTTCTAAAATTGCAGTCCAGTCCAATCTGATTTTTAAAAAATAATTCTACAATTTAAATATGCTGGCTTGTATTGATTCTTTGACATTTTCTTTATTCAAGGACTATTGTTTCTGACATAAGAACTGGGAAAGTTAGCAAATAATCAAAATTAGTTCAATTTTAAAGAAACCATCCAACTCCATAGATTTTTCTTTGAAAGGTAAAATTATAGTGTCTGTCATTTCAATGCATTACCAGCCAACCCAATCAAAGTGGATCACGTGGTTATATGAAAAAATGTAACTGAAGATAAATCTGGGAAAAGCCTTGAGCAGATAAGTTGCTCTGAAACAGGACATTCTGCAAACTATCCACATTGTGCCTTCAAAAATATCTCTTATTGGAAAATGATATGGAGGGTCTCTGTCAATAGACCTGAATATTGCATCATGGAAGACACAGTGTGCAAAATCTAGCAAATGCATGAACTTTTTTGGAATTTATTTTTTGGGTTTTCCCAATCCACCTATCCATAAATCATTCATAATTAGTATAGTCAAGGGTTTAGGTACAACACTAATGTGAACTTACGTGCAGTACACCAAAAAGCTATTTGGTAAGATCAATAATATAGCAGGAGACATGCAGTTTAGATTCACTTAAGTAGTAATGAATCCCTTGTAACTTCAAAATTGAAAATGCCCTTTCAGAAACTTTCTGGTGATTGTGGTCTAGGTTATTCAGATCTACTTTCTTGTTAAAAGCAATAAACATTGCTGGTTAAAAATTTCATTTAAAAATTAACTTGGAATTGCTGAAAGAATGATGAGGAAATTCCAGGTAAATTTATGGATGAAAGTCAGTATCCAGACAGGTAGCTAGAATATTGGAATATACAGGCTTCTTATGCCCTTATGCTATTTGTCCATGCAACACACTTAGATTTGGGTTAGTGGCCCAGTGGAGTATGGGGGACAAAAATCAAGACCCGAGTCATGACGTTGGAGAGCTTTATGGGATATTCTCCCTAATTAAGTTGGAACTCAAAGAGCTATAGACTTAGGGCTGAACAAGGACTAAACTCACTCTCTTCTCCTTAACTTTAAGGTGTGTAGAATAAACTTTATCCATGCTGAGCAGAGCAGTAGAAGAGAAGGACATGATGGAAAAATGTAAAACAGAAATCCTTATCCCTGAGATAGCTACAGACTGGTACAGATTTGTAGCCTGGACATATATAATCTGTGTGAGCCTAGATCTCAAGCCTTGGTATGAGATAGTCCATGTCTAGTAGTATACTAGATGCCTGGCAGAAAGCAAATACAAATGCTCTGTAGTGCAAATAATTACTCATTCTGGGTTGCAGATTAATTTTCAAGGACAATGATCAGCATGTGCTCAAAGATAACTAGATACCCAAGGAAACAAGGTGACATGAGTGATAACCAGCAAAACAACGGACGACAGCAGAAATAGGTCAGCCCAGATATCATATTTGTGACTATTAGGCATAGATTATAAAACAAGTAATATCATCAAGTTTAAAATAATAAACAAAAAGTTCAAAAATGTCTACAGGAAATAAGAAACCATAAAAAATGACAAAGAAAAGACTTAGGGCTTCAAGTTCTTATAATGTAACTAAAACCTGCAAAAGAGTAGAAATCACATCACTTCTTATTCCTGGAGTTTCTTCTCTGATTCTGATCAGCAATACAATTTTCAACATGGTCAATGTCTTTGTAAACCTCAAGGTCAGGTAACAGAACACATCTTGTTCATGATGTCTATGACATAGTTATCTCAGAAAGTCAGTGGAAATAATTGCTTATGACCCCTTCTCACACAACACAAACCTCCAAAATAAGAATAAACTGAGTTCCATTTAGTTGCTTTTAGCACATAGTAAGTGGTAATAAAAATAATCACTATTTAATTTTCTTTTTGACCACACAGAATGTTATTTTAGCACTTATAGACAAAGGAGGATTCAGGCATAGATGAGACAATCTTATGAGACAGTCTTTTTACAAATCTCACTTTTAATAACAAAGACTAAATTCAGCATTACTGTCATTGAACGATTCATCTTCTTTTGAGTATTAACTGTTTCTACTCTAGAATCTTTTTGAGTATTCATGTTAGGGTATGTTTCCTGAATGTGTGTGTGTGTATATGGGTATGTATGTATGTGGCATGGTATGTATGTACGTGGCAGGTGTGTGATGTGTGTGTGTGTGTGTGTGTGTCTGTGTACGTAGGAGTGGTATATGGTTGTGTTTGTATGAGCATGTACCTGAGTGGTATGTGGTGTGTCTGTATGGTATGGGTATGCCTGAACCATTTACATTTCTGAAATGGAGTTCAGTGCTTTGGGTCATAAATCAGGACTTCCTTCTTTTCTGAGTTTTAAACTTACTGCTGACAGCCACTTGTAAATAAGTTCCCCTAAATACCCACACACAATGGAAAATAAGGATCTGGACAGTTGGGCTCAATTCCTGCAGGCTTATGAGAAAT
Source organism: Macaca thibetana thibetana (assembly GCF_024542745.1). NCBI lineage: Eukaryota > Metazoa > Chordata > Mammalia > Primates > Cercopithecidae > Macaca > Macaca thibetana. The sequence goes on along the minus strand of NC_065578.1, from coordinate 141,856,998 downwards.
TTGCTCCAATTTATTGAAAAATATTCTCAATGTGAACCTGAGCCAAAGACTGGAGCTGTGAAAACTGATGTTTTCACGGTCCCCCGATATTGTGATCTCCTGATCCCAGAAATTTCTGTGACTGAAAGAATACAGACAGCTCGAGAACTTGCATTAATGTTTCTAGGACCAGGCCTAAAGAATCACACCGTGTGTGTGTGTGTGTGTGTGTGTGTGTGTTGTACATGGTATTGTGTGTGGTGGTTGTGGTGGTATTTAATGTGTGTGCCCATGTGTGCATGTTGCATGTATATGCACTGTGGTGCTTTTGTGTATTTTCTGTGTGTGATGTGTGTGTATATGTGTGCGGTGGCAGTGTATGGGGGTGTGTGTGTTGTGGCATATACATGCTTGCATCCTGTATGTTGCATTAGGAAGCAATGACTTTGGGGTTCCTGATATGTCCAAATCCCTTTTATGTTGTCAGTTCTTTCACTTTTAAATAAACTTCTGTCAACATGATAAATAAAGATATTGTTGTAGTACTTTCAATGTAAAATCATTATAAAAAATTGTCAGTAAAATTAGGAAAAGAATGAGTGATTTTAATAACAGCCGGAATTACTTTAAGTGACTTTTTGGAAGGGTAATTTGGATTCCCTCCAAAAAAGGGTGCAAAGGACTCCTTTGTTGAAGGGTAGTTGTATCTTCTTAATGATGCTTTGGAGCTGGTTTTTTTTTGCAAGTTTCTGGCACATAGTGGCAGCTCAATAAATATTTCTTAAATAAATGAATGGATACATTAGTGATAGAATTAGTCCCTGTGCCTCAGGTTTCTTATCTGTAAAGTAGAAATAAGAATAATACCCACCTCTTGCAGACATGAGAATTCAAAGAGTGAGTGCAGGTAAAATCCTCAGTATAGTGTCTGGCACATAGAAAATACAATGTAAATTGCATTACTATTACAATTTAACATTAATTGAATTATTATTATGGTCATGGTAATTGCTTTCATTCTATGTAAACAGGAGACTAAGGTATTGGAAAGTTTTGATTTTCAGATCACACATCTAATTATGTCTTTAAGAAATGGTCAGGTTGACTTGGATGTTATCTGCCTCTCCTTACTCTGTCTTATTTGGGGGAGAATTTCTGCATATAGAAAAAGTGTGAAATTTGTGTCCAAGTCTCTAACAGCTTGCATAGAGTCAAAACCCATGATCTTGGGCAAGGATTTCCTGGAAAGTCCCCTGATTGTCAGGAGCACCCTCTTTCTGGTCAACTTTCCAACTTTCTTAATTCCAGTAACCCCCTGTGCCGAGCTCCCCTGTAATCTGGGAAGAAAATGGTTTTCATCTGCCTGGAAGGAGTACGTGTGACCTGAACAAATCAATCTTGCAGCTGTCACATTCTCTGCTGCAGGAACAATTATTCATCTCTTTTCCTAGCTGATAGTTGAGGAGCTGAGAATAGCAGGCACTGAGCAAATGGGATCAACATGAACAGAACTCAAGAGCTTTGGGGAAAGTGCGGCCCAGGGCTGAAGAGCACCACCCTTCCCTCCCTCAGCATCACATTGGCCTCTAGTGGCTCACAAGCAACTGACAGACGGCTCAATCATTTCCTTAGGGCCAGCGCGCCAGCTGGCTTTGACATTAGTGCTTAGGCCCTGACTGACAGGGGACTTGTCCTTGGCTGCGCCCTGGAGGGCTGTGAGAGTCTATTCAAACTCCTCCTTTAGCTTGTTGATTTACTGTCCCTCTTGGCTGGTTGTTGATCCATTTTTCCTCTCCGTTTGCTCACAGGGCACCCCAGAAACCATCCTCTAGTAATATATTTGGTTTATGATTTCCTCAGGAGCTAAGGAAGAAAAACAACCTCAGCAGTGCACCTGTTGTATTTTAATGTGCACAAGGCCATTCAGCTAGGAAGGCACAGAAAGAAAGACTGTACAGGTCCCAGGGCCATATGGAGCTCACATTATTCTATCAGGATACCAGCAGAAGCTGCATTAGGTCCCTTTGAAATATGCTTGTTATTTTATTTATAGCTCTGTTTGGAGGCTGCTGCCTATATGTCTGACTTTGGCCAACACACCACTAAAGAGTATGATTCCAAACAGCAATTATCAGGGAGACAGTGATGATCTAGAAGCAACCAGTGTGCACTGCAGATGTGCACCAGGCCTGCTCCACCACAGCTGAGGTTTAAGGACAAATACAGCCAATTCATTACTGACTTCCTCTCCAACACGAAAGCTGGGTCATGTGCCCCCTGCCCATTGCCTAAGAGATACTCAGCTGGTCTTGAAGGAAGTCAGTCCAGGAGAAATCAAGTCTCCTCTGCTTCTTCTTCTAATTTGTTTTCTATCAGACATCCATGGAGATTTGCTTGGAATAATCTGCTTAGGGAATACGTTAATTTTTTAGTCTGGACTGGGACTATTTAGGGAGTGAGCAATATTCACCCAAAAGATATGAAGCAAAAAGGTGTCTAACCTTTTTGGATTAGGTGTGGATTTTAAGGGCTAAATAAGTCTTCTCTCTGCCTCATTTTCCTTGAATTTAAAGTGAAAATTGAAAGGAAGTAAGAGGGATTGGGGCATAGAAAAAGGGAGGTGCAGTAAATGCGTACCATTTGCAGGTGTATGTGTATGTGGGAGGCAGGTGAATGTGTATAAAAGGGTAGTCTGGCCTGCCTGTAATTTCTGGATTTAAACCTTACACCAGTGGTTGTTAAAGTGAGCTTCCAAACCAACAGTATCAGCATCACCTGGAAACATGTGAGGAATTCAAATTTTTCAGGCCCTGTCCCAGACCCACCGAGACAGAAACTCTGGGGGTGAGGTCGGGTGATCTGTTTCATTGCGCTCTCCCAGTGATCCTGCTACATGCTCAAGCACAAGGGCAACTGCCCTACACCAACAGTGTTTTATTAATCATCTATTCATTTTTAACTATGGAGGAGAACATTAGGGAGAAAGAAGTACCATGCTTAGGACAAAAGAGGACTTTCAGCACAGGAAAGACAATGGTGCTATTATTTTATTTTCACGAGGAATAAAATAATAGTACAAACTACGCAAAATTATCTCTGACAGCTTTGATCCGGGCAAAAGAAGGGTGTTATTTTCTCCATCTCTGAATAACAACAGCAGCAATGTGTCTCTCTTCTTCACAGTGACAGGAAACTCTGCAAGGATCACTTTTGAGATACATCCCATAAGCCATGTTTCTGAAATGGTACAATGAAATACTCCTGTCCCAGCACATGGATGTAGACAGTAAGATGGAGTCTTTTATTTCAAAGGGTTCACATTGTCATGCACACTGCAATCAGCATTCTAAGCTATTGCAGCTCTTATACCCTCATGGAAACATGTGTGAAGCAGCATGTTTAAACAAACTAAAACTGTCTGAATCTCCTGACAGATCCTTTAGCAATAGCAGATGGGCTAGAGGTGGACGCTGTGGGACTCTAACCAAGTTTGTCAGTGGAAAATCTTATTACATATGGAAGTTCTCAGCCCTCATGACCCTGCCATCAGCTGGCTTTGTAATCTTGCGTGGTAAATGAGTCTTTGTTTCCTTATATGTAAAATGGAGCGAGTGGACAAGAGAACCTGTAAGATTCTTCGACAGTCTGTGGTTACCCAACTTCTCCTAGAGTCCCTGAGTTAGTTAATGGGAGCAAAATGATCCTTCTGTGTGGAAGTCAAGTCTCTTTACTCATCTGAACATGTAAAATTGCCATTGCTACTTGGAATACTTCATTTAGGCCCTGGTGAGTTCAATAAATATTTATAAGAAATAGATTAATGACTGGTCCTGGCTGCCAATGTCATATTTTATTTTATTTTATTTTATTTTATTTATTTTGAGATGGAGTCTTGCTCTTTTCACCCAGGCTGGAGTGCAATGGTGCAATCTAGGCTCACTGCAAACTTCACCTCCTAGGTTTCAATGATTCTCCTGCCTCAGCCTCCCCAGTAGCTGGGATTACAGGCAGCCACCACTATGCCTGGCTAATTTTTTTTTTTTTTTGTATTTTTAGCAGAAACGGGGTTTCACCATGTTGGCCAGGCTGGTCTTGAACTCCTGACCTCAGGTTGGAGGAGGGTTGGCTTGGCTTCCCAAAGTGCTGGGATTACAGGCGTGAGCTGTGCACCCGACTCCAATGTCATCTTAACATATAACTTGCTGACAGTAGTTACTATAGAGTATACTGAAGAAGGATGTACTTAACAGGAGTTGCTTTGATCAGAATCCAGTCTCTATACCTGGACACAATAGCAGAGTTAGGCTGAGGAAAAGATAAGGCTTTCATATGGGGCAACTATGCCAAGCCAAACTTTCTCCCATGCTTTAGGGAGGAGGGTTTGGAACCCATCCTGCTGCAGTCTTCCCTGCGAGTGTCTACATAATGGCCTGCAGGTGCTAATCAACACACCTGCAAAGTCCTGTCAACACACACCCTGACAACTTTTAATAATCTCCAGCTGAAACGATCCTAGGTCCTGGGAGAATGCTGCCCTCTTAACATCTGGGAGGAATCTCAACTTTACTGCCAGATCCAAAAGACTCACCCTCAGGAAACTGCTAGGTACTAAAGGTACATTCTTGGGAGGCTCTGGTCTTTGCCAGAGTTTGAGGCTGATGCCTCAAACCTTGGCGCTCCCAATTCAGGCTTAATTCTTTGATTCAGTCTCTGTGGGTTACCCAGCCATGGCTCATGGTCATCTTGTGAAACTCGGTGAAGAAAACCAAAGGCCTTATGTAAGGCTATCAGATAGAAAAGGAAAGGAGTTGCTCCTAAGATCACATGGGAGGAAAAAGGAGAGAAATAGGAAGAGAAGAAGAGAGGTGAAGGGATGGGGGAGAAAGGGAGAGAGTAAGGAAGAGAGAGAGGGAGAAAGAGAAATGAACCATGCACTTTAGGATTAGTGGGCGAGTGTAACTGGAAAAATTTCAGATCCTTTATTGGGCTCAAGCAAAAACTCCTTTAAATATTCTATTTCATTTTTTGTTTGCCTGAGATGCGTGGCTACAGAAAAGTAGGTCAATATCAGTATGGACGTGTGTACTTCCTGGGGAAAGGTCAGACTTGTTCATCTACTATTGTTACCTGTGTTAGTTTGCTAGAATTTCCATTAAAAAGTATTACAGAGTGGGTTGTTTAAGCACCAAACATTTAATTCTCACAGTTCTGGAGGCCAGAAGTGTGAGATCAAGGTGTTGACAGGCTTGTTCCTTCAGAGGGCTGGGAGACAGAATCTGTTTCATGCCTCTCTTTTAGCTTCTGGTAGTTTGCTAGCATATGTTGGCATTCTGGGCTTGTAGACATGTAACCCCAATCTCATGTTCACATGCCATTCTTGTTTACATGTCATTCTTTCTATGTGCATATGTGTTTCTGTGTCCACATTTTCCTTTGTGTAAGGACACCAGTCATATTGGATTAGAACCCAATTTGTGACCTAATTTTAACTTAATCATCCCTGTAAAGACCATGTATCTAAATAAAGTCACATTCTGAGGTAGATTAGGTTTTCAACATGAGAATTTTCACAGACACAATGCAACCCATGACATTACCTTTCCGGCTGTGCCTCAGTGTCTCATACCTGTAATCCTAACACTTTGGGAGGCCGAGGTAGGTGGCTTACTTGAGCTCAGGAGTTTGAGACCAGCCTGGGAAAATGACAAAACCCTGTCTCTAAAAAAATACAAAAATTAGTCAGGTGTGGTGGTGTATACTTGTAGCCCCAGCTACTCGGGAGGCTGAGGTGGGAGGATTGCTTGAGCCTGGGAAGTGGAGGTTGCAGTGAGCCGAGATCACACCACTATACTCCAGCCTGGGAGACAGAGTGACAGAGCAAAATACTGTCTCAGACAAAATAAACCATTACCTTTCCATATCTTCTTGAGTAAAATGTATTCATCAAACTGTTTGCCTCTGATAAGCCTGCATTGTTACTGGGAAAGAGTTCAAATCTCATTTAGTGATCAAACTACCTCTGATCAGTTTGTGTCGTTATCGGGAGAGTTCAATCTAATTTTAGATTTAAGGTGAGCTGAATTGGTGAAGCAGATTGCATTTTTCAAAGAGCTAAAGCATCTTTCTCCCCAAATATTCTTCTGCAATATGGCTGGGCCACTCCCTATCAAAAGGTGGAGTCTAATTCCTCTCCCCCTCAATCACGGCTGTTCTTTGTGACTTTAGAAAGCAGTGCAAATACCGTCTAGAACTTCTGAAGCTAGGGCCCTTAAGAAGCCTTGCAGCTTCCACCTGTACCTCTTGGTGGGTTGGCTTAGTCCAGAAATGCCCTCGTTTAAATGCCTTCTTCCTGTGGGGAAGCCCAGGAATCCAGTGGAAGGCCCATGTGAGGGAAACGAACATCCCTTAGCTGGGCTTCCAGTTGACCATCAGTATCGACTGCCAGCCATCTGAGGGAACCATTTTGAATATCCTGCCCTGTGAGCCTTCAGGGTGCAGCCCCAGCTGATATTGATTCAAACAACCCATGAGAGATCCCCAAGGGAGAACCATGGAGCTGAGCCTCTGTTAAACCACAAAACTCGGCCACATACACCTTTACCTAGGAGTGTAAGAGTTGCAACAGCTTAGAATGTAGCTTGCAGTGGACATGACTATGTGGACTCTGAGTTAAAACACACTCTTCCACCTTGCTGTCTATGTCCATGAGCTGGGACAGGAGTCACAGCGTCATTAGAGGGATACCTTATTACCAGATTTTCATTGTATTCGGTGTTCCATTTGAGGAACATGGCTTATGGGATATATCTCAAAAGTGAGCCTTTTAGAGTTCCCTAATGCTGTGGAACAGATAGACACGTTGATGTTTTTGTTTCAAGCCATAACGTTTCGGGCTGGTTTGTTATATAGCAATTGATAGAACAGTTGTTTTTTGAAAAAAGAAGGCCCCTGATTTTCCAAGCTCTATTCTTAAAATTTTATAGACTCACTTTATGCCTCTGTTTGTATAAAGCATTTTCATACTCCTTGCATTTTACAAGATAAATTAGGATACCATAATTTGCATTGCCAGAAACGTCTTTATTATGTGAAATGAAGATAATCTTAGTAAAAATGTATATGGATCACTACATAGAAATACCTATTTTGATAGGAAGAATTCTTTGATATTTTATAAAAAGGTTTTCTGATTTGTTTTTCATAGATGGTTATAGAATTCCAAGCCTAAGTTCTTGAGAGCTGTGGATTTGGGATCTTAAATCCAGTCCAGGAAGTGCTTCCACATTTCTTAAAATCAAGAATGGACAGAGGGTCTCTTAAAAAAAATTACAATATATTTTATGTAGAAATGATAGATTCACGTACTTTTCAAAAATGTGAGTAGCTTACTATTTTTAAAAGAAAAGATAGGTGAATTAAAAGTATATACGTTTTCTGCATGTGCTCAATAATCAAGCAAGAAGGGAGAGAGAATAAAAGAAAAGTGGGGAGGAAAAGGTGCTGGTGTGTGATACCTTTAAGTTTTATCAAAATGGAGACATTTGGGATGGAATTTGTTGTACTAGACTACTCTAACATGCCATTTTGGTATGTGCCTTAAGGAGGGAGAGATTCATGGCACACATTTATGGAGGAAATCCTGATACAGGGTTTCTAAATTCCTGAGCTGTGTGGTGGGAGGAACTATTAGGTAATTTATACTTTAGATATGGAACATTAATCTCAGTTTAACAGCAGGCTTAGTGAAACAGCAATTTTTTTTTTTTTTATAAACAGGGACTTAATTTATAATTTTCTTAGTAGGAGCATTAAAGAAATGATATGCAATCATCAAATTATGTGTCCAGAAAGAATTACTAACAAAATGTGAACCATCTCCTATATAGAGAATTGTTCAGTTGATTATAATTTACTCTCTTTAGCCTGAATGGTGATTCGCAAAACTAATGGCATGTCTTCATAGAAGACATTGTGTAGAAGGAGCAAAGGGAAGAGAGTGGAGGAATAGAATAGAAAGCATAAAGACAGACAGAGAGCAGCTTTCACAATTGTCAGCAATTTCATAAAGTTCCAAACTAGAATATATAGACATGGATTTAATTCATGAATATACATGAATATACGTGGCCCTTCAACTAGGCTTGGGAATGCCCAGTGATGGCTTTCATTGAATCCAGTTTTCTAATCCTCTGCCATGACACAAACTTGAACTAATCAAGCAATCAACTGACCAACAGCAAATAGATTCGTTCATTCATCAATGTATTTTAATTGAGCACTGACTACGCACAACACACTTGGTTAGGCTTGCAATGCCATGGAGAGAAACACAAGTACACACATGGAGATTATCGTCTAGTAGGGTAAGTTTCAAACAGACAGAGAAAGAGATTGTAATGTTGAAGCTGAATGAGTTCCCTGAAGGTGGTTTATATATGTTCATGAAAAACATATAATAAAGATATTAAGCATAGTCAAGAAATGAAGGAAAGATCTCTTTCTCTCACTACAAAATGACAGCTGGCCTCAGAAATAGGCTGAGTAGGAGATAACTAGGTGAAGAGGGGAGGGAAGAGTGTTCTAGACAGAAGAATAGGATGTACCAAGACCTTATGGAGTCAAAAATTGCTGTAGGCAGTCTAAGGCAGGCCCCTGGGGCTGAATTCACCGCATGCACTCCACCTCAAGGTCCAACTCATGGCTCCCCTCTTTTGTCTCCCATGGTCCAGCCATCCGGGGCTTTTAGTAGCAGGAAAGGTAATCCTTGGTTCCTGGCACATTTTTATCATTGCCCTCATCAAGGGCTCTCTTGCTTTGATCTATATAGGTGTGTCTGTATGTATTCAGTTACTTTTTGCATGTATTTATTCTCCATTGCCCACTGGCCCTCTCTAAGGGATTTGCTATATGTCTTTCAAATTGTATGTATCCTGAAATAGTGTTGTTTTCTGTAGTATGGATGAATTTTTAAATTTTCATAAAAATTATTACACTATAAATTTCATAGTTTCTTAATTTTGTTTTATAGAAAGCATTGCTTTTAAATCTATTCATGGTGCCATGTACTCCACGTGCCATGTCTAACTTCTGTGTAGTATTTCTGGGTAAGCTTCCATCACATTCTACTTACCTATTCCTTGGGTGATGAGCCCCTAGATTACTTCCTTGTTCCTGACACCACAAAATCCTGGGGTGAACCTCCTCCTCTGGATCAGCCAGCATTCAGTTAGAGAAGCAGATGCACTAGGAAGGATATAAAATAAGGAGTTTATTATCAGGACTTGAACTTATGCAATTTTTATAGCTGGTTAAATGGTTTATATACGGTTGTTGTTTCTGTAGCTGGTACTGGGGCTGAAGTCAGCAGGGCAGGGAGCTAGGAAGGACAGACAGACAGAAAGTAAGGGAAAGAAAAGACTCACTGGAAACTGCAAGGATGACCTGAACCTCTCTTGCTGTCTCCAAGCTTCTTGATGGTGGGGTGACTGCAGGAGAAGCTGGAGCCCACTGTGGTGGAACTAAACACCTATCTGGCCCAGGATTTGGAGGAGGAGGAGGAGGAGGAGGAGGAGGAGGAGGAGGAGGAGGAACACGAGGAGGAGGAGAATGAAGAGGAGAAGGAGAAGGAGAAAGAGAAGGAGAAGGAGGAGAAGGAGAAGGAGAAGGAGAAGAAGAAGAAGAAGAAGAAGAAGAAGAAAAAGAAGAAGAAGAAGAAGAAGAAGAAGAAGAGGAGGAGGAGGAGGAGGAGGAGGAAGAAGAAAGAAAGTTGGAGGAGTGTAAGCTCAACTATTTCCCAGGAGGTGCTCATTGCTGGCCTAGGATGGAGAAGGTGAAGTAGAAAATCTGGCAGGAACTGCAGAAACTGCTGCCAACAAGGTGAGCCAGCACATCAGTGATGATATGCATAAGCTCCTGTAGGCCTGGTGCCCTGCACAGAATTTCCAAATGGAATAGATTATGTTAGCTGTTTCCTTTCTGTCTTCCAGATCTTACATGAAATGTCCCCAAGGCCCAGATTAATTTAGAATTGTAGAAGAGAATTCTAGGAAAACTAGTTGTATCTTAGTTGTCATAGTTCAAATCCACTGTGCACACTATTGTGTGTTGTGGACCCATGTGAGCAGCTTTTTGCAGCAGACTTCTCAGAACAGGACTGCATAGTCACAGAGTGTATGTGCACTCAATTTGACTACACAGTGTCACACCATTCATCATAAAAGCTACATCAGGCAATACTCCCAGTTGCAGGGACAAGAGTTCCTGTCTTATAACATTAAACAACTTCCCCACTTCTGTAGCTCTGACAGATGTACAGCAGTATCTTATTCTAATTCAAATTCAAATTTGTCTGGTTTGTAATGCATTTTGACATCACTGCATATAGTTGTTAACCGTTAGAGTGTCATGTTTTTTGAGTAGTCTGTTCATATTTCTCCATTTTTCTACTGAGATTTTTATATTTTGCATATTGATTTTCAGAAAGTCTTTTTATATTCTAGGTATTCATCATATATTGACTTAGGTGTTGAAAATATCTTTTCCTAATTGTCACTTTCTGTGAATTCTGTGAAATTCTCCAGAGTGTCTTTTGTTAAACAGAAGTTCTTAATTTTGATGTAATACATATTTTCCTTCTAAAAGATTTCTAGATTTAGGTAACTTACATTTCCTTTAACTACACAAATCTGTGATTCCTTTTGATAGTTCTTTTTAATACTAGTAATTTGGGAGTATTGCAGGGAAAATCCCCAAGAAAGATTAGATAAAAATGAAATAATTATAGATAAAAGAGGAAGCATTAAATAACATTGATTTCATTCTCAAACTCTTTTCTATGTAGATGATTGTATCATTTGTGAATAGAGACAATTGTATTTCTTACTTTATAATCTTTATGCCTTTTGTTATTTTTGTGCTTTATTACCCTGGCTAACACTTTCAAAAGAATATTTCATTGAAGTGGTAGAAGCAAATGTCTTTGTTTTATTCCCAATTTTAGGGCAAAAGCATTCAGTCTTTCATCATTAAGTATAATTTTAGATTTGGGGTTTTGTATAGGGCATTTATCAAGTCAAGGAAGTGTCTTTCTATTACTAATGTGAAAGTTATTTTCATGAATGGCTGCTGAATTTTGTCAAATGCTTTATCTACATCTGTTTGTAGTCATATTTTCTTCAGTGTGTTGAAATGGTGAATCATATTCATTAATAGTCAAATATTAAACAACCTTAACAACCTTGCATTTCTGCTAGGTTTTTTTTTTTCAGCACCTTAATCTCATAGATACCTGCATTTTTAAAAACTCTAGTTGAGTTTTCTTTGCTGCTAAACTGGATTATAGAGCCTATTAAGTATAAAGCCAGAGAGAGAGAGAGAAAGAAAGTTTAGGTGGGGGAAATGAAGGGTTAAGAAAAGGGAATAAGAAGAGTTGAGAGTTTGGAGAGTGGAGAAGAGAAAGTGGTTTGTAGTTTGGCAGTTTAGAACACTTGATGACTAATGGGAATTTTCCACTAACCGTGTCCTTCTCATGAGAATACCCAGGTAAAAAGCCAGATTAGAAGTTGAGGTTTTAGGACTGGCGTTTTGAGTGACTCTTGGATGGGTGCTTCAAATTTCTTGGTGACAGACATGCAAATGAGGAAAGTTTATTGCTATAAAAAAGGCAACATGCAAAATATATAATTCAAAAACTAATACATCTATAAAAAGAATATCCCTCCGTAATTAGGTGGAAGAGTTTTAACCTGATTTTCTCATAAAATGACGGAAGGAGGATAGATAGATAGATAGATAGAGATTGGGGGGTGGTATTTGAGTAATGTAATTATCTTTTTTGGTTGCATATATACATGTATATATAATATACATAAATACAGAAGTACATATATATCTAAAGTCAAGCATGTGTATTTATGTGTGTGTATGTATATTTTTTCATCCAAGAAAAAATACATATGCTTTTCAACCTAGACAGATTGTTTACATAAATTGAACATATAAGTCAAAAAAGAAGTCTCAAAAATCCTCCCAAAAGATAATAATTCAATAAAATTACAAAATAAAACACAAAAAGATGTCTAACTCTTTTTTTCCCATGGCATCACCATCATTTATCTATAAATGTTTAAAACAACAAACTCATGAGTGAAGAGGAAATTAAATAGAAATTGTAAAATATTTAGAACTGAAAGAAAATACGGAGTTTCTAATATCTATGGGAATGAAGCCAAAATAATTCTTTTTTTTTTTTTTTTTAGGGAAAAATAGATTTTTCTTTAATATATTTTTTAATTTATTTATTATTATTATACTTTAAGCTGTAGGGTACATGTGCCTAACGTGCAGGTTTGTTACATATGTATACTTGTGCCATGTTGGTGTGCTGCACCCATCAACTCGTCATTTACATCAGGTATAACTCCCAGTGCAATCCCTCCCCCCTCCCCCCTCCCCATGATAGGCCCCTGTGTGTGATGTTCCCCTTCCTGAGTCCAAGTGATCTCATTGTTCAGTTCCCACCTATGAGTGAGAACATGCGGTGTTTGGTTTTCTGTTCTTGTGATAGTTTGCTAAGAATGATGGTTTCCAGCTGCATCCATGTCCCTACAAAGGACACAAACTCATCCTTTTTTATGGCTGGATAGTATTCCATGGTGTATATGTGCCACATTTTCTTAATCCAATCTGTCACTGATGGACATTTGGGTTGCTTCCAAGTCTTTGCTATTGTGAATAGTGCTGCAATAAACATACGTGTGCATGTGTCTTTATAGCAGCATAATTTATAATCCTTTGGGTATATACCCAGTAATGGGATGGCTGGGTCATATGGTACATCTAGTTCTAGATCCTTGAGGAATCGCCATACTGTTTTCCATAATGGTTGAACTAGTTTACAATCCCACCAACAGTGTAAAAGTGTTCCTATTTCTCCACATCCTCTCCAGCACCTGTTGTTTCCTGACTTTTTAATGATCGCCATTCTAACTGGTGTGAGATGGTATCTCATTGTGGTTTTGATTTGCATTTCTCTGATGGCCAGTGATGATGAGCATTTTTTTCATGTGTCTGTGGCTGTATGAATGTCTTCTTTTGAGAAATGTCTGTTCATATCCTTTGCCCACTTTTTGATGGGGTTGTTTGTTTTTTTTCTTGTAAATTTGTTTGAGTTCTTTGTAGGTTCTGGATATTAGCCCTTTGTCAGATGAGTAGATTGCAAAAATTTTCTCCCATTCTGTAGGTTGCCTGTTCACTCTGATGGTAGTTTCTTTTGCTGTGCAGAAGCTCTTTAGTTTAATGAGATCCCATTTGTCAATTTTGGCTTTTGCTGCCGTTGCTTTTGGTGTTTTAGACATGAAGTCTTTGCCCATGCCTATGTCCTGAATGGTACTACCTAGGTTTTCCTCTAGGATTTTTATGGTATTAGGTCTAACATTTAAGTCTCTAATCCATCTTGAATTAATTTTCGTATAAGGAGTAAGGAAAGGATCCAGTTTCAGCTTTCTACTTACGGCTAGCCAATTTTCCCAGCACCATTTATTAAATAGGGAATCCTTTCCCCATTTCTTGTTTCTCTCAGGTTTGTCAAAGATCAGATGGCTGTAGATGTGTGGTATTATTTCTGAGGACTCTGTTCTGTTCCATTGGTCTATATCTCTGTTTTGGTACCAGTACCATGCTGTTTTGGTTACTGTAGCCTTGTAGTATAGTTTGAAGTCAGGTAGCGTGATGCCTCCAGCTTTGTTCTTTTGACTTAGGATTGTCTTGGCAATGTGGGGTCTTTTTTGGTTCCATATGAACTTTAAAGCAGTTTTTTCCAATTCTGTGAAGAAACTCATTGGTAGCTTGATGGGGATGGCATTGAATCTATAAATTACCTTGGGCAGTATGGCCATTTTCACGATATTGATTCTTCCTATCCATGAGCATGGTATGTTCTTCCATTTGTTTGTGTCCTCTTTGATTTCACTGAGCAGTGGTTTGTAGTTCTCCTTGAAGAGGTCCTTTACATCCCTTGTAAGTTGGATTCCTAGGTATTTTATTCTCTTTGAAGCAATTGTGAATGGAAGTTCATTCCTGATTTGGCTCTCTGTTTGTCTGTTACTGGTGTATAAGAATGCTTGTGATTTTTGCACATTAATTTTGTATCCTGAGACTTTGCTGAAGTTGCTTATCAGCTTAAGGGGATTTTGGGCTGAGACAATGGGGTTTTCTAAATATACAATCATGTCATCTGCAAAGAGGGACAATTTGACTTCTTCTTTTCCTAACTGAATACCCTTGATTTCTTTCTCTTGCCTGATTGCCCTAGCCAGAACTTCCAACACTATGTTGAATAGGAGTGGTGAGAGAGGGCATCCCTGTCTTGTGCCAGTTTTCAAAGGGAATTTTTCCAGTTTTTGCCCATTCAATATGATATTGGCTGTGGGTTTGTCATAAATAGCTCTTATTATTTTGAGGTACGTTCCATCAATACCGAATTTATTGAGCGTTTTTAGCATGAAGGGCTGTTGAATTTTGTCAAAAGCCTTTTCTGCATCTATTGAGATAATCATGTGGTTCTTGTCTTTGGTTCTGTTTATATGCTGGATTATGTTTATTGATTTGCGAATGTTGAACCAGCCTTGCATCCCAGGGATGAAGCCCACTTGATCATGGTGGATAAGCTTTTTGATGTGTTGCTGAATCCGGTTTGCCAGTATTTTATTGAGGATTTTTGCATCGATGTTCATCAGGGATATTGGTCTAAAATTCTCTTTTTTTGTTGTGTCTCTGCCAGGCTTTGGTATCAGGATGATGTTGGCCTCATCAAATGAGTTAGGGAGGATTCCCTCTTTTTCTCTTGATTGGAATAGTTTCAGAAGGAATGGTACCAACTCCTCCTTGTACCTCTGGTAGAATTCAGCTGTGAATCCATCTGGTCCTGGACTTTTTTTGGTTGGTAGGCTATTAATTATTGCCTCAATTTCAGAGCCTGCTATTGGTCTATTCAGGGATTCAACTTCTTCCTGGTTTAGTCTTGGAAGAGTGTAAGTGTCCAGGAAATTATCCATTTCTTCTAGATTTTCCAGTTTATTTGCGTAGAGGTGTTTGTAGTATTCTCTGATGGTAGTTTGTATTTCTGTGGGGTCGGTGGTGATATCCCCTTGATCATTTTTAATTGCGTCGATTTGATTCTTCTCTCTTTTCTTCTTTATTAGTCTTGCTAGTGGTCTGTCAATTTTGTTGATCTTTTCAAAAAACCAACTCCTGGATTCATTGATTTTTTGGAGGGTTTTTTGTGTCTCTATCTCCTTCAGTTCTGCTCTGATCTTAGTTATTTCTTGCCTTCTGCTAGCTTTCGAATGTGTTTGCTCTTGCTTCTCTAGTTCTTTTAATTGCGATGTTAGAGTGTCAATTTTTGATCTTTCCTGCTTTCTCTTGTGGGCATTTAGTGCTATAAATTTCCCTCTACACACTGCTTTAAATGTGTCCCAGAGATTCTGGTATGTTGTATCTTTGTTCCCATTGGTTTCAAAGAACATCTTTATTTCTGCCTTCATTTCATTATGTACCCAGTAGTCATTTAGGAGCAGGTTGTTCAGTTTCCATGTAGTTGAGCGGTTTTGATTGAGTTTCTTAGTCCTGAGTTCTAGTTTGATTGCACTGTGATCTGAGAGACAGTTTGTTATAATTTCTGTTCTTGTACATTTGCTGAGGAGTGCTTTACTTCCAATTACGTGGTAGATTTTGGAGTAAGTACGATGTGGTGCTGAGAAGAATGTATATTCTGTTGATTTGGGGTGGAGAGTTCTATAGATGTCTATTAGGTCTGCTTGCTGCAGAGATGAGTTCAATTCCTGGATATCCTTGTTAACTTTCTGTCTCGTTGATCTGTCTAATGTTGACAGTGGAGTGTTGAAGTCTCCCATTATTATTGTATGGGAGTCTAAGTCTCTTTGTGGGTCTCTAAGGACTTGCTTTATGAATCTGGGTGCTCCTGTATTGGGTGCATATATATTTAGGATAGTTAGCTCTTCCTGTTGAATTGATCCCTTTACCATTATGTAATGGCCTTCTTTGTCTCTTTTGATCTTTGATGGTTTAAAGTCTGTTTTATCAGAGACTAGGATTGCAACCCCCGCTTTTTTTTGTTCTCCATTTGCTTGGTAAATCTTCCTCCATCCCTTTATTTTGAGCCTATGTATGTCTCTGCGTGTGAGATGGGTCTCCTGAATACAGCAGACTGATGGGTCTTGACTCTTTATCCAGTTTGCCAGTCTGTGTCTTTTAATTGGAGCATTTAGTCCATTTACATTTAAGGTTAAGTTTGTTATGTGTGAACTTGATCCTGCCATTATGATATTAACTGGTTATTTTGCTCGTTAGTTGATGCAGATTCTTCCTAGCCTCGATGGTCTTTACATTTTGGCATGTTTTTGCAATGGCTGGTACCGGTTGTTCCTTTCCATGTTTAGTGCTTCCTTCAGGGTCTCTTGTAAGGCAGGCCTAGTGGTGACAAAATCTCTAAGCATTTGCTTATCTGTAAAGGATTTTATTTCTCCTTCACTTATGAAACTTAGTTTGGCTGGATATGAAATTCTGGGTTTAAAATTCTTTTCTTTAAGAATGTTGAATATTGGCCCCCACTCTCTTCTGGCTTGGAGAGTTTCTGCCGAGAGATCTGCTGTTAGTCTGATGGGCTTCCCTTTGTGGGTAACCCGACCTTTCTCTCTGGCTGCCCTTAAGATGTTTTCCTTCATTTCAACTTTGGTGAATCTGGCAATTATGTGTCTTGGAGTTGCTCTTCTCGAGGAGTATCTTTGTGGCGTTCTCTGTATTTCCTGGATTTGAATGTTGGCCTGCCCTACTAGGTTGGGGAAGTTCTCCTGGATGATATCCTGAAGAGTGTTTTCCAACTTGGTTCCATTCTCCCCCTCACTTTCAGGCACCCCAATCAGACGTAGATTTGGTCTTTTTACATAATCCCATACTTCTTGCAGGCTTTGTTCATTTCTTTTTCTTCTTTGTTCTTTTGGTTTCTCTTCTCGCTTCATTTCATTCATTTGATCCTCAATCGCAGATACTCTTTCTTCCAGTTGATCGAGTCGGTTACTGAAGCTTGTGCATTTGTCACGTATTTCTCGTGTCATGGTTTTCATGTCTTTCATTTCATTTATGACCTTCTCTGCATTAATTACTCTAGCCATCAATTCTTCCACTTTTTTTTCAAGATTTTTAGTTTCTTTGCGCTGGGTACATAATTCCTCCTTTAGCTCTGAGAAATTTGATGGACTGAAGCCTTCTTCTCTCATCTCGTCAAAGTCATTCTCTGTCCAGCTTTGATCCGTTGCTGGCAATGAGCTGCGCTCCTTTGCTGGGGGAGATGCGCTCTTATTTTTTGAATTTCCAGCTTTTCTGCCCTGCTTTTTCCCCATCTTTGTGGTTTTATCTGCCTCTGGTCTTGATGATGGTGATGTACTGATGGGGTTTTGGTGTAGGTGTCCTTCCTGTTTGATAGTTTTCCTTCTAACAGTCAGGACCGTCAGCTGTAGGTCTGTTGGAGATTGCTTGAGGTCCACTCCAGACCCTGTTTGCCTGGGTATCAGCAGCAGAGGCTGCAGAAGATAGAATATTTCTGAACAGCGAGTGTACCTGTCTGATTCTTGCTTTGGAAGCTTCCTCTCAGGGGTGTACTCCACCCTGTGAGGTGTGGGGTGTCAGACTGCCCCTAGTGGGGGATGTCTCCCAGTTAGGCTGCTCAGGGGTCAGGGACCCACTTGAGCAGGGAGTTTGTCCCTTCTCAGATCTCAACCTCCATGTTGGGAGATCCACTGCTCTCTTCAAAGCTGTCAGACAGAGTCGTTTGCGTCTGCAGAGGTTTCGGCTGTGTTTGTTATTGCCCTGTCCCCAGAGGTGGAGTCTACAGAGACAGGCAGGTTTCCTTGAGCTGCTGTGAGCTCCACCCAGTTCGAGCTTCCCAGCAGCTTTGTTTATCTACTTAAGCCTCAGCAATGGCGGGCGCCCCTCCCCCAGCCTCGCTGCTGCTTTGCCGGTAGATCACAGACTGCTGTGCTAGCAATGAGGGAGGCTCCGTGGGTGTGGGACCCTCCCGGCCAGGTGTGGGATATGATCTCCTGGTGTGCCTGTTTGCTTAAAGCGCAGTATTGGGGTGGGGGTTACCCGATTTTCCAGGTGTTGTATGTCTCAGTTCCCCTGGCTAGGAAAAGGGATTCCCTTCCCCCTTGCGCTTCCCAGGTGAGGCAACGCCTCGCCCTGCTTCAGCTCTCGCTGGTCAGGCTGCAGCAGCTGACCAGCACCGATCGTCCGGCACTCCCCAGTGAGATGAACCCAGTACCTCAGTTGAAAATGCAGAAATCACCGGTCTTCTGTGTCGCTCGCGCTGGGAGTTGGAGACTGGAGCTGTTCCTATTCGGCCATCTTGCTGCGCCCCCCAAAATAATTCTTAGCAGAAATTTTATTCTCTGAAATGCATTTACAAGGGAACAAATAGTAGATGAACTAGACTTTTAACTTAGAAAATTAGAAAAAACAAGCCAGCAAACAACAAAAGAAATACGTCAACACAAAATGATTAAGAAGAAGGAAACAGTAAGGATAACAGCAGAAATTAAAGAAAAAAGTAAAAATTAAGTTGGTCAACAGCCCAGAAGCTGGAACTCTGCAAACAAATTAAAGAGATGCACTTGTGGCAAATACGACAACAGAAAAAGAGAAAAGTCATAAACTGCAATATGAAGTAAAAAAATAGATAGTTCTACATCAAAAGAAATTTTAAAAATTAAGGGTTTTCTAAGAATAAGATAAATTACACAAATAAATTTAAATATGTAGGTGCAATGGGCAACTTTTTAGGAAAATATACATCATCAACATTGTTTCAAGAAGCAACAGAAAACCTGTGACCATCATGACTTTAAAAGGAATCAGAACAGTAGTTAACCTAACAATATTCAAACCCCTACCAATCTTAAAACACCACTGGGCCAAAATAGTATGTTTTACTAAAATTTAAACACCAGCGAATTCTTATGCAGGCTATTTCAGAGCATAAGAAAGGAAAAATTTCCCAATTATCTTAATGAAACCAGCATAACCATAATCCAAAGGAACAAAAAGGGAAACAAAGCAGTACAAAACCACAGGTCAGTTATAAGTATCGGCAAAACTCAGTTATAAATGCAGGTGTGAAAATCATAAATGAGATTTTTACAAAAAAGAATCTAACAGTGGTTTATTTGTATGTATGTATGTATGTATGTATGTATGTATTTATAGAGACAGGGTGTTGCCCAAGCTGGAGTGCAATGGCTCAATCAAAGTTCACTATAGCTTCAAACTCCCAGGGTCAAGTAATCCTCCTACCTCAGCCTCCTAAGTAGCTAGGACTACAGGTGAGTACTACTACATCTGTCTAGTTAAAACAAATTTTTGTAGAGAGAGGACTTTGCTATGTTACCCAGGTTGGTCTCCATCTCCTGGCCTCAAGCACTCCTCCTGCCTTGGGTTCCCAGAGTGGCCTGTAATCCCAACACTTTGAGAAGCCAAGGCAAGAGGATTGGCTGAAAGTATTTAATAGAATTATAAAAATTATATTGAGATCATGTAAGATTTATCCTCGGAATGCAAGGATTATTTGTTTTTTTAAGTATAAATATAATTTACCACAAAACAGATTAATGAAGAAAATCATACATTCATTCCAATAGATATTACAAAAGCATTTGATACATTACAATATCTATTAATGATAGACATTGTATGAACTTTTCCGGAATACAGATAGCTTTCTTAACCCAAAAAGTATGTCTATTAGAAACTGTGGTAAATATTATGTAGCAATGAACTATTAAAAGAAATCCCATTACACTGCTAGATAAAGGTAAGGATGCCCACTCTTTTTTTTTTTTTTTTCCGAGACAAGTCTCGTTCTGTCACCCAAGCTGGAGTGCAGTGGCACCATCTCGGCTCACTGCAAGCTCCACCTCCCGGGTTCACGCATTCTGCCTCAGCCTCCCGAGTACCTGGGACTACAGGTGCCTGCCACCACGCCTGGCTAATTTTTTCTGTATTTTTGGTAGAGACGGGGTTTCACCCTGTTAGCCAGGATGGTCTCGATCTCCTGACCTCATGATTTGCCCACCTCGGCCTCCCAAAGTCCTGGGATTACAGGCGTGAGTCACCGTGCCCGGCTGAGGATGCCTACTCTTATTAATTCAACTTCATACTGGAGGGCCAGCCAAATACTGGAGGGCAATGAAAACTGAATGATATGTACATATTTGAGAGAAAACAATACAATTTTTTTTTTTTTTTTGTCATACAGTAGTGGATTCTGTGGTGTGCTACCCAGATCTCCTTTCAGTCCTTTCAGGACTTGCAGCTGCTATGAAAGTTGATAGATGACTCATCAACCTTGTGATGGTAGCTCTTGACCGAAGATCACTGTTTTACTCAAGGCCACAGCCTATTCCTGAGTGTGGTTCATATGCAAAAACTGGCTAAGGTGAGAATAAAAGGCCTGTCCCTTTTCCACACGGGGATTTGATCCAGGAAGAACTTCTTAGTAAGCTTCCTGCGTGAAAATCTTCATCTCAGAGTCAGCTTCCTAGGAACCTTGAACTGAAACCCATAGTGTAGATTTTAGGATCTAATTTAATCCCTCCCAAATAAACCAGTAAAATGTTAAGATTAGTAAGATAGTCTATCAAAATGACCAATAGACCAATCCCAGTTCAATGCACAAAAATATTTTCCTTTAATTAGTAAAAACAAATTTTGAAGATATGATTAATATAAATCTTTCACAAAAGCA
Source organism: Macaca thibetana thibetana (assembly GCF_024542745.1). Taxonomy (NCBI): domain Eukaryota; kingdom Metazoa; phylum Chordata; class Mammalia; order Primates; family Cercopithecidae; genus Macaca; species Macaca thibetana. Next base: position 141,836,204 of record NC_065578.1, on the reverse strand, counting down.
GCACTATATAACAATAAGAAATAAAACCAATAAAATACATAGGATTTTTATGAATAAATAATTAAAATTTTATTTAAAAATTTTTTTTTTAGAGAGACAGGGTCTCACTCTATCACCCTGCTGGAGTACAGTGGCATGATCATAGCTCACTGCAGCCTCGACTCCTGGGCTCCAGTGATCCTGCTGTCTCAGTCTCCCAAGTAGCTGGGACTCTAGGCATGTGCCACCATACCTGGCTAATGAAGAAAAAAATTTTTTTTTTAGTGACAGTGTCTCACTATGTTACTCAGGTAGGTCTCGAACTGCTGCGCTCAAGTGGTTCTCCTGCCTTGGCTTCCCAAAGTGTTGGGGTTATAGGCATCAGCTACTGTGCCTGGCCTGAAAGTTTTATTAAAGTACATTGAAGACTTGGATAAGTGGAGAGAAATATTGCAGACAACCTGTGTTCTGTCATGATTGAGACTAATAATTGGTCAGTTGATTGCAAAACATTTCTTAAAACATGGAAAAATTAAAGAAAAAGATAAATGTAAACTGAAAACATTTTATTGCAACTTTCAACATATAAATTCATATTTATTCACCAATGTGTTGCTGTACAGCTGTGGTCTTTTCTTTATGCGAGGCCATTGATTGAAGCTTTTCATTGACATTTTTGTAAATCATATTCATAGAGATGTCATCTTGGAAGTCCAGTTTCATTGCCTTTGAATTGAAACTAGTAGTTTCGAATGATGAAGCAATCTGAGAGAAGACTCTAGAATTTCACAATTTGCTTGCTGTAATGTTTGACCAATCTCTCACTTACATCTAATTTTAACAACTTCCCTTCATTGAGCTTTTCCAAAGCATTTAATTTTGCTTTGGTATGAACAACTCTCTTTTTCGCTTGCTATGGGTTTGCATAATATTTACTTAAATTGCATAATAATATTAATGAGTGCACATGTCATGAAAGGGTGTGTAAGCTTTCAACTCAATTGGTGATAACTGAAATATGTGGTTGTTCTGAGAGTGCCCTTCTAGCTGGATGCATTTAGAAGGAAATGGGTGTCACGGTGTTTCAAGAAATTTGGTTATGGGAGTTTGACTCAATATGGTAAGGATGTTAGTTCTTCTAAAACTAGCTTATAAATCTAATGTGATTGCCAGAACTTCATAAACTGGTTCTGAAATCCATATAGAAGAACTCTAAAAAGATAAAATTGGTAGAAAGCAAAGAAAGGTAAGTAGTCCTACTATATATCAAAACATGAGTTTATAGTATCTGTAAGAGTCAGGATAAGAGCACCATATCAAGAAAATAAAATAAAGAAAACAAATCATGTGTATTTAGAAATTTGGAATTAAAAATGACATTTGAAAATTGAGAGAGATTGATATTAGCACAATTGGATCCTCATATGGAAAAAAATTCCAACGTCTTCACATTTTATGCAAAAAACCTACCCCCAGATAACAACAAATAGCTTAAAGAGCTAAATGTTATAAAACTCCAAAAAATAAAAATACAAAAATCAAAAATACAAGGAAATATTCACATTTGACCATATCATAAAAGAGAAAGAAAACTTCTATATAGCAAAAAGATATCATAAGCAAAGATAAAATACAAGCAACAGACTGAGAAGACTTTTGCAACATTTATCACATACAAAAATATTTGTACCTTAAATATATAAAGAATATCTACAAACAAGTACAAAATTGGGATGACAGACATCCCAATAGAAAAAAATAGGCAAAGTCTACAATAGGCAAGACTCTACAGAAGAGGAAATACAGCTGACCGACAAAACATGAAAAGATGCTCCATTTAAGTACTAACTAGAAAACTATAAAATAAAACAAAGAATGAGACATAATTTTTACCCATTAAATAGGCAACAAACAAATATATATATAAAATACAAAGCACAATAAAAACTGGGAAGAGGCTAGGTGTGATGGCTCACACCTGTAATCCCAGCACTTTGGGAGGTCGAGACTGGTGGATCACTTGCGGTCAGGAGTTTGAGACCAGCCTGGGCAACATGGTGAAAACATGTCTCTACTAAAACTACAAAAATTAGCCAGGCATGGTGGCGCATGCTTGTAATCCCAGCTACTTGGGAGGCTACGGAGGGAGGATCACTTGAACCCAGGAGGCGAAGGCTGCAGTGAGCCACTACACTTCAGTTGGGGCAACAGAGTGAGACCCTATCTCAAAAAAAAAAAAAAAAAAAAAAAAAGAACTGTGGAGGAATGTGGAGAAGATTGTGGAAGATTGTGGAGAACTAGATACTCCAATACATCACTGATGAGAATATAGCATAGTATGCCACTTCAGAGGGCTACATAGCAGTAGTCATTAAATTAGAAATGCATCTACCCAAGACTTCCCTTTTTAAAATATCCAGCCTACACTTGCACATGTGTGCAACCATATAGGTGAAAGGATGTTCTCTGGAATAGTGGTGAAGTAAACAATCCATAAATAGTAGGATAGCTAATAATTGCATTCACAAGACATAGTATTCCACAAAAGTTAAAAATAATATACTGGATATTTATATAATGATACAGATAGAGCTAAAAATATATATTGTTTCATGAAAAATGTAAGTATCGACTGACATAGTAGCAGTTTCTATGGATACATATACATAAGTTTGAAAATATTAAATAACATAGATTTAAAAGTCATAACAGAGCTACCTCTAGTGATTGAGTTGACGTTAAAGAGGAGTTTAAATTCATTGGCTATGACTTATTAAAGAAGACTGTATTTGTGTGTTCCTTGTGTAATTAAAAATTAGTTACAAATGTATCACTGAGCATATCTAATTTCTAGTTAATTGAGGACAGAACAGATAACTCTATTTCCAACACAAGCACAGTGCCGAGCACAAACTCAATGAAGTTTGATTAAATGTATAAAGAAATGCATGGATTAATAGATGAGTGGTAACATAAACTAGTAGGTGGGTGAGCAGATACCGATATGGGGGTCTGATTTGGGTGGGGCTGGAGGAAACACCTATTTTTTTTTAAAAGCCTGATAACCTTTCCGTTGAAGCTCCCTTGAGAATGGTGATGGGTGGTGTATTAGTCTGCTAGCGCTGCCCTTATCCAATAATACTGAGGACCTTACAAGAGACATCAGATTCTCTCTCTCTCTCTCCTCTCTCTCTCACCTCCCCGCGCACCCCGCTCCCGCACATGCATGGAGGAAAGCCCATGTGAGGACAGAGAGAAGGCAGCTGTCGCAGGACAGAAAGAGAGTCCTCACCAGAATCCAACTCTGTTGGCGCCTTGATCTTGGACTTCTGGCTCCCAGAACTATGAGAAATAAACCTGTGTTGTTTAAACTATGCAGCCTGTGGCATTTTGTTATGGCAGCCCTGACTAACACAGGTAACATAAGAAAACATTTAGGAATGGACTTAACAAGCCCATCCATTTTTTCACTACTTAAAAATTAACATAACTGAACCCAACGCTCCGATGTGTGTGGTGGGGAAGCCCTCCCCTGCCCTGCTCATGCCTGACTAGGTACCCACTGTAACATTTTCCCCCTCAGGAGTCCAAGACCCCAAACTTCTGGGAGAAAATGAACGAAGACGACAGGTTTTCTTTATGGCTCCAAATTTCATGAAATGAAGTGTTCCAGGATATATCTATCTGCAACAGAACATGTTGAGTGTTGCTTTCCATTGAGTGCTCATGCAAACAAAGGAAGGAGAGTAAAGAGATTCAAGGCAAACCCTCCTGTGTGGGGGTTGGGAGGATCCACTCTTTTAGCAGTCCATCTTTGTATTTTTAATGTGGCCTTGTATTGGCCATGTTGGTGATTGTATGGGGACTAATGTGCCTAGCTTTGTTCATAGGAAGGATCTAAGGCAATACAAAGGAGTAAATATATGTATAGGATTATCTTTAATTTCATTTATCTTAATTGACAAATAAAAACTGTATATATTTATTGTGTATTAAAAAAATTAATGTAATTGTTTCCTTTTATTTCCAGGGCACATTTGTGAGGAAACTTTACCTTGACCAATTTGAGGACCACTGGCTTGGAAAGTATATTCTCTTTCAGAGCAGGAGGGATGAACAAGGTTTGACTCCTGCAGCCTCTAGATGGCTGCCTGAGGATCTGGGTGAGTGCAGCCTGCCTCAGCTCCCAACTGTGTCTACTTCACATTCCAGTAGAGCAGGGCTGTTTACTGTTGCCTGTTCTTCCTGATTAACCTGTCCTCATCGTGTACATCTTTGACCAGCACCATCCACTCCATTAATCTTCCTGGAGGTAGGTCCAGCTGGAATAACTTGTGCATCTCTCATTATGGAACTTCCACAGTGGTTTGTAATTATCTGTATTTATACGCATTTTCCCTATGTACTGGAAGCTTCTTGAGAACAGGACTTTTGCCTTCATTCAGCATTTTCCAAACTTTGTGTGCCTCCAAATTACCTGGGGAACTTGTTAAAACGCAGATTCCGATATGGTAAGTCTGAAGTGTGGCCTGAGACTCTGCATTTTTACCAAACCACCAAGTGATGCTGGTGTTACTGGCTCTTGGCCCATAGTTTGAGTAGTGAGGCTTTTTTGTGCTCTTAGGATCCAGAACAATATGGCTGATTGAGCTTATGTGAAGGGGAGCCATTTGCTGTTATCCCAGTGGATCTCAATTCTGGCTTCACACTAGAATGCCATGGAGAGCTTTAAGCAATTCTATTGCCTAGGTCCCACCCTGAGAGATTCTGATTTAATTAGTTTGGAATGGAGCCTGGGCATTGGTAGGTTTTAAAGCTTGAATGTACCCCTTGGATTAAGAATCACTGGTTAAGACTATTAACTCTTTGAAGACGGGGATTCTTCATGTTATTCCTGGGCCTATCACAGGACCTGGTGCACTGGGCCACTTAATGTAAGTTGAGTAAATTAACTCCTTTATCTTGGCTCAGATTCAATGTTTCTAAGATACTTTCATGTTTTCAGGGTGGGCAGAAAATTTTCTTTAAAAGGAAGGTAGGGCTGGAAGTGACACATTTATTAGGTGACAAAGTCAAGGGTGAGTGTGTCAGGGGGCCCAGAATTGGTAAATAAGCCAACCCTAGTGACATCTTACCATTCAGAGTGGGTGGTAGAGGGGCCCCACTAAGGAAGTTAGGCCTTTTAAAGTTGCTGCAAGAAAGAAACTGCTCCCAGCTTATATTCTAAGTAGTCCCTTAACTGCTCTTGGAGCAATGAGCAAATTGGAATTAAATAGTTTCTTGTTTAGTCTGCTCATGTATTTTAAAATATTTACTGTATAAGTAAGTAGGAAACCAAACTGATTGAAGCCCAGGCATCCTAGCAAAGAGGATTTTCAGGAATTCTCTACTGCCTTCAGAAGAATTTTAGTTTTCAAGTGTTGAAAAAGTTAGGACAGTCTCTGAGAGAGGCCTTAACAGTAAATAAAGAAAGACAATGGCTCAGGAAGGCTCTTGGTACTAGAAGAAGAGACAAAACAGTTATTTGAAAAGTACACTGTAGTTAAGGCTGCCTTGAGTCAAATGGCTTCTGAGAATGTCCAGTGGGTCAAGTCCAGCTAGTGTTCAGCAGCTGGAGACCGACGCGTGCTGGTAGGGAGTCTCTACCAGCTCAGGAAAACGTACAATTAAATTTCCGGCAGTTCTGTGAGCCAGTTTTTAACCACTGTGTAGTCTTAAACTCCTAGGCTCAAGGGTCATCTACCACTACAACCACATACAGCTAATTTACAAAAAAAAAATTTTTTTTTTCTTTTGGAGAGACGGGGGTCTTGCTATGTTGCCTGGGATGGTCAGGAATTCTTGGACCCAAGCAATCCTTCTGCCTTGGCCTCCCAAAGCTCTAGGATTGCAGGTGTGAGCCACTGAGCCCTACCAAGAGTGTATAGTGTTTTTACCTGTTATATAATAAATGGCCAAAAAAAGTATTGCTGCAGAACTCTTCTAGGATTTGAAAATTCTAATTGAATTTAGCAAATAAGTCACTCATAGTTGATGAATGAATGAAGTTCTGCTTTGTCTTCATTGCTTCACTTTCCTCTTACTCGTTAATAACTTGTTAATAGCATTAAGGAAAATATCAATTTTCCTTACTAGGAATTTTCCTGTACTAGGTGGAAAGTACACTGATGGTTATGGACAAAAAAGTTTAACAAAAATTGATGAGAGTACTCTGTGAGACTCAATATATGGAAATTATAATAAAGAGTATCATATATTTTATTATTATTTCTAAATTATATGCTGCACATCCTTTAAATTGGAGATATTTATAATGAACTTGTGTGATTATGCATATATATATATAAAATATATATACATATTTTATTTTCAGAACCACTTTTATTAAACATTTACCAGCCCAACACTGGCTAGAGGTAACCTATACTCTTTGTCAAGAAAACAGAGAAGGGACCGTGCCCAGGGGCAGCATGGCAGTGATTAAGCCATGGGTTAATCTGGGTTCAAATCAAATTCCAGGTAATTTTGAGCATGTTACTTAATCTCACTGTGCCTCAGTTTTCTCAAATCTGAAAAACCTACTTCATATGATTTTATGAGGTTTAAATGCAATGATATAGCCTTAGAACTGTGTCTGGTAGTATATCAAATTATTATTATTAGTGGTGGAATAAAACAAAAAAAAGAAGTACCCTAACTTCTGATCACAAGATTTTCTAAGTTTTGTTATTTTCCACTGAAAAAATTAAAAAAAAATGATGCTCACAAAATTGTTGTCACAGGAAGATTGGTAAATGTGTTCTGATTAAAATGGACTGTCCATGCTGTTTTGTCTGCAAGCAGAATGAAATAAATAGTGGGCACTAGCTTCTGCTTTACTGATATTTCTCATGAAAAATTATTATTCTTGTTTTTGCTTTGGTTGAATCATATGAAATTGCCAGTCTTCCACCATTTCTTAGAAAGGTTTATTCACATACCATACAACTTACCCGTTTAACATGTACAGTTAAAAGTTTTTTAGTGTATTTACAGATACATGCAGCCATCACCACCATCAATTATAGAACATCTTTATCACTTCAGGAAGAAACCGCATATCTTCTACCTTCACCTCTGTATCCCTCTAGGCAACCACTAGTAGACCTTTCTGTCTCCAGAGATTTCCCTGTTCGTGACTTTCCTATAAGTGAAATAATATAATATATGGTCTTTTGTGACTGACATTTTTCACTTAGCATAATGCTTTCCAGGTTCATCCATGTTGCAGAATATATCAATACTTCATTTATTTTTATGGCTGAATAATATTCCATAGTATGGATATACTCCATTTTGTTTATCTGTTCATCTATTGATGGACATTTGGGTTGTTTCCACGTTTTGGCTATTATGAATAATACTGGTTATAAACATTCGTGTACCAGTTTCTATGTGAACGTATTTTCTTTTCTCTCGGATAGATACCTACTAGTGGAATTGCTGGCTTATATAATAACTTGTTTTATTGTTTGAGGAGCTACAAGACTGTTTTCCAAAATAGCCTCACCATTTAACAGTCCCATCAGCAGTGTATGAAGGTATGAAGGTCACCAGAACATATCTGACTTTTTGATTCTAGCCATCTTAGTGAGTATAAAGTGGTATTTCATTTTGGTTTTGATTTGCATTTTTCTGATGGCTAGTCACATTGAACATTTTTTCATGTGTGTATTGGTCATTTGTATCTCTTCTTTGGGAAAATGTCTATTCAGATTCTTTACCCATTTTTTAATCGGATTGTCTTTATATTATTGAGTTGTTAGAGTCTTTTATATATTTCAGATACAAGTTCCTTATCAGATATGTGATTGCAAATATTTTCTCTCATTTTGTGGGTCATCTTTTCACTTTCTTAATGTCTTTTGAAGCGCAAAAGTTTTGAATTTCGATGAAGTCCAACTTATTTATTTTTTTCTTTTGTTGTTCATGCTTTTGGTGTCATATCTTAGAATCCTTTCCCAGATCCCAGATCATGAAGGTTTATTCCTATATTTGCTTCTAAGAGCTCTGTAATTTTTGCCCTTATATTTAGGTTTTGAGTTAAATTTTTATGCAGTGTGATATGGGGGTCCAGTTTCATTCTTTTGCATGTGGCTATCAGTTGTCTGAGGATCATTTATTGAAAGGCTATCATATCTCCATCAAATGGTCTTGACACCCTTGTCTGTAATCAGTTAACTGCAGATGTATAGGTTTATTTCTGATTTCTTAATTCTATTTGATTTATATGCCTATACTTGTGCCAGTAGCACACTCTCTTACTACAATTGTTTTGTAGTAAATATTAAAATAGGAACCTCTGAGGCCTCCTACTTTATTATTCTTTTCCAGGATTGTTTTGGGTATACTTGGTCCCATGTAATTTCATATAAATTTCAGAATCAGCTAATTTGTGTAAAGAAATCAACAGGATTTTGAAAGGTATTACATTGAATCTATAGATTAGTTTGGTGAGTATTGCCATCCTAACCATGTTAGGTCTTCTGATTCATGAGCATGGGATGTTTTCACATTTATTTAGAGCTTCCTTAATTTCTTCCACAATGCTTTGTAGTTTTCAGAGTACATGTTTTACATTTTTTTGCTAAATTTATTCCTAAACATTGTATCATTTTGATGCTGTTTGTATGGTTATGAATTACTCATTGCAAGTGTATAGAAATACAATTTATTTTTGTATATTGATGTAGTAGTATCTTTCAACCTGCAGAACTCATTTATTAGTTCTAATAATTTTATTGAATTCATTATAATTTTCTCTATATAAGCTCCTATCATCATCTAGTAGATACCATTTTATTTCACACCTAGGCATACAGCTAACTAAGGAAGTGAAAGTTCTCTACAAGGAGAACTACAAATTGCTGCTTAAAGAAATCAGAGATGACACAAACAAATGGAAAACATTTCATGCTCATGGGTAGGAAGAATCAATAGTGTTAAAATGGTCATACTGCCCAAAGCACTTTATAGATTCAACGCTATGCCTACTCAACTATCATTGATAGTCTTCATAGAACTAGAAAAAACTATCTGGGGACTCATATTAAACCAAAAAAAGAGCCCAAATAGCTCAGGTAATCCTAAGCAAGAGGAACAAAACTGGAGGTATCATGCTACCCAAGTTCAAACTATACTACAGGGCTATGGTAACCAAAACAGCATGGTACTGGTATAAAAACAGACACATAGACCAACGGAACAGAATAGAGAGCTAAAACATGGGACTGTACACCCACAATCATCTGATCCTCAACAAACCTGACAAAAACAAATAATGGGAAAATTAACTCAAGATGTATTAAAGACTTAAATGTAAAACCCAAAACCACAAAAATCGTGGAAGATAACGTAGGCAATACCACATAGGCACTAGCAAAGATTTCATAATAAAGAAGCCAAAAACAAAATTGAAAAAAACCAAAATTGATAAATGGGATCTAATTAAACTAAAGAGGTGCTGCACAGCAAATGAAACTATCAACAGAGTAAACAAATAACCTACAGAATGGGAAAAAAATTACAAACTATGCATCTGAGAAAGGTTTCATATCCAGCATCTATGAGAAGCTTATATAAATTTATAAGAAAACAAATGAACAACCCCATTAAAAACTGGGCAAAGAACATGAACTGAAACTTTTCAAAAGAAGACATACATTTGGCCAATAACATATGAAAATAGCTCTATATCACTGATCATTAGGGAAATGCAAATCAAAATCACAATGTGATACCATCTCACATCAGTTAGAATGGTTATTATTAAAAAGTCGCAAAATAGCAGATCATGGTGAGGTTGTGGAGAAAAGGTATGCTTATACACTATTGGTGGGAGTGTAAATTAGTTCAGCCACAGTGGAAGACAGTGTGGCAATTCCTCACAGATCTAAAGACAGAAATACCATTTGACCCAGCAACCCCATTACTGGGTATATACGCAAAGAAATAGAAATAATTTTATTATAAATACACATGCATGTATATGTTCACTGCAGCACTATTCACAATAGCAAAGACATGGAATTAGCTGGTAGACTGGATAAAGAAAATGTGGTATGTATACACCATGGAATACTATGCAACCATAAAAAAGAACAGGATCATGTCCCTTGCAGAAACATGGATGGAGCTGGAGGTCATTATCCTTAGCAAACTAACACAGGAATAGAAAACCAAATACCACATGTTCTCACTTATAAGTGGGAGCTAAATGATGAGAATACATGGACACCTAGAGGGGAGAAACACACACTGGGGCCTTTCAAAGGATGAAGAGTAGGAGGAGGGAGAGGATCAGGAAAAATAACTAATGGGTACGAGGCTTGATACTGGGTGATGAAATCTGTACAACAAACCCCCATGACACAAGTTCACTTATGTAACAAGCCTGCGCTTATACTCCTGAACTTAAAATAAAAGTTTTAAAAAAAGGTACCATTTTTCTTCCTTTCCAATCTGGAAAGAAGACTTTTACTTCCTTTTCTTTTATCATTGCCCTGGCTAGAAACCTCTAGTGCAATATGGAATAGAAATGGTGAGCGTGGAAGTTCTTGTCTTACTCCTGATATTAGGAGGAAAACATCCAGTCTTTCATCATTAAATGTGATGTTAGTTGTGGGGTTTTCATAGATGTTCTTTATCAAATTGAGAAAGTTCCCGTCTTTTCCTAGTTTACTGTTTTATCATAAAAGGGTATTGGAATTTTGTCAAGTCTGTGACCATTTGGTTGCAAAAGTGGAAATTGCATATGGTTCAACCAAATAGATTAGTCTCGTGTTAATTTGATAAGTATCAGCCAGTCTCCCAGAGCCTGAAAATGCCTGGGAATATAAATATTGAATGAATGCTTGAGTATGAGCCCTGAGCCTTGAATGTGATGACCACACCCACATCCTGCTTTGCTGAGGAGACTTGCTTGGGCGGTCACTTCTTCTTCCAGGCCATGCCTCTATCTCTTGCCCATTCACACGGCATCCTAGCATTAAATGAGGTCATATCCAGGAAGATGCTTTGAATATTAAGGATTAGGATTAGTCTATTTGCACTGTTCCAGTTAGTGGCCAGGGTAGTAAAATCTCATTACCTCTTATATGAAGCCTTTGAGCTAGCATTTCAGAATTCAGAATTTTGGGATCTCAGCAAGTTAATATGGTAAATATATGGTATATTATATTAAAATCTCCAGTGGGTTTTGATGCATCCACCTGTAGTCAAACATATGGACATTTCTGTAGTAGAATCAATGAATGTTCCCATTAGGTTGTTCAAATAAAGACTACAAATAGCTTCACATCAGTTCACATCGGGTGTCACTACCAAATAAATTCACGTCATGTTAAGTATTGTCAACCAAATGAGTAATAAAGAAACTTGTGGGTTTGGAAAGTGAATAAGAGGCTGTGGCCTCTACTGATTGGCTAATTCAGGCAATTCTGCTTTGTTCCACACTGTGTATAGTTTTACCTGCCTGTAGCCTAGTCCCTCCTTTTACCTCTCCCATTGGGAGATTTCTGGAGGGAACAAGCAAAAAACACACATTTTTTTTTTTTTTTTTTTTTTTTACCTTCACACCATTCAGCAGCATTTTCATCACCTTCCTACCAGACAAGGAAATGGGCTTCAGATCCTGTGAGATTGTGAACTGGGAGTAAAATTACGTAGGATACGCTTGCCTAGCAGAGTAGAGGAGACGTAGGATACGCTTGCCTAGCAGAGTAGAGGAGAGTACAAGGCAAACACCATATGAGTTTGCAGTTTTACCGGTAAAGATAATGATTCAGTTATGGAGGATAGCTCCTATGGTTTTGTATAACATTAATTCGGGTTTTCAGGGATGATGAAATTTATTTAGAAGCTGACTCAGGGGATAAATCTTGATTTAGCAAAGAGTGTCAGAGAATGGTGTTTCAAAGACAACCACCTTGTCCAGGAGTGTGCCTTTGATAAAACTGAGAAACAGCTAGTTTTGATGGATCCTTTCATTCTCTACAGGCCTTCACTAGATCCCCATACTATCCTAGGATTCTCTACCATTCTAGAACAAAATTCCCACTCACTAGTTGCTGTGGACTCAGAAAGAAAGCTAAGCAATAGTGTATTTACTCTCCAAATATGACCACTGATAATCTAACGTACATTTTCACCAAAGCACTCTTATTGTAGAGAACGTCAGAGGTATTAAAGAAGCCACACCCCTAGTGACAAATATCTTTACTACCTCCTTTTTACCTTACACATTTGTGAGAATATTAAAATCTATACAATAAATTCTTGGTTTTTAACACAAACATAAATTTTCCTCAAACATTTTCAAGAATAATTAACACACCAGGAAGATACTTTATGCTTATCTGGGGCCTTGCGTATTCGCTGTCAGCATGGCCAGGATCCAGGAGGTCACATGTACCTGTTTGAGAAACATGAAATTGATGTGTTGTCCTCTGAGCTATCCTTGAAAGAGTAGACTTCAGGTACTATATTGACAACTGTCTACCTCATCTTACAGCCCCCAACTGGATCAAGTAACCACAGATCTTGGTTATAGAAGACAAGGGTTTAACAGGACACTATTAGCAATTATGTCATGTTCTAAACCTTTTGTTTTTATTTGCTTGGAAGCTGAGGCTCAGGAAAGTTGAAGGACTTCCTCAAGGTCACAGAATCAGGACTAGTTTCTAGACTTCCTAACTCCAATCCCATTTGAACTTGGGGGATAGTATAGGACTGGTATCTGATACCGGTCAGAAAGCACATGGGTTGTGTGGATGAATCAGCTATACCTCTTTCTTTGCATATAACCCAGACAGTTCAAAGGAGTTGGAGATGCATTTGCTGTATTTTGTTTTTGCAAAGGATAAGTGTCTCTTCCCAACTTTTATGATTTGAATAATGATTTAACAATGAAGATCCTGGAAACACAAACTCTAAGGGAGGTTGGTAAACCTTTATTTATGAGATATGCTTATAAATAAAGCATCTTTATTTTCAATGCTGGGCTGCTCAGGATTAGAGTAGAGTGAAGAAAACTGGATTGTATTTAGATTTTTGTGATATATTTGAAAGCTGAAAAGAAAGTATAGGAAATAAATAAATACTGTTTTTTTTTTCATTTAAGATTTTAAAAGGAATTTAAGTGCTTGTAACAAAAAGAAAAAGTTGCCTCTTGACTGTCGGTAATCTTTTCGGCAGACATGGAAAGGGGAAGCCTTTATTCCTTTGTATTTTTAGTTCCTAACAAAGGACAACTGTGAATCAACGGGGAGAACATTAACCCCCACTTGCCCTCAGATGTAACCTGTGATCACATTGTGCCAACTACACCAGTGAGCACCAACAAATATAGTTATTAATTGAGGTTTCTCAAACATCTGGACTTTTGGCACCCAGAACCAAAATAGCTAGACATTTGTTTGAATTCTGTACTTGTTTCCCAACTTTGACATTGTGTCAGAATAATAGCAGTTATAGACTACTTCCTATATGCCAGAGTCAGGCTAAATGTTTTACCTGTATTAGCTTGTTTAACCTTCACAACCATCAAATTAGTCCTAAAGTATGAATGATTCCTTTTACAGATGAGGATACTGAGGCTCAGAGAAGGAAGTGCAGAACTGATATGAGAACGCTGTCTATCTGGATATAAATCCTGAACTGAGAGTGTTTCATTTTGGCAAAATGACTACGGAAGGCAACAAATGATATAAATTCAATTTGTAGCTAGCCTACTAAAAGGAAGAGTGACTGTACAATATCTGAGTTAACAATATTACTCAGTAATATCACCATTGTTAGCCAATTTGATAATTGGGGGAAAATTTTTCCTTCTCTTGAATTCCTCTGATTGATAACATTGATGCATTCAAATTCATCTGTAATTGTGTATTCCATGTATTACCTTTTGGGTATTAAAACAACTAAAAATACTCCCATCTTTGTCAGATTAAATAATTTAAAAATAAAGAAATACCCAAAAACAAATTAAATAAATGTAAGACTCAATCCCTGGGTTAAAGATAAATATTACAGTTTTCTTTACTCGTTAGTGGCTAGAGTTTTAAGTAGGTAACCTTGAGCAAGTTACTTAATCTCTTAAGCCTCAGTTTTCTCATCTTTAAAATACAAATGATAACAAAACCTACTTTATCCTACTTTGCTAAAGGATGGAATGAAAAAATGCATGTAAAGTGCTTAACACAGTGCCTGGCTTATAGTATGGTTTCAAAACATAGTTAATTATCTGTCATAACTTAAGCTGGTACCATGGGAGAACTGGAATTCAGAAGTACACCTGAGGTTTACTCCCACCAATGGGGTGGGGCGGGGTGGGGCGGGGTGGGGCGGGGTGGGGGTTGGGTCACTGAGGAGCAGAGAAACCTCATGCAACTTTCACCCTTTCTCCGTGTTTCGGTATCTTCAGTCACAGAAGTAAGCCAGCTTCACTTCCTCTGTTACTACTGCCCCCTGCTGGCTGGGGAGGGAAAGATGAGATGGCAGAACTGAAATTCACTTTGCTTTCCTTTCTCTGCTTCTCCCACTTCTCTCTGCCAGGGCTTCAGGTTTCTTTAAATATTAAAGCTGACTAACCCTAGCCTCCTATAAAAGGATGTGAGAGCATGAATATGATCATGCTCTCTTTAGTACTGTAAAATTTTATGGTTATGTAGAAATTCAATGTTTAAAAAACCCAACAACTCTATGATGAAATTTCTCTGGATAAATAATTAGTTATGCCCGGAGACACATTGTGGGGGCAGTGCATTTTTTGACTTTTCAACATAGACAGATGGTTTACGCATCTTCAGCGTTCAGAGCTTTCTGAGGAGCGTTATATAATCTCAGTGTGGTCACCAAGTGAAATAAGAAATTCCTCATTTGGCAGATGGAGCTTGCGTATCGAGTTCATAAACTTTCATACTTCTCCCAAGTCCAAAATCAGAGACAACCTGCTCCAAGTCAGTTTCCCATTTGCACTTAATTAGGGAGTGTGTTTTGGAGGTCAGTGAAAACCAGTGGAGTATGTTTTCATAATAACTTCCCTCACAATAAAATTATTTGGGAGGCAGCTATCCAACTTTTTCTGGAATGAGGGCAAGAAAAATGGGGACACGAAGTGAAGTTATTGGATACCTTATCTGGAACTGCCCAAAATGTTGACTGAGATCCAAAGAACACACAGTACCTTCTGGATCAGGGAAAAGGAGCCAAATGTTTTTATAGTCCCAACAATTTTCTTAACTACAGTTTTGCTTCATTTCTAACAACTAAGTGAAGTAGTTTTAAGGATTCCAAATACTAGAGAACAAAAGCCTTCTCAGAGTTGTAATCATGTCATACTTACAGAAATAGAGACAGTAAGTATCCTGGTTAAGGAAAATGTGAGTATGTGAATGAGCAAAAGTGGTTGGTAGTTAGGACAGGTAACCAGACTGTCACTTACTGGCTGGATGCTTTTGTGTATTTGGGTTTCACAAAGATAACATGGTAAGTCCCAAACATGTTGCACATCACTTTAGAAAGTGTGATATCACTGTAGCTGTAGGGAAGTGTATTGTGCTTGTATTAGCCTTTTTCCAAAATGTCCTAGAATAATTCTAAGTCACAAATCAAATTAGAGAGAGTAAATTTCCTTAATAGGTTAAGAAATCGAATTCTGATAGACTAGTTCTTCTTTGTAGTTTTTAAAATAATATTTTTGCTTTTTTTTTTTTTTCTGAGATGGAGTTTTGCTCTTGTCACCCAGGTTGGAGTGCAATGGTGCGATCTTGGCTTACTGAAACCTCTGCCTCCCAGGGTTCAAGCAATTCTCCTGCCTCAGCCTCCCGAATAGCTGGGACTACAGGCGTGGGCCCCCATGCCCGGCTAGTTTATTATTATTATTTTTTAGTAGAGATGAGGCTTCTCCATGTTGGCCAGGCTGGTCCTGGTCTCAAACTCCTGACCTCAGGTGATCCACTCATCTCGGCCTCTCACAGTGCTGGGATTACAGGGGTGAGCCACTGCGCCAGGCCTATTTTTGCTATTTCTAAATTCCATTTGGTTTTTATAAGTCCCATTAATCTAGAAGGACATGGCAAGATCCATAAATTTCTGAATTGTGCTTGGTGAACTTTTATCTCAATATGAAGCCAATGGTTGCAATATGTTGAAAAGATCTTCAGCCTGATATACAGAATATGGTTAACTGTTTTGTCTTTGTCTTATACACACACACATACATACACACATACACACACACAATGACTTGAGGTAAGATTTGGTATAATTATACGGTGTATGTTCAGTGACAAATTGTTCTGAGATGAAGTCCTGAGGCTTCTAAACCAAATTTCCCTCAAAGGCAGTTCATACGTCAAGTTGTTACTCTCACCAAATGACCGAAGTGTAACCACGACCAAGGGAGCATGACCCATGCATCAGAATTAATACACTATTTCTCTTTAGTCTCTTAATTTAATAGTGATGATAACAAGGAATTTGTCATACTTTGTTTGCAATGTATGGCAGATCATTTGGATTATGGCCTTTATAAGTTACCTGTGTGTAAATCACCCTAAATTCAGTTCAGCTGGTATTTTTCAATGGCAACAGAAGTAACTTGATTTTATATATTAATTGTATGAGGTTTTGATATTTCAGGCTGCTGTTTTAGGTCATGTACTGTGTGGTAAGCAGCTGCTAAGATGTCCCCCGCTTATCCCTGCCTCCTGGTATTGACGCTGTTCTCTTCAGTATCACTGAACTTACATCTAATGAATAGAACATGACAGAAAACGATGGGATGTTCCGAATAAGTTAGATTAGAAAAAGACTGTGGCTTCTGTCTTGGATGCCCTCTCTGGAGCTCTCTCTCTGGGAGCCTTCAAGCTTTGGGAAGTCTGCTGCCATATTGTATATGGCCCTATGGAGATGTCCAGATGACAAAAAACAAACAAACAAAAAACTCCACAAAACCAAAACCAAAACAAACCAAAACAAAAAAAACCTTATAAACCTGATCAACAGCCAGTGAGCACCTGAAGCTTGCCAAGAGTCACATGAGCAATCTTGGAAGCAGATCCTCCCCTAGTCAGGCTTTGAGATGACTGCAGCCCCAGCTCATATCATCATTGCAGCTTTGCAAGAGACCTGGAGCCCAAAGGCACTCAGCTGAGCCATGCCCAGATTCTTGACTCATAGAGATTGTGAGATTGTAAATTGTTTGTTATTCTAAACAGCTAACTTTTGGGCATATTTGTTACATAGCAATTGGCAAGTTACAAACCTCTCTAAGTCTACGGATGGTTAAATATCACAGAGCAGCCATCTTTAAGAATAGTCAGTATAGTCAGTGATCAAATACTATGATCCATATTCTTTGGCAGAAATTATAAGCCAGGTCTTTATCCAAAAGAAGAAATGTGATTCCGGGCAAGACGGCCTAATGGGAACAGCTCCGATCTGCAGCTCCCAGCAAGACCAACGCAGAAGGCAGGTGATTTCTGCATTTCCGACTGAGGTACCCAGTTCATCTCATTGGGACTGGTGAGACAGCGGGTGCAGCACACAGCAGGTGAGCTGAAGTAGGGTGGGGCATCGCCTCACCAGGGAAATGCAAGGGGTCAGCGAACTCCCTCCCCTAGCCAAGGGACTCCTAGTCAAGGGAAGCCCGGAGGGACTGTGCTGTGAGGAACGGTGCATTCCAGCCCAGATACTACACTTTTCCCACAGTCTTTGAAACCCACAGACCAGGAGATTCCCTAGGATGCCTACACCACCAGGGCCCTGGGTTTCAAGCACAAAACTGGGTGGCCATTTGAGCAGACACCGAGCTAGCTGCTGGAGTTTTTTTTGTTGTTGTTTGTTTGTTTTTTTTTCATTTCAGTGGCACCTGGAACACCAGAGACAGATCTGTTCAATTCCCTGGGAAGGGGGCTGAAGCCAAGGAGCCAAGTGGTCTAGCTCAGCAGATCCCACCCCCATGGAGCCCAGCAAGCTGAGATCCACTGGCTTGAAATTCTTGCTGCCAGCAGAGCAGTCTGAAGTCAACCTGGGATGCTCAAACTTGATGGGTGGAGGGACGTCCACCATTACTGAGGCTTGAGTAGGCAGTTTTCTCCTCGTAGTGTAAACAAAGCCGCCAGGAAGTTCTGACTGGGCTGAGCCCACTGCAGCACTGCAAAGCCGCTGTAGCCAGACTGCCTCTCTAGATTCCTCCTCTCTGGGCAGGGCATCTCTGAAAGAAAGTCAGCAGCCCCAGTCAGGGGCTTATAGATAAAACTCCAATCTCCCTGGGTCAGAGCACCTGGGGGAAGGGGTGGCTGTGGGCATGGCTTCTGCAGACTTAAACGTTCCTGCCTAATGGCCCTGAAAAGAGCAGCAGATCACTCAGCACAGCGCTCGAGCTCTGCTAAGGGACAGACTGTCTCCTCAAGTGGGTCCCTGACCCCCGTGCCTCCTGTTAGGGAGACACCTCGCAGCAGGGGTAGACAGACGCCTCATACAGGAGAGCTCTGACTGGCATCTGGTGGGTGCCCCTCTGGGACGAAGCTTCCAGAGGAAGGTGTAGGCAGCAACCTTTGCTGTTCTACAGCCTCTGCTGGTGACACTCAGGCAAACAGGGTCTGGAGTGTACCCCCAGCAAACTCCAGCAGACCTGCAGAAGAGGGGCCTACTGTTAGAAGGAAAACTAACAAACAGAAAGCAATAGCATCAACATCAACAAAAAGGACAACCACGCAAAACCCCATCCGAAGGTCACCAGCATCAAACACCAAAGGTAGATAAATCCAAAAAGATGAGGAAAAACCAGTGCAAAAAGGCTGAAAATTCCAAAAACCAGATCACTTCTTCTCCTCCAAAGGATCACAACTCCTTGCCAGCAAGGAAACAAAACTGGATGGAGAATGAGTTTGACAAATTGACAGAAGTAAGCTTCAGAAGGTAGGTAATAACAAACTCCTTCAAGCTGAAGAAGCATGTTCTAATCCAATGCAAGAAAGTTAAGAACCTTGATGAAAGGTTACAGGAATTGCTAACTAGAACAACCAGTTTAGAGAAAAACATAAATGACATGATGGAGCTGAAAAGCACAGAACAAGAACTTCGTGAATCATACACAAGTATCAATAGCCAAATAGATCAAGTGGAAGAAAGGATATCAGAGATTGAAGATCAACTTAATGAAATAAAGTGTGAAGACAAGATTAGAGAAAAAAGAATAAAAAGGAACAAGCAAAACCTTCAAGAAATATGGGACTAGGTGAAAAGACCAAATCTATGTTTGATTGTTATACCTGAAAGTGACAGGGAAATGGAACCAAGTTGAAAAGCACACTTCAGGATATTATCCAGGAGAAATTCCCCAACCTAGGAAGACAGGCCATCATTCAAATTCAGGAAATACAGAGAATGCCACAAAGATGCTCCCTGAGAAGAGCAACCCCAAGACACATAATAGTCAGATTCACCAAGGTTTAAATAAAGGAAAAAATGTTAAGGGCAGCCAGGGAGAAAGGTTGGGTTACCTGCAAAGGGAAGCCCATCAGACTAATAGCAGATCTCTCACCAGAAATTCTACAAGTCAGAAGACAGTGGGGGCCAATATTCAACATTCTTAAAGAAAAGAATTTTCAACCCAGGATTTCATATCCAGTCAAGTTAAGCTTCATAAGTGAAGGAAAAATACAATCCTTTACAGACAAGCAAATGCTGAGGGATTTTGTCAGCACCAGGCCTGCGTTACAAGAGCTCCTGAAGGAAGCACTAAATATGGAAAGGAAAAACCAGTACCAGTCACTGCAAAAACATACCAAAATATAAAGATCATCAACACTATGAAGAAACTGCATCAACTAATAAGCAGAATAACCAACTAGCATCATAATGACAGGATCAGATTCACACGTAACAATATTAACGTTAAATGTAAATGGGCTAAATGCCCCAATTAAAAGACACAGACTGGGAAATTGGTTAAAGGGTCAAGACCCATCAGTATGCTGTATTCAGGAGACCCATTTCACGTCCAAAGACACACATAGGCTCAAAATAAAGGAATGGAGGAAGATTTATGAAGAAAATGGAAAGCAAAAAAAAAAAAAAAAAAAAAAAAAAAAAAAAAAAAAAAAAGCAGGGGTTGCAATCCTAGTCTCTGATAAAACAGACTTTAAACCAACAAAGATCAAAAGAAACAAAGAAGGGCATTACGTAATTGTAAAGGGATCAATGCAACAAGAAGAGGTGAGTATCCTAAATATATATATTCACCCAATACAGGAGCCCCCAGATTCATAAAGCAAGTTCTTAGAGATCTGCGAAGAGACTTAGACTCCCACACAATAATAGTGGGAGATGTTAACACCCCACTGTCAATATTAGACAGATCACTGAGACAGAAAATTAACAAGGATATCCAGGACTTGAACTCAGCTCTGGACCAAGCAGACTAATAGACATCTACAGAACTCTCCACCCCAAATCAACAGAATATACATTCTTCTCAGCACCACATAACACTTATTCTAAAATTGACCACCTAATTGGAAGTAAAACACTCCTCAGCAAATGTAAAGGAATGGAAATCATAACAAACAGTCTCTCAGACCACAGTGCAATCAAATTAGAACTCAGAATTAAGAAAGTCACTCAAGCCTGGCCAACATGGTGAAACTGTGTCTCTACTAAAAATACAAAAATTAGCCTGGTGTGGTGGTGGGTGCCTGTAGTCCCAGCTACTTGGGAGGCTGAAGAAGGAGAATTGCTTTAACCCAGAAGGTGGAGGTTGCAGTGAGTGGAGGTTGCACCACTGCATTCCAGCCTGGGTGACAGAGTGAGACTCCATCTCAAACAAACATACAAAAAAACTCACTCAAAACTGCACAACTACATGGAAACTGAACAACCTGCTCCTGAATGACTACTGGGTAAATAACAAAATGAAGGCAGAAATAAATAAGTTCTTTGACACCAATGAGAACAAAGATACAACATACCAGAATCTCCAGCAGACAGGTAAAGCAGTGTTTTGAAGGAAATTTATAGCACTAAATGCCCACAGGAAAAAGCAGGAAAGATCTAAAATGGACACCCTAACATCAAAAGTAAAAGAACTAGAGAAGTAAGATCAAACAAATTCAAAATCTAGCAGAAGGCAAGAAATAACTAAGATCAGAGCTGAACTGAAGGAGATAGAGACACAAAAAACCCTTCAAAAAAAAAAAAAAAAAATCAATGAATCCAGGAGCTAGTTTTTTGAAAAGATTAACAAAATAGATAGACCGCCAGCCAGACTAATAAAGAAGAAAAGAGACAAGAATCAAATAGACATAATAAAAAATGATAAAGGGGATATCACCACTAATCCCACAGAAATACAAACTACCATCAGAGAATACTATAAACACCTCTATGAAAATAACCTGGAAAATCTAGAAAAAGTGGATAAATTCCTGAACACATACACCCTCCCAAGACTAGACAAGGAAGAATTTGAGTCCCTGAATAGACTAATAACGAGTTCTGAAATTGAGATGGTAATTAATAGCCTACTGACCAAAAAAGGCCCAGGACCAGACAGATTCATAGCTGAATTCTACCAGAGGCAAAAAGAGGAGATGGTACTCTTCCTTCTAAAACTATTCCAAACAATAAAAAAAAGGAAACTCCTTCATAACTCATTTTATGAGGCCAACATCATCCTGATACCTGGCAGAGACACAACATAAAAGGAAAATTTCAGGCCAATATCCCTGATGAACATTGATGCAAAAATCTTCAATAAAATTCTGGCAAACTGAATCCAGCAGCATATTAAAAAGCTTATCCACCACAATCAAGTTGGCTTCATCCCTGGGATCCAAGGCTGGTTCAACATACAAAAATCAGTAAGTGTAATCCTTCACATAAACAGAAGCAGTGATAAAAACCACATGATCATCTCAATAGATTCAGAAAAGGCCTTCGATAAAATTCAACACTCTGCGTGCTAACAACTCTCACACTACATATTGATGGAATATATCTCATAATAATAAGAGTTATTTATGACAAACCCACAGCCAATATCATACTGAATGGGCAAAAATTGGAAGCATTCCCTTTGAAAACTGGCATAAAACAAGGATGCCCTCTCTTACCACTCCTATTCAACATAGTATTGGAAGTTCTGGCCAGGGCAATCAGGCAAGAGAAAGAAATAAAGTGTATTCAAATAGGAAGACAAGAAGTCAAATTGTCTCTGTTTGCAGATGACATGATTATATATTTAGAAAACCCCGTTGTCTCAGTCCAAAAACTCCTTAAGCTGATAAGCAACTTCAGCGAAGTCTCAGGATACAAAATCAATGTGCAAAAATCACAAGCATTCCTGTACACCAATAATAGACAAACAGAGAGCCAAATAATGAGTGAACTCTCATTTACAATTGCTACAAAGGGAATGAAATACCTAGGAATACAACTTACATGGCATGTGAAGGACCTCTTCAAGGAGAACTACAAACCACTGCTCAAAGAAATAAGCGAGGACACAAACAAATGGAAAAACATTACATGCTCATGGATAGGAAGAATCAGTATCATGAAAATGGCCAAACTGCCCAAAGTAATTTATAGATTCAATGCCATCCCCATCAAGCTACCATTGATTTTCTTCACAGAATTAGAAAAATAAATAAATAAATAAAACTACTTCAAATTTCATATGGAATCAAAAAAGGGCCTGTATAGCCAAGACAATCATAAGCAAAAAGAACAAAGCTGGAAGCATCATGCTACCTGACTTCAAACTATACTACAAGGCTACAGTAATCAAAACAGGATGGTACTGGTACCAAAACAGATATATAGACCAATGAAACAGAACAGAGGACTCAGAAATAACACCACACATTTGCAGCCATCTGATCTTTGACAAACCTGACAAAAACAAACAATGGGGAAAGGATTCCCTATTTAATAAACGGTGTTGGAAAAACTGGCTAGCCACATGCACAAAACTGAAACTAGACCCCTTCCTTACACCTCATACAAAAATTAACTCAAGATGGATTAAGGTTTAAACGTAAGACCTAAAACCATAAAAATCCTGGAAGAAAACCTAGGCAATACCATTCAGGATATAGGCATGGGCAAAGACTTCATGTCTAAAACACCAAATGCAATTGCAATAAAAGCCCAAATGGACTAATGGTCTAATCAAACTAAAGAGCTTCTGCACAGCAAAAGAAGCTATCATCAGAGTGAACAGGCAACCTACAGACTGGGAGAAAAATTTTCAATCTATCCATCTGACAAAGGACTAATATGCTGAATCTGTGAGGAACTTAAACAAATTTATAAGAAAAACACAAACAACCCCATCAAAAAGTGGGCAAAAGATATGAACAGACACTTTTCAAAAGAAGACATTTATGTGACCAACAAACATGTGAAAAAAAGTTCATCATCACAGGTAATTAGATAAACGCAAATCAAAAATACAATGAGATACCATCTCACACCAGTTAGAATGGCGATCATTAAAAAGCCAGGAAACAACAGATGCTAGAGAGGATGTGGAGAAATAGGAATGCTTTTACACTGTTGGTAGGAGTGTAAATTAGTTCGACCATTGTGGAAGACAGTGTGGTGATTCCTCAAGGATCTAGAACTAGAAATACCATTTGACCCAACAATCCCATTACTGGGCATATACCCAAAGGATTATAAATTGTTCTACTATAAAGACACATGCACATGTATGTTTATTGCAGCACTATTCACAATAGCAAAGACTGGGAACCAACCCAAATGCCCATCAATAATAGACTGGATAAAGAAAATGTGGCACATAGACAACATGGAATATTATGCAGCTATAAAAAAGAATGAGTTCATGTCCTTTGCAGGGATATGGATTAAGCTGGAAACCATCATTCTCAGCAAACTAACACAGGAACAGGAAACCAAACACGGCATGTTCTCACTCATAAGTGGGAGTTGAACAATGAGAACATATGGGTACAGGCAGGGGAACATCACACACTGGGGGCAAGCAGAGGGATAGCATTAGGAGAAATACCTAATGTGGATGACGGGTTGACAGCTGCAGCAAACCACTGTGACACACGTATACCTATGTAACAAACCTGTACATTCTGCACATGTATCCCAGAACTTAAAGTATAAGGAAGAAGAAGAAGGAGAAGAAGAAGAAGGAGAAGGAGAAGGAGAAATAATATTAATAATGCCCCAGCATTATTAATATAATATATTAATATTATATAATCAGGTTTAAGACCTGATAAACATTTTATGCATATGTAACAACATACCCGATTTTACATAAGATTTAAGTCATCCTCAAAATCCTATAATGAAAAGGAAAATGACTGAATGGAAGGAAAACTATATTTGGAGTTTTTTTTTATTGATTTCAGATGATTTTTCCAAAATTATATTTGTTAGAGTATTTGCAAAATAAATTTTCTATAAAGTCAAGACAGATTGTCTTTCTTTGATCACTTTAATTATATAATGAATCAGTGAGAAGGGAAACGAGACTTGTGATTTTGTCTATTCATCTCTCTAAATGACACAAATGCATCAAAGTACTAATAGCTTAGCCTTAAATAGTTTGTTGTGGAATAGAATAACCCCGGGAGTTATTTCCAAAGCAATTTTTTTTCTTTAGAAAATTTAACAATAAATGTCTCAAGGTCAGAAGGATGCAGTGGATCAGTGCTTAGAGCCCACAAAGATTGTCACAGCCATGTTAAAACAATATTGTTAGTCTTCCCCCTCATTTCCTCAGAGGTGCACAATACTTTTCCCTCCCCACCCTGTGGCTCTCTTTCTAAAATTGTTTTGGACCTTTAGGGTCTTTCTATATTAAGACTGAAGGAAACTGGAACCGTAACTTGTTCTTTCTTATGAGCACTTTTCCTGGATGTGATAAACTGAGAGCAGCTTCCCATGAGGCTGTGAGCTCGTCAATCCCAGAGGCTTTATCTCACAAGAGCAAACTGCCTTCTTGTCTCCTGACTCCTTTCCCGGTATCTTCACACCTCTCTAATGTCCCTCCACACTTACGGACTTTCCCTCTACCTTTACAATTTACCAAAAAGCAACATGGGGCAAGGAGAAGAAAGGGAAAACAGAAACAATAGAACACCAATCAGAAGTTTCTCACCTGCTCTGAAATGGTGAGGCAGCTTTGTCAGCCATGCACACTTGGATCATCTCTTCTAGGTAATTGCTTTCTTGGAAGTTTGCTGGGTTGTAGAATTTCTTCCCTTGAGTCCTACAACCTTCTGAAGTCCACAAAGCTATGTCAAGAGGCTTAATTAACAGAACATATTATGTGTCACACATATCAACATTTAATGAGAGGAGTAAATGTGGCCAATAAGATTTCTGAGAAAACCCTATATTGCCACCACCTATTTTCTGTCCCCATAGAGAAAATGAAAGGTGTCTTTCTTATTTCACTTTCCTCTGGAATTATGCTGGCCCTGTCATTTTCTCCAGTGATTACTTTTTGCAAATCTGTAAGACAAACTATTATTGTGGAGGGTTTATTTGGCTTTTCTTCAATCCACAGTGCTGTTAAAATCCTTTTCTTGATTTTTCTGAGGGTTGAGGAGGACATGGTTTACTGCTGGAGGCTTTATTTTTTCCTCTTCTCTGTATTCTTTCTCCCATGCAAAAGTCATTTTCCATGTCTACTATGTTTCTCCAGAGGCCTCTCGAGTTGAGTCTTCTACTGACTGTCTGTAGTACAGCCTTGTAATAGAGTTTTATTATAAATTGAAATTAAAGTTGTCCCAAGTGTAACTCGAATTTCATCTCTCCCCATGCCAAGCCCTATTACCTCTCCAGTGTCGACAGAGAACCTTTCCTTCTTTCAGGTTGTGTAAAATTTAAAATCACACCTTCCAGACATAAGAGTGTGTCTTATGTCTTATGAGAGTGTGTACAGTGACAAGAAAATAAGGGGATGGAAAGGTTCATTTTTCTTATTTCCCTGCCTGCTCCCTCCTGCTTTCTACCTCCCAGGAGGAACAGTTGTGTTCATTTTGTGCAGTCCTTTAAGATCTCTCTGCGGCAACAGTAGCAGGTTGGCTAATGGCTCAAAGAAACTGCTATGCTTCAGTCATCAGATCTATCTCACTCTGTTCTCTTCTGTGAAACAAAAGGCGTGCCACCTCCTAGCATACTTTATGTTTGCCTGATGGATAGTTTGCTTTGAAATAAAATATTATTAACAGATGACTTATAAAATTGTCTTTGCAGATCTGTAATGGAAAACAACTGTTATTTAAAAACTGAGCCAAAGATGAAACTTTTTATTATTTTATATACATATATATATTCAATATAGCATACTTGATGCTAGTTATCAAATATTAAATGACTTTGTGCTTCTTTATCCTACTTTAAACAAGTTCTGTGACGTTGACCAAGTCTGTTATGCTCTCTGGGCATCAGTTTCTGCATCTGTCAGATGTGAAAAGTTGAAAAATAATTCTATTCCTTCTCTCATAGTTCCCCATTCTCTGCTTCTGTGAGTCTCATTCACAGAAGAGTCTCATTCATGCACGATATGGGCAATCAAAATCCACACATGACCTCCAGTCCTCTAGTTAGCCAATAGATTTGATCTTCTCTTAAAACACTTTAACTTGATTGACTAAAAAGAAACCAAATAGACTATTCGAACACATTCTTTGCACCTTGCTCTGCTGACCTCATAGAATTTTTATGAGCAATTAAAGGATCAAGAAGAGAGGAGAAGAAGCAGGAGAATCAAAGGCCTTAGTCCGCTCACAAGCTGGGTAGTCATTCCTGAATATTGAGTAAGTTGTCCTTTAGTCCTCAGTAGCCTATGTACAGCTTCATCTCCTGTAGTACTACTGGAAATTCTGGATTTCCTTTGTAGAGTGGTTTTTAGTCTCTGTAAGCTCTAAAGCTCAATGAGGTGATTGCTCTCCTCTGTGAAGATAAAGGCAGATAAACGTCATCTGTAGGAGCCACCCATCTATTATGCTTCTGAGAATGGCACTAACGTGAATGGCGCCAGGCATCCCCACACCCTGTATTCTGGTAGGAACGCATGCATTCATTTGAGTAAAGATTGGGTGACAGTGTCCCAGGAGGAGTTGTCACATCTGTGGTTATGGAGCTATTTTCATTTATTTGTTTATTCTAAAGTGAATGCATTGTTTGTGAATTAAATAGTATTTTAGGCTGGGCGTGGCAGCTCACACCTGTAATCCTGACACTTTGGGAGGCCAAGGCAGGTGGATCACCTGAAGTCAGGAGTTTGAGAACAGCCTGGCCAACCTGGTGAAGCCCCAACTCTAATTAAAAAAAAAAAAAAAAAAAAAAAATATATATATATATATATATATATAAATAAATTAGCTGGGCGTGGTGGTGGGCACCTGTAATCCCAGCTACTTGGGAGGCTGAGTCAGCAGGAGAGTTGTTTGAGCCCAGGAGGTGGAGGTTGTAGTGAGCCAAGGTAACGCCACTGCACTCCAGCCTGGATGATGGAGCAAGACTCTGTCTAAAAACAAAACAAAATGTATTTTAGTGTCTTGATCTAAATTAAGTCAACACTTAATTTACTTACTTGATTTAAGTAAATTGAGCCAACATACACTTGTTTATTACCTGCCCGATTGACCTATTGACCATGAGAATGAAATTTTACTAGTGTATAAAAATTATGAAAGTTTGTTTACATTAATATCCAGCCTTCAGGGTGAACCACACTAAAGTTCTCCCTGATTGGGAAAAGTTATATATATTTTTCCTTATCAGAATCTTACTTTTCTTATTTCAGAATCTTCAAGAGAAGTAGTATTCACTGTCCATGACCACGACCACTCTGGAGAATACTTAGTAGATATTTTTCTGGCACATTTTTGTCAAAAGAATTTTTTTTATGCCAAAAAAGCCTAAGAATTATCCTAATATCAGCATCTTCAAATGGAAAATGTTTCAAGAAGGCTTCTCATCATCGGCCTGCTTTCATGTCCATTTTCATGTGAATTGTTGATGGGAAAATAGAATTTCATCACAACAGTTGGTGGAGACATTCCTAAGAACACAGAGTTAGTGCATGCAGTTACCTGGGGAGGGAAGAGGGCTTGCAGAACTTTCTAGCAGCCCAGGCTCACTAAGATTTGCTATGTCCACCTATCCAACTTATGAAGTCCTTTACACCATGGCAAGGTCTTTTTGGAGTCACAACTTATTTCTTGGGTCCCCTTGAGTTTTTCAGACCACCACTTATTAGTTACATGATCATTAAAAAGTAAATCCACCTCTCTGACATCAATTCTTAGTTTGAGAAATAGAATAGTAATTCTGACCCAACCTACCTCAAAGGCCCATTACAAGGTCAAAAATGATGTATGTGATGAGCTTTTGAAAAGTAAAATTTATGAAGCGAACACAAAGTAGTGAATTGTGGATATCAACATTTTGATACAGAATTAACTTGGTTTAGTAATTTAAAGAGGATGGCATCTATATCTTTTTATAATCAGGAGCTTTTGATACCTTTTTCCTAAACTGCAAAAATTCACAGAAACTTGGTTAGCTTCTCTGTTCCCCAGTCCTTCAATAAGTTGACATCACAACAGAGGTTAAAATAAGGCAAACTGACAGTGGCCTAGAGATATGTGTTTGTGTGTGTCTTTGTGTGTGTATTTAAGAAGATGTACATGTGCCTTTGACCTAGCAACTACCTGTGTTCATACAATTAAAAAAGAAATAATGACTCACTAAGCAAACAAGTTCTAGAAAAAAAAATACTCATTTAATACAATCACAGTGACTTCCTCACTGTTTCCACTTCATTCCTGCTTATATGAGTAAAAACAACATGCTAAATGGAGACTTTCAGGACCCCATGGGACCAATTAATGCCACGTGACTTCCTCCCTGCCTTCCATGAAAATAACTATATTATAATGGTCTGTGATATTAATATCAGCTTTGGAAAAGTCAGGCAGTGACTCCATAGGGAAGGAAGTGGCCTGTGCAAGAACTGTGGAATGTGCAGTATTTGACAGACTAGAGGCCACATCTTTTTATAAGCTACATCACAGAGTTAAACGAGATGGGGGCACCAACTGGGCTAGTGGGTTAATTCAGGTTAAAAGGCCACCAGGGTAGTCTATCTCTGATCTTGAACTCCAAGAAAATGTGGTTATTGGGGAAGTTTTGGAAATTAAAGTTCTCAGAAATAAAGCCACTTCCAAAGCATTATTTTCCTCTGAATTTCTCCAGATTTTTGCCCACCACAGAGGCAGGATGTATTTTGACAACCTCTGTTTGTCTTGGAGGGTAGACCTGGGATGAGGAGTGGTGGGTACACCTCCCAAGTGTGTTGGCAGCTTGATGGGGTTTTCCAGTGACAGTGGAACACAGGACAGAACCAAAGGGAATATGAGCCACAACGCTGGTAGTCAGTCCAGGCTTCCTTCAAATGCAGTTGTAGGAATCCCAGGCCTATGCCCCACCCAGGCCCCATCCTAATCCCACTCCCCACAGGATCCTGGAGAGATTCAGTGTTCTCCCTGTGGCTAGGCAAATTCTCTCTAGCACATGGCAATGAGCCCGTCAATTTTCTTGGTTGTAAATTGCTGTAGTGCATTAACTCCACTCAAGGGTGGTCCCAAAGCACAATTGAGGATATTAAGTTCTCCTGGGAGCAGATGTTTAGTGGTATATCTAATCATCCAGGAGAGACTGCCTAAGGCAATGATCTAGATCCAATTCCTGGACAGTGGCTGATGGTTTGGCCAGACAGTCAGAGGTTTGGAAGGAATAATATGGGAGAATTGGTGATGGGGAAGATAAGGGAAGAATGAAACCAGTGTATGAGAATATTTGTGCTTCATCCGCATGATCCCCCAAAGGTTCCCACTGTGGGGAAAACTTTAAGTAATTAAGAAGAAAAAATGGCTTTTTGTTGTTGTTCTTAGAGATGTCCATCAGAATCTTTCCCTGGTGCTAGACCAATGGACTGCAGAGCAGTCATGGTGGCAGGGATGAAGGCTGTGCAGGAGCCTAATGACAAGGACTTCCTCTCATCATGGTGACCTGCCTAGTGACTCAGTTGAATTCCCCATTGATCAGGAGTAGCAGTCAGATCTGAGAACCAGGATGACACCGTATCAAAGACTACCAGTCAACTACCTAGTAGAAGCTGATGATATTGAACCCTTTCATTGTGGTAGGGGCAGAAATTACCCTCACTGAAACAGATACCTATTCTATACGTGAGTTTACCATCACTGCTCTACTGTGCTTCCACTAACACTTTCCTCATGTTTAACAGCTCAAATTCATAAACATCACAATGGAATTCCCATTCTACATTATTATGTTTTATAACCATATTATTTTCTTCACATTTATTTTCCAAATTCTTGAAATAAAATTGAAGGTGACTCATAATATAAGGGTAATGCCATTCAAATAAACTTTTGAAATAAATTAAACAAGCTGAGCCATAATAAAATTAAAAGGTGTAAGTAGATCCTTTATGAGTAAGGAACTTACTTTACTGAGAAAGAAATAAGACAATGGGCTAATTGCCATAGAATTGACTGATCTAGCCACGTGTCCTACTACCCAGAAGCAAATGACCTTATAGAAAAGCAGAATGGTCTATTGAAGTCTTAGATATGGTACCAGCTGGCTGTCAACTGGTAGATAACATCTTGCACATTTAGGTGCTGTTCTTTAGGATAAAGCATTTACTTTGATTTAACTGTGAATAAATGGCACTCTTTCTTCCTATTCTGGGATACACAGATTGAGAAGCCTTGGGGAAGAAATATAAGGCCACCAGTCAAAATTAGATCTAATTATCCACTATTAAAATTGTGCATCCTGGGCCAAGTGCGGTGGCTCACGCCTGTAATCCCAGCACTTTGAGAGGGCGAGGTGGGAGGATCACCTGAGACCTGGAGTTCAAGACCAGCCTGGCCAACATGGTGAAACCCCGTCTCTGCCAAAAATACAAAAATTTGCTGGGCATGGTTGCAGGCACCTGTAATCCCAGCTACTCAGGAGGCTGAGGCAGGAGAATTGCTTGAACCCGGGAGGTGGAGGTTGCAGTTAGCTGAGATCGTGCCACTGCACTCCAGCCTGGGCAACAAGAGTGAGACTCTGTCTCAAAAAAAAAAAAAAAAAAAAAAAAAAAAAAAAAAAAATTTGCATTCTGTCCCAGGGCTCCTTTGGTTATTTTAGTGTCCAAAGGAGAATTGCTTCCACTGAGTGATATTATAATACTTCTATAAAACTGGACGCTGGAATAACCACTTGGACATTCAAAGGTTCTCATGCTGCTGGAAAATAATAGAAGGAGGAAGTTGGATTTTTGTTGGGTTGACTGATCCTGACTACTAAAAAGAAGGACAGGAAGGACCACAGTACACCTCTTGTACTATTATTTTGAGTGGTAAATGTGAACAAAAGACTATTGCAAGTTTATACAAGCAGGAACAGCAAGTGCTCAGATTTCTAAAGGCTGAATATTTAGTTTAGGTTGCCCTACTGTGTGCTAACTAGCTCAGGCAGAGAGAACATGGAGTGGCATAAGACAAAAGCTGAAAATACTAGCTATGGTCATATGTCTAACCGCAGAAATGCCTGTTGTGTATAGAACGTGTTGGTGGTGGCTATACTTACTATTGAGTTTTCAGTTTTAGAACTGAAAACTCAAGATGAGATTGTATCAGAAAGAATGGGCAATGGCCAGAGAATTTGGGCTGAAACTCAATGGAGTGAAAAAGAACTTCATATTTTCTCTGTTTGAGGAAAGAGTGAGGGTGTTTTTGGTTGCATGAGACAGGCTACCTATATAGTGTAGAAATATTTTTGGAAGTGCAAGTTTAGGAGAAAGTATTTATGAGGATGTAAAGCAGTCAAAGGGATAGATTATAATAGGCCTGACTATCTTTAGAATCTGAATATTCTTATTTGGGAAGAATCCTCGAACAGGTGAGTTAGCAGGACCCTGTTTTCCACTAGGAAGATAATGAAAGCAGGTATTTCCTTTTCCTTCCTCCTGACCTCAGTGTGTTCACATGGCCCACCCTTGGTCAGTCGTATTCAGGATCTCACCCAGGACTTTGCAACGTGAGAGAGTGATGTAAAGCCCGAGGGGCAGGTGAAGAGCTGTTTATGATAGTAAAGGCAGCACTGCTGAGAGTCCTGAAGTGGGGTTCCCTAGCGTCCAGGGTGGCTGTGGTGACAGGGAAAGCAAAAACACGTGTCCAGAGCTGGTGGCATTTTTTTTCCCCCCAAGACGGAGTCTCGCTCTGTCCTTTAGGCTGGAGTGCAGTGGCACGATCTTGGCTCACTGCAAGCTCCGCCTCCCCGGTTCATGCCATTCTCCTGCCTCAGCCTCCCGAGTAGCTGGGACTACAGGCGCCCGCCACCACACCCAGCTGATTTCTTGTATTTTTAGTAGAGACGGGATTTCGCCATGTTAACCAGGATGATCTCAATCTCTTGACCTCGTGATCTGCCCGCCTCGGCCTCCCAAAGTGCTGGGATTACAGGTGTGAGCCACGGCGCACGGCCCAGAGCTGGTGACATTTTAACCAGACTGTTTCAGTGCTGTGATCTCAACTGTTTTGGATTGCCTGACCTTCCTCGATTCCTATCCACTTTATGAATTGGCATCTTCAGTTTTCATGTTGATTTGAGAGCCATCCAATATTCCTTCCATAAATACTTTTCCTGGTAACCATGGCCAGAGTCAATTCTCATTATTTGTGCAATGATGCAAAGGCTCAAGATGCCTTTTATTCCACTTGGAGAGTCTAAATGCAGCCTTTTTCTCACGAAATTGGAAGATATCATGGTCACTTTGGGGTTGGTTATTGCCTTAGTAAACACTCCCATTTTCGCCAAAGGCTTGAGTACCTGACTTTCCATGTAGTGACTGTCTATCCTCCCTCTTTCTTTCAGTATAAAAGGGCCTGTCTCTCTGAGAACATGGCATTTACTTTTTCTTAAGACATGTTTAGGAGACAATATGAAGAAATCATCGCTATGAAGCCAGCAGAATTGTACTTGAAGTAATCTCATCTATTGTTTGGGGACTGATTAGATGCCCTCTGACTACCTTGATTCAAGGTAAGTTCTTTTTCCATCCAGTTAAAATATGCTAACTTGCCTTCCACTTTTATAATGTAAAGTTTACTTCCTGAAGTTGTCAATTAATGCCAATATATTCTGACCCTCTTCTTCCCATATAACCCCTTGGAACATTAAATATTTGATCTCTTTGGTGTTCCTTACCCTAACACATTTAAACTCTCCCCAGTAAAAACACAGGGAATTTGGGAGCCTTAGCCATAGACACATAGTTTTATATAGACAGAAATTCACTCAGTAATACAATTTACGTTAGACCTCTCGAACTAAAAGGGCCCATTGAGAGTAAAGAAAACACAAAATCTTTTTAATGGAAAATGGAAAATTCATGTAAATTTTTCATTCAACAAAAGAATACATCCCATGTAATCAACACCTCTGTTAAGATAAAATACATTTTCATCACCAGAAATTTTTTAAATTTGTTGAGCAGCTATTCTGCACCAGGCATTACCCTAGTCTCTGGAGATTTATATATGAACAAAATAAAATACCTTTTGTGAAATATTAATTATAAACAGATAATTAATCTATGTCCAAAGGTGATAATTATTATCAAGAGAAACAGAGCAGGGTAAAGGCTTTGGGGGAGTGCCAGAAACATGCTTGGATATTCAAAAAATTAAGCAAGAGCCATTGTAACTGCAGCGTGAACAACAGTGAGAAGATGAGGTTCAGTGGGGAAGCAGAATGTGTAGGGCCTTGAGACTATTGTAAGAAGTTAGGCTTTGGCTTTGAGATGGAAAGACATTTGAGGATTTGGAACCAAAGGATAATATTATCTGACTTACTTTTTCTCAAGGCAAGTACAGTTTTAAAAAATTTAGATAAAATTTGCATACAATAAAACTACAGATTATTAAGCACACTTTCAGGTAAATCTATCAAATGCATACATCCCATGGAGTCAACCTCTCTTAAAATAACATATATTTTCATTACTCCAGAAATGTTTCAATTTCCCTTGCCAGTCAATTCCTGCTCCCAAGCAACTACCATTCTGATTTGTGTCATAACAAATTAGTTATATTTGTTCTAGAATTTCATTTAAATAGAATCATATGATATCTACTCTCATATGGCTGGCTTCTTCCACTCACAAAATGTTTTTGACAGTTGTTTATGTTGTTGTATAAACCAGTAGTTATTCATTTTATTACTGAATAATATTGTATTCTATGACTCTACCACAAGTTATTCCTCCATCACATTGATGATAGTTATTTGGATTATTCTGTTTGTTTTGTTTATTTTTGCCATTATTAATAAAGCTTCTATGAACACTGGTCTCATGGCTTTCTTGGAGGTATGTTTTTACTTCTCTTTGGTAAATACTTAGAACTGCAATTTATGGGTCCTAGGGTAAATATAACTTTAACCTGTAAGAAACTGTCAAGCAGTTTTTCAAAGAGGTTATACAATGCTTCCATCATTGATGTAGTAGAGTCCTGGTTCTCCACATGCTCCAGAACATTTGGTGTTGTCAGCCTTTTGAATTTTAGTCATATCACTTACTTCTATAAATATTATAAAATTCACCTCATAATGCTATTAGTTTGGCTTTAAATTGTCAGTTTCTTTTAAGGAAATTGTACAAGGGAACTAAATATAATATTTTATAGCAACCTACATAGTTATTATTTCTCCTGTTCTGTTTTTCTTCTTATGGGTTCTAATTGCTATCTGCTAACATTTGTCTTCTCTCTGAAGAAAATCCTTTGGGACTTCTTGCAATAAATTCTTTGAACTTTTGCTTATTTAAGGATGTCATTAATTCACTCTATTTTAATTGATTATGGAATTTGGTGTTGATAGTGAGATCTTTTTTCCTTTTGTTATTTCAAAGATGACATTCCACTATCTTTTCTCTGACATTATTTCTGATAAAAAAATCAGCTGTCAGTTGTATCACTCTTCCTCTGTACATAAAGCATCTTTCTATTGCCTGCTTTCAGGATTTTTCTCTACCTCCTTGTTTTTCAGCATCTTGATGCTGTTTTCTTTGTGTGTTGTCTGCTTGGGATTTACTGGGCTTTTTGATCTGTAAATTGACATTTTTGAAAAAAAATCTGGGAAATTGTAAGTTTTTCCTTGCCCTTCTGCGGCTCCAAATACATGAATATGAGATAGTTTTAACTGCTCCATAAGTACCTAAGCCTCTATTTAATTTTCTTCAATTGTTATTTTTCTGATAGCCTGTCATTTCTAAGTCTACTATTTTCCTGCCATTTCCATCATCCATTGAATTTAATTTGAATTCTTATTCCAGTTTATTCATTTTTATTTGATTATTTTGTAGTTTCATTTCTTTGTTGACATCCTCTATATATTCACTCATTAATGCCATAGCTCCTTTAATACTTTGAACATGTCCCTTTATTTCCTTGACAATATTGATAGCTATTTGAAGTCTTCGTCTAACATATCCAACACCTGGGCTCTCCTGGGGTGAATATATCCATTGGTTGCTTTTGTTCTTGCTTGTGGGTCACACTTTTTCTTCTTTGAATATCTCAATATTTCTATTGTGTGCTCAACTTAGTAAATGCTACCTGAAGAGTGCTGAGTTTTGTTTTAAAGGAAGCTCAATGACTAGTAGTTTACATTACACTCATATAGGCTTGGTTTTATGTTTTATTATGATGGCAGATTTATAGAAAGCTCAGAGCATTTCCCAAGATCCTTTAACTTGGCAGTGAGGGAAAGCAATCGCCAATTCTGTTTCCTTTAAGGCTTTTGTCCGGGCTTAGTTTTAAGCATCTTTAGGGCAGGTATAGAACAGAAATTCTCTAAAGTGTGGTTCTAACTTTAGAGGCTTGGCCTCACTGTCAGCCCAGACAGTTTCCTGATACTAATGAATTGTTAATAGAGCTTCTCCACTCTGGCTGTAAAGAGTCCCCCTCCAACACCCCCAAGTACTGCTTATTTTTCTATCTCTGTTTCACTCTCAAAACCTTAGCGGCCACTCTCTTGATGGCCTCAGCTAGTCTTTCCTCATGCATGTTTAGCCTGGCCATCAACCAAGGACTCACAGTTTCCCTCACTTGGGCACTTGAACAGTTCACCTTTTACTGATGACCTATTCTTTAGATTCCTGCGGCTTTATTATCCTGGACTCGAATATCTGCTTAGTTAACTCAGTGGGACTATTCTACTCTACTTGGATTCCAGCTCAATGCATTATGATTGTGAACTTGTCCCTGGCACAGTTGTGTGGCTTGCCACATGCGCTTCCTTTTTCCTGTAGGAATCGTGTTTCACTGCTCATCCAATGCCTGATAACTATTCCCCCATATATTTTTCCAGTCTTATGGTTGTTTATAAGGACCAGTTACTTTGTTATAGCCAGAAAGAAAGAAATTTTCTTGGCCGGGCGCGGTGGCTCAAGCCTGTAATCCCAGCACTTTGGGAGGCCGAGACGGGCGGATCATGAGGTCAGGAGATCGAGACCATCCTGGCTGACACGGTGAAACCCTGTCTCTACTAAAAAATACAAAAAACTAGCCGGGCGAGGTGGCGGGCGCCTGTAGTCTCAGATACTCGGGAGGCTGAGGCAGGAGAATGGCGTGAACCTGGGATGTGGAGCTTGCAGTGAGCCGAGATCTGGCCACTGCACTCCAGCCTGGGCGGCAGAGCGAGACTCCGTCTCAAAAAAAAAAAAAAAAAAAAAAAAAAAAAAAGAAAGAAATTTTCTTTTTTATAATTGACAAAAAAAAATTGCATATGTTTATGTTGTACAAGATGATGTTTTGATACATGATTACATTGTGAAATGGCTAATCAAGTATTAATATATGCATTAGTCACATACTTATAATTTTTTTTGTGGTAAGAAAACAAAATCTACTCTCTAAGCAATCTTCAAGTGTGCAACGTATTGTTTTTAACTATAGTCATCATGTTGTGTAATAGATCTTTTGAACTTATTCCTTCTGTCTAACTGAAATTTTGTATCCTTTGACCAACATGTCCCCAATCCTTCCTCCCCCCAGTCTCTGGTAACCACCATTCTACTATCTGTCCTATGAGTTTGACTTTCTTAAACTCCACATGTAAGTGAGATCATATGGTATTTTTCTGTTTGGCTTATTTCATTTAACATACTGTCTCCAGGTTCATTCATGTTGTCAGAAATGATGGATTTCTATTTTCAAGGCTGAATAGTGCTCCATCGTGTATATATACCACCTTTTCTTGATTCATTTATCCAGTTTTGGACACTTAGGTTGATTCCATATCTTGGCTATTGTGAATAATGCTGCTATGAGCATGGGGACGCAGATATCTCTTTCATGTACTGATTTCATTTTCTTTGGAATATATACCCAAAAGAAAGTGGAATTGCTGGATTATTTGGCATTTCTATTTTTAATTTTTTTGAAGAACTTCTATACTGTTTTCCATAACGGCTGTACAGAGGAATGTTCTTTTTAAGTATTTTTCTCCACTCCTCCTCCATGGTTTTAATACATTTGGTCTATGGGCCACACTGCCTTAGATACTATTCTGAGCCTAGATAATTAGCCTCTCATTTTTCTTTTCTTTTTTTTTTTTTTTTTTTTTTTTTTTGAGACGGAATCTCGCTCTGTCACCCAGGCTGGAGTGCAGTGGCCGGATTTCAGCTCACTGCAAGCTCCGCCTCCCGGATTCACGCCATTCTCCTGCCTCAGCCTCCGGAGTAGCTGGGACTACAGGCGCCCGCCACCTCGCGCGGCTAGTTTTTTGTATTTTTTTAGTAGAGACGGGGTTTCACCGGGTTAGCCAGGATGGTCTCGATCTCCTGACCTTGTGATCCGCCCGTCTCGGCCTCCCAAAGAGCTGGGATTACAGGCTTGAGCCACCGCGCCCGGCCTAGCCTCTCATTTTTCTATAGGAAATTTTATTTTTAGGAACTATAGCTCTTTGTTACTGGAGTTTCTGGAGTTTCATCAGGATCATCCTTACCTACCCCAAATCATCTCACAAGCTACAAATCCTGGTTCAAGTTGTAGGTTTCTTTTCTTTTTTCTTTTTTGTTCTTTCTTTTCTTTTTCTTTTTATTTGAGATGAAGTTTCACTCTTGTTGTCCAGGCTGGAGTGCAGTGGTGTGATCTTGGCTCACCGCAACCTCCGCCTCCCGAGTTCAAGCGATTCTCCTGCTTCAGCTTCCCAAGTAGCTGGGATTACAAGCATGTGCCACCATGCGCCACCACACTCGGCTAATTTGGTATTTTTAATAGAGGCGGGGTTTCTCCATGTTGGTCAGGCTGGTCTCGAACTCCCAACCTCAGGTGATCCGCCTGCCTTGGCCTCCCAAAGTGCTGGGATTACAGGCATGAGCCACCATGCCCAGTCTCCAAGCTGTAGGTTTCTTATCCCTTTCCTCTCAGAAATTCCCAGGCATTGAATGCAAAATGATCCACCTTCTCTACCTTCCCTCTGTCCACCATTATGTATAGCAAATTAGCAATATACAAACAACAAAAGGTTCTATCAAATATTGATTCCAGGGTAATGGGTGCTTAGTTGCCCTATATTAGCATTGTCCAAGTGACTATTCTCTAACTTAAGCAAAGCAAAGCAAAACAAATGTATTCCACTACATTTTGCTAAAGCCTCAGTGACTCTGAATTGTCAAGGGACATACCCTAACTAACATGGCTGGCCAGGGACAAATCTGGCTACGATCCTGGTTGTTTGACTCCCAGAGGATGCTTTTCCTGTGAATACCCTTCACAACAAACTTTCAGATTGACCAGTCCCTTAGCGTTCAATGAGACTGGGAAGAGAACCTGGAAGTTATAATCTGGTTGTAGTGATGATGGGGATTTACATGTATATGTGTGGTGTATACGTGTGGCAGTGGGCAAGAGGTAGTTGTAGGTGGCATAGGAAAAAAAGTTATAAAGCTGAGGCTGCTGCTCTTGGTAGACAGGAACTAGAAAGAGTTCTAAGTCCCTGTGATGGTTAATATTGAGTGTCAATTCGATTGGATTACAGGATGCAAAGTATTGTTCCTGGGTGTGTCTGTAAGGGTGTTGCCAAAAGAGATTAACACCTGAGTCAGTAAATTGGGAGAGACAGACCCCACCCTCAATCTGGGTGGGTACAATCTAATCAGCTGCCAGTGAGGCTAGAATAAAAGCAGGCGGAAGAATGTGTAAAGACTAGACTGGACCTGTCTTCTGGCCTTCATCTTTTTCCCATGCTGGATGCTTCCTGCCCTCGAACATTGGAGTCTAAGTTCTTCAGCTTTTGGACTCTTAGATTTACACCAGTGATTTGCCAGGGGCTCTCAGGCCTTTGGCCACAGACCGAAGGCTACACCGTTGGCTTTCCTACTTTTGAGGTTTTGGGACTCAGACTGGTTTCCTTGCTCATGTTTGCAGATGGCCTGTCGTGGGAGTTCACCTTGTGATGGTGTGAGTCAATACCCCTTAATAAACTCTCTTTCATATATATGTCTATCCTATTAGTCCTGTCCCTCTAGAAAACCCTGACTAATGCAACTTGGGAATAGAGAGGGGCGCTATTGGGACTGGTCTGTTTTAGATGTTTTTCAAGCAACTAGACAAGTAGGTCCCTGAGAGTCCCCTAAGTTAAGGTGAGGGAGTTGCCTTGTGCCTCTCTAGTTGTTTTCACATTAACAGTATCTCTGATGATACCCATCTTCCTTGCCTTCTGCACAGAAGAACATTTATTTCCAGACTTGAACTTTGTGCTGGTAGTAAACGGAAACTCCCCAAACAAGGCTTGCGAGGGTTTATGGGGCCTCTTCGAGGCTTGCGAGGGCTTATGGGGCCTCCTGGCAGCCTCTCTCTCCTACCTGTCCATGGGGCTTTTGCTGTGCAGGTTGGTGGGGGAAGGGGCTGGAAGCAATGGTTCAGGATGGCTTTTTGCCTCTGCTTCCTCTTTCCCTCCTCAAAGATACTCAGTGTCCATCCCTGCGTGAAGCAGTCAGTCTCCCCTGAGAGAATGCGCCCAAGCAGCGCTGAGGGCAGGGTAGCTGCGGGGTCTCCCTGTGCCCCTACATTCTTCCCCTAGTGTAGTGTAGCATTGTTGCAGCCACATACGGGAAGCCTATGGGGAGCCCCTCGGCAGGGCGGCTTTGATGATTTCTTCAGACGCACGGAGCAGACTGACAAATTGACTTTCAAGTAAAAGGTCAGAGCCCAGGACTGAAGGGGTAGAGCATCTGGATTCACAATTAAAACGCCTACCGAGTACACTTTGCAGCTCTGGCGTCTCGTCGTGTAGGAGGTGCTGTCAGAGGGACTTATTTGGCAGCTGTTTCTGACTCTGGATTGGGATTGAAGAAAATAAAAATTCCTTGTGGTTGTCTGTCTGTGTGTGTGTGTGTGTGTGTGTGTGTGGCGCACCTGAAACCATGTGTGGGTGTTTCAAGAGAAACCTTGCTCTTTGGCAAAAGCAAGCAAGGCTAACTTTTGCTAACTCAGTTCTGCCCTAGAGCTGACCTCCAGAATGGTCTGTCCAGAGTGAGTGAATCCTCAGAAGAGTTGGCTGGTTCATCACTGTACCGGCCTTATAAAACTGCGGATTAAAGACCTCTGTGGACGGAGGTTAATCACTATTTACTCTGTAATCTTGGCAAGTTTTCTTTTAGGATGTATAAAAGGGCTGCACCCAGACACCTGCAGAATGGAAATGTACTTGCTCTTCCAGTTGAAAAGAAAGCCTGACCCCTCTGAGGCCTTTCCTCTGTTGTTGGTTGGTCGCAGGAATATTTGTTCTATTTCCAGTTTACAGAATGTTTCCATACCCGAGGATATAGTGAGAGCAAACAGGCTATCCCTAATAAGTGCCTGAGTGCCCCATAACCCCAAAAGGTGCTTGATAGCTTGGAGCTCAGTAAACCCAAAGCTCAGCTTTCTCAGGATGTTTTATCTGCCCCAAACTTGCTTTTGAGTTCTTACTGACATAATCAAGCAGGTAGATGATAAAACCCTGTAGTGACACCATTCATTATGGCTTGTTTACTTTATTCCCCTTTGCAGCAGTCAGCCGAGCGGGAGGTCTCTAAAACACTCCGTTGAATGATGGGATGCAAACCTCTCTCCACAGTTGAGGCTCTCTGCTTCTCCTGCTACCTCACACAGGCGCAGGTGGTTTCACTTCGGGGGGCACTTAGGAAGGGATATTTATAGCTCACTCTTCCTCTTCCTCCTCCTCCTAGCAAGCAGTCAAAATAATGAAATTAAGCTTGTGGTAGAAAGCGTTGGAGAGGGTTGCTAGAAAGACAGGGACAGAGACCGAGGACTCAGAGGCTCCTGATTGCAAAGGAGAAATATTTTCCAATAAGTCAAAATAACAGCAGAGTCTGAGCCCCTGGCTGCACTAGTTTGGAGACAAGAATCCCTTTGCTTAATCTGACTTATGTAGCTTACTATCTACATGACCATGGACATGTTATTTAACCTATCTGTGCCTCAGTTTCCCCTTCTGCAATATGAGGATAATAAGGCCTATCTCACAGAGTTGTTGCAAGGATTAAATTAGCTAACATGTGAAATGTTTAGAACTGTCTCTAGCACATAGTAAGCACTACACGACTCTTGACAAATGTCATTAATTTTCTGTGGATTAATCCATTGTCTTTTTCCTACCTGCCTCCACCATCTGCTGACTTCAGGTAAACAGACTCTTCATTTGAACTCTGCAATAACCTGTATGAGGGAAGCAGGGCAAGTGTAATTATCATCATTTTACAGATGAGAAACTATGGATACATTCTTACAGGGTCCTGATTGTTACTTATATACCTGTATTTTCTCTTTATTTCTCCTACTCACTTTAGCACTTTCTACTAGGTAAAAGTAGTAGATTATAGATAGATTTATATATAAAAATCAATCTAGCTATCTATAATCTACTACTTTTTATAGTATATCTATACTATGTATATAAATAAATATAATATATATCTACTACTTTTACCTAGTAGCAAGTTACATATATATAATGTGTATATATATATATAAAATTTGTTGGATACCAACTATAGACCAGAAACAGTTCTCAGTGCTAGATATAGAAAGCTGAATGAGAAACATAAAGTCTTTGCTGTCATGGAGTTTATAACTTCATCTTATCTTGTCTGTTAGAATCTAAGCTCCTGGCAGGCAGGAAATATGTCTGATTTATCCTTATGTCTATCAAAGTTTTCCAACACAAAGTTTTGCTCATAGTAAGGGTTCAAACAGTTGTTGATACAAAAGTTATAGCTCACATTTGAGTGCATACTAATGTCAGACACTGTGTTAATTGTTTTACATTATCATCTTGCAAATCCTGTAGTAACAATCCTCTGAAATTGGTATTTTTAGTAACCTTATTTTATGATGGAGAAACCAATATTAGAGATTTGCCTAGATTCGCTCAAATAGTAAGTTGTTACAAGAACTCAGTCCAGGCTTGCTTGACTCAAAATGTCATGCCTTTTGTCCTTGGAAATAAAGTTAAGATGAATAGGCTTTACTTAATTATCTTAATAGATAGGCTAATGGAATCCCAAAGTAGTTAAACAGGCTACTGAAATTGGCATAACTCCTTACTCCTCTCTGACCTTTTTTGCTGAACTCTTTATACTCATCCAAAGAATAAAATTTCCTACACGAACGAGGGCATTGGCCTCAGGGTTTCCTTGTTTCCCTGGCATCTATGTTTGGTAGTAAATTTATGCTCTCTTGTGTTCTGTTGGCAAGGAAGCAGCTATCTAAATACTGGGCTGTTGCCACAGCCCTGGGAAATAGAAACATCGGTCATTCTACTTGCCACACAGCCTAAAACATGGAGCCTATTTTTAGCATATGCAGAGTAAGGAAATAATTAAACAGTAGTTTGCTTAGAGAATACGTTACAGGCCTAGGTTCCGTGAAGACAATGTGGAGTTTAAAATATTTCTTTTATTTGTTTATCAATTGATGTATATTGGTCCTAGCTGATAGGGATCAAGTATACAGGACTTGTTTTAGTATCTTCAGTTCACCAGAGAGAAGAGTAATCTTAATTTTTACATCTAAATGTTATGGTGTTCTTTCAAAACAAATCAATCTCCAGGATAAATGTAGGGATTATTTTTTAAATGAAAAATTGAAAAGATAATTTTCATCTCTACATCTCCTTATCACAGCAAAAGGGCATGATTCAGTGATTTGTTAGTCTATCATTTAAGGAACGGCTATTGGCAAAGTACTAAAGAGAATTTTTTTGCATGGTTTGTGGAATCAGCCTCAGTACTTTAGTGTCACTCACTCACATATTTAAAAATTAAAAAAAAAACTAATTAAGAAAACCTTCTTGCCACAGAGAAATAAAGGGTGGCCACAACAGATCAGCAGCTTAGAAATGGAAAATTTTAATTGATTAATTCCATAAGTAAGTATTTATTAAGCCTGTGTCTAGCACAGCATTAAACTAGCAGACAAACACTCTCTCTAAGTATAAGAAGGTCATTCATTAATTCACAATTGCCAGTACCTTATGTTAAAATTCATATGTCAGGCTGCTTGGGTGGTATTTTTAATTGATTCTATTAAGAAAATGGTAGAGAACTTCAGCTTATGACCATATTTTGGATTAGGATACACAAAAATCCTCTTTTAGAAACACCTAGAAATACAGACAATATATTTAAATATGTAATATAACAAACATTGTATTAAGTGTATATTCAATGTTACAGGAAAGATAGAAAATTTTCTAGAAAAATAAAAACATAAATAATAGAATCAAGTAACAGCAAGAGAGTGAGCGTGTGAGCTGTTGCTCTAGTCACCTTGGTTGTGGGGAAAGATTGATTTTCGACATCTAAGGGTTTTAAAACTCATGAGGGAACAGACACACGCACGCAACAACAACAAATTAAAAAATATCTTCCTAAAAAAATGCTTTTGTTCATGTGTAATTATAGTTCAAAAAGATTTTAACTACCAGTGTGGCCCAGACTAAGACATCAACATAAAACAGGCCTGGGTTAGTGATATAATTAGATTGGCAGAAGGTAAAATACCTCTTTGGAGGATGTGTTCTCAATCTAGGCTATGTAAGAGTTCTTCATGTCTGATGAGGATCAGCTCACAATGAAGAATTACAAAACCCATAAGAAATAATCTAAAAGCAAGAATCAGTTTTTTTTTAAATGGAAGAATTAGGCTACAAAGATGTTCAAATAACCAAGCTATCTTTTAGAGATTACAAAATAAGTATGTTTTAGATGGTGAAAGACATTGAAAAGAAAGGATTAAAGCCGGGCGCGGTGGCTCAAGCCTGTAATCCCGGCACTTTGGGAGGCCCAGATGGGCGGATCACGAGGTCAGGAGATTGAGACCATCCTGGCTAACATGGTGAAACCCCGTCTCTACTAAAAAATACAAAAAAACTAGCAGGGCGAGGTGGCAGGCGCCTGTAGTCCCAGCTACTCGGGAGGCTGAGGCAGGAGAATGGCGTGAACCCGGGAGGCGGAGCTTGCAGTGAGCTGAGATCCGGCCACGGCACTCCAGCCTGGGCGACAGAGCAAGACTCT
The DNA here is from genome assembly GCF_024542745.1 of Macaca thibetana thibetana. Lineage (NCBI taxonomy): Eukaryota > Metazoa > Chordata > Mammalia > Primates > Cercopithecidae > Macaca > Macaca thibetana. Next base: position 141,791,512 of record NC_065578.1, on the reverse strand, counting down.
GTCTCAAAAAAAAATAAAAAAATAAAAAATAAAAAATAAAATAAAAACATAAACAAAATGTTATCAGCATAGGCAGTTTCTTAAAAGAACCAAATAAAACTTCCACAAATTAAAAAAAGAGACTTTTAGAAAATGGTAGCTAGATTAAACAGCAGATTATATATAGTTGATTAGAGAATGGGTAAATTGAAAGACAGATCTGAAGAAATTACTCCAAGATAGCACAGTAATATAAAAAATTGAAATAAAAAAAGATTAAAAAAAGTACACACATCCTCATATATATAGACATATATATGTATATACATACGTATATACATAGACATATATACATATGCATATATACATATATATACTGATTATTGCTTTTAGATTATTCCTCATGGGCTTTGTAATTTTGTAATTGTGGGCTTATCTTCATCAGGGATTATTATAGGGATTATTATAGAACTCTTATATAGCCAAGATTGAGAACACATTCCTCCAAAGAGGTTACTTTACCTTCTGTCATATGCACACATATGTACACACATTTCTATATATACATATATGTATATATATGAGGATGTGTGTGAATATATATAGATTTTTATATATATATATATATGTATGTGTGTACAGGCAGAGACCTAGAGGATTGCACATTCTGTTAAACTTTTATTCAATACTAAGAGTAAAATAAATATATTATACATATAGGTGGTGGTGGTATATGAAAAGGGTGTGTGAAAGGGGATTATTTATATATTGTTAGAGATAGTAGTGAGATTAGAGCCTTTATAGGTAGAATTATACCACAATGCCTAAAATTGGCCTAGATCCAGACAGTATGTCACTAGGTAAAGTCTTTACCAAGAACATCATCAAGTAGGAAAATCAGCAATTCTTTGTTACTAGCTGGAATTTAGTGGTAAGCCCCAAGGCAGAATTCTAATCAGAAAAGTATACCACTTGAGAGGCTCTTTTTGTTACATGCTAACTAGTCCAAAATCACAGAAAACCAAAGCAGTCTCCTTTTCCATTTATCTCACCTTCGTTTTAATGCCCACATCTGAATCTTTCTTTCTTCTTTCTTTCTCTTTCTTTCCTTTCTTTCTTTCTTTCTTTCTTTCTTTCTTTCTTTCTTTCTTTCTTTCTTTCTTTCTTTCTTTCTTCTTTCTGTCTTTCTGTCTTTCTGTCTTTCTGTCTTTCTTCTTTCTTTTTCTTTCTTTTTTTCTCTTTCTTTCTTTCCTTCTTTCTTTTTCTCTTTCTTTCTTTCTTTCTCTTTCTTTCTTTTTTTCTTTTCTCTTTCTTTTTCTTTCTTTCTTTCTTTTCTCTTTCTTTCCTTCTTTCTTTCTCTTTCTTTTTCTTCTTTCTTTCTTTCTTTCCTTCTTTCTTTCATTCCTTCCTTCCTTCTCCCTTCCTTCCTCCCTTCCTCCTTTCTTTCTTTACTTCCTTCCTCCTCCTCCTTCTACTTCTTCTTCCTTCTTCCTCCTCCTCCTCTCTTATTCCTTCCTTCCCTCCCTTCTCTCTCTCTCTTTCTTTCTTCCTTCCCTCCCTTCTCTCTCTCTCTTTCTTTCTTTCTTTTCTTTCTTTCTTTCTTTCTTTCTTTCTTTCTTTCTTTCTTTCTTTCTTTCTTTCTTTTTCTTTCTTTTCTCTTTCTTTCTTTTTCTTCTTTCTTTCTTTCTTTCTTTCTTTCTTTCTTTCTTTCTTTCTTTCTTTCTTTCTTTCTTTCTTTCTTTCTTTCCTTCCTTCCTTCTCCCTTCCTTCCTCCCTTCCTCCTTTCTTTCTTTACTTCCTTCCTCCTCCTCCTTCTACTTTTTCTTCTTCCTCCTCCTCCTCTCTTGTTCCTTCCTTCCTTCCCTCCCTTCTCTCTCTCTCTCTTTCTTTCTTTCTTTCTTTCTCTCTCTCTCTCTCTTTCTTTCTTTCTTTCTTTCTTTCCTTCCTTCCTTCCTTCCTTCCTTCCTTCCTTCCTTCCTTCCTTCCTTCCTTCCTTCTTTTTGTCTCTTTCTTTCTCATCATTTTTTTTCTGTTTCTTTCTCTTGTGAAAAGGTAGCTACAATAAACACAAGCAGATCCAGAGAGAGATGGTGAGAGAGAGCACACCTGTGCCATTGCATAGGACAGTTTACCTTGGTTACTCTCACAAGGTTTAAAATAATGGAGCCCTGTACCTATTGTAGTCCACAAAAGCAGAAACAAATGTGCAGTGAGGAAGAAAGTGATATGGGTGGTTTGCTAACATATAAGATAGGTGAAATGGATTTGAGAAGTTCTTCCTAGGCTTTAATTTAAACTATAATACAGATTTCATTGCCAGTGCACACCACCATGTATAGCACAGAGAAATGCTTAATAAATATTTTCATCAACATATTTATGAATGACAAATTAATGAATGATAAAAATAAATAAATTAATTTAAATAATGAATGATAAAAATATATAGAAAAGATAAGCAGTTGAGGGATAGATAATTATTTGAGGGGAAAGGGAAGACCATTTACATCGTTGGAGGGCTTTGTAAAAATTTTCTACATTTTCTGGGGCAGAAATATTCCTGGTGAGAGTTTTGTTAAGTTTTATTTTTCAACAGCTGGACTCTGGGCAAGATATCTAAAAATGCATATTGTTGCTCCGAGAGAGAGAGAGAGAGAGAGAGAGAGAGAGAGAGACTGAGTAAATATAAAAGGTGGTTGTTGTGCAGTTTGGACAGTTTGGAGTATTCAGGGATCACAGGAGCTGCAGAGGCAAACAGATTAATTAAAGGCTTTAGGCCTCATCATGAAGGCCTTGAACTTTGCATGAGCATTGTAGCCAAAGTAGTTTCCAAAGGGTGAGGCTCAGTGACTCTTTCACCTCAATATTAAGGAGCATCAACTCCTACATTTCACAGCTGCTACAGTGACTGGATACATTTCAAGGAAGAATGACTCATTTTAGAATCCTGCTGGCAAACAGACTCATCTTAATAAGAGCAACAATTTGATGTAGCTTATCTGATTTTTAAATATCACCAAGCCCTTTTATAGGCATAAGATGCAAGTATTAGAGGGAATAATGATAGTAATCTGGCTAAATTTCAATTATCCATACTAATGTTGTAAAATTTCCCAAAAGTAATTTATGTTTGGCATTGGTAGACATTGTGGAAAGTTGTCTGTGTGTTGGGGCAATGGATTTATCGACACAAACATGTTTGGCTCACTCTGTTACTAAAATGATTTTGCATTGCCTGAATACTCAAAGGGAAGGAAAGAAAGTCCAGAAGACAGTAACTGGTGATTAGAAATCAGCATAGAATAGTCATTTGTACATAACTTTGCAAATTTTAAAGCACTTTAAAATAGATCTCATTTCATTTTTATAGTAACACTGAGCAGATATGGATGTCAAACTATACTAATTGGGAATGTTTTGCCTTATATAATCCCCGTTAGCCTCTCCTAAATTCACAAGTAGATATTCTAAGAAAAGCCAGTGCATTTACTGTGCAAATAAATACAGCTTCAAGAAAACATCCTCAGCCCTTTCTTTCTAACTAGAACAACACTCCATTCTTGCAGTAATTGATTGCCTCAATGGCCCCAGTTCTTCATCTTCTCCTACCATATCCTTTATAGTGTGACTTTGCAGTTTCTCCCATCAGGAGATGGAGACTATTTCCCCCGCCTTGATTTTGAGTTTGGCCATGTGACTTGCTTTGGCAGTGTTGATGCAAACAGAATTGAAACAGGCCTGCAAGTTTTTGCTAATGCTCTTGCTTTTCTTCTAGCTGTCAAAGGAGAATGTCTAAACTAAACTGTTGTGAGAAGACATGTAAGGAGCAGAGTCTAGAATCTGCTTCACCACAGGAAGGATGCCAGCATGTCAGGAATTCGGAGAGGAAGGAAGAAGGACAGAGAAAGAAGGGAGGGAGGAAAGGAAGGAAGGAAGGAAGGAAGGAAGAAAGGGAGGAGGGAAGTCAAGAAGGATGGAAGTCCTCTTAATCAGTAAATACAGGCTAACATCACCATTTTTAATACCTGCCAAATAGTCAAATGTAATCATTAGCATTATTTATTAAACCAGTCCCTTATCCTGGTAAATTGCAAAATGGCTGCAATTTTCTTCTCCTCCCTATATCCATGCTCCTTTGCAATGTGATTTTGCTGTTTCTTCCAGGAAGAGGTAGAGTCTGTTTCTCTACCTTTTGAAACTGGGCTGCCCCTGTGACTTGCTTTGGCTAAAGGAATAAAATAGAAATGATATAATGCCAAGTCTGACCCTAGATCTCAAGTATCTTGCATCCTTCCTTTTGTTCTCTTGAAATCCTGCCTTACTGCTGTATGAATAAACTCAGCTTTTAACTAGCTGCAGACACATGAGAAAGGCCAACTCAAACCAGAAGAACCATCTAGCTGAGCCCTGCTAAAATTGCTAATCCACATATACTCAGTAGCTAAATCAGTGGTTATTGTTAAAATCACTAAGTTTTGGGTGTGGTTTGTGTGTAGCAAATTGATAATTGATGTATTTACTGATGAATTTTTAGACTGTTTCTAATTTTTCTTTACTATAAACAATGCTTTGATGGAAAACCTTCATATAGATCTTCACATACTAGTCAGATTATGTCCATAGTGTAATTGTCTAGAGGTGAGATTACTGGACCAAAGAGAATGTTCATTTTAAGTTATATTACACGTAGCTAAATTGTTCCCTAGAAAGTAGGATTAATTTATGTAAGAGCATCCACCATGGTTAGGAGTAGAGGCAGGAACTATGTTAGATAGAGTGGTTAGGGAAGTCTTTTCTGGAGAGGTGACATTTCAGCCATAACCTCAATTGAATAAAGCAATGAGCCATGTGACAATTGGGGCAAGAGTGGTCCAGGCAAGCAAAAAGCAAATGGCAAAAGACCAGTCTGGAAGGTATATGATGTTCTGGGTAGTATAGCTGCAATTCAGAGAAAGAGGACCAGAAGTTAGGTTCCAAATAGGCAGGGGCCAGATCTTGTAGAGCACTGTAGGCTGTGATAGAATTTTGTATTTTATTCTGAGTATGATAAGATGCCATTGCACGATTCTGTGCAGAGGGGTGGCATCACCATTGTTAATGGCAGCAGCACAGCATCTTCCTTATCACAAATATTTCCTAAGTGCTTGCTTATATGTTAGATACTGTTCTTGGCATGTGTCACATGTGTCATGTATTAAGTCACTTAATCTTCCCAATGCAAAATTTGGGTACTATTGCTATCATCCTGATTTTACAAAAGAAATAATAGAAGCACAAATTAGATGAATTGTTGAAGTTCACACTGTGAGTTAGAGGCAAAATCAGGATTCAAATCTAGGCAGTTAGGCTCCAGGCCCTGGAATGATGTGATTTATGTTTTAAAGTGATACCTCGTAGGAACTGACTACAGCAGTACAAGGGAGGTACTGCCATTTCTGAGGCTGTTGCAGAAGCTTGGAGGAGAGTTCTTGGACTTGTTGGTGGCTATAAAAGTGGTAAGAAGTGATTTCAAGAATTAGCTGGTAGATTCTCAATGATCTGTTAATTATTTCAAAAACTCACAAGTTCATTTTGTTGGTTAAAAAAAAAAAAAAAAAAAAAGTAATGTCTCCCTGCCATTTTATTTGCATTTATTTAGTTAGAGTGAGATTAAATATGTTTCCTAATTATATTGGCTATTTAAATTTTTTCTGTGAATTGCCTGTACATATTCTTCACATATTTTTCTATGGGAGGTTGGCTTTCACTTGATTTATGAAGGTTCTTTGTATGTTAGGTATATTAACTTAAATACATTAATTTATTCATACAAATATGTCTTCTAATATAAATGTAAAATATAATAGTCTATGGATTTCCCAGTTTGTCTTTGCCATTGTGACTTTGCTGATTTTTTTTTTCACAATAACACTCATGTTCTGTTTATGCAGCAAAATTGCATTATGTTTTGTGGTTTCTGAATTTTCTGCCACATTTAGAATAGTTCTCTCTATTCAGAAATTAAAAGAGTACTCACCCAAATTTTCCTAGTACTTTTAGGTTTGCATTTTTCTTTCACTTAAATGTTTAATTCATTTAAAATTTATATCGAAGTCAGGAGTGACTTGAGATGTAGCTTAATTTATTTCACAAATTACTAAAAGATTAGTTCAACATTATTTAAGAAAACACTGTCTTTTTTGCACCAATCTTTTATATATACTAAATTGACATATAATTGGTCCTGCTTTCGTATTTATTTCCATTCCTGTGTTAGAATTAAAATGTTTTAATTATAAATATTTTATATAATTAATTTTATTATCTATTAGAGTAAGTACTTCTTGCCCCATGAATCTTTCTTTTCAGAATTTTCCTAGCTATTTCAGCTCAGTTATTCTTTCATCTAAATTTTCAAATTACTTTTCAAGCTAAAAACATTTTGTTGAGTTTTGATGGAAATCACAATATTCTATAAATTTTTTTAGATAACTTAGGGGGAATTAACATCTTTAAAAATTAAATTAAATTGGAAAGATTTATTCTACTAGTGTGGTGTGTTGTTGTTATTGCAACTACTAATATGCTGCATTTGGAGGAATTTCTTTGTCTTCATCTTGTCTTCTCTCACTCCCTCAGCTCCCCCCACACATGTAAAAATTGCAAAACGCATTAAAATAGGGGATTTTCAGTATTTTCTCTTGAACTTGAGCCTTCTTCTTTTATTTGCTCTGCTTTACCTGCTCCCCAGCGCTGGGAAATTGTTGTTAATCAGCTCCAAATCTTAGTTCCCAGAAGGGGAATGTGTATGAAAAGACCACATTGGCCCTCAACATCTGTAACTTTTCAGTCCATTGTATGCCTCTTCTATGAGCACGCCACGGGGCATTTTTTTCCAATCTGAAACTTATTTCACATTAACACACTTTTGTTTTACAACACGCTTTCCAAGTTTATGGCTTTCTTGTTTGAGCCGCTTGTTCCAATTGTATCTAATATTTCATCAAATATGGTAAAGAAGCCATGAGAATAAATTGATGCTTCTTAAGAACACTCTTAAGCAGACACCGCCAGATTGCTGTAATGGTTTTCCTTTTTAGCCCTTCTGAATTGTAATATGTTTCTGAGGCCAAATTCTTCAGGGAAACATTATGACTATTTAAGGTCTCCAAACTTTATGCTTCAATACAAAAGGCCTAAGGGTGAGGATTTTAAATGGATGAAGTGGAGAAATTTTCACTTCCTTAAGCAAACATATAGCATTTCCTTCCATGTGTCAGAAATGAAAACAAAAAATACAAACTAATTTGTCATGAAATTTTCCCTTTTATAATTCCCTCTTTGGTGCTTTTTCAACCTAACAAGTCATATTTTCTCTTCTTTTGTGTCAGGTTTATAGCTTTGCTGGTCACAGTTTCAATAACCATGATGGACGATCCTCTGTTCTATATATCATGTACAAGTATTCAGCTTAAAAGTATCTTTGTGTTCACAGCTTGCTTTCTGTCACCTCTTGGATCCCTCCTCCCCACCACACATGCACATGGCGTTATATTATATGCGCGGAGAGCTTTGGGGAAAGCTCATATTTAGGAACATTAAGTAAGCAGAGGAGGATGGCTGCTTATTTGGGCTGAGCTTGACCTCACTATGAAATGAGGTAAATTGTCATATTTATGACTCAGAGTAAGTCAATAATATATTGGCATTCACATGTGGAAACGCGTTTACTCCCCAACATGGGGCCTCTGCTTTGTTTTTCTCCAAGTAGTATTCACCTAAGTATGAGTCTTTCTTTGCCCTACCTTTTTTCTTTTTCTCTCTTCCTCCCTTCTTTCTTTCTCCTCTCTTCTCTCCTTTCTCCCCATTCCTTCCTTCCTTCTTTCCTTCCTTCCTTCTTTCCTTCCTTCCTTCTTTCCTTCCTTCCTTCTTTCCTTCTTTCCTTTTCTCTTTCTTTCTCTTTTTATGTTTCCTCCCCTTCTCCTTTCTGAGATCTAAGTAAACTTTGTGAGATTTATTTCATTTATATATAGCATAGAAGACTTCTCTTCAGAAAACTAAAATTATTACTCACTTTAACATTCTATTTCTACCCTCTCTTTGCCTGTTCTATGCTTACACACACACACACACACACGCACACAGACATACAGACTCATCAGCCACTGAAAAAAAGTACATGGTTGGATAAATGCTATTCACAACTATTGCCTGGAAATGTGATCCTATTGGGTCCTTTGGAGTCTCAATCAGTATCATTTATTTTTCTTGTTATACTGCCTCCCTATAAATTACAGCAGGAGAAAGGAAGGTCACATGGGATCTGATTTACTGTGGAGAATATTGAGAAGGAAAAAAAAAGTATTAGAGTAAGTCATTGATAATAAAAAAATAGAAAAAACTTACTGTGAGTCTTTATTATTTCTAAATTTGGTAAGCTACACCTCCCTGTTCTCCCAGCTACAAGGCCCCATTATCCTGAAGTCTGTTTTTATAATTCAAGTTTGCAAGTGGGATTTAGGTTGGGAAGGCATGTAGAAAATCTGGACCTGTTTTCCTCTATCTCCAATATGTTGTGGAAGTTAGGTTTCTCTCCCTGCTTTTTCTAGCTTGTGCAGATTTGTGGGGTGTTGCCAATCTTTTCCACCTGGTCTTTCTCCTCTTCCTTATGTCTGAGTCACTGTTTGGATTCCATCGGCTCTTCTGTGACTGACCACCCTTACTGGGAGAACCGGTAAGCCTGACCACACATGGGCAATGTACTGGTAACAGGAGAGAGTCCTGTGCTGGAAAAGGCCTCTGAAACACTGGAAATGGTCTTTGCTAGATGTTGTCTTTCTTGATTTTTCTCATCATGCACATGGCAGTTGAAAAGAATTGCCGTTTTGACTCTGGGCTGAGTTGCTGTTGCTAGTAAATGTACTAAACCAAAGCAACCACCAACTGAAATCAGCAGTGACTAACTTGCTTTACACTACATGATTTTAAGGAACTGGTTAGGATGAGTTTTCCGCTTTGTATCCCTTAGATTCAACAGGAAGAAGTTGTGAAAGTGCAGAACCGGGCACCAGAAGACTGATTTTAAAATTCATCTGTGTTTCTGCATTTCTGGTTCCTTAAAGATGTTATTTACTTTTCCTTGGCCTCTGTTTCCCTCTTTGTTATTTTGAAGGGTTGATTTTCTCTGAGGTCACTTTCTGTAATAACATTTGATGGCCATTTTTTTTTTAATTTAAAAAGGGAATTGGATGGGATTTTCTTATTACCACATTTTAAATAATTTGTGGTATGATCTGGTGCAAAGAACAGAACTGTTTTCCCTCCATCTATGTGGGAAGAATGATTCTCATGAGTGAACTACTTCCCACAAATGTTGAAAAGATGAGGGACTAAGGGACTTATGTTGTCTCCATAGAGCATAAAACAAAGGAAGATTTGGCAGCTCTCCAGCTCATTTGATCTACGTTAAACAGGGACTAATTTTTTATGCTTTATTTTTGGCTTGACGCTAGTCATGGTTTTTAGGAAAGTTGATATGAGTGCAATTACTGACCATTTTATTTTATAAACAACTTATTGAATTCTATCATGTAGCTGAAGCTACAGGTATTATTCTGAAGAATTCCAGTTGCCTGATTAATTTCTTCTTTCAAAAAAATATTATGGGTGGGTGAAAACACCTTGCCATATAGTTTGTATTTATTAGTGCTTTCAGTTAATTTGCTGAAAGTGAATAATCAGACTGCAGAAGATGGACTCAGGCTTAGGTCAGGGACTTCATTTATGTGTTTGCTCCCCTATTAAAGATTCACACACTCCTTGGCTGTAGATTCTGGATTTACACAAAAATAGGACCAGACTAAGGGATCCTGGATGGCAGGATTTTATTCTTTGTGTACCGGTATCATGCTGCCTGAATACAGTAGGATTTTAGTAAATATCTTTTGAAAAAAAATATAACTAAATAGCTACTCAGTTTACTTTTACCATCTTTTTTTTAATGTATACATAACATAACTTTTGTTTTTTGGGTTTTTTTTTTGAGACGGAGTTTTGCTCTGTCATCAGGCTGGAGTGCAGTGGTGCGATCTCGGCTAACTGTAACCTCTGCCTCCCGGGTTCAAGTGATTCTCCTACTTCGGCCTCCCAAGCAGCTGGGACTACAGGCGCAAGCCACCATGCCCACCTAATTTTTGTATTTTTAGTAGAGACGAGGTTTCACCATGTTGGCCAGGATGGTCTCGAGCTCTTGACCTCATGATCCTCCCACCTCAGCCTCCCAAAGTGCTGGAGCACAATATTTTAAGTACAATTTAGGGCCATTAAGTACATTTACAATATTGTGCACCTATCACCACCATCCATCTCCAGAGCTAATCTTCTCGAACTGAAACTCTATACCCATTAAACAATAACTTCCCATTTCTCACCACCTCCAGCCCCTGGTAATTACCAACTTTCTGTCTCCATGAATTTGACTACTTTAAGTACTTTATATAAGTGGAATCATACATTTTTTGTTTATTTGTGACTGGCTTATTTCACCGAGCATAATATCCCCAAGGTTCATCCATTTAGTAGCATGTGTCAGAATTTTCTTTCTCTTAAGGCTGAGCCATATTCCATTGCATATATGTACCTCATTTTGTTCATCCAATCATTCATCGATGGACATCTAGATTGTTTCTACCTTTTGACTATTATGAATAATGCTACTATGAACGTGACATGGTACAAATCTCACCATCTTTATAAGAAAGAAAGCACTACTCAGAAAGAATCCATATTATAGCAACCCTTCAAGTCCATTCACATAGCTTAAATTCTTAGGCCATTTCCTGATCAGTTTGTTCTGTGCTGAGGAGCTCACTCACCAGACTGAGGAGCTCTAATAGGGTAATGTCCTTGTCATGTTAACTTTTACATCCCCAGCATCTGGCATAGAGCCTGGCCCAGAGGAGGATGAGTAAAGTGTTGAATGGATTGACCAAGTTTAATTATCTGATTTACACTTTTAGTACCCAACAGAATAAAGAAATTAAACCTAGAATGCTGAGTGTATTTATTATCAATTGAGTTTCGTAACTATGTTTTCTCTCTCATACACTAGATTGGCTATATTCTGAGCAAAGGGACTGGCTTGAAATTAGTGGACTTCAAGCCTATTTACCTAGACATTTTTAGAGAACGTTGAAAAAAATACCTCCTTCTCATTTTTATATTGACTTCTAAAATTTTGCGTAAGAATTTGAGCAATCCTAAGGAAATTTCTTATATGTTGCAAATATTGGCAATTTAAAATTAAATTATGACATCACTATTTTAAATATATCCAGTGAAATGTTATATACCATAGCAATTTGATACCACCATCATCTACTTAAAAATATACAAACAACCCTTTTACAAGTTGAAAGTTTTACATTGTTTCTTTTTTTCTCTTGAATTTTTATATTTTCATTCTACTTCCCTCACATTTTGTCCTAATTTAAGAACTGAAAGTCATTTATTGAGTACTTTATCATTCTTCTTGGCAATGATACACATTTAAAATTTTTAAAGTTTTAAATTATCTGTGACCATTAGATTCAATGTTGGAAACAATTTCTACCAGACTGAGTTATCATCATCCAATCATCAAAATCATTAGTGCATAATCAATCAAACAACATAACTACATATAATTACATTATTATGTATACTTATTATTATACAACAACATACAATTTCATGGGAAGTACGTTTTTTAAGGAGATACTTTAAAATTTGTAATTTGTTCTCTTTATTGCCAGAATGAAACAAAGTTCAATATCAGTTCTACTTCCATTTTTCATTTCAGAAAATGTAGCACTCAGACATCTTGTTCACATGTTAAATTAGATGGGAAGTAACTCCTTTTGAATTAAATGTTAAAAATTAAACAGAAGATCTAGCATCAAAAATTATTTTTAGTAATCAGATGGAAATTCAATTACAAGTCTTTACTTTCTTAGTTTTGTGGAAGTATATCTCTCTCAAAAAAAGTTTTAACAAGACCTAGAAAATGACAATTATTTATGTCTATTGTTCTTTCCCTTACAGGATCTTGCTTAATCTAACATGTTTATAAGGTGTTAGAGGAATAAAAATAATGTGATTTTAAATGGTACCTTTTTCCTCCAAATAATATTTTGAAACAAAGTCATTTTATTTTATCATAAATGTAAATATATTTTTATCAAAGCCTTTGAGCATAATATGTAGTTTTATTAATTTGTGAAAACCATATTCTATAGAATCAAGTGGCAAAGTCAGTCCTCATTATCAGATTCAGTCTCCAAATCAGATTTACTTTCTATAAGAAAGCCTAACTTCATATTTCAATTCAAATAAACTTGTTAATTCACTTCCCTTGGACAATTTCACTTCCAAATTCTAATAGTAAGGTGAATAGATAAGGGAATGAAACCTTCCATGGGTTTGTACCTGGATATGTATATAAAGGTGAAGATGCTATATATGTAGTGTGTGTGTGTTATCAGCATTCTCTTTGCTTTGCCATCACAGGATTTTGCCTCAACAGTGGTACATTTAACATAGACTTATAGTACCTTGTTTCTAGTGCCACACTTTGCATTTACAAATCTATGCATAATATAAAGAAGCACAAAAAGCCCTCTTACTGGTATATGGTATCCATCATGAGCATAGAAGCTTTTGTCAACACCAGTATTTCAAATGGTGTCTTTGCCAGCCATGGGTTGGGACTGGGGTTACACCTCAGCAAAATGCGCCAGCATCAGGTTCAGGATGTCTGTCTTTTGTAAGTTGGCAGAAGGGAGAATCAACTGAAAATCTGAACCCCAGGCGTTTCCCAAGCAAATAATATTTTAAAAGGACAAGTATGGAAGTTGAAGATCAGAAAATGTATTCTCTAAAAACTACCTGTGCCATGTGTCCCTTGGAAAGCATATATTCCCAGGAGTACACACACTGCATTGTCTTATACGTCTCTGTGCTCTTACCATTTAGCTTAATACCTACTAATATTTATCATGATGTCACAGTTGTAAATTCTCTACTTCCATGATGTAATTTCTTTTTTTTTTTTTTTACTTTTCTTTTAAGTTCAAGGGTACATGTGCAGGTTTGTTATATGGGTAAACTTGTGTCATGGCGGTTTGTTGTACAGATTATTGCATTACCTAGGTATTAAGCCCAGTGTCCATTAGTTATTTTTCCTGATCCTCTCCCTCCTCCTACCCTCCACCCTCTAGTAGGCCCCAGTGTGTGTTGTTCCCCTCTATGTGTTCATGTGTTCTCATTATTTAGCCTTCACTTATGAATGAGAACATGTGGTATTTGGTTTTCTGTTCCTTCATTAGTTTGCTTAGGATAATGGTCTACAGCTCCATCCATGTTCCTGCAAAGGTCATGATCTTGTTCTTTTTCTTTTCCAACTTATTTTTTTTTGCATTATTATACTTTAAGTTCTAGGGTACATGTGCACAATGTGCAGGTTTGTTATGTATGTATACTTGTGCCATGTTGGTGTGCTGCACCCATCAACTCATCAGCGCCCATCAACTCGTCATTTACATCAGGTATAACTCCCAATGCAATCCCTCCCCACTATCCCCTCCCCATAATAGGCCCCGATGTGTGATGTTCCCCTTCCTGAGTCCAAGTGCTCTCATTGTTCAGTTCCCACCTATGAGTGAGAACATGTGGTGTTTGGTTTTCTGTTCTTGCGATAGTTTGCTGAGAATGATGGTTTCCAGCTGCATCCATGTCCCTACAAAGGACACAAAATCATCCTTCTTTATGGCTGCATAGTATTCCATGGTGTATATGTGCCACATTTTCTTAATCCAGTCTGTCACTGATGGACATTTGGGTTGATTCCAAGTCTTTGCTATTGTAAGTAGTGCCACAATGAACATATGTGTGCATGTGTCTTTATAGCAGCATGATTTATAATCCTTTGGGTATATACCCAGTAATGGGATGGCTGGGTCATATGGTACATCTAGTTCTAGATCCTTGAGGAATCGCCATACTGTTTTCCATAATGGTTGAACTAGTTTACAATCCCACAGGCAGTGTAAAAGTGTTCCTATTTCTCCACATCCTCTCCAGCACCTGTTGTTTCCTGACTTTTTAATGATTGCCATTCTAACTGGTGTGAGATGATATCTCATTGTGGTTTTGATTTGCATTTCTCTGATGGCCAGTGATGATGAGCATTTTTTCATGTGTCTGTTGGCTGTATGAATGTCTTCTTTTGAGAAATGTCTGTTCATGTCCTTTGCCCACTTTTTGATGGGGTTGTTTGTTTTTTTCTTGTAAATTTGTCTGAGTTCTTTGTAGGTTCTGGATATGAGCCCTTTGTCAGATGAGTAGATTGCAAAACTTTTCTCCCATTCTGTAGGTTGCCTGTTCACTCTGATGCTAGTTTCTTTTGCTGTGCAGAAGCTCTATAGTTTAATTAGATCTCATTTGTCAATTCTGGCTTTTGTTGTCTTTGCTTTTGGTGTTTTAGACATGAAGTCCTTACCCATGCCTATGTCCTGAATGGTATTGCCTAGGTTTTCTTCTAGGGTTTTTATGGTATTAGGTCTAACATTTAAGTCTCTAATCCATCTTGAATTAATTTTCATATAAGGAGTAAGGAAAGGATCCAGTTTCAGCTTTCTACTTATGGCTAGCCAATTTTCCCAGCACCATTTATTAAATAGGAAATCCTTTCCCCATTTCTTGTTTTTCTCAGGTTTGTCAAAGATCAAATGGCTGTAGATGTGTGGTATTATTTCTGAGGACTCTGCTCTGTTGCATTGGTCTATATATCTGTTTTGGTACCTGTATCATGCTGTTTTGGTTACTGTAGCCTTGTAGTATAGTTTGAAGTCAGGTAGCGTGATGCCTCCAGCTTTGTTCTTTTGACTTAGGATTGTCTTGGCAATGTGGGGTCTTTTTTGGTTCCATATGAACTTTAAAGCAGTTTTTTCCAATTCTGTGAAGAAACTCATTGGTAGCTTGATGGGGATGGCATTGAATCTGTAAATGACCTTGGGCAGTATGGCCATTTTCACGATATTGATTCTTCCTATCCATGAGCATGGTATGTTCTTCCATTTGTTTGTGTCCTCTTTTAGTTCACTGAGCAGTGGTTTGTAGTTCTCCTTGAAGAGGTCCTTTACATCCCTTGTAAGTTGGATTCCTAGGTATTTTATTCTCTTTGAAGCAATTGTGAATGGAAGTTCATTCATGATTTGGCTCTCTGTTTGTCTGTTACTGGTGTATAAGAATGCTTGTGATTTTTGCACATTAATTTTGTATCCTGAGACTTTGCTGAAGTTGCTTATCAGCTTAAGGAGATTTGGGGCTGAGATGATGGAGTTTTCTAAATATACAATCATGTCATCTGCAAACAGGGACAATTTGACTTCTTCTTTTCCTAACTGAATACGCTTGATTTCTTTCTCTTGCCTGATTGCCCTAGCCAGAACTTCCAACACTATGTTGCATAGGAGTGGTGAGAGAGGGCATCCCTGTCTTGTGCCAGTTTTCAAAGGGAATACTTCTAGTTTTTGCCCATTCAGTATGATATTGGCTGTGGGTTGGTCATAAATAGCTCCTATTATTTTGAGATACGTTCCATCAATACCTAGTTTATTGAGAGTGTTTAGCATGAAGGGCTGTTGAATTTTGTCAAAGGCCTTTTCTGCATCTATTGAGATAATCATGTGGTTTTTGTCTTTGGTTCTGTTTATATGTCGGATTACATTTATTGATTTGCATTTGTTGAACCAGCCTTGCATCCCAGGGATGAAGCCCACTTCATCATGGTGGATAAGCTTTTTGATGTGCTGCTGGATTTGGTTTGCCAGTATTTTATTGAGGATTTTTGCATTGATGTTCATCAGGGATATTGGTCTAAAATTCTCTTTTTTTGTTGTGTCTCTGCCAGGCTTTGGTATCAGGATGATGTTGGCCTCATAAAATGAGTTAAGGAGGATTCCCTCTTTTTCTATTGATTGGAGTAGTTTCAGAAGGAATGGTACCAGCTCCTCCTTGTACCTCTGGTAGAATTTGACTGTGAATCCGTCTGGTCCTGGACTTTTTTTGGTTGGTAGGCTATTAATTATTGCCTCAATTTCAGAGTCTGCTATTGGTCTATTCAGGGATTCAACTTCTTCCTGGTTTAGGCTTGGGAGAGTGTAAGTGTCCAGGAAATTATCCATTTCTTCTAGATTTTCTAGTTTATTTGCATAGAGGTGTTTATAGTATTCTCTGATGGTAGTTTGTATTTCTGTGGGGTCGGTGGTGATATCCCCTTTATCATGTTTTTTTGCATCTATTTGATTCTTCTCGCTTTTCTTTTTTATTAGTCTTGCTAGCTGACTATCAATTTTGTTGATCTTTTCAAAAAACCAACTCCTGGATTCATTGATTTTTTGGAGGGATTTTTGTGTCTCTATCTCCTTCAGTTCTGCTCTGATCTTAGTTATTTCTTGCCTTCTGCTAGCTTTTGAATGTGCTTGCTCTTGCTTCTCTACTTCTTTTAATTGTGATGTTAGAGTGTCAATTTTAGATCTTTCCTGCTTTCTCTTGTGGGCATTTAGTGCTATAAATTTCCCTCTACACACTGCTTTAAATGTGTCCCACAGATTCTGGTATGTTGTATCTTTGTTCTTATTGGTTTCAAAGAACATCTTTATTTCTGCCTTCATTTCGTTATGTACCCAGTAGTCATTCACGAGCAGGTTGTTCAGTTTCCATGTAGTTGAGCAGTTTTGATTGAGTTTCTTAGTCCTGAGTTCTAGTTTGATTGCACTGTGGTCTGAGAGACAGTTTGTTATAAATTCTGTTCTTGTACATTTGCTGAGGAGTGCTTTACTTCCAATTATGTGGTCAATTTTGGAATAAGTGCGATGTGGTGCTGAGAATAATGTATATTCTGTTGATTTTGGGTGGAGAGTTCTGTAGATGTCTATTAGGGCCAGTTGGTGCAGAGTTGAGTTCAATTCCTGGATATCCTTGTTAACTTTCTGTCCTGTTGTTCTGTCTAATGTTGACAGTGGGGTGTTGAAGTCTCCCATTATTATTGTGTGGGAGTCTAAGTCTCTTTGTGGGTCTCTAAGGACTTGCTTTATGAATCTGAGTGCTCCTGTATTGGATGCATAAATATTTAGGATAGTTAGCTCTTCTTGTTGAATTGATCCCTTTACCATTATGTAATGGCCTTCTTTGTCTCTTTTGATCTTTGATGGTTTAAAGTCTGTTTTATCAGAGACTCGGATTGCAACCCCTGCTTTTTTTTTGTTCTCCATTTGCTTGGTAGATCTTCCTCCATCCCTTTATTTTGAGCCTATATGGGTCTCTGCATGTGAGATGGGTCTCCTGAATACAGCAAACTGATGGGTCTTGACTCTTTATCCAATTTGCCAGTCTGTGTCTTTTAATTGGACCATTTAGTCCATTTACATTTAAGGTTAATATTGTTATGTGTGAACTTGATCCTGTCATTATGATATTAGCTGGTTATTTTGCTTGTTAGTTGATGCAGTTTCTTCCTAGCATTGATGGTCTTTACATTTTGGCATTTTTTGCAATGGCTCGTACCGGTTGTTCCTTTCCATGTTTAGTGCTTCCTTCAGGATCTCGTGTAGGGCAGGCCTGGTGGTGACGAAATCTCTCAGTATTTGCTTGTCTGTAAAGGATTTTATTTCTCCTTCACTTATGAAACTTAGTTTGGCTGGACATGAAATTCTGGGTTGAAAATTCTTTTCTTTAAGAATGTTGAATATTGGCCCCCACTCTCTTCTGGCTTGTAGAGCTTCTGCTGAGAGATCTGCTGTTCGTTTGATGGCCTTCTCTTTGTGGGTAACCTGATCTTTGTCTCTGGCTGCTCTTAACAGTTTTTCCTTCATTTCAACTTTGGTGAATCTGACAATTATGTGTCTTGGAGTTGCTCTTCTCAAGGAGTATCTTTATGGTGTTCTCTGTATTTCCTGAATTTGAATGTTGGCCTGCCTTACTAGGTTGGGGAAGTTCTCCTGGATGATATCCTGAAGAGTGTTTTCCAATTGGTCCCATTTTCCCCCTCACTTTCAGGCACCCCAATCAGATGTAGATTTGGTCTTTTCACATAATCGCATACTTCTTGAAGGCTTTGTTCATTTCTTTTTCCTCCTTTTTCTTTAGACTTCTCTTCTCACTTCGTTTCATTCATTTGATCCTCAATCGCTGATACTCTTTCTTCCAGTTGATTGAGTCAGTTACTGAAACTTGTGCATTTTCACGTATTTCTCGTGTCATGGTTTTTATCTCTGTCAGTTCGTTTATGGCCTTTTCTGCATTGATTCTTCTAGTTATCCATTCTTCCATTCTTTTTTCAAGATTTTCAGTTTCTTTGCGCTGGGTACGTAATTCCTCCTTTAGCTCTGAGAAGTTTGATGGACTGAAGCTTTCTTCTCTCAACTCATCAAAGTCATTCTCCATCCAGCTTCGATCTGTTCCTGGCGATGAGCTGCGTTCCTTTGGAGGGGGAGATGCGCTCTTATTTTTTGAATTTCCAGCTTTTCTGTCCTGCTTTTTCCCCATCTTTGTGATTTTATCTGCCTTTGGTCTTTGATGATGGTGACATATTGTTGGGGTTTTGGTGTGTATGTCCTTCCTGTTTGTTAGTTTTCCTTCTAACAGTCAGGACCCTCAGCTGTAGGTCTGTTGGAGATTGCTTGAGGTCCACTCCAGACCCTGTTTGCCTGGGTATCAGCAGCAGAGGCTGCAGAAGATAGACTATTGCTGAACAGCAAGTGTACCTGTCTGATTCTTGCTTTGGAAGCTTCGTCTCAGGGGTGTACCCTGCCGTGTGAGGTGTGGGGTGTGGGTCTGCATCTAGTGTTGGATGTCTCCCAGTTAGGCTTCTCAGGGGTCAGGGACCCACTTGAGCAGGCAGTCTGTCCGTTCTCAGATCTCAGCCTCCATGTTGGGAGATCCACTGCTCGCTTCAAAGCTGTCAGACAGGGTCGTTTGCATCTGCAGAGGTTTCTGCTCTTTTTTTATCTTGTTCTTTTTTATGTCTGTATAGTATTTCACGGTGTAATGTACTACGTTTTCTTTATCCACTCTACAACTGATGGAGATTTAGGTTGATTACAGGTCTTTGCTATTGTGAATAGTGCTGCAGTGGACATTTGCATGCATGTGTCTTTATGATACAACAATTCATATTGCTTTGGGTAAATACCCAGTAGTGGGATTGCTGAATCAAATAGTATTTCTGTTTTTAGGTCTTTGAGGAATCATCACACTGTCTTCCACAATGGTTGAACTAATTTAGACTCCCACCAACAGGATATAAGTGTTCTTTTTCTCTGCATCCTCATCAGCATCTGTTATTTTTTGACTTTTTAATAATAGCCATTCTGACTGGTGTGAGATAGTACCTCATAGTGGCTTTGATTTCCTTTCTCCAGTGACATGATATGATTTTTTAATAAACTAGTTAGTTCCACAGGTTATAGGTTGCATATCTCTGTGTGACAGACACCTTATTCATTCATCTTTTTTCATTTGCCAATTCAGCAAATGCATGATAAACAGCTAATGTTTGCAATGCAATATGGGCTTAGCCAAAGATAAAGGCCACAAAAAAAGAAGTTTTTTTTTTTTTTTTTTTTTTTTTTTGTAGGAATGAGAAGACGTGCACAAATAACTGTGGCATGAATCAGGAAGTGATGCTATATATATGAGGAGTTTGGAACAACTAGTTGTGGCCTGAAGAATCAAGTCCCAGTGATGACCGTGTGTGAGTATGGGTAGAGGCAAACCCCATCACTACTTCTAGAAATACAACTCAAAGGGTGTGTTGGGCAATAGTCCTATTTGAAAGGTAGTCCTTTATTTAAAATTGGTAATTCATATGATCATACTTACATTTATGAGTTTGTGTACATAAAACCTTTAAAATGAATTAACCTGTTTCCTACCTATGGAGTAGATTGAATCATGCTTTATTTTTTTTCTGTTGAGAATGTGCATATAACATCACAGTCTGTCAGTTTCGTATTTATTGGGGGAATGTTTTCAGATCAATCTTTCCTCACTGACTTGAAAACACATTTACTTTTTATTTCTTGAACTCCACTTCAACCAAAAAAGTCTCTCATGCTGACTCAGCATACAAAGCTACATTTTATACCTGTCAGGCCACATATAGATTTTTATAAGGTGAACAATGGTTGTATTTAAGTACTGATGTAGTAATCTTGAAATCTTCTGGCAGTATCCTTTGGAAACTGAATCCATAAATTTTATTCGTATTAAATGTTTCTAATGGGAGTTGACAAATAGTTGAATGGGATAGCTTTTTCTTTGCACTTGGCAAAGAGAGAGGGAATAAAAAGTCCCCATTATACAATGAGAAATGCATTAATGCTCAAGCCCATTCATTAATCTCAATTTTGTACAAAAATAATTTAAAACCTTTAACAACTGTTGGTGAAATTACAGTGTGCTGCAGGGAAGTTGCAAAATTTTTATGGACCTAATAAAATTGTCATTGTAATACCATTATAGGGTGCTGTGACAATATAGATATTTGTAATACTTGTACTCGCATGCCAAATTGAGAAGGGAGATAGTAAGTTTGATTGGAGACAAATGCTGAACAAGGCTAAAACCCAAGTGTGTTTGATAATGAAAAGCTCCCTACCATGTTTGATATAAAATGAAATTGGATGGGCAATCAGGCATTTTAACTGGTTGGATTTATAATGGAGCAGATAAACATTATCAAGCACAGCCTATAAAATAAGCTATTTTATGATTATCTTTAGATAAATTTCAAAGCAATTTTCAGTTGATTATTTTCTGCTTTTTCATTCAATTTTTGCTTCAGAAATATGCCCACTGGCTTTTCTATGCTCTTACTTTTAGCATATAGCCAACAATCTCTTGATGGTCTTTAGTCAGGCTAAAAGCTTTTGAAAAAAATCTCGTAAGAGATTCAGTCACTTTGAAGTACAGGGTCAAAACAAACAAACAGCCCTCCTTTCAGTCAATATCCCTGGTGAGGTAGGGAAAAAGCATGTACTCTAAAATGGCTCAACACTGAAATCTTGAGGATGAAAAATAGAATTTGCAGGATGTGTCCCAAAGGGAGCTGTGGTCTTTTCTATGTGACCGTATCTTCTGACTGCCCTTGGATTCATGTCGAAATCTGCTAACAGGATCAAGTGAATGAAATATTTAGATTCTCCTAGGATAGTAACATACAGCCATGTACTCCAGCTATGAAAGGCTTGGTGCTTACTCTCTTCTCTTACTGGGCATTGGCTGATGAGAACATTATAAACACACCCTTATTACAACACTGGAGTAGTCTTTGTGTTTGAATCCCTAATATCCCATCCTCTCCTCCAAGGAATTACTTTGATATGAACCTGTTAATTTCATTCCCCTTTATAGTGATTGGTTTAGGGATGGACTTGTGACCTACTGCTAGCCTTTGCTCTGTGGACGGGAGTATGCTCGTGTCTCCTGGGAACTCTACCTTCTTCCCAGGAAGAGATATGAGAAAGATCTCTTTTTGTATCTAGGTGTGGCCCATGGAAATACTGTCGACACCTCACTACATCTAAAGATTAAGGTGAAACCCCGTCTCTACTAAAAATACAAAAAATTAGCCGGGCGAGGTGGCGGGCGCCTGTAGTCTCAGCTACTCGGGAGGCTGAGGCAGGAGAATGACGTGAACCCGGGAGGCGGACCTTGCAGTGAGCTGAGATCCGGCCACTGTACTCCAGCCTGGGTGACAGAGCGAGACTCCATCTCAAAATAAAAAAAAAAAAAAAAAAAAAAAAAGATTAAGGCAATACAAAGTAGGAGAGATACTGAAGACATGAGACAGAGCCTTGATACTTTGTACCTGGAACTCGTCTTCCTCCTGATGAGTGAGAATCTGAGCTGAGGACAAGCTTGCAGAGCTATGCCATGTATCAATTCTGTAACTTTTGGAAAATTCTTAATTTCTCTGAATCTTGGTCACCCCATTAGTGAACCTAGCTTAGCTGGCTGCTGTGAATTAATATATACAAAGTGCTTAGAAGAGTGGTTGGCATATAGTAGACATTCAATAAATGTTAGCTATTCTTATCATTACTTTTTTTTTTTTAAGACAGTCTCATTCCGTCACCCAGGCTGGAGTGCAGTGGCATGATCTCGGCTCACTGCAATCTCTGCCTCCCAGGTTCAAGTGATTCTCTTGCCTCAGCCTCCCAAGTAGCTGGGACTACAGGTGCGTGCCACCATATCCAGCTAATTTTTTGTATTTTTAGTTGAGATGGGGTTTCACCAGGTTAGCCAGCATGGTCTTGATCTCCCGACCTCATGATCTTCCCTCCTTGGCCTCCCAAAGTGCTGGGATTACAGGCGTGAGCCACCGTGCCCGGCCATTATTACTATTACGTGAAAACATTGCTTTCTTATTGCTTAAGTCATTTTGAATCAGGTTCTTCTGTTATTTTAAAATATAAATATTTAGCAATATTAAATAGCATAATTGACACACTGGCTTTGCTCAAAGGTCATATTTTTAAGAATGCCTTCACTGACCAACCTATTTAAAATTACACCCTTCCTCTAGCATTACCTATCTTTTCTCCTAATTTGTTTCTCACGAAAGGACTTACCATGATTTGATATATATTTTACTTAGTTATTTGTTGACTCATTGTCCCACCTCCTCCTTGCCTTCCCCCACTATAACCCACAGTGTATAGATGAGTACATGGTACAGAGTCGGCCTTCAATAAATGTTCGTTGACTGAATAAGTGATGTATCATGCTCTACCTGGTAACACTGTGCAACAAGTAAGGTAGGCAAACCTCTACACCATTAAGTCACAAGAGTGATAGGCAGGCAGCAAAGACAATGCTACTTCTTCCAGCGAGCAAGTGAAACAATTTAGGTTACTTCAGAAATTATTAGACAAAACAGCTTATTGCTTTCCAGATCGTGCCTTTACTCTGATTTTTTAAAATGTCAGCATTTTAAAAGATCGATAGATATTGTATCAGATTGTGGGGGCTGGCACATCTGAGGGCTGGACACAGGGACAGGAATTGTTGGAGTCTTGAGGTGGAATATTTTTCTAAGAAACCTCAGTAATTGTTCTTAAGACTTTAAACTGATTGGGTGAGGTCTACTCACATTATTGAAGGTAATCTTCACTTAAAGTTAACTATTATTAGGTTAGTGCAAAAGTAATTGCGGTTTTTGCCATTACTTTCAATAGCAAAAACCACAATTACTTTTGCACCAACCTATAATTATAGCTGTTTTATCTACAAAATACTTTCATGGCGGCACCTACATTAGCATTTGATTAAGTAACTCTAAGCTATTCTCTAGCCAAATTGATACATAAAACTAACGATCACAAATATAATAAGAGTACAATACATTAAAGTTCTGTAGCTGATTTAACAAAGGGCTCTTCAAATACTCTTTGTTGGTATTAAAGATTAAATGATACAAAACAAAATATTTTGATATATAGTACACATTACATCAGCTGACTCATAAGCCAGACTCATTCGGATCCTCATAATGCAATAATGGCTTTTCTCATGGTAGTTTTCAGCTAGGCTTTCAATCATGACATAAAATTCAGTACAAAAATACTTTTTGAACTAGGAATAATTCATTCTCACAAGGGTTTTTGGAGCTGGCAAGTGAGTAAATGCATGAGTGAACATTCTTGTCAAGTGGTCTTACTTAAGTATTTTGTCTAGAGGTGCCTGGTTTGGAGTCTGATTGTCAATACAAACACTTGTAAAGATAAATCATTATTGGAGTTAAAATATATTGAGGTCTTACTATGTTCTTGGAAATGCTAAACACCTTACACAATAATCTCATTTAATCTCTACTGCAATCCTATGAGGGAGGAGCAATTTTTGCCTTCATTTTATTGTTTAGTCCCTTGGACTATAAAGTCCTTAACATCATGAATCATCTCTGTTACTTCCATTGTCTCACTTCTCACACTCTGGTTCAGAGCTTCATTCCAGTTGGGTCTAAAGCAGAGCTGATTATTAGACTGGCCAAATTCCTTAAAAGTCTTGCTTTTTAAAAAGGCCTGAGAGGGCTCACTTTAGCTATCCAAGGAGTAATAAACCTGTGTCTTCTCAACTGAACCTGTAATTATGATGCTGCCAAAACCAAAGTACCTTGGGTTGGAAATCTGAATGGGTGCACGCTTTGATCAAAAGTGGATCTGTTTTGTGCTGCACAAGTTTTGAGTTTAGGGTTCATTTCAATGTTCCTTTCAATTCAGAAAAGCATAATTTCATTTTAAGAGAAAAGAAAACAATTGCTTTAATAAAAATCTTTGTGAACAAGGTTCAGAGGGTTTCTTGCACAACAAATGACTGTTACAGAGCAACATTGTGGTGAGTTAAGTGTAAATGGCTCAGAAACATGCAGATTAAATTTCCCTGAAAACACTCAAGGGCTTCCAAAATTAATGGAGGGAAAATACTTGGACAACGTATATTTCAGACTTTATAGTTTTTTTTTTTCTTTTTCACTCTGTTGATTTTATTTTCCTCTACAACATTTCCTAGGGTGACTTCATCTCTTGTGGTCAGGATGCTGTCAGACAAAGTTATCATTAATTCTGATGCATTCTGGGTGGCCCAAACTGGGTATCAGCTGTGTTCCCTCTCTTACGGAGTTAGCTTTTCTTTCTATTATTTGTCTTTCAATATAGGAAAGGCATAAAAATAAAAGCACAATTCAAATCTGTGGAAAGCTTTTAGGCCTTGTGAAAGTCCACCATCATGACACTTGAGAGATAAATGTATGTTCTTATATGTTGAAGACTGATAAATCTTCTGTGCTTTAACTTAGAAAATACCTCTATGGATATAGATGTGATAGGGGGATTCATAAATCAAGATATAAAGATTCTTAGAAGAGACTTTTGAAAGGCCCTCTAGCCCATTCCCAAGCCTCAGATATGTCTCAATAGAAAGCATGACAGAAAAATAATTATAGTCCTATTTCTTAATTGTTGCCTTAGATACATTTTCTTCAACAAGCATTAGAAAAATATTCCTATGTTCTCTGCCTTGTGGAGATTCTCATAAAACTAACCAAATTCCATTTAGTAGGGATTTAAGCTTGTTTTCCTTTTTCCTGTCTTTGGAGGAGGCAAATTCTGGAACACTGGTAACTGTGCCTTTTCTCATTTGGACCTTGCACTACCTTGGTCAGTGAAGTATGTCAGACATTTCTTTCTTTTCAAATATGGAAATGCTGAAAATGCTCATTTTGGAATTCTGCTATGTCTCCAAGCAATATGGTCACCGATGTTACTGAAGTGTAATAGATTCTTTCCATCTCAGGACATTATGTGATAGGGAAAGCAATTCACCTCATCAAATGAGTGCAAAAGCAGTAGAAAATATGGTAGCTGTCTCCTAGAACTTAAAGCTTACGTGGCGTTAAAATTTACATAGATGGCTGAGTGAGGAGGTCAGCAAACTCTCTTCCCAAATCAACTACAAGCCTAGATAATATGGATAAAAATAACTGTTTCTAGGACTCAAACAAAAGCATAAAAGAATCAGAGAATCCTTCATGCTTAAAAACCTTCAAGTAAGAAATTTAAGTAAGAACAATGGGAGCCAGTGATGTTCTTGCGTGGACCTGCTCCATTCCACCCCACCCACCCTCCAGCTCAGTCTGCAGGGAGAGTCTGGAAGGGCCAGGTGGTCCAGGAAAATGTGCAGTTTCACTGCCACAGCTGAAGGGGTATCACTTGATGTGGAATGGTGAGCAATGCCTACACCAAGTGTGGCAAAAGTGATAATATAGGCAGTGGGAGGGCCTACATCTCTACTAGCCTAAAGGAGCTACCATGGTGATAGAAGGCAATAAGTATAGCACTGTATGGTTGGTTTAGAACATATCCAGATGTAATATATATGGCAATTATAGTACAAAGAGAGAAGGAGAGAAGCTTTATTAAAGTTTCTATATTTTACCAGAATTAAGTTAGTATTAATTTACGAAGTTTATTGTTATAAATTATGATGTATATGTTAATCCTTAGATCAGTCACTAATAGAATTATAATTAAAAAATCAACAGAAGAATTAAAATGGTACATTTTTTAACACTAAAGAAGGAATTAAAAGCAACAGAGGACTAAAAATATAGGAGACATATAGAAAACAAAAAGCAAAGTGGCAAATATAAATCCAACTGTATCAATAATTTTATTAATGTCAACAGCCTAAACAACTTGATCAAAAGGCAGTGACTGTCAGAATGGATCAAAAAGCAACGTCCAACTGTATTCTAACTGTAAGGAATACACTTTAGATTCAAAGACACAAACAGGTTGGAAGCAAAGGATGGAAAATGATATACCAGGCAAAAAAAAAAAAAAAAAAAAAAAAGAGGTGCAGTGGTCATACTAACATCAAAAAAATTGAATTTAAGATCAGATATATCACTGGAGATACAGAAGGTCATTTTATAATGCCAGAAGTGTCAATACATCAGGAAAATATAATACACCTAACAACAGAATTTCAAAATAAAGAAAGCAAATCCAGCCAGAATTGAAAGGAAAAATGATAATTTAACAATAACAATTGAAGATTTCAATACGCTGCTCTTAAAAATCAATAGAACAACCAGACAAAAGTTTATCAAACATATAGGAGACTTGTCCTACACTTTTAGCCAACCTCTGTTTTAAAAGAACAGTCTAACCACTGATAGCAGAATATACTTCTTTTCAAGCAGATGACATAAACTGAACGTAGAAATTCCCATGAAATTCACAAAAAATACTAGAATTAATATAGGAATTATCAATATACACAATTAATTGTATTTCCATACAGTAGCAATAAACTGTAGGAAATAAAATCAATAAAATAATTTGATTTCCAGTAGTATCAAAATTTTAATATGAGTAAGATGGTGCCTTAGTCCTTTAGTGTTTCTATGAAGGAATACCTGAAGCTGGATAATTTCTAAAGAAAAAAGATTTATTTGTCTCATTATTCTGCTTGCTGGAAGATTAGGCAGCTGATAAAATCTTTAAGCTGCTTCCACTCATGACAGAAGGAAAAAGGGAGCCAGTGTGTGCAGAGATCACATGTCACGAGAGGAAACAATAGAGAGTGTGGGGAGGTCCCTGGCTCTTTTAAACAACCAGTTGGCTCTTGTGGGAACTAATAAAGTGAGAACTCTCTCATAACTGCAAGGACAGCACCAAGCCATTCATGAAGAATTTGCCTCCATGACACAAACACCTCCTATTAGGCCTCATCTCCAACATTAAGTATCACATTTCAGCATGAGGTTTGGTGGCCGGGGGGACAAATATTCAGCTATAGCAGATGATAGTTCACCCCAAATTAGTACAATAAAATCAATGCAATCCCTATCAAAATATCAGTAGGCATTTTTGTACAAATTGATAATATTTTTCTAAAATTTATATAAAAATGCAAAGGACATGGAGAGCCAAAAGAACTTTTGAAAAGAACAAAGTTGGAGGAATTACTTTACCTGATTTCAAAATTTACTATAACATAAAAGTAGAAAACACAATGTGGTAAATAATAAAACTATGGTAAAAGAAGATACAATTCAACAGATAAATGGCACAGAATTGAGAGTTTAGAAACCAAACATTTCATTAAAGGATGACTGATTTTCAACAAATATGCCAAGACAATCAATGGGAATAGAATAGTCTCTTCAGCAATGGTGCTGGAACAATTGTATGCTCATGTGAAAAAAAACAAACAAACTGAACTTAGAGCTATACCTCACAACATACATAACAGTTGAATCAAAATGCAATAAAAATACTGTATTTACATTTTATTGACCAAAATGCAAAAGCTAAAACTATACAAATTCTTGAAGAAAATGATTGAAAAAAATCTTTGTGATCTTGAGTGGATGAAAAGTTCCTAATTAATGACTCCAAAAGCATGGTCCATAAAAAAACAGACAAATTGAACCTTATCAAAATGTAAAATGTTTGTGTTACAAAAAATATCACTAAGCCAATGCAAAAACAAGTTCTACATAGGGAGAAAACATTTTCCAGTCATATTTTTGGTAAAGAACTTGTATCTAGACTGTATAAAGAGTTTTATAACTCAATAATAGAAGAAAATTAAATTTAAGTGAGCAAAAGATTTGAGTAGACACTTTACTAAAGAGAATATTCAAATTGCCAATTATGGTGCATAAAATAGATTTAACTACATGAGCTGTAAGGGAAATGCAAATTAAAATCATAATGATATATCTCTACACACTCATTAAAGTGGCTACAAACACAAAGACAATTCCAGGTGTTGATAACTAAGTGGAGAAACTGGAATCACCATGCAGTCTTGTTGGAAATATCAAATGGTACAGACACTTTGGAAAACAGTGTGGCAGTTTCTTAAAAAGTTAGTAACAAATATATATGACTCAGCAATTTTACTGCTAGGAATCTCTTTTAGAAAATAAAAACACATGTCCACACAAAGTTATGTACATGAATGTTCATAGCCAAAAATGGAAACAATCCAAATGTCTATCAAGCAGTAAATAGATTTTTAAAAAATGGTATATCCATGTAATAGAGTACTACTCTGCAATAAAAAGGAAAAAAAACCCTGCTGATTTATGCTACAACATGGATGAACCTCACAAATATTATGCTGACTGAAAGAAGTCATATGTAAATAACTACATATTGTATGCTTCCATATATATGAAATATTCAGAAAAGGTAAATTTATAGAGACAGGAAGCAGACCAGTAACTGCTTGGGCCCTGAGGATGGGAATGAACTGAAAATGAGCATGAGTGTACTTTTTGGAGGTTGGGAGATGTTATAAAACTAGATTGTGGTACTGATTGCACACTTCTATAAATCCGATTTTAAAATCACTGAATATTACACTTATAGTACATGAATTAGGTACTTAAATTAAATTTAACTAAGCTGTTAAAGAAAAATAAGGCTTATAGCTTATTGTATGTATGCCATTTAGCAGGCACTGCGCTAGGCAGTGATGACAGAGGGAGATAAAGTCAGTCAAAGAAGACTTGCCATCATGGAGCTTACAATTTGCAATAATCAATATGGGATTTTGAGCAGGCTGACATTGTTGGCTTGTGAAGTTTCAGAAACAAACAAGCCATGTTAAAAATATTATATTGCTCTCCCTCAAAATTCTGCTTTCACATAATTTACATTTATTGTAGGAGATTTGGAGGAGATGAAAAATGAGGATATAAAAACATGAATAAATACATTTTAGGAGGTGGTAAGTACTGTTAATAAAAATAAATCTGAGATATAAAGAACTCCTGAAACTCAACAACCAAAAACCAACTCGAAAATGGGCCAAGAAGTTGAGTAGATATTTCTCCAGATAACATATACAAATGGCAAAAATTGTATTAAAAGATGCTCAGTATCACTAATCATTAGGGAAATGCAAATCAAAACTACAAGGAAATACGTTTCACACTCATTAGAATGGTTATCATCACACGCGCGCACACACACACACAAAAAACAGAAAACAAGTGTTTGTGAAGATGTGGATTAACTGGAAACTTTTGTGCGCTGTTGGTAGGAGTGTAAAATGGTACAGCCATTGGGGAAACAGTACAATGGTTTCTCAAAATATTAAATAGAGAATACCCCTGTGATCCAGAAATTCTACTTCTGGATACTTAAAAGAATGGAAACGAGGATCTTGAAGCAATACTTGTAAATTCATGTTCATGACAGCATTATTGATTATAGCTAAAACATGGAAGTAATCAAGTGTTCATCAATGGATAAATGCATTAAGCAAAATGTGGTATATATGTACAATGGGTTTTTAGTATTATAAAGGAAAAAAATCTGAAATATTCTTTAAAATTTCTGACATATTCTGAATGAACTTTGCAGATATTATGCTAAGTGAAAAAAGCTAGTCACAAATGGACAAATATTCATCATTCCACTTATCTGAGGTACTTAGAGTAGTCAAAATCATAGAGACAAAAAGTCGAATGGTAGTTGCCAGGGGCTGGGGGAAAGGGGTAATGGAAACTTATTGTATAAATATACATTGAATTTCTGTTTTACAAGATGAAAAGAGTTCTGGAGATGAATGGTGGTAATGCTTATACAGCATTATGAATGTACTTAATTATGAATATATTTAATATATACAATAAAATTAATATAGTTAAAATGGTAAGACAGTACATTTTATATTATGTGTACTTTATCACAGTGAAAACATTGAAAAAAATTAGAGAAAATAAAGAGTTATGGAGCCAGAGGGAAGAGAGTGTGTTATTTAAATATGATGATAATAGAAGACATCCTTGATAAGGTTCCTGGAGGAACGAATAGAAAGCCGTGCAGATGTCTGACTAAAAAACATTCCAGGCAGAGGAAACTGCGTTAGGGACGTGCATGGCCTCTTTGAGGTCTGGCAAGGAGGCCAACGTAGTTGGAACAGAGTAAATGACCAGAAAGTGGAGATGAAGTCAGAGAGGGGACTGGGGCCAGATCATTTAGGGCCTTGAAACATTTTGTTCGACTTTAGATTCTACTGTGAGTGAGCTTAGGGGCCACGGGAAGGTTTTGAACAGAAAAAGGAAATAATCTAACATTTTCTAGTAGTTCATTCTGGTGACTGGTAGATAACAAACTAGACCAGAAGGTTGGAAGTAGGGAGAATAGTACTATTGCAATCATCCAGGAGAGAGATGCTGGTGGCTCACATCAGGGTAGCGGCAGCCTACATGACAAGAAGTAGCCCAGGAGATATTGCCACTGTAGAACCAACAGGATTTGCTGATGTGTTGGATGACAGGTGGGAGAAAGAAGGGAATCAAGGATGACCCCAAGGTTTCTGATTGGAGCAACTAGACTAGATTATGAAGCAAATGTCTTTTTTTTTTTTTTTTTTAATTATACTTTAAGTTCTAGGGTACATGTGCACAACGTGCAGGTTTGTTACACATATATATACATGTGCCATGTTGCTTTGCTCTACCTATTAACTCGTCATTTACATTAGGTATTTCTCCTAATGCTATCCCTCCCCCCTCCCCCCTCACCCCATGACAGGCCCCAGTGTGTGATGTTCCCCACCCTGTGTCCAAGTGTTCTCATTGTTCAATTCCCACCTATGAGTGAGAAAATGTGGTGTTTGGTTTTCTGTTCCTGTGTTAGTTTGCTGAGAACGATGGTTTCCAGCTTCAACCATGTCCCTACAAAGGACATGAACTCATCCATTTTTATGGCTGCGTAGTATACCATGGTGTATATGTGCCACATTTTCTTAATTCAGTTTATCACTGATGGACATTTGGGTTGGTTCCAAGTCTTTGCTATTGTGAATAGTGCCACAATAAACATATGTGTGCATGTGTCTTTATAGCAGCATGATTTATAATCCTTTGGGTATATACCCAGTAATGGGATGGCTGGGTCAAATGGTATTTCTAGCTCTATCCTCAAGGAATTGCCACACTGTCTTCCACTATGGTTGAACTAGTTTACAGTCCCACCAACAGCGTAAAAGTGTTCCTATTTCTCCACATCCTCTCTGGGACCTGTTTTTTCCCGACATTTTAATGTTCACCATTCTAACTGGTATCAGATGGTATCTCATTGTGATTTTGATTTGCATTTCTCTGATGGCCAGTGATGATGAGCATTTTTTTCATGTGTCTGTTGGCTGCATAAATGTCTTATTTTGAGAAGTGTCTGTTCATATCCTTCATCCACTTTTTGATGGGGTTGTTTGATTTTTTCTTGTAAATTTGTTTGAGTTCTTTGTAGATTCTGGATATTAGCCCTTTGTCAGATGGGTAGATTGCAAAAATTTTCTCCCATTCTGTAGGTTGCCTGTTCAATCTGATGGTAGTTTCTTTTGTTGTGCAGAAGCTTTTTAGTTTAATTAAATCCCATTTGTCTCTTTTGACTTTTGTTGCCATTGCTTTTGGCATTTTAGTCATAAAGTCCCTGCCCATGCCTATGTCCTGAATGGTATTGCCTAGGTTTTCTTCTAGGGTTTTTATGGTTTTAGGTCTAACATTTAAGTCTTTAATCCATCTTGAATTAATTTTTGTATAAGGTGTAAGGAAGGGATCCACTTTCAGCTTTCTAAATATGGCTAGTCAGTTTTCCCAGTACCATTTATTAAAAAGGGAATCCTTCCCCCATTGCTTGTTATTGTCAGGTTTGTCAAAGATCGGATTGTTGTAGATGTGTGGCACTATTTCTGAGGCCTCTGTTCTGTTCCATTGGTCTATATATCTGTTTTGGTACCAGTACCAAGCTGTTTTTATTACTGTGGCCTTGTAGTATAGTTTGAAGTCAGGTAGCATGATGCCTCCAGCTTTGTTCTTTCTGCTTAGGATTGTCTTGGCAATGCAGGCTCTTTTTTGGGTCCATATGAACTTTAAAGTAGTTTTTTTCCAATTCTGTGAAGAAAGTCATTGATAGCTTGATGGGGATGGCATTGAATCTATAAATTACCTCGGGCATTATGGCCATTTTCACGATATTGATTATTCCCATCCATGAGCATGGAATGTTCTTTCATTTGTTTGGGGCCTCTTTTATTTCGTTGAGCAGTGGTGTGTAGCTCTCCATGAAGACATCCTTCACATTCCTTATAAGTTGGATTCCTAGGTATTTTATTCTCTTTGAAGCTATTGTGAATGGGAGCTCACTCATGATTTGGCTCTCTGTTTGTCTGTTATTGGTGTATAGGAATGCTTGTGATTTTTGCACATTGATTTTGTATCCTGAGACTTTCCTGAAATTGCTTAGCAGCCTAAGGAGATTTTGGGCCGAGACAATGGTGTTTTCTAATTATACAATCATGTAATCTGCAAACAGAGATAATTTGACTTCCTCTTTTTCTAACTGAATACCCTTTATTTCTTTCTCCTGTCTGATAGTCCTGGCCAGAACTTCCAACACTATGTTGAATAGGAGTGGTGAGAGAGGGCATCCTTGTCTTCTGCCAGTTTTCAAAGGGAATGCTTCCAGTTTTTGCCCATTCAGTATGATATTGGCTGTGGGTTTGTCATAAATAGCTCTTATTATTTCGAGATATGTCCCATCAATACCTAGTTTATTGAGAGTTTTTAGCATGAAGGGCTGTTGAATTTTGTTGAAGGCCTTTTCTGCATCTATTGAGATAGTCATGTGGTTTTTGTCTTGGTTCTGTTTATATGCTGGATTACGTTTATTGATTTGTGTATGTTGAACCATCCTTGCATCCCAGGGATGAAGCCAACTTGATTGTGGTAGGTAAGTTTTTTGATGTGCTGCTGGATTAGGTTTGCCAGTATTTTTTTGAGGATTTTTGCATCTATGTTCATCAGGGATATTGGTCTAAAATTCTCTTTTTTTGTTGTGTCTCTGCCAGGCTTTGGTATCAGGATGATGTTGGCCTCATAAAATGAGTTAGGGAGGATTCCCTCTTTTTCTTTTGATTGGAATAGTTTCAGAAGAAATGGTACCAATTCCTCTTTGTACCTCTGGTAGAATTCAGCTGTGAATCTGTCTGGTCTCGGACTTTTTTTGGTTGGTAGGCTATTAATTATTGCCTCAATTTCAGAGCCTGTTATTGGTCTACTCAGGGATTCAACTTCTTCCTTGTTTAGTCTTACGGGGGTGCATGTGTCCAGGAATTTATCCATTTCTTCCAGATTTTCTAGTTTGTTTGTATAGAGGTATTTATAGTATTCTCTGATGGTAGTTTGTAGTTCTGTGGGATTGGTGGTGATATCCCCTCTTTCATTTTTTATTGCACCTATTTGATTCTTCTCTTTTTTCTTCTTTATTAGTCTTGCTAGGGGTCTATCAATTTTGTTGATCTTTTTGAAAAACCAACTCCTGGATTCATTGATTTTTTGAAGGGTTTTTTGTGTCTCTATCTCCTTCAGTTCTGCTCTGATCTTATTTACTTCTTGCCTTCTGCTAGCTTTTGAATGTGTTTGCTCTTGCTTCTGTAGTTCTTTTAATTGTGATGTTAGGGTGTCGATTTTATATCTTTCCTGCTTTCTCTTGTGGCATATTTAGTGCTATAAATTTCCCTCTACACATTGCTTTAAATGTGTTCCAGAGATCCTGTTATGTTGTGTCTTTGTTCCCATTGATTTCAAAGAACATCTTCATTTCTCCCTTCATTTCATTATGTAACCAGTAGTCATTCAGGAGCAGGTTGTTCAGTTTCCATGTAGTTGAGCAGTTTTGATTGAGTTTCTTAGTCCTGAGCTCTAGTTTGATTGCACTGTGGTCTAAGAGACAGTTTGTTATAATTTCTGTTCTTTTACATTTGCTGAGGAGTGCTTTACTTCCAACCATGTGGTCAATTTTGGAATAAGTGTGATGTGGTGCTGAGAATAATGTATATTCTGTTGATTTGGGGTGGAGAGTTCTGTAGATGTCTATTAAGTCCACTTGGCACAGAGCTGAGTTTAAGTCCTGGATATCCTTGTTAACTTTCTGTCTCATTGATCTGTCTAATGAGGACAGTGGAGTGTTAAAGTCTCCCATTATTATTGTGTGGGAGTCTAAGTCTCTTTGTGGGTCTCTAAGGACTTGCTTTATGAATCTGGGTGCTCCTGTATTGGATGCATATATATTTAGGATAGTTAGCTCTTCTTGTTGAATTGATCCCTTTACCATTATGTAATGGCCTTTTTTTGTCTCTTTTGATCTTTGATGGTTTAAAGTCTGTTTTATCAGAGACTAGGATTACAACCCCTGCTTTTTTTGTTTTCCATTTGCTTGGGAGATCTTCCTCTATCCCTTTATTTTGAGCCTATGTGTGTCTCTGCACATGAGATGGGTCTCCTGAATACAGCAAACTGATGGGTCTTGACTCTTTATCCAATTTGCCATTCTGTGTTTTTTAATTGGGACATTTAGCCCATTTACATTTAAGGTTAATATTGTTGTGTGTGAATTTGATCCTATTATTATGATGTTAGCTGGTTATTTTGCTCATTAATTGATGCAGTTTCTTCCTTGCATTGATGGTCTTTACAATTTGGCATGTTTTTGCAGTGGCTGGTACTGGTTTTTCCTTTCCATGTTTAGTGCTTCCTTCAGGAGCTCTTGTAAGGCAGGCCTGGTGCTGACAAAATCTCTCAGCATTTGCTTGTCTGTAAAGGATTTTATTTCTCCTTTACTTATGAAGCTCAGTTTGACTGAATATGAAATCCTGGATTGAAAATTCTTTTCTTTAAGAATGTTGAATATTGGCCCCCACTCTCTTCTGACTTGTTGAATTTCTGGTGAGAGATCTGCTGTTAGTCTGATGGGCTTCCCTTTGTGGGTAACCCAACCTTTCTCCCTGACTGCCCTTAACATTTTTTCCTTCATTTCAACCTTGGTGAATGTGACAATTATGTGCCTTGGGGTTGCTCCTCTTGAGGAGTATCTTTATGGCATTCTCTGTATTTCCTGAATTTGAATGATGGCCTGCTTGCTAGGTTAGGGAAGTTCTCCTGGATAGTATCCTGAAGAGTGTTTTCCAACTTGGTTCCATTCTCCCCGTCACTTTCAGGCACACCAATGAGACATAAATTTGGTCTTTTCACATAGTCCCATATTTCTTGGGGGCTTTGTTTGTTTCTTTTTACTCTTTTTTCCCTAAACTTCTTTTCTCACCTCATTTCATTCATTTGATCTTCAATCACTGATACCCTTTCTTCCACTTGATCAAATCAGCTACTGAAACTTGTGAATGCATCACATAGTTCTTGTGCCATGGTTCTCAGCTCCATCAGGTCATTTAAGGTATTCTCTATGCTGTTTATTCTAGTTAGCCATTCGTCTAATCTTTTTTTCAAGGTTTTTAGCTTCTTTGCGATGTTTTTGTACATCCTTCTTTAGATCAGAGAAGTTTATTATTACCAATCTTCTCAAGCCTACCTCTGTCAACTCGTCAAAGTCATTCTCTGTCCAGCTTTGTTCCATTGCTGGCAAAGAGTTGCATTCCTTTGGAGGAGAAGAGGTGCTCTGGTTTTTAGAATTTTCAGATTTTCTGCTCTGGTTTCTCCCCATCTTTGTGATTTTTATCTACCTTTGGTCTTTGATGATGGTGACCTACTGATGGGGTTTTGGTGTGGATGTCCTCTTTGTTGATGTTGATGCTATATTCCTTTCTGTTTGTTAGTTTTCCTTCTAACAGTCACGACCCTCAGCTGCAGGTCTGTTGGAGTTTGCTGGAGGTCCACTCTAGACCCTGTTTGCCGGGGTATCACCAACAGAGGATGCAGAACAGCAAATATTGCAGAACAGCAAATATTGCTCCCTGATCCTTCCTCTGGAAGCTTCGTCTCAGAGGGGCACCCAGCTGTATGAGGTGTCATTCAGCCCCTACTGGGAGATGTCTCCCAGTTAGGCTGCTCAGGAGTCAGGGACCCACTTGAGGAGGCAGTCTGTCAGTTCTCAGACCTCAAACTCCATGCTAGGAGAACCACTACTCACTTCAAAGCTTTCAGACAGGGACGTTTAAGTCTGCAGAAGTTTCTGTTGCCTTTTGTTCAGCTATGCCCTACCCCCAGAGGTGGAGTCTACAGAGGCAGGCAGGCCTTGTTGAACTACAGTGGGCTCCACTCAGTTGGAGCTTCCTGGCCGCTTTGTTTACCTACTCAAGCCTCAGCAAAGGTGGACGCCCCTCCCCCAGGCTCGCTGCTGCCTTGCAGTTTGATCTTGGACTGCTGTGCTAGCAGTGAGCAAGGCTCCATGGGTGTGGGACCTGCTGAGCCAGGTGCGGGATATAATCTCCTGGTGTGCTGTTTGCTTAGGCCATTGGAAAAGTGCAGTATTAGGGTGGGAGTGTCCCGATTTTCCAGGTACCATCTCTCATGGCTTCCCTTGGCTAGGAAAGGGAATTCCCTGACCCCTTGCACTTACCAGGTGAGGCGATACCCCACCTTGCTTTGGCTTACATTCTGTGGGCTGTACCCACTGTCCAACAAGTCCCAGTGAGATGAACCCGGTACCTCCGTTGGAAATGCAGAAATCACCCGTCTTCTGTGTTGCTCCTGCTGGGAGCTGTAGACTGGAGCTGTTCCTATTCCACCATCTTGGAAGGAGCTATGAAGCAAATGTCTTTAAGAGTGCTAACACTTCAGTCTGAGACTGCAGGTAGGAATTCATGAAAATTAATTGCTAAAATCCTGATGGAATGAAATAGCAGAATGAGATAGCTGTGTTTTCTTTATACAGTATTTAAGCCATATTTCGGCATAGCTAGGGACTATGCAAGTGTTTTTCTTTGCTCCTGATACCACAGTTACAAAGGATTCCACCGGTGTCACTCAGGAAACAGGGAAGTGTTTCTGTGTCCTGTATTTCAATTCCTGACATGTTAAAGATGGCGGTGGCCATCCTTTTCTACAGTATCTCAAGCTCATTCTCCACCAGATGGCAGCACTGAAGTTCAGAGGCCCTCAGCGCAGAGCCTCCTTGCCTGGTGAATACAAATGCAAAACTTTAAGCTCCTTCTTCACACAAGTTAGACTCTCATTCTCTCTCCTACTTCCCCTCCCCCACTGAAGGCAACCCCTTCCAATAATCAGCCTTCTAGACTAAAATAGAGGCTTTTAACATTTTAATGTCTTGTCACATTACTCACCAGTCTCATATAGGCCCAGGAAACCATTTCCTGGAGGCCTCTTTTTTATTTGTGTTCATTAGCTGTGCTAATACATTCTCTTGGAAACCACAGTTTAATAAATTTCATAGCGCATGACCAGTGGACTTAATGAATATTAGTCACTCGAAGCAATTTTTGTTTATTCAGCTTCTCTTTCCTCTCCTCCCTTTCCCTACTCCAGACCTCATTCTGTGGAATGATAATAATACACAGAGAGCTGGCTGGCCACAGAAGACTCTAAAAACAAGAAGAAAAAGGATCTTTCTGAGCTCACACCTGTTTTAAGATTTGTTATCCTTAAAACGAAAAGCTGTAGGGATTCACTCGGCTCTTTCCTTGTAGCTCCCCGTGGACTTTGCTATTAAACCGCAGGGAGGAGCCCAGCCTTCAGAGCACTTAAAAGTACTTATGTCAAATCCATCCCATTCTTCCGGCCTCCGTTCCTCAATCCAGCCACCATTCCCAGGGGCTGGAGCACATTACAAGGCATTCACTTCATATGAATGGGCACACACAGACTTTTTCACCATTTCGATATGTCTAACATTTGCAGGCACATCCTGTAGGCTGCCTGAAACAGCCTTAATTTCAATTTACTGTCTCCCCAAGGATCTTGCCATTCTGCGGAAAGTAGAAAACTCAATGGTTGTTTCTCGTCTCCGACCTCTCACCCCAGACTCTCTCTGCCCTCCTCCTCTTTCAAGGAAAAGCTGTAGTGGGAGGAACATTTTGCTCCAGATGAATAGAATGAAGTTTTGATGCTTCTAACAGCACGTATGATCTTTTATTTTTAAAAAATAATGAGCAAGTTACACCAGATTACCACATTTGGAAAGTGTTCAAAGTAGGCATACAAAGCTCAGTAAATGCTGTCTTGGGTCCTCCTGGAATATGATTACACAAGACAGCATGAAATCATAGTCTTGAAGTTTTATGTTGTCATTTGTAATCTGCTAGGTCTAACTCTATATAACTTTTTAGTATGGAAATTTTCAAATACGTATACAACTTCAGAAAATACTGTAATGAACCTCAATGCATCTGTCCTTTAACTTTCACATTAATCAACATTTGGCCAATCTTATCCTATCAAATCCTCTTCTCACACATGCATGTCTTTTTTGCTTAGAGATTTAAAAACAAATGACAGATGTTATGTCTTTTTCTCTGCAGTTTGGCATGCCTTGCTAACTGATAAGAGCTTTCTATTTTTAGCATAATCATCATGCCAATATCACACTTAATATAATTAGTGGTAATTCCTTAGTCATCTCATGCCCAGTCCATATTAGTTTTTTCCTGATTACCTCAATATATTTTTTTACTAGTTCAGAATCCAAACAAGACCCACTTGTTGCATTAGTTGTTTTTTCCTTAAGTCTCTTTTGTTTTGCAACAAGTCTTCCTCCTTCTTCTCCTTCTTCTCCTCCTCCTCCTCTTCCTTCTTCTCCAGTTTTAAGCCATAGATCTGTTGGTAATACCAAGATTTTTGTCTATAGAAATATTTCATACTGTACATTTGACTGATTGTTTCCTTATGGTGTCATTGAATTTGTTCTTGTACTGTTAGCTGAGTTTTTCATTCTTATAGTGAATAAAAACCATTAGAATATTGAAGGAAATCCTCATTGTGCTTTGGCATCTGGAGCTACACTTACTGTTAATTCATTCAACAAATATTAATTAGCTCTTATAATGTACCAGGCACTGTACTGGGCTTTGGGAATGCAGAGTGACTAAGGGGGTTGGGAATATGGGATAACTGAGAAAATCATGGACCTTATCCTTGTGAAACTTAGGAGTCGTGGGTGTCAAAGCACCACTTAAAAAAACACCTGTGTTGGGTTCTAATAATACCCTTGTAAAGTCTATCAAGTTGTAAAGCCCTCTCAAATTTACTGAAGAATACTGAGGATGAAGTGGTAGGTGCTGTAGACAGGAACTATACCAGAAATCACTAATGGAGAAGTCAGACACCATTCCCTTTGGACTTTTGGATTTCAATCTTTTGATAAATTAATTTTAGATCCTCAACTCTGTCACAGGTGGATCAGTACTGCTAAAAAGATTTAGGCAACCCCTGAACAAAATTAATATCAGGGTATCAACTTTTATTGGCCTAGGTTACAAAAGAAGTTAATTCCTTAAGAGTTCCTTAATTCTGACACACATCTCCAAGAAATCCATCAATGCATCAAAATAAGAAACACATTGGAACATAGTGCACACAGACTAAACACAACTGAAATAAAAGTTGCCCAAAACAAAATGTCTCTTATTTACCAGTGTGTGATAAACTCTGATATTTCCAAATTTATTTTGTTTTATTTTCATTTCATTTTGTTTTCAAAAAATGCTTGTTGCAAACCAATAAATGAATTTTGTGATCCACCAGTGAGTCACGATCTGCTGATTTTGGAAAAGGCTTGACATTTGGATAAGGTGGGGTCATGGGCCATCTGCTTGAACTATGCAGTTGAGGCTTAACTTTTGTAAAAGCCCAGATTTTGTGCCTTTGAAATAATATCGGAGGAAGGGATTGAGGTAGGGGGTTTTCAGAAGTTGTAAACAGCATCAAGGCCTTCCTCGTATTTATTTATTTATTTATTTCTGGATAGAAGAAGTGTAGGCAGATGGAGGGAGACACTGGGGGCAAAGTAAGATTCTTGGGAATTTCAAGTGTCTTATTTTTAAAGAATGAGACTAAAATTTTTAAAGTAGCACCTATGGACTGGATGTTTTCTCATCTTATGTAATCCTTATAACAATGTAACTGTGTAGCCTTTATATATGTTACATAGGAGAAAACTTGGATTCCCCGAGACTGAGTAAGTAAGAGGAAAAGACTATTAAGCAACTCACAGAGGTCATGTCTCCTGACAACTGGGGACTAACAGAGGCTGGAGCCAGACAATCTTTACTCTGAATCCTTGCTGTGGTACTCAGTGATAGTCATTAGTAAGTCAGGAATAAATAAGATAAAATGTGCAAACACTCAGCATCTAGTAGTCACTGATTATTTGTATGTATATAGGATACATGTATAAACTATATATTAAAATATGTATATATGATATATATACACATATAAGATATATATTAAAATTTTTGTTTTTAAAATTATCCCTTGGAACAAGATGATATGTCAAAAATACTGGCATTGTGTACATTTCTAATCTTGCAGTCTGTTGGCATCCCTCTCTGCTTTGTCTCCTCCCAGTAATGCTGAATATGGTTAGAGTCCTGCATGTACTGGACACTGAAGCAAAACTTGAAAAGCAAACAAATAAACACACATACAAACTAAACAACAGGTGTCAGCCTCCAGCAGAGAAATTTGATGGAAGAAGCCATAATTTTGAGTAACAACCTATATTTCATCAAGACTAGGTTCCTTTCCAACACTCAGAGATTCTGTTGTTGCTATTGGTGCTTTAATGAGAGTATTTCCATTCTCACACATACCACACTGAGAGGCAATGGTATATGGTGTATAAGAGCTCCAACCCTCAGTGCAAGACGACCTATGCTTTAATTCTGGTTCTGTCACTTCCCTGCTGTATTAGCCCATTCTTGCGTTGCTATAAAGAAATACCTGAAGACTGGGTAATTTATAAGAAAAGAAGTTTAATTGGCTCGTGGTTCTTCAGGCTACACAGGAAACAGTGCTGGCATCAGCTTCTAGGGAGGCCTCAGGAAGCTTTTACTCATGGTGGAATGCAAAGTGGGAGAAGGCACTACACATGGCGAAAGCAGGAGCAAGAGAGAAAGAGTTGGGGATGGAGAGGAGTTGCCATGCTTTACAACAACCAGATCTTACAAAAACTCAGTACCGTAAGGACAGCACGAAGCCACGAGGGATCCACCCCCATGACCCAAACATCTCCCTCCAGGCCCCATTTCCAACACTGGAGATTACATTTCAACATGAGATTTGGGTGGGGAAAATATTCAAATTATATCACCTGCTATGTGGTTTTGAACAAATCACTTAAACCCTTTTTCCTCCATCCTCATTAGTAAAACAAGGTTTATGATGTTAATCACAATGATGATGATAAAAATGCTCACCATGTAGGTTGTTGTAAGAATTCAATGTATTAGCATACATAAAACACTTAGAACAGTATCCAGAATATAAGAAGTGTTGGCAAGTATTATGATGTTACAAGTTAGAGATACTCCCTCTGCTCCTGAAGGGCCAACATTTCCAGTTTCAGTTGCATTTGGCAGCTTTCTGGAATGGAGCAAATCATAGTTAGGTCTCCACTCATTCAGTGGGACTTTGTGAGTCATTGACAGTGGTTAAGATGCAGTGCTAGCTACAGAATAGTTTAGAAAAACAATGGAACATCTGTTCTTTCCTCAATAATTTACAATCTAATTGAGAAAAAAACAATGCTATCTGCCACCAGCTAGCTGTGAGATTTTACTCAGGATACTGTCCCACTCCAAAAATAAGGGGCTCCACTACTCTGAACTAATCATGAGTAAATTGGGATTCACCAGGTTTAGCACCTCAATTCACAAAGACAAGAGTCTCTATTGAAGAATTATAAAGAAAATTATGAACTCATAAAAATATTTTAAATAAGTTAGAGTCTGAAAAATAAAGAACGTTGTCTTATTTAGTGATGACCCCATAAGGGACTCCACTACTCTGCAAGTGATGATTAATAAACTGGGAATCACCAGGTTTAGCACCTAAATTCACAAAGGCAAGAATCTTTATCCAAGAATTATAAAGAAAATCATGAACTCATAAAAATATTTTAAATAAGCTAGCATCTGAAAAATAAAGAATGTTATCTTATTTAGTGATGATCCCCAGATAAAAACTTGAGGAAGTTTATGGTTAAACATTTTTACTTAGGATACATTTTTCTTTTTTTTTTTTCTCCTCCTTATCTTCCTTACTATCTCTTTCTCTTCTTATTTCTTCTCCTACATTTTCTCCTTTTTTCTCCTTATCTGCCTCCTTAGACATTCATGAGGACTTGCCAAAGAAACAATGGGACAACCAGGTTGAGAAAGACAAGTTAAATCTCTCCTTTTGTTAATTCTGATTGGAGAAGCTTTACTCACATCCTCTCTTCCTCTCCTATGAGGCAAGTCACTTCTAAGTATCTGGACAGCCTTCTCCCTTGATGTTGAGCAGGACCTTTGACAGAGAGTGTAATATTCAGAGTGATCAATTCTGATTCCATTATTTTAGTCCTGATGAAGACAAATCTATCATAAAATTCTTGCTTGTTGAAAATTAAAAGCAACATCTATTTGTGAAATTAAAAAGCACTCA
This sequence comes from Macaca thibetana thibetana, assembly GCF_024542745.1. Classification (NCBI taxonomy): domain Eukaryota; kingdom Metazoa; phylum Chordata; class Mammalia; order Primates; family Cercopithecidae; genus Macaca; species Macaca thibetana. The sequence goes on along the minus strand of NC_065578.1, from coordinate 141,748,527 downwards.
GATGGCAACCAAATGCTCAGATGTCTTTATCCTTTTTTTTTTTAAATGACTATCTTCTTTTGAAGATGCATGTTTTCTAAAAGCAAATAGAATCATTCATCTTAAAACTGGTTACCCTATGTTCAGCCATATAACAAGTCACTGACTTAACTGAAATGTTGAGAATCTCCCAGTCCATCATATATCTCATTAGCAATATAAAAATCTGTTCCTGGGCAGAAATATTAACTGCTGCCCAAATAAACAACCATCTATCATACGTGAATGCACTGCGGTAGGCAGCTACTTCATATCTTATTATGAAAGGTTTCCCTCAGTATGAATGCAACAGATCTGTGAATTTATTTCCCTATGTGGGTCCCCTACATGAGTTGGATGCTGGCAGCCTTAGAAATGGGTTATAGTTAAAGGTTTATTTTTATAATCCTGTTGTTTGCAACTGAAAATGCATCTTCCCATAATGACAGTGTTACAATTCAAGGTTAGATCCCTGAGGTCACCTGTGAATGTTTACTGAAAGCAAAGCTGAAATGGTCTAATTTATAGCCACTGGCTTTCCTAAGCAACCCCCTGCCTTAGCACCGAGTCCCTAAGGCCCCCAAGGTTCGACTTACTACTGAGATTGTGAAGAAGAAATGGGGATGGGTATAGAATTGCACAGCATTGGAGGCAAAGGAGGAGAAAATGAAAGGGGGGCTCCATGGCTCCTCTTATATTCACTGGGATTACTGGTGAATCAGAGATGATCTGCCCACCTTGTACTTCTCATTATACGGCTCTATATCCAAGCTGCCTTCATGAAAGTCTTATGTGTTTGTAATTGAAAAACTTTGTCCTTCTTTAAAAAAATAAGAATTTGTGGCTACCTCTAGAGCTTCCAGTCAGATAGGTATTTTGGTCTATTTAGTGGGGAAAATGCACAACACAAGTTACTTGACATATGCAGATTAGCTTTTAAAGATTGTTGCCTTGATATTGTATTTGGTGAGCAGTTGGACTGTGTAGCTTCTTGGCATTTGTTTTATTGTACCCAAATCCTAGTTCTCCATGACAGTTCTAGAGAATTTAGAGTTATGGCTTTTTAAAGCTGAATCATGAACGCAGTCCTGGAACAGAACACCCTCATCTTGTATTGACACAGGCAGAGAACAATCTCAACCTGAAGGAGATAAGGGTGGGCACAGTCTGCACATGAACTTCCTGACATATACTCACAGGGGCATCCTCTCCCTGTAGGCCTATAACAGTGTTTTTCTGAAGCAAGTACCACTAACAAGAGGTGTTCTTTGGAGCAGACTAAGGGTTAATCAAGTGAGTAAAAACTGACCCTGGATGTATGTCTGAACCTCTTCAATTCAGCACTGCCCTAGAACTGATTGTTATATACTCTCTATTATTATTTATATTTTTATTTTTTTTTGAGACAGAGTCTCGCTCTGTGGCCCAGGCTGGAGTGCAGTGGCACGATGTCAGCTCACTGCAAGCTCCGCCTCCCAGGTTCACGTCATTCTCCTGCCTCAGCCTCCCAAGTAGCTGGGACTACAGGTGCCTGCCACCATACCCAGCTAATTTTTTGTATTTTTTTGTATTTTTTTTTGGTAGAGACGGGGTTTCACTGTGTTAGCCAGGATGGTCTCAATCTCCTGACCTCGTGATTTGCCGCCTCGGCCTTCCAAAGTGCTGGGATTACAGGCGTGAGCCACTGCACCTGGCCATATTCTCTATTATTCTTTACAATATTTAAATAAAAAGAAGTATGTAGTATTTTGTGTGCAGGAAGGCACTGTGTCTTAGAAATAAAATTTCTGCTCTTGAGGGACTTATAGTGCAGCTCTGCAGACAGACACATGGACAAATAATTACCATGCAATGGGATGCATGCATTTACAGGGGAAGAAGATATTAATTCAACCTTGAAGAAGGTTGGGAAGGCATCAGAGAGGATGTGTCGTCTGAGTTTT